>NC_080782.1:149319548-150567882 GCF_028018385.1 Neofelis nebulosa | reverse complement strand
CGCCTGGGTGGCGCAGTTGGTTAAGCGTCCGACTTCAGCCAGGTCACGATCTCGCGGTCCGTGGGTTCGAGCCCCGCGTCAGGCTCTGGACTGATGGCTCAGAGCCTGGAGCGTGTTTCCAATTCTGTGTCTCCCTCTCTCTCTGCCCCTCCCCCGTTCATGCTATGTCTCTCTCTGTCCCAAAAATAAATAAAAAACGTTGAAAAAAAAAAAAGAAAGAAAGAAAGAGAGAAGGACAGAGGATCCAAGGCAGGCTCTATGCTTATAGCAGAGAGCCCGACACAGGGCTCGAACCCACAAATGGTAAGATCATGACCTGAGCTGAAGTCCGATGCTTAACCAACTGAGCCACCCAGGTGCCCCTAAGATTTTATTTTTGAGTAATCTCTACACCCACCGTGGGGCTCACACTCACAACCCTGAGGTCAAAAGTCGCATGCTCCATTGCCTGAGCCATCCAGGTGTCCCTGAGGGTTTGCGTTCTAATCTCAGTTCTGTTTCCAAAGCCTTTGCAATGGTATTTATATATGCCCTGTGTATGCACCACACCGGTGGCTAATTTGGGACCTGGATGGTGATCCATCCCATAGTTCAGATCTCAAAGGCACTGATTTGCTGCTTACGGTCAGATCCATGCATGCACAGACACAGCTCAGAGGTTAATAGTCCAGGAATTTACAACCAATTTTATTTTGAGCTTTTTCGTCTAGGAAATCTCCCCAATGCTTTCCTGCTTCCACTCCCACCCTGCACACTACCTGGGTTTCTAATTAGAACACTAGGACTTTAGTTTTCCTGCTCTGGCACATACTTTCTGGAACTGTGTCTGCCTCTAGGACCAAGCAGTGAGAGGATCAAGAAAACAAAAGCC
Organism: Neofelis nebulosa; assembly: GCF_028018385.1. Classification (NCBI taxonomy): domain Eukaryota; kingdom Metazoa; phylum Chordata; class Mammalia; order Carnivora; family Felidae; genus Neofelis; species Neofelis nebulosa. The sequence continues at coordinate 150,567,011 of NC_080782.1, read as the reverse complement.
ATGGGTATTATCCTTACATTCTTGAGCCCACAGTTCCTTTAGGCAGAAAGGGTTTTCCTACTTCAGAGTTTTAGGTGCCTTCCCAGCAGCCACTTCCGCTCTACTTCGGGAGGATTGTCTGGGGTAGGGGTGTGAGCGAGACAGGAAGAAAATAGATTTCTTCCACTCTCTATTACACTTCTTTCCCATTCTTTGAATCGGGGGTTTCTCTTAGAGCTCTTTTTATTCACAACAGTGCATACATCTGGGTTTTGGTCTGACTTGAGTCTAGGCTGGGTAATACCAAAGGAGAAAAATGGGAAACTCACGGTGGTTCAGTTGTATATAGAGATCTGTTCTCATTCCCAATTCATTTGCTCTAATTTTAAAAAAATAGAATTTATTTTTTTTGAGCAGTTTTAGATTCACAGCAAAACTGAAGGGAAAGTACGGAGAGTGCCCATATATTCCCTACCTCCCCAACACCACAGCCTCTCCATTATCAACAGTCGATACCAGAGCGAACATTTGTTATGTCAGTTAACCTGCACTGGCATGTCATTATCACCCAAAGTCCGTAGTTTACATTAAGATTCATTCTTGAATCGTTGTACACTTAAGGGCTTTTTTTTTGACAAGTGTGTAATATGTACCCATCATTATAGTATCATATATAATAATATTGCTGCCCTAAAAATTTTCTGTGATCCTCCTATTCATCCTTCCTTACCCCCACTCTATCTCCCCTCTCCCAGATTCCTAGCTACCACTAATCTCTGTACCATCTCCATAGTCTTGCCTTTTCCAGAATGTCACGTAGTTGGAATCATACAGTACACAGTCTTCTCAGATTGGCTTTGCTTTTTCTGAGTAATATGAATTAAAGTTGCTCTATGGCTTTCATGGCTTGATAACTCATTTCTTTTGAGCACCGAATAATATTCCATTGTATTCCATACATGTACTCATTCACTTACTAAAGGACATGTTGGTCACTTCCAAATTTTCAAATTATGAATAAAGCTGCTATAAATGCCCACGTGCAGGTTTTTGTATAAGTTTTCAACTCCTTTGAGTAAAAACAAGAAGCATGATTGCTGGATTGTGTAAGACCATGTTTAGTTTTGTTAGAAATTGCTAAATTGTTTTCCAGAGTGGCTGTACCATTTTACATTACTACCACCAATGAATGAGGTCCCTGCTGTTCCACATCCTGACCAGTATTTGGTGTTAGCGGTGTTTTGGATTTGGGCCATTCAAACATGGGTCCAGTAGTATCTCATTGTTGTTTTAATTTGCATTTCCCTGATGACATGTGATGTGGAGCATCTTTTCAAATGCTTCTTTGCCATCTGTATATCTTCTTTGGTGAAGTGTCTATTCAGGCATTTTTTTAAGGTTTATTTATTTTATTTTTTGAGAGATAGAGAGAGAGAGAGAGTGGGGGAGGTACAGAGGGAGAGGGAGAGAGAATCTTAAGCAAACTCCATGCCCCGAGCAGAGCCTGATGTGGGACTTGATCTTATAACAGTGAGATCATGAACTGAACTGAAAACAAGAGTTGGAAACTTAACTGACTGAGCCATCCAAGTGCCCCAAAGGTTTTTGTTTTTTTTTTAAGTAAAGTCTATCTCCAACTCGAACTCACAACCCCAAGATAATGAGTCACATGTTCCAGTGACTGAGCCAGCCAGGTAACCTGTGTTCAGGTATTTTGACTATTTTTAAAATTGTGTTGTTAATTTTCTTTTTTTTTAATTTTGAAAAATGTTTACTCATTTTTTGAGAGACGGAGAAAGTGGGGGAGGGGCAGATAGAGAGGGAGACACAGAATCCAAAGGAGGCTCCAGGCTCTGAGCTGTCAGCACAGAGCCTGACACAGGGCTTGAACTCATGGTCCTCGACATCATGACCTGAGCTGAATTTGGACGCTTAACAGACAGAGCCACGTGTTTTCCTCTTCTGATTTAATGTTGGGTATCCTGGGTCTTCTTGCTTCTCATATAAATTTTAGAATCATCTTGTTGACATGCACAAAGTAACTTGCTGGGATTTTGATTGGGATGCATTGAATCTACAGATCAAGATGGGAAGAACTGAAATTTTGAAAATATTGTCTTCCTATCCACTAACATGGGATATCTTTCCACTTATTTAGTTATTTGATTTATTTCATCAGAGTTTTGTAGTTTTCTTCATAGAGATCTTGTACATATTTTGTTAGATTATACCTAAGCATTTCATTTGGGGGAGGTGTTAATGTAAGTGGTATTGTGGGGGGTTTTTTCCTCTTTTCTTTTTCTTTTTTTTGATTTTCTTTTTTATTTTTTTAAAATTTACATCCAAATTAGCATATAGTTAGCATATAGTGCAACAATGATTTCAGGAGTAGATTCCTTAATGCCCCTTACCCATTTAGCTCATCCCCCCCCACAACCCCTCCAGTAACCCTCAGTTTGTTCTCCATATTTAAGAGTCTCTTCTGTTTTGTCCCCCTCCCTGTTTTATATTATTTCTGTTTCCCTTCCCTTATGTTCATCTGTTTTGTCTCTTAAAGTCCTCATATGAGTGAACTCATATGATATTTGTCTTTCTCTGACTAATTTCACTTAGCATAATACACTCCAGTTCCATCCATGTAGTTGTAAATGGCAAGATTTCATTCTTTTTGACTGCTGAGTAATACTCCATTGTGTATATATATATATATATATATATATATATATATATACCATATCTTCTTTATCCACCCATCCGTCATTGGACATTTGAGCTCTTTCCATACTTTGGCTATTGTGGATAGTGCTGCTATAAGCATGGGGGTGTATGTGTCTCTTTGAAACATCACATCTGTATCCCATGGATAAATGCCTAGCAGTGCAATTGCTGGGTTGTAGGGCAGTTCTATTTTTAGTTTTTTGAGGCACCTCCATACTGTTTTCCAGAGTGGCTGCACCAGCCTGCATTCCCACCAAAAATGCAAAAGAGATCCTCTTTCTCCACATCCTTGCCAACATCTGTTGTTGCCTGAGTTGTTAATGTTAGCCATTCTGACAAGTGTGAGGTGGTATCTCATTGTGGTTTTGATTTGTATTTCCCTGATGATGATTGATGTTGAGCATTTTTTCATGTGTCAGTTGGCCATCTGGATGTCTTCTTTGGAGAAGTGTCTATTCATGTCTTTTGCCCATTTCTTCACTGGATTATTTGTTTTTTGGGTGTTAAGTTTGAGAAGTTCTTTATAGATTTTGGATACTAACCCTTTATCTGATATGTCATTTGCAAATATCTTCTCCCATTCCGTTGGTTGCCTTTGTTTCTTTTGCTGTGCAGAAGATTTTTATTTTGATGAGGTCCCAGTAGTTCATTTTTGCTTTGGTTTCCCTTGCCTCTGGAGATGTGTTGACTAAGAAGTTGCTGCGGGCAAGATCAAAGAGGTTTTTGCCTGCTTTCTCCTTGAGGATTTTGATGGCTTCCTGTCTTACATTGAGGTCTTTCATCCATTTTGAGTTTATTTTGTGTATGGTGTAAGAAAGTGGTCCAGGTTCATTCTTCTGCATGTCACTGTCCAGTTTTCCCAGCACCACTTGCTGAAGAGACTATCTTTATTCCATTGGATATTCTTTCCTGCTTTGTCAAAGATTAGTTAGCCATCCATTTGTGGGTCCATTTCTGGGTTCTCTATTCTGTTCCATTGATCTGAGTATCTGTTCTTGTGCCAGTACCATACTGTCTTGATGATTACAGCTTTGTAGTATAGCTTGAAGTCTGGGATTGTGATGCCTCCTGCTTTGGTTTTCTTTTTCAAGATTGCTTTGGCTATTCGGGGTCTTTTCTGGTTCCATACAAATTTTAGGATTGTTTGTTCTAGCTCTGTGAAGAATGCTGGTGTTACTTTGATAGGGATCGCATTGAATATGTAGATTGCTTTGGGTAGTATTGATATTTTAACAATATTTGTTCTTCCTATCCAGGAGCGTGGAATCTTTTTCCATTTTTTGGTGTCTTCTTCAATTTCTTTCATAAGCTTTCTATAGTTTTCAGTGTATAGATTTGGTTAGATTTATTTCTAGGTATTTTATGGTTTTTTTGTGCAACTGTAAGTGGGATTGATTCCTTGATTTCTCTGTCTGTCGCTTCATTGCTGGTGAGTGGTATTGTGTGTTTAATTTCAGATTCCACTTGTTCATTACTGGCATTTAAGAAAATGATTGACTTTTATATGTTAACCTGGTATATTATACAATCTTCCTTTAATTACTTATCAGTTCCAGGAGGGTTTTTGTCAATTCTTTTGGATTTTCTGCATAACATGATCATGTCATCTGTGAAAAAAGACAATTTTATTTTTTCCTCCTCAATCTGTGTACATTTTATTTCCTTTTCTTGTCTTATTGCATTAGCTAGGACTTGCATTATGATGTTGAAAGGCAGTGTTGAGAGGGGACATCCTTGCCTTATTCCTGATCTTAATGGAAAAGCTTTGGATTCCTCACCATAAAGTATGATGTTAGCTGTAGGTTTTTTGTATATGTTCTTTATCAAGTTGAGGAAGTTCCCCTCTAGTCCTAGTTTGCTGAGAGTTTTTATCATGAGTGGGTGGTCTGTCATATCATTTTCCTGCATCTATTGATATGATACTTCTTTTTTTTCACTTTTCAGTAAAGTTGGCATTATACATTTACAACTACCTAATTTCACCTTTGAATAGCACTATGCCTGTTCATGGATAGCGTAAGTACCTAACAAAAATAAAATATTCCTAATTCCTCCCTCTGATCCCTTGAATTATTGCTGACATTCATTTCACTTATATATGATCCTTGAATATACTACTGCTATTCTTATTTTGAGCAAATTATTATCTCTTAGATCAACTAAAAATAAGACAAGTAAGAGTTTTTATTTTATCTTTACTTATTTTTCTTCTGATGATCTTCTTTTCTTTATGTAGATCTCAGTTTCTGACCTCTATGATTCTCCTTTTCTCTGAAGCATTTATTTTAACATTTTGTTTTGGGGATTTTTTGGTGGTTTTATACCTTAATTTGACACAGAATGTTTAGTTCCCCTCTGTAGTAACTATCTATGGATTTTTTAAAATGCTTATTTATTTATTTTGTGAGAGAGAGAGTGAATGGAGGAGGGGCAGAGAGAGAGAGAGAGAGAGAGAGAGAGAGGGAGAATCCCAAGCAAGCGCCACACTGTCAGTGCAGAGCTGGATGCGGGACTCTATCTCATGAACCAGGAGATCTTGACCAGAGCCAAAACCAAGAGTTGGAAGCTTAACCAACTGAACCGCCCAGGGGCCCTTGTCTGTGTATTTTTGAAAGCAATGACAAGTACTTAAGTAACCAACGTATAGAGCTTGTTTGGTGAGTTTTCATCCTCATTACTTTTTCTAAACAACAGCCCATGGATATTGAATGGGACATTTCTTATTCCTTTGTCCCTGACAGCTTTGCTGAGCCTGGTGTCAATGTGAACATCTGGTGTTCCCTTATCCTTCATGGCAAACTTTCAGATCTCTTTGAGTGCCCAAGGGACACGCTTCTTGAAACCCACTCCATGGATGTGCTTGTGAATGTTGATGGTATATTCTCTGGTCACTACCTCATTGATGGCAGAATGGTCCTCTTTCTTCTTGCCATCCATCATTGTAGACGCCATCTAACATCAGGTGACAAGGAGGCTCAGAGTGGAGTGGGACAAGTGCCAGTCAAGTCCTCTCTCCAAGCTCAGCCTCATGCTGCTGCACTTTGGGTGCTTGCAGGTGCCAGGACCCTGAGGCCTCAGCCGTGGAATTTCTTGCAAGGCATTTCCTTGGCAACAATTTCTCCCAATTTTTCTTCGTCCGAGGAAGTATTTCACTTTCACTTTGGAAGATTATCTTGCAGAATATAAAATTTTATATTTGTATATTTTTATACAGTGTTTTACCTCAACACTGTAAATATTTCACTCCACTCTTCTTGCTTTGTGTGATTTCTGAGAAGTCAAGTGTTAGTCTTATCTTTGCTCCTCTATAAGTAAAGTATTCCTCGCCCCCCTCTTGTTTCTTTCAATATTTTTTCTTCATGTTTTTTTTTTTGGAGGGGCAGAGCACGTGTGAGTGGGGGAGGAGCGGAGGGAAAGAGAATCCCAAGCAGGCTCTGTGCTCAGTGGAGAGCCCAATATGGGGCTGGATCTCATGACTGTGAGATCGTGACCTGAGCCGAAATCAGGGTGGACACTGAAGCAACTGAGCCACCCAGTCACCTTGTCTTAGCTTTGATCTTCTGCAGTCTGAACATCATATTTGTAGTTTTTTGTTTGGCATTATTCCTGCTTAGTGTTCCCTGAACTTACTGCATCTGTGGTTGGTTCTGACATTAATTTGGGTGGATTCACAGTCACTATTGCTTCAAATATTTCTTCTGTTTTCTCTTTCCTTTCCTTCTGGTATTCCTGATATACATATGTCACACCTTTTATAGTTATATCACAGTTCTGGGATTTCATGTGACTTTTTTTTTTACTCTTTTTTTTCCTCTTTGTTTTTCAGTTTTGGAAGTTTCTTTTGACATATCCTCAAGCTCAGAGAGAGGTTCTTTCTTCAGTCATGTCAAATCTACTAATGAGCTCATCAAGGCATTTTTCATTTTTGTTACAGAGACTTTCATCTCTGGAATTTCTTTTTTTAAATGTTTATTTTGGTAGTGAGAGAGAAGGCAGGGGAGGGGCAGAAAGAGAGAGAGACAGAGAGAATCCCAAGCAGGCTCCGTGCTGTCAGCACAGAGCCCAGTGTGGGGTTCGATCTCACAAACTATGAGATCATGACCTGAGCTGAAATCGAGTCAAATGCTCAACTGACTGAGCCACCCAGGTGTCCCTCTGGCATTTCTTTTTAATTCTTTTTTGGGATTTCCATCTCTCTGCTTATGTTGCCTATCTATTGCATGTTGTGTATTTTTACTGTTTAGAGTCCTCAGCATACTAATCATAATTGTTCTAAATTCTCAGCCTGATATTTCCAATATCCCTGCCGTATCTGAGTCTGGGTCTGATGATTGCTCTGTCTCTTCAAAATGTAGGGTTTTTTTTGTTTGTTTGCTTGCTTGCTTTTTGCCTTTAAGTATAGCTTGTAATTTTTTGTTGAAAGCCAGGTACGATGTGCTGTGTAAAGGGAGCTCCAGCAAATGGGCCTTTAGTGATCTGTTAGTAAGGTGTGAGGGGAGAAGTGCTCAACAGACTTATGACTAGGTCCCAGTCTGTTAGTGAGCTTGTACCCTGGACTGTAAACTACATAAGTGCTCCTCAGTTTCTCACCCTGTTAGGTGGGACAGGATGGATAGAGGGGCTAGAGTTGGGTATTTCCCTTCCTCCAGGTACATAGCTAGTGGGGGCTGGCAACAGATATTTTCCTTCCCCGGGGTTAGTCAACTCTGCTAAAATTCCAATGGGTTAGGTTTTGGTAAAACAGTTTCTCTTGAGAGGGGTGCCTGGGTGGCTCAGTCAGTTAAGCGTCCCAACTTCAGCTCAGGTCATGATCTCACAGCTTGAGGGTTTGAGCCCTATGTTGGACTCTGCACTGATAGCCTGGAGCCTGCTTCTGATTCTGTGTCTCCCTCTCTCTCTGTCCCTCCCTTGCATGTGCTCTGTCTCTCCCTCAAAATAAATAAACATAATAAAACATTTTTTGAAAAACATTTTCTCTTGAGGACAGTACATTTATTTGTTTGTTTGTTTGTTTGTTTGTTTATTGGGGTGGGGGGTAGACGTGAGAGAGAGAGAGACAGAGAGAGACAGAGAGCATGTGCACTCAGGGAAGGGGCAGAGGGAGAGGGAGAGAGAGAATCTTAAGCAGGCTCCACACCCAGCATGGAGCGCAATGCAGAGCTTGATCTCAAGACCGTGAGATCATGACCTGAGCAGAAATCAAGAATTGGGCGCCTAGCTGACTGAGTCACCCAGGTGCTCCCAAGACAGGACTTTCAGAGCACAGTGTTCTCTGGTGTATATCAGAAAGGTTATTTCCCTGTCTCTACAGGCAGCACAAGGAGATTTTCTCTGATGTTCACTGTGAGGATCCGGTGGAGGTCTTCGAGGTAGAACTCACTCATGAGAGTGTGGGGGGCCCCCTGCCTGGGTCCCTCTGGGGTTTTTAACTCTCAGAACTGTCCACACCAAGCTTCCAATTGGTGGATTGCAATTCAGGTTTTCCTACTCTGGCACTGGTTCCTGGGCAGGTTTCTGTTCCCTGGTTTCTCCTCCATTAAATTGTGATTCTCTGTATTCATCTGTGTGTCCAACTTGGGGAATAGCAATTTGCCCTGTTAAGTCACTTCTCTGACAGATCTAAGAAGAGGTGTTGATTTTTAAACGTTTTTTAAAGTTTATTTATCTATTTGAGAGAGAGAGAAGCGAGCAGGGGAGGGGCAGAGAAAGAGAGAGAGAGAGAGAGAGAGAGAGAGAGAGAATCCCAAGCAGGCTCCGCACCATCAGCATGGAGCCTGATGTGGGGCTCAAACCCACGAATCGTGAGATCATGACCTGAGCTGAAACCAAGAGTTGGGTGTTTAACTGAGTCACCCAGGCATCCCGGGTGTTGTTTTTTTAGTTTGTTTAGCCTTTTTCTTATCGTTACAGTGGAGCGGTGACTTCCCAGCTCCTTATCTGCCAGACTGGAAACTGGACATCTCATTTATTTTTCAGAGGCCTCAGATAGCTGTTCCACACATTCTGTCCAGGGGTTTTCACTGCATTTAGAGGGAGAGATAGGAACTCTATCCTTCGGGCAAAATACAATACATATATGATTGAAGATAACACCGAGAGGATATTTAACAAAATCTTACCAGTTATTTCTGGGTAGGACAATTTGGGAAGGGCTCTTATTCACTTTTTGGTCACTTCCAACTTTTGTCTAATGCACATTATTACTTACATCATTAGAAAAAGAAATCGTTAAACAATCTCCAAAAAACCGCAGGCATGATAAACTCACATTTAGTGGTCAGAATAATTTTGAGGGCATATGTCATGGGCTATTTGGACAGATGGAGAGCCCACACAAAGTGCTGCTTGGGGGAAAGATAACCTCTAAACAATGTGAACATTCTCATTTCAGCCCCGGATACCACGTCTGCTCAGGTGGGAAGAAGAGGGAACCAGCAGATGCTGGCCCCCACTCTTTCAAGCAACAGGGCACTGGGACTTCATTTTATTTTTCACTGTCTATTTTATATTGCTTAAACATTCTGTTATAAAAAAATGTAAAAGCCAAACAAAAGAGATATTATGGGGCACTTGGGTGGCTCAGTCGGTTAAGCATCCGACTTCAGTTCATGTCATGATCTCACGGTTCGTGAGTTCAGGCCCCATATCTCTGTCAGTGCAGAGCCCACTTTCTATCTTCCATGCTCCTCCACCACCCCCCCCACTCTGCTGCATGCTCTCTCTCTCTCACACACACACACAAATAAATAAACATTTTAAAAAGAGAGAGAGAGAGATGGTGTTATTGTTCTGAGGAGTCTTGAACCCTCATCCCACTCCTTGACCCTGGGGTCACACATAGTACCTGATTGGTGTGACCCACAAAAAGGAGGCTTAGGGGCACCTGGATGGTTCAGTCAGTTGAGCATCAACTCTTGATTTCAGCTCAGGTCATGATCTGGCGGTTCATGAACTTGAGCCCCACATTGGCGTCCATGCTGACAGCACAGAGCCTGCTTGGGATTCTCTCTCTCCCTCTCTTTCTGCCCCTCCCTCACTCTCACTTTCTCACTCTCTCAAAATAAATAAATTAATTTAAAAAAAAAAGGTGTGCCCAGGGTTTCTGGAACCTGTGAATGTTACCTCATTTGGAAAAAAGAGTCTTTGCAGATGTAATTACATTAAGAATCCAGAATACATTCTGGATTATCTGCATGGTCCCTAAATCCAATGACAAGTGGCCTTATAAGAGATACACAGAAGAGGAGACAGAGTCAAAGGAGAAGGTGACATAAACATGAAGGGAGATATGGGAGTGGTGTGGCCTGAATCCAAGAAGACAGTAGTCACCAAAAGTTAGAAGAGGCGAAGGGTAGATTCTCCTCTGGAAACTCAGGAGGGCCTGTGGCCCACGCCCCACCCCCCCATGCCTTTGTTTTGGACTTTTAGCCTCTAGAACCGGAGAGACTAAGTTTCTCTCATGTGAAGCCACCCAGATTGTGGCAATTTGTTACAGCAGCCCCCAGAAACTCATATGGCTTCAGAGAAGCTAGACTGCTGGCAGGTCACCTGCCCAGAGCAGCTCAGGCCAGAAGCAAGACCTCAGGCAGACCGATGAAAAGTCAGCTACAGTATGATGTGTGCAGGCAGAAGCCCTAGGCAAAGACTTATAACCAGAGAGGAATCCATGGTCCTCTGAGTAGGGATTCTTGTGATACCTGTGGAGCTACCATAGCGAAGCATCTCTGTTGGGAATGCTACTCAGTATTACAGCCTTTGGCAAATGGGTGCATCAGTTAGCACAGCAGAGGCCATGCTACAATAACAAAGAGCCCCGAACTCTCTGAACTATAACCATAAAGGTTTACTTCTTCCTCGTGTTACATGTTTATAATGGATTATGCATGGGTTCTGCTCCATATTTTCTATCTCCACGACCCAGGCTGAAGCAGTAGCCACCATTTGAAACACTATAGTCACCATGGCAGAGGGAGAGAGACTTGCATGGATGATTAAAAGACACCAACTCATTTGTGTGATTCATTAGTCATTCAAACCCACCCAAACAAGGAGGTCATAAGGAGAGAGCTAAAACTATTTAGCAAACAGCATTAATGACTAGCACACTTTCTGTGAGTCCAAAGAGCCCCTCATTCCATTGATTTTTCAGGGATCACTGCCCAACACAGGGCCTGGCTGGGATTATGTTCAGTTACTACTGACTAAAAGGAAGGAAGGTGGAAAGAAGGAAGAGAGGGAGGGAGAAGAAAGGAAAGAAGGAAGGGAAGGAGGAGGAAGGATAAAGTTCTTGGTGTGCAGAAAGTGTTCAAGACAGTTTCTCTAAACAGCACTGAAAATGGAACACAATAGGAGCATTATAAACGTGCCTTGAATACAATTAAATCGACATTCATTTTTGTTACTCCTAGTTTTTTTTATGTTTATTTTTGAGAGAGAGAGCTCAAGTGGGGGAGATGCAGAGAGAGAAGGAGACAGAGGATCTGGGCTGACAGCAGAGAGCCCAAGGCGAACCTTGAGATCATGACCTGAGCCAAAGTCAGACACTCAACCAACTGAGCCACCCAGGCAACCCTCCAAGTTTTGACTTGTAGCTTTTTGTCAAATCCAAGCCCATAGCCAGACATAGCCCAGGACAGGGGAGCTTGAATGTCTGAGGTCAGGAGTGAGGTTGCTGCTGGTGGAGTTGATCTGAGCGGTCACAGCACAGTCTGGGTAGGTGTCAGAGCAAACTTCTGTGCTAGGTTTGGTGTCATAGCTGCTCTTCATTCCCCTGTCCTTAGGGCTGTGTCCTAATGACCAGAACATGCCCAATCCTGCACACTATAATTTGTGTCCACTTACTCTGCTCTGGCAAGCTCTGTCTGAGCTAACTCTGAGAGGCAAGCTCTGTCTGCACCCTATCTCTAGAATGACAACACAAACCTAGGACTTCGTTCTCATTTCAGTCTTACCCTTGAATCACTTATGACTTGTACACAAGTGTCAGAAACTCAATTCAAATGGTTTACAAAATAGAGTACTAATGGTTTCAGGTATGGTTGGATCCAGCAGTCTAACCCAATGCTCTGTTTCTCAGTTTAGCATTCCTCTGTTAGTCTCATTCTTGGACTGCATGCTCCCCACTACACAGCCCTGGCCCACGAGCCTAGGCCAGTGCTAGGAATATTGTTAGGGTTCAACAAATACTTGTGGAATGAATGAATGAATAAACAAACAACGGGTTTAGCACTCCAGGTTTACATCCTGTTAGCTTAGCAATTCTAGGAAAAAGAGAGTAACTCTTTCCAAATCTAAGTCCTTGGGGATAACTGTAACTAGTCTGGCCTAGGTTTGGGTCATATATTTGTCAGAGTAGGCTAGACTTTGCCATGGTAACATGTAAATCCTGAAATCTCTTACTGCTTACTCACATGACAGTCCAATGTGTTTGGGACATGGAGGCCTTGTGCCAATTAGTCACTAAGGTGTCCAGGCTCCCCCCCATTTTGTGACTGTCTTCAATGCGAAGCCTCATGGTTATCAGGGAAAGGAAAGAGAATATTCCACATGGAACATACATTGGGGCACCTAGGTGGCTCAGTTGGTTAAGTGTCTGACTCTTGATTTCAGCTCAGGTCATGATCTCAGGGTTCATGAGTTCGAACCCCACATCGGGCTCTGTACTGACAGTGTGGAGCCTACTTGGGATTCTTTCTCTGTCTCTCTCTGCCCCTCCCCCCATCTCTCTCTCTCTCTCTCTCTCTCTCTCTCTCAATAAACAAACAAACAAACTTAAAAAAACAAAAGAAGATAAGTTGCAAACCTGAAAGTGACATTCACCACTGCTGCCCATATTCCACTGGCCAGAGCTGGTGCAGGAGGAGAATGAGGTGCCTTGTAAAATTGTAGTATTATAGCTTGCTGTGGGTTTTATGACTCTCTGGGCTAATCTCTGAGGCCAGACGTTCTCACTGCTCTAATTGGACAGGCCTGGGCCACACGCTCATCCCTAACGTTGGTGGAGTGGGTCAGCCCTTCAAACTTCCCTTGCTGGCTGTGGAAGAAGTCTGCTTCCCTGGAGGGATATCAGTGTGCTAATACCAACAGGGGAGATGGGTGCCAGGCAAGCGGAGTTAATGCTGACCGGTAATCCCCGGAATCCCCGGGTGATGCATCTTGACCCTCCGCCCAGGACCAGCAGACTACTTCTGAGCATTGTCTGCAGGGTCAGGCTGGCAAAGGGGCCCAGAACAACTCTGATTTTATTTAAATTACTCTCAAGTAACTTTTAGACCCCTGTGGTCCATCAAAATCTAATTTAGTGAGATTATTTAAGTCTTGTTTTTATAACAGACTCTGGACAGGAAAAAAGATTCAAAGTAACACATTAAATACCTAGAGAGTAATATGTATGTTAAAAACTTTTAGAAACTGATTGTCAAACTCATGTATAGTGTAGCAAACTTGGAAAATAAAAAAGAGTATTAGTCAGCTTTCATTGAGATATGCTACAAATGATCCCCCAAATCTTAGTGGCTTATGGCAACAAAGGTTTATTTCTCCCTTGTGCTTTATCCTGGCCGTGGGTCTGCTAGGCTCTGTTCTGTGTCTCCATTCCAAGAAACAGGCTGCAGAATCAGTCCCATTAGGATATGCTGTTCTCGTAGCAAGGAAAACAGAACTGGCTGAACCATACAATGGTTTATAAAGCTTCTGCTCTGACATTGTACATTTCACTTCTGCCCATATAGCATTGGCTGAGCAAGTCAATGGCCAAGTGCAATGGCAGTGGAGGAAGGTGGCATATTCTTCTCAGGGGGAGGCCCTACAGTATCACAGGCAATGGGTAAAGATGTCTCACAGGAAGGTGAGAGCAAAAATTAGAAACAAAGTAGTATCTAGACAAATATTAAAAAGTAAAATATAATTACCACAATCCCATCATCCAGAGATCACCACTGTTACCCCCCAAAGGGGGATTTCCTTCAGGATATGTTCCAAAGCAAGTATAAATTAATTCCTGTATAATCACAGTTTATATGGATTACTCAAAACACTGAAACAGGGGCACCTGGCTGGTTCAGTCAGTTAAGTGTCTAACTTCAGCTCAGGTCATGATGTCACAGTTTGTGAGTTCAAGCCCCATGTCAGGCTCTGTGCTGACAGCTCAAAGTCTGGAGCCTGCTTCGAATTCTGTGTCTCCCTCTCTCTCTGCCCCTCCCGACCCCACACTCTGTCTCTCTCTCTCTCTCAAAAATAAATAGACATTTAAAAAAATACTGAAATCACACACTAGTTGGCAAACCCCAACCAAATGATTCAGTCAGTCTCCCCCAGGCAAACCCAACCTCCCAACCCAAATTGCCTAGACCAATTAACTGATTTGGCTGGAGAAACAGATTAATTGACACAACACTGGTAGAGTGCCTACACTATGCCACACATTGGTATTTGTTGTTGCCTTAATTGTATTGATTGGATGATGTCAGTCGAGTCCAACTGACTTCATTTGTGCAATACTGTAATCTATAAGAAATATAAACTATAGAGAACAAACTGAGGGTTACCAGAGGGGACGTGGCGGGGGGGTAAAAGAGATGATAGGGGATTAGAGAGTACACTTACCATGACGAGCCTTGTGTAATGCATAGAACTGTTGAATCACTGTATCATACAACTGCAACTATAATATAACAGTTTATGTTAACTATACTGGAATCAAAATAAAAAGCTTAAAAGAAAGAAATATATATTTGGCCATTCTGATGACCAAAATATATTTGTCCATGGTCCCCAGCTCACAGCAACCAAAACCCTTAAAATCTTTTGAGTGATAAGATAATTGGAACATATTTTGTTATATTGGGTCACCTGTCCTCAGTTCCTGAAAGCGCTTCACTGTCATAAAGGTGAAATGGGTGTCTTGCTTTTCATGACAAGCTCCTTTCCACACAACTGGGTTTTATGTCAATGAGGTGACTTTTGGAAAGTCCCTAAGGGTGGGGGCTGGCTGCCAAGGGAACCAACCATGAGTAGAAGGTTGGAACTTTCAGTCCCACCCCCTGATGTCCACAGAGGAGAGAGGGGCTGGAGGTTGAATGGGTCACCAGTGGTCAATGATTTCATCGATCATGCACATGAAATGAAGCCTCCATAAAAAAACAGAAGGTGAGGGGTTCAGAGAACATCTAGGTTGGTGAACCAGACCCTCCATGTGTCACCATGCTGGGCCCAAGATCCATGGGAATAGAAGCACCTTTGTTGGGGATTGCCCCCTACATATCTCTTCGTCTGGCTGTTGACCCACCTCCTCTTATCCTTTGTCATAAAACAGTGATCTGGTGGGTAAATGGGTTTCCTGGGTTCTGTGACTGCTCTAGAAAATGGATTGAACCCAAGGACTGGGTGGTGGGAATCTCTGATTTATGCCAGTCAGTCAGAAGTACAGAATCCCTGGACTTGGGATTGGTATCTGAAGCAGAAAGCAGTTTTATAGGACCAAGCCCTCAACCTGTGGGATCTGATGCTGTCTCCAAGTACATAGTGTCAGAATTGAGTTGAACTGTAGGACATTCAGCTGGTTTTGGACAATAGCTCCGTGGTGGGGAAAACACCCACTCTCCATATATTGGAAATGGAGCTGAATCCTGGTATGTGTGTATTTTTTTCTAAATGATATCTGTTTTTTATTTTAAACTTGTTGAATAAGGGTTTTATGTGTGTCTCTAAAACTTTTAATTTTTGTAATGTTTTATTTATTTTCGAGAGAGAGAGACAGAGTGAGAGCAGAGGAACGACAGAGAGAGAGAAAGAGAGAGAGAGAATCTGAAGCAGGTTCTAGGCTCTGAGCTGTCAACACAGAGCCTGAATTGGGGCTGAAACCCATGAACCTCGAGATCATGACCTGAGCTGAAGTCAAACACTGAGCCACTCATATGCCCCTCTGTCCCCATTTCTGAGACCAAGTGTCAGCAGCAACTTATCACTGCATTTCCTCATTTCTCATGGTAGGGTAATAGAAAGTTAAGAGGATGTTAAGATACAGAAAAATTTTGTTTCCATGTCTTCATTAAAGGCAGGTAGAGGTGAAGAGGGCCAGCAGTTCAGGCAGAGCACAGTGAATGACTCATGTCTGTGCCATGTGACATCTGCTGGGGCCAGATGTCTGGGACGGCTTCTTCATTCGTCTGATGGTGCTGCAGTTAGAATGGCTCTAACTGCCAGGGATTTTTTTGCATTGTTTTCATTTTTAAGTTTATTTATGTTAAGAGAGAGTGAGTGAGTGGGGAAGAGGCAGAGCGAGAGAGGGAGAGAGAGAATCCCAAGCAGGCTCCATGCTATCAGTGCAGAGCCTGACATGGGGCTGGATCTCATGAATCCCGAGATCATGACCTGAGCCAGAACCGAGAGTTGGGCGCCCAATCAATTGAGCCACCCAGGCGCCCCTGCCAGGAAGTTGAGAAGTATGACTGCAGCTGAGCCAGATTGCAGGTCTGTGCTGCTGTCCACGGAATACACCTTATCACCTCTCAGGCATGGGCTGGACTGTACAATTGACTCAACTCGCCCATCAGGTCATGAGTCAGCCCCTTTACTCTGTGTTCCCAGCCAGAGACAGGGCCCAGCCTGATCGGGGATGCTCTAGGAGGAGGGCAGTTCTGAAGAAGCCATGGGTTAATGAATGCTAAATCCAGTTAGGGAGGTAAAGAGCAGAACTGAAGGTCAATGTCAAACCCCACCACAGGTCAGAGCAGAGGATGAGGTCTATGGAGAAAGCCAGAAACAGGCTGAATTCTGACCACCACCGCTGACGCCCACTTCATGTGCCAGCCATGGGCAGAAGCTTTATATAACTTCCCTCTAAGCTGCTGTTTGGTTGTGGGCGGGGGGATGGTGTCTTAAGACCAACCTCAAGTTTAATGATTCACTAGAACTCAGAACACTCAATGCCAGGTTATATCCATGGCTAAGGTTTATTACAGGAAAGGACACAGAGCAAAAGCAGGAAAAAGATATGCGTTGAGTGAGGTCCAGAAAGGTCAGGCACAGACTTCAAAGTCCTTCCCTCATAGGGCCACCCAGGATACACTTTTCTCTGCAGCAGAGAACTATAGGGACACATGTGAAATGTTCATCTAGGGAAGTCTACTGAAGTCTCAGGGTCCTTTTTTTTAATGTTTATTTATTTTTGAGAGAGAGCACAAGTGGGGGAGGGGGTGCAGAGAGAGAGGGGGACAGAGGATCTGAAACCGGATATGGGGCTTAAACTCACGAAAAATGATATCATGACCTGAGCCGAAGTCAGACACTCACCCAACTGAGCCATTCAAATGCCCCAGGATCTCAGGGTCTTACAGAGAGCTGGTCACATAGACACATCCTGCTATGGCAACCAAATCTCAGGATCCCAAGGGTGAAACCGGGTGTATCAGCTGTCTTGATGTGTGCAGGAAACAATTCTGACAGGCCCTGAGAAGCCACCACTTCTCAGCAATACCCCATTGATCTGGGCATATGCAACATCAACAGTCAGGAGCAAAAAGATTCCGGGGGTCATATTCCCAGGGATTGCCAGGCTTCAGTCTTGGTTCCAGGTTCCCCAGAAAACATACAAGGATTGGGGAACCGGACCTACTGTGTTAATTCTTTCCTCATAGCCTCATAAGGAGCTTGTGCAAGGACACTCTAACAGGTGAAGAAACTGAGGCTCAGGGATACAAAGTAACAGGTTGGGGCAGGGACTTGAACCCAGGACTGTAGAGGTGGGAAGGCACACACTGACTAAAAGCAAGGACTCCAAGACGTGATGGGCCAGTGTTCCAGTGTGTTGTGTTTTTTTTAATGTTTATTTATTTTTGAGAGAGAGACAGTGTGAGCAGGAGAGGCACAGAGAGAGAGAGAGGGAGACACAGAATCTGAAGCAGGCTCCAGGCTCCAAGCTGTCAGCAAGATCCCAACTCTGGGCTTGAACTCATGAATCCAGAGATTATGACCTGAGTTGAAGTCCAACGTTCAATTTACTAAGCCACCCAGGGGCACGTCCCAACATCCCCCACTCCCTGCCAGTGTTGGTTGGCTCTGCCACTAAATTCCAGTATTGCCACAAGCAATTTCACCCATATAAGAAAAATAAAATAATAGTCTCGGAGGACTGTTCCTAGGAATGCGTGAAATAGCGCAGCAGAAGGGTGCTTAGCATGGCTCACAGAGTGCTGTGAATGATGCATAGATATGCACTCTTGGGATCTCTGTGGTGGTGACAAGGTAGAATGGCTCACTTAATTCCAGCCAGAAGTGCAAAAATAGCTCTGGGGAAACTGGCAAGAGACACACTTTTTAATTTTTAATTTTTTATTAAATTTTTTTTAATGTTTACTTATTTTTGAGACACACACACACACACACACACACACACAGTGAGAGCGGGGGAGGGGCAGAGAGAGGGAAACACAGAATCTAAAGCAGGCTCCAGGCTCTGAGCTGTGGGCACAGAGCCTGATGCGGGGCTGGAACTCATGAACCATGAGATCATGACCTGAGTGGATGTCGGACAATTAACCAACTGAGCCACCCAGGTGACCCAAGATAAACTTATAAAAAAAATTTTTTTTAAGTTTTTTTTTTGTTTGAGAGACAGAGATAGTATGAGTTGAGGAGGGGCAGAGAGAGAGAGAGAAAGGGAGAGAGAGAATCCCAAGCAGGCTCTGAGCTGCCAGCACAGAGCCCAACGCAGGGCCCAAACCCACTAAACCAGGACCTCATGACCTGAGCTGAAACCGAGAGTTAGACACTTAACCAACTGAGCCACCCAGGCGCCCCAGGAGACAACTGAACCCCTTTTATTCCAAAGGGGGCTATCAAAGCTCAGCCTGGGGGACCCAGGCCTTTGCTCGCCACCTCCCCCCAGGGGAGCCACAGATGGGAAAGTCCTGGAAAGGTGATGGTGGCAGCCTCCTGGAGACAGCCCAGGCTGTGGGTCGCATCTCTGGCATGCCAGCCTCTGATGGGATCTGTGGGGCAGAGGTTGGAGGTTAAGCTCAGCCTGCATATGTAGCATCTGGGCCTAGAGAAGCCTGGACCCCAGGCAGCATGTCCTCGTCTGCACAAAAGAGAAGTCAATGCCCAGGGTCTACGGATTGTTCCCAGGCCCAGGCCTGAGCTTCAAAAGCCTCTACTGGCGGCAAGACTCGGACAAGGTCCTCTGCATCAGGCATGGAACAGGGGCTGACCGTACTGGTTTGGGCCACCATCACGCCTTCAGTGAGGCAGCCATCCTGGGGAGAGGTGCAGGGGGTGGTGGCGATTGCATTGACCTGGCTCTTTGCGCCAGATTCCCACCTGGCTTCGCCCCCTGTGAGAGGCCACTGCGATGGAGCCAGTCTCCGGATCTCAGTAGCCTCTGTTGGGCACAACAGTGTAGTGAAAGGTCACGTGATTCAGAGATTGGCTGTGCCAGCCCACACCCAGACCAGATGTATGTGATCTGATCCTCACGGATCATCTTAACATTTCCAGCTCGTTGCCGACATTTTAACATCCGAAGACGGGTGGCCGAAAATCTGAATTTGCAGCTCCTCTTTGAAAATGGGAAGGGGCAGTGGTCTGACCACATGTGACCCACAGCCCCCCCAACAGCAGCCGGGAAGTAGCCCCGCCTTCCTACAAGGGCCTCCTCCACCTCTCCCATTGGCCATGGGCCCAGCTACTTGTTCCTCCAGGCAGACAGCCAGGTCTGGGCCTGCCAGCTTCATGGCACAGGCCTCCGGGTGACGCTGCCTGAAAGTGCGGGGCACACCCCGGCAGACGAGGCGTCCCCGGCATGGGTTCTCAGCTCCGGAACCAGCTCTGCTGTGTCCCAGGTATTGTCCCCAGTCCTGCACGGGAAAGGCCCTCTTCCCGCCAGCCAGCTGCGGACTGAACAGGATGACTTGGGCGGGGGGAGGGCGCGGGTGACCGCAGACGCCCAGAGTGGGGGCTGCCCTAACTGGTGCCACCACCCCCAGGGTGGTCTGGCCATGCAGGCCGGCCTTTGTAACTGAGAAGCATCTGCCTGGGGTAGGTAGGTGGGGTGTCCCTGGGAGGGAGGGGGGTCCCATCACAGAAAACCATTCCTGCCATCCCCACGTGTTCTCCTTGCTCTAGGGGGCTGGAGGCAAGAAACCAGGACTGCCAGGCTGCTTGGAATCCGTGTGGCTCCTGCAGGGGCTCTGGGAGGCAGAATGCAGGAAACCAGGGGCAGGTGGGTCAATAGTCCTGTGGTCCCTGCACGTCGCCTTCCTCCCCTGGGCAGCCCTTTCTGGCCTCCCTGCCTGGAGTCCTTTTCCTTAGCTTTCTTTGGAGAGTTACATCAAGACACAGTTGCAAAGCTTCCTCCTCCCAGAAGCTTTTTCTGACCCACAGCGGAAGAAATTCCTCTTTCTGCTGGGTGTCCTCAGGGCCTTGGACGCTGCTCCATTATCCCACTGGCCAGGCACTCTGTATTGTGATGGGAGAGTCACACAACCATGTTCCCCAGCAGTCCCTGAAAGCTGGGACCGAGGACCATCTTCTGTGTCCCTAGTACCCAGGCCAAGGCCTGGCATAGAGAGGTGCCTGGTGCTTCCATGGTTCATGGGGCAGGGCCAGCGTGTCCTCTCCAAGCGGTCCATGTGCCTATGGCCCTTGCGCAAGCCATAGGCCCACCCCAGAAGCGCGTGCCCCATGGCGTCAGGGCCTGTGCGCAGCAGGCCCTGGGGACGGGAGGAGTCTGCATGACTTCAGAGGGGTGTGTTCGGGACGAGTGTGAAGTCATGCTTGTTTATGAGTCTCTGACACGGCGCCCGTCATTTCCTCTCTGCTGGGCCACACAGCACTTTCCCTACTCAGCCAGCCTCTGACTTATTCTCTGGCATCACACACTGTCACTCCTGCAGCAGCCCATTTCAGCAGGGATGAAGGGGTCACAGCTATTTGTCTGCAGTTTGGATAATGAGCATCAGGGAAGCACTTTGACCTGGAGGTGACAGACCTTCCCGGCAGCTGTCTACCCGGGGTTGGCACAGGGCATGGGCTGTGAGGTGCCCCAGGGGCAGCTTGGCATCTCTGTGAGCAGCACGGAGCAGGCAGATCTGGGGCCCCAGCTGGAAGCTCCTGGAAGGGAATGACAACAGGGACGCAGAAGGGGATGGCCAGCTCTGTGCCTTATCCTGCCTTTCTGCCTCTGGATCTCCCAGAAAAGAACATGCAAGGCCCAGATATAGGGTCCCAAGTAAGGGGGACTAGGGAGCAGTCCTAAGGGCCTCAGAAAGAAGGAGGGAAAGAGGGCCCCACATGGGCCAGCACCAGGGAGGAGGGGGAGCAAACCAACCCTGGAGTTTCTGTTGCGAATAGGAGGGACCCTCAATTTCACTCCATCCCCCAAATACTGGTCCCTGAGGCAAAATGCCCTCAGGGACCAGATACTGAAGACACACACAGACTTCACCGACTGGAGAGTGCCTGCCCTACCCAAAGGCATTC
This sequence comes from Neofelis nebulosa, assembly GCF_028018385.1. NCBI lineage: Eukaryota > Metazoa > Chordata > Mammalia > Carnivora > Felidae > Neofelis > Neofelis nebulosa. The sequence goes on along the minus strand of NC_080782.1, from coordinate 150,545,837 downwards.
ACATTCATAAAGGTTAAAACACAAGTTTGACCTGATGTATGCCAAACGTGCCTTTGGCTACTGGTATATGGGTGAGTGCATGAGGGGAGGAGAGTTTTTTGAGGCCTGTGAGGACGTGGCTGCCCTTGAGAAGGACTATGAGGAGACTGGAGCGGATGGTGCTGAGGGAGAGGATGAGGGTGAAGAGTAATAGCCTGTCTGCTACAATCTGACACTCTGCTGTCTTATAACCATCTCATTTCTGCTCTGGAAGGTGACCATTGTGGTCCTAAATTGCCAATAAAGCGCCCTTTCTTTCTTTCTTTCTTTCTTTCTTCTTTCTTCCTTTTTCTCTTATAAATATTTATTTAATTTTGAGAGAGCGCAAGGGGGGAAGGACAGAGGATCTGAAGTGGGCTCTGCATTGACAGCAGACAGCTGGATATGGGGCTCGAACTCATGAACCATGAGATCATGACCTGAGCTGAAGTGGGAGGCCCAACTGACTGAGTCACCCAGGTGCCTCTAAAAGTGATCTTTCTTGGGGCACCTGGGTGGCTCAGTTGGTTGGGCCTCCCACTTTGGCTCAGGTCATGATCTCACAGTTCAGCTGTTTGAGCCCCTTATCAGGGTCTGTGCTGACAGCTCAGAGCCTGGAGCCTGCTCCGGATTCTGTGTCTCCCTCCCTCTCTCTGCCACTTCCCCAGCTCTCGCTCCGTCTCTCTCTCTCAAAAATAAATAAACATTAAAAAAAGTGATGTTTCTATTTAAAACAAAACAAAACAAAACACTTTGCTGGCCAAAATGGAAGCTTAAACATACACACACACACACACACACACACAAACACACACACACACACACACACACACACACACAGACATATGCACACACGTACACACACTCTGTCCCATTTGGCACAGTTGCTTTGTGGTAACTGACAAGAAGCCTGACAGGTCCTCACAACTTGCGAGCAAATTCTTTTGTCTGCAAGGGCCAGACACTATGTCAAGCCATGCTGAAAAACAAGGAATTTATTATAAAGATAGCATGGGTGGGCCGGGGGGGGGGCAGGGTCTAGCTATTCTCTGTCTCCTGTTTTCTCATTTTTTCCTTATAGAGGTAGAGTTTGCATACAGTAAAATGCATAAATCTTAAGTACACAGATGGTGAATTTTTATCTGTGCCTACACCCGCATAACCTCCACCCAGATCAATATAAAGAATATTTCCATCACCCTAAAAAGTCCCCTTGTACCCCATCCCAGTCAGTTAAATGCACAGCTCCCCAGAGACAGCCACTGTTCTGACTTCTATCACTATGCATTAATTTCAGCTGTCCTGGAACTTCATATAAATTGAATCACACTATGCAAACATTCCTATACAAGTCTGTGTGAACTTATGGTTTGGTTTCTCTTGGGTAAGTGCCTGGCAGTAAGACTGCTGGATCACAGGGTAGTAGGATGTTCAACTTTATCAGAAACTTTCAAGCGGCTCAAAAGCAGTGGGGTCATTTTGCACTCCTACCAGAGATGCTCATGAATTCCACTTGCCCCTTTCTCTCTGTCAACACTTAGTATTGTCAGTTTTCCAAATTTTGCCAACACAGGGGGTCGGTGCTAGTATTTCATTGTGATTTTAGTTTGTGTTTTTCTGATGACTAGTCGAGCTAAGCACCTTTTCCTATGCTTATTGATCACTTGGATATCCTCTTTTATGACGTGCCTTTTGATTTTTTACAGTTTTTTTTGGTGTGTTTTATCATTTTCCTTTTTGATGAGTAGTATTTCTTTATATGTTCTAGATATTCTGTATCTTTCTTTGCCAGATATTTGTAGTATGAATATTTTCTCCCAGTCTGTAGCTTGCTTTTTTGTTTTCTTGATGGGTTTTGGGGGTAAGCAAAAGTTTTCAATTTTATTGAAATCAAATTGATCTTTTTTTTCTCATATTATTAGTGCTTTTACATCCAGTTTTTTAAAAGCTTTGTGTACATGAGATCATGAAGGTATTTTCCTGTTTTCTTCTGGAAACCTTACCGTTTTATGACATTTAGGTCTAGGATTCATTTCAAGATAATTTTTCTGTATGGTGCAAGGTAAGGGATCAAGGTTCCCTGTTTTATATGGATCTTCAGTTGCTTCAGTTCCATTTATTGAAAAGATCTTCCTTTCTCCACTGAATTGCACTGGAGACTTTCTGGAAAATTATGTGAACATATGTGTGTGAATCAATTTTTTTTTTAATTTATTTTGAGAGACAGAAACAGTGTGAGTGGGGGAGGGTCAAAGAGGGAGAGAGAGAGAGAGCTGACAGAGCAGATTCGGGGCTTAAACTCACAAAACCTCAAGATCATGACCTGAGTCAAAACCAAGAGTCAACCACTTACCCAGCTGAACCACCCAGGCGCCCCTGTGTGAATCTATTTCTGGACTCCGTATTTCCACTGATCTGTGTGTCTGTCCCTATTGTAGAATTTCACCCGGTGAAATCCTCCATCCAGGTTTCTCTTGGGTTTTTATGTTTCCATACACATTTGAGAATCAGCTTGTGGATCTCTACAAAAAGAGCTTGCTGGAATTTTTATGTGAATAGCTTGCGTTTATAGATCAATTTAATGAGAATTGACATCTTAACCACACTGAGAGTTATCAATCCATCAATATGGTATATCTCCCCATTATTTAGTTTTTTATTAATTTCCTTCAGTGATGGTTTGTAGTTTGTAGTATAGAAATCATGTACATCTCTCATTAAAATTAAAATGTTTTATTCTATTGTATGTAAGATTTTTATACCACTTCGGTCTCTTTGTAATGGCAGTTGTCACAGGTTCCTCTCTCTCCCAACTATGGTGTACATGTTTTCAATGCAACTTTTGAAAGGAGCCAGTCTGATTGGCCCATTCAAAACCACAAGCTTCCTAAGTGTAATCTCCTTTGAATCTGAGGACCAACCTGATCCCACTACCAAGCACAACATACTCCTCCCCTGAACAGAAAACTTCAGATGCAATGTTTTTTCATGGAAGGAAGGATGGTGTGTGGCAGCTTCTATTATTGACATGCCACAATTCTGTAGGGGGTTGGTGCTGCCCACCTGCCACCTCCAAAAGATAAGCCCTCCTGGAACTTCAGAATGTGGCCTTAATTGAAATAAGAGCCTTTGCATATGTAATTAAGATAAAACTCTTGAGATGACATCATCTTGGATTAGGGTGGACCCTAAATCCAATGGCAGGCATCCTTACAAAAGACAGAAAAAGAGAAGAGACCCAGAGAGACACAAAAGGGAGAAAGCCATGGGAAGATGGAGGCAGGGAGTGGAGTGATGCACCTATAGGCCAAACAACACCAAGTATTGCCCACAGCTACCAGAAACTGGAAGAGGCATGAGATGGATTCTCCCTCCCAGTCACCGAAAGGACCCATGCTGACACCTCAATTTCAGACTCCTGGCTTCCAGAACCATGAGAGAATAAATCTGTTCTTGTAAGTCATCCAGGTTGCAGTAGTTTGTTACCACAGCCCTAGGAAACCAGCACAGAGAAATGTAATAGGCAACCCTAAACTGACGGATGGTTATAGCTAGAATACCTGGTCGATTGAAACACCGGAGGATGCAGGCAGAAGCACCTTGCCGTCACTCCACACCTTTCCCTCCATCTTGCGGAACAGTCCTCAAACTTCAATGGGGCCAGCCTCATGCTGAAAGATTCCTGTAGTGGAAATGGGGGCGGGGGGGGGGCTGGCCAGTTCCTTTGCTGTCCTGTGCCGTGTTCTTCCAGCCCCTACAGGGTTGGGGAGAGAGGAGAGGTACTGGTTTAACTTGGTGTTGATTTCTTCTAGATGTGGCGTATATCCAGATGCTAATTCTTTCCCTGGTTGAGTGCTTCTGGGATTCCCTCAGCCACCACTGACAGGGAACCTCTGACTGGCAGTTTCCTTACACTGGCAGTGCTTCCTTCGTCCTCTGTGAAGGACCCTTCCTCTGCTCCTGATCTGGAAGTTCACTCTGTAGACACCATCTTGGGTCTTGGCAACTCAAAGCCAGCTGCCTTCCAGAGATCCAGTGGCCATGGGAAGCTTACTCATCTTGCTGTGCCAGACTCTAAATACAAGCCATTCCCAACATGTTGTTTTAGTTAAAGGGATTTTAAAATGAGATTTAACATCTGGTAGGTCAATTCCCCCTAACCATTTTTATTTTAATAATTTCCTTGTATACTTAGTCTTCACTATAATCTTTTAAATCCTTTGTCCGGCTCCCTATCTATTGTCCTATCTCTGTCCCCCCATTCCTCCAAAGCCAAAACATATTAAACTTATATTCTAACTAGGCAGAGGTTACATTTTTATGGTATTACATTTTCCCATTCAAGAATTTAAATTCTCTCTGTTACACGTTTGACACTTTCTATTCAATTTCATAGGATTTCTCATACAGGTTCTGTATATTTCTTTTTTTATTTTTTTAATGTTTATTTATTTTTGAGACAGAGAGAGACAGAGCATGAATGGGGGAGGGTCAGAGAGAGGGAGACACAGAATCTGAAGCAGGCTCCAGGCTCCGAGCTGTCAGCACAGAGCCCAACGCGGGGCTCCAACTCACGGAGTGTGAGATCATGACCTGAGCTGAAGTCGGATGCCTAACTGACTGAGCCACCCAGGTGCCCCTGTATGTTTCTTTTAAAAATCATTTCTGGGGCACCTGGATGGCTCAGTCGGTTGAGCATCCGACTTCGGATCAGGTCATGATCTCGCAGTTTGTGGGTTCGAGCCCCACATTGGGCTCTATGCTGACAGCTTGGAGCCTGGAGCCTGCTTCAGATTCTGTGTCTCCTTCTCTCTCTGGCCCTCCCCTGCTCATCTCTGTCTCTCTGTCTCTCAAAAAATAAACATTGAAAAATAATTTTAATCATTTTTAAGATTTTATAGTTATTGTGAATGCATTCTTCTTGTTTTTCCTTTCTAGCTATTTTAGAGAAAAACAGATTATTTCTTATATATCATATTTTCAGCTGCCTAAATTCTCTTATCGATCCTGGTAGCCTATTTCCAAAACTGTGTTGGCTTTTCTGTATAACACTAATTTTATTTGCAAACAAAGATAATTCTGTCTTTTTTCCCCCAATATAACCAATTAACCCATTATTTTCTTGCACTATTTCTTCAGCAAGAGCCTCTAAAATAGTCTTTGGTTTAATGGTGATGGCAGACATGTACTTTTGCTGGTAATTTTAATGAAAAATGGTTTCAGCCTCAGTAATTAGTATGATATTTACCTTTGATTTTGATAAATATTTGTCTTAGTTAACTCTTTTTTCTTCTATTCTTATTTTATTTGGCATATTTATTAGGAATGATTGCTGATGGGCAGCTGAGTGGCTCAATCAGTTAAGCACCTGACTCTTGATTTTGGCTCAGGTCATGATCTCATGGTCCAGAAATCGAGCCCTGGGTTGGCTCCAGGCTCAGCATGGAACCTGCTTAAGATTCTCTCTCTCTCTCTCTCTCTCTCTCTCTCTGCTCCTCTCCCAGATGTGTGTGCACTTGCACACACACTCTCTCTCAAAAATAAAAAATAAAAAATAGTAATTAAAAAAAAAGAATGACTGCTAAATTGTATTAAATGCCTTGTTAATAGAGCCACATGATTTTTCACCTTTATGTAAATGTTCTCTGACTCTGACCCTGAATAACTTTCATCTAGAATAAGCCTTATTTGATCACACAACATAGATAGATTATAGATACAGATATAGATATAGATATAGATATAGATATAGATGATATAGATAGATATAGATAGATAGATACTGGTTTTAATTTTCTATCGACTTGCCATAAACTAATTATAATCATAAAAATAAAGTAGAAAGAAAATAGAAGTATAAATTAAATTCTCTTTATATACCATTGCCTTTGGGAGGCTATACAGCATAGTGGTTAGAGCACAGACCCAGGAGCCAGCCTTGCTGAATTTAAATACCAGCTCCACTACCTACTGTGCCCAGATGAGAAGCTACATTTCCCCGCCTCCCTTGCTGATGGAGAATGGCCAGTGAGTTGTAGATAGAAGTCTATGTGGGTCTTTGGAGAAAGCCTGCCCTTTCATACTTCTGTTGCTTACCTTTCCTCCCCCTTCTTTCTATCTAGAAACTGGATGTAATGGCTGGAGGCCCAACAGCCATCTTGTGACCTTGGGGATGAATGCTACATGTTGAGAATGGTGGAGCAGGAAGATGGAAGGAACCTGGTCCTGGTGACACCATGGAGCCACCACTCCAACCATAGCCTGCATAGGCCCAGACTACTTTTACATGAAACAGAAATGTATTTCTGCCTTGTTTAAGCCACTGTCCTTTCCTTTCCCAGCTGAGGGAAGTAACAAAAGAGTCAGCTCACCTTACTGCAAGAATAAAAGTGTGGCAATAAGCCCCATACCCAGTCCCTCCCACCTTCCACGGGTTAACCCTGAGGAAAGCAGGAGGGGGCTGCAGAGGAATCCCGCACCTGTGTTATCCAGCCATGTAGCCCACATGAGGATACAGGAGGCATCAGCCTGTAGTTCTGGCAGCCCCCAGGCTGTCCACTATATGCAGTAATCTTTGGGAGTTTCCCCAGACAGTCCCCAAACCTAGCCTTCTTGGGACCAAAAAGCCACGGATGTCTTTAAATCCATCAAGACCCCACTCCCCTATGTTCATATCCATGCTCGCTAGCCCCTTGGCCAAGACCAGTGAGCACCTCCCTCCTGCAAAGCTGGGCTTTATTGCAAAGAGGCTGCTATCTCCACCAGGGAACAGTTACCCAGGGTCAGAGGCCCTGCCTGAGCTCAGCACATATTAGAACAGGGACTGCCTCGTGTAAGCTCTTCAGATTTCCTAATGTCTAGCATTTGTTCAGAACCACCAGGCACTTTTCCCCCAAAGTCTGAAGGTCTGGCGCTTCTACATTCTTTTCCAACCCCAGATGATCAGAGACACTGTTGGCTGGGAATGTGTCCCAGTCTCCACTCTCACAGAGACACTATCCCTTTCCTGTGGGGACACTGATTCTCACCAAAAAGGTGTCTTCTCCCCTATCTGGTGTTTCTCAGCAGCACGGACCCTGACTTCTACTTCTAGTAAGAGCTTCTCCTCCATCCAGCTTCCTGCACACCCAACCTCCCACTGTGGCTCACATTTGTCTCCCAGTTTGGGAGGGCAGGATTCTCTCAGGGACGTTTGAGATGCACATGACATAAAATCATGTCAAACTGCCTACGGTAGCAAAGGGAATGTAGTGGATCATGTACCTGAAAAGTCCAGGAGTGGACTTCAGGTGAGGCTTGCTCTAGCCTCGCAGAGAATATCACCAAGAACCCAACTCTTCTATCTCTGCTCTTCCTTCCATGGTGATTACATCCTTTAGATGACCCTGGATCCTCCAGACTCTGCTCTCATGTTAACAAAACAGCTTTGCCAGCTCTACACTCATATACTTTCCCTGCAGAGGTCTCTTCTAGAGGTTCCACAATCAAGAGGAAGGGTTGCACTCCAAGAAATCTCAGCAAACAGCTCACATTGCATTTGCCCTGGCGACTCGATGAGATAGTCTCAATGGCACCTTCCTTGGGGTGAAAGTCATCCTGGCTTTCCTTTGCTGACCTTGCAAACAGAGAAGAGCAAGACATCTGGCCACTAAGCGTACTCAGCCACTGTCCCCACTCCAGAACCCAGGTGCTCACTCTTGCTCCCTGGCTGACCTGGGGCCAGAAGTCTGAAGGTAGCAAAGGTGGGAAGGCCTTGGGGACATGGCGCCCCATGGCATGCGTGGGTAGGACCCACACTGGAGGGGTGAGGATCCCACTCACAAGCTTCCCCTGAAGGCTCCAGCCTGTGGCCAAATTGGCCCAAAGGAGCCCCAGGCCAGGAAAGGAGGCCGTGGAAGTTTCTGTGAGGGGAGTACTTGTGGGCCTGATGGTCATGGACACTGAGGGCATCCCAGAGTAGGCCTTGAAGGAGGGGTGAGGGGTAGTGTTTCCCACAGAAGACATGACCTGAAAAGGAGGGATGCAGGGACAGGGACAGCTGCAGAGACAAAGCTGCTGGGTCCATCCAAGGGCCACATATGAAATAATCAGTAGTGTCGCCGGGGTAGAGTGCACAGGGCAGGCCTCGGGGCATGGCCCCAGCTCCAGTGGACACATCTGGATCTTTCTCAGTGTCAAGAAGCTGTGTCCTGACCACGTGGTCCTTCCAGCAGCATTTTCCACCCTCCCAAGTGTCCAGTCTCTCCTCCACCCCACCCCCACCCCAGCCAGCCAGCTGGGGGTCCCACCGCCCTGCCTGGTCAGGCTACTCAGCTGTACACCAGTCTGGAAGTCATTAGTGGAGAGTGGGGCCCTCCTGCTGTCTGCACCCAGCTGGGAAAGCAAACAGAGCTGGGGGTGGGAATCATGAAAGGGTCCCCAGTCCTGGGCCAAGATGGGGAGGGAGGGGGGTATGGAATGACATGCAGATCTGGGGGATGTGGGCATCTTTGCGGGGAATAAAGGGGCCAGTCTCTGCGGGGGTGGGCGTAGGGAAGGCCTCGATGAGGACACCCACAGGTCACATGGCCACAGCTCTGCATGGTAGGCACAGCCATCCTCCCCTCACCAAGGAGGGTGAAAACTCAAAGAGGTTGGGGGGCATCCCCAGGGGGACCTGAGCATGACAGGAGCACGCCTTCCTGAAACCCTCCTCTGGCCATTTTGATACTGAGGCCCTGGGGGCAAGGGCCCACTGAGAGGATGGAGCAGAGAGGTCAGCAGGGGTGGGACGCAGAGGTCCAGGCCAAGAAGGGACCAATGGAGGAATAGGCCTGGCCCACGGAGGCTGGGGTCAGGGGCACATCCCAGACCCTCTTACTGCCCGGAGAAACAGCATCCCTTGAACTTTCCTGTTGTACAAGAAACCCAAATGTTCTGGTTGCCAGAGTGAGCTTGTGTGCAAAAGGATATGTAGGGATGGGGCGGGAGGGAGACTCTGGCCTCACCGCTGGAAGACCAGCCTGAGGCAGGTGCCCTTGTACCCAGGGCTTCCTTCTGAAGTGTCACCACCACCTGGGGTGCTGTTAGCCCATTCTACAGAAGGGAGGTGACTAGGAAGCGAGGTCACTTGGGCAAGATCGCAAGTTGGGGCCTCCAGAGGCAGGACGCCCCAGCCAAGGCCTCAGGCTCCTCTGCCCCCCACCCCCACCCCCCGGTCCTGGGAGTGAAGCGGGGAGCAGGGGAGCAGTGCAGGTGTGTTCCCACAGAGCCTCCTCTGAGAACCTGGGAGTGAGGACACCAGCCTGCAGGACTGCAATGTGGACACCTTTATCCCAGGATCTGAAAGCCCCACTCCCTCCCACCCCCCTGTACGCCATCCCCCCCACCCCCCCCCCCAGGGTGCTGGCCGCTTTCTCCAGCACATTCTTGGCAGCATCTTGTTCCAGTCCCCCAGAGGCAGACCTTTCCCAGTGCCTTCCTGTTCAAGTTCACGGGCACGGGATGTGGACTCACAGTTGAAAGGAGCAGGTGGGCGAACTTGGCTGAACAGAGTTTCTTTTCTTCCTCCACAAGAAGAGCGAAGGCCAGACCTTCGGCTCCTCACCCATGCTGGGAGGGGTTTGGCCCAGCCAAATTCTCAACCGGAAAAGAAGATCACAGCATCCTCAGATGTGGGGCTTCTCCTTTTCAAGGACTCGGAGTTCCAAGTTTCAAACTAGTCTCTAGGTTCATCTTAGAATTTTTGGCCAGGACTGGCGTCAGGTTTCCAGGACAGGAGGCCTCACACATGTTACCAAGATGGTTTCAGGGTCCTCAGAGCTACTTCCCTTGCTCACAGATATCGCCCTGAGGACGAAACACAGGAAGCAGGAACGCTCACTAGCATTCCTCCCAAAAAGAGCTTCTTAAAGTACTTGGTGAATTTCTTCTTTATTGTTTTTTTTTGTATTGCTTTAATTGAATTAATTGCTTTAATTGAAGCAGTGAATCATGCTTTCATAAAACATAAATACAAAATAGTTATTTTCTTAAAGAAAAGATTTTTTAGTGTTTATTTGTTTTTGAGAGAGAGACGGACAGAGCATGAGCAGAGAGGGGCAGAGAGAGAGGGAGACACAGAATGGGAAGCAGGCTCCAGACTCTGAGCTGTCAGCACAGAGCCTGACGCGAGGCTCAAACTCACAAACCGCGAGATCATGACCTGAGCCGAAGTAGGACACTTAGCTGACTGAGCCACCCAAGCGCCCCTCAGTTCTTTTTTTTTTTTTAACTTTATTTATTTTGAAAGAGAGAGTGTATGTGAGTGGGGGAGAGGCAGAGAGAGAGAGAGAGAGAGAGAGAGAGAGAATCCAAGCAGGTTCTGAGCTGTGAGGAGCCTGATGAGGGGCTCGAACCCATGAAATGTGAGATCATGACCTGAGCAGAAATCAAGACTTGGACACTTAAGGTGCCGCCCAGGTGCCCCAAGATGCAGTTCTTGAGAAAAAGATGGACAGGGAGCCTGTTACAGACAGACCCAGAGACAGGAGCAGTTAGACTTGGCAGTCTAACTTGGCAGATTCTGAAGGTCCTGGGCTTGAGTCTCCACCCATTTATGTAGAGCTTGGGTGGGCCCTGGGGGCCCCCTGTCTTCACCCCATCCTCCATCCTATCAGCACACACTGTTCAGTCAACATATTTATTGAGCAGGTACTACATGTCAGGGACCGTTCTAGAATCTGGGGCTGCAGTAGGGGACAAAACAGAAAAAAATCCGATCCCTCATGGAGTGGATGTCTTTATGAGGGTGATGTACCAGGGATACACACCCAGGGTGTTGCCTGCTGATAAGCGCTCTCTTCTGAAGACAGTGTGAGCCGGGAAGAAGGGAAGGAGACCTTGCCAGGACATGGGCAGGGGCGCTGCATTAGTAAGCATGATGTTCAGGAAAAAGTTCATTGAGAAAGTGACAGGAAAGCAAAGGTCTGAAGAAGTGAGAGAGGAGAATGCAGGATTTTGAGGGAGGAGAGTGCCAGGCAGAGAGACCAGAATGTTCCAGAAACATTCAGAGAGCTGACCATTCTGTGTGGCTGCACTGAAGGGATGAGGGTGGGGGGTGGCAGAAAGTGGAGGAAGGGGCTAAGGTGGTGACTCTGAGCAGAGGAAGGACAGGACTCACTCGGAACAGGTTCCATCAAAACGAATGTCCACGTCCCAGAATCTGCGAAGGCCATCTTATTTGGAAGCGGGTCTTTGCCCATGTGATGAATTGAGGATCTCCAGATGAGAGCATCCTGGATATCCAGGTGGGGCCTCAATCCAATCACAAGTGTCCTTATAAAAGACACACAGAGGGGAGGCATCGACACAGAGGAGAAGCCCATGTGAACTGGGAAGCAGAGATGGGAGCCATGCAGACACCAGCCAGGTAATCAGAGCCACCGGGTGCTGGAAGAGACAAAGAAGGATCCTGCCCAAAGGGCCCTGCAGAGAACATGGCCCAGCCGACTCCTTGATTTTGGCCCAGTGAAGCCGATTTCAGGCGTCTGGCTCTAGAACCGTGTGAGGCTAACTGTGTTAAGTCACCCACTCAGTAGTGATTTGTTATGGCAGCCACAGGAAATGCATCCACCATTGCAAGGAGCTGATGTGGGGAGACCAGTGTGGAGGTCACTCTATGACACAGACACCCAGTGACACCCAAGCCCATCGGACCAGACTATACGCAGGGTTTGCCATGTTCACTCAGCACCTGGGTGTTCCCTTAATGTCTCACTTTGTTTTAACATCAATAAACTCATTTAAAATGTAACATTAGGGGGGCGCCTGGGTGGCGCAGTCGGTTAAGCATCCGACTTCAGCCAGGTCACGATCTCGCGGTCCGTGAGTTCGAGCCCCGCGTCAGGCTCTGGGCTGATGGCTCGGAGCCTGGAGCCTGTTTCCGATTCTGTGTCTCCCTCTCTCTCTGCCCCTCCCCCATTCATGCTCTGTCTCTCTCTGTCCAAAATAAATAAATAAATAAATAAATAAAATAAAAATAAAATGTAACATTAGGGGCACCTGGGTGGCTCAGTCATTTAAGCATCTGACTGCAACTCAGGTCACAATCTTGCCACATTCAAGCCCCACCTCGGGCTCTGTGCTGACAGCTCAGAGCCTGGAGACTGCTTCAGATTCTGTGTCTCCCTCTCTCTCTATACCTCCCACACTTACACTCTGTCTCTCTCAAAAAAATTTTTTTTAATTAAAAATAATGAAAATAAAAATGCAACATTAGATCACTAAGTTAAATATAAAAAGAAATTCATTTTCCATATGTAGAAAGTAACCATGAAAATAAATTCAAGGAAAAGCAGACTGTTGCCACACTCTAACGTCCTGCCCTGCCGCCCACCCAGCTGTCTGAGCCCATGGCCTCTTCTTTGTATCTAAAACCATAAAATAGTGCTAATGTCAGAGGGGGCATCAAGGTCATCAGCATCAGAGGGAGTCTCTCTCACACTGCCACTCCTTGTTCCTGTACCCCTGCGGTCAGCATGGCCCCATTCCACACAGCCTACATCTAGGCAAGCAGTGCCCTTGCCGGGGTAGGCAGGGTTTGGGGGGAACCACAAGGAAGGGGCACAGCAGCCAAGCTGGGACCCGGGCTTGACTGCAGAGGGGCCCCCTGGGAATGAGTGATTTAAATTGGTATGAGCTTCTTCCTTGGACGATGGACAGGCCAGGAATAAGTCCAGTTTTATACTGGGGTTTTTCAGATATTTGGGTATAGAGTGAAGTACACCAATGTTTAGTTACAGGTTGGTTTTGCTTGGCATGGTTTTTGAATCATGTGCATGCATGAGTCTGACTTGAATTTTTTAAGACACAGGGAGCATGCAAAGGAATGACCCCATGGGCATACTCGTGTCCCCAAGTCCCAGTGGCTCCACAAGCTTGGGTGGGGGTGGAGACAGGGTCTCCGTGATGGAATGGGGTAGGGCAGCGAGTCCCTAGGGAGGTTTCGGGCTCAGAAGCTTGCCAGGTGCAAGTCATAGGAAACCCGACTCTCCAGCCGTGAACTCAGAAGGGCAAGCAATGAATGCCAGTGACTTCAGTTTTCCCTGAAGAGCCATTCTGTGCCCTGTTTTGTGCCTCAGGTGCCTAACCTGTAAGGTAAATCATAAACCAACAGGCAAGGAGGTCAAGTTATTTCTTCCCAATGTCCCTTCCCCGCAAGATCCTCTAGGGCTGGCTATGTTCCTTTGCCAGAAATCACAGTTCCTGTTGGTGGCCCCTCCATACAGCCCCTTTCTTCCCAGGTTTCTGATAATGGCACTGCCCCTGCTCCTAAGGGCAGAGGGTGGTAGCAGCACCTGGCTATTACCAGATGGACTGTACTCTCCCTCATGATTTTCCTATATCTCCTACCCACCTCCACTGAGCTCCTTTATTACACTTATCCTATTTGAATGTGCTTCATTCAGAAAGCCTTTCCTTGGAATGGTCTCTGGGATCCTGTTATTCACCTATTTGAGGAACATCCCACCCCCAGCCAGGAGAAAAGGGGACATGGGACATTTGGCATGCGGTGGCATCGTGATTCCCCAAAGGAGAGCCAGTAGTGGCATGAGAGAAGCATAGGTGGAGGGCAAGGCATTGGAGCATCAAGTGGCTGCGACACTCAGTTGCTATAGCAACCATGGCCCAGGGAATAGTAATGACCCTGGAGCATCATTTGTGAAAATGTGGCCCAGTCCACAAACTGGTGCCACCGACTGACTGCTTGTTGCTGATCAGAGATGAAAGAAGTACAGAAATTCGGAAACCTTTGTAGCATTTTGGTCCAGCTATGACATCCAAGTACATCCATGAGTATGGCCAGTGTTACTGCGCAAGGCAGAAGGATCTATGTGGGTACTGTCAGAGTTACATGGTCAGCCACACGTGCTGCAAGAATGTCCTGGGTGTGTGTAGCAGGACTGTGTCACCTGGTCACCTGGTGTGAGATTTTAGGATTCCAGTCTTTTTTTTGGGGGGGGGGGTGAGGAGGGAGAGCGAGAGAGAGAGAGGGAGTGTGAGCAGGGGAGGGGCAGAGAGAGGGAGACACAGAATCCGAAGCAGACTCCAGGCTCTGAGCTGGCAGCACAGAGCCTGACACGGGACTCGAACTCGTGAACTGCGAGATCATGACCTGAGCCAAAGTCAGACACTTAACTGACTGAGCCATCCACGCGCCCCTGAAGATGCATTTTTTAAAAGCATTTTTAAAGAGCATTTGCTCCGTTGTACACAGAAGTTTAAAATGAAAACCTTGAGGCTCACACTTTGAAATTTCTACACTTCGTTTCTGTCAACATACCTCTGTGTGAGACTAATTTCACGACCATGAAAATTACTAAATTTAGTAGCACTGGTCAATTCAATTTATCTAAAAATTAACAAGCAAGAAGCCAGTCCATTAAAACTTCAAACATGGGAATCATCAGTGGACTTCTTTTGGTTTATTTAGAGTTGCAAAATGACAAAAAAGTTATTAATGTAATTATGATTCTTTATAATTGTTCATCTATATACACTTTCAGTGAAATATACAGCTTTAGTTGTTTTAATAGTTTTTCCTATGCTGTTTGTTATAATTATTTTTTTAAAAAATTTTTAATGTTTGTTTTTGAGAGACAGAGAGACAGTGGTGGAGGGGCAGAGAGAGAGGGAGACACAGAATTCGAAGTGGGCTCCAGGCTCTGACCTGTCAGCACAAAGCCCAACACAGAACCCGAACAGACAAACCGTGAGATCATGACCTGAGACGAAGTCGGACTCTTAACTGACTGAGCCACCCAGGCACCCCTTTTTAAAAATTGTTTTTAATGTTTATTTATTTTTGAGAGGGAGACATAAAACAGGGACATCAGACAGACACAAATGAGACTGAACTCTGAATCCTCAAATGACCCCAAATTTCCCTTGATACCAGAGACAGCCCAGCCTGGGAGGTAGACTCCCCTGCACAAAAGCCTCTCTTTGACTAGGCTTGGGCACACCTGTGTCCCTCAGGACCATGGGGCCCATGGTGAGTCATAGCTCCCTAAAACCATTCAGAGAGGTGCAGGGTCTGAGGTCAGAGGGGAGACCCCTAGTGAGACACATTCCTTCCAGAGAAGAGGAGGGAAATCATAGGAAATTCTGGGACCCCCACATCAGCAAGCTTTCTAAGGATCCAGTGATGTTGGCTGATCCCTCTAAAGTAAGAGATAAGTTGCTACACCTTAGGCCACCTGCCAGGAAAAAAGAAGCAAAACCATTGGATTTTGAAGCCAATGTATGCCTGCTCCAACCACTTCCTGGGTAGCCAGTGGTTGTGAGAGGGAACAGAAAAGAGGCTTCCCAGGCACAGATGCCAGGGTCCCAGAGGAAAGTCATGCCCTCTTCTACCAGCACAATTCTCCACCTGAAAACAGGCTCCTAACTTACAGCTGGGTCTTGGGAGGCAGCATGCATATTTACCTCAGAGGGGGCAGGTTGCAGGGCATGATCCAAAACACTCATCAGGAACTGGGCAGAATTGTATGTGCAGAATGGCCTTACATTTTTTCCCTAAGTTTATTTATTTATTTTTGAGAGAGAGAGTGAGTGAGCACAAGCAGAGGGAGAGAGAATCCCAAGCAGGTTCCACACTGCCAGCACAGAGCCCAATGTGGGGCTCGATCCCATGAACCATGAGATCATGACCTGAGCTGGAATCAAGAGTCAGATGCTCAACTGACTGAGCCACCCAGGTGCCCCCAGAATAGCTTTCCATCTTAAAATAGAAATAGTAAGCAAGCAGGTCTAGAAGGTCTGGAAGGTACAGAGTACCAGATGAGGTGGTCCATGACCAGTTAACAGAGTTAAAGTCCCTGTTTCATGCATGGGTACCATAGTAAGCCAGCACCACAAGTAGCTGGCAGCCCCCTATGAACCCTCCCCCAGCTGACAGAAAAAGAACATGGTGAAGAGAAATCTTCCCCATGGACAGAACTTCAGGCAACTCAACCGGTTACCTGCTCTCTGTGGAAGGAAGTATGGCGGAGACAGAAACACTGGGATTCATGAGTGGTGGCTAACAGATTGGCTGGCTGGTCAGGGCCTGGAAAGAACAAGATTGGAAATTTGGGGGCCAGGTGGTCTGGGTCATTTGAGATGCGCACAGACTGTGATGACGTCTGCGTTCTGTGTGAACACCTCCCCAAGGGCATCCACAGTGAAGGACATGCTCAGTAATCAAACAGGCAAGTTAACCCACCTGTGGCTGTCGGCCAGCTTCTCTCCCACCACCACGTGCTTCCTTAAAGGGCTGCGTGTAAGGTGGCCATGGTGGCAGGGATGGTGGTTGGGTATGAAGGGGCCATGGTGACAGGGATGGAGGCCATGTACAATGTGGCTGTGGTGATGGGGATAAAAGCCATGTGAACGTGACTGTGGTAAGTAAAGGCTCAACAGCCCAGACTTTGCTGCATCAAGACTGACCTGGCTACCACCACTCCTGAGTGACCAACCTGCCAACAGCAGGGGCCAGTGCCAAGCCCCCCGCATGGCACCTTCCCTGGAGGGATCAGCTGGGCATTTCTTGGCAAGTTCATTACATTGAACCCCCGCCATCACGGAAGAATTGCATTGTCCTCACCGGAATGTTGCATGTTCCAAATGCATCCTTGCCTTCCTGCCTATGGAACTTCTGCAGCACCACCATTGATAGACTCAGAGACCACCTTACCTACTGCATGGTCTCCCCACAACATTGCCTCCAACCAATGCATGCATTTTGCAACAAAGGATGTGCCAGTGGGCTCTCATATGTCCCCTCACCAAGAAGCAGCTGGCCTGTGGGAGTCATGGAGGAGCCTGCCGGAAGGCTCCTTTAGGACACCCTCTGGAGGACAATACCTTTTGAGGCTGGAGTGCTGGCCTGCAAAGTGTGTTACAGGCATCAAACTGATGACCGAATATGGTGCCATCTCCCCGCTGTGCAGAATTCACAGGTTTGAGAACCAGCAGCAGACACCTGACGTGTCCTCCACTCCACTGACACCTTCCTACAGAAGTCTTGCATTCCCTCCCAGTCACCTTAGACCCTGTGGGAGCCTACAGGTCCTAGCATCCAGGAAGGAGTGCAAGTATTGTTTCCATTACTAGATGCTAAGAGTGTGTTCCCTGCCACGTGGGCTCTCCACTCACTGAACTAACAGGCAGATAGAAGGGGTCACTGTACCAGGCAGGGAATTGATCCCAATTACGAGAAAGAAATTGGATTGTTGTATGCAGTAGGAGGAAGAAGGACCCCGTATGAATCTAGGGGATTCCCTAGGGGTGCCTTCTAGTACCCCTGACCTAAGAGTACTAGTCAATGTTATAACCCAACAAAGATAGGCCCACTAAGAAAGGACTTAGATGCAGCAGGAGTAAAGATTTGGAAAAGAATCATCTGAGAAAGAACCTTACCTGGTCAAGGTACTGGCAGAGGGCAAGGGGGATGCAGAATGGGCAGTGGAAGAAGGAGCCCTGATTGTCAACTCAGGTCTCCTGAGCATCACAAAGCAAGGACTTGGGCCGGTATGTCATCAGATTTTTCTCCACTGTCCCATCACACACTTTTTTCCTGTTATCACACGTGAAAAACATATTTGGTGGTAAGCATTTTAGACTCCCAATGGGACCAACTAAGGAAGCACATCCATCCCATAATAAGGCTATAGCTGAGGCCCATGGACCAAACCCCTAATGCCACCTGTTTTTGTAAATAAGGTTTCAGTGGGGCATGGTCACATTCATTGTTTGTGTATCATCCATGGCTATTGCAGCGAAGTCAAATTACATCAAGGACAGTATGGCTCACAAAGCTCACATATTTATTATCTGATCTTTTACAGAAAACGTTGAGCTGGGAATGATGCGGAGAAAAAAGGAACTCTTGTGTACTGTTGGTGGGAATATAAACTGGTGCAGCCACAACTGAAAACAGCACAGAGATTCCTCAAAACGTTAAAAACAGAACTACCATGTGCAGCAAACCCACTTCTGGGTAATTATGCAAAGGAAATGAAAACACTAACTCCAAAAGGTATATGCACCCAGTGTTCACTGCAGCATTATTTACAATTGACAAGATATGGAAACAAAGTGTCCATCGATGGATGAATGAATATAAACTTGGTGTAGATATATACAATGGAATATTAGCCATTAAAAAGAAGGAAATCTTGCCATTTGCAACAACATGGATGCACCTTGAGGGCATTATGCTAAGTGAAATAAGTCAGACAGGGAAAGAAAATATAGTATGAACTCACTTATATGTGGACTCTAAAAACAAAAACAAAAACAAAAAACAAACTCCCAGATGCACAGCACAGGTAGCTGGTTGCCAGAGGTAGGGGGTGGGGTGGGAGAAATGGGTGAAGGGGGTCAAAAGGTAGAAACTTCCAGTTATAAAATAAATAAGTTCTGGGAATACATTGCACAGCATGGTGACTATAGTTAATGATACTGTATTGTATATTTGAAATTTGCTAAGAAAGGAGATCTTAAAACTTTTAATCATGAGAAAAAAATTTCTAACTATACATGGTGACAGATAGTAACTAGATTTGTTGTGATGATTATTTCATAATAGTGACATAGCGAATATCATCGTGTTGTACACCTGAAACTTGTATAATGTTATATGTCAATTATATCTCAATTAAGAAAAGAAAGAGAGGGTTGTCCAAGCCCTGCTATTACTATTGGGAATCATCGGGCCCCTTGTGGGGACACAAAGTTTTCCCTGAATGAAAGGATGTGGAGGGCAGAAAGGGGCGGGATGTTTAGGATATCTTCCATTTGCCCCTCTAGACCCACTCTGCACCCACCCTGTTCTCTATCTGTTTAGCCACCTCAAGGGCTCTCTTTTCCTCTGACTTCCAGCAACAGGCCTTTAGCAGGAGATTGGAGGCAGAAAGGAGAGTGAGATCTTTCCTGATGGGTCAGCCTCCCATAGCCAAAAGTCACAGCTTCTGCTGGACAGCCCTCTCCACATGGCCCTTCCAGGAATGTCAGAGTTCCAGAAGCTTCTCCCTCCTCTTGCCCCTTCGGGCCTTGGCACACTAATGGTTCACTGCTGCTATATTCCCTCCATCCTCTCCACACCTTCACGAAATGTCCTTTTATGAAAATCTTCCCAAACTACCATGATTTGAAGGTGTCATCATATCCCGCAGGAAGCCTGACTGGTACAAAGCATAACTTGGCTTATTTTTTTTCTATAGCTGAATCCACCAGGATTGGGTTTAACTTTAGTAGATTTCTGGTAAACTCTGTTAATTCAAGGTTTCACACTCGCCTGCATCACAGACACCTGCCCCTGCCTTCTCTGGGGTTCTAAGTAGAGTGACCCTATGACTGACTTGTGGGGGAGACTCCCAGTTGACACCTGCTGTCTCAGGATCATTATTAATAGTGTCCCCCTTCACTCTCGGAGTCCCGGGTTAGACAGTAAGTGATGTGGTGACCCTGTATAGAATATGCTGGGTCTGCCTAGAGGATGATCTTATTCTTTGTCTAGACTCTCCAGCTGGCATCAGCCACACTCTGCCTTATCTAGTATGGTCCTGAGATGTTAATCCTTGAAGACTCCAGTGGCATCCTCCTCCTCTCTCCTGAGCACAGAGCCTTCCCTGTTCTCTTTCTCTTAGTTTCTTCTGCCTCCTGTTCTAGGCCTTTGGGACTTATCAGTGAACAAAACAGGAAGAGGGGGGAAAGGTCCTGCTTGCAAGTACTTTTTCTTCTTTCTATTATTCTAAATGATGTTTTCATGGCTATGAGTTTTCCTCTGAATACCGCTTTGTATGCACTCCTCAGGTTTTCATGTGGATGTTCTTACCCAGCTTTAGTTCTTTGCTCTTTTTTTTCTTTTTTAATATTTAAATTTTAATTAGTTAACATACCATGCAATATTGGTTTGAGGAGTAGAATTCAGTGATTCATCACTTACATGGAACACCCAGTGCTCATCCCAATAAGTGCCCTCCTTAATACCCATCATCCATATAGCCCATCCCCCATTCACCTCCCTCCATCAACCTTCAGCTTGTTCTCTATCCTCAAGTGTCTCTTATGGTTCATTTCCCTCTCTTCTTCCCCCCACCCCGCCACCCCCGCTTCCCATATGTTCATGTTTTGTTTCTTAAATTACACATATGAGTAAAATCATATGGTATCTGCCTTTCTCTGATTGACTTATTTCACTTAGCATAATACCTTCTAGCTCCATCCATGTTGTTACAAATGGTAAGATTTCACTCTTTTTGATGGCTGGGTAATATTCCATTGTACATATATACCACATCTTCTTTATCCATTCATCAATGAACATTTGGCTCTCTCCATAGTTTAACTATTGTTGATAATGCTGCTGTAAATATTGGGGTGCATGTACCCCTTGGAATCTGTATTTTTGTATCTTTTGGGTAAATACCTAAGAGTGCAATTGCTGGTATGTAGGGTAGTTCTATTTTTAGTTTCTTGAGGAACCTCCACACTGTTCTCCAGAGTGGCTGCACCAGTTTGCATCCCCACCAACAGAGCAACCCAGTTTCAGTTCGAATCCCTCTTCTTCTCTAGGATTATTTAGAAGGATTTTGCTTCTTGTGTTCAAGACTTTTTTTTACTATGCTTTTACTGTATGTACGTATGTTCCTGACACCTTCTCTTATTTAGTCCTTATAGCAGCTCATGCAGCAGTATACCAGTCCCACTTCACATATGAGAAAACAGAAGTTCAGAAAGGGCCAGCAGTTAAGGGTCCTAAGGACAGAGTGGGGATCCCAGCCTAACCCAGAAGGCTGGGAGAGCACCCACTTCCCTGCTCTGAGAGAACAGGCTCTCCACAAAACAGCTTTCTGGGCAGCTGTTGTCAGCCCCGTCCTGAAACTTGCTTCTTCTCAGTGGATGACAGCAGAGGGATGAGACTGTCTGGTTAGGGATGCACAGTCTCTCTCTCAGGCTGAGAAGCCACCCCTCAGATCCCAGCAGCATCCCGGACCATGCTTGACCCTCCTTCCAGTGCAGCAGAGGGAAAAGTATGCTGGCAGGGAGGCAATCTATGGCCTGTTGTCCCAAAGGCATTGGAGTGACCAAAGCCAAGGAGTACAGGGCAAGTGGTGGGTGTCAGGTAAGAAGCCAGGACCATTAGGTGGCCACTTTCGATAGAACCAGTCTGGGGGGAGCTTTTCTTTCTTTTTTTATTTAATATTTATCTATTGTGGGGAGAGTGCAAGCAGGGGAGGGGCAGAGGGGCAGAGAGAGGGGGACAGAGGATCCTAAGTGGGCTTTGCACTGACAGGCTGACAGCAGCAAGCCTGATGCATGGCTCAAACTCATGAACCACAAGATCGTGACCTGAGCCAAAGTCAGATGCCCAACTGACTGGGCCACCCAGGTGCCTGGGGGTGAGCTTTTCTTTTTTTTTTAAATCTTTTTTTTTGAAGTTTTTATTTATTTTTGAGAGACAGAGAGAGACAGAGCACAAGCGGGAGAGGGACAGAAAGAGAGGGAGACACAGAATCTGAAACAAGCTCCAGGCTCCCAGCTGACAGCACAGAGCCCGACACGGGGCTCGAACTCACGAACTGCGAGATCATGACCTGAGCTGAAGTCAGATGCCTAACCAACTGAGCCACGCGGGCACCCTCGGGGGTGACCTTTCCTGATAGGTGACATGAGTCAGACTGTGTGGCATTTTGGGACTGGAAGGAGGCTTCCCAGCTGAGGGAACAGCGAGGGCCTGGAACAGGGGACGAATGACCTGTGCTCACTAGAGAATGGAGCTCATACCTCTGAGAATGGCCCTGAGGTCTTTCACACTATCTTCTGGCCTTTGCTCTTTGTTCACACGCACGTGTACAGATGTACACACACACCTGCCCAGAACATGCTGGGTCATTCTGATAACATCCTGAACCAACATGGCCATGGGTAGGTTTTGGGGATAATGGAGCATGTACCAACCCTGGGAGTTCACCCCACCTGCAGGTCCAGTGTCAGCACCAGCTGGTGGCTGCTCGAGGGTCCTGGTCCTGCCAGATGAATGCATGATGCACCCGGCCTCTCCGGCCCCTCTCCTGATCTGTTCAATGGGCGGATCGGCCCAGAAGGCCCCAGACTCTCCGCAGTCCGGCACAGTCTGACTCACTCTGCAAACAAGTAACACACAGTTCATTTTCTTCATCTGCTGATGACAAGACAATCTTGAAAAATCCTGTTACGTTGGGAGGGGTGACAGAAAGGCCATCTGGGCAACACCCGTCCCTAAGGCCAGTGATCATTCACTTTCCAGCTGTGTTTTTAGGAGTAAATAATTAAGGCTCCAAATGCTGTCAAGTGGGTGGCTCTGTGGCTGTCCTTGGTGGTGACCCTGCGGCAGAGCCCCCTCTGATTAAGCTCTCTTACCCTGGCTGGAGTCCCACTTGCTGGTCCCGGCCATGGTCACTTTACCTCAGATAACAGGGCACTGTCAATCCCTGGGCTGCGGTTCTCAGATCCTCTGTGGCCTCCCCTTGCCTCACCCACTTCTCTGCTGTCCTGTAAGCACCTGTCCTGTGCTTGGTGGTTTGTAGAGGCCATCCTCATCCGTTCTCATACTTGACGGGGAGCTGGGCTTTCTCAGCCCCATTTCACAGAAGAGAAAACTGAGGCTCAGGGAGGCAAAGGGGCTTTCAGGGTCACAGGCCAGACAGAGGGGATTCCTCAGTATTCCTGTTCCCCCAATGAAATGCACCCTCCACCTCAGCTCCTCAGCTCTAAACCCTGCATCCAGGACAGTCCCTCTCTGGGCTCCAGACTCCCATCTGTGGAAGGGACAGGTATCCAACAAGGCCCTAACCCCCTCAGCCTGCTACCCTCTTGTGTTCCAAGGAAAAGCAAATGGCTCTCTTGCTGCCCCCAGAGCTGGATACTGAGGGCCATGCCATGGCTCTCTTCCTCCCCACTGCCCCTAACTGATAGCTCTAGAACTCTGCCTGTGCAGCCTCCTGGACCTCCCTCCTGTTGCCAGGCATGCACCCAAGCCCAGCCACCCAGCCTCCTCCTGCCCCAGACATTTTCTAAAGTGAAAAGCCCACCAAGTCACTTCCGCTTAGGGGCAATCACTGCGCCTCCAACCACAGAGCTCTGGTTCTGGCTAGGTGGGCTCCCCACATGCTTCTCTTCTGCCTGATCCCTGTCCTACCCACTTGTGATAGACAGAAGGTTTTGCAACCCGTTCGCCATGCCCTTAGTCTGGTAACAGCACCTCAGACTTTCCTTGGCGAATGTTCACCTGCACCCCCATGGTGGGTATGTAACCCAGACCTATGATGGTGTATACAACAATTAGTTTGGGAATGCAAGAATCCCTGGACAATCTGAGGCATGTCCCCAGGACTTCTGCTGGGATCTCTGGGGAGGGGTGCTGCTGCCCACTGGGGTTGCTGTCAGTAACATATAAGCTTGGGACTGCCAGGGGCCAGCAAGTAAGGGAAGCTGACCTGAAGCCAAAGCAGAGCTGAGGGACTGCACACAGGATCCAAGCACCTGGATCAGGTAATACCTGAACCTACCCCTGTAATTTTGAGTTACGTGAACCAGCGAAGTCCCTTTATGACTTGCACTGGTTTGCATTTTTTTTTCCTCCCAGTTACACGCCATCCAGATCAGTTCTAGGAAGAGTGGGTGGCTTCCTCCACTTGTTCCCATTTATCTGTTGTTCTTTGCGGCTCAGTGAGGATTCACATCTGCCACCCAGCTTCACCGTGAGCTGTCAAGGGCAAGGATGGAGCCTGACTCATCATCATCCTTCACTGCCAGCATGAGGCCCGTGCATGGTCAGCCTAGGAGGGATCCAAGGGGTAAAGGAATTCTGTCCCCTGGGGGAGAGGAAGCCATGAGGGATATTTTCTGAGCGGATCCCCATCCTTGCTTTTGGTGTTACTGCATTCCCTCTTGATCGCCTCAGGAAAGAGATAAGATTCCTACTTTTGGGAAAGAGAAGTAATGAGAAAGGAAGGTTCTCTGTAGAAGCAGTTTCTGCAGGCTCTCTCAGACTGAGCCCACCTGTGACCTTCAGACACTCAGTGAGTGTGATGGATGGATGTAGTGTTGGACCACCCAGCATCTTCCCTTTTTCCCATCTGAGGACCCTCCCTTCACCTCTCATTCTAGGTGGTTCCAGAGTGAACCCCTGTCCTCAGCTCCCAGGACTGGTCCCTGAGTGGGGAAGTGAGCTCATGTGTCTAACCTCACCAGGGTGGTGCATTGTATAGACCCGGCCACTAGGCCTGGGCACCTGCCTGAGAGACCACAGGAGGTGGGGTGAGAGGGAGACAGCACCATGAAGATGCTATTTGAGCCCCTGGATCTACTTTTTGGGAATAGACCATTTCGTTCTTTTTTGCTCAAGTTGATGTCTTAGTCAGTCAGGCTGCCGTAATAAAATAGCCAGGTGATTCAAACAGCAGACATTTATTTTTCACAGCTCTGGAGGCCAGGAAGTCAAGATTAAAGTGCCAGCAGATTCGATTCTTTTAGTTCTTGGTGAGGGTCCTATTCCTGGAACGTAGACCGAGCCTTCTTGCCATGTCTTCCCGTGGCCTTTCCTTGGTGGCCCGTGTGTGGAGAGAGAGCAATCTCTTGTAAGGACTCAAATCCCACCGAGCGGGTCCCCCACCCTCATGACCTCATCTAAATCTAATCACCTCATCTGAATCTAAGTCCCCACCTCCAAACACCATTACACTGGGAGTTAGGGTTTCAACACAGGAATTTTGAAGGGATGAAGACATTCAGTCAAATGGCCAGTTTGAGGTGCGTTCTTGGTCCAAGAACTGAACAGAGGCCTGAGGTCAGAACTGTGTGGGACTCCAGGCCAGCCTCGTGGCTGATTTAGGGTTTCAGGGGACAGAAGGCAGAAGACGGCCCGCCAAAGTCCTGTGCTCAGTGGAGATCTTGGAAGTCCCATCAAAATGGAGCCATTGAGTGGCCCCAGTCACAGGATTACAGGGATTTCTTTGATGGCAAATGAGAGAACACAGAGTCACATCCCCCAGTATCTTCATTGTGCCAGGTGTGAAAGACTGGTAAGGGCACCTGGGTGGTTCAGTCGGTTAAGTGCCCAACTTCAGCTCAAGTCATGATCTCACAGTTTGTAATTTTGAGCCCCAAGTGAGTTCTGTGCTGACAGCTTGGAGCCTGGAGTCTGTGTCAGATTCCGTGTCTCCCTCTTTCTCTGCCCCTCCCCGCTCACACTCACATGCGCTCTCAAAAATAAATAAACATTAAAAAATAATAATAAGAGAAAAGCACCTGGTATGAAGTCCCATGGTCAGCCAGCATCCCTGAAATGGGCAATCACGGTGACCTGCCTGTGTCTGTGTAGGGTTGGTGGGAGCCAAGGCAGGGCTTTCCTTCTGGGAAAGGCTTTTCTGTGCTTGCTTGTTAGCAGTATCTCTGCCATGATTCCATCTGTGCACATCGGCATGCCAGGCTGGAGGGCTAAGAGTCTGGATGTTGGCCTATTTTCAGTTATTTTTGCTCACCAACATCTGCAGACCCACGAGAAGATCCAAACTATTTCGCTCCATAGACTGAAATTGGTCAGCCTCGTGACATGGGACAATTTGCATCCCTGGAGGACACAGACAGCCTTGTTCTCCCTGCCCTGGCTTCTCCGCCACAGAGCAGGTCAGCCAGGCGGGCTGTGCCAAGAGGCCAGCCCCGCGTGTGCCTCCACAGCCTTTGGCCTCACAGGGCCGGCCGGGGCCTAAGTCACAGGCCTGTAACTGGTCACTTTGCAGGCATGACAGGAGGCCCGCACTGTTCTTCCTGGGCTGGGGTGGGGCTGTCTGCTTCCCAGGAGCAGGAGGCCCTTTGGACAAGAAGCCTTTCCTGCCAGGCTTGAAAGCTTTTGATTTCTTCTTTACGGGAAGATGATGAAAATATTCTCCAATGGATTGCAGTGATGGTTGCACAGTTCTGAGAATATACAAAACCATTTTACGCTGCGTGTCATTGGATTATATGCCAACAAAGCCGTTATCGTTATCAATACAACCAAATGCAGTGAGGAGTAGACAGTACATAGTATCTTTGTAGCCCTTGTTTCCTCCCGAATCACACAGCCTGTGCTCACCCGATTCTCAGAGTTGCACAGCATTTCATGGTGGAATGAAATGTTCCACACTCTTCATGAAACCAGGCCTCTGTTGATACATATTGCCAAATTGGTCTCTGGAAGGCTGTACTAACTGACACTTTCTTAGTGTGTCCGATAAGCTGCTATCCTCCATTTTATGGAAGGGATGCTGTTTTGCTCAAGGCCATACCTAACAAGGCAGCACAGAGCCGGAGTGCAAACCTGCTTAGTCCGGCTCTGGGCTGGAGGTCTGCTCCCTGGTGTCCACATCTGCCCCCTCTGGGCCCTGGGGTTGTTGTTTTACCAGAAGTCTGTGGTCTGTACATCTGTCTGTGTCTGGAGGGGTGCCTGGGTGGCTCAGTCAGTGAAGCGCACACCTTTGGCTCAAGTCATGATCTCAAGGCTTATGGGTTCAAGCCCCCATGTTGGACTCTCTGCTGTCAGTGCAGAGCCCTCTTCGGTTCCTCTTTTTCCCTCTCTCTCTGCCCCTCTTTCACTTGCTCTCTCTCAAAAATAAGTAAACATTTTTAAAAAACAAAACAAACCAAAAAACACTTGCTAATATCAGACCATCACATGTGGGGGAGGGAGGTTGTATATGCTGTTACAGATTATAAATTTAAAAGTCGGGGCGCCTGTCTTAGACTGGGACTCAGTCTAAGTGTCCGACTTCGGCTCAGGTCATGATCTTGCCATTCAGAGTTCGAGCCCCATGTCGGGCTCTGTGCTGACAGCTCAGAGCCTGGAGCCAGTTTCGGATTCTGTGTCTCCCTGTCTCTCTCTCTGCCCTTCCCCTGCTCGCGCTCAGTCTCTCTCTCTCTCTCTCTCTCTCTCTCTCTCTCAAAACTAAACATTAAAAAAACTTTTGTTCAAAAAAAAAAAAGTCTTCAAGACATACCAACCAAAGGCAATGGGTAAATGGTGTTGGTATCCTGATTTAAACCAACAAGCTATAAAAAGATGCTTTTGAGACAATCGGGGAATATTGAATATACTCCAATACGTATCAATATTAAAGATGAGGTGAGTGTTAGATAATATTAATACATTGCTATTAATTTTGTGTGGTGTGATACTGCTATTACAGTCTTAAGAGCTTTACACATAATGAATTATTAATGAATCAAATCATAGCAGGATGTGTTCCAATAAAACAAAAACTGGAAAGAGAGTTAAGACAAAATCAGTTACACATCAATAATTGTTGACTCTGGGGAATGAGTATGAAGGGGTTCGTTCGACTATTTTTGAAATTTTTCAGAACAAAAAAAGCACATGTGGACGTGTATGTCATTGTGTGGGGATACATATTTGCCGAGACCCAAAATATTTTCTAAAGATAATATTGCTAAGGTTAAAAATTGCACCCTCTGGTTTCCATTTACAAGAAAAGAAAGACGGTTTTTGGAGACAGGTCGAGTCATTCCAGAAAGTGTGCAAGACCTGGACGTGCTGGCAGAGTGGAGAAGCCCTGTGAGCTGGTAGATCCCCCCTTACCTCCCACACTCCACTGAAAGTCAAAGTGAGGGTGACCGTTGGCTGTCAGGTTCTAGAAACAGGTGGTGGTACCACCCACATCCCAGGAGGAAGCTCAGGCAGTTCACAAAGATCAGTTCTTGGAGGACCACATCCCAGGAAGGACACGCCTCCACGGTGCATGGCACGTGAAAGTAATGAATGCAGTCTCAGTGACTGGGTGGGCCACCTGGGAGCCCCCAGACACAGCCGAGAGCAGAGTGACAGGGACCAGGGAGAGGGCAAACATGCACAAGGGTCAACCTCCCCAGGTGAGCCAGGGCCCCCACCCACTCAAGGACAAAATGTGTGAGTGGTTCAGGCACACCTGCCTTCAGGCAAGGCTGGAGCCAACACAGATCTCCTTTCCTGTTTTATCTACACTCTTGGATTCTCTCCACTGGGGTGAAGCTGGCACAGGCAACACCCCCGTCCTATACCCTAATACCTGAGGGACTGGAAGAAAACTTTTTTCTGATGGTTCCGGCCAAACTCCTCCGGGATGACACTCACTGGTTGTTATCAGCCCAGGTCCAGTCCAGACTCCATCCCTATGTTCCCAGTGGTGCCCTCATTGTCCAGACCTGGGCCATGTGCCCACCACAGCAGCCAGGAGGGAAGGCAGCCCCCTGGGATCCAAGAGGCTAAGAGGAGAGAAGGGATAGTTCCACAGAGGAATCCAGGGTGTTGATCCCAGAGGGAAGGAAAACAGGCCCGAACTCCCCCACTGCCCATCAGTCGCTCCAGAAGTCGCTCCACTGCCTACGTGCCAAGTAAATGCCCAGGCAGACCCTCCCTGAAGCTAGAAGGGGCCAGGAGGTTCTTGCATCCCCACTGCCTTAACAAACATGGAAACCAGGACACACATGACATAAGAATGGCTCTGGGTCTGCTCTGGGGCCCAGACGCGGCCTCATGGAGCTGGACGGACCCTTGTATAGGATGGTTTTCACTGCCCTATCTGCATGGCCCACCTGGAAATGGTCCTCTCTATCAGAGAGTGGAGAGGGATGCCGGAAGAGTCCTGGACCCCAAACCTTCACCCTCTGTCCCTGCCCCAGCCTCTAAAAATCATAGCCAAATGCCACTGCTAGACTGGACAACATGGACGTGACATTAGCCACCACACTCAAAGAGCCCCTCCTCTACCCACTCCCAGAATCTACAGGACATCAGCAGTGTATGGAATAGTCAGTTCAGCTGCCCATGGGGCCAGGCAGGAAATCAAGGCTAAAAGGACAGCCAGCACCCAGCCTGGAGGGAAGCACAGGGAGGACATGGAAGGCAAGCCCCTCTCAGGACACAGCCACACTCAAGCACTGGGAAACCATCACCAGAATTGCTAGCTCATCTGATTGGTGACGAGAAACTGGAAGCCCAGGACACCCCCTGGGCCCTTCTTAGTCTCGTCTTAGTAGACAAAAAGGTAAGAAAGCAGGAATGCAGCATCAGAGTCGACATTAGTGGCCCTAGAGTGACCAATTGCCACCCCCGCCTGGCTCGCCCAGGACTGAGGGGTTCCCTGGGGTGTGGGAACTTCAGTACTAACCCCAGGACGGTCCCAGTGAAACTCAGACAACTAGTCACCTTGGGTTACACCCTCAGACAGGATGACAGAGCATTTCCTAAAGGGAGTGGGGAGGGCTGGGTCAGCCTCAGAGGTGCCCAGCCAGAGCATTACCATTCTGAGACCTCAAGGGGCAGGATCCAGAGAGGGCAGTGTGGGAGAGGCCGCCAGACCCAAGCTGAGGCCTTAGGGAGAAGATTTCTATCCTGACCTCACCCCCTCCTTCTCCAGACCTCCTGCTGGCCAGAACCAACCAGAAGCCAGAGGGCCTGGGACCCCTGGTAAGGTCAGCCTCCCAGGGCACAGAGCGGGGGAGGGGTAAAGAAATGGATCTGGTGCCCTTTTGTCCCAGAGGAGATGCTTGCCTGAAGTGATGGGGCCAGAAAGAATTCACTGCTCGGAGTAGGCTGAGCTTCTGCTGTGCAGGTGTTACTATCACCAGCTCCTGCGTCCCCAGGGCCTGCACCTCCTGGGGTCAGCTGCTGCTCTCCGTTCACCAATGCCAACAGCCAATGCGTGCAATCCCAGATTTCTGCTCGCCCGCAAGGACAGACCCCACTGTCTCCTGGCTGGGCAGACCAGAGGCCCAGCTCTGCCTGGGTGCAATGGCACCGGAAGTGCGTTGACAGTGCTGGCATTTCTGGGCCACATCCGGGCTTCTTCACAGCACAATTCTTTCTTTCTCTTTTTCTTTCTGTCCCTCTTTCTTTCATTCTCTCTCTCTCTCTTTCTTTTTCTTTCTTTCTTTCTTTCTTTCTTTCTTTCTTTCTTTCTTTCTTTCTTTCTTTCCTTCTTCTTTCTTTTTAATTTTTATATATCTAGGGGAGCCTGGGTGGCTCAGTCAGTTGGGTGTCAAACTTCAGCTCAGGTCATGGCCTTGCTGCTCTGTGCTGCAAGCTTGGAGCCTGGAGCCTGCTTCGGATTCTGTGTCTCCCTCTCTCTCTGCCCTCTTCTCTGCTCATGCCTCTGTCTGTCTTTCTTTCTCTAAAATAAATAAACATTTAAAAATTTATTTTTAAGTTTTTATATATTTATTATGAGAGAGAATCCCAAGCAGGCTCCATGCTGTCTGCAGAGGTGGATGTGGGGCTCAAACTCACGAACTGCTTGTGAGATCATAACCTGAGCCGAAATCAAGAGTCAGACGCCTAACTGACCAAGCCACCCAGGCGCCCCCACAATTCTTTCTAATCCAAAGATCAAACTCTGGCTACAAAACAGTATTTGTGGTATAACCATATTATTGTTTAAATAATGACTACCAATGCAAAGAATATTGTTTTGGGGAGGTCGTAAAAAAACTTGACAGGATTAACTCTTACAAGATTCTTTTTTATTTCCTTCCTAAAATGAATGTGTATCTTTCCTGGAAGAACAAAGTTATACAGATTTATAACTAAATTTGTTATTTTGTTAAATTAATTTCCAGTCATAAAAGAATATGGGAGCTCAGGCTTGTGACAGAACTCCTCCTCGGTCCCTGCAGAAGAGAGAAAGAAGTTGGAAAAAGTCCGTGGCTCCAAGGAACTCTTTAGGAAGGTCACCTCCGTGCTGAGCTGAAAGGGAAGGGAGGGCCTCTCTTGCCTCAATGCTGGCCTTGGGGGTGGGAGAGTGAGGGCAGCCATCTGGTGACCCAAAATGAGCCGGACAATGCTTCCCCTCTCCCATGCCCTGGCCAACCTCCTGAGGCCTTACTCCCTCCAGGCCTACACTCAGGGCAGAATTCCTGCCTCAGTTTCCGATCCAGATCTCCATTGCTGGCTGTCCTCGAACCCTGGTCCTGGGGCCAGTCGTTAAAACCCTCCCTAGCCTTGCGCCTCTGCACCCCACCCCACCCCTATCCGCTCCACCAGAACCCAACCCCATAGAAGAGAAAAGGGAGGAGTCTGGGGGGCGTGGCTTCCTGCCCCAAGCCCAGGTCTGGCCTCATACCTCGCTCTGCTTGTGCTCCCCACCGCAGATCTCAGCTGAGGATGAGCCACCCTGAGGCAAGGAACTCTACCCAGGTAGTCTCTGGCCTGGGTTCCCTGAACCTTGTCTGCCATGGGCACTATTCCAAGTTCCCTAAGAATCTCGTGCCCCAACCCCTGGAGGGAGTGATCCGATGCAGAGCTCCAACTACACACCTCAGCACCCTGCCCCCCCCCCCCCCCAGCTCCCCGGACCCTCTGCTGAAGCTTGGGAAGGCCTGTGCCGCATGGCTCTTGGCAGGGCTGGGTCCCTGGGACCTTCAGGAGCTGACATCAAGGTCTGCCTGGCATTTCTGCTTTCAGAGGGGAACAAGAAGATCAGGAGGAACCGGTGACTACCCTGGGCCATCCAGTGGCCACAGCCCAGCTGGGATAAGTGGAGACTGGTGGTGAGGGCCCCGATGACAGCATGGGAGCTGTTGAAAGCCCAGCTAGGAATCCCACAGGAGTTAGAGGGCAGCCCTCATCATACCTGGAACCCTATAACCCACTCCAGGACCCAGTGGAAACGTTAAAGGAAAAAAAAAAGCATCTGAACAGACGCTGTGGCCCAAGGCTAGCAAGCACATTCCGTGTCTACCAGGACAGCCATGGGACTTAGTGGACTATGTGGAAAGAGGAGAAGGAAGTAGATTTCTGGGTTTTTTGGGAGAAACCAGTCAGTGAACAAATTCCCCCAGTTATATAAAAGTTGACTTGAGATCTGAAAAAAATGGGCAGGTGAAGAAACCACATCTGTGGCTGCTCTTACCTAATCCAGCATGTGGTCTTATTCTGTTGGCCAGAATGGTCAAGGTCACTCCTGGAAAGTGAGGCCAGAGCCATCCATGGTGATCAGCCAGGCCCTGTGGGTTTCTGGCTCCAGCTCAATTCTCAGGCACAGGATTCTCCTGGGAGCACAGGTATGGAGCCAGGCTAGGCAAGGCATCTACCCATGGTCTTGTATCCTTCTTCTGAGAGGGGCCACGCCTGGGCCTCCTGATCCAGACCAGCCCCCTACTTCCTGGCTGTGTGACTTGGGGCAGATTGTTTAATCTTACTAAATCCCAGGGGCCTCCTGGGTTGTAACAAGACAGGTCCCTGACCAGGTTGAGGGCAGGAAGGGGCAGCACCTTATAGGTTGGGGCCACCAGCTGCGTAACTGCTTCCCTGAACCTCAGATCACAGTTCCAGGAGGTTGAAGCAATCAGGACTCAATTTGGTTGCGAATGACAGAAGTCACTTTGAAGTGCCTCCAGTGAAGATGGGAACTTATTGAGCCTTGATACCAAGAATTCCAGGAATAAATCTGGCTTCAGCCCCAGCTAAACCCAGGGGCTCCAAAAAAATGTGCATCTTCAGGGCTCCTGATGGCCCAGTTAGTTGAGTGTCCTGATTCTAGATTTCAGCTCAGGTCATGATCTCAGGGTCATGGGATCAAGCTCCGTTGTCAGGCTCTATGTTCGGTGTGGAGCCTGCTTAAGATTCTCTGTGTCTCTCCCTTTCTCTCTTTCCCTCTGTTCCTTTCCCCTGCTCGTGCTGTCTCTCTCTCTCTCTCTCTCTCTCTCTCTCTCTCTCTCTCTCTCTCTCTCTCAAAAAACAAATGTGCACCTGTCTCCATCCTAGAGATCTGTTTTGCTCTGGATTGCCTCACTCTTGAACAGCTTCTCCCCACCCCACCCCAAAGTTGACAAGAGGGTCCCCAGCATCACCAGTCTACCTTCCAGACAGCTGTGCCATCAGACAGGGAAGAAGCTCATCTTTTCTGATCTCTCCCATGTCCCTGAGCAGGTTGTCCAGAGCTCAGCATGAGCCACATGCTGATTCCTGAACCAATGCCAGGGCCAGGGGGACCTAGTGGCTATGTGGTCCAGGTCACATAACTAGTCCCAAAGCAGGAGGGATAATGGGCTAGCAGATGCAGATACCTCCACAGGGGTCCTAGCATCCATGCCACTCCTCACTGGGGAGCTGGATGGGAGATAGATCTGGAAGCTGCTAGGATCCCAGGGCTCCTGGTGTCTTGGTGCTTGCAGAGGGCCTGATGACACCATGCTGTTCCCACCTCAGTTACATAGGGTGGGACTCGAGTTCCCATCTCTGGGCTGGGGCAGAACAGCCTCATCTCCAGACTCCAAACTCCAGCTATCATCGTCAGCAGTGGGACCTTTGCACATGCCTGAACTTCCCTTCTCCAGTCTGTTAACTTCCTCTGGCAAGCTGCCCTGGGTCTACACTGACCTATACCAACTCCAGCCCCAGCCCAGTCCCAGGCAGAGTCTGGCCCCCTCCCCACCAACCTGCCCTGCCCCCTCCCTGTCTCCCAATCCCAACCTGGAATTTTCTTGTTCTCCTGGTGTCACTGGATTAATGTCTGCCTCCCACCACTCCGTAAGTGCCACATGAGTCCCTGGAATGGACTATTTCCACTCATCATTAAGTCCCATTAAGCATCAGGACAGGTATGAAGCAGCTGCTTAGGAATGAGGGAATGAATGGATGAACGAAATGAAAGTGACCCTGCAGAGTGAAGGGTGAAAGGCAAACACAGCTGCTCCAGAACCGGTTCCACTATTTCCCAGCAGGATGACTCAACCAAACCCCTTCCTTACTGTGGCTGAGCCTCAGTTTCCTCAACGGGCAAGTGGGTAAACCAAACACCTTCTCCCCCGTAGGACCTGCAGAGCCCTGGTGAAGCTACAGAGATTAATTACATCAGGAAAAATGCCAGAGACAAGACGCAAAAAGTTTCGTTTTGTGCTCTAACACGACTGGGGAGGATCTGTTTAGAATATCAAGATTTTTTTTTTTTTAAGTAAAATAAAAAACACCAGATGGCTTCAAAGTACGCCAGTGTTGGGCCAGTTCTCGTGACCTTCCTCGGGAGACCGAGGCCCGGAGCGCAGTGGGGAGGGGAGGAGACGGCCGGGAACCAGGGCGGAGGAACTCAAGTCTCAGTGACTCACAGCTGGGCCCCATTCGGGCTCCAGGCGGGTGGGCGGAGAAGCCCCTGGCTTGTGCAGGCCAGTGCGCTGAGGACAGGTCCGCCAGCGCTGCTCCGGGAGGGGGTGGTTCCCTGGGTCGCCCCTGCTTGGCTCACGACCTGGGGGGAATCCTCATCTTGAAGCTCCGGCTCTCCAGGAAATCCCGGGTTCGAATTCTGCCACTGCCGGAATTTGTCAATTCCGGCTGCCCTGTTTGTCAATTCCGGCTGCCCTGTTTTGGCAAAGTCCCTTTCCACCTCGGAGGGAGCCTCAGTTTTCTCATTTATCAATCAGGCTCTAGAGTTCTCTCCTTACAGAGAGGGGACCAGGCTTGAACACCCACAGTGTGCAGCGATTCTGGTGCCCTCGGAGAAACCCGGCAAACAGACGGGCGCACAGGGGAACACGTGCGTCACGCCCGCCATTGTGCTCTGCGTCTTAATCCTCATCAGGACCAGGCAGGTAGGTTCCATTGTCATCCCATTTTACAGACTGGGAAACTGAAGCACAAAGCGATTCAGTCCCCTGTCCAAGGTCCCACGCCTAGACCGAGCCTGAGTCTGGGTCTGAACTCAGACGGTCTCCACCCCCCCGGTCCATCTTCAGGACCCGACACCCAGGCGTTACAGACCGAACTTGCGCCTGGGAGCCGCCCCTCGCCCAGTTCCCTGACTCCTGGGGGCCCAGTCCCCACCGTTGTCACGACAACCGGGGACCAATGGGGAGCAGGCAGGCAGGAGGAGGCCCCGCCCTGGCCCCGCCTCTGGCGGAGGGCTCCGAGCTATAAGGTCCTGAGGCCGAGCGGCAGGAGTCCAGGCCCGCGGAGCGCCAGGCGCGCACGGAATTCCGAGTGTCCAGAGCGCGCAGAATCCCAGAGCCGCGAAGGGCGCAAGCAGCAGCCACGATGTGCGGTGAGTGTGGTGGCCGCGGGTTCCGGCTCCCCAGTCTCTCGGCGCCTGGGCCCGAGAGCCGGGCGCCGGGGACCCGGAGGTGGTGCGGGATGGGGGCATCGATCTGTCCAGGTCCGAGAAGGGGCTTTCACCGGCCGGGCCTGCCTCCTTCTGCCTCTTGTCTCCGAGTGGGTGTCCCAGGGAGGGGTGGGGGAGAAGGGTGCCCAACCCTGGTGTCGGACTTGATGAGGGCGACCCGGCCCGGCCGCCCACAGAGGGGACGAAATTGGTCCTGTCCCGGGCCTGGACCCTCACAACACAGAGGTATCCTCCCTCCCTCCCCCCATGTCCAGTGAGAAAAGCACCCCAAGTCGCCCACAAAGGCGGCCACGCGCAAGCTCACGCATCCGGGGCGCGGGGTGCCCAGCACTGCTCTCAGCCCACCGCGCCCACCCAGGAGAGGCGACCCCACCTGCAACCTCCCGGCAGCCGGCCGGGCTCGCCCGGTGGCGTCGGGAGCTGCCCTCGTGCGCTCGGGAAGGGCCTGTGCGTTCTCCTCGCGTGCCAAAATGAACCTCTTGTCCCTAGAAGGGTCGATTCCATGTTGCCGCCTCTTTGCTGAAAGAGCTCTCGGCGAGGCTTGGGGGGAAAGGCAGCATGGACCGCCGAGCCTCGAGGCAAAGCTGGGAGAAGGAGTCCGGGACGAGGAGTGGGGCTGGGCTCCGGCGTCCTGAACACCGCGGCGCCTCGGCGCTGTCCCGGGAGACTGCTGGGCCATGGCGAGGGCTGCTGCGGCCCTGCGCGCACATCTGCAATTCCTTACTCTCCTGGCTGGGCCGCCTCCGCTGGCTGGGGAGAGGGCCGGGAACTTGTGCTGGGACAAAAGGTCACTGTGCCTTTTTTATTTTTTTTTTCCCTGAGTAGGATTCAGTTACCCATTCCAGCCTCCTGTGGCTGGAGGACCTGGTGGAACTTTTGAAGCCATGAAAGGCCTCTGTCTGACTTCGCCCAGGGCTGTGGGGCGGGATGTGCCAGCGGTGAGCCCTGGGCCAAGATCTGTACAGGCCTTGTTTCTGAGGCCAACGGCTCCTGAAAGTGTAAAAGAACCACTGACCAAGGAGCCCACAGCTCGCTTTGGGATGCAGACTCCCCCAGGCCAAGCGGGCATCAATTTAAATTCCTGAACTTTCAGCCAAAATCTCCGGGCTACAGGGCATCGTTAACAATGTATAGGGCTGCCTTGGATGTTTCCGGAGAGAGAGAGAGAGAGAGAGAGAGAGAGAAGCAAAGGTGGCAGTTTTGCCAGAAGCCCTTTGGGTTCTAAACCCTTCAGTGTGGCATTCAAGGCCCTTGGCCAACTGGTGGCCTTAGAGCCAGACTAGTGCACTGACCAAGACCCTTGCTCTGCCTCTCCAGCACCGGCAATTTCCCTCCTTTCTCCTTTCAGGTTCCCTTCTGGGCCCGCCTCTCCCCCCAGCCTGCCTTCCTGCTTCCAACTTGCATCTAGCTTTCTCTGTTGTCTCTCTGAGCCCATCTCTGCAAAGAGAGATGGGCTCAGACTCTCCAAATCTGGGGTCTAGTTCTGCTCTCTTAAAGGGCTGCACATGTCTTGTCCCCTAAGGAAAGGATGAGCTTTGGCCCTGTGACTACCTATATCCTTACATCAAGCCCCCCCACCCCAGCCTATCCCACCCACCTTGCAGCCCTTGGTTAAGTCAGGGAGTGATATCCAACTTGGGAAAGTTATTTCTTTTCACCTGGGTGCTAATGTGTCATTTACAGAGCCCCTCCCCCCCCCCCACTGGCTGAGCACCCCTTGCATGGAGAAGGCCGTCCCAAGTCAAACCTGACAACAGCTGCTGTCGAGAATTAAACACGTTGTTCTCGTTTTTTGTTTGTTTGTTTGTTTCTGGATAATGGCCTGTGTGTGCATGACAAGTGATACTGGTTTTCCTTTTTATGGTTGTGTTCTTTTGTGGAGCATTTATGTCAGTTTTCAAACACTTGGTCAATTTTATAGAAAAATGTTAAGGCAATGATTGCGTACTTGGTACAAGGACAGGGCAGAAATTGTGAAGAAGCTCCTGGAATAAGTCGCTTACCCTCATCAACTTTCCATTTGGGGAACTGGAAGCCGAAGGGGTCTGCTCATGCCTCTGTCTGAGCAGGAGCAGTCTTAGGTCTTCTCTCTGGGCTGGCTGTGGCCCTGCTGTGATCTGCCACCGCGAATGCCACCTGTGATGTGGTCACATCTTCAGGGCTGTTCCGTCCATGGTCAGCAGGGGTTGAGCTGAGAGCCTTCCCTTCAGCTGCTAATGACCAGGCTTAGGTTGGCTCTTACTCCCCGTTGTCTACGCCACTTCTCCCGCAGAAACCTGGACCCAGTGCTAGCTGACCCTGCACACACTGAGAAGATGCCCCTCAGAGCTTCAGTGCACTGAGAGTTTAGCTGAGGGACAGGTAGGTTTTGTTGACATCTGAGAGACGCTGGCATGTTGCTGTCTGCCAATAGAAAGGTTACTATCTTCCCATTCCTCCTCTCCTTCCTTCTTTGCTCAGCCATTAGTGAAGTGCTGCTCCTGGAGAGGTCCTGTGTTTTCCAGGCCCTGGGGCCACATGGGCATGAGCCTCCCCTCAGAGAAGGGGCAAGGAGTTGGAGAGGCAGGTGGTCACCAAGCAGGGATGGGGTAGCTCACTAGGTAAAAGCTGCCACAGAGAGAAGACATCTGACACAAGCCACAGCCTGGTAACTCTGTGCCAAACCAGTCGGCAGACATCTTTCTGTGTGGTACACAGGGCTTAAACTTTATGTTTTAAAGTCTTCCATTACAAAATTGGGAGATTTCACATAAGTAGGGAGGATTTTCAAGTTCTCTTGAAAAAATCTGAAGATGAGCAGCCTTGAGTTATATATATCTGAATAGTGCACGGTGGCCCCTAGGATGATGGGTGCTAGCTCACCAGTCCTCCTGCCCAGCTGCCTCACTCACTGATGTTACCTGATGGCCCACACGCAGTCTTAGTTGAGACCCCAGCACTGCAGAGGCAGGGAGCACTAACTTTCCCAGGAACAGTGCTGCAAGAGCCTGGCCTCAAGTATGAGCTCCACAGAGAGAAGAGGGTGACAGGTGTGCCAGGCTGAGGGCACAGCATGTTCAACGGTATGGCGGTGTGGACCACGCACGCATGAAAGTTTGGCAAAAAGGATTGCACTTACCATCCATGAATTCTTTTTTTTTTAATGTTTTATTTATTTTTGAGAGAGAGAGAGAGCATGCAAGGAGGGGAGGGGCAGAAAGAGGGGGGCAGAGAATCCGGAGCAGGCTCTGCACTGACAACAGGGACCCCAATGTGGGACTTGAACTCACAAACCATGAGATCATGAGCTGAGCTTATGTCAAGTCAGACGCTCAACCAAGTGAGCCACCCAGTTGCACCGCCATCCATGAATTCTTAAATCTGCCCTATCCTTTACTCCTGCATTTAGTAATTTATGAGAGGGGTGGAAAAAAACTTGGCCATGGAAAATTAGCAAATTCTTAGATTTTGCTAGAAAGTAAAAAGACTTTGAAGCCGTTACCTTTTGTCTTAGTTGGTATATTAGTTTCCGCTGGCTGCTGTAACAAATTACCACAAACTTGTTGCTTTAAAACAACCTAAATTTATTTTCTCACAGTTTCAGAGGCTAGAAGTCCAAAACTCAGTTTTATGGGACTAAAATCAAGGTGTCAGCAGGGCCCCACTTCCTCTGGACACTCTAGGGAAGAATCTGTCCCTTGCCTCTTTCAGCTTTGGTGGCTGCCAGCATCCCTCGGCTTGCATCTCTTGATTCCAGTCTGTGCCTCTGTGGTCACCTCACCTTCTCTTCCATGTCAAATGTCCCTCTGCCTCCCTTTCATAACAATACTTGTGATTGCATTTAGGGGTAATCTGGATAATCTGGAAGAGATGAGTATAATGGATACTCCAGGAATCCAGGAGTATACTGGATTATCCAGGAAAGTCTCCCATCTCAAGATCTTTAATTTAATCATATCTCCAAAGACCTTTTTGCATCAAGATATTTTTATAGCTTCCAGGGATTAGGACCCGATATCTTTGAGGGCCATTGTTTATTTATCCATTATCCAATAATTTTTAAAAACATTTTTAATGTTTATTTATTTCAAGAGAGAGAGAGAGTATGTGATCAGGGGAAGGGAAGAGAGAGAGGTAGACACAGAATCCAAAGCAGGCTCCAGGCTCTGAGCTGTCAGCACAGAGCCTGACCCAGGGCTTGAAGGCTTGAACTCATGAACTGTGAGATCATGACCTGAGCTGAAGGCAGACGCTTTACCGACTGAGACACCCAGCTTCCTCTATCCATTATCCAATAATTTATCCATTATTATTTGGGCTCTGGCTTTTAGGTGCCTTCCCCAAGAATAGTCCAGTGTTGCTAATCTCAGATGGTCAAGTCATGGCCACAGGGATGTTGGCCAGAGGCTACCAGTCTCCCCTCTATGTCTGACACACACATGGAAGTGCTCTGGTCCCAGAACTTGCAGACTGGACCCACCATAGTCAGAAGGTGAATGTAGGCATCAGTTAAAGACCCCATCCTTCACTGGCATGGTGCTACATACCCCGTTTTTTTTTTTTGTTTTGTTTTTTTGTTTTTTATTTTTGAGACAGAGAGAGACAGAGCATGAACGGGGGAGGGGCAGAGAGCGAGGGAGACACAGAATCGGAAACAGGCTCCAGGCTCTGAGCCATCTGCCCAGAGCCCGACGCGGGGCTCGAACTCACAGACCGCGAGATCGTGACCTGAGCCGAAGTCGGACGCTTAACCAACTGAGCCACCCAGGCGCCCCGCTACATACCCCGTTTGACCAAATAGTTACCAGTTTTTCTAGAAGTCAGGGCTTGTGTCCTGTAAATATGGCACTCACTCCATTTGGCCTCCATGCATGTAGATATTCTTCCTACTCATCTCTTCCCTGTGAGAAGCAGGTGTGGTTTCATTCCCCAGAATCAAAAGGGGCCAGGACACACACACATACACACACACACACACACACACACACACACACACACACACACACATCTATCTGCTTACACAGCAGTCTTTAGGAGAGCTTGTCATGTACTTAGGGAGGTTGTCTCTCATTTCAGCTGAGGAAACAAAGTTCCAGGGAGTTTACAAGACACAGGGGAGAGCTCAGACTTCTTCTGGCTCTGGGAACCCCGTCATATCTAACACACTCCTTTCCTCCCTGTAATGGTTCAGTTCATGGAAGGGTACCTCAGAAGGGGCTGGACTGGAGTTCTTGGGGAACAGACTCTGGGGTCAGATTGCTTGCCTTGCTATGTCCCCAAGCCACAAGAGCCCCTGCTCAGGGATGTGCTGCTAAATGTTTGACCACTGGCTCACCATGGCTAATTTCAGGTCATCAATGTGAAGTCCCTCATGGTGGAGTTGAGAAGAGGTGCATATGGTTGGCTCACGGAAGCCAGTCCTAGAAGTTCCCGAACCCTGCTGGCATCCTGCCCACAAGACCACTGCATGCACTCTCAGACAGACGGCTTCCCAGAAACCATCTGGGGAGGGGCTCAGGGCTGGAAGTGATCTTCCCACCTCCTCCTCCCCTTTATCACGCCATTCCTCCATCAGTTGGTCTTATTCACTGGGGGTTTCCCAATTTCACAGGAACCTTCTGGAAATTCGATGATGTAACATTAGCAGACAGTGCTTTTACATTGAAGGATTATTTTCATATTTAGTGAAATTTGCTCGTAAAGGGAGATGGACTGGAGGTTACAAACACCCTTGGGAGAAAGTTCTGGAGATTGATGCAAAAAGAAGCAAGTTGATCTGATCGGCTGCCTCTTTCGTTTTCCAAGGGAATATTTCACCAAAAAAAGTTTGACTTTATTTTTACGGCCAAATTTTGGCAGTTTAAACAAGACTTCACACTTTCTTGAAAGCGTGTTTTAGTACAATTTAGAGTATATGTTGTTTCTCCCTTTGCTCTTTGTGAAATCCTGAAATGACAAGGACAACAAGAACTTTTTTCTTAAAAATAGAAATGCCTTGCCCACATTTACTGCAGGAAGTGGAGTCTCCTGTTATCACAGGGATTCCAGTGGTGTGGTAAACTTTAACCCATGGGGTCCCAGAGAAGCCAGAGGCAGGGTGAGGCCGTCCTCAGAGGATCCAGTTCCCTCCTGACCTTGAGCCAGGCTTTGGGGTCCCTGTGTCTTTGTGTGAGAACACTGCCGTGGGACCTCTCGTCCTCTTGGCACCTCTGCCTTTGGTCTTGTTTCTGCGAGGAGGCAGCAGGAATTGTAGTCCCCACGCATCAATATGGTGCTGCCCAGAGAGGTCACAGCCTCCACTGTGGTCCTCTTGGTTGGCCCAGTGGCCTCCCTGACCTGGGGGCCTCACCCAGGAGAGTAGACCTGCTCCATAACTAGAACACCACATACAAATACCCAACAGGCAAACCCACACTCACAGCCACATGCACTCACACACACCCAACACTCAAACCCACACACACCCAACACTCAAACCCACACTCACACCTATACACACTCACACTCATTCCACACTCAAACCCACACTCACACCCACCCAACACTCAAACCCACACTCATATCCACACCTACCCAACACTCAAACACACACTCACACCTATACACACCCAACATTCAAACACACACTCACACCCACACACACTCACACTCACTCCACACTCAAACCCACACTCACACCCATACACACACACCCAACACTCAAACCCACACTCACACCCACACACACTCACACTCACTCCACACTCAAACCCACACTCACACCCATACACACACACACCCAACACTCAAACTCACACTCACACCCATACACACACACACCCAACACTCAAACCCACACTCATATCCATACCCACCCAACACTCAAACCCACACTCACACCCATACACTCACACACAACAGCCAAACCCACACACACATACCTAACACTCAACCTATACTCACACCTATACATGCTCATACTCATACACACCCACAGACACCCAACACTCAAACCCACATTCACACCCACACATGCTCATACTCATGCACACTCACACCCAACACTCAAATACAAATTCACACATACACATGCACACTCATACTCTCACACACACCCAACACTCAAACACACATTCACATCCACTCATATATACTCACACACCCCAACACGCTCACTCACACACATACACACCCTGATACTCAGACACTCACATGTATACACACACTCTCACAAACACACATGCTCAGGAATTTTGTGAGAAAGAAATCCAACCGGCATGTCTTCTGCCTGGGTGGAGAGTAAGCCGACTTGAGAACTGGACTAGTATCTAATCTGTACTAGGCTCGTGGACTAAGAAGGTCAGCCCCTTCAGTGTGGAGAAGCATGGGATGGTGGTGGAGAAAGCACCCTCAGTCCTGGGGGGGGGGGCGGGGGGGGTGCCCAGCCCGGCTGGGTGGTAATGTGCACCCATGGAGTGAGCCCCTAACCCTTGGGGGATGCAGGCTGGATCTCTGCCTTGAACCATCCACCCTCACTTACAGTGAGGGCAGGCCTTTCATTGGGAAGCTAATGCCTAGAGGGAAGGAGAGATTTTCCAAAACTGTAGTCACAGATTCATAATACAGACTCCAGCCTGCCCACTGTGAATTTGACCTCTTCCCTCATCCTCCAGGCCTCAAATAGCCCCTGCTCCTCTCCACCACCCCAGGCATTCCAAGGGTTATAAAGAAGATTCTAGGAGTTTGGTGCTCTCAGTTTTGGCTATGTGTCCAGGGGACTTGGCCTCCCGATTTGATCATTGTCATCATCTGTCACTCCAAGGCTGAGAGTCCCCTGCCTGCATGGAAGGACCTCATTGTGGTGCCTTTCATCCTGAGTTCCAGTATGATCTTTCATGCTATTTGCAGAGGTTGTGTTGGATCCCCCAAGACCCCAAGGTGAGCCAGGCAGAGGGGCCACTAGTCTCCATCCTGCCTTCATCTGGAGCTTTTCCTGGGGTTTAATTTGGCTTTTCTCCCTTTCACTCACTTTCCCCATGTGATTTAAGAGTAGGGCCCTGGGAAGCTGTTTGGAAGCTCTGGATGCCAGAGTGGGGTGTGGGCACGGGGCAGGTGCTGAGCTGGGGTGGTTGGGCAAGAGTGGCCTCTGTCCCAGGGCTAAGCATTTCTTTAAGCCACCTCAGGAGGGATCTTACCGTCTTGCCT
Organism: Neofelis nebulosa; assembly: GCF_028018385.1. Classification (NCBI taxonomy): domain Eukaryota; kingdom Metazoa; phylum Chordata; class Mammalia; order Carnivora; family Felidae; genus Neofelis; species Neofelis nebulosa. Next base: position 150,502,527 of record NC_080782.1, on the reverse strand, counting down.
GTGCAAGGGAGGGAGGGACACAGGAGGAGCCAGACTTGCTGTAGTTGCCGTGACCCGGAGGGGCAGAGAAAGTGGAGTCAGAAGCAGGAATGTCTGGTGAGGGCCAAGAAGGAGTCTCCCAGGGATCGAGAGAGGGCATGGCAGCATGGCCTGGACCCCACCAGGGGAGCTCAGAGGTTTTTTCATCAGGGTGGGCATCTCCCCCCAAAAACCAAGTCACCTCTATGGGAGCTATTTCTCACTCCTTGGGGTAGGACCGTAAGACAGGGCTTATGCTGATTTGGGGGGAGCACCAGGGAGACAACCTGCAGTCACTCAGATAGACCCGGCTGTGACTCACTACAAGAGCCAGAGGTACTCTGTCTGTCCATGGGAACCACAGCCTTGGCACAGGACGTCATGAGGATCAGACAAGATAAGGTTCTGAAAGTATTGGCTTCCTGTGCATCCCCCGCATTTTCTACATGGGCACCTCACACTACCCAGAAGTGGGAACACCCCTGGGTGACCCTGAGCCCGCCCTTTTATACATGGGAAGGTGTGCTCAGGCAGAGTTTCCCCTCCTTGTGGCCATCGTTCTTCTGGGTGAGCGGGACTGGGGAGTCATGGAGAAGTCTGCAAAGTCAGACTGGGCTGGATGACAATCCCATACCCCCGAATATCTCATTCATAGAGCCGCACATGGTAAAATAGAATATATGGGCACGTGGCGAAATATTGTAACCTTACAAAGAGCACATGTGGAGTGGAAAGGAAGTTTCTGCCCTACATCCAGTCCCCTCCTCAGGGGCAACCACGGCCCCCACCCCCACCCAGGTCTCGGGTGCCCTTCCAGAAATATGTGTCTCCCCACTCCTCCTTGCATAATTTACTCCTGTTCTATGAGCTGCTTTCTCCCCTGACACATCTTGGAGATGTAGCTAGTTTTCCAGGAAAACACCGAGCTTCACTTCATTCTCTAGGGAAGGCCACTTGCCTATGGTCCCATAGGGGCCCCACCACATGGCTGCGCTGCCACTTCCCTGGTCCCTGCCATGCAGCAGGCTGTCCCCAGTCTCCAGCACTGAGCGACCACCCTCCTGCACTCACACATACCCCACTGCGGAGTTATCTGTTGGATACGTTCCTAGCAACAGCTCTGGCCAACAGATGTGTACATTTTTAATTTTGAAAGATTGCCAAATTGCCTCCCAAAAAGGGTGCACAAATTTAAACTCTTGCTTCTTGTCAAACTCTTGGATCTTTGCTGATCTCATAGGTGAAAAATGGATCCTCACTGCTGTTCTTTTTACAGATGCAAGGGATTCCAGACAGGAATTCTGACGTGCATGGCAAAAGAAATGCCTGAGAAAAGCAGCTTTATTCCATTTCTTAAATTAAAAAAAAAAAATCTTTTGGGCGCCTGGGCGGCTTGGTCGGTTGAGCGTCCGACTTCGGCTCAGGTCATGATCTCGCGGTTTGTGAGTTGGAGCCCCACATCAGGCTCTGTGTTGATAGCTCAGGGCCTGGCGCCTATTTTGGATTCTGTGTCTCCCTCACTCTCTGCCCCTCCCCCATTCACACCCTGTCTCTCTCTCCTTCAAAAATCAATAAACATTTAAAAAAATCTTTTTTTGATGTTTATTTATTTTTGAGAGAAAGAGACAGAGCACAAGCGGGGGCGGTGCAGGGCGGGGGCAGAGAGAGAGAGGGAGACACAGAATCCAAAGCAGGCTCCAGGCTCCGAGCTGTCAGCACAGAGCCTGACGCAGGGCTCGAACTCACGAACTGTGAGACCATGACCTGAGCCGAAGTCAGACGCTTGACCGACTGAGCCACCACCCAGGCGCCCCAACTTTTTTTAAAATAGTAAGAGCATGGTGTCAAGGCCGTTTTATTTACTTCATCTCAGTAGAGTGCAGGGAGAAGCCTGCCAAGAGGGAGAGCTGCAAGGGGAGAGAGATGGTGCTTAGTTTAATGAAAGAGCTTATTGAATAGATGTCAGCATGCAAGAGATTTTATGTTGAAATTAGATTTATGCCTTCTTGCGCAAAGACCTCGGAAACCACTCCTGGCAGCTGCTCCCCCGCCCCCCGCCCCCCCAGAATATTCTCCCAAACTGTGCCCGAGTGGCTGGGTGTGGACACAGCTGGTGGTCCTCAGGACAAGGGCGCTTTAACCAGCCCAGCCGCCGCTGGGGCTCTGGCAGCAGCACCCCCACATTCCCACCAAGAAGGCTACTCTGGATCTGAGAGGCAGAGACACACTCGAAGAACATACATGCCTGACAGGAGTTCAGACTGCTGGCCGGCCCGGAGAAGGGGAGTTGCAGGAGACAGGTGGACAACAGAGGCCCTAGAGCACTCTCATGAAAGTATCTCAGATTTAAAACCTTTCCAGAGTTTGTACAGGGGCCTTCAAGTCATCTGCAATGCCTGTCAGCTCCCCTTCGTGAGGCGCAGCTGTAATTCTAGAAGGATTCCCGGGATGCCAGGGAAGACTCCAAAAATGATCAGACAGAATTGTCTCACGTAGCTCTGTGGTCTTTACGGTGACTGGAATTTGACCACGTTCCCCTCCCCTCCCCCCCCCCCCCGAGAACTTTGATATTTTGCAGAATAATTAATATTATGAAAAGTTTCACCCACACAGAGATTATAAAAATTAATGTTATGAAAAGTCTCACCTGGGGACACCTGGGTGGCTTAGTTGGTTGAGCGTCTGACTTCGGCTCAGGTCATGATGTCACAGTTCATGAGTTCAAGCCCTGCGTCGGGCTCACTGCTGTCAGCACAGAGCCCTGCTTTGGATCCTCTGTCTCTATCTCTGTCTCTGTCTCTCTCTCTGCCCCTCCCCCCTCTCAAAAAATAAATAAACAGCAAAAAAAAAAAAAAAAGAAAGAAAGAAAAGTTTCACCTGAACATAGATTGTAGTGATGGTTGAACAACTCTATGAACACAGAGTTGACCCTCGAACAATTGGGGAGTTAGGGGCACCAACACTCCACACATTCAAAAATCTCCAGATAACTTTTGACTCCCCCCAAACCCAGCTACTAATAACCTACTGTTGATCGGAAGCCTCACCAATAAGCAGTAACACATATTTTGAATGTTCTATGGAGTCTATACTGTGTTCTTACAATAAAGTGAGCTAGGGAAAAGAAAACGTTATGAAGAAAAGCATAAGGAAGAGAAAAAGATGTTTACAGTACAGTACTGAAGTTATCAAAAAAAGTCCACCCGAGCACTTCAAACCGTGTTGTTCAATGATCAACTGTACTGAAAACCACTGAACTGTACACTTGAAATGGGAGAATATTAAGGCATGTGACTTATATCTGAATAGAACTGTTCAAAATTTATAGTATTTCCATTAGAAGGTAACTATTCGGTTGTTTTTTTTTAATGAGCAAGGTGACAAAAATACATCATCTGCCCAGATGTGTTGAGGTCTGAAGTGTAGGGTAAAGTGTGAACTCCTGTGACCCAAACGCTCAGCAGCCCTATGGGGACAGGCGCCTTCGCTGGGGAGGTGCCCCAACTATACACAAGGCCTTACACTCAACGCCTCTCACCTGATCTAGTGTCAGCCAGGAAGACAAAAATAGCTGACCACCAAAATTACCCTTAGCCATTTTAAAAAGAAAGCATCTGTAACTGCTCAGAAAGCACAGTGTTCATGTTTTTTATAGAGAAATTCTGGGAGCACGTGGGTGGCTTAGTCAGTTAAGCGTCCGACTTTGGCTCAGGTCATGATCTTGCAATTCACGGGTTGGAGACCCGCATTGGGCTCTGTGCTGACAGCTTGGAGCCTGGAGCCTGCTTTGGATTCTGTGTCTCTGTCTCTCTCTGCCCCTACCCCACTGTGCTCTGTCTCTCTCTCTCAAAAATAAATAATAAAAGAAATTATATAGAAATTCTGCACTTTAATACTTGTGTGCAAATATATACTGTGTATGGTAACGCACAGGACGTAAGAATGAAAAATAGCATTAAATGTTTTTTTAATGTTCATTTATTTTTGAAGGAAAGAGAGACAGAGCATGAACGGGGGGGGGCAGAGAGAGAGGGAGACACAGAATCTGAAGCAGGCTCCAGGCTCTGAGCTGTTAGCACAGAGCCCGACGCGGGGCTCGAACTCCTGAACCATGAGATCACGACCTGAGCTGAAGTCAGATGCTTAACCAACTGAGCCAGCCAGGTGCCCCTCAAATTACCATTTTTAGCACCTCTGAATTTCATCACCTCTCTTTTGTCTACATCTAGAAGAATGAATTTTAGCAAATTAAATGTTCATATAATGTGACCCCACTCACTGCTTAGGGATACAACATTCCTTTAATGGACATTTTGTCATTCATTCAGATACACTATACTGATTTGAACCTAATCTTCTTAATGACTGGAGATATTACGGGAGGTTTTGTGTATAATTGTGGTCAGCCCTCAGGCAGGTTGTCCTCTCTGTGGTTCATCTTTGGCATTTCCCCCTTCCCCCCCCCCAGTTTTATTGAGATATAATTGACATGTAACACTGTAAAAGTTTTAGGTGTACTCAATGCTTTGCTATATGTATATATTGTGAAATGATCACCACAATAAGGTTAAACAACCATCACTTCACACAGTTAACATTTTCTCCTCCTGATGAGAACTTTTTTTTTAAGTTTATTTATTTATATTTGAGAGAGAGAGAGAGAGAGCACGGAAGGGGCAGAGAGGGAGAGAGGAAATCCCAAGCAGGCTCCACACTGTCAGCACAGAGCCCCATGCGGGGCTCAAACTCATGAACCGTGAGATCATGACCTGAGCCCAAGTCGGACACTTAACCAACACTGAGCTACCTAAATGCCCCCCTCCTGATGAGAACTTTAAGGAGCTACTCTTTTTGCATCTTTCAAGTGTACAATACAGTATTGTTAACTATAGTCAGCATGTTGTACATTACATCCTCAGGACTTACTTATTTTATAACTGGAAGTTTATGCCTTTTGATCATCTTTGCCTAATTCTCCCATCCCCTACTCCTCCACTTCTGGCAGCTACCAATCTGATCTCTGTATCAATGAGTTTGGTTTTTTTCAGATTCCACATATGAGATCATACAGTATTTGTCTTTCTTCTGTCTGATTTATTTCATGCAGCATAATGCCCTCAAGTGCCATCCATGTTGTTGCAAATGGCACCAAATGATATTCCATTGTAAATATTTATCCATCCATCTGTGGATGGACACTTGGGTTGTTTCTACGTGTTGGTTATTGTAAATAATGCTGCAATGAACGTGGGGGTGCAGATATCTGGCAAATTTTTAATCCTGGTCAGACCTTTCCAGCATCCCAGAAAAACAGTAGGAAAATTAAAAAATCAAATCATTGGGTGCCTGAGTGACTCAGTCAGTTAAGCGTCCAACTTTAGCTCAGGTCATGATGTCACAGTTCGTGAGTTTGAGCCCCGCGTCCAGGCTCTGTGATGAAAGCTCATAGCCTGGAGCCTATTTCAGTTTCTGTGTCTCCCTCGCCCTCTGTTCCTCCCCTGCTTGTGCTCTCTCTCTCTCAAAAATAACATTAAAAAAATTTTTTTAATCAAATCATTAAAATTTGGAAAATAAACCTTTTAACTCCATTCATCCCTGAGGAAGCCCTGCCTGGTGGTTAGGAGCATTTAAGTCCTAAGGTCGGGTCTCCTTGGTTCCCAGTCACAGCCTCCCAAGCTTCTGTTCTAGAAAGTAAAGGGAGGTAATGGTAAATACAGCCTCTGAACTTTGATTGACACCTGTATGGGAATGGTTGGCCCAGTGCCTGGCACATAGTGAGTTCTCAATAAGATGAGTTACTATGGGGTACCCTGGGTGGCTCAGTTGGTTAAGCGTCTGACTCTTGGTTTTGGCTCAGGTCATGATCTCACAGTTCATGGGTTCGAGCCCCATGTCGGGCTCTGTGGTGATAGTGCAAAGCCTGCTTAGGATCTCTCTCTCTCTCTCTCTCTCCTACCCCCCCCATCTCACTCTCTCTCTCAAAATAAATAAACTTAAAAAAAAAAAAGATGAGTTATAAATATTCCTGAAGGCCAGTATTGTTCATGATCCATACTCTTGCTTCCCTGATTAATGCAGATTTACAGTCGTTCTATTCCACATGCATTTATTGAATAAGGACGGTATGCCAAGACACAGTGAGAAATGAAAAAATAGAAGTGCCAGCCTGTGTCCTTGTCGGCGGATGTAGATGTCTCAGGATGCAAGAGCACTGGGGTGGCCCAAAACCGGGGAGGCTGGGGCCTGAACAAGCCTGCTGGGGGGGGGGGGGGGGGGGGCGGGGTCAGAGCTGAGCTTTGAGGATGGCAGGTTTTCCCAAGTGGAGCAGGGAGGACAGAAGGACAGAGGGATGTCAGGGTAGGGAACTTGCAGGGCAGGACAGAGACAGACCAAGGGTCCATAGTCTTAATCAGGGAGGGAGTGGAGCAGCTTAGAGAGAGCCAGTGTGACGGCTGTTACTTCCTATTTAGGAAAATGTTATTTCGAAATACAAATATGGAGAATAAAGCCAAATAAAATCTTGGAGTGCAGGCCTCCCTTGAAGGTAGGGATTCTCCAGGGGCCAAGAGATGATTTTGGTTTTGCTGTTGCGAAAGTAGCATTTATTGATGCTAAAGCTCCAGGCAACAGGGCTGAGCAGGAAGGAGTAAAGGCCTCAGCCCCTGTCTTCACCTGCTGCAGCCTCCTTCACCTGCTGTGACCTCCTTAGGACCCTTCCCGGGCATATTCTGTGCAAATCAAGGAATCCACATGGGTTGGGACCTCGAGATGTCCCTAGGTGGTTGGGTGGTTTGGCTGATCTTTGCTGTTATAAATGTTGCCATGGTGAAAGCCAGGTCACGTGACTGCGTCCGTAGGATAAATTCTCTGCGGTGAAATCGCAAGGCCAAGGCGTACGCATTCGTTCTTCACATGCTACGCGAGACTTCTCGTCCCTGGCTGGGCTGCTTGCTGGGCTGTCCTTCCGGAAGCAGAGGGGAGCACACCATTCTTCGGCTATGTCAGGGAAAGGCCACGCACGCAGCCGACAAGGCCTCCCGGGATGCCAGCTGGGTGGGCGTCCCCAGAAGCATTTTTTTTCCCTCAACACCAACCGAATGATTTACAAACATGTGGTTCCCCCTCTGTCAACAGGAATCTTCGCCTACATGAACTACAGAGTCCCCCGGACGAGGAAGGAGATTTTCGAAACCCTCATCAAGGGCCTGCAGAGGCTTGAGTACAGAGGCTATGACTCGGCAGGTAGGCCCCGCAGACTGCCCTCATAGATACAACGCTTGTTCCTGTCACTTGAGAACTAGAGAAAAGGAGGGGCGCCTGGGTGGCTCAGTGGGTTAAGTGCCCAACTTCGGCTCAGGTCATGATCTCATGGTTGGTGAGTTCAAACCCCACGTTGGGCTCTGTGCTGACAGCTTGGAGCCTGGAACCTGCTTTGAATTCTGTCTCCTTCTCTTTCTGCCCTTCCCCCACTCATGCTCCATTTCTGTCTGTCAAAAATACATAAAAAAACATTAAAAGTTTTTTTTTAAAAGACAAGGAAACTAGAGAACAGGAGAAAGAAGAAATAAAGGTAAAAAAAAAAATCTCTACCAAAGCTCTCGCATTAATATCTTTGTGTCCCTCCTCTGGTGACTGCTGTGCGTATGTTGGGGTGGTATGGGGATGTGGGGGTGTCACACGTAGCTACTTTTTGTTTTTAACCTGATCGTAACTATAGAATTGTAATTTTATGTCCTGTTTTCATTTATCTCCCACATCTCCCGTTACCCTAAACTCTTCCTAAGGATCTTGCTCAGTGGCTGCATAATCCTCCCCTGGGTGACTATCTCAGAGCTTACCTCTTCATCCATCTGACTGGTGGATATTTAGTCCACTTCCCATTTTTAATTAAGCAGCCTTAGGAGAAAGGGGGAGCCAGATATTTTCATATCCCTGTTAATTCTTTTTTTTTTTTTTTTTGTATAGTTTATCTGGAGAGAGACAGAAACAGCACGAGTGGGGGAGGAGCAGAGAGGGAGGGAGACAGAATCCAGAGCAGGTTCCACCCTGTCAGCACAGAGCCCTGCTCAGGGTTGGAACTCACTAACTGAGAGATCACGACCTGAGTCAAAACCAAGAGTCAGATGCTTAACCGACTGAACCACCCAGGCTCCCCTCCCTGTTCATTCTTAACGGAAAGCATGTCAGATGAAGGATCTTAGGAACACTAATGCAGTAGGGATGTCAGCACAGGGCATGGCACCATCAGTGCCCTCAAGCGAGCCCGCCACCTTCAGTGGTGGGCGTGGAGGAACCTCCCTCACAGGCAGGCTCCCGGGGATGCACCCTGGTTCAAACCCAGGTGAGGCGGCCACAGCCCAGGTCCCAGGTGCACCTCCCCTGTTTGCTGCCACATCATAATCTTGCTGAATCAACATCCTGAACGCTGTGTAGTTCTCTTCCAGGCTGCAAGCCTGGCCAACGGGAACGGACAAATCCACAGCACTGTGCAGCCCTCACCCTGGGTTGTACTCTGTAACAAAGTGCAGGAGACCAAACAAATCCCAATGCAAAAAAAAAAAGGAAAAAAAATCATGTGTGTCCCACAGGTGTGGCAATCGATGGAAATAATAATGAAGTCAAAGAAAGACATATCCAGCTGGTCAAGAAAAGAGGAAATGTCAAGGCTCTTGATGAAGAACTTTACAGTAAGTGGGACACATGCCCATTCAAAGCAGCATGGGTCAGTTTAAAGTCTTTTATTCCAATAGCATTCGAGACTAAAAATATTCACTTATCCAAGCATGGATAAATAGAAGGAGAGTTAAGCCTACATCATAAAACTGTGTTTCTCAGAGTGTGGGATTTGTTTTTGTTTTTGTTTTGTTTGGGGGAATGTTGGTTTTCTGAGGTTTTTTGTTTTTCTAGGAGGTGGTGCATGATAATTTTTTTTAATATTTAGTACGTATGTATTTAATTTTTCTGGCAAATGATACTATTTTTCCATTTATAGTTATGATCTATAATATTCTTTTTAAAGTAAGCTCATTTTGGCTGGTGACTTAGGTTACTGATAAGCACTAAGTAAACTACAGCAGGGATCTGGCAGAAATCCCCAGGGTAGGGCCTTTGCAGTCCAAGGTGGGATGTGCTTTTGACGTGGCTGAGGTGTGTCCATGTAATCATGCCACCTCACCATAACAGTAATGTGTCAATGATTATTTTTCTTGCTTCTAGAACAAGACAGCATGGACTTGAAGGTGGAGTTTGAGACCCACTTTGGCATTGCCCACACGCGCTGGGCTACCCATGGGGTCCCCAATGCTGTCAACAGCCATCCACAGCGCTCAGACAAAGGCAACGGTATGTAGCGTGGCCCTGCGTCCCCTTCCTGAAGGTTCTGCCTGGCTTTGACCTGTGCCACTGTGGATCCACACCCACTGCCAACTGGCATGCTTCTCTCCCTGCCTCATCTTCCCCGAGGATCCAAACAGATAGCACTGGGCCTTAGACAGGAGGTGAACTCAGCCTGGCTCCTGGGCAGGGCTGACCCCTACCCAGGCCTCTACAGGAAAACAGTGGCGACTTCCCATGACTGCTCCCAGCTTCTGAGACCCAGCCTGAGTGCAACTTGGCAGCATGAGAGGTCTAAGAGTCGGGCACTGTTCCGCAAGGGACTGTGTTGTTCTGGAGGGCTGGGTGCCCGAGGGAGGGATGGGTTTCATTTCCCCAGAGGAGAGTGGTCTTGAGCCAGGGCAGTGCTGATCTCGGTTAATGTCTGAAGTGCCTGCTCCAATCCTGGGCCCTGCCATGAGGCCTCAGCTGCCAAAGGCTTGAGGTTTGGAGAAGCAGAGACTGTAGCAGGCAGCCCAGGGCCTCCCTCCAAGCAGCAGAGCCCTCTGCTTGGCTTGTGTCATGTTTTTTAAATATGAGAATTACCAAACCTGAAAGTCCAGACTTTTGTTATTCCTTGAAAAACTAGAAGATATGGTAACTGGGCTCACAGTACCTTGGAGTTCCACTGAAAAAGCAGTGGTCTAGGGTCACAGAGAGTGACCCCACAGAGAGTGGGGACATGGTGACTGCTCAGGGCAGTCACGGGGATACCAGGCCCTCTTTGGTGAGCTGCAGGATCCCTGGTTCTCCCAAATGCCCCAGCTTGTGGGTCCATGTCCCATGTCCGGGCCCACAGGATAGTTCTCTTCAGTGACACCCCCAGGCCCTCTCATCAGAGAAAGGCTGGTAGGTCTGGAGATTCCAGTGGGTCTCCGTTCTAGGTTAGGCATGATTAGGTCAGAAGCCCCCAGTGACCCACCCCTGGGCATGATGGGGGAGGGTGACCGGCAGAGAGAATGACCTCTGGAGTCCCTTGGGACCCCCATCCCAAGACATTCCCTGGCATAGTGTCAGTTCTTACCAAGCCCCATAGTAGAGTAGAAATCAGATCCACCAGAGTCGTTGAGGAGTGCTTATTGGCAGGAAACTTTAGCTAAACACTTGGCAAGAGTCACTGCAGTTCATCGTCATGGAAGTTGGGCCATAGGAGAGACTGGCACCTCTCTGCTCAATGTCCCTTACTCCTGGGAACACTGGCTCATCCTGCCCAATTTGGAAGGGAAGGACTCCTCTGGAGAATGGAAGGAGAGCCCCATACCTCCTGCTTGGCAGAACAGCTGGAGAGAACCCTGGGCGCTGGGCTACACATGCATCCACGTGGTCGGGGTCTTGGGTAGTGAGGACAGATCCTTGGATCTGGTCCATGCCTTGAACCATAGGGCATCCCACTTCCGGGGTCAGTGCCCCACATCCAGGAGGGGGACAGCAGACCCCATGGTGCTGAGGACCTAGAATGTTATTCCAGCCAAATCTCAAGCCAGATACAGAGGTTGACCCCTGGAGCAGTGGGGCTGGTGGGAAAAACTGTACCAAGACCATGTACCCTGAGAGGTTGCCACCCTAGGTGATAAAGTGAAGCCTCACTTCAGTGTAGTCGGGGATTCTGTGTCCCCAAAGCAGGGAGGCTCCAAGCAGATCCCCCTGCCCCACACCCAAACTTGAAAATGCCTGCCCTGACTCAGGGTGAGTAATTGAAAAGAAAAACATGAGAAGTAAGCAGAGATTCGTAGAATTTCTTTAGCAACTCATCAGGGATAACCGAAGAGCACATTTTTGAGGAACACTTACACCCAGGAACAGCGTTGCACAAGAAAATTACACAAAGAAGCATTCGTAAAGAAAACACAGATTCTAGGAAGCCAACTACCGATGAGAAGACAATTAAATGAAAAAATGGGACAAGGTTAAGAAAATAAAGCAACTGTGTCACAGTCAATATGAAAACTATCGGAGAGGTGGATGAATATGGAGACAGTGAATAGAGATCCAATAGGTGAGTTACTGGTGTCCCCTAAGAAGAGAACAACACAAGTGAAATAGTAAAAATAAAATAAGATAAAATAAAATAAAATAATAATAATAGGTAAAGCCGTAAATGAGTTCAGCTGTGCCCAGCACACTTGTCGAAAATGGCTTTTCTATTCAAGCCCTTCCAGTCTGTGTGTGACTTCACAAGTATAACAATAGGCTGTAAAAAAGAGGGAGAGAGAGAGAGAGGAAATTATGATAAAAACAAAGAAAAACAGTAAAGAACTAGCCTGTACTGACCAAAAACTGAATTAGAGATCCAGAGTTTCACTGAACAGTAATCTTTATGAAGAACACCCACCTTCTAGATGCATCCTTGTGGAATTACTGAATGCCAAGGATGATAAAGGGTCTATCATCTAGGCCCAGGAGGAAAGGGAATTCCTTACCCAGAAAAACTCTCAGGCTGCTTTTAGACCTTCATGTTATCCATCAGCTATTTATTGAGGAAATGCAGTGGTGACTGAGGCATATCCCTCTTCCAGGGTTGGCCAGGGGGTCCCCTCCCCCCGCCAGCTGGGGGCAAGGAACCCTACTGGTGCTCAGAGAGCAGGGAGGAGCCACAGCAGGCAGACCCTGTAGAGAGAAATGCTCATGGCCATACAAGAATGGGGGTGAGCCCAAAGATGCCAGAATTTCTGGGGTCACCCAGAAATTTTTAAGTTTATTTATTTAGAGAGAGAGAATGGGGGAGGGGCAGAGAGAGAGGATCCCAAGCAGGCTCTGCACTGACAACAGAGTGCCCGACCTGGGGGTCAAACTCAAGAACCGTGAGATCATGACCTGAGCTGAAGTCAGACCCTTAACTGATGGAGCCGCGCAGGCACCTGAAAATCAGGATTCAAAATTTCAAACTTCACTCTTTTCACAATGTGGTGTGGATCAAATGGAACACATGTGGATTGCTAGCTTGTGGCCTCATTGAGCCTAAAGCCATTTCAGAATGCCTGAACTAGTTTCTGGATGCCAAAACACGTTTGACGATACTGTAGGCCACAGGTCAGAGGTCTGTGCGTAGTCAGGTTGGTAGGTGCTTTTAACCCAAAGAGAGCAGTGTATTTCCTCAGGTTTAAATTGTAGTCATAGGGGCACCTGGGTGGCTCAGTCGGTTAAGTGTCCGACTTCGGCTCAGGTCATGATCTTACGGTTCGTGAGTTCGAGCCCCGCATCGGGCTCTGTGCTGACAGCTCAGAGCCTGGAGCCTGCTTTGCATTCTGTGTCTCCCTCTCTGTCTGCCCCTCCCCCACTTGCGTGCACATGCTCTCTCTCTTTCTCTCAAAAATAAATAAATGTTTAAAAAAATAGTTTAAAAAAATTAAATAAAAAATAACTTGTAGTAGATGGTAACACGTCCACTCTCATCACCGCTAAGTGATGTTTGCTCACAGGAGTCTCTGTGGGAGGAAAGCTTGTAGAGAGTTTCAGACTGTCAAATCGTTGTCCTTCACTTCCGAATTGAACTTCACCTTTTCATAGCATTTCTCTCTTCACCAAACTTTTCTTCCAGAGTTTGTTGTCATCCATAATGGGATCATCACAAATTACAAAGACCTAAGGAAATTTCTGGTAAGCTACTTCCCCTGGGTTAACATGTAAGTCAGATGGTGTCTATCTTCCCCAGAACTTTCCAACCAGCTCATTTCCCTCTGGAAGCAAAAGCAGGAGCTGAGTAAGACCCATGTCACCACATTGGACATAAACCTCATCCTGGCTCCGCCACCTTTCCAGATCTTGCAGGAGAAGATAGCAGGGCATTTGCATGTCCCTCAGGGACCACCGCAGATTCACATAATCAAAAGAACATGAACTTCCTTTTATTAAAGTATCTGCACTGCCTAACATATCGACTCATACACCACATGGAATGTGGGGTGAGAAGACAGACAGTGTTTGTCTCACATATGAAAAGGTTGCGGTGTTGGTTGGGATGTGGGTGGGTTTGACTCAACATATTTGATCATTTTGACTGCTGTTATTTTGCAATGTCCAGATTAATGGCGAGGACAGGCTTCTGAGGCAGGATGATCTCAGGGAATACTGGAATGACTCAGCTTGCTATGTGATTCTGGCCGACATTTCTTACCCCCCGTTTTCCTTGTTCTTATCTTAAGTCACTGTGAGGGTGGATCATAAGGGAGGAGAGGGAGCTGGCCAGGCAACATTATGCAATGACCGTTATCTAACACTCTGTCCAACGAAATATTCCAGGAAAGCAAAGGCTATGAGTTTGAGTCAGAAACAGACACAGAGACCATCGCCAAGCTGATTAAATACGTGTTTGACAACAGAGAAACTGAGGACATTACGTTTTCAACACTGGTCGAAAGAGTCATTCAGCAGCTGGTGAGTTACCAGGCCCACCTGTGTACATAAATCGCCCTTTCATTCCTTCACTTTTCAGTAGCGTTTATGAGCCGAATTTGTGCAAAGTACCTGAGGATTAAAGATGGCTTGACTACAGTGGTGCCTGGATGGCTTAGTTGGCTAAGTATCTGACTCTTGATTTTAGCTCAGGTCTTAATCTCAGGGTCATGAGTTCAGCCTCGCATTGGGCTCTGTGCTGGGCGTGAAGTTACTAAAAACAAAAAAAGTCTACGATGTCTGGCCTTAAGATGTTACATCATGGAGAACTGAGAGAAATCCTGAGGTTTTGGTAGTAAATATCGAGTAAGAAGTGGCTTGTTCCATCTTAACCCCTCTGAGTCCGTGATCAGAGCTTCCCATCATTGGTTCCTCATGATGGTGCACTGCACGCGGGACCTTTGTCATCTTGTCCACTGTGTGTGCCATTAGTTACATACCCAGGGTGCATTGAACTGATGTTGGAGACTCAGAATTGTAGTTTTTCCTCCAGTTTCAGTGAAGTGATTGTTCATCAAGGGGCAGAAATACCCACATATCCTTACTGAGCAGAGTTGGAAGGAAAAGGAAGTAAAAGCAGGTGTGAACTTTTGAGAAGTTTGATTCTAGAGAAAGAGTGTCAGGAAATGGCCCAGTGGTGGTGGGAGAGTCTTGCAGTTCTGAGGGAAGACTGTTTTTTGTGATAGGAGATACCAGATCAGGTTTGTGTGCTTATCCAGGAAGAGAGAGAGAGATTGGTGATGTCCCAGAGGGCTGGACCCACAAAACTAAGCCCCAAGAAGGGGCACATGCTGGGGCAAGGGCGGGGTAGAGGGGGAGTTGTCCACAAGGACGAGGCACAACAGACTCAGGCCGTGTATGAGATGGTAGGGGGAGGAGGAGTGGTCTCCAGATTTCCCAGAGTCCATCCTCCTGGGCATCCCTGCCATCCAGGAGCTCCTCCGACACAGGGGCAGCCTGGAGACAGCATTTGGGGCCAGGAATCTGGAATATCCAGGGTCAGAGGGTACAACACTATGGTTTAAAATATATCACCCTCTGGTATTTTCAGAGCCTTTTTCATAAATAAGTCTACTGTCAAACACTTTGCTCCCATTTTTGGAAGTCATAATTTAGAAGACATTTATAGACAAGAGCCTGTCCTATACGTAATACATAGTATAATTACTATGTAATTTACAGTAAACCAGTTTGGTTTTGCTGCACAGTATCTTCTCATTTCCATTTGTAATTTTAAATTTTGGAAATGCCTCCCCAGTGATGACAGGTGTAAATTTCAGTGATTTCTCTTAGCTGAAGCAATGAGGGGCTCTTTGGGGCTCTTTGGGACTGGGAAGTGTTTTTCTGTTCAGTACCACGTTATTGTTTACAGAACTGGCAGGGTAAACATCAGGCTTCTGGGCAGTTTTAAAGGCCCCTAGAGGCCTGGGGATGCTGACTCTGGGTCCCTCTGGCTGTGTGACTGAGTTGGCAAACTGGCCAAGGCTGCGTGGGGCCTTGGGTCTGCCCAGGATTCCAAAACATGGGGCATTTCACATGAAAATCCAGACTTCTAGCTGGTTATACATAACCCCAGTCTACTAGGGGCATGGTAAAATTAGTACAGGGTGGTCAGAATGTAGGAGAGAATTTTGCACCAGGGATTTAAATAGAGAATTTGGAGTCTTGAGTTAGGAGAACTAGGTTTGTTCTGGTTTGCACAACGCAACAGAGGGTGAATGACAGTCATTGCTAAAGAAATAATAGCAACACTAATAACAACCCATGGCACTGTTGGGTTTTTCATATGGCAGGCCACTGTTCAGAGCACTTAAAGTGCATGAGCTCACATGGGGCACCTGGGTGGCTCAGTTGGTTGAGCGTCTGACTTGGGCTCAGGTCATGATCTCACGTTGGTGAGTTCAAGCCCCAACTCAGGCTCACCGCTGTCAGCACAAAGCCCACTTTAGGTCCTCTGTCCTCTTCTCTCTCTGCCCCTCCCTGCTCACACATTCTCTCTCAAAAATGAGCAACAAAAGTACATGAGCTCACAGAAGCCATGCAAGGTAGAACTATTCTCATTTCCATTCACCACGAGGCACAAACTAGGCAATTGCTCAATTAAGGGGTGGAGACAGGGTTTGAACCCAGGCTCTACTGTGTGTCATGGAGTAATCCCTTTCGTTCTCACAGTTCCAGGGCAGGACCCCTGGCCACAGTTCTCATTTCCTGAGGCTCTAACTGCCCCCATCCACCCAGATCATCACAGAGCGGGGAATCGCTCCTTGTGGCCCTGAGCAGGGGTGGGTTCTGCTGAGCACCATGAAATCCACAAGTTCTGGTCTTTGGTTTTTCCTCGTGGTACAGACTGTGTCACTTTCTTCTCCTGACATCACCCTGAAAGAGCTGTCCTGCATTCAGCACCCTGAGGAAGGAACCCCAGGACCACCCACTGTGAAGAGTGACCCCCCCTGTGGGGTGGACCAGGCTGCAATAGCCCTGGCAGCTCAGGTGGGGCCAGAGCACATGTGGCTCACTCTTATTTGCTGTGTTTACAGGAAGGTGCATTCGCGTTGGTTTTCAAGAGCATCCACTACCCGGGAGAAGCTGTTGCCACCAGGTGAGGCAAAACACATTGACATTTCAAGAACAAATAAATAAAATAAGATTGCTTAGCTTGAGACAACAGGGGAGAAGTGAGACCGTGGCTTATGCACCCTACCATCTCTGTGGCTGGGCTTCTGATTTTTAAAAGAGAAAGCAAAAAGTTGATTTTTTATTTGAAATCTCCAGATTTTCAGAAGTTGACAACAAATTCAAAGTAAAAATAAAACTGTATAGCAAGGGGCAGATCCAGGTTGCAGTTCAGTTTTGGAGATGCCTTCTGGAAAAAGCTTGCAAAATTATGAACGTGAAACTAGGAACAAGTGAACATTAATTTGAATCCAGTAAGAAGAGGCCTTGAAGGCCCCGCGCTCAAGCTTCATCACCTACACACCAGAGGTCCTAGAGGGCCAGCCGACATGTCCCTCTGTTGGACAGAGCCACATGGCCCCCAGTGATGTGTGGATTCACACAAGTGGGAGCATGAGTGCCATCCTGTTATTTTATATTCAGATGAACTGATTATCCATCTGTCCATCTGCCATCAGTCTGACCATCCATCTACACATCTACCTGTCCATCTGTCCTTCCCTCCCTCCATCCATCCAACTGATATTTGTTGAGCACTTAGTCTATACTGGGTCCTAGGGATCTATTAACACCTGACCTAGTCCTGTCTTTAAGGACTGGACATTTGTGCAGGAGGACAGAGCAGGGCAGAGGGTGTTGATACTCCGTGTTGGGGGCTGGGAGGCAATGCATTGGGGAGCCTGAGGGGGTACAAATGTCAGCCTTTGGGAGGTAGCCAGAAGCACCAGTGTGAGCAAAAGGAAGGGGCCTAGAGTGAGCTCAGCATTTGGGGATCTGACCCAGAGCAGCTTGAGTCCCCTTCAGAAAAAAAATAGAAAAGACCCTGGTTGAGGGCACAGATGGGGTCACCAGGGACACGCCAACCCTTGCTCTTCAAAGGAGCCCCTGGAATGTGGCCCAGATTCTATAATGAAAGCAGCGGCTATTTCCAAGATACTTTGTAAGCTCGTTCCTCATGGTAGCAGTCATGGGGGGACTTTCTGCTCTTTCAGAAAGACAGACTGACACCTGCTGTGTACCAGGCATTGGAGACAGCAGTGAGCAAGGTCGTGTACACTCTGCCCCTCTAGCTCCAAGGGCTGGTGGGGAGTGAGGATGTTGGCAGAAGCCCTGCTCTGCAGGGTCTCAGGTGCACTGTGGACTGAAAGTTTCATTCTGAAGCCTCTGAGGAGCCATGGAGAATGCACCTGTGGCCTGGAAGACACAGAGAGAACGAGGCAGTCCCTCACAGACAGTCATATTCTCTAGGCAGGAAATAATGGGAATGTATCATGATTTAATTTTTGTTCAGGATAGGAAGGAATTTACCGCTTGGCATTCAATTTCTTCAATCATAGAATTATAACAGACCGCTTGTCCCTATTAAATTTAGAAACCCTGGGGCACTTGGGTGGCTCAGTCAGTTAAGCAGCCGACTTCAGCTCAGGTCATGACCTCACGGTTCATGAGTTCGAGCCCCGCATCAGATTCTGTGCTGACAGGTCAGAGGCTGGAGCCTGCTTCAGATTCTGTGTCTCCCTCTCTCTCTCAAATATAAATAAACATTAAAAAAAATTAGAAACCCCTTTTAAAACTTGATACTATCATGGTATTACTATTTTAAATGAATGCAAAAGAAGGCCATGTGAAGAAGCAATAAAGCTTTATATTTCTAAATTGTCCATAACCTGCCGGCTCTGTAACCTCCTGGGCAATCTTTGGGATGCCTCGGGAGCATTATCTGAGGCAAAGTTCAGAGAAATCATAGAGCTCTATCTACAACAATAAAATCTGGGGGAGACGTTTGCAAAGAAAATTAGGTAACCACAGTACTTTCTCATTGTCAATGTTATAAAGGCCATTCGAGCTGGCTCTCCATTGTACCAGAGCCATGTCTCCTCTGCTTCAGATATGATAAAAGATGGTCCAGATTATTCAAGGTGCTCACAGCCCTTTCTTCAAAGCCACGTACTTTGTCCCCCCACTTGGGGAAGTTGGATGCGGGGCTGGGAGAGGAAACCTGAGTTTGAAGCTGCAGGAACTCCCACAGAGGAAACATCACTGTCCCCTCTGTGACGGAGTCCAGCTCGTGCAGGTCAAGGAATTGAAACTTCTCCCAGGAGGTGACACTCAGAGACAAAACCACCCTTGAAAGTGTGTTAAGTGGCCCACAAAGTTGAGCAGATCCAAAGCCAGTCATCAGAATGCCCCCCCAAAGCTGGAGAACAGCCGAGCTAAGCAAAAGGGGCGGGGAAGGGGGAGGGAAGAGAGTCTTCAGACAGGTCATGGGCGTCCAGGGCTCCTGCTTTAAAGATGGCAGTAAATAGCAGCAAGCTGGAGCCACAAAGTGAGGGCCTACTGATGCCTCAGCCACAGTGATCTAACCATGTGGGGATTCACTGGGCAGGTGGGTGGCACCATGAAAGCGAGCCAGAATTCTGCCAGTCGGTTGGTCCCTGCCCCAAGCCCTGGGAGCATCTTCCTGTGGCTCAGGAGTCTGTCCTGTAGGATCTCAACAGGACACTTTCCCCTGTTGGAAGGGCTAGATGCGGGGACCCCTCCTCAGTGCTAAGAGGCCATCCAGCCCTGCCTGGGGTGTTGAGACAATGAGCAACTCGACTCCCTGTTGTCTTTACAGGAGAGGCAGCCCCCTGCTCATTGGAGTGCGCAGCAAATACAAGCTTTCCACGGAACAGATCCCCGTCTTGTACAGGACACGTAAGTTTTTCGAGAAGGCCTTGAACAGGGCAGGGGGCTCTCGTGCAGGCAGATGTCTTCTGTCTGCCGGGGCCGGTCCACATATGGCTCCAGGTCAAAAAGGCTTTCATGCAACTGAGACTTGGGTCCCTTTTTGCAAAAGCTTTTTATTATAGATATTTTCAAACACATACACAAGTCCAGGGGAAGGCATGCAGCTCCATTACATAAAGGCATCCACGCTCTGGTATGAGTGTTGATTTGCTTTGTTTTGTTCACAGCCATTCAAAAAGCTCTTGCAGTGGCACTGTGCTATTTGGGGATCATTTTCACGATTTGGCTGATGCAGCCAAAGCTAAAAATTGCAGATTTCTCCCACACATATTCAAAGGGGAAGCTGGCGCCTTGCTTCATGTTATTCAAACAAAATAGTTTAATGTCACTTGCAATCCTTCCTTCACCAGGCAATTTCGAGAACGTAAAGAAGATCTGCAAAACAAGAATGAAGAGGCTGGACAGCTCAACCTGCCTTCATGCCGTGGGCGATAAAGCAGTGGAATTCTTCTTTGCTTCTGACGCAAGGTAGCTAAAGCTTGTTTCCTTTCTTTGCTAGGATTATGTAACCAAAAATGACTGCCCAGACACCACCATTTTTCATTTATCCCCGCTTTTCAGCTGTTTTCTTACAGCAAGGGGCAGGGATGATGGCAGATTTCAGTTCTCTGTGACCTTTCTCCGAGAACCTCAGAGAACCACTGAGAGCACCTCATGACCAAGGGCAGGATTCACTGACCTCCACAATGTTTTGGGGCCTGCACAGAATAATTGAATTATTTGCCAACATTTTAAAAGGGGGGAGATTTCACATAAAATTCTGGGTTTCTAACTTCTCTGGAAAATCAGCAGATCTGAGCACCCTGGGTTGTGCTCCCTCTGGCCCAGGATGTCTGGGGCCACTCAAAGGCTATGCTCCCTTTAGCTAGCTGAGGCAGGTGTCTTCAGACCTTTGGTCCTTCTCTCACCCCACCTGACTCTGCCTGAGTCTGAGCACTCATGATGAGAGGGCCAAGACCTAGGAGTGTGGTCCAAGTCATTTCTAAGTCCATGTTCTCATTAACAGACAATACTTCTGAAATTTGAGGAAGTCTGCTTCATATCCATTTTAGTACAAAAAATTTATACACATCCATATACACATACTCAGAAAAGACCAAAACACTTTCCTGGTAGTTGAAATACAAAACACTACCATAAGGGTGCCTGGGTGGCTCAGTCAGTTAAGCGTCTGACTCTTGATTTGGGCTCAGGTCACGATCTCACGGTTTGTGAGTTCGAGCCCTGCATTGGGTTCTGCACTGGCTGCTTGGGGCCTGCTTGGATTCGCTCTCTCACTACCTCTCTGCCCCTCCCCGCTTGGGCTCTCTCTCTCTCTCTCTCTCTCTCTCTCAAAAACAAATAAACATTTAAAAAAATTTTTTTTAAATCCAACTGAAAGCCTGTTAGAACTAATCCTAGAGGCTAGTCAGAGAATGAAGATGTGGAAATCAGACATCCCAGCAGTTCGGCTATCAGCTGAACAAGGCTGCAGAACCATATCCACCCCGTTTGCTCTTGTGCTTCCTCACATGACTGGCACAGTAAACCCTCAGCAAGCCTTTCTTGAACAAAAACCAAAAAAAAAAAAAAAAAAAAAAAAAGTAATCTATTTACCCGAGCTAGAAAAACTATTTTAATCCCTTAAGATAAATCTTAATAAAAATAGTCCAGAGTGTCTCCAGAGAAGACTACAAAAGTCAGCAATGAGAAACAAGACCAGATTTGAATAAAGGGAGAGAGTCCACACTCCTTGGTAAAAAGGCTTAATATTATTTAAAAAAAAAAACTAATTGGTTTAAAGTTATTTTAATAATTAAAAATTGTTTTTTAAAGATAACTGACTCTCCTTAATCTGCAAATTTGATGCTATAATTAAAAATCCTCACGATTTCTTTGCTTATTTAGGATTTGGAACTTGGAAAGATGATTTTACAGTGTATGGTGTGTAGACCAGATATGGGTGACCCTCCCAGATACGGAGGCACACTGTAGAACCCGCAGGGCAACAGTAGCCAGTGCTGAGGGCTTCGCCAGGATGGTCTCATTTAATAAACACAACCAGGGCACCTGTGTGACTCAACTGGTTAAGCGTCTGACTGTTGATTTCAGTTCAGGTCATAATCTCGCAGTTCGTGGGTTTGAGCCCCGAGTCAGACACTGTCAGCACAAAGCCTGCTTGGGATTTTCTCTGTCTCCCTCTGCCTCTCCTGTACACTCTCTCTTTCTCTCTCTCTCAAAATAAATAAGCATGGAAAAAAAGTAAACACAACAAACTTCTAGTGAAGGCACAGTGATCATCTCCCATTTTACAAATGAGGAATTTGACATAGGGGCTCAGAGGGGTCATATCTGGGCTGCTTGAGGGCACAATGCTGGTAACAGAAATAAGGATACCATATTGGGTCTGTCTAACTCCTGGGCCAGTAGTCTTTTTTTTTTTTCCTTTTTTTTTTTTTTACATTTATTTATTTTTGAGAGAGAGAGAGAGACAGAGAGAGACAGAGTGTGAGCAGGGGAGGGGCAGAGGGGGAGGGAGACACAGAATCAGAAGCAGGCTCCAGACTCCAAGCTGTCAGCACAGAGCCCAACGCAGGGCTCAAACCCAGGAATCGTGAGATCATGACCTGAGCCGACGTTGGATGTTTAACCGACTGAGCCACCCAGGCACCTCTGGGCCAGTAGTCTTAATGATGGATTATACCACCATCCATTTTGTAAATAAAAATAATTATATTTAAACGTGCAGGGGTGCCTGAGTAGCTCAGTCAGCTAAGCATCCAACTTCAGCTGAGCTCATGATCTCATGGTTTGTGGGTTCGAGCCCCACACGGGGATCTGTGCTGATAGTCTGGAGCCTGGAGCCTGCTTCAGATTCTGTGTCTCCCTCTCTCGCTGCCCCTCCCCCACTCATTCTCAGTCTCTCTCTCAAAAATAAATAAAATATTTTTAAAAATAAAAAATAAATAAATTAACATGCAGACACACACGCACACGTAAATGCAAACACACGTGTATTTAGCACTGCCTGGAGAGCAATACAATATAAGTGGTGTTTCTCTCTTGGAGATGGGATCAGGCCATTTTCTTCCTCTTATTATTCTGTGTTTTCTACTGTTTAAACAATGCATGTATACTGTTCAAAGTATTTTTTTCCAGTGCGGTGGTTTCCCATCCTTCTTTAGAAGTCTGTCTTCCTGAGCATCTGTCTAGAGACACCTTTCTTAGGGCCATGGAATGTGGCCACTTCTTTCTTTAACTTTACATCAGGAATTATAAATGTTCATTTTTTGGCACAGGGCAGGTGTGGGTGTGGCACTTGGTGGAATGAGGATTTTTTTCTCCCATGGTCTTACAAGTGCCACCTTCATGGTTTTGTTTTTTATTTGTTTTTTATTTTTGACCATAACTAAGTACCACTTGTGCTATTGATTAGTTTGCTTTTTCACCTACCAACTTTTCTAACGCCATTTATATTTAAAAGAAACTTTGTATTGCCATTTTGCAAGACAAAAATTATCATTACTTTCCATACAAAGTTATTATAAAAATAAGCACAATGGGGGACCTGGGTGGCTTAGTCAGTTAAGCATCCAACTCTTTATTTCAGCTCAGGTCATGATCTCACAGTTCATGAGTTCCAGTCCTGCCTTGGGCTCTATGCTGACAGCACGCAGCCTGCTTGGGATTCTGTGTTTCTCCCTCTTTCTTTGCCCCTGCCCTCCTCCTGCACTCTCTCTCTCTCTCAAAAAAAAAAATAAATAAGCATAATGACTCCACATTTCATTGGTGGACGTATTTTTTACTTTGCTTTTAAACTATCCCTTTTTCCTTGCAGGGAGTGTGTGTGTGTGTGTGTGTGTGTGTGTGTGTGTGTGTGTTATGAAACTGAGTCATTTGTCCTCATGACTTTCCCACTGTCTGGATTTTGCTGAGAGAACCCCCCATGGTGTCATTTAACACGTTCCCCTGCCCACTGCATTTCCTGCGCACTGGCGTTCACAGGTGTCTACAAATTTGATCTCCTTCTGGTTTGATTTTTTGGCAAGACGGCTTCATAGATGGTGGTGTGTCCTTCTATCAGGAAGCATATATGTCTCATTGTCTGTCTTTTTATGCTGTTAAGATTGATCAGGGGGTTCACGCGCCAGACAGCCTCACCCATCCATTGTAAAGCTGCTCTCTGCTTTTCACCTCTTGGTTTCAGCAGAGCACTTCATGGTCCTTACTTAGAACTATTAGTAATTAGGAGTCCATAAATTGACTATTCTGATGCTGTCATTCCTTATTTATTAGCTGTAGTCCATCCATAAATTTGCCTTCATGAACAATGTGGTTATTCTGAAAGATCAGATCAGTTTAAAAAGCAAGATAAATGTTTCATTCTTTCCTGTTCCGATTTAGAGTAATGTGTTGGTTCCCAAGCATTCTCCAAAGGTGACACTGTCTGGATTATGATTTGAAGAAAGCTGTCATAAAAGGCCATCTGTGAGATTACTGGGGAAATCTGAACATACTGGATATTTGATGATATGAAAGAATAACTACTAATTTTAGATGTGATAATGGTATTGTGGGTTTAAAATTTTTCCTTCTCTTTTAGAGATAGAAGGTAAAATGTTTACAGATGAAATGATGTGATGTCTGAGACTGGATTCAAAACAATTCTGGGGGGAAGGAGGAAGGTGTGAATTGATGTGTATAGTGTAGTGTCCCTGTCCCTCCTAAAATGCCATCTGATGCTACTGATGGGGACCCATACTGGGGAGGCAAGTGAGTGACTGCCTTGTAGCTGTCAAGCACGTGCAGGCCCCGTCTGTGATGCCCGTGTTTCCCTTGCTCCAGTGCTATCATAGAACACACCAACCGAGTCATCTTCCTCGAGGATGACGACATCGCCGCAGTGGCTGATGGGAAGCTCTCTATTCACCGGGTCAAGCGTTCAGCTAGTGATGACCCATCTCGAGCCATCCAGACCTTGCAGATGGAACTGCAGCAAATCATGAAAGGCAGGTGTCCTCTGAGGGTCCGTGTGCAGCGGCCTTGGGGGGGGGGGCAGGTGCTCGATGGGGGAGCTCCTGAGACTCTCTGTCCTACCCTGAATAGGTGCCACAGCCCTCCTACCTGCCATGGCCATTAGGGTGGCGTTGCAGGTGCTCTGTGGCTTGCCCAGCCCAGGGGATGCGGGGAGCCTTGTCCTGCTCCCCCAGCAGGAGTTCCTGACTATATAAAGGCACTAGGTCTCCCTGCTTGATCTGACCAGTCCATCAACTGCCTCCCTTTACTAACTCTCTGGGACACATTCTTCTACCCAGACATTTCTTCTCTGGGTCAGAGGCCTGCAATAACAGGGGTCTGTGGACTATTTCCTCCTTGCGAGGAGAGCCTGTCTCCCTACACCCCCTTCTCCACAGGGCAGCCTGGGTAAACATTTAGGAATGTGAATCAGACCTTTTTATCCAGCTGCTTAAAGCCCTCCAATGGCCACCCACTGTTCTGAGAATAAAATCCACACTTCCTGCCACAGCCCACAATACCCCATGCCCAACCTGGCCCCACCTCACTCTACCCTTTTCCCACTATGCCCTGCCCCCTCTCCAACCACCTCACTGTTACTTAGCAGGCCAAGTGCTTACTCACCTGAGGGTCATTGTACTTGACTGACTACTTTTGGTCATTCTACCTTGATCATCGCCCAGTCAGAGAGCTCTTCCCTGACCCTCCTCACTTGTCTTGTTTGCTTTATGGCACCCTCTGTCAAGTCCCCAGCTAACGGTAGCAGACAGGAAACACTGCAGTGTTTGGAACATTCCCACCCTGTCTGTGAATACTTCCAAAGCTTGAGGCACAACACCTGTCAGGGGCCTTAACCCGTTGCGGCCAGATCATCCCTTTGATGTCATCCAGTTCCATTCAGATCAGAGCCCTGGAAATGCATGTGTTGGCTGAAAAGGTTTTTATTTAATACAGAAGCTCGGAGGGCATCTGTTGAAAAGAAGATTGCCAGGGCACCTGGGTTGTTCAGTCGGTGAAGCGTCCGACTTCGGCTCAGGTCATGGTCTCGCAGTTTGTGGGTTCGAGCCCCACGTCAGGTTCTGTGCTGACAGCTTGGAGCCTAGAACCTGCGTCAGATTCTGTGGCTCCCTCTCTCTCTGCCCCTCCCCCTCTCACACTCTGTCTCTCTCTCAAAATTAAATGTTTAAAAAAATTAAAAAAATAAAATAAAATTGCCTATTTCTCAGGGCTTACTTCTTTTGTACTTCCCTAAGTAGGTTGGTTTTTGGAAGTGAAGCATTTTCCTTTCCTCTGCCCCTGCTGAGAGGAGTATTGCCCCAGAAAGACCAGCCACATATTTGTTGCTTACTTCTTTTGCTCCTTCAAGCTGCAGGGTCTGATACGCACACTGGAGATAGTAATCTTATCTGACCTGTTTGCCTCTCACTTGTTACCAGGAGAATCAGGTGGGACGGCCCCTGGGATGCCCTTGGTAATGTGCAGTGGCCTTCCCATGTGTCACTGACACTAAACTGCATATCAGCTTTCCATCTTGATTGGAAGTTAAGCAGTGGTAAAACAACTGAATTAAAATTGACCTGCTTTTTTGGTGTTTATTTGACCAGGTAACTTCAGTGCATTTATGCAGAAGGAGATCTTCGAACAGCCAGAATCAGTTTTCAATACTATGAGAGGTCGGGTGAATTTTGAGACCAACACAGGTAATCCCCCATCCATGCCCTAGGTCGAGGCGCGTCCCCGTGTGGGGTTAGCACTAATACCCCCTGCATGTGCCCCACAGTGCTCCTGGGCGGATTGAAGGATCACCTGAAGGAGATTCGACGATGCCGACGGCTCATCGTGATTGGCTGTGGAACCAGTTACCACGCCGCAGTGGCTGTAAGTCCAAGGCGCTGGGCCCTCGATAGCGCTGGGGAGGGAGCAGCAGCCCAGGACAAGATGTGTTTTAAATGCCATCATGTGTTTGACCTCCCAAATTTGGTGCCCATAAGCCAACATGAGAGCCTTTCTCCTGCAGTGTGGCCTGTGCATGTCTGAAATTCCCTTCACCACCAGGACCCAGAGGTGCCACTTCATAAAACTGTCCCCAGAAGCCCAGCTGCCTGTGTCTCTGTATTGTGTGTGACTGACTTTGGTCCCCATTCTTGTTGGCTTCAGACACGGCAAGTTTTGGAGGAACTGACTGAGCTCCCTGTGATGGTTGAACTCGCCAGTGATTTTCTGGACAGGAACACACCTGTGTTCAGGGATGATGTTTGCTTTTTCATAAGCCAGTCAGGTAAGGAATACGGGTTCACATGTATTCATCTCAGGGCTCTGTCCTCTTGGTAACACACCATGTATCTCCTTCCCTCCTTCATCCAGTAGAGTTCTCTGCACACTGAGCATGTGCCAAACTCTCTTCTCAGTTGACCCTCAGAACCATCAGTCACTGTCTCATTTTAGGGGGGAGCCATGCGACCAAGAATTCTCCCTCCTCCTGCCATTCCAAATCCAGAACTTAAGGGACCACTCACCAAAGTGCTTATACATAGGTGCTAGGTTTATTTCAAAGAGAGAAAGTTCTTCAAAATTCTGCTGGTTGAGTGTCACTTCAAGAACTATGTGGATGCTTTGCAGTTCCCATGCTGTCCAGCAGGGGTTGCATTGAGAGACATTGCTCAGGTGTAGGCCCAGCACACCCTCAGTAAACCCTGCCTGGGTGCCATCCTAACTCTAAACGTGGGCACCTGCTCCAGTCAGGCTGGGCAGAGAGTCAGGGAGGTGATTCATGGCCACATGCTTGGACTTTCTATGACCTCCAGAAGGATTTTTAAAACATTTTAATTATGGAAAATTCCAAATCTCTGTAAAAGTAGAGAGATTTACATAAGGAACTGCCTATTCTCAGCAACGATCAGCTGAGCAGAGTTTGTGTCATCCAGATCCACATTAACCTGTTCCCTCCCCTGGGTTATTTTGAAGTCAATCCCAGACATCATGTTGCTCCACAAATACTTCAGAATGGATCTCTAAATGGTAAAAGAAAAAAAAAAAACATAACCATTATGTCATTATCACAATTAAAACATTAACAGCAATGCTCTAATATCCACTGGGACTTCGAATATTGCTTCCGGTTTGAATTTTGAAGACCCATTTCCATTTCCATGACAAACTAAGAAAAACGAATACAGACACACTCACCCTCCGGCTGACAACCTATAGCCATGTGCTGCTCTGTGACTTCATTTTGTTTGTTTGTTTGTTTATTTATTTTGAGAGAGAGGGAGCCCATGCATGCACAAGTGGGGGAGGGGCAGAGAGAGAGGGAGAATCCCAACAGGCGCAGACCCCGAAATGGGGCTTGAGCCCATGAACCAATGAGATCATGACCTGAGCTGAAATGAAGAGTCAGACGCTTAACCAACTGAGCCACCCAGGAACCCCTTGATGGGTTTAATTTTATGATCGGACCGTATTTAATTTAGTTCGAGGTTTCAAGGCTTACAAATACAGGGTGCTTGTGCTGGCTTATTTGTGAATCTATTTAAGTAGCTTAGTTATAAAAATAATTTTGAGTTCACACTGGCAGGCTGCAGAAGTGTTTTGCTTTAAAGCAATGTTAGATCTATTGGAGAAATGCCATTTAGTGGCATTCTTGCTTTTTTTCAATTTTATTTATTTACTTAATCTCTATACCCAGTGTGGGGCTGGAACTCATCACCCCGAGACCAAGAGTCACATGCTCTTCTGACTGAGCCAGCCAGGCGCCTTGCATTCTTGCTTTTTATTTGTATTTATTTATTTATTTTAAATATTTATTCATTTTTGAGAGAGAGCAAGCACAAGCAGGGGAGGGACAGAGAGAGAGAGGCAGAGAGTCTGAAGTGGGCTCTGTGCTGATAGCAGCAAGCCTCATGCAAGGCTTGAACTCACAAACCATGAGATCATGAACCATGAGATCATGACCTGAGCTGAAGTTGGATGCTCAACCGTTCAACCGACTCAGCCAGCCAAGCGCCTCACATTCTTGCTTTTTAAATGTTAAATCTCAGCACATTCTGAAGAAGGCAGCTTAAAGTCCTAGAAAGGATGCTGGGCACCTGGCTCACCTGGGTTGGCACCAGTCTGTCGCCCACAGCTGCGTGGCCCTGAAGGAGCAAGGCTTTGGTTTCTTCCATCTCTGGGGATCTCATCCTCACGGGGAGAATGGGGACAATGGCCCCATGGGGTGGCCAGGAGAGTTCCATGACATAGCGTATGAGAAAGTGCTTCCCACATAAATAGCAGCCGAATCTTGAATCCAAGAATCCACCGGAAACATGGTTGAGAGTGCATTTTCCTTTCTGAGCACACGCCGGCTGCCTGTGGGCCCTGATTTCTGCATAAAAGAGTAAATGAGTTGGGGGACAGGGGGTTCGAGCTGGCAGAGCCACGCTCCTGAGAACACATGGCTGAAAGGTGGGGCCCGTGTGGCAGGTGAGACCGCAGATACCCTCCTGGCATTGCGCTACTGTAAGGACCGTGGGGCCCTGACCGTGGGCGTCACCAACACCGTGGGCAGTTCCATCTCCCGAGAGACCGACTGCGGTGTCCACATCAACGCAGGACCAGAGATCGGCGTGGCCAGCACCAAGGTAGTCACCTCATGCATGTGTCCTGAGGGAGGGCTTCGGCCAGATGGGTGGACAGGAGGCTGCGGGTTGGGGAGGGGGCGCTCCCAACAATCTGTCTCCTCCTGCGTGGTTCACATGCGCACATTCGCCCCTGCTCTGCCAGAGTCACCATTTTATCCACAGGCTTATACCAGTCAGTTCATCTCCCTGGTGATGTTTGGTTTGATGATGTCGGAAGACCGCATTTCACTGCAAAACAGAAGGCGAGAGATCATCCATGGTTTACAGTCTTTACCTGGTATGTTTCAGAATGAAACTTTCCTTATTTTGAAATCCAGTAGACTGTCCTTAGTTGCTTTCTCTTTTGACTCTTTCCCATAAACAATGCTGTTAATCACTTCCTCCTCTTCAAAACTTCCTACTCACCACTAAATGCCTCCAGAAGCTCCCACTGGGCCAAGATTAAAGTCCTCACTCCTCACCGGGTCCTTGAACACTGCACACTGGACCCCTGCCACCTCTGACCTCATCCCACTCTCCTTCCCCTCCCTGGGCTCCTTCATTGACCTTCTGATCCTCAGCAATACCAAGCTGTCTACCACAGGACGTTTGCACTGACCCTTTCCTTTATAGGAGCCCTCTTCCTCCAGCTCTCCATACAACTGATGGCTTCTCATTATTCAAGTCTCAGTTCAGATGTCACCTCCTGGAACCCTTCCTTGCTATCCTAACTAACCCCCGCCCCAGCTGTGAAATGTTAGCCCATTTCTTTTCTTTATAGCGTGTGCCATGGTATGAAATTACCTGTCCTCCAGTGTGCTGGCTTGTCTCCCAATGAGTATGTCAGCCCAGTGAGCATATAACCCTAACTGTCAGGATCACTGCTGATATCCAGCCAGGGCAGGCATGGAGTAGGTGCTCAGGAAATATCTGAGAAGGAGCAGATGGCCCTGAGCCTTTTCCTGAACCAGAGTGCTCCTTCAGTCTCCCCAAACTTCCCTCTTTGGCTGGGTCCCTCCCATCTATTGTAGTTGGTGAGATGCAGTGTTTATCACACTGAATCTCAAGCTTTTGGGGGGGATAATGGTTTCCATCATTCGCCTACTGGTGTGCCCTGTCCTGTGTGCCATCCTGAGGGCCAAGGAGATAACAGCTCCTTTCCTTCAGACACTTGCTCTCCAGGGAAGGAGAGAGACCTATTGGATTTTCTTTGTGCAGCCCTGAGATTGCAAAATGAAACAGACCTCACCCCTTGGCTGACATGAAATGCCGGGGGCAGGATGGTCACAAGGCTGTGGGACAGCCCCTTCCAGGGATGGGGTAGGCACTGGGTCCATCCTGGGAGCCAGGGGCAAACCCCAGAGAAGGCAGTGAGGGAAAGCCACCATCTAATCATACAAAGCCTAGAGATCTGAATCTGGCCCACACAACATGCTGAAAATTTACTGACAAAAAACTGGTCTTCACCTTCAGCCAGGTAAACAGTGCGAAAACAGGACTCTATCCTGATGTCTAAGTCAGCCGTTCTCAAGATATGGTCTGCAGGTCCTATTACTATTTTCACAGTAAACACACTATTTATAGCAAATAAGATGTGTTTGCCTTTTTTGCCGTGTGGACATTTGCAAAGGCAGCGGTGGCTACCGCTGGCACCTTAGCACATGCCTCCACACACCCCACTTCACTCAAGGACTTCTTCACGAGGCAGTAAAATGTATTAGTCTTAGTAAATCGCAACACTCTTTAGTATTCTGTTTCCAAGAAAAGCATCCTGGGATTGTTTGAGTAACAAGCTGATTAGAGTACTTGGCAGATGTTTTCTCAAAAATGAACAAAGTTAGCCCGCCACTCTAAAGAAGAAAAACTGACAGTATTTGTTGCCAGTGATAAACTTCAAGCTCTTCAGTGAAATTTAGGATTTGGGAAAACTTGTAGCTGCCAGCATGAGCTCGACCACTTCCCACACTTAAACACAACTCTGATGAAGCCACGGTGACTTTAGCATATGTGATTTCTAAAAAATATTTTATGATGAAGTGTGTCCATTTTTAGAAGATTTGCATAACTCAGTCAACCTATGTTTTCCAGATGGTCAATGCATGATGTGTCAAAATTATACACCATGTAAAACATCCATTTAAATAGATGCAAGATTGGGGCACTGGGTGGCTCAGCCGGTTAAGCATCTGACTTCGGCTCAGGTCGTGATCTTGTGGTTTGTGAATTCAAGCCCTATGTTGGGCTCTGTGCTGATGGCTCAGAGCCTGGAGCCTGCTTCTGATTCTGTGTCTCCCTCTCTGCTTGTCCCTCCCCAGTCATGCTCTGTCTCTCTCTCTCTCAAAAATAAAACATTAAAAAAAATTAAATAGATGCAATAGGGGTGCCTGGGTGGCTCGGTCGGTTAAGTGTCAGACTCTTGATCTTGGCTCAGGTCATGATCTCACAGTTGGTGAGTTCAAGCCCCATTTCGGGCTCCGCACTGACAGTGTGGAGCCTGCTTGGGATTCTGTCTGTCTCTCCTCTCTCTCACAGTAAATAAATTTAAAAAAAAATAAAAGTTTTAATGTAACAAGGTAGGAAAAGCTTATTGAGATGATTTCAAATTCTACATTTGCAACTACTCTTTTAAGAAATTACTGTTTCTCCAGACTGGCTGATTCAGTCACTAGAGTATGTGACTCTTGATCTCGGGGTCATGTGTTTAAGCCTGCAGAGATTACTTAAATAACTAATTAAAAAAAAAAGAAATGACCATTTCTTGAGTTTCATGTAATATCAGAGAAGAACATTCACAATTTTTTGAAAAAGTTATTTAAATACTCCTCCCTTCTCCAACTACAAATCTCTGTGAGGCTGGATTTTCTTCCTATACTTCAACCAAAAAAAATGTATCATGAGAGTTTGAATGAGGAAACAGATATGAGAATCTGTCTTTGTTAAAAAGTCAGACATTTAAAAAATCTCCAAAAATTTAAAACTACTATTCTCACTAATTTTTAAAAATGTATAATAGGTTTATTGTTACTTTTAAATGAATGAATACAAATATCTTTACTTTTCTCAGTTTCTAATCTGGTAAACATTGAGAGACAGAACCAACAAAAATAATGGCTCTTAAGGATTCACAGTAATTTTTAAGAGTAAAGAAGTCCTGAGAACAAAAAGTCTGGGAAACACTGGTCCATCTTACACTGGGCATTGTCTCTAGATTTAGCATGTGGCCTGGATTGGGGGGGGGGGCATTAATTTGGAGTGTCAGCTCTGTGGCTTTCCACCTGGTGACTTAGCCTCTCTGAGCCTCAGTTGCCTTACCTGTAAAATGGAGCTAGAAATAACACCTCACTGCTTATCTTACATGCTCAAGAAAGTATGAACATAAATATGAATTGCCATCCAACAAAACCCAGGCAAATCCCGCAAGTTACTGCCCACAATCTACATTTAACTTTTTTTAATATTTATTTTTGAGAGAAAGAGAGAGAGGGAGACAGAGTGGGGGAGAAGCAGAGAGAGAGGGAGACACAGAATCCTAAGCAGGCTCCAGGCTCATCAACACAGAGCCCAACATGGGGCTTGAACCCACGAACTGTGAGATCATGACCTGAGCTGAAGTAAGATGCTTAACCGACTGAGCCACCCAGGTGCTCTTACATTTAAAATCCTTTTTAGGGGCGCCTGGGTGGCGTAGTCGGTTAAGCGTCCGACTTCAGCCAGGTCACGATCTCGCGGTCCGTGAGTTCGAGCCCCGCGTCAGGCTCTGGGCTGATGGCTCGGAGCCTGGAGCCTGTTTCCGATTCTGTGCCTCCCTCTCTCTTTGCCCCTCCCCGTTCATGCTCTGTCTCTCTCTGTCCCAAAAATAAATAAAAAAAACGTTGAAAAAAAAAAAAAATTTAAAATCCTTTTTAAACCAAGGCAAGGAAGCCAAGTGTATTAAGTGGTGTGAATTCCAAAACTATGTCTTATACACCATGATTTTTCTTTGTGAATCTTGCTGTAAAATCTGTGTGACTCACAACCCCTCACTGTGTTTGCGGCTTAGGGCTGATTAAGGAAGTGCTGTCGCTGGACGAGAAGATTCATGACCTGGCCCTGGAGCTCTACACCCAGAGGTCACTCCTGGTCATGGGACGGGGCTATAACTATGCCACATGCCTGGAAGGAGCCCTGGTGAGCCTCCTTTGCCCACCCCCCACCTCCACCAGCCTGGGCATGAGGGCAGACATGGGAGACACCCCGAGACACCAGCGGGAAGGGGGGAAGGGCGCTGGGCTAGGGGAGGGGAGCGCTTGGGGACTTGCTGCCACCTGTGTGAGGCTGCATCAAGCACCAGCTCATGATCTGTTCAGGCCCTGGGGATCCTGAGGTGGACGCTGCCAATCTCCTGAGGAGAAAGGGGCAGGGCACCCTTGGGTGAGCCCCTGAGGTGTCAACCTGCACCAGGCTCCATCTGGGATGGTCCATTCGTTCCTCATGAGCATCTTCTGAGAGGCTGGCAGTTATTGTCCACATTTCACCTAGGAGGGAACTGGACCCCCAAAGGTTCATCTTGCTCAGGAGGGAGTGATTGGTCTGAGATTCAAATTCAGGTCCATGTGGCCTTGGGTTATTTCCACGACCACAAGCAGACTGTGCGGGAGGATTCAGGCCGATGAGAATTGTGGGGCAGGCTCTCTGTGGAGTTTCCCTGTTACCCCTCAAACTTCCAAGGGGATGCAGAGATCCTGAAGGAGTGAGCTCTGAAGGCCCTGCTTTTGTTAAACTTTTAACTGGCTGTTTTGTCCCACTGCGACAGTAAAGAGCCAAACCTGAGTAAGAGAGCTGGGTAAGGGGCAGGTTCCAGGACCACAGAGAGGGTGAGACAGTGCTGTCCAGGGGGCTGAGCCTACACTCACTGTCTGCTTGCTGCTTGTGGATGGGACTGCCCAACCAAAGAAAACGGGAGACAGGGTCACAGGTGAGGCAGCCATTGGTACCCGGGCAAGGGCATCCTTCCTGACCCAGCTTGGCTCCCCTCCTCTTAGTAGGGAGCAGGTCGCTGCAGGGGGCTGGGTGGAGTACACTTTCAACTCCCCCCATGCCTCTGCCGCCTGGTGCAGGGGGTCGGGGGGGCTCATCTGCAGTGTCCCCAGCGCGCTGCTGAAAGATGCATATTCAACTGCAGCTCCCAGTCAGTCCTGGGGGGGAAGAAAGAAGCTTTGACGCTGCTCCTGGCACACATCAATGGTCCCTCTGTGGTCTCCTGGGGGCCAGCACTCCAGCTGTCTGTGGCATTCAGGGCGGAGTCACCCACACTCCTGACAGTGTCCTGCCCCCCCCCCAAATAAATAGTTCTAGGGGAGCTGAGAAATATTTTACTAGACACTCACCAGTTCAGTGACGTAGGGTTAATGGGAACTGAATAGAAATGGATCTCCTGAACATAGGGGGAAGTTCTAGTAACGTCCTGATGCGTGTTATTTTGCCTCATAAGTAAATTGGAGCATCCCTTTGGAAGTTATTAATGGTCTAGATTCGGGGGGATGATCTATCGGATAATTGAAGAAAGGTATTTCTAGATAGAATACAGTGCCATCATTACAATTTACAAATGTGGGGAGGCCACGGGTTAGTCACACAGCAGAAGGGAGAGCCAGATCGACATTGACTTGTCTATCCAAGGGTGGTGGCTGTGCTGGGGGCTGGTCTGGGGGACACAGGCTGCGTGCTGGGCCTTGTGCATGCTCTGGACAGCAGCCAGCCCTCTCCCTTGGGCCTGGCATTGCCAGCAGCCCTCAGTGCTGTTGACCACCTAATGCATTCATCCGCCTTGCAGCCCTCAGCTCCCTGCCTTCTGGATTCATCCCTCCCACAGCTCCCCGTCCTCCCCTCTCTGACTGATCTCCTCCAGCCCCCTGTCTGTCCAGTGTCACACTGACCCCGCCTTGTGTTTCCCTAGAAAATTAAAGAGATAACCTACATGCACTCAGAAGGCATCCTGGCGGGGGAGCTGAAGCACGGACCCTTGGCACTGATTGACAAGCAGATGCCCGTCATCATGGTCATCATGAAGGACCCTTGCTTTGCCAAATGCCAGAATGCCCTGCAGCAGGTCACAGCCCGCCAGGTGAGAGCTCTCAGCTGGGCCAGGGTCCCCTTCTCTCCTGTCCTCTCCCACACAAGCCCACCTCACCCACTGTCGGCCAGCACTGGTTATGAGCAGCCCTACCACTGAGCAGGTGCGATCACGTGCTCTCTCCTAGGCGCCCCCTCCTGAGGGGCACACACATTCAGAAATGACTGGCCAGCCTGTGGCCACGTGCACAATGGCTCTTCAGTGAGACCTTGTGACCCAGACTGCCCCGAGCTGCCCCAGATTCCAGGCGTGGAGCTGCCCTGAGATGGGAGTGCAAAGCCCCCACAGATGCATCCTGGGAGGGCTCATGAAGTTATAGGGAGGTGAAGTCCAACAATGCCCTTGAGCCAGTGGCCGCCATGCCTGGCTCGGCACAGTGGCCAGAGAGAAGGTATAAAACACAAATCACTTCACTGCCTTGCTTAAAACCTCCCGGTGGCTTCCCATAAAACAAGAGTGACCACAAGCCGGTATTATGTGGCCCCTTCCTTCTGTGTCCCAAGCTGAAGGAGCCCAGCTGATTTCTGCCTCTGAACTTCTGCTCTGGCTATTCCCTCTGACCTGAATGTGCTTCCCACCACTTTTAGAGAATTGGCCTGTGGTTATTCACATCTTAGTCCAAACATCCCCTTTTAAGAGAGGGCTTCCCAGACCTCACCAGCATCTCCCAATCACATTACCATGTTTTATTGCCTTTCTGGCATTCATCTGGAATTCATCGTTACTCATTGGGTGGCTTGTTTACATTTTTATTTTCTACCACTCAGCTATGAGCCCCCTCAGAGTGAGGAGTGGGCGTGCCCTGCCCTTGGCAAGGCACATTGAAGCCACTCAACAAATGGGTGCTGGATGAATGGCTCAGAATGGCAGTCATCCTACCACGGAAGGGAGAGGAACTCACCAAACAGCATCAAACACCTTGCCCCTCACACTGGTCGTGCACATCACCTCACACATAATTCCACAAAAGCAAAAGAGGACTGTTATCCCCTCAATAAGATTGACCTCAGAAACTGCTGGTATGTGAGGGGGGTTGCTGCTTTCAGAGACCACCTGCACATTGTGATCCTATTTTCCCGCTCTAGGGTCGGCCGATCATACTGTGCTCCAGGGACGACACTGAGAGTTCCAAGTTTGCGTATAAAACGATCGAGCTGCCCCACACAGTGGACTGCCTCCAGGGTATCCTGAGTGTGATTCCGCTGCAGCTCCTGTCCTTCCACCTGGCTGTTCTCCGAGGATATGACGTATGTCTAAAATCGCACCGAATCCCCCAGAGGGGAAAAGCATAACCCCAGAGTCTGACTTTGTTCTTTTTTTTTTAACTTTATTTACTTATTTTGAGAGAGGGACAGGGGATCCCAAGCCGGCTCCACAAAGCCCGACATGGGGCTGTGAGATCCTGACCTGAGCCAAAATCAACAGTCAGACCCTTAACCACCTGAGCCACCCAGGCGCTCCTGATTTTGTTCTTAAATGCTTATTTGGTGTAAATATTCATAGGAAAGGTAATTTCATTTAAAACAACTCTGTTTTTAAAGTAACTTCTATCCCTTGGAAACAATTTGGGACTGCAAGATTACGAAGACCATATCATTAAACTCATCACTCAGAGAGGCAATGTTAATTAGCAAATTTAATCATTTATTCCAGTCTTTTCCTTGTGCATGTGGATTTTTTAACATTTTTGACAGTATATCAAGGATGACATTTTACACTTTCCTTTTGAGTGTATTTACAAGTATTTTCTTACATCTTGAGTTTCATGTAAGCAACATTTAATCATTGCACAATATCCCAACATAGTCTTATAACATGGATTATAACAATGACTTAG
This sequence comes from Neofelis nebulosa, assembly GCF_028018385.1. Classification (NCBI taxonomy): domain Eukaryota; kingdom Metazoa; phylum Chordata; class Mammalia; order Carnivora; family Felidae; genus Neofelis; species Neofelis nebulosa. The sequence continues at coordinate 150,465,740 of NC_080782.1, read as the reverse complement.
CCGGTCTTCTATTATTTAAACTGTTGCTGATTTGGGAGAATATCTGCATGAATCACAATTGCAGTGAACATCTTTGCATGTACATCTTCCTCCCACATTTAAGATATCTCCTCAGTCTAGCAAATGATTCAACATTTTGAGACTCCTTTTTTAAATTTTTTTTTAATGTTTCTTTTTGAAAGAGAGAAAGAGAGAGTGCAATCCAGGGAGGGGCAGAGAGAGAGAGGGTGACATAGAATCTGAAGCAGGCTCCAGGCTCTGAGCTGTCAGCACAGAGCCCAACGCAGGGCTCGAACTCACAGACCATGAGATCATGACCTGAGCCGAAGTCAGATGCTTAACCGACTGAGCCACCCAGGTGCCCCTTGAGACTCCAAACATATACCATCAATTTATGTTCCAGAAAAGAACCACCAACAAGTATGGAAGAACCTACAATTCACTGCATATAGAAATAGAAGTTTTATTACAATTGTATTTTGAGAAGCTTTTGAAGATACATAACCTTACAGAAAACAATGTAACAAGTACCTGGTGGTATACAAATCCAGAACTGCCACGGCTAACATTTTGTCCTATTTGTTTCTCTTTTAAAAACAAGAACCAAATAAGGGGTGCCTGGGTGGCTCAGTCGGTTAAGCATCCCACTTCGGCTCAGGTCATGATCTCACGGTTCATGGGTTTGAGCCCCGCGTCAGGCTCTGTGCTGACAGCTCAGAGCCTGGAGCCTGCTTCGGATTCTGTGTCTCCCTTTCTTTCTGCCCCTCCCTCACTTGTGTTCTTTCTCTCTCTCTGTCTCTCTGTCTCTCTCTATCTCTCTCTCTGTCTCTCAAAATGAAATAAACATTAAAAAAATTAAAATTAAAATAACTAAGCAATATAAGACACTGCAGATAAAGTTGAAGCCTACCATATCAACCATCTCCCGTCACATTTTCCTTCCAGCCTCCACCCTGAACTAATGAGCCTCATGGATTTAGTGTGTCTCCTTCCAAGAAACGTGAACAGGACAAGCTGAGTTAGCGTTTTAATAGCATGCATCATATCCTTTTAATAGGGTTAACACAGCATGACACATGTCAGGTGCACAATAAATGTATATTGAACAAACTAAACCTTCTATAGTTGAGTGAAGTTCCTGGAGTAAGGAACGCTTCCAAGATGCAGATCTCCAGGGGCTCATGGTCAAAGGTGACCGGGAACACCCATCACCTCATCTTCAAGTACCCCGATAATAGGCTTTGTAATACAGCAGGTTGCTGGGATCTGTGGGGTCCTGAGCAGCTCCTTTCTATGTATCGTTGCAGGTCGACTTCCCCAGAAATCTGGCCAAGTCTGTAACAGTGGAATAGAGAACAAGAGCCCGAGAAGGCCATCGCCACCTGCAGTGTGGTTCAAGGCCTGTCCCGGTGACATCAAGTGAGAAGAACAGCAGGCGTTCTGTGTGTTCCAAGTAGATCCCAGTAGAACTTGACAAGCTTTCACGTGCCTTGTACCCAAGTGCTTTGCTCACAGCAGATACTGTTTCTCTGTGTCCTGAAGTCGCCAGAGGAGAAGGGAATCATTGTTTACACATGGGGATCAGAGCGGACTTTTCCACTACTGTGCAATAGAGACACAGCTCTCTTCAGAGTAACTGTGAACCTTTTTGTAACCAACGCTAGTTAGTTTTGAAAGACAAAATATTTATAATGATGATTGTATAGCTTTTAAGTTATTTTTCTAGTATGTGGCTTTCTGTAGCCAACGTAATGCCCAGACCCATGCACCCCAGCCTCCTGGCAGAGGGCATTCATCTCAGATTTGAGCACAAGGCATTGCCTCCCTGCACTCCTCTCTCCTCTCCTGTCCTCTCTTGGCTGCCCCTGAATCCCAGTCCCCTGACGTCAGGGAAGCCCTCCCACCATTTCCCTGTGCCTCCTGTAAATCCTTTCAAAATCTCAATGTCCTTTGACAGATTCTTCTCCTATAAATCCCTCTGACTCTCCAACTTCTGTTAAATTTGATCATGGTTCTTTTTAAGCCCAGGCAGCATTTTTGGTCCCTGCTTCTTCCTATAGTAAAACAGCTTGAAATATCCCGTGCAAGAAAGTAGTTTTCAAGTGGGCTATCTTGCCCTCTGTTTAAAAGCGTGCACAATCAAGATACTATGCAATTTTAAGACAATAAAGACAGTACAATTCTTTTTTGGCTTGTGCATTTGGATTTTTGTTATTCTCATTCTTTTTGTGTACTTGGATTGTGAGGGTTTCTCAAAACAGGAACTCAGCAGTGTCTGGTGGGAGTGAGCCCTGTTTCTTTCTTTCTTTCTTTCTTTCTTTCTTTCTTTCTTTCTTTCTTTCTTTTGAAGTTTATTTATTTTGAGAAAAAGAGAAATCATGAGTGGGGGAGGGGCAGAGAGAGAGGAGAGAGAGAGAATCTCAAGCAGGCTCTGCACTGTCAGTGCAGAGCCCGATTTAGGGCTCGAACCCACGAACCATGAGACCACAACCTGGGCCAAAGTCAGACACTTAAACGACTCAGCCACCCAGGCGCCCCAAGCCCTGTTTCTTGGTAGCCCGTGGCGCTGTGCCCACACTTGTGACCTGCGTCCTTCTTATATGAAAATGAAGACTGTTTATTTTACATGATGAAACAAAATGCAGGATGTTTGAGACTCTTCGTTGAGTCCACTGAAGAGCTGTTGGAGGGGGCTGGACCACGTGATGCTGTTTCAGATGGCTGCCCAGAACCTGAAAGCATCATGCAGGCATGTGAAACTCTCTAATGTATACTTTTTTATTTCCATGAGTCTATCTTGGTCACCGATTTTATTGATATAATCAGGCAGGAAGATCAGAAGCTAGAGATAGGGTTCTGAAGGCTTGTGGGGTCTGACTTTAGGCTCCCAATGAAAGTGGCTCTCCCAGAGGCTTGTCCTCATGACCGCTATGTCCTCATGACCACTGGTCGGTTTGAGTAGCTCTAGTATAGCATCAGACCTTTGTTCAGAATTATCTGTGGGCTACTCGTTAACTTTTCCATCCTCTTCTATGCTGTCCCCTGTATCACAAGACTTGGAAACCTGGGAATTACATTTCCAGGTTAAATTTCACCAGTGAGAAGCATCATGGAAGATTTGGAAGATACTTTAGAAGTCATATTGTTTTTGAGAAATCATGTTGTTTATTTTTCCCCTGGCAGAAGCAGACAGAAGTGTGGCTTCAGCAGATAGGAGGTCCTGCCATGGCCCTTAGCCCCAAAGCACTCGCCATGGCAATATTGCCTAAAACTCACCTACCCCACAGTGGGGGCCACCAGCAGAGGCTTCCTGCAACTACAGCAGCATCCTGCTTTTTAAAAAAATTTTTTTTCAATGTTTATTTATTCTTGAGAGACAGAGACAGAGCAGAGCAGGGGAGGGGCAGAGAGAGAAGGAGAATCTGTAGAACAGAATCTGAAGAACAGAATCTGAAGCAGGCTCCAGGCTCTGAGCTGTCAGTACAGAGCCTGACTTAGGGCTCGAACCCACGAATCATGAGATCATGACCTCAGGGGAAGTTGAATGCTTAACCGACTAAGCCACCCAGGCGCCCCCAGAATCCCGCTTCTGAAGAGCTGGCAGGAGCCCAGGAGCCACAGCGGCATTCTCCAACCCACATCCACCAGCCCTTCCCACAGATTAACCAGGGCATAAGTCCTGCTGGAAATACTACTAGTGTTGGTTTCTGCCTTTTTAACCAGACCGTGGTCATTACAATTTCAGAGGTTAGGAGACTTTATGAACTAGCCAGAACATTTTTATCTGGACAAGACCTAGAGAGATGCATTTCATTTTTACACCCAAGAGGCAATGACCATTCTGACTTTTGTACAAATCAGTCTCTTGCTTTTCATTATAGTTCTACCTGTGTATCTCTCCCCAAGTCATATACCACCTAGTCTCAAAAACAGAAGGCAAGCACACAGGAGCTATGCAAGGAGAGGGCATCACTGCCCCCGCTGGACAGAAGCTCCAGGAGTGAGGTGAGGAGAGCACTCTCCCGGGTCCGGGGTCTGACTTCCCCTTCACTGGGAGCTAACAAGGCCCCTTCTGGGGAAGTGGCAAGCAAGCTCACAAGTGACTCTGGGGAAACACAGGGCTCTCCACAGCCGGGTGCCTGGCAAGGCTGAGGTGTGCACCGGGTACCCAACAGAAGTACGGTCAGAAGGAATGGGCTGCCCTGTACTTTCCACTTCCGAGCCCGCCATGGCCCTCTGGCTCTCGGGGAAAAGCTGAGAACTTCCGGGAGTGATATGTTTGTCTTCAGCAGACCATGAGGGGAGATACCCTCAGCAGCGCACGGTCACAACAAGCCAAGTCCTGGTGAGAATCTGGGCCAAGCTCTCCTGGGTGATCTGTCCTTGGGTTAGGAGAATGGTTCAATGGAAGTGGTGGGGGGAGCCTTGGTGATGACCAGCTGTCTGCCTCTCAGGTCACACTGAGGCAGGACAGCTCAGCTGCCCTCCACATCTGGAGCAGAGCTGCTGTCCCGGGATCATTCCATCATCCTCCGAGGGATTCCCTTGTCCTCTTGCTTCCCATATCTCATGTCTTCCTTCTTAGTTTCCTTTTTTCATTTTGGTGGAATACATCCTTCTTGAGTAAAGGAGCCTGGGAGGTAAACTTTTGAGACCTTGAGAAATAAATGACATTATTCCTCACATGTGACTGGGGGTTTAGTTACACATAGAATTCTAGGTCACCAGGGGCGCCTGGGTGGCGCAGTCGGTTAAGCGTCCGACTTCAGCCAGGTCACGATCTCGCGGTCTGTGAGTTCGAGCCCCGCGTCAGGCTCTGGGCTGATGGCTCGGAGCCTGGAGCCTGTTTCCGATTCTGTGTCTCCCTCTCTCTCTGCCCCTCCCCCGTTCATGCTCTGTCTCTCTCTGTCCCAAAAATAAATAAATAAAACGTTGAAAAAAAAGAAAAAAAAAAAATTCTAGGTCACCAAAAAAATGTTTTCTTCAGAATTGTAAACGTGATGCTCTGTTATCTTGTTCACAGTTTAAGAACTTCAAAGTCACTCTGATACAGGGGACCTTTTTATTTCCTTCTTTGTCTCCCCCTGTGTTCTGAAATATCACAGCAAGGGGTCTTGGGTATCTTCCTACTTAGTGTTGACTTCAGGCTTGTACCTCCTGCCCCTCCATTCTGGGAACTTTCCTTGAATAACTTTTTGGTGGATTTCTTTCTGTGTGTCTGGCCTCTCTTATTTCAGAGGTTGGAGCTACTAGACTAGCCTCTCCTTTCTTATGTTTTTTATTGGGCATCTTATCTTTTTTGCTCTTACTAAATAGGAGATTTAATTTATTTTCCCAACCTGTTTACTACTAAGAGTTTTCATTTCTGCCAATACAATTTAATTTCCAAAAGTTCTTTTATTTATTTATTTTTTGCTTTGGACATATATACTTTTAATACATATTTTTAAAATCAACTACAGCCCATACTTTATTCATATTTCTTAGTTTTTATCTAATGTTCTTTTTCTGCTGCCCTTTTCCTGATATCACATGACACGTCTTCTTAGGCTTCTCTTGGCTGTGACTGTTTCTCAGATTTTCCTTTTTTTTGTATGATCTTGACATTTTTGTCAAATACCAGTCGTTGGGTATTTTCGAGAATATTCCTCAATTGGGCTTGTCTGGTGCTTTTTGCATGGTTAGACTGGGGTAATGTGTTTCAGGGAGGAAGCCCCAGGAGTAAAGTGCCATTCTCATTACTTCATAATGCAGAGGGGGCACGTGCTATCAACATGTCTTGTTACTGTTATGTCAGTTTGGTCACCTACCTCAGGTAGTGCTTGTCATGTACTCTAATTTTTCTCCCTTTCCATACTGAACTCTTTGGAAGGAAGTCATTATACCCGCCCCACACTTAAAACAGTGGGGAGATGTGGTGCCCGGGTGGCTCAGTCAGTTAACCATCTGACACTTGATTTCAGGGGTCACGATCTCACGGTCCATAAGTTCGAGCCCTGCATCAGGCTCTGCACTGACAGTGTGGAGCTTGCTTGGGATTCTCTCTCTCCCTCTGCCCCTTCCTCACTTGTGCTGTCTTGATAAAGATAGATAGATAGATGATAGATAGAAGTTATGCATCACTTCCTTGAGAGGGGATTATTTACATAAATTATTTGGGGTTCAGTACAGGTTTGTTCTCCCCCATTTATTTTTTCATTTATTAAATCATTTATATCCATTAGTATAGGCTCATGGATATGTATTTTATGCTGGGTTATAATACAATACTGTTATTTCGTTTATTGCTCAGATTGTCCCAGCTGTGGCCATTGGGAGCTCTTTCTGTTGGCTCTTGTGTCCCTTCGACATACCCCTCTGTGTGTGTGTGTGTGTGTGTGTGTGTGTGTGTGTGTACTTTGTAAGCACTTCCTTACTTTCTTTTTTTTTTAATTTTTTTTAACATTATTTATTTTTGAGAGACAGAAGGAGACAGAGCATGAGCAGGGAGGGGCAGAGAGAGAGAAGGAGACACAGAATCTGAAGCCGGCTGCAGGCTCTGAGCAAGCTGTCAGCACAGAGCCTGATGCGGGGCTCGAACCCACAAACTGTGAGATCATGACCTAAGCCAATGTCGGATGCTCAACCGACTGAGTCACCCAGATGCCCCTTCCTTACTTTCTTGTACCACAAGATGCTCCAGACTCATCTTGTACATCTCCTGCCCCAGCCTGAGAATCAGCTAATGTTGATTTAGGACCCCTGGTTTCTTCTGTTGGAGAATGGCATCAGAAAACAGTTCCTGGGTTCTGGGTGTGCTTTGGCTGCTGCGGTGTCATTGGTTCTAGGCCATCTCAGCTGAGAGAGTAAGGACATATAGGTGTGCTAAATATGTTTTTGATGACTTCAAGGATGCAATACTTTTTCATTCTGTCTGAAGCCGGCAATATATTATTCCTTTCAGAATTTCCTTTTTCACATAGTCTCTGTTTCTTTCAAGATAGTTTTGTTTGGTTATCTTCATTGGTTTCTGTTTTGACTTTGCCACATGACCTTGGACTGTCCAGGCAGATTCAAGGTGGTGGGAAATTTCTTGAGTACATGGTGGGGCTTGTTGATGCCGAGATCGACTGCTGGGCAATCTGGAGGGTTTGTTTTATGTTTTAGGGCTGGTCAGACTTCTGAGAAGAGTTTTCCAGTCCCTTGCTGTCAAGGGACTGCTGGTGCTCTGGGAGATGCCTGGAAAAAGGGGACGAGATCTAGTCTATTCAGCATTCAGTTATACGACACCTACGCCCCCTTTCTTATCCCCTGGCTTCTGCCTTTCCCAGCTGTTTCTGCCCTTTCTCCTGCCATGTCTTCACATGAGTCTGACCGCCCAGCCCACAGATGCAAGCCCTGCCCGAGGAGCCCATCAGACTCCTCTTCTGGGGATTTTCAAACTTAATGTGGCACAGAGGGCCTGCCCCTCCTTGGGTGGTGGAAGAGTAGCAGCTGATATGGGGAGGAGGAAGCTGACCCAGAGGAGAAAGGAATGTGATGAAGCGTTTGCCCATAGCTTCCAAGGCTCTGGCCAGGTTCCTAGGCTGTGGTCCCAGGGCCGGCTCCACCCATTGATCTCCCAGGTGCAACAATGCAGGAACCTCCCAATAGTTGTCCCCATTGGGTTCAGTGCGGCTTGGCTTTCTTGAACACACAACCTGAACAGTCTTGGCTTGCATCCCCTGGCACATCGGGTCCTGGTCAGGGGTGGGGAGGAGGTGGGGAGGGAATGGGGAAGAGGGAGGAGAGCAGTCAAGGTTGGGGGAGGGGGGAGCAGAGGAGGCCAGCACGAAGACACTCATTGTCCCTGTGTGCAGTCTATTCCCCGAGCTTGGTACTTCTCTCCCTGAGACCTCACAGCAGCCCCATCAGGTGGGGGTCACCACCCATTCCCACTCCCCATGGAACTGAGCCTCAGAGAAGCAACCTCCTGCCCACAAGAGCACAACAAAGTGGAAAGCCCAGTCAGAACCCAGTCAAGGCAAGTCAAGAGTGGATGATGAGATTGGAGCCAAGGAAATCTGTCAGCACTGTGACCCCTGGGCCAGCCTCAGGCCAGGGAGTGGAGCTTGAACTCTTCCTTCCCTCCTGTGTTCTCTTCTCCCCTGTGGGGCAGGGAAGTGGACAGTGTCTGCCAGATGGGTGGTATCAGCTGTGCCATCAAGGAACCAAGTGCAAGGCAGGGAAGGGAGGAGCAGGGAGCAGTGAGGTCTCAGGAAAAAGGAATGGCCAGTGGCCTTCATCTCAGAGGGCACATAGCCAGAGCTGCAAGGCTAAAGGTGACAGGAAAGGGGGAGGTGATAGAAAGCAGGTGGGCAGCTGGGATGCACATTCAATAAGTCCTTCCTCTCCACAGGTGGGTGAGCAGGCCAAGGCCAGAGGTCCCCACCCCAAAAATCAAGTCAGGAACCTCCCTGACTCCTCCTCCTGACTCATCCCTACATCCTACCTCTAGGATGGACAATTCTGCCTCTTTTTTTTTTAATGTTTATTTATTTTTGAGAGAGAGAGAGAGAGCATGAGCAGGGGAGGCACAGAGGGAAAGAGAGACACAGAATCCAAAGCAGGCTCCAGGCTCTGAGCTGTCAGCATGAAGCCCAATGCGGGGCTCGAACTCATGAACTGTGAGATCATGACCTAAGCTGAAGTCGGATGCTTAACCAACTGAGCCACCCAGGCGCCCCAGGACAATTCTGTCTCTTAAATGGACATCTTTTCCTTACATCAAGTTTTTTAGTATAAATTACATACATGAAAAGTCACCTTCTTTTAGGTGCTCAGTTCTGAAATTTGATAAACATATAGTGATATGACCACCGCCATAATTAAAATAGAGTATACCCATCATCTCAAAATATTCCCTCCTGGCCCCTGGTTATCATTCCCCACTTCCTCCACTTGACTTTGGCAACCACTGATCTGATTTTGCTTTTTCCAGAATGTCCTGTAAACAGAATCATAGAGGATGTAGCCTTTTTTAGCTTCTTTCACTTAGCATGATTTTTTTTTAATGTCTATTTATTTTTGAGAGCAAAAGCAGAGGAGGGACAGAGAGAGAGGGGGTCAGAGGACCCGAAGTGGGCTCTGTGGTGAAAGCGGAGAGCCTGATGCAGGGCTCGAACTCATGAACCGTGAGGTCATGACCTGAGTGGAAGTCAGACACTTAACTGACTGAGCCACCCAAAGGCCAAGCATGATGTTTTTGTATTTATGTTGTGCATTTGTCAGTCAGTCCTTTTTGGTGCCAGGTAATATCCCACTGTATGGATGTACCTCAGTTTATTTACCCATTTGCTGGATTATCTACAGACATAGGCTGTTTCTAGTTCTTGACGGTTTTGAATAAAGTTGCCATAAACATTTACGTACAGCTCTTTGTGTGGACGTGTCTTTATTTTTCTCAGTTCCATATCCAGGAATAGGATTGATGGGTGATACAACAGGTATATGTTTAATGTTACCAGAAATTGCCAAACTGTCTTCCAAAGTGGACAAGCCATTTTGTTTTTCCGCCAGCGGTGGATGAGGGTTCTGACTGCTCCACATCAGTCATCACCACTTGATATTGTCCGCCTTTTTTATCACAATGGGTGTGTAGTGCTAGCTCACTGTGACTTTAATTTTCATTTCCCTCAAGTCTTGAAGCAGTTTTAAAATCAGTTCTTTCCTTACACCTGGCCCCAGGCCAGGCCTCACCTTCTCCTACACAGGCCTTTGCAACAGCTCCCTAACTGGTCTTGTGAATATAAGCCCCTCATCCTAGAAACTTCATGTGCTCTAGTGATCCTCCCAAAATAAATACCTAATCGCATCATTCACTTCCTTTCTTAACACCCCTCAGCAGCTGCCCTTGACCTCCAGAGATGGAGCCCCTACCCTGCAATGCCTCAAGGGCCAGCAGGTAAGGGATGGTGAAGTCATGGCCAGAGTGGGGTGATAGGGAGTAGTAGGGGATGTGGTGATGTAAGGGCCTCCCCTAAAGGGGCAGCTGCCACTCAGCTCCAGCTGACCACTACTTTCTGGGAATGCAGACCCCATGTTGTCAGAGCTTCTAACTATTCAAGAGAAACTGCCAGTTGAGATTTTTCAAGTGAAAGCTCCCAATTTTCAAATGTTGTCAACTAATTAAAAAAAAAAAAAAGCCACACTGGGCTAAACAAGCGTATCAGTGACTTGAAGCAAGTCCATGGGACTGTGGTCAGCAGTACCCATCCACCTCAAGGCCATATTTCCCCATCGCCAACAAGACCAGGTGACCCTTGGTTTCCTGAACACAGCATGCAGGTCCTGACTTCTGAATCTTTGGGTCCCAGTGCCCTTTCTGCCTAAACCATTGGCCTAACACATTCTTGCTAGCCTTATAGCCTCGGCTCAGGCTTCCTCTTATCCAGAGGTCTTCCTCAACTATTCCTCTCCAGCTAGCAGGCTAGGTCAGCTGTCAGTCATGCTCATGTGTATACCCCCCCACCCCCCACATGCCCCCGCTTCTCATCTCCCTTGGTCTCCACCAAAATTCTGTGCACTCTTCAAAGCATGGACTAGACCCTTCCCTACCTTGTCACCTCAGCTTTGTGTCTGTAAGTGTTTGCTGTTATTTCATAAACCAGAAAAGGCAGAATCCTTTTAGAAAACTCAGCACGAAATATGTATAGGTGTGTATGTGTGCGCAGTGATTTTTGGTACTCACTTTTCATGGGATGAGTGTTGTAAACTTGACTGGAGAGTGCAGGAATGGGTGCCCCTTCCTAATCCAAGGGGAAGCACCCACTAGTGCTCCTTAGTGAAGCCACAGCTCTGACAGCCAGGCTTTACTAGCCTCCCATAATCCTTGATGATGGCAATTTTTGGCTCCGTTTTCTCCTGTGCACCTGGAGCAGGTGGCAGATGAGGCTGATGTGAGGACCAGTATGGGCAGGAACCCACCAGAGGGCCCTCCTCAACGCAGATCACATTCAGGAGCTACAATTTCAAGCAAGGATGGGCCATACTCAATTTTAGAAAACTCCCTCTGGTGGCCAAGGTAGGGGGTGGCCTAACGAAGGACACCATGCCTGGATCCCTTCCTCTACCCTCCTCCTCTGAGGCCCTGGTGCCCTCAGCTGGCCCTGCATCACTGGCTTTCCATCCTCCCCAAATTCTGCCACCACCCTCCATGCCTCCCAGACCCTTGACCTCCTCCTCGTTAGGATCCTGCTCCTTCCTCCCAATTTGGCCCCTGCCCTGATCACCCGCTGAGCTCTGGCATGCTGGGCTCCTGCACCCTGCGAAAGCTGCTCCTCCTCCACAGTCCCCCCTCTCCCTGTCCTCAAAGTGTGCACCTCCCCCCACCCTATCCCTATCCTTTTTTCAGTGTGTCCAGACTCCCTCCCTCCCTTCCAGCTTTGCTTATTTAAACGCAAATCTGGCAACACGAAATATCCTGGCCTCTCCCATCGTTTCATATGACCCCAGGCCTGCTGGAACCCGACCGAGGGGCCAGAGGGCTGCAGGAGTTGGCTCAAAAGAAGGTCGGTGTCAAGGGACCCCAGGACCTAGGGGACCCTCAGCACTGCATTCCCTTCTCCCCATTTACGACCTTGCCTTTCTCTGAGCCAGAGGTTTGACCCCTGGCCCGAATACGCCAGCCTTTCCCCTCCTCCCTTCTGTCACGGACCCGCCGGGGACACTAGTCTGCACGTGGCCATCTCCTCGCACTCCGCCCTCCGCACCACTCGATTTCTAGCCGTTAGCAAGCCGCAGAGTCCAAGACCCCTGCCTCTCCTTCCCGCTCCCCTGCCGCGTCGGTCTCCTCGTCTTTCCAGGGGCCACACCGTGCCGGGTTCCTGGACGCCGGATGCCAACACCCCGGTCTCCCCTCGTCCTCGCCCGGGACTCTCCCCCAGACGGGCCGGTCCGTTCCCCTACAGGCCGCCTCGCCGCTGCCACCTTGCACCTGCAGCCCAGAGGGCCCGGCTCTCCCCGCCGGTCGGCCCTCTCCACAGCTTCCTGGCTCCGCGTCGGGCCTCTGCTTCGAGGTCCCCGTGGGGGGATGGAGGATCAGCGCGCGTACTGAGCCGGACCTGCGTCCCCAGCCCCGGGCATGCTCCGCACAAGCCGGAGGAGCTGGGCTGCTGAGGGACACCGAGCCCCATCGAACCCCGCACTGTTATCCCGGCTCCGCCCGCCCCGCCCGTCACGACCCGCCCCCCGGCGCGATTGGCAGCGCCTGCCCGGCTCTCCGGACGCTGATTGGTCGGCGCGAAGGTCGTTCAGGCCGGGCGCCGCGGCGGCGGTAGCGGCGGCGGAGGAGGAGAAGGGAGCCGGACCGGAAGGGTCGAAGCGCCCCGGCGCCCCTCACACCCACTGCAGCGGCGGCGGCGGGGCGGAGCGGAGTGGGGCGGGGCGGCCGGCCGAGCCCGGGGCAACGGAGCCGCGAGCCGCCAGTGCGCAGCGCCGCCAGTCCGCCCGCCCGCCCGCCCTCTCCCCCTGGCGCGGCGGCTGGGAGGCGAGGTGAGCAGGGCGGGCGGGCGGGCGAGGCCTGGCGGGGGCTGCTCGAGCGGGGCCCCGCCGGGGAGGGGCGGCAGGAGGGCCGCGCGGCCGCGGTCTGCAGGGCCAGGGGGCGCGGGGTCGCCGGGCTGGGGGCTACGGAGTGGGCCGGACTCTGTGGGGCGCAGACGGCCCCGGCCGCCGCCCCTGCCCTCCGGGCTGCCGCAGTCGCCTCCTCCTGCCCGGCTGTCAGCCGCCAGGGGCTTGCGGGCCCCGCTCCCTGGCCTGGCCCTGGCAGACGTGTCGTGGGGGATCTGTGGACGCCACCCCCCAGATTGAGGGGCACGCAGTTGCATACCCGCGTCGGGATGTTAAGGATCCCGGAGTCTGGTTTCCGCGACCTTGGCCAAGGCACTGACCCTCTGTTTTCCCCCAGGGAAAGTGGGGAAATGTCTACCCTTTTGGACAGGATTGTTGTCAGGCTATGTGAATGTGTGTGAAAGTGCCTGGGCACGAGCCCAGGCTGATAGGTGGAAAATTGGTCGGGATACTGCCCATGCTGATGTGAGTAGGGCACGAACCCCCTCCCCATCAACACAGAGACCCCCATCCCCATGCTTCTCCAGTGCCTAGTCATTGCACATTCAGTGCCTAGCAGTGCCAGAGCGGCCCTGCCCACCTCCCCTACCACTCCCACCACCCAGAGCTCTGCTCTCCTGTCCCACCCATCTTCTCACCGCGCAGCCCCGTTTGCCTCAGGACCTTTGCACTTTCGTTTCCAATGCTTGGAGCTGTCTCCAGCGGCTTTGCACAGCTGGCTCCTTCTGGTCTTTCCAAAGGTCAGATGTGTCTTTTTCAACAAGGCCTTCCTTGACTACTCTCTTTCTCCCCTTAGTCATTCTATCTCATTAATTTAATTTTCTTCTTAGTGTTCACTCTGGTTTGAAACGATTCTATTTATGTTTACTTTGTTTCCTCTACAAGGAAGTAGCTTTATGAAAACAGGTAGTTGTCGGATTTGTCCACTGCTTCGTCCCCAGTACTTAGAAAGCACACAGTAAGTACTCAGTGATATCAGTTCAATGAATGAATGAATGACCCTACCTGCTGTTCCTTCTGTTTTGTCAGTTTATTTAATGACTTCTAACTAACTTGTGAAACCTGTAAGCAGATGGAAGCTTGTTCTCATTTAAAAGTCCTTGACCCCTTTATTTGGTAACTGTCAGAACAAGCTGTAATATAAATTTTGACATTTTTGTAATATTTTAGCTCTCATTTCCTTCCACACATTCAGGAGGCATTTGCTGAATTCTACATTATCTAGGTCAGGCTTTCTGCTCGGCCTTGGGGACACAAAGGCAATAGCAACAGGGTCCCTTCCTCCTGAGAGTCCCAGTAGAGGAGGCAGACATGCAGACAGGTTAGTGCCAGGACAGTGTGATGATGCTTGTTGTAGTGGAGGTGCTGTGCCATGGCATGGAAAGGTGGAGGTGACAGGTGGCGCTGGAGTTGGGCCATGAAGGGTTGCGAGAAATTTGCCAGGCAGGGAGAGGCACCGAAAGGGAAAGGGCAGGGTGAAGGAAGGACATCAGCCCAGTGTGGGGTCAGGAATCAGCCTACAGGGCCAGGTGTAAAAGAGCATGGAGTGGTGGGGACCTTGGAAAACCAAACCTCACCCAGCAATTTTAAAAACGAGGTCAGAACTCTACATTGCATTTCTGCTCTCCTGATTTTTAAATGCTGGCAATTAATTATTAGCTGTAATAACTAATGCTCTGAACCATGTAAAATTCATTTAGTTCGGTTGCAGGATTGTCGATCTCCAGGGCAGGTTACATAGGAGGCAACAGCCGCAGTGAGCTGGAAAGGTAGCCCCAGGCCAGCGAAGGTAGGCCCTGTTTGTCCATGTATTTCCACTTAATTTTCGCTGAAGTCCTGTAAGTGGCAGCTGTGACACCCGTTTCTTCAGAGGAGTACTTGGAGGCTCACAGAGTTCCAGCAATCAGCTTCAAGGCAGGTAGCTGGAAAGTGAAATTTGAACCCAGGTTTCCCCCAGCTAAGTGTCCTTTCCTGGGTGCCTCAACTCTGATATTTCTCTTTTGGCTTTTAATTTGTTCTGAAAGCAAAACATCCAATCTAGAAGTTTTCCTTCACTTAACCCTTTTTTTTTCTTTCAAAAGGATCCTGTGGGGTTAAAAAGAATCCTATTGTGGCATAGTCTTCTCTGGAGAGCTTTGATTTTCCTAAGGATTTAATTTTGGGGATGCCAGGACAGATGAAAATGTGTTTCAAATAAGTGTTAGAGGGCATATTCAATTTGTCGATTTAAAATAAAGAGTTCTTGGGGTGCCTGGGTGGCTCAGTCAGTTAGTTGAGCGTCCAACTTCAGCTCAGGTCATCACCTCACGGTCTGTGGGTTCAAGCTCTGAGCCTGGAGCCTGCTTCAGGTTCTGTGTTTCCCTCTCTTGCTCTGCCCCTCCCCACTCATGCTCTGTCTCTCTCTCTCTCTCTCTCTCTCTCTCTCTCTCTCTGCTCCTCCCCACTCATGCTCTGTCCCTCTCTCTCTCTCTCTCTCTCTCTCTGCTCCTCCCCACTCATGCTCTGTCCCTCTCTCTCTCTCTCTCTCTTTCTCAAAAATAAAAACATTAAAAAAAATTTTTTTTTAATAAAGGGTTCTTAATTTTATGGATAAAGACAAAGGCCAGATGAAGCAATTAACAGTAAAGCAGTCGTTTTTGTGATGCATAAGGTAAAACAGAAACCACATTTGGCAGCAGGACAGATATTTGTTATATACATATGTAGCTATACTTCACTACTAGTTAAGAAGGTGACATTTTTGGGGTGCCTGGGTGACTCAGTCAGTTAAGCATCCGTCTTCGGCTCAGGTCATGATCTCATGGTTCGTGAGTTCAAGCCCTGCATCAGGCTCTGTGCTGACAGCTCAGAGCCTGGAACCTGCTTCAGATTCTCTGTCTCCTCTCTGTGCCTCCCCCACTCGCACCCTGACTCTCTCTCAAAAATAACTAAACATTAAAATAAATTTTTTTTAATGTATAAAAAAAGAAGGTGACTTTTTAACATAATTTTCTTTAAGAATAATTAAACTCATACTTGACCTTTTGTGATTGTGTGAGCTAGTTTCAAGGTCAGTCTTTATTTTTACTGTTTATTATGAAAACTTTCAAACATATGCAAAATTAAACAATAGTATCCAGCTTCCACAGTTATCAGCTCCTGGCCCATCTTGTTTCACCCCAACTTCATCTACTTACACCCTCACACCGCCCACCCATGTTATTTTCAAGCAAATCCTAAATGTCATGTCATTCAATCCATGAATATTTCGATATATATATCTAAAAGATAAGGACTCTTTTAAACTTGGAAATGCAATAATTCCTCAGTATAATCAAATAACCAGTCAATATTCAAATTTCCAGACGTCCTATAAGTTTTATAGTTCTTTAACAGTTTGTTTATAGGAATCAGGATCTAGATAAGTTCCATACATTATGATTGGTTGATACATCTTTTAAGTTTCTTTTAATCTATAGATTCCCCCTTTATTTCTCTTCTTTTGTCTTCCTTGTAGTGTATTTGTTGAAGCAGTTGGTTGTTCTATACCATTTCCATAGTTGGGATTTTACTGGCTGCATCTCTGCAGTGTAATTTAATGTGTTTCTCTGTATCTCCTGAAAATTCACAGTGGGATTAAGATGAGGCTTAATGCCCTAGAATCAGAATACCCTGGGTGGGGTACTGTCTTCCATCTCATTAAAAAAATTTTTATTTTTACTGTTTACTATTCATTTTTGAGAAAGAGAGAGTGAGAGAAGAAGGGGCAGAGAGAGAGACACGGAATCCAAAGCAGGCTCCAGGCTCCTAGCTGTCAGCACAGAGCCCAACTCAGGGCTCGAATTCACAAACCACGTGATCATGACCTGAGCCACCCAGACACCCCCATCTTCCATCTAGAAGCAGTTAAAGCTGGCTGGCTCATGCTGCGATGTTAGCAGCTATTGAGGCTCAGTGTCTAGACCCATTGATTCATTAGGGGTTCTATTATTTGGGAGGCAAGTTTATATATCCTTTGCACAACAAGAGCTCATTTTTTTTAGGCATTTGTGGTTTATTATTTTTTTAATGTTTATTTATTTTGGAGAGAGAGCGAGAGCAGGCGAGCAGGGGAGGGACAGAGAGAGGGAGACAGAAGATCCGAAGAAGGCTTCGCCCTATCAGTGCTAGGCTGGATTTGGGGCTCAAAATAATGAACCGTGAGATCAACCTGAGCTGAAGTCCACGCTTAACAGCCTGAGCGACCCAGGTGCCCCTTATATTGGCCTTTGAATTGCCAGTTAAAATATTTTTAATTGACACCTGAAATCCTCTTTGGAAAACGTTGGTGTATAAATTAATAGATATAAAAATAATGAGCAAGAGTAGTCAGTATTTTAACATAGGACTTTCCCATAACTAAGGAAGTTTACTCAACATTTGAAGGTGAAATTCAACAAATTTGATTTTATTTAATTCATTTGGGCTTTTTTGTTTGTTGTTTTTTTGTTTGTTTGTTTTTTGGTCTCATAAAATAGTGTGCTCTCCCTCCCTGCCCCCAGCTAACTTTACATTAAAGTAAAAGACAGCAAGGACTATATACTCTGAAACTTTTCGGAAATAGTAAAACTAGATTCTAAAGATATGTAGTTACAAACAGGATAGTTGTTATTTCTTTCTTAAAAATGAGGCATTAATATTAATTCCCTTTATGTTAAATAGGTTCTTGCCTATTCTGAAATTAGAATTTGAAGTATTTTTATAAGTGAATTTTTTGGCTATTAGGAGAATGGACAGTGTGAACACATTTTAGTGGTATGCCAAAAGTTTGTCTTTCCATAGGCCAGGATAGGAGAAACTTGGGGATTTGTTTAAAAAATATTTTTATCTCCCCTCCCCCACAGCGATGCTAAGAGAAAGAATAATTGAGGAAGAATGACTGGCTTTTAAAATAACTTCCTTTAAAAATTATGTCAGTGTGTGTGTATATGTATAGTTGTACAGAACTGTGATTTAATTTGTTAGACTATTTAAGTATTTGTATATCTTAACCAATGCTGTCACTAGTTTGATTTTAGCATATCTAGGCCTGAACATGCAGCCCACGTAATAAATCCACAAGCTCTGATTCTGTTTCATCAACTCTTAACTATGCTCTCAGAAACATAGCACACACATCCTATGAAGCAGATGTCTTCAAAAAATGTCCTGAAACATCATCTGCCGGTCACAGCCTAAAATGAAAAGTAAATTCTGTGCAGTTTGACCGAGATGCTCACCCACCATTGGCCATGTCATCAACTTTTGCATTTCCCAGATTTTAGTTCACACTTTCAGAATGCAAACGTTTATTTGGGGGAGCAGGAAACAGAATGGGTGTGGTAATACCTGTCCTAATGTCACCTGACATTGAGACCTTGCCCTGTGCTGGGCACTGTGCTCACTGTCCCCTGAGGGTGATTCTGTGCTTATCCCTGTTTTACAGATGTGTGTAATCACTGGTCTGAGATCATCCAGATAAGTGGTAGGCTCTTTGCCCTCTGACCCCAGAGTCCTAATCTGTGTTTTTTTAAAACAGATATCTTTTACTATGCTATTATGTGTCACAATTAAATATCTAAAAAGAAAATACAGAAATCCTAATCTAGACAGCTATTTTGACAATTCTTGTAAAAATATACACTCTGAATCTTAAGTCTGTATACTGTAATTTAGAAGAGAGTAATACACATTTTTTTCTTTTTCCTTTTCGCTTCCTTCATCCACTTCTTTCCTACACCTAACCCCACCTTTGGCAACCACTAATCTGTTCTCTGGATTTATAAGGTTGGCAGTTTCATTTTGTTTTGTTTTTTATATCCCACATATAAGAGAGATCACACGATATTTGTCTTTCTCTATCCGACTTACTTCACTTAGCATAACACCCTTGAGGTCTGTCCATATTGTCACAGATGGTAAGATTTCCTTCTCTTTTAGGCTGATTAATATTCCATTGTGTATGTAGACCACCTCTTCTTTATCCACTCACCCATTGATGGACACTTAGGTTGTTTCCACGTCTTAGCTACTGTAACTAATCCTGCAGTGAGCATGCGGGCGCAACTATCTTTTCAAGTTAGTTTTTGTTTGCTTTGGATAAATATCCAGAAGTGGAATTGCTGGACCATATGGTAGTTCTGTTTTTAACTTTCTGAGGAACCTCCATACTGTTTTCCTTAGTAGCTGCATCAGTTTGCATTCCCACTGACAGTGCCCAAGTGCCCCTTTCTCCACATCCTCACCAACACTTGCTATCT
Organism: Neofelis nebulosa; assembly: GCF_028018385.1. NCBI lineage: Eukaryota > Metazoa > Chordata > Mammalia > Carnivora > Felidae > Neofelis > Neofelis nebulosa. Next base: position 150,446,898 of record NC_080782.1, on the reverse strand, counting down.
CTTGCCTTTTTGATTTTAGCCATTGTAACAGGCGTGAGGTGATAATCTTGTGGCTTTGATTTGTGTTTCCCTAATGATTAATGATACTGAACATCTTCTTATGTACCTGCTGGCCATCTGTATGTCTTCTTTGGAAAACTGTCTATTCAGATCTTCTGCCCATTTTTTAATATCAGATTGTTTGTTTGTTTTGCCATTGAGCTGTATGAGTTTCTTACATATTTTGGATATTAGTCCCTTATCAGATACCTGATTTGCAAATATTTTTTTCCAATTCCATAGTTTGCCTTTTATTTTGTTAATGGTTTCCTTTGCTGTGCAGAAGCTTTCTAGTTTGATGTAGCCCCTCTTGTTTTTTTTTTTGTTTTTGTTGCTTTTTGTATTTTTGTTTTTGTTGCTTTTACTTTTGGTGCCAGATTACAAAAATCCTCGTCAAGACCTATGTCAAGAAACTTACCACCAATGCTTCATTCTAGGAGTTTTGTGGTTTCAAGTCTTATGTTCAAGTCTTTAATCCGTTTTAACTTAGTTTTTGTGTATAGTGTAAGAGTGGTTGAGTTTTATTCTTTTGCATTTGGCTGTCCAGCTTTCCCACACCATTTATGGAAGAGACTGTCCTTTCCCCATTGTATATTATTGGCTCCTTTGTCACAAATTAATCAACCATATATATGTGGGTTTATTCTGGGCCCCCTGTTCTGTTCCATTGATCTATATGTCTGTTTTTTTTAATATTCTTTAAAAAATATTTTTTTTAATGTTTATTTATTTTTGAGAGAGAGAGACAGAACGCAAGCAGGGGAGGGGCAGAGAGAGAGGGAGACACAGAATCTGAAGCAGGCTCCAGGCTCCAAGCTGTCAGCACAGAGCCCGACGCGGGACTCAAACTTACAAACTGTGAGATCGTGACCTGAGCCAAAGTTGGTCACCCAGCTGACTGAGCCACCCAGGTGCCTCTGTATGTCTGTTTTTATGCCAATACTGTAGTGTCTTAATTACTATAGCTTTGTAATACTTAATTACTATACCTTTGAGATCAGGAAGCATGATGCCTCCAGCTGTGTTCTTTCTTAAAATTGCTTTGGCCATTCAGAGTCTTCTGTAGTTGCACACAAGTTTTAGAATTATTTGTTCTATTTTGGTGAAAAATGCCACTGGAATTTTGATAGGGATTGCATTGAATCTTTAAATTGCCTTAGGTAGTGTGGACATTTTAACAATATTGATTTTTCCAATCCATGAACACAGAATATCTTTCCATTTATTTGCGTCTTTAACTTTTTTCATTAATGTCTTTTGGTTTTCAATGTAAAGGTCTTTTACCTCCATGTTTAAATTTATTCCTGAGTAGTTTATTCTTTTTGATACAATTGTGAGAACATCATTTAATTTCTCTGACAGTTCATCAGCATATAGAAACACAAAATATTTTTGTGCATTAAGTTTGTATCCTGAACCATTATGAATTTGTTTATTCTAACAATTTTTGATGGAGTCTGCCCAGGAGCCTGCCCTCCCACTTGAGAGTCCTCATGCTAACCACTGTACCACACTGCCCTACATTTATTCTTCTGCTTAGTTTTGCCTATAACAAATATTTACTGGGCACCCACTATGTAATTAGTAGAGGATTAGGAAATGAATCAGATGCATTTTCTGCCCTCAGGGACCTCACAGAGTAGAAGTAGAGGTAGACTTGCAATAAAACGAATATAGGCTGTGGTGCCAAAAACGGGGGCATGCCCAGCACAGCTTGAAGTTTCCTGTAGAGGAAAACTTTCAAGAGAATCAGGTGCATGCACTAGATTTTGAAGGAAGATGAAGGTTGGCCAGGAGAACAAAATGGGGAGGAAAGTCATTTCAGGCAGATGGGACAGCTCGGGAAGAGGCGTAGAAGAGGCAGTATCTGGTGTGTCAGCTGGTGTCAGGTGATTCAGTATTGCCCAAGAGTGGGCCAGAGGTCCTGTGAACCCCTCTGCCTGCTAAAGATCAGAGTTTTACTCTCAAAGCAGTTGGTCACTATCCAAGGAATTTAAACAGAAGAGCAGTATGATCACTGCATATGTTCAACAAATCTCTTTTTTAATTCCTTATTTGGAAATAATTCTCCATTCATAAGAAATTGTAAAAATAGTACAGAGAGGTCCCATGCACCCTTCACCCAGTTTCCCCCATTGGTTGTCATTTACATACCCACAGTATAGTATCAAAGCCAGGGAAGTGGCATTGGTGCAGCGTATGGGTACAAATCTGTGTCCTTTTATCACATGGAGAGATTTGTACAAACACCACTACCACAGTCAAGATACAGAACTATTTCATCGTCCCAAAGTTCTCCCTTGTGCTACCCTTTATAACCACACCCCGCCCCCACTGCCCACCATTCATAAACCCTGGCAACCACTAATCTGTTCCACAGCTCTATAATTTTGTCATTTCAAAAATGTTGTGTATGGGCGCCTGGGTGGCTTATTTGCATAAGCGTCTGACTCCTGGTTTCGGCTCAGGTCATGATCTCACGGTCTTTGGGCTCAAGTCCTGCGTCAGGCTCTGCGCTGACAGTGCGAAGTCTGCTTGGGATTCTCTCTCTCCATCTCTCTGCCCCTCCCCCTCTCAAGCATGCATGCACACAAGTACTCACGCACGCTCTCTCTCTCTCAAAATAAATAAACTGAAAAAAAAAAAAAAAAAGAATGTTGTGTGAATGGAATTATACTGTATGGACCCTTTGAGATTGGCTTTTTTACTTAAGGATAATGCCCTGAAGATCCACCCAAGCTGTTGCATGTATCAGTAGTTGGTTCATTTCTACTACTGCCCCGTATTCCATGGTATGGATGTACAGCACTTTGCCTAACTGCTAACCCACTGAAGGACACCTGGATTGTTTCCAGTTTTGAACTGTAGAAAATGTCACTGCTGTGAGCATTCATGTAAAGGTTTTCCTGGGGGAATGCCGTGTGAATAGTGGTTTGGAGGTAGCAGGAATGGAGGCTGGGAGAACACTTGGGCGGTTGCCCCATCAAGGGAACACTTAGAACACCCCAACCAGAGCACTGGGAGTCGGGGCTGGGGAGGAGGAACAGACAGGCCCAGTGCCTCCAAGGGGCGCATGGGTTGGAATCCTCGACAGATCCTTCCTTAGGATCCACCCATGGATGATGTGATTACCAAACACTAGTGGCTGTTCTTTATCATAGTAAGCAGTGTAGTTGAAGGACTGATGTCCAGAAGGATGGCTCTGAGATGTTGTAAGATTCTTCATTATCAAAGAAAGATTGAGTTGCGCTCTGCCATTTTTATTAAGAATTAAAGAAGGGGGGAGGCACCTGGATTGCTCTGTTTGTTGAGCGTCCGACTCTTGATTTCAGCTCAGGTCGTGATCTCAGGGTCATAAGATCAAGCCCTGTGTCAGGCTCTGCACTGAGTGTGGAGCCTGCATAGGATCCTCTCTCTTCCTCTTCTCCTCTGCCCCTCCCATACTCACAAGCTCATTCACCCTATCTCTATCTCAAAAAAAAAAAAAAAAAAAAAAAAAGGCAAGGAAAAAGAACAATTTGATTAAAAATTTCAACAAGTATTGAAGCTAAGAGAAGGATTGTGAAACTCTGCTTTTAACCAGAGCAGTCAATTAATTTAACTATTGCATGTCCTGGATATTCTGTACCATTAGCGTAGTTAAAGATTGTCTTGAGGCTGTGGATGACTGATTCATTATCAGAAGAAAAATTGTCTTGGTGGAGTAAAGCCAGCAGGATGAAGCATCCAGTCCTTTGTTTTCTCCTGGCCTGGTCCTGACCAGCCCTTGGACACATCACTTCAGTTTCTAAATGCAGTTAGGGATGTTAATTAGAATGGAGTATTGGGAAGAACAAGAAGATTGTAGTCAGACACACCTAAATTCGGATCCAGGCTGCGCCACTTCCCAGCTGGGAATTTGGGCAACTTCCTCACTGTCTTCTAGCTCTCTTCCTTGTCTGCAGAGGGAGGACAGCACTGCTCACCTGACGGGCTGTTACGGGGATGTTTATAACTGTGGAGCTCAGAGTCTGGCCTACTCTTCTGCCTCCAGTCTCGTCTGCCCCAAACCTTCCCGAATTTTAGGTCTTGGCTTTCCATTTCAAAGGTTTCATTTATTTTTTTTTTTAATGTGAAATGTGTGTGTGACTAAAAAAAATAAAAATAAAAAACAACAGAAAGTTGTAATGGGAAGAGTCAAAGTCTCATTTCCCACTGTGTCTCTGTACTTGCTAGTATACTCGTGTGTGTGTGTGCATGTGTGTGGGGCTGTGAATATTCACATTCACTACAGGCACTTTTTTAATTTAAAAAAAATTTTTTTAATGTTTATTTTTTAAGAGAGCAAGAGAGAGGCAGAGCTCAAGCATGGGAGGGGCAGAGAGAGGGAGACAAAGAATTGGAAGTAGGCTCCATCCAGGCTCTGAGCTGTCAGCACAGAGCCTGATGCAGGGCTCAAACTCATGAACCATGAGATCATGACCTGAGCCAAAGTCAGACCCTTAACCGACTGAGCCACCCAGGTGCCCCTACCATACACACTCTTTAACTTGCTTCATTTCCTTTGTTTCATCTTAAACATCATTCCTCATCAGTACACAAAGTCCATGCATTATTTTTAATGGCTTTTTTGTGCTTTTATGCCATAGTTTACTCATTCCAAGTGTATGTTTTAGGTTATTTCTTGGTTTTTTTGTTTTTGTTTTTTTTTGTTTGTTTGTTTTGGCCTGTTATAAAAAGTGCTACAAACATTCTTGCACAAATGTCTTTGAACATTTGTACATATATATTTATCAGGTACATTTATAGAATTGTAGTGGCCAGGTTAGGAGTCATGTGCATTTAAAATTTTCATTAGATGTTACATATTTTCCTCCCTAGAAATGTTTTGCCAACTTACAGGGCTCACCAGCATGTATGAGAATGCCTGTTCCCTCACACCTGGGTTGATACTGTGCACAAACTTGCACTCAGGTCTTGACTCATCCTGGAAACCTTCCTTTATATCCATGTCCCACTCACACACTCCCTCTGCTCACTCACTGGCTGCTATCCCCACACCGCCCTTGGGCCCACTTCTACGTCTGCCCCTATGACACACTTCCCAGTAGTGTGACAATTATGCTCTTGGCGGTTTGAGGGAATGGACTGTCTAGTTAGTGCTCTCTCAACAATCCCTACCTTGTGCTTGGTGTGTAGGAGGCCCTCATGAGATATTGGGAGATCTCAGTGAATGGTAGCCGATGTCCCCACAAGACTTGGATGTAAATAGTATATTTACAGTAGTTGAACTGCTTATATTTAAAGGATTCTAGAGTTAGAGAATTTTTTTAATATAAAGCTGTTTTGAAATTTTTATTTATTTTTTTATTTTAAGTTGGCTCCATGCCCATTGTGGGGCTTAAACCACCCTGAGATCAAGAGTCACGTGCTCTACTGACTGAGCCAGCCAGGCACCCCTAGAGAATTTTTTTTAAAGGCATTTCTTATTCTAAACTCCAAACAAAGTAGGAACATCCCTCCTACCCAACGTTTATCTGTAGAGTGGGTAGATTTTACTCTAGAATCCTGGAGGGGATTCTATAAGGGTCTTCAGTCTTAGACAAATAGGGATTTTAGTAAGTTTTTAAAAATTTTTATTTATTTTGAGAGAGAGAGAGGGAGATGCAAGGAGAGAGGGAGAGAGAAAATCCCAAGCAGGCTCCATGCTGTCAGCACAAAGCCCAATGCGGGGCTCAAACTCAGGAACCATGAGATCATGACCTAAACAGGAACCAAAAGCTGAATATTCAACCAACTGAGCTACCTAGGCGCCCCCAGACAAATAGGGATTTTAGATTAGAGCCTTTCATTCAACCAGGATTCATTGAAGCAGCATGGTAAAGTGGGAAGGGTATGGACGTGAGCCAGATGGCTTCATCAAAGGCTGTGCTGACTCCTTCCCCCTGGGCTCTGCCCACCACCCTCAGATCTGAAGAACCCAAGGAGCAGAGTGTGTCCCCCTAGAAGCTTTCTCAGTGGATCATTGGTGGGCATTGGACATTTCCTTAAGTTTATCGACATGTGAGAGGGAAGAAAGCCCCTCCCTGCCTTTGAGGTGCTACCAGCCTTGGGGGAGGGAGACATGGGCAGACCTGCAGAAACTGAGTAACAGCACAGCCTGGCGGGGGCTGCACAGCACAGAAGCAGCGTGGGCGGAGACGGGGTCCCACTGCTCGGAGCCGAGGTGCGGAACCAGCACCCACTGGTGAGGGAAGTGAAGGCAGTGCCCGCACCTCAGTGTGTTGATAATGTGGTTGTACGAAGAATTCTTATATAGGACTTCCCAATTTGTAAACTGTTTTCTAAAACCCAGCTGACATCCATTCTGTTGAAATATAATCTCAACAGTTGATTTCATTAATAGCTAAATTACTTGGCTTTCTTGCGTGCTTTCTCATGTTCACAAAGCCCAAGTTTGACGGAGAAGATGGCTTTGACAGCTTCTCACTTAGGTAGCTTTTTCTGCCTACTAAGGGCAACTTATTTTAATTTAAAAATTACTTTAGGGGCGCCTGGGTGGCTCAGTCGGTTAAGAGTCTGACTTTGGCTCAGGTCATGATCTCACGGTTGGTGAGTTTGAGCCCCACATCAGGCTCCTCACTGACAGTGCAGAGCCTACTTGGGATTCCCTCTCTCTCCCTCTGCCTCTCCTCTTCTCTTCTCTTCTCTCTCTCTCTCTCTCTCTCAAAATAAATAAATAAATAAACTTTAAAAAAATTAAATAAAAATTACTTTAAATCTTGAGATGAAAATATGTTAATTCTCTAACCTAATGATGTGACATTCTCCCCAAATTCACAAAAGCTAACCTAATCGTGTGCCAGTCAAAGTACAGGTTACAACAGCTGTAGCAGAGAGAGTTCCAGAGTTGCTCAACAAGGTTGAGATTAGTTTGTACCAGCCTGAGTGTGGGCAGGTGGACCAGAATGGGGGGGCAGCTCTGGGCCACAAGGTCATTCAGGACTCTGGCCAGTGGGCAGCTCTACCAGCTTCAACATGTGACTGCCATCTCTGGGTCTGTGACAGCTGTTCCCCCAGCCAGCAGCAAGGGAGAAAGATAAGTTGGACAGCAAGTAGCTTTTGAAAGAGAGAGAGAGGAAGGAAGGAAGGAAGGAAGGAAGGAAGGAAGGAAGGAAGGAAGGAAGGAAGGAAGGAAGGAAGATAACAAGATGGATGGATGGGTGGATGGATGGATGGATGTTGAAATGACACACATCACTCTGCTTACATCTCATCAGCCAAAAGTTGGTCATCTGGCCACACCTGGCTGCCAAAAAGCAGCCAGATGTCCTCTCTAGTTGGGCAGCCATTTGTCCAGCTCGCATAGGGAGGCTTCTGTTCCTGAAACAAAGGAGGGAGGATCTGGAGGATGTCAGCAGCCTGTGGCTGTCATGCTGCCTGTCTCTCAGGCACTGCAGACTTACCTGTCTGAAGCCAGGTTTGCAGACTGCATGCGTCTCCTGCCCACCTCCAGCTGCTTCACCCGCGTTCCTCCTCATCTTCTCCTGGGCAGCACAGGTCATGCACATTCTTCCTCCATGCCGTGCATTTACTTCTTTTCCCCATCTGCCACAACCCTGCCATGTTTTGCTGGGCCTCCCTGCCTTCAGTCCTGCCCACCCCAGTCCATCCCTTTCACAGCTTCCTGAATGACCCCTCAGCAAAGCAAGCCAGAGCACATGCCTCTCTGCTTTGATGGCTCCACAGCCCTCGGGCCCAGGTCCAGATGGCTCCCAGCAGCTTCCAGGGCCCATGGTGATCTGGCCTGGTTTCCTCTCTCCAGCTTCTTTCCCCCACTGCCCAGCAAAACTAACTCTTAAATGACTTCTCACACTCAGAACGCACCTCCACCTCTCTGCACATGCTCTCTCTCTTCCCCACAGCTCAGAGCCTTCTCTGTCCTTCTCGGTTTAGGGGTCTCCTTGCATCGGGGCTCTTCCTGAACGTGCCCGCAGTATGTACTCTCTGTGAGCTCACCAAGGGCAGGCACACTGGCTGTTCCTGCACAGGACTTTGTCCACAGTGGTGTCAGGAAGTGCTTTTTGAATGACTGGCAGTGCAGGTGTATTCCAGTAAGGCAAAGAAACAGCAGGTTGTAGTGGCTACCTGCCTTTTCACCTAGTCCATCTCTGAACCTTTGCACTTGTACCCCAAGAGCCAGTTTGAGCAATTCACCATGTCTGAGCACAGTCAGCTCGAGCTCTGTACCTCTGCTGTCTGTCTCTGGCAGATCCAGATGCAACCTCCTCCATGAAGCTCTCCTTGCCTTCTGCACCCCTGCCAAAGGGTAGGACCTCTTTTGCCTTGGTTTACTTTTTTACTTATGCCCTTATGTTATTATAACTTGTGTTACAACTTGTGTTACAGTATTCCCCCAACTAGCTGCTTTAAGACGAACTGATCTTGCTTTATCACCTATGTTACTTACCACTTCTTATACAAAAGCACCCCATAAACGTTGAGTTGAATTGTCTCAGCCCCATAAAAACTGTAAAAAAAAATCATCTCTAGAAATAGATATTCCTTCAGATGTCAGTAAAATGAAGCAGCCTCCTCAGGGAATCATTAGGTACTGAATTATGGGTCAGAGCGGCAAAAGTTTATTGAATGCTTCTATTGTGGTCCTGTCCCCAGCAGTGTGAGATGCCACAGTAAGCAACACAGACCTGCCCTCACCGCCCTGGAGCTTGGGCCCCCTCCTCACCGCAGCGTGGCTCAGCCAGGCTGTTTAGCTCACAGTGTAGCAGGGGCTGATCATCCCACTGTAGGTTGTCATGAGCAGTGTGTTGGTTCATCTAATGCAGTGCTGGCCTCCCGGAGGCACTCCCCAGCCTGTGTACAGCACATTCAGTCACAGTCGCTGGTGGTACTAAGAGCTGTGCCTCAGCCACTGCCCTGAGAATGGTTAAAAGAGGGGGAGGGGCGCCTGGATGGCTCAGTCAGTTGGGCATCTGACTCTTGATTTTGGCTCAGGTCATGATCTTGTGGGTTCGTAGGTTTGAGCCCCTAGTCAAGCTCCATGCTGAGCATGGAGCCTGCTTGGGATTCTCTCTCTCTCTGCCCCTCCCTTACTTGCTCTCTGTATCTTTCCCAAAATTAATAAAAATAAACTTTAAAAAGATGAGGGGGGGGGAGCGGGGGTGAAGCAGTGGTCAGTGGGAGAAGCTATTCATTTGATTTAAATTCTTCGTTTAGGCTTGTTATTCATGAATTTATTTCCATGTTTAATGGAAATTCTAGGCATCACTGTATTGAAATACAAATCATCACTCCAGAGAACTTAGCAGGTAGGCATTAAATATTAGATGGTAGAACAAACAGGAATTTGCTGAAGCTGTAGAATAAAATTTAAATTCCATGTTTTTAAATAGTATATAATGTTTACCCCTATGATTTTATTGTTGGGTTTTTAATTTTTTAAAAAAGAGCAAAAGAAATAGTTTATGACTTCTAAATAAACATCTTCAGAAAAGAGCCAGGGATCCAAATCAGTGTAACTGCTGATTTGTGTTTGGTTGTTTTCTATATAAATCACATAGGCTCTTGCATGGCGGGGATCTCAGCCTACTGCCTAAGCCACCAAAAGGTGGCTGCCTAAACCACCAGTTTATACTAGTTTATCATGAATAATTGTCAGAGCATCCATGTTAATGACTATAGGTTACAATGGTTCTCTGTCTACAACTGTCTGTATTGAGCCCACCAGTGATGTGGGGTTTGGGGAATGTGGGGCCTCAACGTGCCCAGTGGGCCCACACACCCATGTCTCCAGGCCCAGCACCCCAATGTTCCATCACTTCCTCCTTTTACAATCTAGATATGTAGTGGGACTTGCTTTCTGCTCCATCATTTCACCTGAATTTGTGGACTTAGAAGAAGACTGGTCCACTTGTGTTTTCTGCAGGAACTGTAGACAGAATCCCTTGGAAACCTCTCCCCAGTGCCTTCATCCCTGGTTGAGGCAGCCCGGCATAAGCTAGTTCCAAAGGAGGCGAGCTGATGAGAATCACTCAGTGACATAATCCTGTCATGGCTAGCAAAAATGGACAAATAAAAGAAGGGCTGTTAGTTTCTAGTCCGCTCCCTTAAAACATGGTCATGTGGGGCCTCAATGTTCCTTCCTTTCATGATGGTCTTGTGCCTCTGAAATGTCGTTGCATTTTTTTGTTTGTTTTGCACTTTGCTTAAGTTCAGAACTTGGTCCAACCAACTTTATCAACTTACAGCCACGTTGTCTTACATGCCAATAAACTTGCAACCCTATGAAGTGAGCTGTGCCTGTATCATCTCAGAAAGAGTGCATGTTCATTCTGTTTCTCTTTTAAGGAACCTGACCACTGTACCAGCTCTTTGGAATATTCTATGATACTACATCATGAGTGACAGTAAATGTGATAGTCAGTTTTACAGTGTGCAAGTGGCAGACTCAACTTTCACTGTCCTGAAACGTTACCAGCAGTTGAAACCAATTGGCTCTGGAGCCCAAGGGATTGTTTGGTAAGTATGCTCTGTTTCAATAGCATGGACTGAGTTTTTGTCATAATAAAAACCCAATAAAATGAAGTTGTCAGAACTTAGAAACGCTGATGATTAAAAAAATACTCTTTTCTTTGCAATAGGTTTTTGAACTATATCAGATCAAGCTCTTGCTCTAGTTATATGTAGACATATTGTAGGATACAGACCTCAATTCTTAGAATGCTGCATAAATTTATAGTTTGCGATTTTTCTTTTTTTCCCTTTGTTTTTTTTTCTTTTCTTTTCTTTTCTTTTTTTTTTTTTTTTTTTTTTCCATTTCCCTGTCATTAGATACTAGACTAATAGGTATGACAGTGAGTTGTAACAGAAATTTGGAGTTTTATTCATTTCTTCATCCTGGCCACCTTTCCCCTCTCCCCCTTTTATCCCCAATCACTCCTATTCATTTCTAGGCGCCGTCACTGCAGTGCCTTGCCCTTCATTGGCAGGATGAGGCCAGTCAGTGTCATTATCACCCCATGGATTAACCAGGAAGGGCTGCTGTGTGAGGGGTTGGGCTGGCCGTCTCTTCCTTGGTGTCTCACTTCAACCATGTGTCCAGCCCGTCAGAACCGTTGGTCTGACCCTGAACCTTAGTCTCTTGCATGGTAAGACAGTCAGCTGCCGCGACATCACCGGCCAGCTAAAGGTAAAGTCTTTCACGTGTTTTCTAGACTACAGTTATCAGCGCTTCCCAAACTTTTCAACCCATAGTTTTCTGGGCAAGGCTTTTCTTTTCTTTTCTTTTCTTTTTTTTTTTTTTCTTTTTTCTTTTTTGGGTCAATAAAAACAAGGTTGTCTTTGCATCTAAAATAAACTGTGATGGAGCTAAATATCCACTGTTTACAACTTGTAGGCAGAGGGGATTCAAGATAAAAGAGAACTAACTCTTCCAGATGTTCTGGTAGGGGGGCTTAATGTTGTCATTAGAGATTTTGAGTCTAGAGACCCAGCGCTTTGTAATTGATCCTCGGTTATGGAGACCTGAGATCCGGGAAATCCTTCCCGTTGTTCCTTTTAGCCTAGGTGGTTGGAGCCCTGGGAGCTAAGAGGAAATGACATTCAGAACTTCACAGAAAAACTAATGTAGGAGAAGGGGCTGTTTGGGAGGAATGCCCAGTCTGGGTCTAAAATAAGGGTGATCTTAATTTCCAAAAGATAACACACTGTATTGCTATTTAAATCCATTGTGCCAAGAGAAGTTTTAAAGTCATTGGATGGTTCAAGTGAGGACACTTTGAAATGTATAAAAAGTTCTAGACAATAAAACATTCTTTTGATTTATAATCCATCTCTTACTTGGAATTGCACAGCAATTTGATACAGGTAATTTGGCAAGGCTGATATTAACAACATTTAATGTAATAACCACATTGAGAGTCAACCTCTCAATATGGTTCATAAGTAATTCTAAATAAAGTTCATGAGTAAAAAAAGTTCATAAGTAATTGCAAAATGGAAGGTTTTGTAAATGGGAGGCAGTTAAAATTAATGACTTCATTGCAGCATGTAAATAACAGTAAAATCACATGTTACTTTATAAAATACCATTTTGCAGAGATTGGTTTTGACTTCCAGGTTGTATACGCTACTTTTCATCTTTAATTTTTACAGACATGTTTAATAATGAAATTATTCATCACAGATGTGTATTTTTTATTAAAAATTTTTTAGTTTTTAAACAAAAGTTCCTAATATGCCATCGTAAGCTAAACCTCATCTGAGAAAAGCAGTGGCAGAATTATAGTATGGAAAGTTCTGAATTAAAAAAAAATTTTTTTAACTCAGAGCCCAGAAATAAACCCATACATTTATGGCCAGTTGATTTTGGAAAAGTTCACCATGGTCATCCATTGGGGAAAGAGCAGTCTCTTCAACAGATAGTGCTGGGGCAAGTGTATGTCCACATGCAGAAGGCACGTCATGTGTTGGACCCTTGCTTCACATTGTGTAAAAGGTTAACTCAAAATAAATCATTGACCTAAATGTAAGTGCTGGAAGCATAAACTCCTAAAAGAAAACCAGGGAAGCTTCATGACTTTGGATTCTTAGAAATGACACCAAAAACATGAGCAACAAAAGAACAAATTGGACTCCATCAAAATTTAAAACTTTGGTGCATCGAAGGACACTGTCAACAGAGTGAAGAAACCACCCACAAAATGGGGAAATGTTTGCAAATCATATATCTGGTAAGCGTCTAGTATCCGGAATGTATAAAGAACTCTTACAACTTTAAAAAGACAACCCAATTAAAAAAAAAAAACACAGCCGAAGGACTTGAATAGAATTTCCCCAGAGGGGATATATAAATAGATAATAAGCACATGCAGAGGTGCTCATCATTAGTCATTTGGGAAATGAAATCAAAACCACAGTGAGTTACAACTTCATACCCACTAGAATGGCCATGATCGACACAACAGAAAATAAAAAATGTTGGCAAGGATGTGAAGAAGTTAGAAGCCTCATGCATCGCTGGTGAGAATGTAAGATGCTGCGGCCTCTTGTGGAGAACAGTTTGACGGATCCTCAACGCAGAATTACCACGTGACCCAGTAACTACTCCTAGGTATATACCCCAAAGAATTAAAAGCCATTGTACCAACAAAAACTTACACAGATGCTTTGTACACTGTAACAAAGGTGTACACAGATGCTTGTAGCAGCAGTATTCGCAATAGCCAGAAGGTAGCCCAAATGTCCATCAGGAGATGATGAATAGATGCACAAATTGTGTTCTGTTCACACATAGGGTTTGATTCATAAAAGGACCAAAGCCCTGACACGTGCTACAACATGGATGATCCTCAAGAGCACACTAAGTGAAAGAAGCCAGACGTTTATATGAGATGTCTAGAGAGGTGGGTGCCTGGAGGCAGATGCAGACTGGTGGTTAGCAGAGGCAGGGGGGACGGGGGGATGGGACACAGCTGCTTACAGGGTATGGGCTTTCCCTTTGTGTTGACGGAAATCTTTTGGAATGATACAGAGCTGGTGTCCGCACATCATGAATAGACTGAACGCCACTGAATCATTCATTTTCAACTGGTTAATTTTGTGTGTCTGTGAATCTCACCTCAAATATTTTCTTTAAAAAAAAGAAAGCAAACTGGAGGGATGCCTGGGTCACTCAGCCTTGATCTCAGCGTTGTGAGTTCAAGCCCCACATTGGCGTGAAGTCTACTTTTAAAAAAAAAAGCAAACCAGAAGGTGCCTTACAGCAAGGCTATTTTATCATTTTGTCATTTGGATATTTAACTCCTGATACTAAAGTATTGTATGTAATGGTATTTTTACACTGTACAGTGTGTAAAATATGTTGTCATTTCCCTGTAGTAGCTTGACTTCTATATTGACAGAATCTTAATAGTAAAGTCACTTAAATCTTAATGTTTTCCTTTACATGATTTCATGACAATTTTGTTAATACTTGTGGGAGCAGCTTTTATCCCACATGCAGAAAGGTAGGCAGAAAGAAGTACATGAGGGCTAAAACCCTGACGCTGTTCTAAATCTCATCTCTTGCAAATCCCCATTTCCGTTAGCCTGAGTTTTGATTCTAAGGCAAGATCAAAGGCTGGGTTTTTGTTGTTTTCTGCTCAAGTGAGAAGTCATTACTTGGAACTAATTAAGCTTAATTAATTAATTAAAACTTGATGAGCCCATGCGCAGCTAACAGTTTATTTCACAATCTTCGATGTCACTATTTATTCACTTAGCTTTGTAACCCAGACAGTTACTTGTTACCAAACCAAAGCCTGTTGGGCTAACTTCACAGGATGCATGGAAAAGGGGTTAGTTAACTTGATTCAGATGACTGATGTCTTCTGGTAGAGATGTGTGTACAGCTGTGAAAATCTTTCTTGGGCTTCTGGGATGTTTCATCTGTTGGCCTTCAGATGAAGTGCTATCCTGGGAGCTGGGCCTATATAGTTGGAGACCTGCCTTCTGTTATCACGTCATTGCTCCTTTCTCCCAGAGTCTGTGTGGCCTTGCTGTTGGCCAGGCGGGTGGGTGACTGACTGCTCCTCGCCTTGCCGGTGGGCTTGAGGCTTTGGGGTCCCCTTGAGCCACAGCAATGGTGATCCTCAGAATGAGAGAGTACTTCTCCTGTGATACCCGCTCCACCCCATCTTCTGAGGATTTTTTCCCAGATCTGTTTTGCACAGCATCGTGGGTATTGGCATTCTGCTTTGAGGGCCTCAAAAGAAAAGTGTTCAGTATGCGGTGCAAGGAGAGGGTCTTTCACCCTCTCCTAGAAACTACTAATACCGTTAGTTAGAAACTACTAACGGTACCAGTCAGGCCCCTTTTTCTCCTCCAGTGACAGAAGGGCCCGAGTGTCCCCCACCATCAAGCCCTAACTTCTACAAAACTGGTTCTCTGCAGCCGTTCTTTCCCTGCAAACATGACCATTACTTTTGTCCCCACTGCATGTGGGGATTGGATTGTCCTCAGAAGCCCACCAGTCTTTAAGACACTGTCACTGGTCTTTCAAGACTAATCTCATCTATGAAACATCCCCAGCTAATCTCAGCTCACATTTAGAATAAAGTCTCCTCTCTGATTGAACCAAATGCTTCATTGATGTGCACACCACGTGAGCGTGCGCGCGCACACACACACACACACACACACACACACACACACTTCAGAACTAGAAGATAATAGATTTGTGTTTTAAATCAAATTTGTGGTAATTTGTTACAACAGCAATAGGAAACTAACAGAGGCATGTGTGTTCTTACATTTTTGAAAATAAAATGTAGTAGCAATAGTGCATGGTTTACAAAACTTGTTAATCATCTGTGTAAACTAGAGCTTTATGAAGACCTAGGGACTAGGGTGCAGCGAAACCAAAGTGCAGGTACTGGTCTGGGATTAAGTGGAAGAGCTGGGACCAGAGGAAAATATTCTGCCTCTTAATTTTGAATAGCTTTTGCAATTGCCTCTTGTTTCCATATTTTTGTTCATTAAAAATGTTAGTGAAATAGGGGTGCCTGGGTGGCTCAGTTGGTTAAGCATCCGACTCTTGACTTCAGCTAGGGTCGTGATCTCACAGTTTATGAGATCGAGCCCCACGTTGGACTCCACACTGTCAAGTGTAGAGCCTGCTTGGTATATTCTCTCTTTCCCTCTCTGTCTCTCTGCCCCTGCCCTGCTTTCTCTCTCTCTGTCAAAATAAATAAACATTTTTAAAATGTTAATGAAATAAATTAGGAAGTAAGTTTTGAAATCTTTATCACTTTGAATCATTCATAAATATCAACTATATTATTTCGTAAAATTAAGTAACTGCAAGATTTTGTTGAAGCTGTAGCGGGGGAAAAGTGTGTACATTTCTTTCTTATCTGTTCAGTTTTTCTTTCTCCTAAAATCTCAAGTTGTTCAGCCAAAATAGTGAGAATTATCTGTTTTATGGAACACTTGCATGAAGTTTTTAACTTAAAAAAAAAAAAGTTTAATGTTAGATCTGGCAGACCCTAGAAGTCACAGTTACAACCTGAGCATTAAATGGTTAGTCTGGCTTTTACTCCTTTATCTTTCTAGTTCTGTTCACCCATGAATGTCAGCCTCTTCTTACACTGTTTTATTTTCTCTCCACTAGTATGAGTAAATAAACATATAATGTCTGTAACAAAATTTCTGCAATAAAGAAGACTTATAGTGTAAAGCACAGGAAGCCTGTGATGTAGGAAAACTGAGCTCCAAGGCCGGCTCTGATCCACACACTGGTAGTTCTTTGTGACCTTGGACAAATCCTTGGGTCTTTGTATGTCTTAACAGTCTCACCTCTAAAGTGAGCAGTTTTAGAGCTTCTGTATTAGAATGATGGATCAGATACCCAACAAAGAGAGCAGGAGGGCACTGACAGTAGTCAGTGGGATGAGAGCTTTTAACACATTTCTGAAATGTAAGAAGTAATTGGAAACTTGATGCAGATAAACAGAGCAGGGGAAGTGAGAATAAGTAGCTGAGACATTTGCAGTGAGGAAGAGAACCTATCTAGAGTAAAACCCCAAAGAGGCTGTAGGTGTAGGGATGACAGAGACAGAAAACGAAGGTGGAACAAGTGCCCAGAAATAGGGGTGTTAATTAAAAGTGTGTCTATGAAACAGTTGTGCTAGTTGGCTACCCACATCCGCCCGCCATCCCCGTGCTCAGCATTTGCGCCTAGAGAGCAAGTAAGTGAGTGAAGAATTACTAGGCTAGGATCTGGGGATGGACAGAATCCTAGTAGGGGAAGCCCAAAATTTGGGGCTCTTTCCCCTGAGGACATTTGAGAATTCTAGAGTACATAGCTGAGAGATTGAGTAATACTTTGGATTGCCTTGGGTGACCAGCGGATTGGAGCCCAGGGTCCTATAAGGGGCCAGGTGAACTTTTTGCCTTGACCAAAAAAAGACTGCACCCAAGAAGTTAAAAATGAGCCCGAAAGAAAATGTTTAAAAAAAAATTTTTTTTTAAGCAGGGGGTGGTGCCCGGGTGGCTCAGTCAGTTGAGCGCACAGCTTTGGCTCAGGTCATGATCTCACAGTTCGTGGGTTTGAGCCCTGCGTTGGGCTCTGTGCCGGCAGCTCAGAGCCTGGAGCCTGCTTCGGATTCTGTGTCTCCCTCTCTCTGTGCCCCTCCCCCACTCCCTCTCTGTCTCTCTCTGTCCCTCAAAAATGAATAAATGTTAAAAAAAAAATTTAAAAAAAAAAGAATGAACCTGAAAGAAATGGACCCTTGCAGGCACTGCCACTCAGCCTCAAATCACCTCATTTGCTGAACTTGAAGTGAACCCAAATTGCTAGTGCCCCCCACCACGTGCCCAGCAGAAGTGAATTTAAATTCTAGATATCAAGCTATTTCTAGATAGCAAGCAGTTCTGCAAGTGCAAGGCCCCACACACCATCACAAATGACTTGTCACACAGGAGAATAGACAACATGCATGTGACCCAGCACAAACAGAAAAGAAACAGATCCACAGGGGATATTAGTGTTATTGGATCCAAACTTTAAATAGCTATGGCGTTGTGTTCAGGATGGTAAAAGGCAAGATGAAAAATTTTTGGTAGAAAAGTGAAGACTTAAAAAAAAAAAAACTAAATTGAAATTCTAGAACTGTAAGATATAGAAATTAAATTATGAAGTTAATGGATGGGTTTAATGGCATATTAGATATAACCAAAGAGAGATTTAGTGATCTGAAAGGTGGGTCAGGAAAAAAAAAAAAATTCAGTGGGGCACCTGGGTAGCTCAGTCGGTTGAGCGTCCGACTTCAGCTCAGGTTGTGATCTCATGGCTCATGAGTTCAAGCCCTGCGTCAGGCTTTGAGCTGAGCCTGTTTTGGATTCTATGTCTCCTTCTCTCTCTGCCCCTCCTCCGGCTCACACTCCTGTCTCTCCAAAAAACTAAATAAACATTAAAAAAAATTTCAGAATGAAGCCTGGAGAGACAAAAGGGTAGAAAAATACAGAAGAGAGGATGTTTTCATTTTCTATGGCTGCATAATAAGTTACCGCAAACTTGGTGTTTTAAAGCAACACCCATTTATGATTTCATACTTCTCGTAGGTCAGAAATCTGCATGGGCTTGCCCGGGCTCTTGCCCAACATCTCATGAGGCTGAAATCAAGATGTTGGCTGGACTGTGCTCTTATCTGGAGGCTCCAGGAAAGAATGTGCTTCCAAGCACATTCGCAGGACCCAGTTGCTTGCAGCCATAGGTCTGAGGTCCCCATCCCTCACTGTCTGTCAGCCAAAGGCCATTGTGCTCGTAGGGACTCCTGCATTCCTTCTCACATGGCCCCCTCCACCTTAAAGACAGCAGTGGCACGTCTAATCCTTCTCAGGATAAAAATCTCTCAGACTTTCCCCTCTTCCCACCAGCCAGAGCAAACTCTGCTTCTAAAGAGCTGTTGTGGGACACCTGGATGGCTTGGTTAGCATCTGACTTCAGTGAAGGTCATGATCTCGTGGTTTGTGAGTTCGAGCCCCACATCAGGCTATGCACTGACAGCTTGGAGCTTGGAGCCTGCTTCGGATTCTGTGTCTCCCTCTCTCTCTGCCCCTCCTCCACTCATGCTCTATCTCGGTCTCTCTCAAAGATAAATAAACATTAAAAAAGGGGGGGCGTCTGTTGTGATTAGATTAGACCCCATCTCCCATTTGTTAATGAGTATGCTTAGCCCCATTTATAGAACACAGGGTCAGCATACATAAAAACCAAATGCCTAGAAATTGGTACAGGAAAACACTTTGACAATGCTTCAGCGTTCCTACTCTTAGCTATCTACTCATCAGAAATGCGTGTATAAGGAACCCAGAGCCATGTGTGAGAATGTTTATGACCATGTTTCTTATAATTGCTAGCAAACTGAAAATAACTGAAGTATACATCAACGTTATATCATGTAGTCATGCAAAGGAATATTATAGCAATGACACACAATGAATTCTAGCTACACACAACAATAGGTGAGTGTCCCAGATGTAATGTTGAGTGAAAGAAGTCAGACACAGACGGTTTAAAAAACCAGACAAAAATAAGCCATGGGGTGGGAGGAGGAGGGAGCTTGAAGATGCATGTTTAGCTGGTAAAAGCAAGGAGGTGATGATCATGAAAATCAGAATTAGTTATCTTTGGAGACAGGAGGGATAGTGACTAGTAAGGGGAGGCTTTGGGGATGCTGAAGAAACATGATTCTTTGTGACACATCATTGAACTGAGGAACAGGAAGAGAAGCAAAGGGATGAAAATCAGACAAGCAACGTTGGAAATCCGTGGAGTTCCAAGAGAAAGCGGATTTTGAAGTCAGAAGACAAACTATCAGTCAAGGCTGAGGGCAGAACAAGATCATTTATCTTCCATGGACTCTTTCTGAAGCAATTCCTTGAGGATGTACTCCACCAAGAAAGAGAATACAGGAACATATATGACCAGAAGCATGGAGACCAGTGAAAAGAAGTCCCAAGGTGGTGGCTTTACAGCAGGCCGTGAAAGAAACTCCAAGAAAACATATCTTCAAAAAAATGGAATAGACTTTAAACAATAGCTCATGTGAGCGAGAAGGTGGGAAGCACGGGGGATAGACTTTAGAAAAGGATATTTTTCTTCTCTTAAAAAGAAAAAATGCTGGGGTGCCTGGGTGGCTTAGGTAAGCATCCAACTTGGGCTTAGGTCATGATCTCATAGTTCATGGGTTCGAACCCCACGTCGGGCTCTGTACTGATGGCTCAGAGCCTAGAACCTGCTTCGGATTCTGTATCTTCCTCTCTCTCTGCCCCTCCCCCTCTCATGCTCCATCTCTCTCTCTCTCAAAAATAAATAAATATTTTAAAAAAAGAAAAAATGCTTATTGGAATCTTATGATGGAACAGCTAGAAGAAGTCATGGCCTAAAGTGTCAAACAGCTTTAAAAAGACATGATGTTTGAGCAACTGATGGGATGTAAGAAAAGAAAATCCGTCTGACTTTGATGCCAGAAACAATCTCATTCCCTTGTGAGTGACAAGAAGGGTCATGTGATCCTTGGAAAATGAACTGTCATCCCGGCTCTGCTGTTAGAGACATTTGTGTGTGCATGCATACATACTCTGTGTGTCTTGGCTTTCAACTTATAGACACATCCGAAAGAAGACACACGGAAAACGTGGTTGTAGAGACCAAACAGATATGTTCTCTAGCTTGACCATTCGAGACAGAAGTTTGGAGGAGGGGAAAGAGAGTAGAGCCCTGAAGGCAAAAGAGATGGAAGGTGATGGTCTTATCTTACATACTGGGAGTCCAGAGGCTCCCTTGAAGGTTGATGGAACAAGAAATTTAGGCATGTTGTTTCAAGTTACAAAGGTAACCAAGGGAAAAGTTCAAAATGACGTGAGAGCAAAAAGCTGGGAAGAGTTGGGGGTTTCAAGTAAGTAGTTATATCTTCAGTTTGGCGGAGTAGACAGACAATTTCTGAAGTTGATACATGAGGAAACGGTAAAAAAAGTATATTCATCTGGAGTTGAGAAGTGACCACAAGAATTAAAACCAGGAAAAATCGAAGGTGGTTGCTCCTGCAGTTCAAACTACTAGTGGGGAAGTAGATGTCTGCTCAGAAGCTCAGAATTAGTCCATTTGGCTCATTTGGGACAAAAACTTTTGAGATCAAGAAAGGTATGTCTGTTTTCAAGTTCTTAACACTGAAAAATATATGTAGGTACAAATGCACATGTATATATGTACATTAATTATCTGTTGCACAATAGATTTATCTTTAACATTTTATAATTCATATGAATGATGCATTTCCATATGGGCATGTGGATTTACGTATGTGTATACGTGTACACATAATGTGAACTGAATTAAAGAGAAACAATTACAAAGCCACGTGAAGTTTCTAATCATTAACCAAATGCTACCAGGACAGCCTTCAATTTAAAACCCATTCAATTAAGTTAGGGCTGTTGGCAAAAAAAAACAAAACAAAACAAAAAACCCCACAAAACATTAATAGAAGTGTATAAGTGGAAACAATGTTACAAACTGAATAGAATAAATAGAAACAGTGTTTTAAATGGTGCTTCAGTTCTGAGGTGGTCTTTGGCAGCTTTTAACCTCTGATGTGCTATTAGTACTAATTTGTACAAAATGTACCATCAGGCTACTCAATTCTCCCTATTTTCTGGAGGAAAAGGAACTATAAATTTCAACTGGGAACTTGAGATGCCAGAAACACAGCCTCTGCAGGATTTTATTCTTACTATAACAGTACAAGGAGTTATTTCTAGTAGAATTTTATATATAGTAATTGCTTACGTTAGCGGTTTTGTATCTTGAGGATTTACCATGAGCTGAGATCTTGGCTTCTGTTTTCTCTTTAGATTTTTTTGTCTGGGAAAAACACAATCAAAACTTATATTTATTATATTCTTCTCATGATCTCAACCATTTCCTCCACCATTATACTCCAGAATATACTTCTATTTTATTCTGTGATAACCAGTGACACCCCCCCCCCCGCCCCAACTTATTGGCATATTTAAACTGAAGACTTCGTTTCTTGACTAGTCTTACATCCTGTGTATTGAATTACTTCGTTCTGAATATAATGATATCAACTAATATGATGAGAAGTCAGTGTGCAAAGAATCGTTGAATCCCATCCTAACTGTAGCTGCCCTGTCTGTACCTCTGCAGAGCAGTGAGTCCATCCCACATTCTCAGACAACTTACCTTGGTCTTGACATGTAGAAGTACCTTGAGTAGAAACAAGCAGAGATTTCCTTATTTGTTACTTATTTAAAAAGATAATGCCTTGAATGTACATTCTACATTGCAGTATTTTCCAGAATCATCCTAATGGGTTCCTTATTATATTTCCTAATTATAGTGCTGCTTTTGATACAGTTCTTGGGATAAATGTTGCAGTCAAGAAACTAAGCCGTCCTTTTCAGAATCAAACCCATGCAAAGAGAGCTTATCGTGAACTCGTCCTCTTAAAATGTGTCAATCATAAAAATGTAAGTTATGTCTATGTTTTCTCCATATAATGTTGTCCATAATGGGATAATCTTCTGGGTCTTTGGATATATATTGGGTTTAGACTTAGGGTAAACTGCTAATAACAGTAACCATTTAAATGGTTCTATTTTATTTATAAAATTCTTTTTTTAAATAACTTTTTTAAGTTTATTTGTTTTGAGAGAGACAGCATGAGTGGGGGAGGGCCAGAAGGAGAGGAAGAGAGAGAATCCCAAGCAGGCTCTGCATTGTCAACACAGAGCCCCATGTGGGGCTTGAACCCATGAGACCATGAGATCATGACCTGAGCTGAAACCGAGAGTCAGACGGCTTAACCGACTGAGCCACCCAGGCACCCCTGTTGATAAAATTCTTAATTAACCTTGGGGAAATTGAAGTCAGCCAGAAGCAGCATGGTCCAGTTTGGGTCACTGAAGAGGGTTAGCAATATCAATTAACCCTGTAACCATTTGAGTTTCAGTATTTCTATTTCTACAAAATGGCAATAGTATGAACCTAACAAACTGAGACACTACATATTCTTTTTAGAAAAACATTGTTCTAGAAGTAGCTTTTTACCTTGGACATTTCAGGTTTAAATATGTCAGTAGATGGTGTGATATTCAAGATAGCTGTACTTGGCATCTCCACAGAAATCAAAGCACTGTAAATTTTAAGGAGAAATTGTAAGTTTCCAGAAAAATGAGGTACTCAGGCACATTGGATGTCCACCACTAGTCTCTAAGCATTATTGTAAGCATGATTTTGATAACCTTGCCTTGTTATAAAAAAAATCATCACATGTTGTCTGGAAGGGTCTTTGGAGATCACCCCTTGTCACAACCCCTTTTTTTGTTGATGAGTATTTAAGACTACACTCAATTTCATGCTGCTCCCTTTGTTTTAGCATAAATGCTGGATCTTTCTGGTATAGGGACATCACATACAAAACTAAGATAAGTTTATTCTTTTGAGTTTGTTTTTAACTTCTCCAGTGTATGCTTTATTTTACTTTTACATTTAAAAATTTTTTCAGATTATACAAAAGTATGGTTATTATTTTTTTAATTCAAACAATAAAAACAAAGGGGCAAAAAATCCTTGAATCCCACAGTTCATTATCATTAACATTTTGGTGAGCATTCTTACATACGTATGTACATACACACATGAACTCGACCTTCTGTGTTATTGTAAATACTGCTTTTTCCCTCATGGAATGTTTCTGGACCTCAGATATATTAATGAACATACATGGAAACCATTTTTTAAATGGTACAGATGCACAGTATTTATTTAACTAGTCACCTGTTCCTGGATATTTAGATTGTTTCCAGTTTTTGCTATTATAATCAATACTGCCACAAACATCCTTAACATGTACTTCGCACGCTTGTCCAGGTCAACTTCTTGGCCAAAGCGTACTCTGCGCACTTCTGGTTTTAATATATGCTGACACATTGACCTCAAGAAAGACCATCAATTTTACACTTCCATTAAGAGTATCTGAGAATGGGGTGCCTGGATGGCTCAGTCGGTTTTGTGTCCAACTTCAGCTCAGGTCATGATCTCATGGTTCCTGAGTTTGAGCCCCGCATCAGGCTTACTGCTGTCAGCACAGAGCCTGCTTCGGAGCTTCTGTCTCCTTCTCTCCCTGCCCTTCCCCACCTCTCAAAAATGAATAAACATTTATACACACACACACACACACACACACACACACAAACACACACACATACACACATATACATATGTATACATATACGTGTGTGTATATGTGTGTGTGTGTGTGTATATATGTATATTTATAAAAGACTATCTGAGATTTTTGTTGTATTTTACCAATCTAAGAGATGACAAATGATATCTTATTCTTACTTGTGAAGTTGAGTTCTTTTCCATATTTCTATTAGCCATTTATTTTTAAAGAATTTGTTTTCTGTGGCCTTTGTCCATTTTTCTCTTGGGCTGTTGGTGTCTTTCTTATGCATTTAGAGAGGATCTTTGGATGCTAAAGCTACCAACTCTCACTTCTTTTCCATTTGACCCCAATTAAGTTGTTTTTGCCATGCTTTTTTTTTTTTTTAATCTCAGTTTGGGTTTAATGTAATAAAATTTTGTAGGTTTCCTGTCATGCTTAGAAAAAGGCTTTTCTACATTAGAATTACATAAATGTTTATCCATGTTTTAATGTTTTATGATTTCATGATTTACGTTTAAATCTTTGTTCCATTTGGAGTTGATGTGAAGATTGAAGTATGGATCCGATTTTATTTTTCCCTCGGTTAACCAGCCACCCCGGTCCTATATACTGAATCATTCCTCTTTCCCTTGGTCATTTGAAATGACTGAGGATGTGTGTTTGATGCTCAAGCAGTGGGACTCATCACTTAACTGTTGGGGTGCCAGGACCAAGGCCTGTGGTAGAGGCCTTTCTAGAACCCTCTTTAAGTAAATACATAACACTGTGAGGGGTTCATCTTTGTCATACTAAAGATACAAGTTTCACCTTCATATTTCAAAGCTTTAGAAATTTGTAGATAGTATTTAAGTTTTCACAGTTAACATATTGCTTTGTTTAGTCTTTTTCTACCCACAATTTCTATTCTTTTATGTTCAGAGCCTGAAAGACATTATATGTTAAAATTCTGTCATAATAAGTTACTAGAAACACATAAAATGTGATTTGATTAAAAGTACATCTTATTTCCAAGGTGAGAACCCTAATCATTTTACTTTTCTCAAATGCCACGTAATAGGATATTTTGGTAAAGCTAATAACAATAATAAATACTGAGTTCTGCTGTGATTTTTCAGTGTTAGTACATTTTAACGTTAAACTTAATTTTTATAAAGTTACGACATGCTGAGGTAAAATAAATTTTCTTTTCAGATAATTAGTTTGTTAAATGTGTTTACACCACAGAAGACTCTAGAAGAATTTCAAGATGTGTAAGTATCATTTTTACTCAGTGATGCACTGTGTATCAAAGACTGAAAACTTAGAAAAATAACTGCTTGTTTTACTTAGGAAATGTAGGTAGTAGCTATACATTTATTTATTTGTTTGTTTATTTATTTAAGAGAGAGAGAGAGAGGGCACATGTGAGCAGCAGAGGGTCAGAGAGAGGGAGAGAGAGAATCCCAAGCAGGCTCTGCGCTGCCAGCATGGAGCCAAACGCTGGTCTCAGTCCCTCAAACTGAGATCGTGACCTGAGCCGAAATCCAGAGTTGGACGTTTAATCGACTGAGCCAACCAGGCGCCCCAAGTAGCAGTATAGTTTTAATGATAGACACCTTTTTCCTCTGGAGAAATGTTAAGAAAGATCGATAATAATATTCAGTATTTGTGCCTAGATATTATCATCTCCATAACAGGTAAAGGATGACTGAAAATAATTCTTCAGAGGAGACAGTGACCATTAATGCTGCCAATTCACTTTGCTGAAATACAAAATGTTTTTCTCCACTCCCCCAAAACCCAGGATTGTAGGGTTTGAGTGTTTATAATTATTATTTGAAATGATTATGTTGTTAAATATTGTATGTTTCCACAATCTGAAATAGAATTATCTTAGAATAAAATGTTAATTTATCATATTGAAATGCCCAATTCATCCTAAATTTACTGGTGTATTCATTGAAAAAATATTTGATTGCCATTTGTGTGCTAAGCACTCTCTTGGACCTGGCATACTTTAGTGACCCAAAGCAGGCAAAAATCCCTTTTATTATTTAAAATTGCAGGTGAGGGGCATCTGGGTGGCTCAGTTTATTAAGCATCTGACTCTTTTCTTTTTTAATTCTTTTTTTAATGTTTATTTATTCTTGAGAGATAGAGACAGCGCAAGCAGGGGAGGGGCAGAGAGAGAGAGACACACAGAATCCAAAGCAGCCTCTAGGCTCTGAGCTGTCAGCACAGAGCCCAACCCAGAGCTTGAACCCACAAACCACGAGGTCATGACCTGAGCCAAAGTCAGACACTTAACCGACTGAGCCACCCAGGTGCCCCTTAAGCATCTGACTCTTGATTGATCTCCCCTCAGGTCTTGATCAGAGTTGTGAGTTCAAGCCCCATATTAGGTTCTGTGCTGGGCTTGGAGCCTACTTAAAAAAAAAAAAAAAAAATTGCGGGTGGTCATAGTCCTTCTGAGAGCTTTTGAGGAGGCCAGAGAAGATAAGCAATCAGCACAAGCAGGGCAATGATGCCATCATAAGAATGTGGCAAGTGCTCTGGAAGAAGTGGGGCATGGTGTAGGGGTCAGTAGTGCTGGCAGTTAGGAGTCAGGCTGCAATAGTAAGCAGGGTGGTAGGAGAAAGACATCACTGGATTGGTGACATTTAAAGAAAGCCTTGAAAGAGGTGAGGGGTTAGTCCTACAGGTATTTGAGGGAAGATGGTATCAAGATAGAAGGAACGGCAGAAGGTGTGGAAGTGGGGCCATTCCTGGTGGGCTCTGAGTTGCAAGTGGCCGGTGTAGCTGGAGTTGGGCAGCAGAGGAGAGAAGTGGGGGACGCTCAGAGAAGTGATGGGGCCAGACACTGCCAGGCCTCTGGGCTATTGTAAGGACTTCCTTCTACTCTAAGACAAGGCAGTGAAGCTTGAGCAGAGGCATGAGCTTCTCTGACTTACATTTATATTTTCAAACAATAACTTTGGTTTCTGGGTTGCGGTGTGGAGGACTGAGGTGTGGAGGACTGCAGGGTGGGGACTGTGGTGCAAGGACTGCAGTGTGCAGGACTGTGGCATGGAGGACTGTGGTGTGAGTACTACAATGTGAGGACTGCAATGTGACGACTGCAATGTGAGGACTGCAGTGTGGAGGACTCCACCATGGAGGATTGTGGTGTGAGGATTGTAGTGTGAGGATTGTGGTGTGAGGACTGTAGTGTGAGGACTGCGGCGTGGAGAACTGTAGTGTGAGGACTGTAGTGTGAGGACTGCGGCATGGAGGACTGCGGTATGAGGACTGCAGTGTGGAGGACTGTGGTGTGAGGACTGCAGTGTGAGAACTGCGGCATGGAGGACTGTGGCATAGAGGACTGCGGTGTGAGGACTGCGGTGTGGAGGACTGCGGTGTGGAGGACCTCACTGTGGAGGACTACAGTGTGAGGACTGCAGTGTGAAGGACTGTAGCATGAGGACTGTGGTGTGGAGGACTGCGGTGTGGAGAACTCCACCATGGAGGATTGTGGTGTGAGGATTGTAGTGTGAGGATTGTGGTGTGAGGATTGTGGTGTGAGGACTGTAGTGTGAGGACTGTGGCGTGGAGAACTGTAGTGTGAGGACTGTAGTGTGAGGATTGCGGTATGGAGGACTTCAGTATGAGGACTGCAGTGTGGAGGACTGTGGTGTGAGGACTGCGGTGTGAGGACTGCGGCGTGGAGGACTGCGGTGTGGAGGGCTGCGGCGTGAGGACTGCAGTGTGGAGGACTGTAGTGTGAGGACTGTGGCGTGGAGGACTGCAGTGTGAGGGTTGCAGTGTGGAGGACTGTAGTGTGAGGACTGCAGCGTGGAGGACTACATTGTAGAGGACTGTAGTGTGAGGATTGCGGCGTGAGGACTGCAGTGTGGAGCACTGTAGTATGAGGACTGCGGTGTGGAGGACTGTAGTGTGAGGACTGCGGTGTGGAGGACTGCAGTGTGAGGGCTGCAGTGTGGAGGACTGCAGTGTGGAGGACTATAGTGTGAGGACTGTAGTGTGAGCACTGCGGCATGGAGGACTGCAGTGTGCAGGACTGCAGTGTGGAGGACTGTGGCGTGGAGGACTGCAGTGTGAGGACTCCACCATGGAGGACCGCAGTGTGAGGACTGCAGTATGAGGAATGCGGTGCAGAGGACTGCAGTGTGGAGGACTCCACCGTGGAGGATTGTGGTGTGAGGACGGTAGTGTGAGGATTGTAATGTGGAGGACTCCTCTGTGGAGGACTGCAGTGTGAGGGTAGGGGAGTTGAGAGCAGAGCCTGGTGCTGGCCCGAGCCCCTTCTAGGTTAAAGGTGCTCCCAGCTGAAATGAGGTGGGCTGCAGGCTGAGCAGACTGGAGGGCAAGGTAGAAGCTGGGATCAGTGTTGGACATGGGCCTCGAGACATCTCTTGGATGCCCAAGTCGGCCTGGGAACTGGGCGTTTGGGAGAGGGGCCTGGGTGGAGGGTAGGAACTTGAGAGTTGATGGTCTGTGAATGGTATTTAAAGCATTGAGATCAGAGATCAGAGTAGATGACCAAGACTTGTGATAGAGAAGAGGGGGAGGCCAAGGACCAAGGGTTGGCAGCCCCAACGGTAAGAAGTTGGGGAAAGGAGCAGGGCACGATCAGTCAGGGATATTTTGTGACACGGCAGTAAGTCATCAGGAGCCTTGAGGAGGACAGTGTCAGCAGAGGGGTGGGGCTTATGCCCCACTTACTCAAAATGGGAGTAAAAGAAAATGGGAGAAGAATTGGAGATGCCAAGTATACAGACCTCTTTGGGGAGTTTTGCTTGCAGACAGAATAAGAATATGGAGCACAGCTGGTGGGAGAAGAAGGTCAGAAATTTTCTTTTTTTTTTTTTTAATTTTAAAAAAAAAATTTTTTAACCTTTATTTTTTGAGAGAGAGACAGTGTGAGTGGGGTCGGGGCAGAGAGAGAGGGAGACACAGAATCTGAAGCAGACTCCAGGCTCCAAGCTGTCAGCACAGAGCCTGACACGGGGCTCGAACTCATGAGCCATGAGATCATGACCTGAGCCGAACTCGGACCCTTAACCGACTGAGCTACCCAGGTGCCCCAAGGTCAGAAATTTTCTTAAGGTGAAGCAAGTAACAGCATGGTTTCTATCCTGGTAAGTATGATCCAGTAGCCAAAAAAAAAAAAAAAAAAAAAAAAAAAAAAAAAATATATATATATATATATATATGCACATATATATACATATATATATATATAAAGATTTAGGAGAATTTGAATTTTGAGATTCTATTTACTATGATATAAAATTGTTTTGTCTTTAACTTGAAATACATCACAGTGGCAGTTTTTTCCTAAGCTTCTACTAAGTTCCATTATATGTTTACTTCTTGACAGGATACCTTATAAATGTTTGGAGGAAAGTTATCTTTCTTTTATTTTCTTTTCCTTTTCTTTTCTTTTTTTGCTTTAGCCAGTGCAATAACTAGGTAGTAAGTTATTACTGTTTCCTATAAATACAGTTTAGTAACCATGAAGGAATTTGGGGTAATTTTTATGTGTACATGGCTGATCTTTTTTTTCCTCAGGTATTTGGTCATGGAATTAATGGATGCTAACTTATGTCAGGTTATTCATATGGAGTTGGACCATGAAAGAATGTCCTACCTTCTCTACCAGATGCTCTGTGGTATTAAACATCTGCATTCAGCTGGTATAATTCATAGAGTAAGTAGTGATGCCGTGTCAGTTTTGTTTTTAAAATCACAATCATTTTGTTACCGTGATTCTCAAGGTACAAAAGAATTTAATATTTTCAAAAAAAAAATTCTTTGATATTTGTTTATTTTAGAGAGAGACAGAGAGAGGGCAAGTAGGGGAGGGGCAGAGAGAGGGAGACACAGAATCCGAGGCAAGCTCCAGGCTCTAAGCTGTCAGCACAGAGCCTGATGCGGGAGTCAAACCCACTAATCATGAGATCTTAACCTGAGCCAAAGTTGGACACTTAACCGACCACCCAGGCACCCCAATTTTTTTTAAAAGTTGTCAGCATTGAGAATCCAAAGAAACCGTGGGATCGTGTCGAGTTTCCAAATCCTGTTGAGAGTAGAAGATGTTTTTGTGAAGTGCCTGGTTCTCCCCAGCCCACTTGAGCCACCCTGGATGTAGGCTTGAGCTGCTCCATTTGATGCTGCAAAAGAAAAAAATAAAATTTTAACCTTTAATTTTGAAGTGACTTAAAAATTACAAGAACAGGACAGAGAACTACCAAATTATCCCAAACTATTTACCCAGATTCATCTATTAATATATTCACCATATTTGAAATGGCATTTTTAAAGAGCCAGGAATTTAGGTTTGGGGTTGGGAATGGTTAGAGACTAAGTAGTAAATTATACCATTGCTTGAGAAATCTTACCTAAATTATGGACCAAATATCCATTTCTTATGTTGTAAAATTTTGCCACTCCAGCATCCCAGCCCCACTGTTGGGAACTCTGGGAATGGCCTTGGGTGGGCCTCTTGACTGGGCTCTCCTGGGATTTGAACGACAGCTGCCTGGACTAT
Organism: Neofelis nebulosa; assembly: GCF_028018385.1. Lineage (NCBI taxonomy): Eukaryota > Metazoa > Chordata > Mammalia > Carnivora > Felidae > Neofelis > Neofelis nebulosa. Next base: position 150,416,592 of record NC_080782.1, on the reverse strand, counting down.
CAGGAAGTAATATTTAAAAACCAGTGAGATACAGTGTAATTCTGTAAGCTGGTTTTAGGAGTTCTTGTTTATTTTTTGACTTGTAGCACTGTGTAAGCAGACCATCATGATAGATTTTTCTTTAACAACTAAAATGTTGTGTGAGGCTATAGGCAGAGATAATATAATTTTGTTGGAACCATTCTTAGCATTCCCTACGTTATTACCATACTAATTTTGTTGACAGACTGTTGTTAGATATTCTCTTCCAACATCAAGAAGTTGTAATTTCTCTGAACGAAAATCTGTGCAGGGAGAAAGATAGTGAGACAGGAACAATGAAGCCTATTCACATAGAAAAGAATAGAGAGATTTTCAGTGATGCAGAGTAGATCATTTAGGTGCCAGGAAATGTTGGCCACAGCGGCACAGCCCACCCATTCTGAGAGGACTAATCTGCCCTCGCCCCTCATCCTCGTCCTGGGCCTCAGGTCTGTGACCCCAAAGCCAGCATGCGTGGGCAGCGTACCTGGTCCTCCCAGGGCCTGTCTGGCGCATCACACACTGATACGTCCTCCTGACTGGGTGCTGTTTCTTAAAATATGGCCTTTGCTGCCACCAAGTGTTCAGTTCGAATAATACAAATTTGGTTTAAAAATAGCATTATTTCTCTTTTTTAAGTTTTTATTTAAATTCCAGTTAGTTGACATATAGTGTAATATTAGTCTCAGGTGTACAGTATAGTGATTCAACAGTTCTATACATCACCCAGTGCTCATCACAACATGTGCCCTCCTTAATCCCCATCACCTATTTAACCCATTCCTTACTCACTTCCCCTCTGGTAACCATCAGTTTGTTCTCTAGAGTTAAGAGTCTGTTTCTTGGTTTGCCTGTCTCTCTCTCTCTCTCTCTCTCTCTCTCTCTCTCTCTCTCTCTCTCTCTCTTTTTATTCCTTTGCTTTTTTTGTTTGTTTGTTTTGTTTCTTAAATTCCACATATGAGTGAAATATGGTGTTTGTCTCTGCCTTCTTTCACTTAGCATTATAAGTAATATTAATTTTTTAATTAAAAATAAAGACTTCCCAACATACCATTCTATTTCTCTTTCTAAAATTTTCATAGGCCTTCATATAAACGAAGACACTCTTGAACACATTTTGTGTTAAATTCACGTTTTAGAATAAATTTCCAGCCTTATTATTACTAGGCCTCGTAATGTTCAGCCTTATCAGTTTTGTAAAGTTTTGCCTCACTTGTTTCTCCCTTCTTGGAGCAGGAGATTCATAGGGAAGCAATACCTTCACATTCCTGGGGACCTTTTCAGGGCTGAGGCACACACATGCCCATGTTACAGAATGTTCCATCCCTGAAGGTTGGTCCCACTCCTGCTGACCACAAAGTCAAAAAGAGTCCAAAGTCCAAAGAGGTGTCTGTATTGCCCAGCACAATGTTTTGAAACCTGAGGACACCTGAGCAAATGATTCCACGGACCACTTCTCCATCCTGTCACCACCCCACAGGCCTTGCCATTCTTGTATCTGTTCACACATTTGTGTGCCTGCCAGGCTTTGTGTTTGCTCATGAAAAGTCATGTATGTTCGTTGTGGGAATGAGAGAGAAAGCAAAGAGTGAGAGGCCCTGTTGGGACCCCTCCAGGACCCAAGAGGTGAACTGCAAGAGTCCTTTAGTGGGTTAACGGTTGTCCGTGAGCCTCTCCAGTCCTTTCTCCTATACACAGATCCATACACAAGATACACGCTTTCGGTTTGGCTTATTAAAGTGCTTTCATACTACACGTAAAATTTAATTATTTGAAAAATAAAACACCCATGGTCCTACCACTTTTTAGAATCACTTCTATGATTCAAAATTTAAAAGAGGTAAAAGGCCCCCAGCTCTCCGTTGCTGCCTGGAGGTGGCCAGTGATAGCAGTTAGGTGTGTTTCCTTACTAACTTTACAGTGACACTCTCTCCTTATTTGTGCTGATACCAACATATCCGCATGTACTTATGTCCTTTTGAATTTATATTTTTCAGAAAGGGGATCAACTTTTATGTAATTGTTCTGCAATTTGCTGAGCAAGTCGGTTGATTTGTTCCTTATTTTAATTAAGGATCAAATAGTTCTAATATTTATTTGAAAAGAGGGTCCCCACTCTCTCCTTCTCATTTCTCACTCCCCAGAAGCAAACCCTGTTCTTTTAGCTGTCACATTGGTGTTTCTGTCTGTATATTGAAATAATAGTGGATCTCTATCCATTGGCCTTTTTTCAGTTGGGGACGTAAGGTACCAATTTAGCTCCATTTTACCCACCCAGACCCACTCCCTGCCACCTTTCCTGTCCCCTGCTTTCCCAGGTATTTACACTGTTGTGAATTGTAAACCTGTAAATCTCAAGTTTGGGCCAGTATCGATAGTGTGTTTTACATCATCGTGACCCCCTACATGCTCTCTGCTGCACAGCCTCCTATTTATACCATGATTGTATTTCTTTTCCTTTCAACATTTTGTCCCTGAAGTTAACAGTACTTGTTTTTTGATTTGTTTGCATTTCTGTTTTCATTGTTTTGTTTTTCAAGGATGGGGTGGTTTTCTATGCTCTACTTGCTAAGTTAACGCTAAGCCTTCTGCAGGGCATCTAGGTTTTCTCTCAGTTCACCCAGATGATATGCTGTTGCATCACCTGTGAGATCTCGCTCTTGGAGCTTCAGTGCTGCTCCCAGATGGATGGGCTGCCCCCATACCTGATGCGGAGGGATTGTCCTGGACCTGGCCCAGCATTTTCCTGGTGGTTCTCTTCGCCTTTTCCTGGTGGTTCTCTTTGCCTTTTCCTGGTGTTGGACCCCCTGCTTCTGGACCCCTGTCCCATCATTCTCGGATTACTCCCTTGTTTCGGTGGAACACATCCTCCAGTAGCTTCCCCAGAAGTGGTGCATGGGAGGTAAATTTTCTGAGGCCTCATATGCCTGAAACTCTTTACTCTGCCCTGCCACATGAGTCATAGTATGGTTGGACATAGAATTCTCCGCTACACATCAGTCGCCCTCCAGGTTGTAAATGCAGCACCCCGTTGTAGTGTGGTATGATTTGGCTTTTGAGCTTTCTAATACCATTCTTCTTCCTGATCTTTTGCAAGTGCCCTGTTGGGTTTCATCTCTGGAATCTTCTAAAAATATTCTTTTATTTCTTGCATTCTAAAATGTTATGATGATATGCCTTGATGTGGAAATTTTTAATTGTGGTGGGCACTTCGTGGCCCCTTCAGTCTGGAAGGCCATGCCATAGAGCGGTGAGAATTGGGGTGGGGCCAGGTTCTCACCAGGTGGGATGCAGGCCTCCACCACAGAGCCCTGTCTTCAGGCTTGCACCCCTCACCCATGCCCTCCCTGGGCCACATACCAGCACATCTGTTGGTATTATGCCTGAGGCCCTAGTCTGGAAATTTGATTTCAGTTTTTCTCAATTATGGGCCAGTACGAGTGAAGAAGGAGCCCAGGCCTCTCTTCTGCGGTGAAGCTGGGGGGGATCTGGAAGGTCTACCATTACCTTTATACAGATCTTTCCAAAACCTCCCTCAGTGTCCCATCCCTGCTGCACGCTGCCTTCTGGAACACCTGTCGTTCACTTCCTGAGTGTCTCCTGGATTTGTGGTCCCCCTTGTCTTGCTTGGGCCACTCACTGAGGTTGGAATGTGCTGTACTCAGTCAAGTCATTTCCTGCCCCTCTGCTGCTCTTTGTCCCCATAGAGCGCATGGGGTTTTTCACTGACAGCATTGGCGTGCCAGGATAGGCTTGGATCTGCAGGATACATTTTGGGAGAAGGCCTGTGAGGAAGAACTGGGGAGTGGGCTGGAGCAGCTGGAGCAGGTGGAGAGGCCAGAAGGAGGCAGCACAGGCCTGACCCTTTGGAGGGGTTGAGGGCAGAGCTGCAGAACAGCTCTCAGAAAGCTTTGCCTGCCCTGGAGTCCATGAGCCACCCGCCAGGGAAGTCTGGTGTCTCACAAGAAGGGGCTTCTGCCACGCACAGTCACTGATCAAGAGCCACACAGGTCAAGAGAAGCTCCCTGATGCTCCCCATGGGCCTCTCTTCCTGAGGGGAACTGAGGAGGAGGTAGGCCACTGGGACAAACTATAGCTCCTGTCATTGCAGCTGCTCTCTGGGCCCCAACAGATGTTCATTCTCTCCCTTTTCCATTCTCCCTACCTTCAGCCACCACCTTGGCAGGTCACTATGGCTTGCCTACATGTGACCCAAACCTTCAGATCTGAGGGGTCTGACTCTGGTGGCTCACGGTGGGCCACTGGGTCCATGGATCCACCCGGCAGTCACCTCCCCAGCCCTGCAAGGGTATGATTGGAAAGGATACACTTGGCAGTTGGAGTGACCTCTGCATTGGTTCCTTGGCCTGTGAGGTAAGAAGTATCACGATGGGGAAGGCCAAGTGGAAACATGAGACTGTCCCCTCAAGTCAAAAATATTGATCTCGGGGGGTTGGGAGGGATAGAGGAGATTAGCGCCACCATTGCAACTTAAGGAATACGGGGATAGTGGTTCTGTCATATCTCAGTTTGACTCACTAGTCCAGCCCGGAAGAAACTAGGTGGTCCTAGAGAGTGTAGACCTCTGCGACATAACCAGCTCATAGTCCTGGTTGCAGCTGCTGTGCACGATGTGGTAGAGTTGCTGGAACGATTAATAAGGCCCCAGGGACGGCGTGAAGCCATTGATTGCACAAATGCATTCATCTACACGGATTGGAAAAGAGGATCATAACATAGCTGGAAGAGGTCTGGACCAGTCTCCATGTTTTACCCAGCCTCCCAACCCCCTTCTAAGTGGGTCTTCGAGTTGCAAGGTCCATGCAGAGCTTTTGTCCAGTAGTCCTCCAGATAACTGCATAGCCTCCCATGCCAAGGTTTGGTCACCCAGGCGAGTGGCTATGGTACCTGTGGGGAAGAATTGGGGATATCAAGGCAGTGGATGTTTGTCCCCATGTGCAGAGTCCTCCTTCCTAGGATACCCCTTCAGTCAGTGGGTTCTGATCTGAGAAGTGACCAGGCCTTGTGGTGCTTTGTGGGGTGATGCCCTCGGCCTCCTCCTCTTCTGCTGCCCTCGCCTTTCTTCGGTTACACATGCTTTGTGCACTCTTGTTGGCTGTCCCAGGGATGCCTCACTCTCTTCACTATCCCCACACCCTGTGGGTCAAGCCCCAAGTTCAGGTGTCCTTCCTATTTTAATGTGTGTTTCTTATTTTCCTTGTTTGGGGTGGTTTTCAAGATTTAAAGGGACAGAACTATCTTGACTCTGCTGCCTTGAAGCTCTAAGTCCAGTTGGTTTTGGAAAGCTGCACCTGGTTTTGTGTGAAGGCTGATGAGAGAGCGGCACATTAGTGGGGAGCCTCCCATTAGCAGGCATCCAGAGGTTGGCCACTTTCCCCAAAGCCTGCCAAGACCACTGTCTACACCGCACAGCCTGATTTGCATTTTATTATCACAGTTTTCCAGCAGATGGCAGTAAAGTATGTTCCAACCAAATCAGTAGCCGACAAGAATTTTCTGACAGGTGAAAGGGGCATGTTTTCTTTTCTTTCTTTTTTCCAAATTTAAATTCAGGTTAGTTAACATACAATGTAGTCTTGGCTTCAGGAGTAGGACCCAGTGATTTCATCTCTTACATATGACACCCAGTACTCATCCCAACAAGTGCCCTCCTTAATGTCCATCACCCATTTAACCCATCCCCCTACCCACCTCCCCTCCAGCAACCCTCAGTTTGTTCTCTGTATTTAAGAGTCTCTTATGGTCTGTCTCCCTCTTTATTTTTATCTTATTTTTCCTTCCTTTGAGTTTCGTAAATTCCACATATGAGTGAAATCATATGGTATCTGTCTTTCTCTAACTGACTGATTTCACTTAGCATAATACCCTCTAGTTCCAGCTACGTAGTTGCAAATGGCAAGATTTCATTCTTTTTCATCACCAAGTAGTATTCCATTGTGTATATACACCATATCTTCTTTATCCATTCATCAGTCAATGGACATTTGGACTCTTTCCATAATTTGGCTATTGTAGATAGCACTGCTATAAACATTGGGGTGCATGTGCCCCTGCAAATCAGAATTTTTGTATCCTATGGATAAATACCTAGTAGTGCAATTTCTGGGTTGTAGGGTAGTTCTATTTTTAATTTTTGAGGAACCTCCACACTGTTTTCCAGAGTGGCTGCACCAGTTTGCATTCCCACCAACAGTGCAAAAGTGTTCCCCTTTCTCCACATCCTCACCAACATCTATTGTGTCCTGAGTTGTTAATTTTAGCCATTCTGACTGGTGTGAGGTGATATCTCATTGTGGTTTTGATTTGTATTTCCCTAACGAGTGATGTTGAGCATCTTTTCATGCGCCTGTTGGCCATCTGGATGTCTCCTTTGGAGAAGTGTCTATTCACATCTTCTGCCCATTTATTCACTGGACTGTTTTTGGGTGCTGAGTGTGGGCATGTTTTCTAAGTCACTCTGCAGTTCATTGAACTGGCCAGTGGTGCAGCTGTAGTAACCCTTCTCCCTGTGGCTGTGCTTTAGATCCAAGGCCAGAGTGTATTTCAGGGGCTGCTGGGTGGCAAAGTATAGACACTACAAATTTTTCAAAAATCAGCCTCCTAAAAAGAAAGCACCTGTTGACATCCCCACCAACAGTGTAAGGAAGGTTCTGTGTTGGCTTCTCCTGCCAGCCCTGGATATTATCATGATTTTCCTCATTGCCACGGGAGAGACCAAAAATAACTCCTTGTCATTTGGAAATTTAAAAAAATTATAATAATAATTTTTTTTTCACAAAGTTGAGCATTATTTCATTTGTTAGCAATTTGTATTCTCAGTTGCCTCTTCTTGCCACAGTCTTTGGGTTTAAAAAAAAGAAACTAGGAACAGGTTGGTTTATTTTGCCTTAGCGTATTACTGCCTCCTCACAGGGAAGAGTCACTGGTTTGCGTGAGGGGCTGATTCAGTGCCTGCAGAATTGTGGGTGTGGGGTGGTGGTGCTCCCCCAAGTCTTTCCCACATCAAGACACACGGAGAAGGTGGTCACATGGTGCTCTGGGGCCGATGAGGGGCCAGAGCATCTGCATGGGAATTGGTCGGAATTTTCATTGCAATTTTCACACATTAGATATTTAAACCAAATCCAGGAAGTTTGGAAGGAGGACATTTAACAGTAATGGAACATAATTTCAGCTGATGTTATTTTTAAGTGGTTTCCTGCTTATCCTGCTAACGCATTGTAGCCATCACACACACCTGTGTGTGCTCATCTGTGACACATCACTTGGAAAGCGTTAGTCAGGTAGGTACTGGGCCTGAAACCTCACACCTAAAGCCCTCCCAGGTCCTCCTGTGTGATGTGACTTGGGAAAAGAATAGATGGGGATAGTTTGGAAGGCAGTGTCTAGGGTGAGTTTTCAGGCTGCTGTCTCAGGCAGAAGTTGGATTCCTGTGGCCTGAGGAAGGTTCTGGGATCGGGGGTGGAAGGTGGGGTCACCATGAAAAAAGGCCTGGGGTTGTGGGGGAAGAAACTGCAGAAATTGTGTTCATGTGTTCAGGGTATGGGGTATAGGCGAGTGTGACCTGTGTGTTCACACAGCAAGCATTTCCTGAGCTTCTGCTACGTCAACCTGGGTCCTGCATCTCCTGTCACAGAACTGGTGCTGGCAGGGGAAGACGAAGGTGCCTCAAGGGTGGGGTGGGCTTTCTTTTTGGAGATAAGGAAGTGATTGTGGAATTCTTTTTCTGAAAGAAGAAAGAGCCATCCGAAGGTTGCAGAGTCAGAGAATTCTAGCTCTGTGCTGTGCAGCATGGCGGCCACTAGCCACATAAGGTTGTTGAGCGCTCAGAATGTGGCTGTTATTGTAAATACACAGATGTCAAAGACAGTACCAAAAACAGAATGTAAAGTATGTCATTAGTAATTTGTATATATTGCTTACATTTTAAAATGATAACACTATGGGGGCGCCTGGGTGGCTCCATTGGATGAGCATCTGACTCTTGATTTCGGCTCAGGTCATGATCTCACTTGTGCACTCCACATTGGGCTCCATGCTGAGTGTGGAGCCTGCTTGAGATTCTCTGTGCTTCTGTGCTTCTGTCCCTCAACCCCGCTCATGCTCTCTCTCTTTCTAAAATAAAACAAAAACAAAACAAAAATAAGATGATAATATTGTGGATATATTGGGTTAAATAAGGTAGAGTATTAAAATTCATTCCACCCATTTGTGTTCATTCTTCCTGGTGTGGCTACTAGCAAATGTAAGTTCAGTACGTGGCTTACATTATATTTCTGTGGGCAGCGGGATGAACAGGAGGAGGGATGGGTGGGCTCTAGGGAAGCACTGAGGAGGTTTTAAGCAAAAGGATGTCACGAAGCTTCCCACATGGGCCTGAGGGTGACCATCTGACTCCTTTAGGCTGATCTGTATTCGTTTCAACTTAAGAGAGAAACATTTTCCAAAATCTGTGTTCAGTTCTAACTCTGCCCGCCCCCCCCACCATTTCCCCCAGGACTCAGGTACATCAGCAACCCCCAGCTTCACAAATCCCTACCCACACAGTGTTGTCCACTCCTGTTCATTGTGTTCATTTAAACCATTTCTGCCCTAGGATTTGAAACCTAGCAACATTGTAGTAAAATCAGACTGCACGCTTAAGATCCTTGACTTTGGCCTGGCCCGGACAGCATGCACCAACTTCATGATGACCCCGTACGTGGTGACGCGGTATTACCGGGCACCCGAAGTCATCCTGGGCATGGGCTACAAAGAGAATGGTGAGTGTGGGTGACACATGGCTGCTGGTCACCACCAGCCTTGTCCCGTGAGCCAAAGGAAGCACAATGTGGGGGCTGCGTTATACACAAGTCATTGTGGCCCATCTCTACTGGCAGAAATCACCCACTGTTACAAATTCACTTCCAAAATGAGTATCTGTGAACATCTATCAAAGTATAACATATTTATTATAGAGAAGTATGCAAATCTATAACAGCAGTGGTACCCAAGACCTCCCCAGCCCACCTCTGGGTCTCAACCCCCCAAAGGAAGCCACTATCCTAATTTCCAGCACCAAAGCTTACTTTTACTTATTGGTGAACTTGGTATAAATGGAATAATACATGTTCTCTTTTGTGTAAAATGGGTTTTTTAACACCAAAACTTAACTTACTCTAGCAATATCAGAGCTCTTTGTAACTTAGACCTTGACAAATTTGTCGAAAAGAACTCAATCACATTTCCTTGCTAAGAGTCTGAAAGTTTGCACAAGTCATCGGGGAATGAGCTGTGCTTCAAGTTTTAGATGCTCTGTAAGCAGTGTTCTGACTCTGACAGATGAGGGACACAGCCCTGTGGCTCCCTGCTGGCTCCTCCCGTCCCACCCCCACCTGCAGTAAATAGCCCTCTGCCTGGCTGAGGCCTGGGGTTCAGCTGGGCCCCATGGAAGAGGGGGAAAGGCTGGAAGTCAGGGCACCTCTGGCGGGTCCTCACCTGGAGCCCACACGAGCAATCTGCCTCTGTGAGTTCCCACCGACACGGCAGTTTAGCGAGGACCGTTCGGCGGGTGTCATGTCCATATGTTACAAAAGTTCCCATTGACAAGCTGGGTCTGTCTCTGTTGGGAGGGGGTTTGAGAAAGATGTGTGGGGGTCTCCGGCTGGTTTTAATCACCTGGTGTTTGGTAGTGGACATCTGGTCTGTCGGGTGCATCATGGCAGAAATGGTCCTCCATAAAGTCCTGTTCCCAGGAAGAGACTGTATCCTTCACAGGGAGAGACCCAGCACTGGCCACGGGGGTGGGGGTAGCGATGGAGGTGGGCACATGGCCACACAGCTTTGCGGGGACAGCCACCTCTCCTTTTTGGGGTTTTGTTTGCTTCTCAAGCTGGGAAGTCCGGGAATCTTTGGCGCTAAAGCCCAGATTGCCGCTTACTGAAAGCCAGAGGAGAGGCCAGCACTCATTCGCATTGTGTAAAAAGTTCACCCTTAGCCAGCAATTTATTTTTCCATATTTGTGTGTTTAGTACACTGTTAGAATTCCTTTTCCTCACCTTTGTTTTGTTCATGGCACTTCATAATTTTGTCATTTCATTTTGTTTTCAGTTGATATCTGGTCAGTGGGGTGCATCATGGGAGAGCTGGTGAAAGGTTGTGTGATATTCCAAGGCACTGATCGTATCCTTCCCGGGACCTTCCCGGCCATGCTTTCCATAAATGCCAAAGGCAGCAGGAGCTCAAAAGGAAAATGTTATAATTCTAGACTGTGTTCTAAGGGGGTCTATATTATGTTTGTTAAAGTAGTGTCACAAACCAAGTGGTTCAACTTTACGTTTTCTTTTTTACTTGACTACCTGTAATGGTTTTATTAAACCAATTATATTAGTTTTTAATTTTATCAAAAATAGCTTAGAAATTTACTTACTCTTTGACAGATGTATTCTGATATTTAAGTGAAAATACCATTTATTAGACCATTCAGTTAATTTAACAAGGAAAGTTCCTATCTAAATTTAATAAGCCAATACCCTTGTGTCATTTAATTAGCATACCATTTTGTTAGTTACCAGTATGGATTAAAATATTTTGCCCCCAAAGTAAGAACTGAAGCACACTACATAAGACCAAAGTAAAAGAGAATAAAAGGAAAAGTTTGTGAGGAACAGGATATGTTAATTTTCTTACCTATTACTCTACTGACATTTTGTAGAAATTTTTAAAAGATCCATCTAGAAGGTTCTTTTGTGACACACCTGGAGAAGTCTTAATAAATATAAAATGCAAAAGATTAATTTATACTGTGGTTAGCAAATCACATTAATGACATCAACCATAAAAGAGAAGAGATAATGTAATACTTATAATAGCTTTCTTTCCTCATATTCCTCCATCGTTAATATTTTTTACTCTAACATGGTTCTTCACATATTCCCTTTTTCATTTGTGTTCCACTTACTATTTTCATTAGTCTTTGATTTTGTTTTTTTGTTATGAAAGCTTAAAGTGGTCTCTGTCCATTGGCAGATTGATGGTTAATTTTAAAGGAAACCAAGCTGTGTAGTCAGTGCTTTGTATGTATTTTATTAAAGTTGCTTTCATTTTTTATAATTTTATAAGGGTGATTTTCTTGTAATATAAATTCTTTACAACACAAACATGGAATGAAAAGATTTTGTTCTGTCATTTTATTTGCCTTCCTTGACATTTTTCACATCACAGATTTTATGTGGAGTTAAATACAACATTTTATTTTGTTCTAATAAATTTTCCAGCAGTTTTCCATAGCCTTTCCTTTGATTTGCTTGTTCCAAACTATAAATAAGTCTGCAAACAGACTCAGTTTAAAAAGGAAAACTTGATAAATTCTAAAGATAAATAATTTAGAAGTATCTATTTAACATCTCGTTTGTCTCAATTCTTATTCATTTTATGCCTTTCCTTTTTTAATTGAATGTTTTCTTCAGAAAGTACAAAAAAGAAAACTGTGAATACTTTTTGGAGCATTATTAAGTAATTTAAAGTTCCTACTTTACATATTACCATCTTGCAGTGTCAATAATTAATAGTTTTATATATAAGGCCACCTAATGTCATTCTCAAAATACACACCGAGATTAACGTCATTCTCCAAAGACAGTTTTGCCCACACCTTCAAACATTAGATTAAAAATTGTAAGCATGGAAAAAGATTCTGGAAAGCAGACTGCAGTTCTCTGAGATTTGCTTTCAGATGTGTGATCTGGGATAGAACAGGAATGCCTGTCCCCACAGTAGCCCACAAGGAAAAGACAGCCTCAGCCAGACCACCTTGGGTGCACATGGTGGCTGTGCATGCTGGATGAGTCAGGGCCTCTCTGAGCCTTGGTTCCTCTTGGGTATAATGAGAAGCCCATGGTAGCTAAGGGACGGTAATGCACGAACACACCTGGAAGATCAGCCAGGCTTCTTGGGATGGTCTTTTCCTTTCCCACCACCCTTTAGTCTACAAAAACGACCCTTTATCATGAACACGCTAGACATTTATTGAGCGCCCACCCATTTCTAGGCTCCTGTCTGACTCACATTGGGAACAGTTGTTGCAGCTGCTGAGCCGAAGCCAGACTGTCAAGGGCATGAGCAGAAGCAGGGAGATGAGGGGCTGTTTCAGTTGTTCGGTGAGAAGGGCTTGAATGCCGCACAATTCTGCTTCGGCATCACATAGGAACAAAAGAGTGAGGGAAGAGAATACACTAGTGACTCGAATGGCCAGGACTCCTCTCCCAAGCAGGACTGCAGATGGCCAACATTCTGGAAGAACGGAGTTGTCTTCTTTGTTCTTCTAAGAGCATTTCTGCCGCCTGGGTTCTTCCATAATGATGTAATTGGATTTTTCTGAGACAAACCTCTATTAGATTTTTCTAAAAACTTTTAAAAACTGCTTTTTAAACATTGCTGCCTACATGATTTTTTTCTGTCCTACGTTCTCTCATATAATTGTTAACAGTTTCAGAATCCCTCTCCACCTCATTATTCCAAGCCCCCTGTGAAACAGGCAAAGCTGGTATTTTCTGCGTTTTACAAACAAGGGAGTTGAGACCCAAGGGAGACTGACTGCCCGGCACCTGATGCATGTCTAGTGCACAGTGGAGTCTGGAACCCGGGTCATGTACTTTGAAAGGAGATAAAATGTGCTCCAAGGTACTGCAGTGATGGGCATGGTCAGTGCCAAGTAAAACACAATGACCTCCCAAAGCTGTCTAAGCCCAGTTACAGGAAGACATGTGGTCCTGTGAGAGAGGACAAGGCTCAGAAAGCCCCAGCTCACGTGCCGCACCCCACCTTAGACCGAGGACTCAGATCTGTCCACTTTAAGGAGCTTTCCAATCTAAGTAACTTTGATGTGAAAATTGATTTCAGTCTGCCTAAGTAATATCTAATTTCATCTTTAATCACTTCTGTCATAAGTATTCTTCAGTTACAAGATTAACTGTATTTTGATCTAGAAGGGAAGGCATACGTTCCTCAGTGTGTTGGTTTAATAAACCATGATCAGAGTTTATAAAGGAGCAGAGTTTTTAAAAGTAGTGTCAACTTTGGAGACCCCAACCACCATGTGAATATTATTTTAGAATACCTCGGCTGCCCCAGTGGGACAGCCTAGTTAATTACCTGTCAGTAGGTGAAAATAGGATTTAAGTGTTTCTTTGAATAATGCTACTCCGTGTAACGTGACTGTAAGCCCCTTCAGTTGTATTTTCCTCAAGAGACTCCTTAGATATTGATCAGTGGAATAAAGTCATTGAGCAGCTAGGAACGCCGTCTGCGGATTTTATGAAGAAACTTCAGCCGACCGTGAGAAATTATGTAGAAAACAGACCAAAGTACCCTGGAATCAAATTTGAAGAACTCTTCCCAGATTGGATATTCCCATCAGAATCTGAACGAGACAAAATAAAAAGTAAGATGCCCTTCCCCTTCCCCCCCCCCCCCATATCGGTTTTCTCAATCCAGGGGCCGCTTTCACCTTTTCAGGTTTGCATTCTGACAGCTACGAACGTTAGGAGATAACATAGTTGAAAGTCTCAAAGTTATTTACTAGAATGAAGGCTTGGTGGAGAGAAAGCCTAAAAGACCTAAAAGTTCTATCCTCGATAAAATGGCCTCACTGAGCCTTTGGTCCAAATAAAAAGGTTCACGTCAGTCTGAAAGACTCTGATGTTAATTACAGCAATTGGAATTCACACAGTTTTCAGGCATAAGGAATAAGGAATACTTGAATTACGATTCTCGCCCAATTGAAGAGTCAGAAACTGTATTACAGTTCAATTTAAAAAGTTTCTCCTCCCTTCCACCTGTGCCCACCTCTAAAAATGTGATTTAAGGCAAAGAACAGATTTCTCTCCACATCAGGGCAAAACTGTGCCTCAGTCAGAAAAACCCCATCTGTCCTTTGCCCACCCATGTGAGCTTTAATTGCTGAAACCTAGGTGAGCCTTATATTTGACTGAGTTATTGAACTTGTTGGGTTTTTTCCTAACAACTGATCTCTAGATTTTTTTTCAAGTGTCTGTTGCCAACATTCTATACAGGTCAGCATAGCAGAGGTATCTGCGAAGTGTTGTCTAGTGTGCAAACGTGAGATTATTTGTATGGCTTAAAAGGTCTGCTCTAATTTCATTTTGATGGGACATCAGGCGGGAAAAAAAGCCTGCCCGTGTTTTATGCCTGCACTTCAGGCAGTGCCGCCCTTAGCTGCATCCTGTGCCTTCCCTGGTGGGTTCTACCCCCGGACCCCCCCTTCAGCCTCCGGTTGGCCTGTGTCCACCTGGTACCCTTTCCCCAGGCCCTGCCACCCCTCCTCTCCTCCCAGATCCAGAGGCAAGAAACCACATTTGAAAATCTGTGTAGTGAAAGTGTAGTGTAGTGATGTGTAGTGAAAGTGGCTGCTCGGCTCATTCTTCAAGAAAAAGGCTCGATTGATCAGGAACCTGTCACAAATTTCTCAAAGATCACACATCTTTGTTCTCTCTGTACTGTCATGTTGTCTTTATACAATTTCCTGTGTCTGAGCATTAGTTTATTAATCTAATGTTTGTTTTCACCCCAGCAAATCAAGCCAGAGATCTGTTATCGAACATGTTAGTGATAGACCCTGACAAGCGCATCTCTGTAGACGAGGCTCTGCGTCACCCTTACATTACTGTTTGGTATGACCCTGCTGAAGCAGAAGCGGTAAGCACCTGTTTTCCAAGGCTTGTGTGTAAAGGCAGGGCTCAACATTCCCTCGGGTCTTCCGTCTGTTAGTCCAGAGTGGCCACATAAGGATAGTAAGTTCTAGATTTCAAAGGACCCCTGAATACCAAGGGGCCTACAGTCGTCTGGGACCTGGTTCCCTTTAGGGACACTTGCTGCGGGGGCTGCAGCTCAGTGTAGCTCGGGAGGGAACATGCTTCTGCGGTGGAGATACTATTCCTTTACGCAGATGCTCATGTGTGATTGTACTAACATTGCCATTTGCTAAGCTTCCATTGTTTGCCTGGCACTGTGCCATGTGCGCCTTGGTTAGAACACCTTCTTCAGGCCACCCCATCAGAGAGGCTAAGAAACTCGCTGAAAATCACAGGTTTATTTATCCTTCCCTCGAGGCACCTGCCAGGGGAGTCCCGCTTCCGAGTTTGGTGCCCAGGTGCATTTTTCCTTAGTGGCACTGGTGTGGATAACCTCTGACTACGAGCAAAGTAACCACATAGTGGCAGGCTCACTTTATGCCACCGTAGAGCACATTTTTATGACTTGGCCTATGGATTTAACCATCACATGAAACACTGTTTTGTGTGCAAGGAATCCTAGTTATAAGCATGTGATTTTTAAGCAGGTTTTGGGAACAGCCCATTTGAGTTGAGGATTGGGTTTGGGGGCTCTACCATGAAGCACTGCAAACCTGAGCTCTATTCTGTACCTTCCGGATTTCCTAGCCCTTCCCTTGTCTGGGGCGGGTCTCCAGAAAACAGCCTTTGATTACCACTTTTTTAGTTCCATTTGGGCAGATGTCATTAGAGTGGAGGTCATGTGATTGTTAAGAGGGCCATATTTTTTTGGTTAATTTTTTCCCTAATTATTTTGATTCCAAAACTGATGTAATATCACACTTAGGAGGAAATCTCTAAGAAGCCATATATTGCATGAAAGCCACATGACAAATAGATTAGAATCTTCACAGTGATGTTATGGTCTTATTCATGCCTCATTCCTGTTTTAACCGTTGACTTTAACTGTGATTTAATTTTCAGCCACCACCTCAGATTTATGATGCCCAGTTGGAAGAAAGAGAGCATGCAATCGAGGAGTGGAAAGGTAAGGGCTGATTTTGCCCCTTACTCATGGCACTTCTTCAAGTTCTGTAAAGGGGCGGCTTTTCACTTGTTGCAGTAGCCTTTCTAGGGAAGGCTAGCAGAGTCTCTCTTGGCCCATCTCTTGCCCCTCCCTGGTAGAGAAGGAACTTGAAGATAACAGAATTAGAGAGGAGCACATTGGAACTGCATACCATTTGCTTCCAAAGATTGTAAGATTGACCAAAAACCCACCGCAAATTCAGCCAGTAATCAGGAGGTTGAACTAATAATTTTTCATTAAAAAGAAGAATCAGGGGTCATTGAGAAAGAACCCTGGTCAGTGCAGGTCAGAAGTGGCAACGGGTCTTGCCCAAGCAGATTATGTCTGCTTTCCCCAGGGTATCGGGGATGCCGTGACCTTCATGAACACTCAACAGGGTGACACACATGGCCACACTCTGGCCAAGAGCGGCCTTGTGAGCCTCAGGAAATGCTTGCAAGGTGCTCATCCTGGTTCACAAATACCAAAATTGTAGAAACCCCTAATGCATCTTTAGTAGGTTGTTAGCTTTTCTCACCAGGGAGGATGGAAGAAACTGAAGTTGAAGCCAAGAAATGACTGAGGAATTTGGATTAATTTCTGGCCACTCTGGAGGGGCTTCTGGCCGACATATGGATACTGGTTCCATTTGGAGAATCCCAAGTAACGATGGAGAGAAACATGTGCAAACAGTACAAAAGCATCCAATCCTTTAAAATGTTCTGTGAGAGTCACTTTTCTAGTCCCCTGCCCCTCGTAAAACCCACATGTGAATTTACAACTGCCTGCATTTTTGGCTGCCTTAACAGTTGGGCTGAAAGATGTAATGGATCAACAAAGTGTGGATGTTGTGATCTAGGCAAAAGATATTATTGAATTAACTGTATATCACAATTAAAAATAAGACACCACAGTGCCCTTGGAGGGGTTTCAATTGATTTGGAAGCAGGGTTCAGAGATGCAGAGAAACTGATGGAGCCTTTTAACTTGCATTTCTGTTTGAAGAGCTGATTTACAAAGAAGTACTGGACTGGGAAGAAAGAAGCAAGAATGGTGTTGTGAAAGATCAGCCTTCAGGTTAGTGATTGCTTTAATAGTTGATGTTTTCCTTTTCCCTGTACAACTTATCCAAATGGCAGTGATGCATTAAATGCCAGCTCGACCGGCCCTGGATCTGGAAGCTCCTTGTGTGAGGTAGTCTTCCTGTTTGGGTTTGTCTTGGCTGTGACAACTAACATATTACTGACAGGCCAGGCACTAAGCTAACTGCATTATAGACAGTCTCGTCTCATGCTTGCAACTGCTGCCATCAGCTCCATTTACAAACGAGGGAGTTGAATTTAAAACTCTTCCAATGTTTTAATTTAATGAGTGCCTGGGTGGCTCAGTCAGTTAAGCGTCCAACTTCTGCTCAGGTCATGATCTCACGGTTGACGAGTTCGAGCCCCGCGTCAGGCTGTGTGCTGATGGCTCAGAACCTGGAGCCTGCTTCAGATTATGTGTCTCCCTCTCTCTCTGCCACTCCCCTGCTCGCTCGCTCTCTCTGTCTCTTAAAAATTACTAAACATTAAAAAAAATTTTTTTAAACATTTCTTATGTGCATGACCCTCTTCATATTGGCCCCACCCAGTTTAAAAAGAAAATCAGTGCAAATCTAAGAAAAATGGAATTTGGTTTTCTTTGAGAAAAACTGTTCATATAATTCTCCCATATTTCTATTTGATCTACCTAGTGGTAGATTCATTGTATGACTGCTAGAGACATATGTGGTGTTAATTTAGGTCCGTAGGATCCCACCTGCTTCCTAAATGAAATCCTTCAAGTTATATTTACTTCCTCACCTCGCACCCCCCTCCCCAAAAGCACACGTGCACACACACAGAGAAGTGCAGATTGCACTGCTTACTTTTCTTGAATTTTGTATTCAGCATGATCTATGTGTCAAGCATCTAGAGATTATATAACTTCCACACTTTAGGTGCTTGTGGTTAACTAAGCACAAATTTCAGACTGCAAGCACTGACCTCTGAGAGCTTGGATGTTTTATTTTTGCTCAAACCAGACTAAAATATGGACGGTAGGAAATAGGATAGTTTCACATACCTTAAAAATTCAAAATGTCAGTTTTGGGGATGTATAAAATAAAATGAACAAGAGGCCGCTAAATTTTTTCCTTTTTTTTTTTTTTTTTTTGTTGTTTTGTTTGTATACAGTCTTTGTTTCTGCTAGCAGGTGTTTTTATTAGAAAAGAATTCTTCAAAGATTACTGCTTTTCTCCTTGGACAAAGTGTTGATGGACACCTGAACTCTATTTGGGCTTCAGCCTTTTTGTGACACTGATCGTTGTAGGACAGGTTCAGTAGTTTTTCTATTAAAAATCTTTTTTAAAGCAGCAGGTTTTTTTTTTTTTACTTTTTTTTTAATGTTTATTTTTGAGAGACAGAGACAGAGCGTGAGCAGGGAGGGGCAGAGAGAAAGGGAGACACAGAATCCGAAGCAGAGGCTCCAGGCTCTGAGCTGTCAGCACAGAGCCCAACATGGGGCTTAAACTCACGAACCGTGAGATCATGACCTGAGCCAAAGTCGGACGCCTAACCAAATGAGCCACCCAGGCACCCCTAAAGCAGCAGGTATTTTTTAAGATGATTATACACATGCACATATGTGACGTTTTGCCACTAGGAAGAAAAGAAGAATGTTGCAGGTGGGCCAGGGAACCGCACGAGCACGGAGCTGAGGGATGGCCTAAAGTCTCACTGCCCGAACCTGCAGCAATGTCGTGCCTCAGATTTTATTATATTTGGTTTTCTTAGCACAGATGCACCAGTAAGTAGCAACGCCACTCCTTCCGAGTCGTCCTCCATCAACGACATCTCATCCATGTCAACCGAGCAGACGTTGGCCTCAGACACAGACAGCAGCCTCGATGCCTCGACGGGACCCCTGGAAGGTTGTCGATGATAAGTTATGAGCAGCAGAGCTTGTCATCAGTGAAGGAATTCTCGCTTCCATGGGCCTGAAATGCTTGGGGGGGTTGATGGAACCAAATAGAAAAAACTCCATGTTCTGCATGTAAGAAACACAATGCCTTGCCCCTACTCAGTTCTAATAAGATTGCCTGCCTAGATTATAAAATGAAGCAGATCATGTCTGAAGGAAACAAGTGCAAGCCACACTCTTAGAGATTATGTTCCAAGGTCATTTCAGGTGAGCAATTAGAATAGGTGATTTTTTTTTTTAAGTTGTACGGTAATAGTGGTGACAATTTCTCATCCTCAGTAACTGTTGGGACTTCTATGCATGTGACCACATGTGCTTGCTCTTGCCATCTAGCACTTTGGAAATCAGTATCTAAATGCCAAATAATCTTCCAGGTAGTGCTGCTTCTAGAATGATCTCTTAATCCTCTGAAGTGATTTGGTGTCTGTCCAGAAAAAATAGATTTATGTGTATTAATTGGCCACCATCATATTATCATATCTTACCTTCTTTTATGGTATGATTTATTCTATCTTTTGTATTTCAGAAGGAATATAATTAAATCTATTTAATAAAAAATACAACTTTTCTTAAATTTGTCATGTTTTGGGCTGAGAATTATCACTGCTAAAACCAAGACACTTATAGGGACACTTTATTTCCTCTAAATTGTCTTAGTCTGGGATGACTGTGCATTCAGCTTTAATGCATGATAAAATTTTAAGTTTTGTGCTGCTTAGGCCATATATACCTTTAAAATCCTATCTACCCTTGCTCTGTTTTCCTGGTCTTCTGGACGTATTAGTTTAAAATGCTACCTAAAACTTCACCTTCTTTATCAGGCACCTAACACTCCACATCAATGACATGATGGCCGACAGATTCTTGAATCCATCAGCGGCAAGGGTAGAATTTTGTGAAATGGTCACTGAAGGCGACCGCAGTCACTTTCCAAGTGCTTGCTTTGCCCGAGACTGCTCAGGGTCCTCTCTTACCTTCCCTCATTCAAGGTGAGACTCACCATCTCCCAAGGCAGCGTTTCTGGTTTCTAATCTAACGTTCGTTCATACTCGATTTTCTTTCTTTGCTGAAAGAAACCACATTAAATGCCCCCCCTCCCTTGGGTCTGTTTTAGGAAGCAAGGTGATTTGGAAGGCCTGTGTGGTGGTGGTGTTTTCCACTTATGGAGCATTTCCTTTTCCTGAGGGAAACCCATGAATTTTCTGGGAAAAACTCCTCACGGGGATATGGAGGAAGCACCCTCAAGAGTAGTGATTAACTATTGAGTCTTTTCTGATTTAAAACTGCTCACCTGAAATTGATGCTTTCAGACTTTCTGATATGGAAATCATTCAGAGTTCACTAACATACTGAGTATTGAAGCATCACTGCAGAAATGGAGTTACAATGGTCACATTTTGGCCACCTGTGCTCATGATGCTTGTCCCTTGAGCTTATTGTGTTACAGATTCATATCTTGTGTTTCACTGTTGCAGAAGCTATCGACTGGGTTAACATTCTATAGAATGTGTTCTGAAGAGGAACTTTGATAAGAAAGTCTATCACAAATATTACCTAAAATATATACAATTCTGTCTGTACCAGTTGCGTATCTTATTGGTTGGTCTTATCACTGGAAACTGGAACCCTTGATGAAAAAAAATCATACTGAAGTAAGAAATAGTTTTATATTGTGAGGTTTAGACACATTCAAGTACAAGATGGAAATACTAACTTGGACTGAAGTAGAAACACCTATTAGATGGCTTAGGGTGGTTCTGGTTTCGGAGGCCTGATAGTATAGTGAAGAAAGTTATCATCATACACATACAAACATTTACAATAGCCTTCTCACTAATACTCATTCTTCAAAAAGACTTTACTAAATCTATCTTTAAAAAGAAAAGCAAAGAAAGAGGAGAATCTTTCAAATGCTTTATCTGCCCTAGGCTTACGTGAACCCAGCACAGGGATGCCGTGGGCACATTCAGCTCCTCGCTGGGCACCATTTGTAAGCGGAGCTGGGTGCCCCCGCAGACTGGCTTCCTGCTTACTCATTCCTCCGTGCGTTCATGGGGGGAGCCTGTATTGGTGCAGATGGGTTTCCTGCCGAGCCCACCTTCTACCAGGTAGCAGCGAGGGCACCGAGGACAGGCCACAGGGCTGCAGATAGCAGAGCTCCGCAGAAATACCTCACCCCACTTCAGGGTCCTCCCTCCTGAGCCGAGATGCACCAGAGTCCTGGTGCAATGCAGATGGTTTCAAACCGCTCTCCGTGGGTGAATGCTGACGTTAGATAAGAACTAAAACGTGCTCAACTTTTTCATCTTTTCTATTTTATTTTTGTAATTTATATTGTACACAACCCTGGAAGTAACTATTTTGGACACATATTTTTATAAACCAGGTAATTTATTATTAGCCTGGAATTTGGACTAGGTTTATTTTATTTGTTGGCTTATTTTTTGGTCAAAAAGGAAATGACTGCCTCCCCCTACGTCGGGTCTTGACCTCAAGAGCAGGTAGAGTCTATCAGAGTAGGAGAACATTGTGGAAACACAGACTGCTCAATATTGATCAGTTGTGGTCGTGGAAACAGAAGTGGGGCTCTATTTTTCTCTTCGGGACACAGAACTCAGAGCCTCAGTGCTGAAAGGAAAAAACTCTTAGCGGGGCCCCTTGCTGACATCCCTGGATGGGATCCCGGTTTAATCCAGATTCGATACCGTGTGAGTCATGGTAATGATGTACGAGTTTGTCTGGTTGATTTCTAATGTACTCCACTGGTGTTTCATACTGGTAGTAAATACAGGTGTGACCTTTCAGACTGCATATCTCAAAAGTAACATTGCCTAATGTTTTATAATAAAATATATTCTGTGTGTTTTGATTGGTGAAAATAATATAGATACATTTTAAAAGACAAGTGTATAGCATGTCCAATTTTTGTGTGTTTTTAAGTGACAATTGACTATATTTCTACGTCACCATCTCCGATTACAGATTTAACGTGAACACGGTCAATGTCGGAGTGTCATCATTTCCAGCAATATTAACAGATATTTTTAATTGAAAGTCAAAACATGTCTTGGACTTCTCTCCCTGAAAATATTTTGCAATTTTCTGAATCTCGGTTTTCAAAACTAGGCAAGTACAAAATCGAGTATTCCCAGTATTGGTGTAATTGTTTTTCTCACAAGGCATGGCTCATCAGTCTTTCCTCATATTACATAAAATCCTAAATCATTAATGGTGCCTGTGTGCTTGTGGGTTTGTGCACGGGATGAGCCACCTTGACTTTGCTTCTGTTTCGGAGACACTTTAAGATGTTCAGGACTTAAAAACCACAGGACTAGGGGGGCCTGGGTGGCTCAGTCGGTTAAGCGTCTGACTTCGGCTCAGGTCATGATCCTACGGTCCGTGAGTTCGAGACCCGCGTCGGGCTCTGTGCTGACAGCTCAGAGCCTGGAGCCTGTTTCAGATTCTGTGTCTCCCTCTCTCTCTGACCCTCCCCTGTTCATGCTCTGTCTCAAAAAAAATAACTAAACGTTAAAAAAAAAAAAAAAAACCCACAGGACTAGAAGTGTCCTTCACAGCTCACTTTCTTTTCTCTGCTTTTTAAGAGGGCTAGCTAGAATCAGGGGTGCCTGGGTGGCTCCATCGGTTAAGCGTCCAACTCTTGGTTTCTGCTCAGGTCATGATCTCAGTATTTGTAAATTCAAGCCCCACATCTGGCTCTGCACAGACAGCTCAGAGCCTGGTTGGGATTCTTTCTGTCTCTCTGTCTTCCCCTCCCCTGCTTGCTCTCTCTTTCTTTCTCTCAAAAAAATAAACAGAAAAAGATTTTTAAAATAAAAAATAATACAGATAATAAAAGGGCTAGAATCATTCCAGATAGATGAGTTCATCAGTCTTATTTCTAAAGTTCTGTAAAGAAGGAACACATGTCCCTCATATAGGTCTGGGTTCCATTTCTGTAGCATACCCCCTTCAGTACAGATGGTACTAAAATACTTTTTAGTTATTGAATGGAATGGTGACTGTATTGGGGTGGGGCTTTTTGGTAGGGGGGAGGGTAATCGTTCAAAACAACCTAATGTCCTAAAGATGCTATGGTGCCTTATATGAATTTAAGCCAAAGGTTACCTTTGGCAATAAGGCAGTTACTCAATATTTTGTTTTTAATCAGGAGAACTGGTAACAAACAGAGTGGCCAGTCATGTATTGCTGAGACCATGTGACCAGGATTTAGAAGGGACGTGCCCATCATGGCCATTGGGAACTATTCATTAACGGAGTCCTCAAGGCCTTTGGCCACACGCTCCTTCACAGTTGGAAAGACCAAGATTTTGGGGGCCTAGGGTTCTTGTGAACAAGAGTGTTTGCCACTACCCTTTCTCTGCTGGCGCTTTTTTTTTTTTTTTTAAGTTTATTTATTTATTTTGAGAGAAAGAGACAAAAAAAAAAAAAAAAAAAAGAGTACATGAGTAGGGGAGGGGCAGAAAGAGAGGGAGAGAGAGAATCCCAAGCAGGCTCGGTACTGTCAGTGCAGAGCCTGATGTGGGGCTTCAGCCCACAAATCATCAGATCATGACCTGAGCCGAAATCAAGAGTCAGATGCTTAACGCTCAGGCGCCCCCTCTGCTGGCACTTTAAAGTGGGAAGGGAAGTTCTCTAACACAGCCCCAGCCCCGCACAACCCCGAGGCTGTAGCCCTGGCGGAGTCAAGAGAGAGTGCAGAGCCTCTACGCGCTGCCTTATGTTCCTGCAGGTGCAGAGCTCAGGCTTCTTTTATTCATAAGCCCCTTTGGTGGTCTGAAGCAGACAGGGCCCCTCTCCCAAGAAAAATGCCATGAGCACAAAATTCTGCCACACTTTCCGAGGGGTACTGCCCCTGGTAGGTAACCGTGTTAAAAGCTCCCATCCCCGGAGCAGCTTCTAGATGCTTTGTGTCCATCGAGGGAAGCAGAGACTGTAGAAGCCTGTTTTGCTCTTACTGGCCCTGACACTTGCACGTGGGGTGACGTGGGACATAACCAGGGATATCTTCACTCTGAGCCCCAGCACTACTCAGTAGGGCTTATTTGATGTCAAAAAGAGAATATAAGGGTCCAGGTCCAGTGAAATGGGTCATTTCAATTCCTTCCATGTGGAATTTAGGTGCAAGATTGAAAGGAGCTACAAGCTTATACAGACTTTGTGGAGATGCGGATAAAATGAAATCCAACTCTTCATTTTAAAGAAGTTCGTGCTGAGCTTTGAGATAAACTGAACTTGCGCTTCAATCCCTACTTTATTTTTTTAATGTTTATTTTTGAGAGACAGTGTGTGAGCAGGGGAGGGGCAGAGAGAGAGGGAGACAGAGAATCCAAAGCAGGCTTCTTGCTGACAGCAGCGAGCCCGATGCAGGACTCAAACTCACAAACCGTGAGATCCTGACCTGAGCTAAAGTCAGACACTCAACCGACTGAGCCACCCAGACGCCCCTGAAATCCCTACTTTAAATTGTTGATTCTCCAGTAATATTTTCTCCCGTTCTCCTAAAGCATCCCTGTGACCTTCTTACAATCTTTATAAGCATGCTTTAAACTTCATTTCATTCATTCACTTGGCTTTCATAAAACATGACGATGGATGGAGAGGCCCTCCAGTCAACACCTCGTTCACAGCCGGAATCCACCAGAGATGGCCGCCAAGCCTGTGCTCACATGGCTTTAGTGAAGGGAAGGGCCCCCTTCCCATGGAGTTTTTTGTAGTTTTGACCATTAGAAAGTTCTTCTTTAATCAGAACCGCACCCTGACTCCCAAGCTTCCACCGCTGGACCCCAGGCCTTCCCCTTGGGTGAAACAGAGTGGGTGTGATCCATCCCATGAGACAGGATTGACTACGTTAGTCGAAAGAGTAAGCTCCACATCTTCCTTTCTCCAGCTTGAACCCAAAGGTCATCCACGTCTCTCTCACGTGAAAAAGCCCCCAGAGCCTCACCACCTTGGCTCACCCTGCAAATATGGGCCCCGAGGGGAACGTGTAATATTCCAGATGCAGCCCGAGGGGCGTGCTCTGCATCCAGGGCCTCCCCAGCTAATTAGCACATCAACTGGCCTTAGCTTTAACAGCCAGTTACACCCAACACCTGTAGTCCATCAGAACCGCTGGGTTTTGTGACATTGCACTTAATCCAGGGTCTGTCATTCTTCATAAGGGTTCTCTCTGCTAGCTTGTGACCTCTGTCAGTTTTATGAGCACGAGCGGGTCTTCTGAAAATTCATCCAAGTGGTGATTAACAGCCTTGAGCAGGAGGACAGAGCCCAAGGGCAGACCCCAGCAGCCACAGAGAGGGACCCACATGGCCAGTGTTTTGTCACCTTCTGGGGGAGGAGGGCCTCAACGGCAACGTCGTGTAGCCCATGTGGAGTCTTATCTTGCCACGAGGTCAGGAAGAAGGGTCTTGGACCCACACCAAAATCACGAAGGCACTTTGGCAGCACACTCTGATCTACTTCCTAGTCACGTTTCAAGAAGAGAAATCAGTTTGTCACCACGTGCTGGTGCTCCGAATTCATTCTTTTGTTTTCTCTTGGGCAGTGAGTGCCAGCTTCCCCTTCTATATCTACATTCTTGATGTCCTGTGGCCACTTAGAAAACACAGCCAGTTGTTCCCATGTCCCCAGTTAAGTGAATTGGGGAGGGGAGCAGGGTGGTAGCATGTGGTGGCCTTATTTTGTTTCCGGGTGAATGAAGGCAGGGTGTGTTTGGAAGTCTGTAACCGTGATTCCGCAGGGGCCTGCTGATGACAGCATTCTCGTGGGGCAGAGCCAGGCTCAAGCCGTGTGTGTGTGTGTGTGTGTGTGTGACCTCAGAGGTTTAGCGCCTTGAGTAACCTCTTCTGAGGCTTCGCCTGTTTGCTTTCCTTTTCAACTAAAAATATTCATGCTACTTCGTTTTCATCTGATTTTAATCCAGCCTAGAGCTCCATACAGACCCTCAGAGGTACATTTGGACAGCTCTCTGTTTCAAAGTAGATCTCTTCAGTACTTTCAAGCAGTCAGTTGACAGACCAAAGAAGCTATAAGATGGAGTGCCTGGAAGTGTTTGACTTCTGCTCAGGTCATGATCTCATGGATCGTGGGTTCAAGCCCCGCATCAGGCTCTCTGCCATCCACATAGAGCCCGCTTCATTCAGATCCTCTGTCTTGATCGTCTGCCTCCTTCCCTCTCTGCCTCTCCCCTGTTCATGTTCTCTCTCTCTCTCAAAAATACATAAACATAAATTTTAAAAAAAGAAGCTATAAGAAATAAATATTTGAGCAGCAACACTCACCTGTACGTGTTTATTCTCACATCTTCTCAGTGGTGGTGGCTAGGGGAAGTGCTAGGGACCAGCACGGCCTGCCCCCCTGCCCTCACCCGCTCCTGCACCCAACCCTCTGCAGAACCCTCACTCCTACCGGAGTCTCTGTGCTGTGTGATATCTCTCTGTCCCTCTCCTCCGTATCCCAACTTCAGTTCAGCCAAGTTAGAGAGAGTGAGCTCAACACCTAATATCACCCTCGATTACTCCTCTTTGCACTAGAAGTCTATATTCCCTTTCTTCACCTCCTCTCCTCCCATCTGCTCCCTATTTCAAAAAATGCAAAGGGGCTCCTGGGTGGCTCAGTCAGTTAAGCATCCGACTTCGGCTCAGGTCACAATCTCATGGTTCATGAGTTCGAGCCCTGCGTCGGGCTCTGTGCTGACAGCTCAAAGCCTGGAGCCTGCTTCTGATTCTGTGTCTCCCCCCCTCTCTGCCCCTCCCCCATTCGTGCTCTGCTTCTCTCTGTCTCAAAAATAAACATTAAAAAATTTTTTAAATTCAAAATATGTATATTCCATGTATACATATGTTAGAAAATACAATCAAGAATGAGAAACTTAGGAAGCACCTGTGTGGCTCAGTCAGTTAAGTGTCCGCCTCTTGGTTTTGGCTCAAGTCATGATATCACGATTCATGCGTTTGAGCCCTGAGTCAGGCTCTGCACTGACAGCGTGGAGCCTGCTTGGGATCCAATCTCTCTGCCCCTCCCCCAAGCATGTACTTTCTCTCTCTCTCTCAAAATAAATAAATAAACTTAACAAGAAAAAAGAATGAGAAACTACCGTATTCCCCCCTTCAGAGATGACCACTGTTAATAACCTTATTTGTGTATTTTTCACATGGTTTTCTATGGACATGTGAACATCTAGATGGTTTTCTTTTTTGTTTGGAGGACTTTTTTTTTTTTTTGGTTTTGGTTTTTTTGCCCAAATGAAGTCATGCCATATGTGCTTTTTATAACCTGCAGTCCTCCTTTACCGATCTCCAACCATCCACATCCATAAGTTCTCATCTGGCCTAATACCTAGGCCTTGGGGTTTCCCCAGTATCCCCAAAGTCTTTTCCTGGTATATCCAGCCAGGATCCAGTAGAAGTAATATTTACAACGTTCTAATGCTTGTGGTGAAGAGAAGCAGACCATTTTCCATAGAAATAGAAGGGATTGAAATTGTCTCAAGAATGGTAACACTATGGGGACACCTGGGTGGCTCAGTCAGTTAAGCGTCTGACTTTGGCTCAGGTCGTGATCTCTCAGTTCATGAGTTAGAGCCCACGTCGGACTCTGTACTGACAGCTCAGAACCTGGATTCTGTGTCTCCCTCTCTCTCTGCCCCTCCCCCACTCTCTCTCTCTCTCTCTCTCTAGAGTAAAAATTAAAAAAAAATTTTAAGAGAGAAAAAAACAATGATAACACTAAGTACATCATACACATGAATTTATTTAATCTCAACAGTTCCTGTGAGGTCAATATTATTTTCTCCATTGTAAAGTTGGGGAAACGTAGGCAGGAAGATTGCATGAGTTCCCACACCAGTGTGTGCCCAGACAGGGTCTGAGGCTGGACAAGTATGCTCTGGATGGCCTCCAGAAATCTCCAATGGACCAGTGATCATCAGAGAAAGGAAAATGGCAACCAAAGCCCACCCCTACACCCCTAAATCCCTCCAGGACCCATCAGTCTTACAGGTCGATTTTTACTAAACTTCCACAAAAACAGAAGAACCCTATCTTATCCAAAATTTTCAAACCACCCAACTCAATTTAGGAGGTTGGTATAATCTTGATTCGAAAACTGGAAAAAGATCAAGATTATGTGCCCTTTTCAGAGATGCTAACTGAATCCAACATTGTACGGTTTATTCCAGAATTCAAGGGTGACTCAACACAACTGTGGCAATAAATAACCTATTTTTGGGTTTTTTTTTGTTTTTTTGTAAATTGCCCACAAAACTCTGAATAAAAAAGAGCTTCCTTTGGGAAGTGTCCAGGCTTATTCAGAGAAGAGCAGGAGGAAGCAGAAAATGTCAAACATCCCAAAGCCACAGCCTGAAGATACATCCTGATGGAGACTGGAGTGAATGTGTGTGTGTGTGTGTGTGTGTGTGTGTGTGTGTGTGCATGTACACGCATGCAAACTCACCACCAGAAATGCACGCACACCACCAGTATGGGACCACCTGGCACCACTGACCAGGACAAATAGGCCATGGCTGTGCCCAGCAAGAGGACATAGACCAGGCCTAGCCTTGCTGAGCTCAGATCAGCGGCCCTGCTGAAGCTCGGTGCTGGCATCCCTTTAGCCTGCCAACCCCCACCCCTGCCCCTGTCTAGAAACAGCCAGCAGCCCAGCTGGAGGCAGAGAGCACTGATGCCCAGGGAAATCCTGCCACCTCTGTGCAAATCTAAATGCATCCTTCCCCCAGGACCATGTTCAGACTCCTCAGCTGGGCTGTAGTGCTCTTCAGGCTCCCCTTCCAGGACCCCTCCTGTCCCCTCTTCACCTCACTCCACCACAGGCCATTCCTTCATTCATTTAGACAAATGCTTGCCAGGCAGCTCATAAATAAGTGGGCCATAAATCTGACACTTTGCCCCTGCCTCTGGAGACCTCACTCTGTGGCTGCCATCAAATACTTAACGCAAGTCAGTTGACAGCTAAAGACAAAGAGAAGTTGCCTGGGTGAAGGAAGATCTAACCCCCAACTTTATCACCCATCTCTACCACCACCCGGACTGTAAACCAGCCCTTGTGCATGGGGACATGGCTGTAGTGGCCAAAGGGTCTCCTGGCTGCCACTCTTGCCCAGCTACTGTCTGTCCTTCACCCGACCCTGGAATGAGCCTCCTAGGATGCGGCTGTGACCACCGTGTCCCTGTCTCCGTGGGCCCCCAGTTGCCTCCCGAGGTGTTTTTCAAACTTGAGCTCCCACTGCCATCCTGCTCATTGCCAGCATCACATTTAGGACAGATGGATGTCCTCAAACCACCT
Organism: Neofelis nebulosa; assembly: GCF_028018385.1. NCBI lineage: Eukaryota > Metazoa > Chordata > Mammalia > Carnivora > Felidae > Neofelis > Neofelis nebulosa. The sequence continues at coordinate 150,387,393 of NC_080782.1, read as the reverse complement.
TCTGTGATTTCCTGTTGGTCAGTTCTATTTTTTTTTAAGTTTATTTTTGAGAGAGAGAGAGAGAGAGAGAGTGAGAGAGGGGCAGAGAGAGAGGGAGATAGAGGATCCGAAGTGGACTCTGCACTGACAGCAGTGAGCCGGATACGGGGCTTGAACCCACATAGGGCAGCCAGAGGAAAGCATGGAGGGCTTGGGCCCTGGCTCTGCTGTGCCACCCGCACAAGCCACCTGCCCTCTCTGAGCCTCTTTTGTGGAATGGGGTCTTAGTTTCCTATTGTTGCTCTCTCCGATTACCACAGACTTAATGGCTCAAAACAACACGAGTGCATTAGCTTACATTCTGTAGGCCAGAAGTCCCACGTGGGTGTCTGTGGACTTAAAGCAAGGTGTTCACAGGGCGAGTTCCACCTGGAGGCTCTAGGAGGAAGATCTGCTCCTTGCCTTTTCCTGCTTCCAGAGGCTGGCCACAGTCCTTGGCTCATGGCCCCTTTCCTCCATTTTCAAGCCAGCAGCCTGGCATCTCTCTGACTCTGCTTCCGTCTACACATCTCTTTCTCTGAGTCTTCTGCCTATCTTCTGCTTTCAAGCACCCATGCGAATCCATGGGCTCCCCCAGATAATCCAGGATAAGGTCCCCGTCTCAGAGTCCTAACTGAATCACACCTGTCACGTCCCCTTTGCTGTATAAGAGCAAATATTTGCAGATTCCAAGGATTAGGATGTGGACATCTCTGGGTGGCTTCTCCTCTCCCTGCCACAAATGGGGTGATCACTCTGTACCCCTGGCCATCAGCACTTCTCAGAGTGTGCCCCATCTTCTGCCTGTATCTGTGTCACCTGGGGCTCTTGTGACACATACAGACTGGGGGACATCTCAACCCCCCAAACCCGAGTCTCAATGGGGGTCTTGGGGTACCGCCTCTCCTCAAGTTCCAGGTGATGCCTCTGCACAGGGACATTTGACAGCCTGGACAAGTGAGGTCTCCGGTGTGGCAAGTGCCAGGAGCACTTGGAGGAGACAGGACGTTTATGCCATTAGTCCCCCCAAGAACCCTGCGGGCCTGTTACATTGCAACTGTGCCCCAAGCTTGGAGGCTGAAGACCCTCAGGAGGTGTTTCACAGGCCTGCAGATTTAGGCTGCCTCCGGGACCCTGTAAGGGCTCCTCTGAACCACAGTGCACGCCTGTGGGACACTGGGTGCCCCTAGTGGCCACCCAGGCTGGCGGAAGTGCTGCCTGCAGGAGACTCTGGCAGAAGAGGAGGGGTGAGCATGTGACCCTTACGTGGCACCTGAGGGAACCTGAGGGTTCCCAGACAGGGGACATGTTGCAGGCAAGCGTTGCACCCTGCGCTGAGTCTCGCCTACCTCCGAGCTGGGTGGACAGCTCTGTGCATGTGCCAGGAGAGGCCCACCTCACGCTCTGCTTTTCAGCCTCAGAAATTTTGCTTCAGATGTGAAGTCTGCTCAGCCTTCATGCAAGAGCCACCAGGAAGTCAGGAGACACAGATAAGCCTCTGCCCAGCGGGAGAAGTGAAGACATTTCCTACGCAGCTCCCTGAAGCTTGGGCCTGTGACACCCATGATGGGAACCATCCTAATAATGCACCCTGTGTGGGCTGTCCCCCCTCCCCCTTTAGCCCTCTCTGTCCTCCCTGGCTCCCCACCCACATAAACCACCTGCACTAACGTCTCAGGCTCTGCTTCCCGGGGGACCCCACCTGTAATGCCTGCCCTTGTCCTCAGACCAGCCCTGTTTGGAGCCTTGTGCTGGAGGACCCAGCAGGGGATCAAACCCACATGTGTCCCCCCAACACGTGCATGCCAGACACGAGCCACACACACACACCACACACGTGCACCATGTACATACATGGAACACACAGCACAAGTGCACACATATATGTGCACACTCACTCTCTCTCTCGGGTCCTCACCCAGTGGGAATCGGTGGGTAGTCAGGGCCCTGGTCTATAAACAATAATCGAATGTGACTGTTTCAGTTCAGTCAGGCCTCTGTGGCAAAGTACCACGGGCTGGGCGGCTTATAAACAACAGAAACTTCTCTTTCACAGTCCTGGAGGCTGGAGGTCCAAGATCAGGGTGTGGGTATCACTGAGTTCTGGTGGGAGCCTGCTTCTTGGTTCATAGATGGTCATCTTTTTCCTGTGCCCTCACAAGGCAGAGGGGCAAGGGAAATCTTTGGGGTCTTTCTCTCTCTCTCTCTCTCTTTTTTAATATTTATTTATTTATTTTTGGGAGAGCACAAGCAGGGGAGGGGCAGAGAGAGGGGGACAGAGGATCTGAAGCAGGCTCCGTGCTGACAGCAGTGAGCCTGATGTGGGGCTTGAACTCAAAACTGTGAGATCATGACCTGAACTGAAGTCATGACCTGAGTTAAAGTTGGATGCTCAACCGACTGAACCACCCAGGTGCCCCAGGGTCTCTTTTATAAAGGCATGAATCCCATTCATGAGAGTTCACCTTCTTTTTTTTTTTTTAATGTGTATTTGTTTTTTAGAGCTACAGAGACAGAGTATGAGCAAAGGAGGGAGACGGGTAGAGAGAGAGGGAGACACAGAATCTGAAGCAGGCTCCAGGCTCTGAGCTGTTAGCACAGATCCCAACATGGGGCTTGAACTCATAAACTATGAGATCATGACCTGAGCTGAAGTTAGACGCTTAACCAACTGAGCCACTCAAGCACCCCATGAGGGTTCATCTTCTTGACTTAGTAACCTCCCTAAGGCCCACCTCTTTGTAACACCATGACTTTGGTGTTTAGGATTTCAACATGTAAATTTGCAGGGGGTGGGAGGACACATTCAGTCCCTAACAGTGCCCCCCACTAGTGGCTGCCAATATGATGACTTCTTCCTGGAGCTTTGCTCTTATAGTAAATTTGAAGAATTTTTCCCAGACCCAAGAACAGATGAGTTACGAGTTAGTTACACTAATAAACACACGGGCCAGGGCCCAGAGTTCTGTCCTCACCATTCTCTGAGGTTATTGGTGACACTGCTCAGAAGTCCCTCTTGGTGTCAGGCTCCTCCCTGAGTCACCTGCTCTGGCTGAGCCAAGAGTTGGGGCAGACAGTTCTCCCAGGGTCCAGGGGCTGAGTGTCTGCAGCGACTGGAACCCTGGTGTCTCCTTCTGTCACCCATGACGGCCACACCAGGCCCTGCAACCCTAAATCTGGCCGCCTCCAGGCGTCCCCCAAATGCCGCCCTGGCCCCACAGTCTCAGAAGGCCCCCTGTCCACTCTGGCCAGGCTCCAGGCGCCTCTGTCACCCCTCACACATCCTTGTCATCTTTCCATCACCCAGTGGCTTCTCCCCCAGCAATAACTCTCAGGACTCCCCCAGCCTCCTTCCCCTGCCCACCACCCCCTCCCTCTCACCCACCCTCAGTACAGCAGCTCCAGGGGCAGCCTCCTCAGGGGACAAGGACCCCAGCCCTGCCATCCCAGTGCTGGGCTAGTGGAGCAAACTCAGGTGGCTTCAGAGTCGCTTGTGTGTGACAGGTACCATCTGGGCCACGGGGTGCCAGAAAGGGCTCATGGGTGCCAGGACCAGTACACCTGGGGACAGCACATCGCCTCCCCTGGGCCAGAATCCCAGCTTCTCATGCCCCAGAAGGCCCCGACCTGCCTTGCCTCCTTCCACCTGGGATCCTGCTCTGTCCACCACCCTCTTCTCCCATCCAGGCACCCGGCCTCTTTCCTTCCTCACAAAGGTGAGAACCATGTACTGTCCACAGGGCCTTTGCTTCTGCTATCCCCTCTACCTGGGACGCTCCTCCCACAGACTTTGTGGGGCTGGCTCCTTATTCAGGTCTCAACCCAAACCCTACATGCCCTGGGCAGAGGGGTCCTTCCCTGAGCCTCCCCTCTAAAATAGTCCCAGCCCCGCTCCACCACCTGACCCTGTACTGATTAATGTATGGCACTTAAGCACTCTCTGAAAAGATTGCTTTTGTTATTCTTCTGTTTGTATGGTTAGTTTTCAGTGTCTCCTCTCTAAACTGTGGGCTCTGAGGGGGCAGGGCTCTCTGTGGCACACACAGGGCTTCAGGTAGTATTCACTGGATATCTCAGGGGGGGGGTGGGGGGCAGGTAAGCTGAGCTGACAGCTCACAGGAGGCTACCCCTGCATCCCAGGCCCCACACTCTGGGGAGCAGGAAGGTAGGTGGGGCGGGGCAGGGTAAGGGGCCTTGCTGGACAGTGTGTTCTCAGAGGAGTTAGGAGGGGGCTGGGGAAACCTGGTACCAACACTGGGCCAGACCTCTCCCGGGGCCCGGATACACACCAGCAGCCAGTACTACCCTGGGCCAGAAATCCATGCTGGCCTCAAGACTCAGCCCAAGGGACTGCTGGGCACCGCTGACCTGACCTCCTGTGCAGTGGGAGGGGACACGGCCACCTTCTCTCATCACAGGGCAGAGCCCCGCCCACTCACCCACTTGGGACATGAACTGCGGCCACAAAAAAGTTTGCTTTCGGGTTTCAGCTGCTCTCCCAGGCCCTGTCCCCTGACTCCCAGCACCCCACCCCTCACTCAGCGGGACAATCATGCATCAGTCACCCCCAGGCTTTTGCTCAAAGAGACGGGACAGGGTAGGGAGAGACTGCCCTGCTTCTCTGCAACTACAGTCAGTTAGAGGGTCCCTCATGGCTGCTCTGGCCCCTGCATGTCACAGGTGAGTGGGCCAGCTCTTATAAGTTCCCTCCTGCAACCTTCTCTTCCTAGACCCCCAGCATGCCTCTGGGTAACACACCTGAGGGCCAGGGGTGTGGGGTGGGAATTGGAGCAAACACACCAGCCTAAGGATTGGCCCCAGCACCTGCCGTCGTCCCCGGCCTGCCTCTGTCTCCCCTTGCCTCTTCACCCCAGCCTGACCCTTGACATTGGTCTTGGGCATCAGCCTCACTGGGGTCAGCCTCTGGCCTGGTCCTGTCCCAAGGCCCTGTTGCCTCCCTGCCAGTCCAACCAAGCCACAACCCTAATACATGTGTGCACCCCAGGCAGGCACCTGCTCACTCACTCCAGGCCTCAGTTTCCCCAACTACGCAAGCCACAGGCTGGACTCTGTTGTTTTCACTTGTCCAGCATTCTGGAAACAGCCCTCAAGACATGCTTGGAGCAGACAGAGCCCTACTCCATCCATTCTCAGGGTTGACACAGACCTAACTTCACCCCAGCTCCAGGGAGGCAACACCCAGGCCTGTGATCTTCACTGTCCAGGTCTCTGGAAATGGCCTGAGCCAGGCTCCTCTGAGCCTGTGTGTGGCAGCCCGGGCTCTCACCAGAACTATCAGGCAGGTATGCTCTTTCTGAGGGTGTCAACCCAAGGCTGCTGGGGTCAATTCTGCTACAGCGGGTCTAGGAGATGGGAGAGGTAGATTCCTATTCATATTGTTTCAGCACCTGGATCTAGCTATTCCTGAAAGCAGCATGCCCTGGCTTAAAAAAAAAAAAAAAATGCTTCATGAGCCAATAAATTATTTTTGCTTGAGCTGTTTGGGTTGGGTTTGCTGCCACATCTCATTGGTCAGGTTACAACTGATACAGAGGACTGCTGTCCTGACATCTATGTTGGAATAAACCAGGAAGCTTTCAATGTCCAGGTGGAGCCAGTTGAGGAATTTCACCAGATCCTCTTCAGGTTCTCTCCACCATTCTAAAAGTGAAATAGCACACCATTTTCTTTCTAGCACCCAGCGTCCTCAGAGTGGTGACCTACCCTCCCTGTCGGCCAGTTCTTGGGCCTGCAGTCCCTCTCCCACGGAGGGCAGTCGGGGGATTACATGCAGTCTTCCCCACCCCCTTGATGCCCACTCTGTGCCCACATGACTCAGGGACACAAACCACAGTTGAGTGGCCATGGCAGAAGGAGGAGAGGCCAGAGGAGTGGCCAGAGCCCAACAATGAGGAAAAGGGGTAAACCAAGGTCTTAGGGTACCAGAGCTTTGCCAGGTGAGGAAGTCAGTGAGGGGCAGTTCGGGTGCAGAATCCAGCAGGAGCCACGCTCGGAGGCGCAGCGAATGATGCTCATAGTGGGTCTTGGCCACAGGGGTGGGAGGTGAGCAGCAAAGGAGGGCCCTGAACGTAGGGCTAGACGCTCGGCCTTGACCCTGAGGCTTGGAGCAGAGGAGAGGCGCGTGGGCAGGGCGGCCCGCGGAACCGGAGGCCCCAGGATAGGAGCTGCAAGGGCGCCGCTTGGCCAGGGCGCCCACAGCCCCACCCCGCGGCCCGCGCGGCCCGCACTTCCCCGTGTGGCCGCGAGGGGGCGCCGCGCCGCGCTGCTCCGGGGTCGGCCGTGAGCGCACGGCGGGCTGCGCTTGGGAGCCGCGCTGACAGCGGGCGACGGCAGCGCCCCGGGTCCGAGGCGCCGCGGCTCGCAGAGAGAGCGACGGGCGCTGCCCATGGGCCGGGCCCTGGGTCCTAGCGCGCCGGGAGCCGGTGAGTGGGGGCGCGGCCGGGCGGAACACGAGCGCTGCGGGCAAGGGCGCGGGGCTGCGGGCGCTGGGGAGGGGCTGCGGGCGGCGGCGGGGCGCGGGTGCCGAGGCGGGAGGTGCGGGGCGGCGAACGGGCGGGGACCGCGGGCGTCCGGGCCGCGGCGCGGGGACGCGCGGGCCTGACCCGGAGCACAGGTGCGCGCGCGGGTGACAGTGCGCGTGGCCGGTCGGTTGGCGGGCCCCGGAGACGCGGCGCGCGGGAGTGTGCGGCCGGAGCGGCTGAGGGGGGGGGGGGGGGGACGGCGGGAGGGGGCTGCAGGGTGCGTGCGCCAGGGCGGCGGCGGGGAGGCCACCGGCGGAGGGCACACCCCCCGGCCGCCCGCCGGGGCGAGAGACTGGCTCTGCTGCAAGCCCCCCGCCACTCACTCGGGGTGAGCAGCCACCTCCTGCCGCCACCGGAGTGGCAGAAAAAGCCAGCCTGGACCCAAGGCCTCCACCCCGCGCTGGACCTCAGTTTCCCGGTCTATGAAATGGGAACAGCTGACCTGCCGGTTGCTTGTGAATGAGAGAAAGAGGGTGTTGTCTCTGAAGCTGGGATCGGATTGAGGAAAGGATCAATGCTACGATCAGAGAGCCTGCAGGGACAGTGGAGTCAGCTTGGGATTCTGAGTGGTGCCTCACACGGTGGCAGCGGACAGGGTCAGGGGACCCCTAGTCCACTCCTCTCTGTGTTCAGGTAGGGAAAGGCAGGCCTGGAGGGGAGGTGGTGAGGTGTGCTCCCAACCCTGTCCCATGCTCTGCTCTGTATAGGGGGCAGTGTGGAGAGAGCAGACTTGGCAGCTTGGGGTCGTGGTGGAGGGGCTCACCCCAGCCTCTTCCCTCCTGCCTCCTGGGCCCCTGAGGCAAATGACCTGCTGGGCTTCAGTAGCCCAAGAAGCACCCTGGGGAGGCTTACCTGCGGGCAACAGCTATGTCCTCATCTTACCATGGAAATAACTAAGGTTTGGGGAGGTGACAGGACTTATTCAAGGTCACAGGACTAGGAATTGACAAAGCTGGCTTTCCAACCACGGAAGCCATACTCCAGCCGTTATGCCTGGTGACCGGGGTGAGTTTGTCCACTCCCTCACCCAGGGCATTCACTGAGTCCCTATTGTGTGCTGTCTGCTCCCAGCCCCAGTAAGTGCTTAGGGAAGCTGAACAAGTAATTGAAGACTGAGGTCATGGCCGAGGATACCTGCTAGGAAGAAAACAAAACAGAGTTATTGCAGAGAGAGAGACTGGGGTGGGGGCTGAGACTTAGCCTGGTAAGGGGAGGATCAGGAAGGGTCCCTGAGCAGTGACCACTAGCTGTGATGCAGTTACAAGGTGGGAGCCCACTGAAAAGTTCTGAGGGAACAGCAGATGCGAGGCCCCTGAGGCAGACACAGGTGGTGGGTGGAAGGAGCTGGAACAGAGCTGTGAAGTTTGGGTTTTTCTCTGGGTGCGATGCACAGTCCCAGTGGGAGGGGGGAAGGGGAGAGATTACAGTTTGTGTACTGCAAGGATGCCCCCCCCCACCCCAAGTGGGTAGAGAGGACTTGGGGCAGGATAGGGAGTAAGCAAGGAGGAGGCTGCTGGAGTCCACCAAGGATTTTCGAGGAGGAGCAAACCAACCCAATGTGGAGTCACCCTCACTCCAGTGGGGCTGCAGCCACGTGGAGGCTTCCTCCCTCCTCACAGGGCAAGGAGGGCATGAGTATGGAGGGGCTTTCTGCAGGTGGTGGGGTTGCCAGCGGTAGTGGCCAGAGGAGCCTGGTTTGGGCTAAAGCAACTGCCCCACTCCTGGCATGTCCCCAGTGGGCCCCCGCTGCTCTCAGACCTCCCCGTGGAAGCAGGGCACCTGCCGGGAGTTCACAAAGATAAGAGAGGGTGCTGCTGGATACTTGGGCTGGGTGTTTAGGCTGGTCTCTCTGCGTCCTTTTGACATGTCCCTAGAGGTCTTGGCGCGTTGTTCCAGCTCTCACTTGTATTTTGACCCAGACCTAGAGTCAGCCACTTCTCCAAGAAGCCTCCATACCTCTGAGTGGGGGGTGGGCTTCAGAAACTAGTATCTGGACTTTCAATGTGCTCAGAGTGCTTGGCGTCATTGTCTCTAGGCCTTCTCAGTACACCGAGGCAAGAAATCAGGTTTTTGTTTTTTAACTAAAAATTTGTATTTTCATCTTCCTCCCACAGTAAGAACCTGGTTCTCCCCAAACATCAACATAGGTAATCATTCGCTTAGTCTTAGAATATATCCCAAAGAGTTTTAGAGTCACTACATCCAAACCACTGCTTACCAAAACCTACCAGGTCAAGTTCAGGATGTCTTTGGGTGTGTAGTCGGCCCTATGTGAGCATGTTATCAGTTTGTTTATACCAATAGCTTCAGCTATTTCTGTTTGCATGAGATTTGGGTTTTTTTAGTGTTTATGATATAATTTTATTTTTTGAGTACGTAAAACATTTACATGGTTCAATGCCAAAATTTCAAAAAAAAAAAAAAAAAAGCTATACCAAGAAGTCTCAATCCGGTCCCTGATTCTTCCTCCTTGTTCCTACACTGGGTGTAACCACTTAAAACCATTTCTGGTTTATTCGTCCATTTATGCGTTATCACAAAATTAACATATCCATCTCTTTTGCACCTTGCTTTTTGCAATTAAAAATGTCTCCTTACCGTTAATAGAGACTTTCCTCTTGGTTTTGTACAAGGACCTACTCTACGGAGTGGCTGTATCATACTTGTGTGTATCAGGCTTGTGCCCTGCAGAGGGACATTTGGTTTGTTCCAGGCCTTTGTTATTACAATCAGTAGGTTAAGGATAGCCTCACATACATGTTGTTTCCATTTGTGAAGGTGTATCTTTAATTCCTAGGAATAAATATGTATTTGTTTTGTTAGCTACTCCCAAATTCCCCTTTCCCCAGCAGTGAATGGCTGTGTCTGTTTCCCCTGCAACCTCTCTCAGAGCCAGGAAATAGTATTTCAGTGTGTTTTAATTTACCTTTCTATTATGAATGCAACTGGACATCTTTGTATACGAATTCAAGTCACTTAACTATCTTTTTCTGTCAAATGCCTGTCTATTTTGCCCGCTTCCTATTGGATTTTTGGTCCTTTTTCCCCCTTGGATTGAAGTTTGTTTAAATACATAGATTAGTGCTTTATCTATTATTATTATTTTTTTTGCAAGTGTTGCTCCCAGTTTTTTAAAAATTTTGTTAATGGCAGGTTTTGCCAGTAAAAGCTTTCTATTTTCACATAGTTGATTTAATTATTCTTTTATTGCATCTAGATTTTGAATCCTAGTTAGAAAGACTGTTCTTATATCTGATTGTATGGAATCTACCCATGTTTGGTTTTTTTTTTTTACGTTTTTTTATTTTGAGAGAGAGAGAGTGAGCAGGGGAGGGGCAGAGAGAGAGAGGGAGAGAGAGAATCCCACGTAGGCTCTGAGCTGTCAACACAAAGGCCCAAGCGGGGCTTGAACTCGTGAACCCTGAGATCATGACCTGAGCTTAAATCAAGAGTTGGATGCTTAACTGACTGAGCCATCCAAGCGCCCCTACGTGTGTTTTCTTTTCTTTTCTTTTCTTTTTTAAGGTTTTATTTATTTTTGAGACAGTGAGAGACAGAGCATGAACAGGGGAGGGTCAGAGAGAGGGAGACACAGAATCTGAAACAGGCTCCAGGCTCTAGCTGTCAGCACAGAGCCCGACGCGGGGCTCGAACTCACGGACCGCGAGATCATGACCTGAGCCGAAGTCGGCCGCTTAACCGACTGAGCCACCCAGGCACCCCATCCCTACGTGTGTTTTCTAATGCTTGTTTGGTTCATGGATCCAGTTGAATCTTCTTCCAAATGTGTGTCTCTCTATCCCAGCACTATGTATTGAAGAGGCTGTCTTTTCCCCAGTGATCTGAAATGCACCCGTGTCATATAATAAACACCCAAATGCATTGGACCTAATTCTGGGCTTTCCAGTCTGTCTCACTAGCTCTGCCTCTTCATGTGCTGGTCCCCCATGGTGGGCATTGTAAAGGCGTCATTATGTTGCACGTGTGTGTGCAAACGACAAGGAAGGGCTTTATCCACAATTGTTGTAATAGGAGGGAGAGATTGAACTCAACTCCCATCACTGTGTTTGAATATATGGTAGAGTTAGACCTCCTCTGTCTGCTTCCGTGTCAGGGCATCCTAGCTATTCCTGCGTGTGGCCACTATCTTTTGTTGGGATATCACATTTACAGACAAACTTCAGAGTAATTGACACCGTTATCAAGTTGAGCCATCTTATCCAAAACCAAGGAACATCTTTCTGTGTGTTCAAGACTACTTAGTCTTGGGGCACCTGGGTGGCTCAGTCGGTTGAGCGTCTGACTTGGGCTCAGGTCATGATCTCACAGTTCGTGAGTTCATGCCCCGCGTCAGGCTCTGTGCTGACAGCTCAGAACCTGGAGCCTGCTTCTGATTCTGTGTCTCCCTCTCTCTCTACCCCTCCCCAACTTGTGCTCTGTCTCTCAAAAATGAATAAACATTAAAAAAAATTTTTTTTAATAAAAAAAATACTATTTAGTCTTATTTGTTCAAGACCACTTTCAGGAGCATTTTGAAGTTTTCCTCACATGTTTTTATTAAGTTTATTCATGAGGATGTGGCTTTGTTTGTTGTTATTATAATTTTTTTCTTCCATCCTGTCTAGAATGGGTCAGTGTGTGTATGTGTGTGTATGTGTGCTGTTTTGTGTGCACCTACCTCACTGAATTTATTTTGTTATTAGTTTCAGCATTAATCCTTTTAGAGAGTTTAGGGATTCTATCATCTGAAACTTGAAATAGTTTGACTTCTTCTTTACTGATTTTTATGCATCTACTTGCTTTCTCTTATCTAATTAAATTGGCTAAATACCTCCCATTCAATATTTTTTTATTTTTTTAAGTTTTTATTTATTGGGGCACCTGGGTGGCTCAGTCGGTTAAGCCTCTGACTTCAGCTCAGGTCATGATCTCGTGGCTCATGAGTTCGACCCCGAGTCAGGCTCTGTGCTGACAGCTCGGAGCCTGGAGCCTGCTTCGGATCCCGTGTCTCCCTCTCTCTCTGCCCCTCCCCGACTCACGCTCTGTCTCTCTCTCAAAAATAAATAAACATTTAAAAAAACTTTTAAAAACATGTTAAGTTTTTATTTATTAATTGAGAGAGAGGGAGGGAGAGAGCACAAGTGGGGGAGGGGCAGAGACAGAAGGAGAGAGAAAATCCCAAGCAGGCTCCACACTGTCAGCACAGAGTCCCATGTGGGGCTCGAGCTCCAGAACTGAGAGATCATGACCTGAGTCGAAATCAGAAGTTGGACATTCAACCGACTGAGCTACCTGACACCCTTCCCATTTAATATTAAATATTAGGTATAATGGGCCTCCTTCCCTTGTTCCTGAGGTTAGTAAAAAAAGTCTCTAGTACTTCTCCTGTTACAGGAGATGCTGACTTTAGCGACCCCCCCCCCCCCCCGCAAAATAAAACAAACACCAGCCAGGATGTTACATGGAAGGTGATGGATGATACACATCCATCCTTTGGCCACATGTGTTAACATGTTGCATTGTGTTGGTTGATCCCTAGCCTGTTCTAGTGTTAGTTTTCTTCATTTATTGTATAAATTGTCAAATAGTCAATTTAAAAATTTCTGTAATAGGGGCTTTCTATCTTTTAAATTATTGTTACCTAAAGTCAATCCAGATTTTGTGGTTTTTACCCTGTTCAACACAAAAGTGAATAACATTCTGCCTTGCATGTCAAAAAAGAGAGAGAGAGAGAGGTACTGACTTTAGAACAGAGATAGGGAGATGTATGTATGTATATGTGGGGGTGCACATTAATTCCTATTTTATTGGGTGGTTTCTTAAAATCAAGAATGAATATTGATTTTCATTGAAGACCTATATGGAGATAATTATATGGTATTTCTCCTAGCACCGTTAATAAGATGAATCTTTTATTTTTATTTTTTTATTTTTTTATTTTTTTAATGTTTTATTTATTTTTGAGAGAGAAAGAGAATGCATGCAAGCAGGGGAGGGGCAGAGAGAGAAGGAGACACAGAATCTGAAGCTGGCTCCAGACTCTGAGCTGTCAGCACAGAGCCTGACGCAGAGCTCAAACGAACCCATGAATCACAAGATCATGACCTGAGCCAAAGTCGGATGCTTAACCGACTGAGCCACCCAGGTGCCCCCCACCTTTTTTTTAAATACAGAAGGCTTCATAAACTTACCTCTCTTCTTGTGCAGGGGCCATGCTAATCTTCTCTATATTGTTCCAACTTTAGTATATGTGCTGCCAAGGCAAGCACGATAAGATTAATCATACTAATGGATTTCCTGATACCAGGTCCAGGATGAGAGGATAAGGCAAACAATAAGACACAGAATTTATTAAATATGAATATTAAGCCATCCTTGCCTTCCTGAAATGGAAGCCACTTGGGCATGATATATTATGTTTCAATATGATTGTGTTAGCCATCTGGATGTGAGGTCCAGGTGTGGCTTTGCTGGGTTCTTACTGGTGTTGGCCAGGACTAATCCTCATCTAGAGGCTGAGGTAGGAATGGATCTGCTCTTCTACCTATGTAGTTGCCAGCAACACTCACCTTTTTTTAGTTGCAGGACGAGAGCTTATTGCCATATTCTGTTGGTTAGAGGAAAGTCAATGGTTCCATCCACACTCCAGGGCGTGAACTCCAGGAGATAGGGATGGCAGGTGCTTTAGTCCATCCAGCACAATGGTGTTAGATTTGGTTTGCTGATAGTTATTTTTACTAGTTTTCCTAGTCATTCCTTGGTTTGATAAAGTGTAGCTTCTGACAGGTTCTTCAAGAAGGACTCATGAGTATGACGTTCCCTGATTCATTTCATGTTGACATTGTTTTCTGTCCTCTTGATACCTGAAGGATAGTTTGGCTGGTTATAAAATCCTAGCTCACACTTGCTTTCTTTGAATTCATTATAACGTTGCTCTGGGTTGTATTGCTTACATGCAGTTGTCAAGAAGTCTGATGTAAACACACTTTTCTTCCTTTTATGAGTCACTTGATCATTTTTCCTGGAGCTCCAGAAGATTGTTTTTTTCTTTACCTTTAAAGTCTGATCATTTTACTAAGAAATATCTTGGAGTTGCCCATTCGGTATCGATTTTCTCAAGTGCACTGGGCAAGGGGTGGGGGGGAAGTTGACTATGCAGATTCAAGTCTGCTTTTATTTCCAGAAAGATTTCTTGGAAAATCATTATGCTGCTAATTATGTTGTTTTTCTTCCAATGCTATGTCTATACACTAGATCTTTTTTGCCCATCTTCTGTATCTATCACTTTCTATATAATCCTCTTTGCTACTGTTTTTATTTAATTTTGGTTTTATGGTTGTTTTCATTCATGTCCTCAATGAACTTTATTAAAATTTCAGTCAAATCTATTCTCCCTAAAAGAGCGTCTAGTTTAGTGTTCATTTCTGAGATGATGTTGTGTTTTTCATTTTCTCTCCTGAGTTTGGGAATTCTAGTTTTGTGTGTACCTTTTTTGTGTGTGTGCCCATTTCCGTTTTGAGTTTTCAAGTTTATATGTAAGGTATTTTGTCACGTCTCAGACGCTTTCGTAAGGCTATTCAAGTCAGGATTCTGTGTTACATTATTCCCATGTAAATTAGTTTGTGGGGAGAATGATTGTCAGCCCCTTATATTGCTTTTGTATAGATACTGTTTGTTACCCTCTGTTAACATAGAAGTGTCTTGGGGAGCCTGGGTGGCTTAGTTGGTTAAGTGTCTGATGAATGATTTTGGCTTAGGTCACAATCCCATGGTTTGAGGAATTGAGCCCTGTGTCAGGCTCCAGGCTGACAGCATGGAGCCTGCTTAAGATTCTCACTCTCCCTCTCTGCCTCTCCCCCCACCCCAAAATAAATAAATAAACTTAAAAAAGAAAAAGAAATGTCTTTATGTTTGCAGGTAGTGGGAATAATAGACCAATCATAGGCTAGCCTTGGGGATTTGGGTAACATCAGATTTCTTAGTTCAGGAGTGCCCTCTTCTGTTGGTTTAAGGACTCCTTTACTTGGAGTCTTACCCGGTGTGGGATGGTTTGGTGTCTGCCAAATTTACCATTCACTTTTGCTTCTATAGGCCTTTGATTTCCCCATACTACTTTTTTTTTTACCCTATCCATTTACCCCCAACCCTCTAAAGGCCTCCACCTCTGAGCCACATCCTCTAGAAGCAGGACCTTTCCAAGACAGCCAACCCTGGTCCTGCACGCTTTCTGTCCCTTTTGAATCCCCCCAGAATCCAGTGCTGCCTCTCACCTGGTCTCACATCTGCTTTCAGAACTGCCCCACTCTAGTGGGACTTTCTCCTTCTGGTGTCATTTTGTCTAAATTCTTGGCCCCAGTTCCCTGCTCCTCTTTCCCACCTGGTCTCTGCCCGACCTGCCATGCCAGCGGTTCTCTGGAGCGGGCTCTGCAGGTGGGGTCTCTCACCTCGCTCACACCAACTACAGGTGGGCAGCAGCCTGTCTCCTGGTCACGCTCTAGGCCCCAGTGTGGGTGGTTTTATTTGCGCTCTTGGTCAATCTGTATGGAGAAGTTTGCCTTTAGGTGGCTGCCATTATCTACAGGGACTTGGAGATGCCCCCAAGCTTTTTACTCAGAAAACTTCGTATGGAATGGTGTACACCCCACTTCAATCTATTCCTCATTAACATCTGGCAGTGTGTGTTTTATCTCAGCCCTCATAACTTTAGCTGAGCCATTAAGTGTAAGTGTTTCAGTATCTCCTTAGGACAAGGACGTTCTACAAAACCTGAGGTCGGGTGTCACACCCAGGAAACATTAACACAAAAACATTTCTCTTATACAGTCCATATTCAACTTTTCCCAGTGGCCCCAGTAATGTCCTTTTGGGCCTTATTTTTACATCTGGGATCCAATCAATGATCAAGCATTGCACTTGTTTGTCATGTTTATTAAAGTCTTTTAATCTACCACAGTCCCTCCATATTGTTTGTCTGTCTTTCCTGGTGTCATGAAGGCTCCACATCAGTTTTCTCCCATAATCTGGATTTGTTGGACTCTTTCCTCAAAACTCGATTCAGGCAAAGTGTTTTGGGTTGAAGTTGTTTTAAAATTACAGACAGGGGGCACGTGGGTGGCTCAGCCAGTTAAGTGTCAGACTCTTGATCTCAGTTCAGGTCATGATCTCGTAGTTGTGACATCAAGCCCCACATTGGGCTCTGCACTGACAGAATGAAGCCTGCATGGGATTCTCTGTCGCCCTGTCCCCTTACCCTTACCCCACTCATGCTCTCTCTCTCTCTCTCTCTCTCTCAAAATAAGTAAATAAACATGTATAAAAAATAAAATAAAATAAAATAAAATAAAATAAAATAAAATAAGGGCGCCTGGGTGACTCTGTTGGTTAAGCGTTAAACTTCAGTTCAGGTCATGATCTCACAGTTGGTGGGTTCGAGCCCCTGTCAGACTCTGTGCTGACAGGTCAGAGCCTGGAGCCTGCTTTGGATTCTGTGTCTCCCTCACTGTCTCTGCCCCTCCCCTGCTAGGCTCTGTCTCTCTTTCTCTCAAAAATAAATGAATATTTTTAAAATTTTTTAAATAAATAAAATAAAGTTACAGACAAGGATGCACACCTAGGAAGAGAAGTCCACCCCATATTCTGCCAGCCCATCCTGTACCCTCCTGGGGGCTGGACAGGGGCCAGCAGCAACGTGGGGAGGGGCTGTTGGGAGAAGAGGCCAGGGCCTTGGGGCTGCAGGCTTTACTGGGGTGTCCTGTGGTACTCTTGGGCTCCGGTCTCAGTTTCCCTTCCCACCCTCCTGTCTTCCTTCCTGGTCCCCTTCCTGTCACTGTGCCCTCCCAGCAGGCTGCCTGGCCTATGCACCAGGCTCTGCCTTAGCAGGTTCCTTCTTTCGGGAAAGGTGCTCACCATTTCATGCAGACCCCACAAAGATTCCTCCAGGAACCAGAGGTAGCAGAAGATGCCCACATCACCAAAGCCAGGCTTTGAACCCCTTGCTTCCTCGCTGGGGGACTGCTCTTACACTCCCAGGATCACCCTGCGTTCCAGACACAAAATGGGGCTCATAATGGCAGTGTCTCTGGTGCAGAGAAGGCCTCCACTCTGTGTTCATTTCCTTCCCTTCCTGGAGACCCAGCATGTGTGCGTCACTTTCAGTAATAATAGCAAGAGTGGGGCCTGGCGCTCCCTTGCCCAGCAGAGCTCTGTGGGCTCCCAAAGGAGCCTTCTCATGCATGTCATGTCTATCTCCATTGCTTCCTTTTTTTTTTAAGTTTATTTATTTATTTATTTTGAGAGAGAGAAAGAGGTGCAAGCGGGGGAGGAGCAGACAGAGAGAAGCAGAGAGAGAGAGAACCTCACGCAGGTTCTGTTAGCACAGAGCCCAACACAGGGCTCAAACTCACAAACAGATTATGAGTGGAGATGAAACCAAGAGTCAGACACTCAACTGACTGAGCCACCCAGACGCCGCTGTCTCCATGACTTCTGGAAGGCCTTACTACCCAGTCCACTGCCACCTGGCCATCAAGGATGCCCCAAACCCCAAGCCACGTAAACTCAGCCAGGGAGAGTCTTATGGACTAATCTGTGAAAGGCCCATGACTGGGGGTGGAAGGAGTGCTCAGTTTTATTATTTTTGGAGAAAGCTAACACAGGCTCCAATATTGCCAGTTAACAGCCTTTCCATCCTGCACCAGGATCATCCTAATTGGTGAATTCCTGCTTTACACGAAACAGATCTCACCAAGAGTGGGAAGGAGCGCAGCCTCTTGAAACCAGCAAAACACTGCCCCCTGCAGAGTAAAGATTTCCTTGACTTATTTGGTCAGTATATTGTTCATTTTTAAGTTTATTTATTTTGAGAGAACCAGTGCAAGTGGAGAAGGAGCAGAGAGAGAGAGGGAGAGAGAATCCGAGCTCCGAGCTGTCAGTACAGAGCCCGACGCAGGGCTCAAAGCCACAACTGCAAGATCATGACCTGAGCCAAAATCAAGAGTCCGATGCTCAACCAAATGAGCCACCCAGGGAACCCTGGTTCTCTCATTTCGTGAAGCAGACGGAGGTTGCTGTGACAAGTGCCTGAGGCCACAGGTACACGGTGGCCCTGTGTGGGTGCTCCAAGCATCAGAGAGAAGTGACCCTTTCATTATTATTATTTAGCCAAACTCTGTTGCTTTTGGATGCTGTTTGGATTTAAAAACAAACAAATGAACGGGACACCTGGGTGGCTCAGTCAGTTAGGTGACTCTTGATTTCAGCTCAGGTCATGATCTTTCAGTTTCCTGAGTTTGAGCCCCACGTCGGGCTCTGCGCTGGCAGCACGGAGCTTGCTTTCTCTCCCCTTCTCTCGGTGCCCCTCCCCACCGCTCTCTCAAAATAAATAAAGTTAAAAAATAAAAAAGATGAGAAAACAGAGGTTCAGGGACATAAGGGGACCTCACAGGGTCATCCAGACCATGCGAGCCTTAGAGCTTGGTCTGTGTGTTTATTTCTGAGATGTTTGCATTCAGGGCTGTTCACATTCAGATGTTTACATTTAGGTGGTGTGACCTGCCTGCTCCTTCTGTCTTCATGGGGCCTCCACTCTGCTGAGCCACCCAGCTGTCCATCCATCTGACCACTGGACAGACATGTGCTAAGCAGCCAGGAGTGCCTGTCTGAGTGCTTACTATCTATCAGGCAGTGTGTGCCACGTTGTTTTTTAAACATTACCTCACAAGAAAGGAAATAAATAAAATAGAAAGCAAAAGAGAAAAAACCCTTTGAAAAGATTAATAAAATTGATCAAGTCTTAGCAAGACTGCCTAGAAGAACACACAAGTTACCCAAATCCCACAGACATTAGAAGGATAACAGATTTTTATGAGGAACTTTATACCAGTACATTTGATAAAAGGGACAAATGCCTTAAAAGACGTAACTTCCCAAAACTGACACAAGGAGAAATAGAAAATCTATTTCTGTTAAAGGAATTTAATTTATAATTTTTTTAATGTTTATTTATTTAATGTTTAGAGAGTGGGGGGAGAAGAAGAGAGAGAATCCCAAGCAGGCTCCCATTCAGTATGTTTGCCTTTTAGTTTTGTTGATTGTTTTCTTTGCTGTGCAGAAGCTTTTTATTTTGATGTAGTCCCAAGAGTTTGTTTTTGCTTTCGTTTCCCTTACCTCAGGAGACATATCTAGTTAGAAGGTTCTACAACTGATGTCAGAGAAGTCACTGCCTGTGTTCTCTTCTACAATTTTTATGGTTTTAGGTCTCAAATTTAGATCTTTAATCCATTTTGAGTTTATTTTTGTGTATGGTGTAAGAAAGTGGTCCACTTTCTTTCTTTTGCACGTAGCTGCTCAGTTTTCTCAACACCATTTGTTGAAGAGACTGTCTTTTTCCCATTGCATATTCTTTCCTCCTTTGTCAAAAATTAATTGACCATATAATTGTGGGGTTATCTTTGGGCTTTCTATTCTGTTCCATTAACCTATGTGTCTGTTTTTGTGTCAGTACCATACTGTTTTGATTGCTACAGCTTTGTCATATAACTTGAAGTCTGGGATTGTGATACCTCCCATTTTGTTTTTCTTTTTCAAGATTACATTGGCTATTCAGGGTCTTTTCTGGTTCCATACAAATTTTAGTATTGTTTGTTCTAGCTCTGTGAAAAACGTTGGTGGTATTTTGATAGGGATGGCTTTAAATGTGTAGATTGCTTCAGGTAGTATAGACATTTTAACAATATTTGTTCTTCCAATTGTGAGCATGGAATGTCTTTCCATTTCTTTTTGTCTTCTTCAATTTCTTTTATCAGTGCTGTATAGTTTTCAGAGTACAGATCTTTCTTCTCTTTGGTTAAGTTTATTCCTAGGTATCTTATTATTTTTTGTGCAATTATAAATGGGATTATTTTATTGACTTCTCTTACTGCTGCTTCATTATTAGTGTATATAAGTGCAATGGGTTTCTGTACATTGATTTTATGGTGCAAACTTGCTAAGTTCATTTATCAGCTTTAGTAGTTTTTTGGTGGAGTCTTTAGGCTTTTCTATTTAGGGTATCATGTCATCTGCAAATAGGGACAGTTTTACTTCTTCCTTACCAATTTCAATGCTTTTTATTTCTTTTTGTTGTCTTATTGCTGTGGAGGGACTTCCAGTACTATGTAGAATAAAAGTGGTGAGTGGACAGCCTTGTCTTGTTCCTGCCCTCAGGGGGAAAGCTCTCAGGTTTTCACCACTGAGGATATGTTAGCGGTGGCATACCACATTGTCTTTATCCATTCGTCCATCAGTGGGCACTTAGTTTGTTTCCATATCTCGGCTATTGTAAATAATGATACAATAAACATGGGGGCGCAGATATCTTTTCAAGTTAGTGCTTTTGTTTCTTTTGGGTAAATACCCACTAGTGTAATTACTGGATCATAAGGTGGTTTTATTTTTAATTTTGTGAGGAACCTCCATCCTGTTTTCCAGAGTGCCTCCACCAGTTTGCATTCCCACCAACAGTGCACACAAGTGCTCCCTTTTCTCCACATCCTCACCAACACTTGTCATTTCTTGTCTTTTTGATACTAACCATTCTGACAGGTGTGAGCTACTATCTCACTGTACTTTTTTAAAAAAATTTTTTAATGTTTATTTATTTTTGACAGAGAGAGACAGAGTGCGAGGAAGGGAGGGGCAGAGAGAGGGAGACACAGAATCTGAAGCAGGCTCCAGGCTCTGAGCTGTCAGCACAGAGCCTGACCTGGGGCTCAAATCCACAAACATGAGATCATAACCTGAGCCGAAGTCAGATGCTTAACCAACTGAGCCACCCAGGCACCCCAATCTCATTGTACTTTTGATTTGCATTTCCCTGATGATGGGTGATGTTGAGCATCTTTTCGTGTGCCTGTTAGCCATCTGTCTTCTTTGCAAAAGTATCTATTCAGATCCTCAACCCAAATTTTAAAGTTAAAGTGTAAGTGATCATTAACCATTAATTAATCATAATTAATCCATTCTAATTGTATTGTTTGGGTGCTTTTTGCTATTGAGTTATATGAGTTAGATAAAATATTCTTAATGAATTTTTTAAAAATTGCGGATAGTGGGAATGATGGAAGTGGGGTGGGTAGGGAGGATGGCCCAGGTGGACGAAATGGAGGGATTGATCATGTTTCCCTGCCTGATTGGGTGGAGGGCCTCTAGGCATCTAACTTGTTATCATGCTTCATAACATATATGTTACAGGTAATCTTTTTACATAGCAACCATTACATAATAAAATCACTTTTTTTTTTTTAGTTTATTTTGAGAGAGACAGAGAGCATGAGTGAGGGAGGGGCACAGAGACCCAGAATCCCAAGGAGGCTCTGCACCATCAGCATGGAGCCCAACTAGGGGCTTGAACTCATGAACCATGAGTTGATGACCTGAGCCAAAACTAAGAGTCGGACACCTAACCAACTGAGCCACTTAGGCGCCCATGTAACAAAATCACTTTCAGTGAATGCAAAATATTAAAAGGAGTTCTCATATTTTCTTCCCATACTCCTCATGTTGGTCTGTGCTATGGGACACCCTTTGCCCTTGGCAGACCACTAAGTTCATCCAACCACGAGGTCACCAGCCCCCACACGCCCCCGCCCCTCTGCAGCAGGCCCAGGGCATCCCTGAGCTCACACCCCAGTGAAGGAGGGCTGCAGGTGGGGACAACTCAAGGGAGGCTCCCTGGGGGCACCCATGCCCCGGCTGCTCTGGAGGGGGTCAACCAGGAGCCCAGGCAGAATGTTGGTGGTCAGGTAGGAGGGGAGGAAGGTCCAGGCCCCCAGTATCAGAGACTCGGGCAGTATGGCTGTGTGCAGCTTGAGGACAGACACTGGACCACTGTCGCTACCTGCATGCACACAGGCTGGGGGTGTGGCATGGGGTGTATGGGAGGGTTCTGGGCCTTCTTACCTTCTTTTTGTTTTAGTGTTTATTTATTTTGGAGAGAGAGAGAACGTGAGCTGGGGAAGTACAGAGGTGGGGACTGGACAGGGGATCTGAAGCAGGCTCTGCACAGAACCCAATGTGGGGCTCAAACTCACGAACTGTGAGATCATGACCTGAGCTGAAGTCAGATGCTCAACCAACAGAGCCACCCAGGCACTCCTGGGCCTTCTTACCTTCTTAAGCCATTTCCTGGCTTCCTTGTCAACCCTCAGCATACACAAACACAACAGAAGCAGGCAGAGGAGCCAGGAGAAAGGGGCTGGGGCTCTAGACTGGGTCACACACCCAGACCCACCCTGGGCAGGTGATGGCGGGGGGCGGGGGTTGGCTGGCTCTGATCCTCAGAGGTTAATAGTGCATCGAAGGCCCGCACTATTGTGACATATCCCCAGAGAAATGAAGTCTCTAGTCCTTTCGAGTTTAATGGTGGTGCCCTTCAGTCACCCAGGGGCACTGTGTCCTGACCACGCCAGGGGCTTTCACGGCTCAGCAGTTCTGATACCAGGGCTGTTCTGACAAGCCCCTTCAGAATCAAACATTGCACACTTGGCGGTTTGTGTGAATGTGTGCAAGGGGATTGTGGAAAGGGTTAAAGACACTGAGGTGACAGAGTGTGTGACAGCTGCTCCGGGCGTGAATTGCAGGCCCCCGGTGGCCTGCGGATTGAAAACAGATGTTTCTGCATGAACGCAGCCAAATTGTATTAGCACTTTGGATGATGAAAAGGGCTTTAAGTGTCTGCATGTTGCAGTTCTGAAATGTTTGCTGGGGAAAATGTCCTTATATTTTGCAAACAGCAAGTGTAAAGGGGGTGGGGGACAAATTAGGTTATTGGCTGTAACCAATTTCAGGAGCAGAGTTGTTGACAGATGCACATTGCGTGTAATAAACTGATCAGCAGTGTTGCCACTCACCTTAATGAGGACGCCTGTGTCCCTGCTGCCGTCTTCGTCCCTGGCTCAGTCAGGGAGGGCAGCCCAAGGTCACACAGCACCCATGTCTCATGGGACTTTCAGGCAGAAAGTCATAGGCTTGCTTCTCTTTTCTTTTCTTTCTTTTTAGAAAAATTTTTTAAAATGTTTTTTATTTATTTTTGAGAGAGAGAGAGAGAGAGAGACAGAGTACTAGTAAGGGAGGGGCAGAGAGAGAGGGAGACACAGAATCCAAAGCAGGCTCCAGGCTCCAAGCTGTGCAGAGCCTGATGCGGGGCTTGAACCCACAAACCATGAGATCATGACCCAAGCCAAAGTCGGATGCTCAACTGACTGAGTCACCCAGGCGCCCCTCTTTTCTCTTCTAACTTTTTCTTATGGAAAATTTCAAAAACTTAAACATGCAAAGAATAGGGCAAACATGACCCGCCACCACGTACCCGTGTCCCAGCTCCTCTGCTAAACTCACAGCTCATTTTCCTCCATGTGTGCACCCAGCCTGCCCCTTCCCTGCCGTGACTCCGGTGTGGAGGGCTTGTATTTGTATAAGCACCATGCCACTGACACACCTAATGAATGGATAACAATTTCTTAATATCGTTTAAAAGCCAGTCCATAATCAGATGCTTCAATGACTTCAAAAATATCTTTTCACACTTGGGTTGTTCAAACCAGGATCTAAGACATGCTCTGCACATTGCATTTGATTTTTTAACTTCTTTGAAAAAAATTTTTTAAGTTTATTTATTTGAGAGAGAGAAAGACAGCACAAGTGAGGGAGGAGCAGAGAGAGAGGGAGAGAAAGAGTCCCAAGCAGGCTCCACACTGTCAGCACAGAGCCCTGCATGGGGCTCCAACTCACAAAACTGCAAGATTGTGACCTGAGCCAAAACTAAGAATTGGACGCTTAACCAACTGAGCTGGCAGGCACCCCGATCTTTTGACTCTTAAGCCTCCTTTATTCTGGAATTGTCCTTCTCTCCCTCTCCTCTACTTTGTTTGTTTCTTTGTTTTGCTTTGTTTGGGTTTTTTTTTTTTTTTTTTTGGTCTTTAATCCACTGATTTCCTTGAGAAACAGGGACATTTGTCCTGCAGAGTGGCCCCTCTTCTGCATTTGTCTGTCTCCTGGTGTTGTTGATCTTGTTTGTGAACCCCCTACTTGCCCTCACCGAGTACTCTGATCTAGACCAGCTCTGTCCGGTAGAAATACCACAGAGTCCTGTGAGTCATGTGAAATTTTCTTGTGGCCGCATTAAAAAAGGTGAAATTAAGATTAATAATCTATTTTGGGATGCCTGGGTGGCTCAGTCGGTTGAGTGTCAACTTCGGCTCAGGTCATGATCTCGCAATTTTATGAGTTCGAGCCCCACGTTGTGCTCACTGCTGTCAGCGTGGAGCCCGCTTCAGATCCTCTGTCTCCCTCTCTCTCTGTCCCTCCCCCACTCATACTCTCTATCAAAAAAATAAATAAGCATGTTTTTAAAAAGATTAATAACCTGTTTTATGTAACCCAGTATCTCCAAGATGTTACCATTCCAACCTGTGATCAATATAATACAATGATATAGCCTTTTTCATACTGTCTTCAAAATCAGATGTGCATTTAGTGCTTACCACACATCTCAATTTTAATGTTAAGTTTCCATCAAAAATAGTTGACTGGGGGGCGCCTGGGTGGCTCAGTCGGTTGAGCATCCAACTTCGGCTCAGGTCATGATCTCACAGTTCATGAGTTTGAGCCCTGCATCTGGCTCTGTGCTGACAGCTCAGAGCCTGGAGCCTACTTCAGATTCTGTATCTCTCTCTCTGCCCCTCCCCTGCTTGTGCTCCATCTCTCTCTCAAAAGTAAATAAACATTAAAAAAAAATTTTTTTAAGAAATAATTGACCTGAATTTAAATTTCATAAAAATAATGGTAGAAAAGTTGAAAAGCATACTTAAATGTTTTCTAATAACTGTATCAAATATCAGATTTTTTAGTTATTTTTTAAACATCTGTATAGTTGTATAATAAACACTCACAACATATATAAACATATGTAAATACTCATGAAACCATCACCACAAAATGTTCCATGTATCTATCCAGCTACTTTCACTCAGCATGGTCATTGTAAATTGTTGTGTGTATTGAAAGCTTCATTCCTGGGGCGCCTGGGTGGCTCAGTTGGTTGAGTGTCCAACTTCGACTCAGGTCATGATCTCAAGGTTCCTGAGTTCGAGCCCTGAGTCAGGCTCTGTGCTAACAGCTCAGAGCCTAGAGCCTGCTTCACGTTCTGTGTCTCCCTCTCTCTCTTCCCCTCCTCCACTCATGCTTTGTCTCTCCCTCCCTCTCTCTCTCTCTCTGTCTCTCTCTCTGTCTCTCAAAAATAATCAAAAATTAACATTAAAAAAATTTTTAAAGAAAGCTTCATCTCTGTCATTGCTGAGCAAGATCCCCATTGCATGGATATACCACAATTTGTTTCTGTGGTAGGCAACATTCTAAGATGGCCCCCAGGGTTCTCCCCACCCCAATAGATACACATTAGATAATCCCCTCCCCTTGAGTGTGGGAAGGACCTTTGAATATGAAGAAATTTCTGGCGATTTGTCAGTTGACTTTGAGTTACTGAAAAAGGGAGATTATTCTAGGTGGGTCTGACCAAATCAGGTGAACCCTAAAAGATGAACTGAGTCCCCCAAAAGACAGCTTTGAAGCCTGAGAGAGATTCTTCTCTTGGCTTTGAAGAAGCAAACTATCATGGTGATCAGAAAGTGGGTGGCATCTTAGAGTTGAGGGTCTCTGTCCTACAAGTGCAAGCAACTAAATTCATTGAGGTTGGAAGAGGGTCCCAATGCTCAGATAAGATGGCAGCCCCTGCTGAAACCTGATTTCGGCCTGGTGAGTCCCTGAGCAGAGGACCCAACCAGAATGTTCCAGAATCCTGACCCAGAGAAACTGGGAGATAATAAGTTTGTGTTTATTTAAGTTCATGGTAATTGTAAACAAAATTTGTGGCACTTGTTACATAGCCATAAGAAACTGGTACATGTATCTGTTTCGCCTGCTGATGGACATTTGGGTTGTTCATGTTGTGGGACTATTATAAATAATACTGCTGTGAACATTTTTTTTTTTAATTTTTTTTTTCAATGTTTTTTATTTATTTTTTGGGACAGAGAGAGACAGAGCATGAACGGGGGAGGGGCAGAGAGAGAGAGGGAGACACAGAATGGGAAACAGGCTCCAGGCTCCGAGCCATCAGCCCAGAGCCTGACGCGGGGCTCGAACTCACGGACCGCGAGATCGTGACCTGGCTGAAGTCGGACGCTTAACCGACTGCGCCACCCAGGCGCCCCAATACTGCTGTGAACATTTATATGAAGTCTTTGTGTGGATATATGCTTTTATTTTTCTTGGATAAATACCTTGAAGTGGAATGGCTAAGCTATGTGGTAAGTTCATGTTTAACTTTATAAGAAACTGCCAAATTCCTTTTGAAAGTGCTTGAATCATTATACATTCCCACTAGTGATGTGTGGAAGTTCTACTTGCTGTACATTCGGTAGCTTTGTAGTAAATTTTGAAATCAGGATTGTGAGCCCTCCAACTTTGTTATTCATTTCAAGATTCTTTTGTCTCTTCATGACCCCTTGCAATTCCATATGAATTTTAGAATGGGTTTGGATTTCTGTAACAAAAAAAAAAAAAAAAAAAGGCCATTGGAATTTTGGTAAGGATTGCGTTGTATATATAGATTGCATTGAGTAGTATTGCCATTTTTATGACATTAAATTTTCTAATCCATGAAAATGAGACGTCTTTTTTTAAAATTCTGATTTTCTTTCATGTCTTTTCAATAATATTTTGTAGTTTATAGTATACAAGCCTCTCACTTTCTTGGCTACATTTTTTCTCAGATATTTTCTTCTTTTGGATGCTATTGTAAAATGGTATTGTTCTCTTAATTTCCTTTTCAGTGTGTTAATTGCTTGTGTATAGAAACACGACTGATTTTTGTGTCTTGATCTTGTACTCCACAATTTTCCTGAATTTGTTTATCAGCCCTGGTAGCTTTTTTATGGGTTCTTTGGGATTTTGTCTATATGGGATCATGCCATCTGTGAATAGAGATGGCTTTACTGTTTCCTTTTAATATAATACCTTTTATTTCTTTTTCTTGCCCAGTTTCCAATAAAATATTGAGTAGCAGTGATAAAAGCAGGCATCCTTGTCCTATTCCTGATGAGAAGGTTTTTAACTACAATTTCCATTTTTTTCTTGTTTGGTGAAATTGGGTAGTTTGTATCTTTCAAGTAAATTTTCCACGTCACCTAAATTGTCAATCGATTGGCATGAAGTTGTCCATGACATTTCCTTATTATTCTTTTGATATCTTTAGAACTTGTATTAATATCTTTCTCCCATTTGTGATATTGCTAATTTGTGTATCCCCTCTTTTTTCCTTATTAGCCAGACTAGAAGTTTATTAAATTTGTTAATCTTATCAGAAAACCAGCTTTTTGTTTCATTGTTTTTCTCTATTGTTTTTCTGTCATATACGCCATTGATTTCTGCTCTGAATAGTATCATCTCCTTTCTTCTGCTTTGTGTTTCATTTGTTCTTCTTCCAGTTTCTGAAGGTAGAAGCTGAGGTCATCAGTGTGAGTATATGATTTAAGATCTATTTTTTTAATCTTTATTTATTTTTGAGAGAGAGAGACAGAGTGCAAGCAGGGGAGGGGCAGAGAGAGAGGGAGGCACAGAATCCCAACCAGGCTCTAGGCTCTGAGCTGTCAGCACAGAGCCCTACTCAGGACTTGAACTCACAAGCTGTGACATCATGACCTGAGCCAAAGTCAGATGCCCAACTGACTGAGCCACCCAGGTGCCCCTATTTTTTTTTCTAATATAGGCATTTATATGTAAAATTTTCACTAAGTATCATATTAGCTGCATCCCACATACTTTGACATGTTGTGTTTCTTTCTTCATTCAGATCAAAATATTTTAAAATTCTGTTATTATTTTTTCTTTTACCCCAATAAGTTATTTAGAAGCGTATCTTTTAGTCTCAAAAGGTTTGTTAATGGTATCTAATTTAATTCCACTACAGCCAAAGAACATACTTTCTATGACTTGAATCCTTTTAAATGTATTGAGATTTGTTTTATGGCCCAGAATATGGTCTGTCTTGTTAAATATGCATGTGGATTCTGCTGTTGTTGTGTGAAGGGTTCTATCAATATAAATCAGGTTAAGTTACTTGGTAATGTTGGAATGGTCAATATTCTTACTGGTTTTCTGTTTACTTGTTCTGTCCATTAATGAGTAAGTGGTGTTCAAATCTCACCTGCAATTTCCATTATGAAATGGCCCTCTTTATCTATTATAATGTCCTCTACTCTGAAGTCTGTTTTGTCTGATGATAATGTGGACATACCAACTTTCTTTCCTTTTCTCATCTTTTTAGTTTTAACCTATTTGTGTCTTTATATTTAAAGAGGGGTTCTTATAGGGGTGCTGGGTGGCTCAGTCAGTTAAACGTCTGACTTCAGCTCAGGTCATGATCTCACAGCTCGTGAGTTCAATCCCTGCATCAGGATCTTTGCTGACAGCCCAGAGCCTAGAGCCTGCTTTGGATTCTGTGTCTCCCTCTCTCTCTGCCCCTCCACGCTCATGCTCTGTCTCTCTCTCAAAAATGA
Organism: Neofelis nebulosa; assembly: GCF_028018385.1. Taxonomy (NCBI): domain Eukaryota; kingdom Metazoa; phylum Chordata; class Mammalia; order Carnivora; family Felidae; genus Neofelis; species Neofelis nebulosa. Next base: position 150,359,240 of record NC_080782.1, on the reverse strand, counting down.
ATAAACATTAAAAAAAATTTTTTTAATAAAGAGGGGTTCTTGTAGACAGCATCTATGTGGTTCTTGCTTTCCTATTCAATCTGAAAATTTCTGGTTATTAATCCAGTTGTGGAGACCATTTACATTTAGTGTATTCATTGATATTATTGGATTTAAATCATCTTGCTATGTGTTTTAGTTGTTTCATGTACTCTTTATTCCTTTTACTTTTTCTGATTCTTTTAAACTAATTGGGGGCAGGGGAAGCCTGGGTGGCTCAGTCACTTAAGCGTCTGACTCTTGATTTCAGCTCAGATCATGATCTCAAGTTCGTGAGTTCAAGCCCCATGCCGGGCTCTGCGCTGACAGTGTGGAACCTGCTTGAGGGGCGGCTTGGGGCCAGAACTTAGCTCCCTGAGCCTGTAGGCAGGGACCTAGGACCCAGGGGTGATGACAACTGTTAAAGGACTCTGCAAACTGTAAAGTGCTTGCACACACCCATCCGAACCCCCAAATAGCAGGTTGCCTTCCGACTACTTCTGGTCAGTGGTGGCAGCTCTGGGTTTAGAGGAGAGGGGCCCTGCAGCTATTGTGTCTGAAGGCAGCAGCCGGGCCACCCCGTAGGCCAGCCTCTGCTTTGACAGATGACTTGGAATCAGTTATCCCTGCCTTTTGTTAAACACGAATGTGCCCTACATGCGCCTGCATGTTATTACCTCCACGAATTCATACAAGCCTGGAGAGAGAGGAGACTGTTGCCTTTTATTTTTTAAGCTTATTTATTCTGAGAGACAGCAGGGGAGGGACAGAGAGAGAGGGAGAGAATTAGGGAGAGAGAGAATCCCAACAGGCTCTGTGATGTCAGTGCAGAGCCCGACACGGGGCTTGAACTCACGAACCGTGAGATCCTGACCTGAACCGAAGTTGGACGCTTAACCAACTGAGCCACCCAGTGGCCGTTGCCTTTTAGTGGAATTGGCTGCTTTTCCCAGAGCAGCAGACAAGTGCAGCCCCGTAGGTGGCCTCCACCTGGCACCTGCAGAGTGACCAGCGCTCCCGCCCACCTGAGGCCCCACACTTCACCCCCACCACCTGTTGGCTCTCTCCTTTCTTTTTGAAGGAACACAAAGAAGTCAGAAATGCAGAAAGGGGTAAATGAGAAATTAAAACCCCTCACTAGCCCATTAAATGAGATGATCCCTCTCATCGTTGAACGTACTGGGGCTTTTTCTCTGGGCGCATGGAAGTGTCATTTTCTTTTGCAAAGATCCATTCCTATGAAAGCAGAGCCTGAATTATAACTGGCTTTTCTCACTCCACCGCTGGCAGATATTCTTCTCAGAGGCTCTGGCGCTACTCTGATGGCCAGGTGGTATGAAGAATGGGCTCACACTTTGTTGGTCAGTGCTCTGTTTCTGGGCTCCCCTCATGTTCAGCCCGGTGAGGTGCTACTGATGGTTACACACACACCCCAACGCTGGATTGGGTCCCTGAGTAGTTGCTGTGTAAGGTCAAAGGTGTTGATCCAGGCCAGCTTCTGCCTTCATGCCATCCACCAGGGGGTCTGGGGAGGGTCCTCAAAGCCTCAGGCATCACCTGTGGGGTCACTGTGCCTTGTGGTCCCCTGCCCCTGGCTGTACCCTGGACCCACTGATCAGCCTTTCCGTCCTGCACCACCCCCCTCCAGGCCTCCAAGACCCTCTCCCCCAACCTCCTCCCGCTGTGGTGCCCATCTCTCCCCACCCACCCCTCCAGTCTCTTCTCCCTACAGTCTCCCTCATCTTCATCAAGTCACCCCGGTGGCCAAGTGTTACCCAAGTAGCTGAGTGACCTTCCCATCAGCAATGCCCCTGCCATCTGAACATCAGCATAACCTGTGGGCCTCACCTTCCCAATCTGTCCAGATTGCAGCCACTACTCTCCACCCCAATTCCAGCTCATTCCATACTCCTGGCTCTCCCTCCACCTGGTCTTCTCCCAACAGTCAGAGACCCATCAGAGACCCTCCAGGCCATCCTGCAGCACTTGACCAAACCTACCTCCTCCCCATCCTGTGCCCCATGGCAAGGGTCCCTATCACCCTGCTGCAGCCATAGTAACCTTGCCCTTCCTGGCTTACTCCCTCCTCTGGGCCTTGGCACTAGCTGGCCCCCTCCACACACCCTCCTCCCAGTCCCCGGATGTCCTTCCCAAGGCTGGTTCTTCCTGCCATTGAGTTTGACCAGATGTCACCTCCACACATCAGCCTGGGAGCTGGGGTCACTAGGCCCATTTTACAGACAAGAATGTGAGAGGGAAAGTGACCTCCTCAGAGTGTCCTGGCCAACAAGGACCAAGCCCACCTCTACTCTCTGGTCCCATAGGCCATTGCCAATTCAGCACAGCTCCTGCCTACTGGTGACGGCATATTCCAGATAGGCATATTCCATCCATCTCAAGAGTCTGGGGTAGTATGATTCTTCATATTGCATGTGCAGAAGCTCAGCTCAATCACACTTAAGCTCAAAGGGATAATTTGTTTGTGTCTGTAAATAAAAAGCCCAGGGGATGGACTTCAGGCATGGCTAGATCTAGGACATGGCTTCAGTCTCTCTGCCTTTGGCTCTGCTTTCTCCACATGGGTTCCTCTTACAAGGAAGCCCCAGCAGCTTCACACTTATTTCCTATGCTTTCCATGACCTGAGCAGAAAGACAGAGTGTCTGCTCTGACAGTTGAAATACATGTTCCAAGAACAGAGTGCAGTGGCCCAACCAGGTAACATGCCTACCATGAATCAATTTCAAAAGCTGGAAGGATGAAATATGCTGAGTGGCCAGGCCTGGATCACATGCCCATCTCAAACCATTGCAGGTCAAGGCAGCTCCTGCCTGGAGTGGCTACCAGAGCCGTGGGAGCCTTCTACCTGAGACAAGAGAGGAAGGACAAAATGGGTTTTGTTGACAGAAGAAGGAGGGACAGATGATGGGCAAGCAGAAGCCACAGAGACCGGGGACCCTGGGCAGCCGCGGCAGGGTCAGGTCTTGGCGTGAAACCTGGAGGCAAACCTAGCCTCCCTTTGGCACCTGCTGCCCCCTGGCCTTCCTCAATCCATTAACTGCTGCAGCTTGGCAGGAGGGATCATGCAGACACTCACCTGAGTGCCCTCACTGGGGCTGCTGGAGCTGAGAGGAGGCTAAAAATGGAGCCAGTTAACAGCCTACTTCCTTAGGGAAGCTGCTAGGTGAGCGGAGCCTGAGCACTCCGTGAACTCAGCTTGAGTACTAAGGGACTAAGGCAGACCAGCCCCTGTGTCGGGAGGGGGGCAGGCCCCAAGAGGGAAAGGACTAGGGCTGCTGAGTCAGGGGTCTGATGCACAGCTGGCCCCAAAGGCATGCTTTCCCCCAGGGTGGATGTTTCTGGAAGTAGCCCCCAGTAGTTCTATGGCCCTTAGGCCAGCCTCCCCATCGCTGCCTCTCACCCAGCCCCTCCTTCTCACCCCGAGGGTCTCACTGCCCTCACCCCGGTTCCATCCATCCCTGGAAGCCCCTCTTGTCTGCAGCCCCCTCCTCCAGGAAGCCAGGTTTACCAAGGTGTGCCAGGAGGGGATGCACGCAGGCACTGGCTTCTGCCAAGCGATTGCCAGAGCAGCAATGTTTTCATTGAATCTGTGTGGCTAAATCTTTTCTGAAGAAAGATACTAGCCTGAGCAAACCAGGGCCCCCCTGTCACCTGAGCAGCGGGGCCTGTCTGGACCAGCAGCAATTCCTCCTTGGTGCAGCCCGACAGGGCCAGGAGGTGTAATGGGTGACACCTGGCCTGGCCTACGGTCCACACAGAGCCCACAGTCATTACCCTGATGACAGGATGGATGGCCACTCAAGCTGAGTCTTTGCAAGAATGAAGCAGGCAGTCATCGAGGCTGGCTCATCCAGTGCCCTCCCTGGCCATTCATCTGCAGGAGCCCACAGAAGCCAGGAGGGCTGCGGGGAGGGTGTGGCCTCTGTCTCAAGGGCCATCTGCTGCCCAAGGGTGTCACCGGCTGAGGTCCAGGCTTCCTGCAGGGTTCAGGCATGTCAAGGAGCCAGCTTGGTTTGCCTAAGAGACCCCAGAGTAGGAGGTCCCAAAACCCACCCCACTGGCAGCCAGTGATGCTGCCTCTTCAGGCTGGACTGAGGATTAAATACAGCCATGTGTTTGTTCACCGTTCAGTCATTGTTACGTGTTGATGTGGTTATTTTAACACATTTTGAAAAGCATACAGCCAGCACATTAGACCCATGAGGTCATAGATACTGTTGGTAAGGACGATGCTAATTTTATAAACATTTTTTTAAAGTTTATTCATTCATCTTGAGAGAGAAAGAGAGAGAGTGTGTGTACTCGAGCAGGGGAGGGGTAGAGAGAGAGAATCCCAAGCAGGCTCTGCGCCGTCAGCACACAGCCCAGTGAGGGGCTCAAACCCACGAACCATGAGATCATGACCTGAGCCAAAGTCAAGAGCTGGACGCTCAACTGACTGAGCAACCCAGGTGCCCCAGGACGATGATGATTTTAAAATGTGGATTGATATGAGGAACGTGATTGACTGAATAGCTGTGCAGGAAGCAGTCAGGCCTGGAAATACCCGCAAACTGACCCTGGAGTGCCTCATTCAACAAACGCTGAAATGGAGGGACCACTTCCCAAAGGCCCTAAGCCTGAGGCTTCAGGGTTCTTGGAGGGACCCTAGGTGCTGCCCAGGACAGGTGTGCCCAGGGGGAGCCCCGTCCATGTCACCCACCTGTACCTGGCATACAGGTGTCCCCGATCCTGGGAAGGCCCCCCTCCTGGTGGGGGTCCTCGCTCCTCCAGCACTCCTCAGGGACTCCACACGCTGCCACCTGTAGCCCAGGGCTCACCACGGAGGAGGTGGGATGAGCTGGGTTCTGAGTCACACACCACCACAGCCCGGCTCCCTCGCCTGCAGGGGCAAGTCAGGCACCACAATTTCGTCATGTGAAACAGAACAAGAGCAGCCTCATGCAGATGGGCAAGTGCAGGTGACAGTGCTGGCTGCTGGAGAGGAGGCAATGAGCCCAGACTCCTGCTGTTGTGATCACGATGACGGCTCCTCCCCCTCGCGACTGCTCCAGACCCCTTTCTTCCAAGGCATTGTGGTGCTTTCTGATATCACATGCTCATGTTCGAGCACGTGTGTATCAGCCATGTTTGGACTGTGACTTTGTCTGAAGCAAAGTGGCTGGTTCACAGTTGTACCCTCCCCTCCACCAGCACGAGGCAGTGCACTGGTGGCCACTTCGTTAGGAGGCTCCAGGTGAGGACCCAAGTCTGTGGCCTCAAATCAGGGACCTCGCTGGTTTAAGGTTCTTGCCAGCCTGAGCATCAGAATTATGCAGGCTGACCAAGATCAGAAGCATCTGTGAGCCCCCTGGAGGCAGAGAGCAGGGACAAATGTCCAATGCCCGCAGCTGAGCAGGTGGCTCTTCCCCCAGTGGTGAGACGGCCTGGCCTCTGAGGCAGGGACTTGCTGGCTTCTGCAGTGGTGGACACGACCATGTGGCCTTCAAGCCAGGATTCAGGTTCTAACCCAGCTGCCTCCTTGACCATCTTTCAGGACGGTGGCTAGGGAGACTCCATTTTTCCCAGGTTCCTGGGGTTGACCCTGTGCAGGGGGGCAGGCTCTAGGGCCTGTGGTCAGTGTAGCCTGTCATCCTTCATCCTTCCTGAGCCTTTCCCCACACGAGCTGCCTGGGGTCTCCATGCAGAGATCCTCCCAAGTCAGAGTCAGTCCCTGTTTCAGGCTATTCTGGACCCGCTTGCAGAAGACAGTAAAAGCCTGCTATCAGTTTGAGTCCATGGAAGCGGTGGGGGCTATTCTGTCCCCATCATGCTCCAGCTGAGTGACCTAGCATGGGTCAGGTCCTCTTCCTGAGCCTCAGTTTCCCCTTCTGTGAAATGCAGAGAAGGACGAAACTGCTTTTCGGCAAATCTTGGGGACAGCAGATTCACAATGGTGTGTTTGTGCACATGCAGCCTGGGTGTTGGCTGCAGCCCAGGACGGGGACTGAACCCACAATTGCGAGTGTAGCCGCCAAGCTGGGGGGGGTGGTTCAGATGCACACATGCACATGTCGTCCCAGCCTTTCTGACAACGGCCTTTTCTCTGTTTGCTGGATGTTTCTGAGAGAAGCCGGAGAAAAACAGTATGTTTCTTTGTTTTATTATAACACTGATGACTTCATCCATCCTTGTTCTTCCGAGAAAAGATGATGACGAATTTGTTAAAGTTCAGCTGCGAAAGCCCCCCCTTATAGCAAGAATGAGAAGTATTTAAAGGCAGCTTCTTGCTTCTTGGAGTTATTTTCAGCTAAGTGGCCCTTCCCGGTGTCACTCAGGCCTCACTTGGGCTCACAACAGGTCTCCAACTCCTCCTGTCCATGGGGAGAAGGGCTAGGAGCCCCTGTCCTGGTCACTTGCCCACCGACTCCCTGGGACTTCCCCATATGAGTGGCCCCCATACCTGTGGATGCCAGTCACAGGTCACCATTAACAAAAACCTGCACAGTTTCCAACTCATTCCCCCAGATTACCAAATTTAGGGCAGAAATGAAATGATTTCTCTGTCCTTGAAGATTTTCCAGAACCTTGACAGACATCTCCAGTTAGAAGGAAATGAATGGTTCCAGAGGGTGATGTCTGTGCAGCCTCAACTCTGTCCTGGCTGCTGGGCGTCCCTGGACCTCTGGGCCCCACTTCCTTAGCCATCCTGTGATCCCCGGGCCCTGACCAGGACAGCCCCACGCTCATGTGGCCAGGCCCTGGGTCTAGACTCAGAGGGAGCAAGACAATGCAAGTGGCAATGGAAGGTCAGGAAGCCTGGGCTGGGGGGACATTCCTGCATGGGTAGAGGTGCAAGAGCAGGCTGGGACGACCACCCAGCTGTCTGGGCATGACGGGGGCCTCAGTGTGTCCTGTCATAGACTAGGTAGCTCCACTGGTCCTCCTTGGCCCCCTTTCATGTGCAACAGGGCAGGGTACACTGATGCCTGCTCCCAACCCTAGTGGACCCACCTATTGGAGGGTATTATGAACCCACTTTACAGATGTGGAAACTGAGGCTCAGACAGGTGAGGGGGCTGTCTCACAACCAGACAGCGAGGAAGACCCCCAGCGAGCCACACGCTGCCTCCCCCCTTGGTCACAGCACCGGTCTCTGGTCCCACAGGCTTACCTCTCCAGACCATTCTTTCAGACAACTCCCAGAAGCTGCAGGGAGAAAACAAAACATTTATTTTTGCCAACTGTTCCCCATCCCTGAAGGCGCCTGAGAGGTGTTTGTCAGGAGGTGTGGGTGACTCATGCAGACATGCAGAGATGGAACTGGCTATTTTTGTCCCAGACTCTGGCAAGCTATGGGCAGCATCTCTGCCAGGTGAGCAGGTGGCCCAGGCTGACCCACAGTGGAGGAGACAGGGCCGTGAAGTCAGTGTACCCAGGGTTGTAAGCATGCCTGAAGACAAGCCCCTCAGCCCAAAAGGCAGGCTCTGAGTTCCCTGGGGTGCCAGTCAACCCCAGGGTCTCCCGCCCTCTCAGGGACTATGTTGGCTCCAGGCTGTGGGGAGAGAGGACCGTGACTCTGGTGGCCGCCCCCTGCCCTGCCGACTCCAGGCTGTGTGCCCCCAGATGGCTCATGCTTTCTTCCAGATCCGTCTGAGCCTTCCCTTTGTGGCTGCAGCTGTGGAAGCTGAAAATCCCAAGCTCTTGTGGCCCAGGAGCTACACATCTTCAGCACAGGGTGGTTTATCTCCTCTGTGCTCCCACTAGGTGCTCCCTCCCCAAAGAAATTAAGGGAGTGGGGATACCCAGACTGGAGGGCCGTGGCTAGTGTCACACAGTGTGGTCCCCACATCCTGGAGCCAGGGCTGTGGCCTTCTAACCCAGGCTGTCCCCCACTGTCTGGGACTCAAGGGCTTCAATTTGGAGAGGCTCTGCGGTGCTTACGAGAGCCCCTTGCCTCCAGGCCCACACCGGGCAGGAGCCACAGAGGGGTCCTCCTGACTCTATTGTCAGGAGGGAGACACACATACCCAGGTTGGACCTGGGGACAGCTCCCACAGCTGCCAACATGTTGGCGACTCAGCCCTGAGGACGAGGGGAGCAGGAGAGGAACATGAGCGGATGAGCAGGTGCCACACAGAGAGGGGGTGCAGGCCAGAGGAGGCAGGTGGAGGTCTGGAGGGCCCCAGTGCAGGATGGCAAGGAGGGAGGGCTGAGGCCACAGGAGCCATTGAAAGGTTTGGTGGGAGAGGAAACTTCGAGCATCTGACCCTGGGTGGTCACAGGAGGCCGGTGAGACAGCCAGGGCAGTGGTCCTGCAGGGATGAGGCAGGCAGTGCTGGGAGAGTGGCCTAGCAGGGGGCTGGTGGAGCTAAAAGCATCTCAGCGGAGGAACAGTTAGCGCTTTCATGCCTGGCCCTCCCCTTACACGTCTCAGTGGCAAATGTGTTCTTCACACAGTCTGATAGTCATTCTCCGTGATGGTAAATAAGACACTTGTTTCCCTGCACAAAACAGGCCATGTTGCTCCCTGACAGCTGCTGCCTTGCTGGCCAGGCCGCAGAGCAGCCTGGTCACCGCTGTCAACCTCGGCTGGTGGCCAGACGCTGCGGAGCCCTTTTTCCATCTCCTCCATCGGCCCCTGCATCCAGTCACCTCCTGGTAACTGTCATTCCTTCAGCCGTCCATCTGTCCATCCATCCATCCACCCATGCATTCATTCGGCCAGCAAGTGTTGATTGCCTGAGCTCTGTTCCAGATGCCGTGAGCAGGACGGACAAAGCTGTATCCCCGAGGAGCTCACAGCCCTGTGGGGAGGAAGGCAGATAAACAAGTAGATAAAAAGACGCCTGTTAACTTCACACTCGGATGAATGCCACAGGCGCACGAAACGGGGCCCAGGGCACAGTGAGTGGGCTCTGATGGACGGTAGTAGGTGAGGGTCTGGAGGAAGAGCATTCCCAGTGAGGGCACAGCAAGCACAGGGCTCTGAGGCAGGAATGAGTGCAGCGTGTGCCAGAGGGCGGTGTGGGGGGCAGGCGGGGGAATTAGACACAAGGTCAGAGAGGTGGGAGCTCATGGGCCACGAGAAGGACTTTAGGGAAAGGCCCAGGCATGTCACGGGATGTCACCAACGCTGGTGCCAATCATCACTCCAAGCTCTCCAAGCTTACACAGGCTTGTTAGCCTCCTTGTGCATGGGGGGAAACTGAGGCACAGTGAGGTGCCTGCACACTCCCTTGCCCCACACATCCACCTGACACAGCTCTTCCTCTCCCAGCAGACCAACCCTCGGACATGTCCTCTTCGGGGACCCCACTGGCTCAGAGGACCCTTTGTGCATCTTCCAAATGCAGTCATTGGCCCCTGCCCCCTGTCCGCTGCAGTTCTGAAGGTCTCTTCTGGGAGGGGACATGGCATCTGGACCTCCCAGGGGAACAGGAGAAGGGTGCTCTAAAACAGAGGAGACCATGAAGAGCCTGACTTGGAGGTGGCAGTGTGGACAGCATGTTTTGGGCACAGCAAGCAGGCAGATAGGTCCAGTGTAGTCTTACTGTTTTTTTGTAAAATCGACTTATTTATTAAAATGAATGTATCTTAGGGGCGCCTGGGTGGCGCAGTCGGTTAAGCGTCCGACTTCAGCCAGGTCACGATCTCGCGGTCTGTGAGTTCGAGCCCCGCGTCGGGCTCTGGGCTGATGGCTCGGAGCCTGGAGCCTGTTTCCGATTCTGTGTCTCTCTCTCTCTCTGCCCCTCCCCCGTTCATGCTCTGTCTCTCTCTGTCCCAAAAATAAATAAAAACGTTGAAAAAAAAAAATTTAAAAAAAAATAAAATGAATGTATCTTATAATGAAAGTTTATGTTCCTACCTAAATCACCATAAATAGAAAGTGACTATAAAAACTAACGTAACAGGGCACCCGGGTGGCTCAGTCAGTGAAGTGCCCGACTTCAGCTCAGGTCATGACCTCACGGTTCATGAGTTCGAGCCCTGCTTGGCGCTCTCTGCTATCAGCACAGAGCCTGCTTTGGATTCTCTGTCCCCCTCTCTCTCTACCACCCAACCCCTCTCTGCCTCTCTCTTTCTCAAAACTAATACAAAATAAACAAAACAAAAAAAAGTAATGCAACAAAAACAAGCATTATTAATTTGTAAAAAGAATAAAATTAAAAATAAAAATACCAGGGTTCTGGTTCTAGGATGGCTCCATTCTACCTCTCCCACTGAATGCGCCTTCGAATCTGACAGAATGCATGGAACAGCTATTTGGGGACTTGGAAAAGTAAATAATAGCAGGCAGGCTGGAGAAAAAGAGCAGAATTTGAAGTGCCACCAAACTGACAGTGAGTTTGCCATTTTCCCTTTCTTTCTTTCTTTCTTTCTTTCTTTCTTTCTTTCTTTCTTCCCTTCCTTCTCCTTTCTTTTCTTTTTTTTTATTTTTGAGAGATAGAGAGAAAGAGGGAGAAAGAGAGAGACTGAGCATGAGTGGGGAGGAGCAGAGAGAGGGGAGACCCAGAATCCGAAGCAGGCTCCAGGCTCTGAGCTGTCAGCACAGAGCCTGACCTGGGGCTTGAACTCACAAACCACGAGATCATGACCTGAGCCGAAGTTGGACTCTTAACCGACTGAGCCACCCAGGTGCCCCATGGGATGAATGTATTTCTTATTATGAATCACAAGATCACAGAGGTCCCCTCTGGGAGACACATCCCAGCAAGCCCTGAATGATGGGGAATCAGCCAGGTGAAGTGAGGGGACGGTGCTCCTGGCAGATTGGTTTCAGGGGCTGAGCCCAGCGGAGGGCAGATTGTATCTGATTGACCTCTCTTGCCCTCCAGCTGTTCTTTAGAGTCCTGGCAATCCCCACCCACCTGGGAGTGCAGATCAAGGTCTGTTTGGACATCTGCCCTCCAGGCTGCATCCAAGGCACTAAAGTGTAGGAAACTAGGATGAGGCACTGATGTCAGAGGCCCCTCAGCCTGGGAATCCCCGTGGCCCCATCTGGGCCATGCAGGTGAATCATGTTTCAGCCCCATGGCTCTCTGCAACCCCTCCCTCTCTCCCCCAAGCCTGAGAGACACTTCTCTAGCCTGGAGGCTGTGGAGGAGACCTGCCTGTACCCATGGTATCTGTCCCAGGCATATAAAATGCAGAGGCCTGGGAGAGGCCTGTTTCACATCCTTTCTGGGGCTCTGAGCAAAGCCTGGCTGGGGGCAGGCGGGGTAGGGTCTTAAGTGATGCCCCTCCTCCTTTCAGTATCCACGACTTTCCAGGGGAAGGGGCCAAATGGAGGCATGTACCCCTGCTCAGGTTTTCTGTCGTCCATTGCGTTGACACATTTCTCTAATGCCACCACCTTTATGCCGTAAATACGGATGCCGTGGATGTGTATGTAAACAGCAGCATGCCAAGGCAAACACGCCTTAAAGCATTTGTGGGAAGTACCTCTGAATCCACCCTAGGGATCTGCCAGGTTTTCACAGGCAGGTTCTCAAGCCGTGTGTGGATTATTGCTGCCAAGAGACTCAGCGAAGGAGATATTTTTCTCAGTTTTTGCCCCCTCTTGTGCTCCTAGCTAGAGGTTAACTTTCGTTTTCTTTTTTTTTTAATTTTTTTATTTATTTTGAGAGAGAGAGAATGAGTAGGGGAGGGGCAGAGAGAGAGTCAGAGAGAATCTGCCAGTGCAGAGCCCGATGCCGGGTCCGAACCCACAAACCCTGAGATCATGACCCAAGCTGAAACCAAGAGCCAGACGCTCAACTGACTGAGCCACCCTAGGCGCCCCAAGGTTAACTTTCTATTTGTTACCTTTAAAGGCATTTTAAAGGCTTTTCTAACACTGTATCATGGGTGATGGACATATAGTATATGGCTTATCTGTGGTAGGGAGCCAGGTTTTTTCCTTGCAGACGCAAGGCTGGCACGGATGCTGGGGATGATGCTGGAATTGCATTAGGGTAGGGATCTGTGTGAGAGCAGCTTGAGGGTCTCTCCCTGGAGGCTGTGCTACAGGGAGCCAGGTGGAGTGACCCCAGGCAGTGAAGCAGTGGCCAGTGTGTGTCACCGACACAGGGGACATTCTTCCCAGCGTGGAGCCCACCCCTCACACAGCCTGGAGAAAGATGTCTGAGTTTGCAGAACAATATACCCAGGTGTGTGGGAGGCAGGGGGCAGCCAGTCTGGGGGTACCCAGAGGCCAAGTGCACATGGAAGGAAATGGTGCCTTGACTGGACCCCGGAGCCCTCACTGACCCCTCTCTGCTCCTCAGGCCCAGCCAGAGCCAAATGGCTTCTTGCAGGAGGGATCTGGGAGGGGTGCTGTGCTGAGCCACCAGGAACTAGGGGGAATCTGCAGGGAGTACCTCCAAGTTACCAAAGAGTTCCACCTTTCATGGGATAAATGAGGCCACAGGTGGGCGGGCACGAGTCCTGCAGGCAAAGTGTCACTGGAGCAATTTTGGGGCATCAAGACTCTTTCCATGTCCGGTGATACCGGCCCAGGTCAAGTTGGCCAACACAAAACAAAACAAAAAAGGGAATCAACTGTGTCATATACAAAAAAAGCCTAACACCGGGGCTAACTTTGAGTGCAGCTGGATCCCAAACACGGTGCTCAAGGCTTTTCCCCCTACCCCCTCTCAGGGGCAGAAAGGGGCCTTCCCAGCCTCCCTTTGGTGACCAAATGGCCACCAACAGCTCAGGCCTGTATCTGCTCAACCTCCATTCCTGCTGGAAAGAGAGCATCGGGAGGACAGGCTGAACACCCTGCCCCCACTAAAACCTCCACTAAAATACACTTTTGTTAAACACACACACACACACACACACACACACACAGGGAGGATGGGGTAGCAACAACAGCAAGAAACTTTAGGAGGCTGGAAAGCAGGTGGATGAGTAACCAATGACAGAGCAGACCTGAGAAGTCAAAGCCCAGTGGACTAAGTAAGGGGGTTGGTTCCGGTGAGGAGTCAGGCCCATGGCTTCTTTTCCAGACTCCTGTTAGAGTTCCTCCCCCAAGCAGCCCACCATGATTTCCCCACCAGGAGCTACTCCGCAAGCCCTGCCCTCTCCCTCAGAATATCCAGTCAGCTTCTTAGTCTCTATGTGACAGCCGAAGATTCCCGGACACCTGAGGAATACTACCAACAGGGAACATGTTGACCAAGACAAATGAGGGGGGAAGGAAAATTGGGGCAAACAAAAGCAATGAAGGAAGAAGAAAATTTCTAATAAAATGAAGTCACTAAAAAATAAGATTACTAATATCCTCAGAGAAGTAAGAGAGGATTTTACATCTGTGAGAAAAGAACAGAGTGTCATACATTTGAAAAGGAACATTCAAAGGAAAAACACATCATAGAAATTCAAAACATGTCAATAGAAATAAACAATAGAAGGTTTGGAATACAAAACTGAAAAATGTTCAGAGAGTAGAATGATATGGTTTTTTTTTAATGGAAAATAGGAAAGAGGGGCACCTGGGTGGCTCAGTCAGTTGAATGTCCAACTTCAGGTCAGGTCATGATCTTGTGGTTCTTGGGTCCGAGCCCCATGTTGGGCTGTGTTCTGACAGCTTGGAGCCTGGATCCTGCTTCACATTCTGTGTCTCACTCTCTCTCTCTTCCCCTCCTCCACTTGCACTCTCTCTCTCTCTCTCAAAAATAAATAGACATTAAAAAAATTTTTTTTAAATAGAAAGGGTAAAAAATTGGAGGACAAGTCCAAGAGGTCCAACATGAATACTAAGAGTCCCAAACAAAAAAAAAGAAAGTCTTCTGTGAAATTACTTAATAAAATATCCCAGCACTGAAGGGCCTGAGTCCATCTGGAAAGTGCTCCACACAAGGGATGGAAATGACCCATACCAAGGTGCATCATTGTAAAATTTCAGGGCACTTAGGGCTGGGATGAACAACTGTCTTGATTTGCCTAGGACTGAGTGGTTTATTAGGAAATGGGACTTTCAACGCTAAAGCCAGGATGGTCCTGGGAAAGCCAGAATGACCGGTCATCCTACTGAGAACCAAAAAAAAAAATTCTACAAAGCTCAGAGAGGTAAGCCACAAGACAATGTCTTCAAAATTCCCAAGAAATATGATTTCTGATTTAGAATTCTATACCCTGCTGAGCTTTCAAACATACTAGAAGTATGACGGTAAAGTAAGAACATTCCCAGGCATGTAAGGTCTCAAAATTTTGTTCCTAAGTATCTATTCGCAAGAAGCTACTGAAGGACGTGCTCCATCAAAATGAAAATAAGCCAAGAAAAATGAGGAGACAAGATACAGGAAGCAGGAGACCCAGTAAAAGAAGTGAGGAAGTGAGGAGGGAATTCCTCAAAGGATGACGGAGTGATCCCAGATCAGCAGCTCTGCTCCAGATGTGGGGGCAGCTGAGCCGTTCTGGCTCTGTGTGACACAAGAGACAGACAGACGGTCATCACTAAGATCCCCCTTCCCCTGCCACTTCCATCGGGCCATGCTCTTAACCCAAGGACAGATCACCCATGAGAGGTTGGCCCAGATTTTCATCAGGACTTGGCTTGCCTTGACCATGTGCTGCTGAGGATTTCTCCCCTCGTGCTCTGCTGAGGACACATGTATCACTCCCAGAAGTTCTTGGCTTTCCCCGAGAGCCAGAGGGCCATGGCAGGCTCAGAAGTGGAAAATACAAGGCAGCCCATTCCCTCTGGCCATACTTCTGTCGGGTGCCCGGTGCACACCTCAGCCTTGCCAGTCGCCTGGCTGTGGAGAGCCCTGTGTTTCCCCAGACTCACTTGTGACCTTGCTTGCCACTTCCCCAGAAGGGGCCTTGTCAGCTCCCAGCGAAGGGGAAGTCAGCCCACGACCCAGAGAGTGCTCTCCTCACCCTCTCCTGGAGCCTCTGTCCAGTGTGCTTACCCTCTGTTTTTAAGAATAGGTGGTATATTGTCTGGAATGGATACACAGGTGGAACTATAAAGAAAAGCAAGGAAACAATTAGCATGAAAGGATGGTCATCAGCTAGAGTTGAGGGTTAGGAGGTCAGCTTGTTTGCAGAAGGTGAATAAGGGGTTTTAAGGTACTGATAATGCTTTTTATATCAGCCTGGATATCAGTTCACAGATGTTCATTTAGTTTTAATAATTAAAAAATTGTTATAATTTAAATTGTAGATGTATTTATAAACTCTTTTGTGTTTAATTTTTGTATAAGAGAGGAGGGGCACCTGGGTGACTCAGTCGGTTAAGTGTCTGACTCTTGACTTAGACTCAGGTCGTGGTTTCATGGTTTGTGAATTCAAGCCCCACATGGGGCTCTGTGCTGAGAGTGCAGAGCCTGCTTGGGATTCTCCCTGTCCCTCTCTCTCTGCCCCTCCCCCACTCACACGCATGTGCGTGAGCTCACACACACACACACACGCACGCACACACTTTCTCTCTCTCAAAATAAATAAATAAACTTTAAGAAATAATAATAAGGTGCCTGGGTGGCTCAGTCAGTTAAGTATCTGACTTCGGCTCAGGTCAAAATCTCATGGCTTGTGGTTTCAAACCCCACGTCCAGCTCTGAGCTGTCAGCACAGAGCCTGGAGCCTGCTTCGGATTCTGTGTCATCATTGTTCTCTGCCTCTCCCCTACTCATGCTCTGTCTCTTTCTCTCTCTTTCAAAAATGAATAAACATTAAATTTTTTTAATAAAATAATAAAAGTATAGAGAGGAAAAAATATTGAGGGATCATCTCTGGGTTGATCTCCAAACAAGGCCCAGGATTTATCCTGATTAGATAACCCAGGTCCCTGCTCAGGGATGGGAGAAGGGGATGCTGAACTCTCACTGGCCAGGCTTTAGTTAACCCCTCACCCCACCCTAACCAGGATTCCATCCAGTGGTGAGAAATTGTCCCGGGAAGTAAGGAAGCATGACGATTGGGAATCCAAAACAAAACCCCTTCTCTGTGGTTCAGGGGAGCAATCGGGCAGTATATTTTGATCCCCTTGAAAGGACTACCATTCTTCAGCCCAATGGCTCTCCTTATAGAAGTGTGTCCTCAGGAAATAATTGAGGATGGAGACCAAGAGTGAGGGACCCTATGGATTATGGAGCAACAGAGGGGCCGACTGTTCCCTCTTTGAAGAGCTCTATTTTCAGTTACCAGCCTATGGTGGGTCTTGGTGCTATCAACCTGCATGTGGCAGACTGGCTGCAAGTTGGACCCTGAGCTTGCAGACACAGGAGCTTCCTGAGATGTGGAAGCAGCAGGTTCTGTCAGCAGGAGCTGAGAGCCATATGGCGCATAAAAATAACTGAAGCCAGTCCTCCCCTCACAGCCAGGTCTATTGGGTGGCCTCCTGAAGTCAAAGCCAGGTGCATTCCCAGCTGAGGCAAGCAGAACCCCTGGGCTCATGCCTGGGGGAGGCCCTCATACCTCCATGGCATCCTTTCAGACACCAGAAAACAGGGAGGAGCCCTTTATGGGGCCCAAATTGGAATGAGATGAGTGCCTCAGCCCCAGGCTTTGTTGGGGAGGGAGAAGTGGAGGACCACAGCATTTTGTGGACACTGGACAAGATACTGCCACTGCTCGGAGCAGCAGGCATGAGTTGACATGGTCCAGGGCCCTACCCAGGGTGGACTCTTTTCTCCCCTAAGGTTCCTATGAGAGTCAGGGAGAATTTGGCTATTGACTAAGGTCTCTTCTTCAGCTGAGTCCATTAGGGGCTGCTCAGTGGGCTCCCTACTTCCTGGAAGCCAGGCCACATTGGGGTTCTCAATATTCAGGTTGCCCTCCCCAAGCTCCCCGCCCCTGAGCCCCACTCCTTTGCTGAATCTCTAGACCACATCTATCTTCTGCTCAGGTTGTACCAGTTTCCCCTCCCAGGGACAGGGCCAAGAGCTGGGCCTAGAGTCAGGAGCCCAGGGGCCTGGGGTACTAGTCACTGAGCTGATAACCCTGCCCATCCTGCTTTACCTTTTAGGGTCCAGATTTTCTCATCTATAAAGTAGGTAATCATTCCCATGTGTTGTTTTAAGGATTAGGTGACATATGAGAACAAAAGACACATAAAGCATGACACATGTTTTCTCTTGAACTGAAACCTGGGACATAGAAACTGTCCAGGTCAGGTGGAGCAGGCACTTTGCCCAAGACCTTTGAGAAAGAGTCCAAGTTCAGTACCCCCACCACCACCACCCAACCAAGGACACAGGGACTGTCCCTGTTCCTGCAGAAGTAGTCCCAAGCAAAGATGCCCATTTGACTCTTTTAATAATGCCCTGGTCTGGCTGGAGCTTCAGATACGCTATCTGGGGAGCAAGTCTGATGTGGACCCTATGAGGAAACCTGTAATTCAGGCCTCTTCTTGGAGCTTCTGCAGGCCCTGCACAGATAGAAGTAAAACTGAACAATGCTGAAACATGGACTCTGCAGAGGTATAGCTGGACAGGAGTAGGCACTCTTTCTCATGTCAAGGGAAGGAAGAGAGCTGGGGCTCTCGGGACACACACAGTGCCAGGAGCTGTGTGCCTCAGCTCCTCCCAAAAAGCTGCAGGGGGACTAGGAACATCATCCTAAAAGGGCTCTGAGCTCTATCCCACGGCACACCCGGCCCTGACAGTAAGATAGAACAGTATAGGATGCTTATTCTCACCAGCACTATTCTCTTTGTTTCTCCTGAAAAGTTCTGTCCAATGTGTTATGATAAGAAAAGTGTGTGAGGTTTAACCACCAGAAAGGAAAAGA
Source organism: Neofelis nebulosa (assembly GCF_028018385.1). NCBI lineage: Eukaryota > Metazoa > Chordata > Mammalia > Carnivora > Felidae > Neofelis > Neofelis nebulosa. The sequence continues at coordinate 150,341,500 of NC_080782.1, read as the reverse complement.
GTAAATTACCATGAATTGTAGACATAACTGCCTTCTGGAAAAACAAGACTGTTAGAACTAATGAGATATAAAACCCACATGTAAAATCCAATACCAATATGCAGTTAAAGATATAATGGAAAGAGGAGGGTATCAGGGAAGACAGTGGAGCAGGAAGCACCAAGACTTTTCAGCCAGACAGCTGAACTGGCAGAATCCATCTGGTGTAACTATCTTAGAACTCTGGAGCCTGTTCAAAGACCTGCAGCTTCCATCAGAATGCTTGGAAATGTTCAGTTAATTTTGGTCAATTTAAGATCATAGCACAGTAGCAGCTACCCATCTTCCACCCACCTCACCCCACCCAGCCTCATGACAGGCAGCCATACACAGGTTCCTGGAATAGTTTACCCACAGCTTGTGGGAGCCAAGGTGGACAATAAGGGTCTTGTCTGCAAATTCTGGAGGATCTGATGCTTATTGCTGTTTCTGATCACAAAAGTGCAGATACAGAGGCAGGCCACCATTGCTGCAATCTGTACTGGCTGAAGAGGCTTCCAGGGGACTTCAAGGGCCTATTGTTTTCCCCCTTCATTTATTCCTTTTTCTCCTTTTAGAAGCTGGACTTTTAAGGATTTGGTTATTTAGAACCAACCACATATACAAGGGAATTTAGAAAGTTACTGTACATGCAGAGAAAAGCATAGGCTCAGAAAAGACCCAAAAGGACCTTAAATGTATATCCCAGCCCAGAGGCACCCTACAACAATTTTTTAAAAAGAAATAGATAAAACCCTGCAGAAATCTCACCTCCAGAGTTACCACATTATAAGACTCAAACATCCCATTTCAACAACAACAACAAATCACAAGACCTACAAATAAACAGGAAGATATAGAAAATTAAAGGGAGGAAATTAATCAAAGAAGCCATCCCTGGGGCACCTGGGTGGCTCAATAGGTTAAGTGCCTGACTCTTGATTTCGGCCCAGGTCATAATCTCACAGTTTGTGGATTTGAGCCCCATGTCAGGCTCCACACTAACAGTGTGGGGAAAAGATAAAAGAAAAATGAACAGAACCTAACAGGTCTGGGGGACACCATTAAGTAAACCGCAATGCATGTTGCTAGAGTCCCAGAAAGAGAAAAGAGAGAAAGGGGAAGAGAGATTATTTGAAGAACTAGTGGCCCAAAACTTCCCAAATTTGATAAAAGACATAAATATAAACATACAAGAAACATAATGAACTCCAAGTAGGGTAAAAACAAAGAGACCCACACTGAAACATATTATCAAACTGTCTAAAGACAGAATATTGAAAGCAGCAAGAGAAAAGTGACTTGTCCCATACAAGGAATCCTCAATAAGATTATCTGAAGATTTCTCATCAGAAACCTTGGAGGCCAGAAGGTAGTGGGTTGATCTATTCAGAGTGTTGAAAGTAAAACAATTAGCAACTATCAATTATATGTAGCAAAACTGTATGTCAAAAATGAGGGAGACATTAAGACATTCACAGATAAATAAAAGCTGAGGGAGTGCATTACCACTATACCTGCTCTACAGTAAATACCACAGGGAATCTTTAGGTTGAAATGAAAGGACACTAATTAGTAACTTGAAGCCATATAAACATTTCTGGTAAAGATACGTACATGGGCAATTATAAAATCCTGTATTATGATAACTTTGTTACTCCACTTTTTGTTTTCTATATGATATTGTAGACTAATGCATCTTTTATTTAAAAAATAATTATTGGTCTGTGTCTCCCTCTCTCTCTGCCCCTCCCCCACTCACACTCTGTCTCTGTCTCTCAAAAATGAATAAATGTTAAAAAAAATTTTGCGTGAAACAAGGAATGTCTGTTGTATTTTTTTAATATAGTTTGTTGTCAAATTGGCTAACATACAAAAATTTTTAATTAAAAAAAAGGGGGGCACCTGAGTGGCTCAGTTGGCTAAGTGTCCAACTTTGGCTCAGGTCATGATCTCATGATTAGTGGGTTCAAGCCCCATGTCAGTTTCTGTGCTGGAAGCTCAAAGCCTGGAGCCTGCTTTGGATTCTGTGTCTCCCTCTCTCTCTGCCCCTCCCCTACTCACACTCTGTCTCTGTCTCTCAAAAATGAATAAATGTTAAAAACTTTTTAAAAATAATTATTAGGGCGCTTGGGTGGCTCAGTCAGTGAAGTGTCCAACTCTTGCTCAAGTCATGATCTCATGGTTGTAAGATTAAGTCCCACATCAGGCTCTGCACTGGGTGCTTAAGATTCTCTCTCTCTCCCTCTCTCTTTCTGCCCCACCCTGCTCGTGCTCTCTGTCTCTCAAAACTGCGTAAAAGTTTAAAAAAAAAATTTTTTAAGTTGGGAAACGAGGGGCACCTGGGTGGCTCTGACGGTTGAGCGTCCTGCTCAGGTCATGATCCCAGGCTCGTGGGATCATCCCCTTCTCACGCTCACTCCCTCTTAAAAAAAAAAGAAAAAAATAAACAGGAAATGAAAGAAAGATTATCCTCTGGGTCTGGGCCTTCCTTATAATCCCATCTGGTCCAACACTTGTCCCTGCAGACACTTCCCCCTGTCTCCCATAAAGGAGTTAGGTTCAGGCCACACAGTCCCAAAATGTCCAGCACTAGATCCTGGCTGCCAGTGGGCTCCGGTTCTGAACCGCGTGCAACACAAGAAGGAAGGATGCCCACCTGCAGGGTGGGTCTCCAGGGAGGCCTTCCCCCCCTCTACAGATGCCATGCAGACTGGCTGCCTCATAACTGTCAGGAGTGCCCCAGGACCTCCAGATACTGGGCTTGGAGACCTGAATGTGAAGAGACGGATGCATCTGACAGGTGTGGGCTGGGCAGCCAGAGTAGGGGATATGAGCAGGGACATGGAGGCTGAAGTGCATGCCTAGTTGGGGGAAGCTGTGACTCAGAAGCCTGCCTTCAGGGGTTAGGCCTCTTCGGGTCAGGTTCCCTTCAGGTGCATTTTTCAGTATGGCAGCGTCTGATTGGCCCAGCCTGTGATGGTGCCCACCCTTTGGCCTGCTGAAGACATAGCCTTCCTGACAGTCTCACCAGGATGTTCAGTGTTCATTAGAGAGTGTGGTGGTTATTTCCCCAAGCAAAACCCTGGTGTTCTGGCCAGAAGGGAAAGGAAATGGATGCTGAGAAGGCAGACTCAACAGATGGAGGCACCAGGAGGATGGACTTGGGTCCAGAACTAGGGTCTGGGGTGGGAAAGAGACACAGCACCTGAGGCTGGCACCCACAGGCCAAACACAATGTTTGGAAGGGCTGGCCTGTCCCAGGAGGGGCCGCGGTGATCCCTCTGCCAGCCAAGTCCCCTGGAGGCTGTGGTTTGGGGATGCCAACATCAGTGCCCATGTGGGCTGGTGGACAGAACAGGGCCCAGGACCCAGACACACCTGTGCTCAAGTCTCAGCTCTGCTGGGTACTTAGCTTGTGAGCTGGGCACTGACCATTCACTCTCTGAGCCTTACTTTCTGCATCTGTAAGATGGGAAGGCTAAGGGATGAGATGAGGGGGCAGGCAGGGAGAAGTGGCCCCATCATCCTTCCTGGGCCAGGACCCCAGACATCTCCCCTGCTTCTTCCTCCCCACTGACTACCACCTGAATCCCTTCCACTTGTATGTTAGCCACATCCCCTTTGCACTATTTAGTCTCAGGCTTCACTGCTTCTCACCTGCATTACTGAGTCACTTGAACAGCACACATCTTGACCAAGCACCCACTATGAATGTGCCAGGTGGGGGGGCTGACCCTAGGAGTGCAGCAGTGAGCAACCCAGTCCCCTCCTAGAGGAATTGCAGCACAGGGAGAGCCACGTGGTGCTGGGAGGCCACCAGGCAGGCAGGTCTGGTGTGTGCCAAGGCCTGGTGAGTCGTTCATCCCGGAGTGCAGGGATCCTCCCCTGGGCAGGTCAGAGAGTGCACAGTGTGGCTTGACCACTCTCGGTTGTAAGCCAGAGCCAGGCATCTGTGCCCCCTCAGTGACATCATCACAGGGTAGACATGCCCCTGACCCCAGCACCCCTTGCAGCCCTGGGATTGGTTCAGGTGTTCCTGGGGCCTGTCATCCTCGAGGCTTTGTTTGATGACTGGGCTGGAATAAAGGACACTAAAACAATAACAGTGGGGGGGGGGGGATGCATATCAGTGACACCTTTTGCAGTGCCCCATTGTAGTCTTATCCACTCCAATATGTTTTGTATCGCTCTATGTGTGCAGTGGTCTCTCCTTTTTTTATATAATTTTTTAATGGTAACTTGCTTGTTTTGAGAGGTGGAGGGAGGGACAGAGAAAGAGGGAGAGAATCCCAAGCAGGCTCCATGGGGCTCAGTCTCATGAACTTTGAGATCATGACCTCAGCGGAAATCAAGAGTCAGACACTCAACCAACTGAGCCACCCAGGCGCCCCTCTCCTTCTATACCATGACCGCTTCTGTGTTGCCACCAAGTCTTCATTACCCCATTATCGGTGACAACAGACACCGCGCTAACAGGTGCATGCTAATGTTCTTGTCCCATCTCCTTTCGCTCATCATCTATTGTGCTCTGGATTTAATCCCCTGCTTATAGTTCATGCCAAAGCAGACCGCTCTTCCCAGCTTTTCCCCTTCAGATGATTTTCTTGGGATGCGTTTCCAAGCATTTGACTGAGGTGAAAGGCGCTATCAAACTTCAGGCTGTTGGCACATGGAGCCAGATCTTGTACGATTCAAAGGGGCCGTGACACAGTACACCCGCCCCCCCCCCCAGCTGTATTTAATGGGATGCTCCAACATACCTGATAGCACCGGCTGTTTAATGCAGTCTTGTGCATTTAATGGGTATAAAGCAGAAGCCTACTGGAGCCATATCATGCACGTGTCTGTTCACACACACAGAGCCCCAGGCCCCCAGCAGGGCAGAAGGAGAGAATCGAAACCTCTCTTTAGAGGTCACAGGCAGAGCAGCCTGCCAGTCTGCCCAGTGTCCCCAGCCATGGTGAGCCCCTCAGGCTCAGACCCTGTCTATGCCCAGACCCCCAAATCCCTGCACATACACCATGCAGGCTGTGTTCACAGAAACACAGATTGGAAGACTTACTGGTGATTTCAAGGATTTTTCAAGGGAAATTGTGACAATAAACAATTTTCCCATCATCACTGGCTTTTAAAAAAATTTTGGTAGAGGCGTGTGGGTGGCTCAGTTCAACTTCAGCTCAAGTCATGATCTCATGGTTTGTGGGTTTGAGCCCCACATGGGGCTCTGTGATGACAGCTCAGAGCCTGGAGCCTGCTTAGGATTCTTTCTCTCTCTCTGCCCCTCTCCCACTCATACTCTGTCTCTCTCTCTCTCTCAAAAATACATATTAAAAATTTTTTAATTGTGGTAAAATACACATAACATAAAATCTATCATCTTAGCCATTTTTAAGGGCACAGTCCAATGCTATTAAATACATTCATGTTGTTGTGCGGCCATCCCTGCCATCTTTTTTTTTTTTTTTTAACATTTATTTATTTTTGAGACAGAGAGAGACAGAGCATGAACGGGGGAGGGGCAGAGAGAGCGGGAGACACAGAATCGGAAGCAGGCTCCAGGCTCTGAGCCATCAGCCCAGAGCCCGACACGGAGCTCGAACTCACGGACTCACAGACCGTGAGATCGTGACCTGAACTGAAGTCGGACGCTTAACCGACTGAGCCACCCAGGCGCCCCCATCCCTGCCATCTATCCTCGTAACTCTTTACATCTTGCAAAACTGAAATTCTGTCCCCATTAAACACTAACTCCCCATTTCCCCCTCCCTCCAGCCCCTGGCAACCACATTTCTTCCCCTTTCTGTCTCTATGAATGTGACTACTCTAGTACCTTGAATAAGTGGAATCACACAGTATTTGTCTTTTGGTGGCTGGCCTTTTTCACTTAGCATAATGTCCTCAAGCTTCATTCATGTTGTAGCACATGTCAGAATGTCCTTCCTTTTTAAGGCTGAATAATATTCCGTTGTAAGGATAGCCCACATTTTGTTCACTCATTCATCATCAGTGGACACTTGAGTAGCTGTATCATTGGCTTTTTAAAAAAAATTTTTTTTGAGAGAGAGAGAAAGCAGGGAAGGGGCAGAGAGGGGAGAGAGAGAGAATCCCAAGCAGGCTCCACACTGTCAGTGCAGAGCCCGATGCAGGGCTCGAACTCACAAACAGTGAGATCATGACCTAAGCAAAAGTCAGACGCTTAACTGACTGCGCCGCCCAGGTGCCCTGCAACATTGGCTTTTATTTTATTTTTCTTTTTTTTAATTTTTTTTAACGTTTATTTATTTTTGAGACAGAGAGAGACAGAGCATGAATGGGGGAGGGTCAGAGAGAGAGGGAGACACAGAATCCGAAACAGGCTCCAGGCTCTGAGCTGTCAGCACAGAGCCTGACGCGGGGCTTGAACTCACGGACCATGAGATCACGACCTGAGCCGAAGTCGGACGCTTAACCGACTGAGCCACCCAGGCGCCCCAACACTGGCTTTTAAAAATTATCCCTGGGGGAGCCTGGGTGGCACAGTCAATTAAACATCCAACTCTTGATTTCAGCTCAGGTCAGGATCTCATGGTTTTGGGTTCAAGCTCTATGTCTGGCTCTGCCTATTTGGGATTCTCCCCTCCCTTGTGCTCATGCATTCTTTCTCTCTCTCTCAAGATAAATAAATAAACTTAAAAAAAAATTATCCCTAGACATCTAAAGCATGGAAAACCATGAGGTGGTTAAAAAAAAAAAGAAAGAAAAGAACAAACACTCTCTATGCTGCCAAGGAAAGATCTTCAAAATACATTGTTAGTAAAAAGAGCACAGGAGAATGCGTACAATATTCTAATAAAGACAGAAAAGGTGCCATATATATATATATATATATATATATATATATATATATATATATATTCTTCATCCTTGCATAAGGAAGCTCTCCTACAAGCAGTTGCTTATGGAACTGGGGCGTTGGGTAGGGGGGCTCTGTCTTCACATGGCTGTGTTTTTGCACATGGGCGTGGGATGCCCCCAGCACCCAGTACTTTCCCTGATCCCCTACTAGGTCACTCAACCCCTATCTCTCCAGGAACCACAGCCTGGCTCCTGCCACCCAAGCACACACTCCCATGACCACAGCGTGTTGACCCCCAGCTTGCCTAAGCTTTTGCACACGCTAATCCCCTTGGCCTGGCAAGTCTCCAGACAGACTGCCTCCTGCCCTCAGTCCTCAGCACAGACAGCACCACCTGCCCCCAGCCCTTCTCTGGGCTCCTTCTCTGGAGCCCCTGCTGGAGGAAGGAGGAGGCTGGCTTGTGCCCCCAGGGCCCCCACAGCCCTGTGCTCCCCAGCACACCTGCAGGAAGGGGCAGAAAGATTGGTGGGGCACCACCATTCCCCTCTCCCCTCACCTGGGCACACCCTGCAGAGCACATGCCTCCGTGGGACACTCTCTCTGCACACATTGGTCTGCTCGTGGTCTACTTCCCACCGCCAGTTCTGAGAGATCCCACTGAGTCCATGGCACCTAGAATGGTGCAGAGGGAGCCAGAGACTGCAGCAGCAGGAACACAAACCCATCCACTGAGCCCCAGGCCTGGGCCCAGCCGAGGTCACAATGGGTAGCTGGAGGTCAGAGGGGTGATGCCAGCAGCCTGTCCACTCTTTGGGCATCCCTGTGGACCACGATGGTTCTGGCATCCAGCTCCGCTCCAGCCTCCAGTGTGAGCCTGTTGCTCCAAAGCAGAGCTGAGTCTGAGCCCACCCACCTTCCCACGTGCCCAGCATCCCGCATCCAGCCCCCAGTGGCAGTCCAGGCCTGGAGGTGATCTGGGGGTTTCCCAGCTCACCTCTTGAAGTAGTGGCATCCTGGCCTCCCCAGAAGGGCTTCTCCCACCCTGCCCTGCAGAGAGGTTTCTAGAATCACCTCCACCCAAGATAGTGGCTCATCTTTGAGAAAATTGGACTGGGATCCCTGGAGAGAGAAGGTGCCAGGTATCCAGCAGGAGAGACCACGCTTTGCCGGCCTGGCATGAGTTCTGTCTTATGGAATTAGGCTCAGACACCAGGCCCTGGGTGTGGGGCAGAGCTGGCGCTCATCCCAGAGCTGACAGCCACCCCCTCAGTGAGCTCAGCAGCCTCCCGTGTGCCCACATGCACACCTGCGGCCTCCCCCACAGGTTGGCAAGAGGTGGTTTTGTGACATTTCACAGTTGCATCAGCTGAAAATTGAACACTTACAGCTTTGCCAGGGAGGTGAAAATAAAGTTGCCGCTGTGCTCAGGGCCAGGACTGTGCCGGCAGACATCCACGCTGGTTCCCACACTGCCAACCCCCCACCCCCACCCGTGGGGTGTGTGCTGTGACCCAGTCCCCGTACACCCTCAGGACAGCCCTCCTCAGGGCTCCCTCCAACCCTCAACCTCAGCTCTGACTCTGCACACCCCTGTCTCTACTTTCAGAGCCAGGTCACCCAAGGGGTCAGGAAAGACAGAAATGGGCCTGGGTTCCAGTCTGCCATGGGAAATGCAGAGGCAGAGTGAGCAGGGTGATGGGGGGACTCTGTTTCCTGGAAGGTCCCTACAGGAACCCTGCAGGACTCCCTGGTTAAGAATGTGGGGGTGATGGCGACTGGATGACTCAGTCGGTTAAGTGTCTGACTCTTGATTTCAGTTCAGGTCATGATCTCATAGTTCAGGAGATCGAGCCCCAGGTTGGGCTCTGCACTTACAGCTCAGAGTCTGCTTAGGATTCTCTCTCCCTGTCTCTCTGCCCCTCCCCTGCTTGCTCTCTTTCTCTCTCTCTCTCTCTCTCTCTCTCTCTCATTCTCTCTCTCAAAATAAATGAATAAACATTAAAAAAGAGGGGCAGCTGGGTGGCTCAGTTGGTTGAGTGTCCAACTTCGGCTCAGGTCATGACCTAACAGTTCGTGAGTTCGAGCCCCACATTGGGCTCTGTGCTGACAGCTCAGAGCCTGGAGCCTGCTTCAGATTTGGTTTCCCTCCTGGCTGTCTGCCCCTCCCCCCGCTCCTGCTCTGGCTATCTCTCTAACAGAGAGATAAACATTAAAAAACATTTTAAAAAACATAACATTAAAATAATAAACATTAAAAAAAAAATTAAACGACTGTGGGGTGACTTCAATGCCCAGCATGGGGGATGGTTAAACAGTCACAGGCTTGGCCAGGACTCACAGACATAAGTGCCCTGAAGGCTTAGTTCAGGAAGACTGGCCTACAGGGATATGCGGAAGAACCTGGGGGAGGAAACCCAGGTCCACATCACACACATGGATGGGCACCTGCTACAGGCCAGCCCTTGACTAGTGCCAGCTCAGAGCACGTGCGCTGAGACCCACCTGGATGAGGTTCGGGTGAAGTCACTATACAAACAGGCCACAGGTGGCCTTTCTCTGCACCAGACACCACCAGCCACATCGCAAGCACCCAGCAGCGCTGACAAGGAGAATCTGGTGCTGCCCACCTGAAGTGAGGCCCAGCCTTGGCGGGGGTCACTGTAGGGAAGAAGGGAAGGCTTCACAGACGAGGAAGCATTTTAGCCAGGTGCACAGGGATAAGCGAGTGCACATGGCAGGAGAGCATTTCTGTGGAGGAAACAGCTGGATGGGTCAGTGGGTCTGAATCACACAGTCTGGAGCGCCAGGCTACACAGGGCCACCTGAGAGAACCGCACGTTAAACAGGCTCACGCAATGGAGGAGTCCACACAGCAGCTTCAAGCACAGCAGGACGCAAGGCCCCACCCAAGGAACTCAGGAATGTGCCCACCTCCCTGGCTCCTTGTGGGGCCAAGATGGCCCAAATGGTGCCATTCTTGCCTGCTCAGGGACTCCAGGGGGAAGAGACTTCTGAGTACCACAGAAGTTCTGGGATTGCACATGAGCTCTCCAGTTTGGATCAGACCCATCCCTGAACTAATCGTCTTTGTGGCCAGGGGTAGGGGCAATATGTTAATTGTCCAAGTCTTATCAAAAGCAACCTTCATTGCTTTGGGGTAGGAGTGGAAGGGGTTAGTCCCTAAATGGCTTGGACCAAGAGTAGAGGGTGGTTTGTTCCTGAGGAGTGCTGTGCTGCGGGGCTAAGGATCCCTGGAAGGCCTCCCAGGAAGTGATCACTGGACTTGGGTGGACACCAAAGTGCCTGTAGGAGGCAGAGCCATGCAGCCAGGAGCTCAGAGGACCAGCAGGCCCCAGCTCAGGCGTGCCTCAACTTCTCCTTGTTATTGCAGGCAGGCATGCCCCGGACACTGAGCACCTCCGACATGGTCACCCCAGGCAGCCTTGGCCCACCCCCCACGGAGCCCACGGAAGGCGAGCAGGCCGGGCAGCCCCTCCTGGACGGAGCTCCCTCCTCAGCTTCCCTGGACACCCTCATCCAGCACCTGGTGCCCACGACTGACTACTACCCCGAGGTGGGTGGCCCACTCAGTGGGGAGGAGGGGCCTAAGAGTGGGCTTTCTTCCACCAGGCATGGGGAGACAGTAGGGCTGGGGCTGGGCTGGGGCCTGAGGGCACATCCCTGCCATGACTTGGGGAGCACATGCTGCCTTTCTCTTTGTCCCCCCAGAAAGCCTACATCTTCACCTTCCTTCTGAGCTCCCGCCTCTTCATCGAGCCCCGGGAGCTCCTGGCCCGGGTCTGCCACCTGTGCATTGAGCAGCAGCAGCTGGACCAGCCGGTGCTGGACAAGGTGAGGGGCAGGGCAGGGGCCCTCTGAGTACGCAGGCGCTCCCCTGACGTGTCCTCACACATCTGCATCTTGGAGTGGCAGTGAGTCCCCATTCTCCGGAGGAGAAGCCCACAGGGGTTTCTGACTTATCAGAGGACCAGAGACAGAGGGGACAAAGTTGCAACCTTTAACCAGGTACTGTTTTCCAATGCCCTATGGGAGCCCTTGGGCTTACACCAAGTCCAGACCCAGGCCCCCAGAGCCCCGTCAGTAGGACCCTTGCCACGTGGGATGGTTCTGCAGCCTCTACTGGGCTTCCTGCCCTCCGCACGCTCTGTTCCAACCTTCTCTCCTCTGTGGGGTCCTCTGATGGCCTAGCCTTCTTGTGGTTCCCCACATCCGTCCCTGGCCAGATCCCGCGGGCTATGATTATTTATAGGTGTGTCGATCAGGCTCTGCTACTACAGTGATAGAAACCCACTTGCAACTGGCCTAAGACAAAGGGATTTACTGGCTCATGTAACTGCAAAGTCTCAAGTGCCTCTGGCTCCAGGGGCTCAAATGACCCGCATTGAAACGTGGTCTTTCTCCCTCCCACCCTCCGCCCTGTTTTCCTCTGTGCCAGCCTCACCCTTTCTCTGCACAGTGGCAGGTGGCCTCTGCTGCCCTAGGCTCACCATCTACTCTTACCAATTTGGGTGGAAAGAGCATGCCGCGTTCTAAATAGTTCCCAATAAAAGTCTCTATCTCATTGGCTTAGCTTAAACGCCATGTCCATGTGTGAGCCAATCACTGTGCATGATGGGTGTGTACTGTGTTCTGATTGGCCAGCACTGAGCCGGTCCCATGCCACGAGACCTGAAGCTAGGTAAGCTGCCACTGAACCCCAAGGACTGGGAATGAGTGAGAGGGGAAACCCCCAAAGCAAACTGAGATGTTATCACCAGAGGAAGGGAGACCATATGCCCGGCAGGCAAAAATAAGAGAAGACCCTGCCTCAAAGGTGTGTCTGTCCCTGTCCCACGGTGGTCAGCCCCATCCCCATGTCACATCCCTGTCACCTGACACAGAGAAGGCACGAGGCACACCTCCCTTGGCCACCAGCGCTGCTGCCTCGGTGGTCCAGACCCCAGCAGAGGATGCGCGGTGAGGGGCTGATGCAGCGGCTGATGTGGCCCCGCCTCCAGGCACCCTTCACCTGGCGCAGACGCTCCTTGGCTTGCCTTGCAGGCCCGGGTCCGGAAGTTTGGCCCAAAACTCCTCCAGTTGTTGGCCGAATGGACGGAGACATTCCCGCGGGACTTCCAGGAGGAGTCGACCATCGGGCACCTGAAGGACGTGATGGGCCGCATCGCCCCCTGTGACGAGGTGGGCAGGCCTAGCGCGAGTCCTACAACCCCGTCTGCACCCCTACATCCGGGACCTGAGCCCGTTCCTTGGGCCAACCTCAGGACCCTCATCTTCCCATCTGTACACTGTAGCTCCTCTAAAATCAGCCCCTTTCTGCCCCATCAGGAAATCAGGCCCTACAGAGCTGGCAAGGAAACCACGCCTCTGGTTCCAGGCGTCTCTTGGTTCCAGGCGTCTCTTGACCTCGCTCCTGGCCTGTACTCATACATGGCATCAGATGGCAGGCGAGGAAGGACCCTCTCATAGGCTCTTGGGATCAGGCCCTTGGTCAGTGATCCATTAGGCTGACCTGAAGGGCCCTGGTAGTGGCAGAGGAGGAGAGAGCGCCCCCGTGTGGCCAAAACCTCATCCCAGGGTAAATGCTCTAGTGGCTTGGAATGCAGCCAGTGTACTGGGCATCAGGTGCCTCCGCACCCCACACCCTGCCCTGTTCTCCCAGCCGCATTACTCTGGGGAAGACACTTAAAGGTAAAAGAAGGGCAAAAGTCCCCACCTCTAAGCAGAGTACAGAGAAGGGCCCGGCCAAGGGGATGGAGATCTCCTGGTACATTTAGAAGGGGCAGGTTTATCAGAATCTCCAGGATGACTCCGTGGCCAGCACTGATGTTGCTTTACCTAGGAGAGAACATTGGGGAGAATGCACGTCACTTGCCCTGGGAGGAGACTGCATGTGGCAAGCTGGTAGCTAGTCATGTGCCTCAAAGTGGGTCTGGACATGGCAGAACCAGGTGCTTGTGAAACAAAGGAAAACTAAATCAGGCTGGGCAATAAGAAGCCATAAGGTCCACGACCTAACTGAGGCTCAGAGAGGGAGGCCTTGCCTGTGGGTCACTTCACAGAGCAGACAAATGACTTAGCCATTCTGAGGGCTCAGTGAGATAAGTCATCTCTTCTTCCTCCCTCTCCTCCTCCTCCTTCTCCTCCTCCTCTGCCTCCCCTAAGCCATCTGGGGATCCTGACACTTGGCTTAGGTTGCAGCAGGAAATAGGGTCAGAGAAAGCTCAATGATTGGATGAATCAGGAGGGTGGGCAGAAGCAGGGAGGGAGATACTGGCTGACTGGCTGGATAGATAGTTGGCTACTTTGGTGAATGGGTGGAGGGGGAAGATAGATGTTTGGGTATTCTGATAGACAGATGGACTTTTGGTGTGAGCAGATGTGGAAAGGTTGATGGGTAGATGGGTTTTGTGGCCCCCTCCCCACCCGCCCAGGCCCAGGCCAGGGTGCTTCCATGTGTCTTTGAGATCCACAAGTTGCCCTTACACAGGAGCAGCCCCTCCAAAGCAGATGTCCTCTACGTGCAACCTCCCCTCGCCTGGATGGGGCTATGGGTTGCTCCCTGCCCCCCAGCAGGGGCAAAGGCTGGGCTCAGAAAGGAGCTGGTGACCAGACTGATAAGGCAGGACCAGTAGAACTCTCAGAGCATGAGGTCTGGACCATACCATGTGAGCGCACATAGATCCAGGCTCAGAAACCACATCTGTGTGACCTCGGACAAGTTACTTCACCTCTCTGAGCTTCAGTTTGTTCATCAGCAAAAATACTGTTCCCACTACACAACTTTGCAGCAAAGAATCCCTGAAGTTACTTGTGTTCTTATTTTGGCACTTGGTAAATGTGAGCTGTGATGGGGAACAAATTATTTCCAAAATTCAGGCATATGGGGCTTATTTTTAACTTTTATGGAGTTGCTATTGTGGAACATTTCAAGCATACACAAACACAGAGAATAGTAACTGTGAACACCTGTGTATTTATCACCTAGGTTCAACAATGATCAACATTTTGCCAAATAGTTTCTTCTATCCCTTCACACACTTCCCCCTCCCTCCAAATTATTTTTTTTTCAACGCTTTTTTTTTTAATTTATTTTTGGGACAGAGAGAGACAGAGCATGAACGGGGGAGGGGCAGAGAGAGAGGGAGACACAGAATCGGAAACAGGCTCCAGGCTCCGAGCCATCAGCCCAGAGCCCGACGCGGGGCTCGAACTCACGGACCGCGAGATCGTGACCTGGCTGAAGTCGGACGCTTAACCGACTGCGCCACCCAGGCGCCCCCAAATTATTTTTTTAATGTTTATTATTTTTGAGAAAGAGAGCACAAGCAGGGGAGGGGCAGAGAGAGGGGGGGACAGAGGATCCGAAGCAGGGCCTACAGCAGAGAGCCCGATGTGGGACTCGAATTCATGAACTGTGACATCATGACCCCAGCTGAAGTCGGATGCTTAACCAACTGAGCCACCCAGGTGCCGTCCATCCAAATTATTTTTAAACAAATTATAAACATTATATCTTTGGCTCCAAAAATATTTCAGCATCATCCTATAAAAGATTTCTCACATAGGAATACGATCAAATGATATAAAATGCCATGCATAAATCCATGAAATGAGCACGAGTGTTTTCAGAGCTATGTGTCTTTGGACAAGTTACTTAACCTCTCTGAGCCTTAAACTTCTTTCTATAATGAGGGAGCATGGTAAGGACTGTGACATAACAATGGAGCTCAGGGAAGAAGAGGAAACAGCACAGGGCCAGGACCAAGGAGGCTTTCCCACTAGTGGACTGTGAAAGGTGACACTTCTCTCTTATGAGCTGCCTCCTCTCCTGAACCCTCATGTCCCTCCCTGTACTGCCCACTGCCTCTCATTATCTGGGAACAAAAGGCCAGAGAGGAGCTGAAAAGGCTTTTCTTCATGACTGAACATGGAAGTCTTCCCAGCACCTGGCCCTTGCATTGAACCTGCTCAGGGCCACCCTGTGCTAGGGAGAGGACCCTGCCTTAGAGGGGCTTCCAGTGGGTTGGACTCAGCAGTTTTGGCTCAAGGAGGCCAGTGCTGAGGCTGAAGGAGAAGCCAGGGAAGGCCCCAAAGTCATAGCCCCAGTAAGGGAGACAGGACAGGAGGATCTTGGTGCCCTGGCCTCACCCATGGGGCCAACCACACAGGAAGCTGATACCATGGACTCTCCGGGGGACTGACCTTGCTTTGCCATTCACACAACTGTCTGCTGGGCTGACCCACTGCCCCTGGAACCTCACCCGCACCCAAGGGCACAGGTACCAAAAAGCTGACATGGAGAACAAACTGGCAGCAGGTGCCAAGCTCCTGCCCATGCAAGGTGGGCCAAGCCCGTTGCAAGGCACCCTGGGCTGGCTCAGGTGGGATTTGCCAGAACTCCGAAGAACAGAGGCCCAGGGCTGTCCAGCCAGAGATGAGTTCTAACCATGAAAGTCCAAGAGGCACCTTGGAGAAACACAGCCTTCACTCTTGGACAACCTCTGCACTTGAAACCCAGCTCTGTGCACACAGCAGGTGGCTCTGTGGAAATGGATGGCATGCAGGAAAGCCACGTGTTCCGAAATGTGGATTCCTGACGGGGACAAAGACGACCTCAACATTGTCAGTGCTAGGTCTCTCTCAGCCTGCTCGGATGCACCTAGGGGATCTCTCAGCCTGTATCCACAAGGGTGTAGGAATCAGCGAGGAAATGAAGGGTAAATACCATCCCCATATTCCAAGGGGGTGCAGAAGATTCAGGAAAGAACCAACAGTAAGCTTGAGGCTAACACCACCAGATAAATTCTAAAGGAATGAGCTAACAGGAAAATGATAACCATTTGGAGTGAATATTGGTTCAGTACAAACAAGTCTTGCTAAATTACCTGCATGTTTTCAAAAATTTTTTAACACTTATTCATTTTTGAGAGACAGAGACAGAGTGCAAGCAGGGGAGCAGCAGAGAGAGAGAAGGAAACACAGAATCTGAAGCAGGCTCCAGGCTCTGAGCCGTCAGCACAGAGCCCAGCGCAGGGCTTGAACTCATGAACCGCAAGATCATGACCTGAGCAGAAGTCAGACGCATAACTGACAAAGCCACCCAGGCGCCCCTATGTGTGTATTTTAAAAATAGGGTAAGCACGTGATTCTAGCAAACTAGAACGGATACGCTGCATCCTTGACTTCAGGAGGGCTCCGACATCTACATTGGAGAGGCCAACCAATGAGAAGCAGGTGAAGGCCACATTAATCCAATCAGCACGTGTGTGAGTCCCCGTGTCCTTCACGCTGGGGAGGAGCAAAGAGTGACACGGTATTATCTTCATGGAGCTGATAGTCCAGAGAGAGGAGATACTCAATCCCCTGATCGAGGCTTGGCCGAGGGTTTGAAGGAAGCCTGGTGCTCTGAGGTCCCAAGGATAAGAGCATGCCAAGAGAGAGAAGGCTGCACAGGCCCTGCCGGGGGCAGGGAAGGGGTCAAGGGACGAAGGAGCTGCATGTGTCTGGAGCACTGAGAAGGCAGGCAGGGGCTGTGTGGAAGCCATCGAGCGTGAACAGAGTCTGATTTCAGGACCCCCCAATCCTGCGGGGTTTCTGTCTTTGCAAAGGCATGGAGGTATTTTAAAGAAGGGAGAGGCAGGGGTCAGATGTGCATTTTCGACAGACGGCTCTGGCTGCAGAGTGGAGTCTAGAGAGGCCAACATGGATGCGGGGGGCCCTCTGAGGTCTCTTAGGACCACAGAGACAGAGCATGGAAATGTCAGAAAGCAAAATCAAGAGGGTTGGTGATAACCGGGAGGGATGTGAGGGAGAGGGTGGCTTGAGGATGGCTCCAGGCCTGCGTGCCTGACGGCAGTGCTCCAGTCACTGAGACAGGGTTGCAGACAGAGGGGGCAGCTCTGGACAAGGTGAGGGTGACTTCCACTTACATGCATTGGGTCAAGGTGACCCCTGAGCCGTGATCTGATCTGGAGATCAGAGAAGTTGGATGTTGTCCACACACAAACACTAAGTGACACTCTAGACAGCGTATGACTGAGGGGAAGGGGAGGACCAGACAGAGATAGGGAGGACCACTCCCCCCACATACCCCGAAGGATGATGCAGACAAGCCTGCTGACAGCCTGAGGCAGGAGGAACTGGAGGCTGAGACAATGAGGCCAAGGCAGATGCCGCCTGAGAAAGGGCCCTGGGCTCTCCTGACAGGAGGTCCAGGGAGGCAGCAAGGGCCAGTCCGAAGGCTGACAGGAGTGGGTGACTAGTGGGGTGGGGTGGTGGAGGGGTGAGTGGGGAAGGAGGGAACATGATGACAGTGTGACTGCTTAAATCTGAGTCTGAGTGAGGACAGAGATAGGGGGCCAGTGCAGGTATCGGGGCTCACAGGATGGACCCAACTCCCCATTTTCCCAGCACACAAATAAAGATCTGATAGGCAGCGTGCTGACCACACTTTTGGACCTGACACAGCTAGTCTGCAGGCAACCTCAGTTTATCCACATACTATCCAGCTAACCAGTGGATCTGCCCACCATGACTCTGGAAGCAAGGCTTAGCATTCGGGTTCAGTTAGGGTTGACAGCCTCTCATCCTGGTTCCCATGTCCTGAGGGCTCTGCCCATGACCGCTTGACAGAGAAGCACTTCCATGAGCACCAAGCGGATGCCATCTTGGTCTCCCAGAGCTCTGGGCACCACAACAATGCTGGGCCTCAACCGCCCCACCTGGAGCCCTGGCAGATTCAGTGTTGACGCCTCTCCGTGCACACTCGGCCCAGCTTGCCAGACGCCCCACCTGCAAAATGCTGCTGGATTTGTGTGATTCAAAGCAGCATGAAGAAAGCACACTTCTTCTGTCTGAAATAACCTGGCAGCACTAGGGGCACCTGGGTGGCTCAGTCAGTTAAGGGTCCAAATTTGGCTCAGGTCATGATCTCACGGTTCATGAGTTAGAGCCCCACATCAAACTCTCTGCCATCAGTGCAGACAGCCTGCTTCAGATTCTATGTCTCCCTCTCTCTCTGCTCCTCCCCTGCCCGTGCTCACTCTCTCTCGCTCTCGCTCTCTTTCTCTCTCAAAAATAAACATCAAAAAAATTATGAAATTACCTAAAGTACTGATGACTGACCACCCATTATTCTCCCAGCCCTCTAGGCCCTCTGGGCACCCTGCCTGATGGCTCATCATGGCCAGGAGGCCAGGCCTCAGACACTCCCACCCAGGCTCCTCGGCCTGTGGGGGTTGAATCAACCTCTGGGGGGCCATTTGCTGACAAGTTCAGGGGCTCCTTCTGTGGATTACTGAGAAAACCCTTGGGAACAGTGATGTCAGGCTTAGTAAACACAGCCAGTCTGATGGTGCCTTCCTTGGAAATAGGGTCTCTGATGGGGGGGAAAAATCAATCTCCCTGTGGATGTGGGAGGGGAGGATGGGTGCCCCTCCAGGGTGGGGCCATGGTCTTTCTTCCCCAATCCAGGGCAGCCCAAAGCAAGAAGGCATCTGTCTGAGCTGAATGGTGAGACACTTTTGTCAGTACAGTCAGTAGTTATTAAAGGCTCACCGTGTGCCCAGAGCCAGGCCTAGCCCTGACAGCACAGAGGTGGCAACACGGGCTTCCCTGAGCCTGCCGAGCTGTCATTCTGGTGGGGCAGTAAACAACCCCGATCACCTCCCGCAGTGGCCCCATAGAGAAGTCACACGCAGTGACCTGGAGAAGTACTGTCGGGGCAGAGATAGGACAGCATGGCTAGTCAGGAAGGCCACTCTGGGTCAGGAAAGAGGAGGGCCCCCAGTGGAGGGGCCCCCATTAAAGCCCAGCAAAAGGCCAGCACCTGCGGCATCTCCCTCCTCTCTCCCTGCCTCTGTCCCGCTGGCAGTGCACACCCCAGCCCAAAGAGGCGGGGCGGCCCTGGACCACGGTCACCCTCCCCGATGTGTGATCTTCCAGCTTCCACAGGAGGGGACGGGCACGGGCACATCAAGCAACAGCTTGTCTCTGCCAGCCTGGAGCCCCAGACGCTGGACATGGGGAGATGGGTGTTCGGGCATGAGCCCCTCTCTTTCCGCCTCCTCTCCAGGCGTACCGGAAGACGATGCATCAACTCCTGCAGGCTCTGCACCAGAAGCTGGCAGCTCAGGGCCAGGGCCCGGAAGGCCTGCTGGGGGCCGACAAGCCCATCTCCTACAGGACCAAGCCACCAGCCTCCATCCACAGGGAGCTCCTCGGCGTCTGCAGTGACCCCTACACTCTGGCCCAGCAGCTGACCCACGTGGAGCTGGTGAGCAGGCCTGTGCCATCCTCTACCGGGACCCAGAGCCGGGAACAGCTGAGAACCAGCTGTCCCTGATCCCAACCCCCTTCCTCACCCTCCTCCCCTCCACCGCCCCGCATTGTGTCAGCATAACCCAAGGCTTGGAGCCTGTCACAGCAGGGCCAGCCAGCGTCTCCAGGATTCCCTAGCTCTGGAACAGTCTCGCCACTCTAGCAGGAGGGCTGGATACGCTCGGCCTGCCTGAGAGTCTGGGCCTGGGGCAGAGGACCCGGGTTCAAATACTGGCTCTGCTACCACCTGCTGTGTGATCTTCCACCAACTAGTGTCTTCCCTACCAGGGCCTAAGTTTCCCCAGCCAGGACTCACAGACACACTGTACCCACCCTAGCTTCCCAGAGGAGTCCATATAGGCCTTTCTGCTTGTGAAGGGGATACCCCAGCCTAGCCTCCAGCATGGTGGATTCCCTATAGATGCAGAGGGTAAGGGGCCTGCCCCAGAGAGAGAGGGGGAGGTGGGGGGATAGGTTTCTTCTCTTTTAAACCTCCACCATTTATGGCCCCCTTACTGCTTTCTGGCATTAGACTCAACATGTGAGGTGCGCTGTTGTATTTTGTCTTCCCACCACCCTGCCCGGTAGGCACTGTTATTCTCCTCTTTGCACAAATGAGGAAACCAAGGTCCAGAGATGTTAAGTGACTTGCCAGAAGTCACACAGTAGAAGGGACAGAGCCGGGATTTAATTCTGACCCAGACCCCATGCTCTTAGCTACCAGGCCTCCCCTGGAGGGAGCTGGTCATTTCAATTACCCAGTTTTGAGCCTAGTTTCCTGGGTATCACACCCCCTATGGAGACATTGCTTCCTGCCCTCCATGAACCATGGCAGCCCCTGGGCATGGGAAAGGCAGGGCGCCTCCTTCAGGTTGGTTTTGAGCTCCGTGACAAATCAGTATAGGGGTTGTGGAGCCCTAGTGAGAAGGACAGGTGTCCAGAGACCCTTTTGGGTGGGCTGAGAGGGAGGGAGCCCACAGGAGCACCATGCCAGGCCCCCAGTGCGCACCCTCTCCATACCTTCCCCCCTTTCCCGACTCCTCCTCTCCCTTCTGGTGCAGGAACGCCTACGACACATCGGGCCTGAGGAGTTTGTCCAGGCTTTTGTGAACAAGGATCCTTTGGCCAGCACAAAGGTAGAAGGCCCTTGGACGGCTGTCCCAGCAGCATCCCCCCCCCCACCCACTGGTCCCTCTGGAATGTCACAAGTGTCAGCAGGATCTTCGGAGGAGCCCAGAGTAGAGCAGATGGGCTTGGAGGGGCTGTGTCCACTCCACCTGTGTCCACCCAGCTTGCCACCCAGCCCAAGGGCCTCGAACCCCGACAGTCCCTGAGTCCTGGGGAAGCCAGCTGGTCACCTACCCAGGGAGGGTGGAGGGGAGGGGCAGAGCCAAGGCCCTGGGTGAGAAGGAAAGTGGAGGGGCACCAGATGCTCTCCAAGACCCCCATGCTCTCCCTGCGCGTTTCGGTGGGCACTGGTGCCCTCCAGTGGCCACCCGGGGTAGTGCGTGCTAGTGCCCACTGCCCAAGAAAGGTAAACGTGTGCTCTCCCCTCTAAGTGGTGCAGTGGCCCCTGGGACGTGCGCTACAGACAGCATCTGCACACCGGATCTCGGGTTTGCCCCTCCTCCCTCAGAGCCCAACCAGCAGGGTGCTTGGTGCTTATCAACCGGGTTCAATTCTAATCAGAACTGGAAACGCTGTTGTCTTCTGCCCTCTGACCTAATAAAAGAAGAGCAATTAAATATGAATGCCTTTTCACCTCTCAGATAAGCAAAGATTAAACGTTGTGGGTGTGTAGGGAAAGGGACACCCTCACATACGTCTGGTAGGGGGTGAAATTGGCATGATCGCTTTGGGGAGCCACTTGGCAATCACACCAACACTTAACATGTACACCCTTGACCTCAACTTCCCATGCCTCATAACTTATCCTACAGATTACACACCCATGTACACAAAGATGTATGTGTTAAGATATTTGGGATACACTGTGGTTATTATGGCCAAAGGCTGGAAGCGAACTACCTTATGGGGGCTGGATTACATCACGGTACCTCCACACATGGAATGCTGTGCGACCCTTACAAAGAATAAGAACAACTGGAAGTATAGAATAATCCCCCAGATCCGCTGTAGAGACAAAAAGCAAGAGCAAAGAGAGTGACAAAGAGGATGTGACCATTCATGTGACAACAAAAAGGAAGGTTCATGATACATGTCTGCTTGCACAGCACATGCATGTAGACGATCTCTAGGAAAACCAGAGGGGTGTCGGGGGGCGGGCGGGCGGAGTAGGAAGGAGACTTTACCACTCGTAGCAGATTGTTTTTTACATTTGGGTTTGGGTTTGGGTTTTTGGCCATATCCAAGTATCACTTTTTTATTGTGAACCACGTCAAGATTGCAGTGACCTCTCTTTACCCACTCTATGGTAGAGGAACGTGTGTGGTCTTTCCAGCCTCCTGCTAGTATAGATCCTGCTGCTACGAACACTTACAAGTTTTCATATACATCAGGGCATATTTTTCTAGGGCATCAATTCTCAAATGACTTGGTCTTACGGCCTTTTTTATACTCTTAAAAAGTATGAAGGACCCCAAAGAACTTTTGATTATGGAGATTATATCTACCGATATTCATCATATTAGCCATTAAAACCAGTAAATTTTAGGGGCACCTGGGTGGTTCAGTCGGGTAAGTGGATGGTTCTTGATTTTAGCTCAGGTCATGATTTCATGGTTTCTGAGATAGAGCCCCTAATCGGGCTCTGCGCTGACAACATGGAGCCTGCTTGAGATTCTTTCTCTCCCTCTCTCTGTCTGCCCCTCCCCTGCTCATGCTCACTCTCTCTCTCAAAATAAATAAACCTTAAAAAAAACCTGGTAACTTTTAGAGATATTTATTTATTCAAATTAGCAATAACAACCTAGTATAGGTTCACATAAGTTTAACTAGATTTTCCAAAGCAAAAAAAAATTGGGAACAGTGACGTTGTTTTATAGTATTTTTACAAATCTCAATAATGACCAACACAACTAAAAGACAGCTGTATTCTCTTATCTGCTTCTGCATTCAATCTCTTAACACATTCGCTCCACATTATTTTGGTTGAAAATCCAACCTCCCACAAATATGTAGTTGGAAAAGGGAATGGTATTTTAAGCCTTTTCAGATAATTGTGAATATTTTTCCTTGATACTATGCTAAAAACTCAGCAGGTGGTAGTTTTTTAAGATTAATTGCAATTTGGAATCTGAAAATATATCCGTGGACTTTCTGCACTCTATTATATTGAAATCTATTGATTCGTCTTGCATCCGGAATGTATCTTTTGCTCATGCATGATTTTATAACATCATATGTTGGTCATTTGGAAAATAGGAGTTGACTGAATCAGGCAGATCTTCCAAATGTTGGTACCTTTCATTGTACAATATTTTTTAAATCCTTTTTTTTCTTTAAAGTTTATTTAGAGAGAGGGAGGTGGGCAGAGAGAGAGGGAGAGAGAGAGAATCCCAACCAGCGCTGTGCTGTCAGCTCAAAGCCCAACCTGGGGCTCAAACCCATGAACCATTGATCATGACCTGAGCCAAAGTCAGACACTTAATGGACAGAGCCACCCACACACCCCTCATCATACAATATTTTAAAATCATATCCATTGATATCACTACTGATCTCATCCTTCCAAAACAGCCCTTGAGTATTGGAAAACTGTCAAGGTCACAGAGACAGATACATGATTTACAAGTTCCAAACCTTCTCTTAAAAACTTGAATTTTATCATTGGCAACAAATACTATCAATTGCTTCCTTGAAGTGACAGACTCATCTTGTTGATTTTCAAGAAAATATTAGCCAAATACTGAAGTCTGAAAAACCATAGTTGGTCAGTCCTTCTTTTGAGTAAAAATGGTGTCTCCTGAGAAAAGTGGCCAGTTCTTCTCACAAGCCAATCACACCAGTGCTTTTCCTCAAGACCTGAATTCTGTATTCATCAGAAGTGTTTTGTGTTTAGTCACTTAAAACACCAAAAAGAGGGGCACCTGGGTGGCTCAGTCATTAAGCAACCAACTTCGGCTCAGGTCATGATCTCACAGTGTGTGCGTTTGAACCCCGTGTTGGGCTCTGTGCTGACAGCTTGGAGCCTGGAACCTGCTTTGGATCCTGTGTCTCCCTCTCTTTCCACCCCTCCCCCACTCATGTTTTGTCTCTCTCTCTCTCTCTCTCTCAAAAATAATTTAAAAGATAAAAATAAATTTTTTAATTAAAAAAAATACCCAAAAGATGTGTACACAAGGATGGAGATTTAATAAAATTGAAATGTTTGCCTCCTCAAGGACATTCTGAAGTCACACTCACTTCTTTGACCTCGAACATGTGATAGTGAGGAACACAATGACCACTGATTATGGCTTGGTGACTCTGCCTTGCTTCGGGCTAAGAAGGAAGCCATTTTACACGATTTTCTTTTACACATCAGTGCAAATGTCAACACAATGAAAAGACAATGACATTGTATGAATATGAAAATAGCTGTGCCCTAGGCTCCACAATATACCTAGGACAGAAAGCACTGTGTCACAGGCTGGGCCCATGGCCAGCCTTACCAGGCGATGCCCATTCACGCTACTGGCAGGGAGGCATTCTTGCTTCACACCCTCACTGACACGTGAAACTGTCCCACCTTTTTTTTTTTTTATGCTTATTTATTTATTTTTGACAGAGACAGAAAGAGAAATCAGGGGCGGGACAGAGAGAGAGGGACACAGAGAACCCCAAGCAGGCTCCCTGCTGTCAGCGCAGAGCCCGATGTGGGATTCAAAACTACAAGTTGTGAGATCATGACCTGAGCCAAAACCAAGAGTCAGATGCTTAACTGGCTCAGCCACCCAGGCACCCCTCAAATTGTCAGACTTTTAAATGTCAAGCTATTAAGGGGAACATCTTTTCATGTGTTTTGGACATTCTTGTTTTCTATGAAATGCCAGTTTCCTTTTGGTGATTTGGCTTTTTCTTAAGGATTATCAAGAGCTTTTTTTTTTTTTAATGAGTTGTTTTGTTTTTGTTTTTTTTAAATATGTAGTAGGTGATTATTTTTTGTCAGTTAGGTTTTGGGGAGGTAGTAAAGAAATCCTTCCCTACTCCCTACCCAGGTCATGAAGATAATCTCCAATGTTTTCCTCTAGAAGTTTTAAAACTTTTCCCCTTCACATTTAAGTCTTGGATTTGAAATCCACTCTGTGGCTATGGATTGAGGTGGGGATCCATGTTCATGGTTTTCCACACAAATAGCAATTGTTCCTACACCATAATTTATGGATTGCCTTGCCCACCAATATGCCCAGACAGTTCTGTCACTATCATGTGTCAGGTTTCCACACATGTGTAGATCCGTTCCTGGACTGTCTCTTCTGTTCCCCTGGTCAATTTTTCTATCTCTGTGTCAATATACACAGTCTTCATTTTTTTTTAATTTTTTTTTAACATTTATTTATTTTTGAGACAGAGAGAGAGCATGAACAGGGGAGGGTCAGAGAAAGAGGGAGACACAGAATCTGAAACAGGCTGCAGGCTCTGAGCTGTCAGCACAGAGCCCGACGCGGGGCTCGAACCCACGGACCACGAGATCATGACCTGACCCGAAGTCAGACGCTTAACCGACTGAGCCACCCAGGCGCCCCTACATAGTCTTCATTTTTATAGTTGTATGATCAGTCTCGCTGTCTAGTGAAGTAAATTCTCCTGTTCTTCTTTAGGGGTGGCTTGGCTGTTCTTGGCCCTTTGTTTTTCTTTTTTCTTTTTTTAAGTTTTATTTATTTATTTTGAGAGAGTGTGTGCATACATGCAAGTGGGAGAGGGGCAGAGAGAGAGGGAGAGAATCCCAAGCAGACTCTGCACTGTCAGCAGAGCCCGACATGAGGGCTTGAATTCAAATTGAGAGATCATGACCTGAGCTGAAATCAAGAGTCGGGTGCTTAACCGACGGAGCCACCCAGGTGCCCTTGCCTTCTGTTTTTCTGTTTGACTTTTTACATCCTTTGTCAAATTCAATGAAAAATCCTACTGTGATTTTGTTAAGATATATGACATGTGGACCAGTTTGGGAAGAATTATCATCTTCATGATAATAAGTCCTCCAATCCATACAAATGGTGAGTCCCTCCATTTACTTAGATCTACTCTGTAATATCTTTCTTTTTTTTTTTAATGTTTATTTATTTTTGAGAGAGAGACAGAGCATGAGTGGGGAAGGGGCAGAGAAAGGGAGACACAGAATCTGAAGCAGGCTCCAGGCTCTGAGCTGTCAGCACAGAGCCCGACGCGGGACTCAAACCTATGAGCCATGAGATCATGACCTGAGCCAAAGATGGATGCTTAAACTACTGAGCCCCTCAGGCACCCCTCTGTAATACCTTTCTAATGCTTTATAACTTTCTCCATAAAAATATTAAACAGATTTTGTTAGGCTTTTTTCCTCTGAGTACTTTATGCATATTTTTTTATCATTTATTTTTGAGAGACAGAAAGCATGAGCAGGGGAGGGGCAGAGAGAGAGGGAGAAAGAGAATCCCAAGCAGGCTCTGCAGTGTCAGCACAGAGCCCGACATGGGGCTTGAACTCATGAACCATGAGATCATGACCTGTGCTGAAGTTGGACGCTTAACCAACTGAGTCACCCAGGCACCACTCCAATCCTTATTCTTTTTATTTCTATGGTATCCATACAAAGAATCCTCACTGATAGGAAATGGACATGACAGACGGATCCTAGTTTTTAAAACTCTGAAATGTTGGGATTATTAGTCACTGCAGAATAGCCCTGCTAATTCTGACTAATAAGAATTTCTCTTTCTTGCTTATTATGCTAACTAGGACCTCTGGTAAAATGCTAAATAGAAGTGTTGCTACCCAGCATCCTTCTTTTGTCCTGATTTTAAACAGAATGCTTTTAACAGGTCACAATAGAGTATGGTGTTTACTATAAGATCATTTTTTTAGATGTCCCTTATCAGCTTAAGGCAGTATCCTGGTCCTACTTGGCAGAGAGTTCTTATCATGAATGGTTGTTGTGTTTTATTGACTACTCTTTCTTTTTTTTAAAAATGTTTTTTAAGTTTATTTATTTATTTTGAGAGAGACACAGAGAGCATGAGCTGGGGAGGGGCAGAGAGGAAAGAGAGAATCCCAAGTAGGCTCTGCAGAGCCAGTGCAGAGCCTGACATGGGGCTTGAACTCACAAAACCATGAGATCATGACCTGAGCCGAAATTAAGAGTCAGACGCTTAACCGACTGAGCCACCCAGGTGCCCCTCTCAACTACTTTTTCTGGATCGATTGACCCTAGGTTCTCTTCTCTTTTAAACTGTTAAGTGATCATTTATACAGTAGTCTCCCTCTTTATCCACAGGGTATATACTCCAAAACCCCAGTGGATGCCTGAAACCACGGATGGTACTGAACTCTATACTATGTTTTTTCCTATACATACATACTTATAATGAAGTTTATAAATCAGGCACAGTAAGAGATAACAATAATCAAATAGATCAATTATAATAACATACTATAACAAAAGTTGTGTGAATGTGGCCTCTCTCTCTCAAAATATCTTATTACACTGCACTCACCCTTCTTGTGATGATGTGAGATGATAAAATGCCTACGTGAAGAGATGAAGGGAAGTGAATGATGTAGGCACAATGACGTGGTGTTAGGCTACTGCTGACCTTCTGTCAGAAGGAGGATCATCTTGCTTCCAGACCTTGCTCGATGGCAGGTAATTGAAACCACAGAAAACAAACCACAGATAAGAGGGGAACTACTTACTGTATTAGTTTTTTTTTTTCCAATGTGGAGCCCCCCCTCCTTGCATTTCTGGGATATATGAAATCGGGTCGTGATCGTTACCTTTTTTGTACATCCTAAGATTCCGTTTGCTCTTGTTTTGTTTAGGATTTTTGCAGCTATAATCATGAGATGGTCTTGTTATTTTCCTGCCTGCCCCTCTTCTTTTCTCTTTCCCTGTTCTCTCTTCTGTATAAAAGACTGAATTTCCTCCTCCTGGATCATTGGGCTAGAATTTGCCAGCGAAACCATGTGGGCCTGCTATTTCCATTTAGGGAAGACTTTCATGTACTGATTCAAGATTTTCCTTGTTTGTTTTAAACAAACAAGTCATACTCACCTCTAATATTCTCTGTATTTACATCCGTCCTTGTTCCGTCATCCCTCTGGCTAAGTGTTCGTCAATTTTGTTAGCCTTTTCAAATAAAGAGCTTCTAGCTTCCTTGATCCTATGTGTTGCATCTTTCTTTACTATTTCATTTTTTTCTCTAATCTTTATTATTTCCCTCCATCTACTTTAAAGAAAGTAGAAATCCAAAAATCCAGAAAGCTTTGGATTCTTTCTTTTTCCTTTTCTAATTATTTTTTATTGTTGGATATTCAGCCTGTTGTTATCGTTTCTTCTTTTTTTCTTTTTGAGAGACAGAGCACATGTGTGCAAGCCTGAGTGGGGGAGGGGCAGGGAGAGAGAATCCTAAATAGGCTTCCTGCTCAGCATGGAGCCTGACGCAGGGCTCAATCTCACAACACAACATCATAACGCAAGCCAAAATCAAGAGTCAGACACCCGACCAGCTGAGCCACCCAGGAGCCCCTGTTCTAATAGAAGCATGAAAGACTATCCATTTCTTTCTAAATATATTTTTTGTTTGCATCCTCCACATTTTGTTTTTCAACATTTTCGTTCTTGTTTTAATTTCCGTGACGATTTCATCTTTGACCCATAGATCATTTTAAAATGTGTTTTTAGATTTCCGACTATTTGAAAAGAATGCACATTCTCATAGGTTGGAGGGTAGACAGGCTTCCATATCTGTCCATTACTTCAACTATGTAAATTGTGTTGCTCAAATTTATATTTATACTGTCTTGTTTGTCTCCATAATCTGTGGATTACTGCCAATGTGTGAAAATCTTCCACTGTGGCAAGAAGATGTGATTTCTCCCTATAAAGAGGTTTACTTTCTGACTGCATTTGCCTTTATATTTTGAAGCTATGTTGTCAGGCGCAAGCAAGTTTGGACTTGTGACATACCCTCAATTGATCAAACTTTTACCATTATGTGGTTACCCTTTAATCTTCTCTGATGCTTTTTGCCCTAGAGTCTTTTTTTCCTGCCTTAAAATCTATTTTGTCTAATATTAGTACAGCTATGTGATATTTTTCATATATATTTTTCCATTTTTTTAACTTATATCTTTGGATTTGGGGTGTCCCACTTGAAAATATCAAGTAGCTGGGGTTTTAAAATTACAGCAATTGGGACAACTGACTGGCTCAGTTGGTTGAGCATCCAACTCTTGATTTCTTCTGGTCATGGGATCAAGCCCCGAGTCAGGGTCTGCACTGAGTGCAGAGCCTGCTTAAAATTCTGTCTCTCGGGGCATCTGGGTGGCTCAGTCTGTTAAGGATCCAACTCTTGATTTCAGCTCAGGTCATGATCTCATGGTTCATGGTGGGATTGAGCTCCACATCGGGCTCTGCACTGACAGCATGGAGCCTGCTTGGAGTTCTCTCTCCTTCTCTCTCTGTGCCCCTCCCCCTCTCAAAATAAACAAACATTTTAAAAAATGGTTCTGGGCACCTGTATGGCTCCGTTGGTTAAAGCATCTGATTTCAGCTCAGGTCATGATCTCATGGCTCATGAGAGCCCGGTGTGGGACTCTGTGCTGATAGCTCAGAGCCTGGAGCCTGCTTTGGATTCTGTGTCTCTGTCTTTCTCTGCCCCTTCCCTGCTCATGCTCTCTCTCTCTCAAAAATAAATAAACCAAAAGAAAAAAATTCTCTCTCTCTCTCTCCCTCTGCCCCTCTCCTCTGCTCATGCACACACACACACACACACACACACACTCTGAAAAATAAAATAAAATAAAGTAAAATAAAATAATATAAAATAAAAAAACAGCAATTATAATTACTGATATATATGGATCAGGTTTTACCATTTCTGTGCACCTTTGACTTGTCTTCCCAACTCTTCCCTGTCTTTTTTCCTCTTTACTTCTTTTGGATTAATAGATCCCCAATTCCATCTCCCCCTCTACTTATTGAAAGTCACCCTGTCAATTTCAACATGAATATTTAAGTTAAGTTAAATCTTTTAAACTTCAGTACATTTATACAGCTGAATATTCCACATCAATCGAAAAATTATGTTTCCAAGGGATATTTTATGACACATGAAAAGGTTCATGTGGAAAAATACGGAAGCATATATACAGTTATGTGCAGATAGATACATACAGTTGACTCTCATAATTTAACATGATTATATCCATGAAGTTGTCGTGAACACAGAATTAGCAAATGCCACTGCTCCCAAGGGAAATACAGGGGTAAGTTCCTTGCAAGCCTCCCACCACATTTGCATCGACCAGCCAATACATAACCTTGCATTGTGCGTGTTTCTGTTCAAAGACACCGTATTTAACATATATTGTTCTTCCAATAACATTGAACTCATGATTCATGTCTGAGTGCAGCTTATCTAACACGTATTTTCTCGTTAGGGCACATCACAACCTTCATGTGCTCAGGAACTGCAGCACTGTGCTTGGAGCCACGTTAAGCAGGGAACTCACCATCACACTGAACAGACCACAAAAAAAAAAAAGGACAGTTTCTTCACAGTAGGGGAGCTGAAACGAGAAGGCAGGGTGTCAGCTCAACCTCTGCTGGGAACAAAAAGGCACTTTGAGTGACTCAAATATTTTTTTTAATGTTTATTTGTTTTTCAGAGAGACAGAGAGCATGAGCAGGGGAGGGGCAGAGAGAGAGGGAGACACAGAATCTGAAGCAGGCTCCAGGCTCTGAGCTGTCAGCACCAAGCCCAATGTGGGGCTCGAACCCATGAACCGTGAGATTGTGACCTGAGCCAAAGTTGGGTGCTTAACTGACTGAGCCACCTAGGCACCCCACGTGACTCAAATTTTTTGCCACTCTGCACATATCCATGAATGACAGCAAGTGACAGTGACATGAGTAGCGATTTGGGGCTACAAATACGTTTTTAGGAAGCAGACAGATTCACAAAGACAGAATCCATGAAAAATGACAATCAGATGTGGGGGAGCTATGCATATACATATATATATATATATATATATATATCATATTAACTTACATCTTCGAGTATATAGAAAAAAGACTGGAAGGATACACTTCAAACCATTGGTATTTGTGGATGATTTTGAGGTTTCAACGGTTTCCAGATCATCTACAATAATGATCAATGAACTGACTCCATGTTCCAAAAGTTATTGACAGAAAGACTGAGTATGATCCTTGTGTCTTTCCCAGCCTTGTTTCAGTGACAAGACCAACAATCTGGAGGCTTATGTGAAATGGTTCAACAGATTGTGCTACCTCGTGGCGACTGAGATCTGCATGGTGCGTAGAAAGCCGGGGTGTATGACCTGGCTTAGCCAAAGGTGGTGGGGGTTGGGGGAGCCCACCTGGGAGGGAACCAGAAGGGCCTCTTGAGCTTGTCCGTGTCCAAGCCCGGGACCAAGCTGGGCACCTCTCTGGGACACCAGGTGTCACCACCCAGCTTGCCTACCGTGACATTTCTCTCTGGATGGAGCCTGGCACGGATCCACTGGACTCTGACAGAGAGTGTCAGAGATGGCTTGCTGAAAGAGTCAGATCTGCCAAGTGGTCCCGCCCCCATCTCTTCCTATCTGCCTTGGGTGGCGTGGCCTGCCCTGCTGCCACACTGTGTTTGGCTCTCTCAGCATTTAGAATAGAAATGCCCCAACCTTTTAAGAACTGGGAGATTGTACATGCAAAGCCCAGGTCTCCAGCTTCTCCCAGGAGGCAGGAAGACATCAATACTGAGCCAGGTGCCCTTGTCACCAAGTCACGGTCCCTCAGGGCCAGACCCTACCCACCCTCTTCTCTTCCTTAGAGCGGAGGAACCTCCTCCAAGCCCCCTGTCACCATCAGGTAAGGCCCTGGGGCCACTTGTGTCAGGGAAGGAAAGACTAAAGGCAACACAGGTGCCAGGTGGGGCTCTCTGGAAGCAAATGCTGAGATGAAAACTGGGGTAAGGGGCAGAGAAAGGGGCAGAGGCAGGCCTGCTCAGAAGGAGAAGCTGGTCTGTGATGCCTCAGCCTTGGGAGTGCTTCCTGTTGGGCACCCACAGCAGGCTGAAATGCCTGGCCTCCATCCCCGCCAGGCTCAGCCATCTCCACCACTGTACAGACACCCCGATAGGGACAGGAAGGACCTCGGGTGGGAGGCTTTCTGAACGGGGTTTGGGCAGCACGTCTCATGCTTCCTTGTGGCAGTAAAGACCACTGCTGCACGTAAGAGCAAGCCGGCAAAATCCATATGGAAAGAACACAGGGTAGGGTTCCACGGGCCCCACCTGCTTCCTGCATTTGCATTACTGGCCTGGCAGCTCAGGTGGCAGTTTTTACATAGGCAAAGCTGGACTGAGCCCTCCCAGGAGTCAGGCAGTGCCTCAGTCTAGGACGCCCCAGGGGATAACATTGTTTGGAGCCATCAGAGAAGTCAGGGTCCCAAGCACTTGGCCACAAGCTGGAGGTGAAGTCATGCAGTCATTCAACAGGAAGCAGTGGAGGGGGCCACTCTGGGGACAGGGCCGGGGTCCGTGCAGCCCCAGTGTGGGGAGAGCAAGCTCGATGTACGGGGGACGGGTGAGGGAGCCATGGAGGATGCTGGAGCTGGGCCTGGAGGGAGGAGCTGTGTCTTGGAGGGAGAGCCCCTCAGCACTCTGGATGCCCCATGGAGTCCCGTCAGACCCCCTCCCCCGCAGCCCGTCATGGTGGTGGGCTCTACGGGCTCTGCCAAGGACGCGCAGAGACCCTGAACTCTCTGGCTGCAGACTACCTAGCATCAAGCGGCTCCACCGTGAACTGGGTTGAGAGAATGTTGATGAGGGACTGGCCTAGTGACGGGGTGGGGCCGTGTCACCACTAAGGCTCAGATGCCTTGTCCCCAGCCGGCCAAGAAGAAGCAGAGGGCCCAGGTGGTGGAGTTCTTCATTGACGTGGCCCGTGAATGCTTCAACATTGGCAACTTCAACTCTCTGATGGCCATTATCTGTGAGTAGGCCAGCCAGCCCGGGCCCCGTGGGAGCGCCCCCAGAGGCACTTGCAGACAGGCCAGGGATGGGGTGCGGGGGGGGAAACCAGGGCCCTCCTCTGAGCAAGGTTGGTGCTGCTGAGCCCATACTCCCCTGCCCCAGAGGTCCTGGAGACTTGACCCCCCCCCTTTGAGGCCTTCCTTGCCAGGGTGTTTGGTGAGGGCTGGACAGTGTGTCCCCAGAACCAGGGACAGCAGGGGCCCAAAGCAGACCCTGGTCATGGTGTGGGGCCAGTTTGGCGGGTACTGGGACAGGGGCCTGCACACATGGGCCGGTTCGCCCAGACACAGTGTCCCCAGCACCCATACACCACCATCGGGCCGTCTGCAGAGGCCTCAACCTTGGTTCAGGCGGCCACCTGGGGCCACCCCCCAGGCCTCCCGCCCTAGGGAATTAAGCAGACTGTGCAGCCCAGAGACGCTCCCCTAGCTCGACCCTCCCTCTTCCAGCCGGCATGAACATGAGCCCTGTCTCCAGGCTGAAGAAGACCTGGGCCAAAGTGAAGACAGCCAAGTTTTTCATCCTTGAGGTAAGCAAGGCTGCCGGGCTGCCGGCTGGAACTGGCCGACCCTGGGATGCAGCTCCCCCACATGCTTCCCTGTCTCCTTCCAGCACCAGATGGACCCGACAGGGAATTTCTGCAACTACAGGACAGCCCTGCGGGGGGCAGCCCACCGCTCCCTGACTGCCCACAGCAGCCGGGAGAAGGTAGGTCAGAGGCTTGCCTGGCCTTGAGAGCTCCTCCCTACTCCTTCCTACTCCCTACCTTGGCCTAGATGGGCTGTATCAGAGAGCCTCTATGCCAACTCCAACGTCACTGGGTCCAAACCCCTGCCCTTCTACAGCATCTGTATAGGCAGCCATGTTCCTTCTTTGCCTCCACTTTGGGCAACTCACCACCTTACAGAACAGATCAGCCCATGCTCATGCAGCTCTAGCTGGTAGGAAGTGTTCCCTTATGGGGCTAGGGTTGTCCTCTCTGGAGGACCAGGCAGAATGAGGCTGCTCCCTCTTCTACCCACCAGTCCTTCGGCACCCCCGGGTCCCCTTCCCCTCCCTCCTAAGTCAACAACCCAGGTCTGCCCCGCCATACTCGGTCTCCAGTCCACTCCCCACTTGGATCTCTTTGGTCCCTGAACAGTGTGACTTGTCAGAGTCCCTTCTGTTTCAGATCAAATTGTTTACAAGTACATAGGGTCTTACACCTCCTTACTCTAAACGCAATACCTTCATTGATATAGCTTCAGATCACATTCACGGTTTTGGCAATGACTGAACCAAGCTTCTCGCTCACTAGAACTGCCTTTTCACAGGCTCTGTTCTTATACATTTGCATTTGGGGGCCTCGCTGACCCTGATCAATTGTATTTGTCTCCCAAATTCTCCTGGTGGCCTCCAATACAAGAAACTGGGCCCTGGGATTGCAGGGAACCTCTGGCTTAAAACCTGTCACCAGCCCGATGATTAGAGTTATCATATCCATGGGGAAGAAACACCAAGACCTTTTCTGCCTGATCTCCTGGCAGGAATATTGGCAGAATTAGGTCTCTGCCGTGTTTGTGGAGGTCTGTTTCCAGTTTGAGAACAAGTTGCTGTTCTTGAAATTCAAAGTCCCTGTGGAATTAGATGAGATGGCTACCAAGGTTTAAGTCTGGGGAGCAGGCCAAGACCTGCACATTTGTGCCACCCAGCCGGCCCTCCCAGGGTGGGTGTTCACAGACCCTGGCCCCACTGATGGCTATGTCCTATCCAGCTGGCCTTTCCTATTCAGGCTGTGAGCCCTTCAGCAGCTCTGGGTCTGAGGAGGGCTGATGCCAGGGAGCAGCATTCAGTGAGACAGAACCTCAAAATCCCGGGCAAGTGAGCCTGTCCCCCAGGAGCCAGGAAGCTGCAAAACCAGAGTGGCAGGGACAGAGACCTTGCTTCACTGAACACTTACCACGTGAGGACTACTTGACTCTGTCTCTCCCTTCCATTCAATTCTGATGACTACTTACCGGGTGGATTCTAGCAGTGCCATTACCCAGATTAGAAGACTGAGTCTCAGAGAGGAGACCTCACTTGTCCAGTCTCACAGCAAGTAGGTGGCAAAACCAGGAGTCAGCCTCTCCAGCGCACCACCAGGCCTCGTCCTATTCCCAGAGCGCAGGTGCTGTGTGGCAGTCACAGAGGTCCTCGCCTGTGGCCCAGGAGTGGGACTGTGGAGTGGGGGCAGATAGAGTTGGCTGCCACCTTTGGTCCAAGATGTCAATTATGGCACTGGCACTCTGCATTATTTTTCTTCCATCCGTGATCACCAGGTGGCTGTGGGGTGGACTGTGATGTCCCGTTCCTGCACGCTGAGCCCCCTTCCAGCTCTGGGGTACAGGGGCTCGAGATGGGTGATTTACAGAGCTGTGCCTTTCATTTTTCTGCATTCTCCTCTAACGTCCAAAGAGATATGGATCATCGGCTGGGCCCACAGAAGGTGCTTCATAAATGGATAGAAGACTGGAAGATGGATGGATGAATGGTTGGTTGGATGGATGGAGGGACAGATGGAAGGAAGGAAGGAAGGAAGGAAGGATATTTGCTGATGCTCTCGCAGTTCCTCACTGCTACAGCTGAAATTTTGAGGCCAGGAGGTCTCAGTGGTCATGGCATTCTATGCTTTCTTCTTATCTATAGCTAGTTCCTATCTGCCCCTCTTTCTCCCCATCTCTGTGATGGGGCCCACTCCACACAGGATTCTTTGGCTGACCCCCTGATGCCACCGCTTAACTCCAGAAAACAACATCAGTGGGTTACAGTCAACCCATGGGGGCAGGAAGACCAGCCAGGATGCTAAAGCCTGATAGGATGGTAGTCTGAGCCCATGTGGGCAGGCAGAAATGGTGAGAAGTTCTCAGAAAATGCTGCCTCTTTGAGGACCAGTTCCAATGTCCACCCTCTAGGAAGCCTGCACTGAGTCCCTGAGGACCACTGCCCTTAATCCCCTCCCTGTCCTGGAACATTTCAGGCACATTACAACCCAACGCAGCCATCATGCCCCAACCCTGGGCCTGGGGCTCAGCACTGTGGTGGGCATAGGGAGATGCACAGAGACTGCTCTCCCTCCTGGCACAGTGAGAAAGCAGGCAGGACAGGGGCTAGTCCTTCCTGAGCTACTTACTGCTGTGTGAGCTTGTGTGAGTTGCTTAACCTCTCTGGGTCTCGACTTCCTTGTCTGTAAGTTAGGGTAATAGAACCCTGCATCTCAGAACTTGCTGAGATGAAACTCGATCCCCATGCATGTATAGCTTGGCATAATGGAACACTCAGGCCGGCCACCAATGCCCCTGTGACAGGGCATGAGTGGAGGGCTCTTTAGGGGCCCAAATGGGAATTAAACCCAGCCTATAGATAGCAAAGACTTCAGGGAAAAGGCTCCACTACACTGGATGTGTCTGACATACCCTCACTCTTCTCCAAGCCCCAGCACCTAGCACAGTGAAGACCTGAGCAAATGTCTGAGGAGTTGACATAAATCTAAGGTGACCAGTTTGTCCCAGTTTCCCTGGGATGGCTCCACTTTTAGCACTGAAACTGTATCTCATGTAACCCCTCAGCCCTGGACAAACCAGGCAATTCATCTCCCTGCTAAATCTGGCTCTGGTCCCAGCCTCAGCATTCACTCACTGGGTGACCTTGGGCCAGGCCCTGCCACTGTGTGGGCCTCAGTTTCCCATCTTCCTTGACCCACTGAGCCATCCATGCATCCGTACTGTGCAGAGTGGTCATACCCAGGTCCTGATCTCAAAGCCTTTATCAACTTAGATAAGGGGTTAGCCAGAAATGTCAGGCCCTGGCGCCTGGTCCCAAGGGTGATGGGCTGAAGGCCACTCCTGGCCGGACTGGCAGCACATGCCCAGCTCTGGAGCCTGAGGGCACAGCAGGCGTGTTAGTTCCCTAGGAACTGGCTTAGAACAACAGAAATGTTGGGGCGCCTGGGTGGTGCAGTCGGTTAAGCATCTGACTTGATCTCAGCTCAGGTCTTGATTTTGGGGTCATGAGTTCAAGCCCTTGTGTTGGGCTCCGCACTGGGTGTGAAGCCTACTTAAAAATGAAAAAAGAACAGGGGCACCTGAGTGGCTTAGTTGGTTGGGTGTCCAACTTCGGTTCAGGTTAGGATCTCACGGCTCATGAGTTCCAGCCCCGTGTTGGCCTCTGTGCTGACAGCTCAGAGCCTGGAGCCTGCTTCGGATTCTGTCTCCGCCTGTCTCTGTACCTTCCCCACTCACGGTCTGTCTCTCTTTCTCAAAAACATAAACATTTATAAATGTTATATATAAATTTATAAACATTAGAAAATTATAAAAAGAAAAAAACAACAGAAATGTATTGTCTCCCCATTCTAGAGGCCACATGCCAAAATCAAGGTAGTCTGTCTGGGTCGTGCTCCCTCCAAAGGGGGCATCCTTCTTTGCCTTTCCCAGCTTCTGATGGCCCTGGGTGTTCCTTGGCCAGTGGCCAAATCACTCCCATCTCTGCCTCTGTCTTCACATGGCTATCCTTCCTGTGTGTGTCCAAATTTCCCTCTTTTCACAAGGACGTCAGTCACTGGAGGAGAGCTCATTCTATCCGGTATGACCTCCTCTTAACCCGATTCCATCTGCAAAGACTATCTCCAAACTAGGTCCCATTCACAGGCACCAGGGTTTAGGACTCAAATGTATCTTTTGGGGGGACACAGTCCAACCCACCGCAGCAGCGTGCACCCAGCCAGCTCCCCTCGGGTCGCCAGAGCTGTCAGCAGTGGGTGTCCCTTCCCTAGGGACCAGGAGTTGGCATGTGCAGAGCAGGGAGGGAGAAATGAGACATCCAGGCAGTGATACGCAGAGACCCCCGCCCTATTCAGGCCGGGCTCCAAAGTCTGTTCCTTCAGGCATCAAGAAAGGCATAAAATGACAAATCATGAAATATATATTTTAAAAAGTAGGCTGCAGAATTTCACAACAGGTGACTCACTTTCCATACATATCTCATGGTGGGCTCTGCATGCACCTGAAGTCCTCCTGGCACACTTGAACCAGGTGGTCTGCAGATCCCTGGATGGTGGAGGGTCGAGGGGAACTGCCACCAGCCTCTCCCAGCGGAGAGTGGAAGAAATGTTCAAAAGGCATGAGAACCATGCATCTTTCATTCAGCCCCAACACGGGGAGGCGGTGTGTGTGTGTGGGGGGGGGGGGTGCCGTATACAGTAGGTGCTCAGTCAGCACTGGAGTCTGATGGGGCCTGGGAAGAAAGAGTCTGGTGCTAGGGTAAAGGGGCCTGTGCTTCCTGCCGACTGAAGGCTGACCTGTACCCTCTCTCTTCCAGATCGTCATTCCCTTCTTCAGCCTGCTCATCAAAGACATCTACTTCCTGAACGAGGGCTGTGCCAACCGCCTCCCCAATGGACATGTCAACTTTGAGGTAGAGTCCAGGGGCCCCCGACAATCAAAGCCCCCAGGGCAGGGGCACCAGACGAATTGGGGACGGTTCACAAGACATCACGGCGGGATTATCAGGGTCTCCCCACCCCACCCCTTCCACAGGAGACTGAGGCTCATGCAGGCACTGATCCCCCACTGCCCGCCACAGGTGAGGCAGACTCATTTTCAGCCCTCGAAGAGCACAAGGCTGTGAGAAAGCCCCACGGACCCACAGTGACAATGGGTGAGATGCTGTGACCCGCACAGGGCACAGGGCATGTGTCAGAGAAGGCCTCCCTGAACACAGGAGGAGGTGGGCAAGTAGTGTGGGCAGAGAAAGAAAGATTTCTACTCCCTCTGCAGACACTCACTGCCATCAGCTCAAGTGTCCCCCTCCTCCAGGAAGCTCCCCTTGACCTCCCAGACAGAGGGTGGCCCAGCCCATACTCAGTGGACTGGGCATTCCTTGGTCACAGCTCTCCAGTCCCTGAGCTCCTTAGAAGCAAAGGCAGGTTGACCCCACACACACACACGGGACCACCCAGCACACATATCTTGGAGTGGCTGGTGGGCTAGGCATGGTGGGAGCTGAGGCCCAGGAGCCCTGAGAGCCCTGGGCAGTGACAGCAAGTGGTCACTGAGTCAGATAGACAAAGCCAGCCATGCAGCAGTGACAACCCCCGAATCTGCAAGAAGGAGGAGACTCTTCTCCCTAGGAAGGCTGGCCCACACTCGTGCTGGCCCCACCCAGCCTCCAACACCAAGGGACAGTCAGTCCTGGGCTGGCCCCTGCGCTATCTGAGCCCCAGTCTCTCCCTCTCTAAAACAGGGCTTTGGCACAGAGCCCACCAAGGGCTCTGTGGGGACAGCATCCCCTGCTGGTGGGTCCCCCACCCAACGCCTGGGCCCTCTGGCCTGGAGCTGCCTCTGCTCTGGGGCCTCACACAGACTCCCCTGCAGACTTTCCTGTGCTGCCTGCAGGCCTGGTTAGCCCTGAGAACCTGTGTAGCAGGGAGAAGTCCAGTCCAGCAGGGAGCCTGGGTGCCGCATCCTCAGGACAGGCTGGACTGGAAGTGACATGGAGGAGGCTGGCCTTGGGTTAAATTAACAGAGGGGTCCGGGAGCCCAAGATCACACTTTCCAGAAGACCCCACACATACCAGCTGTGGAAAGCCCTGTATTGCACTCTTCTTAAACTGGTCCTCAGACCTGAGACCGAGGGAGGAAAGGCAAGACTGTAAAGTGCTTCTGAGGCCCCAGATTTGGGGCAGGGGCAGTGGGGGCTGGAGCCAGCCACCAGGACTGATGAAAGATGCCATAGAGGGTCGTTCCCACCGGGTCATGACTTTATGCTGGCAGTTTATTTAAAAGCCTTCTTTAAGTCAGCACAGATGTTTTTTTAATTTAAATAAATGTATTTAAATTTTACTTAAATAAAATTCTGCTTTAAGTGGATCCACTTAAATCTTCCTTAAATACATTTATTTAAATTTATTTGCATCATTCTCTAGATAAACAAACTCAGGGATAATCATGAAAAAGAATGAAACTAAAGTAATACTCGCCTCTCGCTGGATGTGCTGCCTGCCGATGACCTGGCCCTAGATGCTCTCTCTCCCCAGATTCTACAGAGGGAATGAAGAGATGTGGCGAACACCCAGGTTTCCTAATGGGGGGTCTGTCATTTACTGCCCAGTGCTCTGCCTTGCCCTGCCCAGGAGTGGGCCCCCAGGGACAGATGAGTGAGACTGGCCCGCTCTCACAGGTGACCTCCAGGCACTGAGGCGTGGAGGCGGGGTAAGGGGCTCCCATTTGTGTTTCAATGACCCTGGCAGAAATTTCTGGAGCTGGCCAAGCAGGTTGGAGAGTTCATCACGTGGAAACAAGTGGAATGTCCCTTTGAGCAAGACCCCAGCATCACCCACTACCTGCACACCGCCCCCATCTTCAGCGAGGATGGTAAGGTGACCCTATGGCCTCTGTCACCCCCAGCTCTGGGACTCTGGGGTGGTCTCCTAGTCACATCTCCATATGGGGCCCCTGCTGCGAGCAGGATGCATCACGCCCATGTTTGCTGGATGTGAAAGGGAGCAGAGAAGGCTGAGCACCAGTCAGGGCCTGAGGAGCTGCAGGCTGGGGACCTCCAGGGTCCCCAGGGCCAGGCTTCCCCTTGGACACAGTATGGTTGCTGCTGGACATCATAAATTGAAACCATCGGTCCCACACACTTTCCTCATTGGTAAAATAAGCAAGATGGTGAGAACTACCCTCCCCGTGCTCACATAGGGAAGGCAGAGCCCTGGGCTCCCCATGGGTCTTTCCACAGCTGGGGGTGTGTGCATGTTTGTGTGAGTGCGTGCATGCCTGTGTGTGTGTGTGTGTGTGTGTGTGTGTGTGTGATGAGGCATCTTTTCTCCAGAGTGCCATTAATGTCTGTGCCCTCCAGTAAATCAGCATTCCCATCTGATCATTTATCAAATGTGACAAATTTGCTTGTGAATTTTCTAAGCAAGCATACTCCAGGAAGAGAAAGTGCTGGAAGCAAGTGGCCATTTGGTCCTGAGTTGATCATCTCAGGGGAGGCAATGTGGCCCCATGGTCAGCTGCTTCCTGGATCCAAGACCCTCAACCTACCCCAGGAGGTCCCCACTGAGCACAACAAGCATTTAAAAAATTTTTTTAATGTTTATTTATTTTTTTTAATTTTTTTTAACATTTATTTATTTTTGAGACAGAGAGACAGAGCATGAACAGGGGAGGGTCAGAGAGAGAGGGAGACACAGAATCTGAAACAGGCTCCGGGCTCCGAGCTGTCAGCACAGAGCCCGATGCAGGGCTCAAACTCAAGGACCGCGAGATCGTAACCTGAGCCGAAGTCGGCCGCTCAACCGACTGAGCCACCCAGGCGCCCCAATGTTTATTTATTTTTGAGAGATAGAGAGACAGAGCGTGAGCAGGGGAGGGGCAGAGAGAGAGAGAGGTAGAGAATCCGAAGTAGGTTCCAGGCTCTGAGCTGTCAGTACAGAGCCCAATGCGGGGCTTGAACCCACAAACCACAAGATCATTACCTGAGCTGAAGTCAGACGCTAAACCAACTGAGCCACCCAGGCGTCCCCACAGCAAGCATTTTATAAAGGGACCCACACCCGTGCCTGAGAGAACATGTTCTGCCAAAAACAAAAACTTAGGAGAAAGGAGTTTTTAATGATTTTGCTTTTAATTGTTAATACTTTCAAGTTTGCCATTTTATATGTTATGTTTTGGAGCCATTAACTTTTGGGGGTGGGTTGGGGGGAGGGGAGTGTTCACCTGAAACAGTAATCCCTACCTGCAACAAGAAGTTCAGCAGCCTGATGGATAAGCCAGCCTGGGCTGTTCCCACCCCAGCAAGCTGTGTGACTCTAGGCAGGTGCTTCACCCTCTCTAAGCCTCACCTGCTGCATCTAAGTGGCTCAAAGCAACACTGATTTATTCTCTTAGAGTCCAAAGTCAGTTCCACTGGGCTGAAATCATGGTGTCAACAGAGCTGGTTTTTTCTGGAGGCTCTGAGGGGAAGACTGTTCCCTGTCCTGTTATGACTTCTAGTGGCCACCCATATTCCTTGGCACATGACCCCCTTCCTCCATCTTCAAAGCACATCATTTGAACCTCTGCTTCCACCATCACATCATCTTCTCTCTTGTGGTCAAGTCTCCTCTGTCTCGCTCTTAGAAGGACACTTGCAGTGTCATTTAGGGCCCTGCTGGATAATCCAGGATAATCCCCCCATCTCCACATCCTTAACTTAATCTTATCTGCTGAGTCCCTTTTGGCCACGGAAGCTAACATATTCACATGTCCCGGGGAGTAGGATCTGGATATCTCTGGGGGCCATTATTTAACCTACTAGTTACTATGATAACTGTTGTCATTAACCAATAGAACTTGTGCAGTAATGTGTCAAAAGCGTATTAGGAAAGGGGTGGGAGAGCCTGGGGGCAGGGAGAGGAGTGAGAGAAGGGCATTTCTCTTCTCTCTCTCTTTCTCTCTCTCTCTCTCTTTTTTTTTTTTTTTTTTTGAGAGAGAGCATGAACAAGGGAGGGGCAGAGGGAGAGAGAATCTTAAGTAGGCTCCATGCCCAGTGTAAAGCCCATTGTGGGGCTCCATCTCATAACTGTGAGATCATGACCTGAGCTGAAATCAAGAGTTGGACGCTTAACCGACTAAGCCACCCAAGTGTCCCAAGAGAAGGGCATTTCATTCACTCCTTCAGCCAATGGTATCTCTAGAGAACCTGCTGTGTGTGAGGCAGTGATTTAGCCATGAACATACAGCAAAAAAACTTAGCCCTTCTGAAGTGCCCTTAGAAAGGAGCACCTTCCAAGGCACCTGGGTGACTCAGTCAGTTAAGCATCCAACTCTGGATTTCAGCTCAGGTAATGATCTCACGGTTCATGGGATTGAGCCCTGTGTTGGGCTCTGCACTGACAGCATGGAGCCTGCTTAGGATTCTCCCTCTCTCTCTCTCTCTCTTTCCCTCTCTCTTGCCTTCCCCCACTTGCACTCTGTCTCTCTCTGTCTCTCTTGCTCACTCTCACTCTGTCTCTCTATTTATCTCTCTCTCTCTCTCTCTCTCTGAAAATAAATACATAAACTTTAAAAAACAAATCAAAAAAGAAAGGAGCTCCTTCCAGTGACCCTTGTTTCATCCTCTCCTTCCCCCCACCAAAAAAAAACAATAATAATAATAATAATAACTGAAGAAAGCAAGAGAAGGGACCTAAGCTGTATTGAGCCCCAACTGGGTTAGTCACAGCCTCTGACAGAATCCTGCCTAGCACTAAGCTCCAGGCTTCCTCTGGCAAGACCTGCCTAGCAATACAGCCAGCCTTGAGGCTCCCTGAAACAGGTGACAGTATAGAAAGTATCAGCAAAGAAACAGAAGATATTAAAAGGAGCCAAGTAGAAATTATAGAATTGAAAAATACAATAACTAAAATAAAAAACTGAGTAGATGGTCTCAACAGCAGAATGGAAAAGACAAAGCAAAGAATTGATGAGCTGGAAGATGGAACAATAGAAATTAAACAATCTGAACAACAGTGTCAGGGACCTGTGGGACTATAACAAAAGATCTAACACTCTTGTCATCAGAGTCTGGGAAGGAAGGGGACAAAATGGACAGGGTTGAAAAAATAATCCAAGAAGTAATGGCTGGAAAGTTCCCAGATTTGGAAAAGATAGAAACCTACAGATTCAAGAAGCCAAGTGAATTCCAAAAAGGATCAACCCAAAAAAACCCATACCAAGATACATCATAGTCACATTTCTGAGCACCAAATAAAAAGACACAAATTTTGAAAACACTGAGAAAGAAATGACACTTTACCTATAAGGGCAAAACAATTTGGATGACTAGAGTACTCATCAGAAATCATGGTGGCCAGAGGCAGTGGCATATTTTTCACGTGCTGAAAGAAAATAGCTGCCAACCCAGAATTCTATATCCAGTGAAAATATCCTTCAGGAATTTACTGTACATAAATCAAAATGGAATTCTAAAAACTGTTCAAGTAACCCACAGGAAGTTGGTGCTTTGAAAAGAACTGTAACATTGCCATCCTCCAGCAAAGAACCTCTTAAAGAAAAAGAGAAGACAGAAAATGCTAATATCTAGAATGAAATGGAAGATGTCACTATAGCCTCTGTCATCATTGAAAGGCTAATAAGAAAATACTGTGAACAACTCTAGACCCATTAATTTGGCCAGTTAGATGAAATGGACCAATTCCTTGAATAGCATAAACTGCCACAAAATAGATCATTTGAATAGCCCTATAACCATTAAGGAAATTGCATTTGTAATTTTAAAACATCCCAAAAATGAAATCTCTAGGCTCAGACAGCAGTTACACTAGAGAATTCTATTAAACATTTAAGGAAGACTTAATATGGATTCTACACAATCGTTTTCAAAAAATAGAAGAGGACAGGGCACCTGGGTGGCTCAGTCAGTTAAGCATCCAACTTCAGTTCAGGTCATGATCTCACAGTGCATGGGTTCGAGCCCTGTGTTGGGCTCTGTGCTGACAGTTTGGAGCCTGGAGCCTGCTTAGGATTCTGTGTCTCCCTCTCTCTACCCCTTGCCTGCTCACACTCTCTCTCTCTCTCTCTCTCTCTCTCTCTCCCAAAAATAAATAAACAAACAAAAAAACAAAAAAAAAAACAGAAGAGGACGGAACTTCCCAGTTCATTTTATGAAGTCAGTATTACCTTGACACCAAAACCAGATAAAGGTAGTAAAACAAAGAAAGTAAAGACCAAGATCCCTTCTGAATATAGATGCAAAAATTCCTTAACAAAATATTAGCAAATAGAATTTAGCAATATTGAAAAATAGTTAGATATCATGACCACGTGAGTTTATTCCAGAGATACGATACTATTCAATATTTGAAAATCAATCAGTGTCATCTACCATATTAACAGACTAACAGAGAAAAATGACTTGATTATATCAACTGACACAGAAAATGCATTTGACAGATTTCTACACCCATGCATGGGAAAAACTCTCAGAAAAATACGAATCGAGGGGAATTTATCAATCTGATAAACTGCACCTACCAAAACCTTTCCACTAACATCATTTTTAATGGTGAAAGACTGCTTTCTCACTAAGATCAGTAATAAGGCAAGGATATATACTCTCACCACTTTTGTTCAAGATAGTAATGGAGATCTAGTTCATGCAATAACGCAAGATAAGAAAATAAAGACAGATCAGAAAGGATGAATTAACACTGTCCTTATTTATTAAAAAATGTAAAAAATCCCAAAGAATCTCCAAAACTCCTAGAACTAAGTGGGTTCAGCACAAGTTGCAGAATACAAGATAAAGACACAAAAATCTATCATATTTCTGTGTGCTAACAATGAATATGTGGACACTGAAATTAAAAATACAACAC
This sequence comes from Neofelis nebulosa, assembly GCF_028018385.1. NCBI lineage: Eukaryota > Metazoa > Chordata > Mammalia > Carnivora > Felidae > Neofelis > Neofelis nebulosa. The sequence continues at coordinate 150,296,742 of NC_080782.1, read as the reverse complement.
CATCACTCAATATAATCACTCAAAAACATTAAATACTTAGGTATAAATCTAACAAAACATATCCAAGATTTGCATGCCAAAATCTACACGATGCTAATGAAAGAAATCAGAGAAGGTCTAAATAAATGGAGGGACATGACATGCATGAATTGGAAGACTCAGCATAGCAATGATACCAATTCTCCCCAAATTTAAGTACGGATTTAATGCATTTCCTATCAAAATCCAGGATTTTCCCATCAAAAGACAGTATTTTTTTTTTTTTGCAAACAAAGATACAATTATTCTAAGATAATTGTATATGGGGGTGAGCCTGGGTGGCTCAGTCAGTTGAGCATCCAACTTCAGTTCAGGTCATGATCTCATGGTTCATGAGTTCGAGCCCCATGTTGGGCTCTGTGCTGACAGCTCAGAGCCTGGAGCCTGCTTTGGATTCTGTTTCCCTCTCTCTCTGCTCCTCCCCCACTCACACTTTGTCTCTTTCTCAAAAATATATATTTTTTAAAAATTTTTTAAATGAAATGTATATGGGAAGCCATAGAAACTAGAATAGCTGAAACAATTTTGAAAAAGAAGAATAAAATGGGGGGGATTACTCTACCCAATATTAAAGCTGATATTATACAGCTACAATAATCAAGGCAGTGTGGTTTTGGTAAGACAGATACGTGGATCAATGGGACAGAATAGGGAACCCAAGAATAGACCCACACAAATGCCCAGTGACTTTTTTTAAATGTTTATTCAATTTTAAGAGAGAGAGCGTGTGCATGGGGAGGGGTAGAGAGCAAGAGGGACAGAAGATCCGAAGCGGGCTCTGAGCTGACAGCAGCAAGCCAGATGCAGGGCTGCAACTCATGAACCACAAGATCGTGACCCAAGCCGAAGTCAGACGCTCAACTGACTGAGCCACCCAGACTCCCCACTGTGCCCAGGGATTTTTGAGAATGGTGTAAAAGCAATTCAGCGGAGGAAAGTGAGCCCTTGCAACAAATGGAACAGGGGCATCTGAACATCCATAAGCCAAAAAATGAATTTTGACCTCATCCTTACACCTTTTATGAAAAATTAACCCAGAATGAATCACAGACTCGAATATAAAATGTAAAACTGTATAGCTTTTAGGAAGAATAAAAGTAACAGGAAATCTTCAGGATGTAGAACTAGACAAAGGGTTTCTTATAAAACTAAATTTGCACCGCCTGTCTGACTCAGTAAATGTGCTCTTGGGCATTTATTTATCCCAGAGAAACGAATACTCATGTTCACACAAAAAACCCGCACTCCAATGATTACAGCAGCATAAATAGTTCTAGCGAAACACTGGAAGCAATGCAGGTGTCCTTCAGTGGGTGAGTGGCTAAACACACTGTGGTATATCCATGCCACGGAATAGTCTTCAGCAAGAAAAAGGAATTAAGTATTGATTCATACTACAGCTTGGATGAAACACGGAGAATCACTCGGAGTGAAAAGAGACCATCCCATATGTTACATACTGATACGATTTATATCACATTCTTCTTTTAAAATTATGTATTTATTTTGAGAGACACAGAGACAGCAAGAGTGAGAGAAGGGCAGAGAGAGGGAGAGAGGGAGAGAGAATCCCAAGCAGGCTCTGTGCTGTCAGCATAGCGCCCCACATGGGGCTTGATCTCACAAACCACAAGATCGTGACCTGAGTGGAAATCCAGAGTTGGACGCTTAACTGACTGAGCCACCCAGGTGCCCCTATATCACATTCTTGAAATGACAAAAATCTGGACATGGAGAACCTATTAGTGGTGGCCAGGGATTAAGAAAGGGAAGCAGGTGGTCCTTAAAAGGGCAGCGTGAGGGATTCTGGTGGTGATGAGGGTGTTCTGCAAACCGTCAACATGCTGGTGGTGGTCCTGTGCTATAGTTTTGCAAATGCGAGACCATTGGTTTCTCCCAGACCACTGGGAGAAACTAGGGAAAGGGTACACCGACCTCTCTGTATTAATTAGCACATACAACTGCATGTGTACCTCCCAACAGGTTTAATTTAAGAATAAAAAGCAGGTCAGACTCTGGGTATAGGGCAGGCTATTATCATAGGCCATAACTGTGTGATTTTACCTCGTTTTCTGACCAGGTCTTTATTTGGCTTCTTATGAAAGTGAGAGCCCAGAGAACCAAACAGAAAAAGAGAGGTGGAAATCTCTAAGGTGAGTCTGTGAAGACGGGAGTAAAGACTGGCATGGGGGAGAAGGTGGGTGCTTGGGGCCAGGCCAGGGCCGAGGGGCTTTGTGGATACCCAGGTCCGTGGGGAGGGGGCAGGACAGGCCAGGCTCTTAGGGGTGGGGGTGGGACTCATGCACTGGGTGGAAGGGAGGTTAGGATTGCAACCCACCCCCACCCCAACTGCCATGGCCGGAGGCTGGCCCTGTAGGCCGTCAGGATGTGTGTCCAGGTCCAGGAAACCCCAGTCCATATTCTTATGCCAGAAAGTGGGACACCACCTCCTGCTCGTTCAGCCTATTAACACGGCCCAGCGGTCAGACCAAGCCTGCAGCAGTGGGCTCTGAGGACTAAGCCAAGAGGGTTGTACAGAGCCCCTCTGGAGTGGGAGTCACCTGCCTTGCAGGGACTGGCTGGAGGGAAGTATAATCACCACCCTGGGCATGTTTAAATCTGCAGATCTTCTATTTTGGGGAAGACGTGAGAAGCTCTGAGCAGGAGGAGGAGGAGGTGGAGGAGGAAGAGGGGAGGAAGTCAGCAGAAGCCTTCCGCAGCCCTGCCTCAGCCGGCCTAGCAGAAAGTGGAGGTGTTGGTGCTTCCCTGCTTTGCAAACCGTGACCCCCACGGCCTGGCGCCCGCCCCAGCAACCACACGGCACAGGAGACCTTCCTCCACCTTTTGTGGAACTTCGGCCCCGGCAGGCCCAGGGGCCTCCTGACATGTGGGTGGCACGTGCCTCAGGGGCCCTGCCTTCAGGATGGTGGGGGTCACATTACTGTGACCTCGGCAAGGACACGGCACGACCCCCAGAGGGCCGGGTGACTGCAGTGTCACTCTCATTGGGTGATGAGTGCCACAGGGGCTGACCCCCAGTCTGTCACCAGGTGGCCTGGGAGCCTCTACATCTCCAGCAGGCACCACGCCGCTGGCCCCTGCCATTCTGCTGATGGACCCTACCCTGTCCCCCTCCCCTGGCCCCAAGATGGGCTGGTTTCTGCAGCCCAATTCACTCCCTTTCTGGATCCTGCTGGTATCAGGGGATAGCTTTCCGGTGACAGCTGTGACACAGGTCATGGGACAGATTTGAGTCACAAAAATGACAACATGTACAGTACATTGTAAACTCTAGAATTGGTATAAACATGTTCATACACCCTGCATATCCACGTCCACACTGTGCTTTTCACTCGTGGGTCTGGCATAAACTTTTGGCAGGATGAAGGGCAGTTTCCCAGCTCGGGCCTGGGGATGCGGTGGCCATTTCCACTCTGTAGACCCCATGTTGCACTGACAGGGCCTGGTGAATGGACACCCAACAGCCCTACATGTGACCAGACACTTCTTTTATGAGGGCTGGAGGGTGGGGGTGAGATGGGGTTGATGAACCTACCATGAGACTCCTCCCATTACCCGCGCCCCCACCCCACCCCCTGCCCCAGACCCTCATACACTGAGTCACGTTTCTGTGCCAGGAAGCAAATGGGCCATGGAGCTGCTGAGCCCCCACCTGGCATGTGACCAGGTCACCCAGCCAGGAAGTCAGGGAGTATGATGTGTACCTTTCACACAGTCAGGGTCTGCTGGGCAGAGAGGGGTGTGTGTTGGAGTTCATTGACCCACCCTGGCCAGTCTCAGGCCCTGCTCAGTCCCAGACCTGGCTGTCCTGGTAGCATGGACTTGGGTCCCATCTGAGAGGGACAGGCAGAGACAATGCCACAACATTTCCAAGTGCCTCCTCTCTGGGGAATTCTGCCCAGCAAACCCCAGATGTCAGCAAGGCCACAGAAGGCATGAGAACATTAGGGTTGGGCAGGATCTGCTCTTTGCCCAGCCCAGCACACCCCCTTTTCATCCAAGACCCCAGAGAGGGCAAGTAGTGCAGGGAACAGAGCAGGGATGGGCTTCAGCCAGCAGCCAGGCTCAGGCTGCCACCCTGCCTCATGCCACATCCAGCCCCTGATGGGGCCTCAAGGAGCCCTGGCTAGAAGCACCTTGCTCCCTCACTCTCTCGCTCCCTGGTATCTCTTGGGCAACATTAGACAGGACATGCAGACATCAGCAGGGACCGTCCCTGCCTTCTGATCACACTGAGTCCTGTATCAGAGGCAGGAAGCAAGCATCACAGGAGTTAGTGGCCTCTGAGACACATGATGGCAGGTCCAGGGCTGGTGCCCATGAAGCTCAGGGAGGCCTGTTCAGGGTCCAGTGCCCACCCGAGAAGGTTGTGTCCTACCCCAGCCATGGGGAGACAGAACACTCTGGACCCCAGCCCTTGCCAATCACCCAGCTCCATCTCCTGGTTCCTGAGTGAGTTGGTGCAGGGACCTGTGAGGAAACCCCAGAATGCCAAGCTTTGGGAGAGGCCTCGGGGCCGAGGGTTCCAGCTTCTTCTCCAAACCCAGGCACCCAAATGCCTCCCCACAGCCATGCCTCCCCATAGCCAAGGCCCAGCTCAGTCCTTGCTCTCTCCTGTTCAGAAATGGCAGCAGCCTCTCCCCTACCAGGCTGCAGGGAACATGAGGAAAGGACATTGGAGAAAGCGGAACAGCACCACAGTTGCAACTCCAGCGGTTAGACAGGAGGTAAATCAAGCTTGTCGGTGCAGGTAGAGGGTGGGCTGACCCTTCTGCCCCCAGGCTTGTGGTCCCAAGGCAAAAAACACTCCATTTCCTGTTTTCTGTGACCTTGTGCATGCTGTTCCCCACCTTGTCAATCTAGTCAGAATGCAGCCTCTGGGGAGGGATTCCTGACATGCAGCTCTGTCTTCACGCCTGCTCCCATCAGCCCCTCAGTGGCTCAGTGCAGAGTGGGTGTTGGGAGGATGGCAGGGAGAGGCTGGGGCTCACCCCATGCTGGGCAGGTAAGAAGGAGAAAGTCCATGACCAGCCCCACAGAAAACGCAGGGCCTGAGGAGGCTCAGGCCAAGTGTGTTTGTATCTCAGGTTCATCCAATAGGCCCTTGAACCTGCTGGGTCGAGGCCCCAGTGCAGCGAGGAGGAGGCTTTCTCTGAGAGACCTGCCTGGCAGCCCCCAAGGTGAGGATTGTGGTGGCCCTTCTCCAGGTGCAACCTCAGAACCCCAAGAGGGATGGCGCCTTGCTTACAGCCTCCCAGATGGTTCCTTTGCTGCCTCCAGGACTCATGGCCCTTCCCCATAGAGACCCTTTCTGTCCTCCTGCCGACCTGGCCTCAGTCCTTACAGTTGGGTTAGATGGCCCACAGGGGCTCTGAAGGGCGGGGCCTCCACCTGTGAATCGAGCGTCAGCATCATAGGTGGCACCCAAGACTGATGGCCGTGAGGCTTGGCGCAGTGCCAGGTGGGTGACACGGACCCCCAACATGCAGCCCAGTGTTTGAAGCTGGGCAGCTTCAAACTGGCATCTGGCATCTGGGCCTTGGGGCAGCCAGCAGCCAACAGCCCCATGGTGCCCAGGAGGCCAAGGAGAGGGTACAGCCATGGTCTCTTTCTAGTGCTTTTTCCCAGAGCCCTCCAGAGAGGGCAAAGTGGGGGAGGACAAGAAGATATTCCTGACTGGGGTTTGCTTCAGAGGCCCCTGGGCCTGGCTGAGATTCAGAATCAATCACAGGGGATCCATGGGAGAGCTGAAAACCCTGACCCCACGTCACTGTATCACTGAAGATGCATCCCACTATCCCCAACCCCCCACAGTTCCTGAGGTGAGGGCGTCTCCATCATGACCAGCAACTTATTCCAGTAACTTAGCCACATATAGGCTTCTGCAGAAGCCTGGCTATCCCACCCAGCAGCCCTCCAGGGCAGGACCCCAAGATATGACCCCAGAGTGGTTCTCAAAGGCGTGGCCAAAGCTGTCCCAGAGGAACCCACAGAAAACCCCCTGTTCCCTTCCTGTGCTGCCAGCATGGCCCCTGGTCCTTTGAACTTCTCAAGCAGCCAACAGACCTCAGGCCATTGCACCCCCCACCCCGGGCCTCCCCACACACTGCAGGGCTCACGTGAGGTTCTTAAAGAATGGGTACCCCCAAGCAATGCCCCAGTCTCTAACTCTTAGTGCTGGCACACCCACTGATGGGCCAAGGGAGCAAGAAGCCAAGTAACTCAGTCAAGAACCACAGCCAGGGAGTGCCTCAGTTGGAAGCTTCATTTCACCCAGAAACTCAAATGCTTCTGTCAAAGTGCCAAGCCCCAAGCCTGGCTCTTTACACACAGCCTAACAAACCCCCCAGGTGGGTGCTTTCACCATCCCATTTGGCAAGTGACAGAGACTCTGCCCAAGGACGATCGGCTCACAGGGATGAGGCCTGGGCTTACCAGAGTACATCAGCCTCCAGAGCTCAGCTCCCGAGGGGGCGGAGGAGCTCCAACTAGCAGCCTAGGCTTGCTGCAAGCACAGACACAGTGACACACGTCTTTCTTCCACTCCGGCCTCTTCCTTTTATGGACAGTATAGGCCCCTGGTGCCCTTGGGGTTTCAGGAGTGACCTGGAGTATCTCATACATGTGCAAGGCAAAACCTCCCGCTGCCTCCACCTACCTTACTGCGCACACCCCTCCATGGGCCCTGTACTGGGCAAAGTCACGCATAATGCCCAGCAATAGAAGACTTCAGACCTCCTTCCCCATTATGCGGCCCGTTGTCACCAATATGCATGCTGTGAGGCTCACATCCTGCGGCATAGCATCTTCAGTGAAAATGACCCCATTTTCACTCCCCAGGACCCATGTGGGAGCCCTGGGGCTCTGGGCCAGGAGACAGATGCTTCAGGAAGACCCTGAAACATGCACAAAATACCTCTCAGCCAAAACTGTGCCCTTGCCCATGGCTGAGCAGGGCGCCTGACAACATCTTCCTTTGGCATCCAATCCTGGGCCTGCAGGCAAGACCAGAGAGGTGGGAAGATTAACTGGAAATGAACAGACCTGAGGCACGAGCCAGAACCCTCACTATTGACCAATGGGACCACTAAGAGAACAGTTCAGCAAAGAGTGGGGAGCAGAAATCCAGCACATCAGGGGTGGAGAGCAATGGCAGGAAAAGCCAGCAGAGGCCAGACAGTGAAAGACCCCCACAAGGCAGACCAGGAGATTGAAGTTTATACTGCAGGCTCTGGGAGCAAGGGAGCGGGGTGGGCATTGAAGGAATTTAAGGGAGCCATGTCATGGTCAATTTGATACGTCAACTTGACTAGGCCATAAGGTGCCCAGGTATCTGGTCAAACATTATTCTGGGTGTGTACCTGAGGGTGTTTCTGGATGAGATTCACACTGGAATCCATAGACCAAGTAATATAGATTGCCCTCCCCAATGTGGGCGGGCCTCATCCAGTCAGCTGGAGGCCAGAAGAAAACAAAAGATGGAGGAGGGGAAAATTTGCTCTTTGCCTGTCTTCTGCATTTGGATTGGAATTTACACCATTGGCTCTCCTGGGTGTCCTGCTTGCACACAGCAGATCTTGGGGCTTCTCAGCCTCCAAAACTATGCGAGCTAATTCTTTTCTTTAAATGTTTATGTATTTATATAGAGAGAGAGCATGCACACATAAGTGCACACAAGAGCGGGAAAGGGGCAGAGAGAGGGAGAGAGAGAATCCCAAGCAGGCTCTGTGCCTGGGCGCAGGGCTCGATCCCACAGACCATGAGATCATGACCTGAGCTAAAATCAAGAGTCGGATGCCCAACCAACTGAGGCACCCAGGCTCCCCGTGTGAGCTAATTCTTTATAATAAATCTGTCTGTCCATCTATTTATCTGTCATTTATCATCTATCTTTCTATATATCATCTATCTATCTATCTAACTACCTATCTATCTCTCCTTTGATTTTTCTGGATACCCCAACTACTACAAGGTGGAACTTGGTCAGTTTTAGAAAGATCTCTTAGAAAGATACCTTTTAACTCAGTAATTCTACTTCTGTAACTAATCCTAAGGAAAAAATCCAAGATTAGCACAGTATTTGCATAACAGAAAAGTAACGAATGGTTACATTATTCCTGTTCCTAGGGCAGAGAGCAGGTGGATTGAGCTCCCCACCCCAGCCCATCCGAGCGCCTGGAGAGCCCCTACCTGCTGATGAGCCACTCCTGAACCTTTTCTTGGAGTCCAAGGGGGAGACTGGCACATTCACCTGGCCTCAGCGTGCACATCTGATGAGCTAACAGTGGAGGGCTAAGTGCCACAAAAAGTTTATTGCAGCCTAGCAATACAGAAAGCTGTTCTCTTTTTTTTTAATGTTTATTTACTTATTTTTGAGAGAGAGAGAGAGTGGGTGCATGCAGGGGTGGGGGGGGAGAGGAAGAAGGAGAATCATAAGCAGGCCCCACGCCTTCAGCACCGTGGCCAACGTGGGGCTCAAACTCACGAACCATGAGGGTCGGACTTTGGCTCAGGTCATGATCTTACGGTTCATGAGACCCTGCATCGGGATCTGAGCTGACAGCTCAGAGCCTGGAGCCAGTTTCAGATTCTTTGTCTCCCTCTCTCTCTGCCCTCCCCCACTCATGTTCTGTCTCTTTCTTTGTCTTTCAAAAATGAATAAACATTTAAAAATTTTTAAAAAAGAAAAGAAAAGAAAGCAAACTACAGAATACAGTACATAGCATATTTTCATTTACCCGGGCTAAAAAAGAGGACAGGGAATAAGACATATGTGCACTTATTTGTATTTGCATAAATTATGAAAGCGGGGCATCTGAGTGGCTCAGTCGGTTAAACATCCGACTCTTGATTTCAGCTCAGGTCGGGATCTCACAGTTCATGTGTTCGAGCCCCACATTGGGCTCCATGCTGGCAGCAAGGAGCCTGCTTGGGACTCTGTCTCCCTCTCTCTGCTCTTCCCCTGCTCATGCTCTCTCTCTCAAAATAAATAAATAAGCACTTTTTAATTTAAAAAAAGAAGTATAAAAGACAGAACTTTACCCAGAAACCAATAAAAGTGCTTACCTATTTTACGGGAAGGATAGATTCCTCTCTGAAGCATGTGAATACATCCATTGTGAATGCAATGTGAGTGTCTCACATGTGAGCATATCCCATGGGAATGTATCCTGTGTGGCTGTATCCCACATGAATGTACTACTCTGACAGTAATTAGTGCTGTTCACTCAAATTTCTGGATCTCCTATTCCTAAGCCCACTGTCAGATTGCACTTCTGCATCCCCAGAAGCTAGGTGCAGGCCTGTGACTTGTTTTAGTCAATAAAATATGAGCAGAGGTGACAGACGCCATGTTCTTCCTCTTCCCTCCCAGAGATTAGCAGTGTTCAAGCAATGGAAACTCTGTCAGCCAGGTTCTTGAGTAAGAGCTACATGGAGCGAAGCTGCCAACAATTCAGGATGAACGTGGAGCACCAGAAAGGTGTGAAAGTCTCTTATGTGGATCCTGAGAAACTTAACAGAAACCCATGGGGGAGGGGAAGGAAAAAAAAAAAAAAAAAGAGGTTAGAGTGGGAGAGAGCCAAAGCATAAGAGACTCTTAAAAACTGAGAACAAACTGAGGGTTGATGGGGGGTGGGAGGGAGGGGAGGGTGGGTGATGGGTATTGAGGAGGGCACCTTTTGGGATGAGCACTGGGTGTTGTATGGAAACCAATTTGACAATAAATTTCATATATTGAAAAAAAAAAAAAGAAGAAAGGTGTGAAAGTCAATGGGGGGCGCCTGGGTGGCTCAGTCGGTTAAGCATCTGACTCTTGAATTCAGCTCAGGTCAACAATCTCAGCAATCTGTGAGTTCGAGCCCCATGTCGGGTTCTGCACTGACAGCTCAGAGGCTGCTTGGGATTCTCTCTCTCTCTCTCTCTCTCTCTCTCAAAAATAAACATTTTTTTTAAAATTAAAAAAATAATAAAGTCAATGGGATTTTGGCAGTGTTAATACAACACAACCTAGCCTGTCCTGACTGATATAGTTACCTATACAAAAAATAAAATAAATTTTGAAATAAAAATAAAAACACATGCATCCATCTTAATCTAGTCAAGAGAGAGAAACCACTGAGTAATCTGAACAAGAAAAGTTTGACACACCAAATTATTATCCACAACATGGGATTGGAGTATCAAGGGCTTGCCTGGTAAGAAGTAGAGAGACCTTGGGGTATCTTGTTGGCTTAGTTAAGCATCTGACTTCAGCCTAGGTCATGCTCTCACCATTCCAAGTTGAGTCCTATGCTGTGCTCTGTGCTGACAGCTCAGAGCCTGGAGCCTGTTTTGGATTCTGTGTCTCCCTCTCTCTCTGCCCCTCCCCAGCTCACACTCTGTCTCTCTCTCAAAAATAAATAAACACAAAAAAATTTTTTTTAATTTTTAATCAAAAAAAGAGAATACTCTAAACAATATCATAATATTATAAAGAACTTCATGCTTAAAAAAATGACATGACAAAACTAAGTTTCCCAGAAAAATAGAAGATAACAATACGAACAAGAATAGAAAAATCTGAATAGGCCAGTAACCCTAAAGTATTGAAGCAGTTCTGTATTCTGCTTTATTAATAAAAAGGCATTTCCTCATAGACTACATCTGCCAGGACTCTTTGGGTTGTGAATAATAGGAATCCAACACAAACTGGCCCCAGCAAAATTTCAGAGTCCTTTGCTCAAATACTATAGAGAACAAATCAATGGTTACCACAGGGGAGGGGTTGGGGATGGGGGGGGGGAAGTGGGTGAAACAGATGATGGGGATTAAGGAGTGCACTTGTTGTGATGAGCACCTGGTGATGTAGGAAATTGTGGAACCACTGTACTGTACACCTGAAACTAATGTAACCCTATGTTACCTATATTGGAATAAAAAAATAAAATAAAATAAAATACAGGAAAATGCAGCTCAACTGTGGCTTGAGGACTGCCTGCACTGCAATGCTATGGGAGCTTGACCTTTCTTCTTTGGTTCCTCTCTCAGGCAGGTTTACCCCATGTAGGTGGACATCATAGCCCCTCCTCTCCACTGTGGCTCAAGGCTGACCCACCAGGAGCTTGGCAATCCCCCTTTCCAGAAATTCCAGCAAGGATCTTGGAACACCCTCTTGTGGACCGACCTGCAGCACATGCCTACCTGGGGCCCTTTGCTGGCCTATAAGCAAGGTTGCATCATGACTTTTGCAGACCCCAGGCACTTCTGCTTTTGTGGGTCCCTTCTTCTATAAAATATACCTTTTTCCTTTTTTTAATATATACATTTTAAAGTTTATTTATTTTGAGGAGAGAGAGAGAGAGAGAGAGAGAGAAGGGGAGGGGCAGAGAGAGAGGGAGAGAAAGAGTCCCAAGCAGGCTCTGAGCTGTCAGCGCAGAGCCTGATGTGGAACTCGATCTCACAAACCATGAGATCATGACCTGAGGAGAGATGAAGAGTCAGATGCTTAACCAACTGAGCCACCCAGGTGCCCCTCTATAAATCTATTTTATGACTGCCTTAGTATAAAGACAAATATAATCTTGGGCCCCTACATTTTAAAAGAAATTAGAACATTTCCCTGAGTCCCTGGAAATATTGAGGGCCCCAGACACTGTGCCTAGGGGTGATTTTGCTTTGCCAGGCTGGGGCCATGGGCTCCCCTTGAACCTAGGGAGGCAGGGCTCACCCAAAGTACATGAGCCAAGAGTGAGAGTGAAAGTTCCACAAAGAAAACTCAAGGGCCTCTCACCAGAGGTCATATATAAAGAGGTCCCTGCAGGCAAACCAGAGATGAGCCAAGGCTGGGCACAGCTGAAGAGCTTGCGATCCTTCTTGGATCCACGCTTCTGGTGCCAGGCCTGACGTGAGCTGGGGTAGTGGTGCAAGGAACAAGAGCAGGGGTGAAAATATGGGCGGAAATTTGGCTTGAGCTCCAGCCTTGAGGGGTTCACAGGAAGGACCTCTTTCTCTGGAAATCTGTGCATGAGAGTAAAACCCAAAGGCCTTTTCTGAAAATGCTGGCTGGACCACAGACCTGGGGCTAGATTCACTGATTGTTTCTTTCAGTCAACAGTCACTGAATGTCAAAACCTTCCATTTAATTGGGAGGCACAAATAGGGTCTGCAGGCTGCACTGTGCTTTGACCCAGGAGAAGCACTGTGGGGGGACAACAGGGGGACTCTCCCTGTTTCAGTCTGTATAGTTTCCTTAAACTTTGAATTCATTGCCTTACCTCTGTGTTCCTTCACCCTGTCCTCTTTATATAAAAGTGGTCATAGATATTATGTCTACAAACATCACAAGACCAATCACACAACGTCATAATTTCCTCTTTCAATGATCATCCAGACTAGAAAAAATAGTCTGGTATATTTACCCAGACAGTTAGCATTTCTGTTGTTCTTCCCTCATTCCATAAGTCCCATGTATGCCTCTGGTAGCCTTTCTCTTCTACCTGAAGGACTTCCTTTAGCATTTCTTTGATTGCAGTTCTACCAGTGACAAATCTCAGTTTCGCGAGACAAATCTTTATTTTACCATCATTCCTAAAGGGTATTTTCACTGGATATAGAATTCCAGATTGACAAGTATTTCCCTTCCGTGCTTTAAGGTGTTGCTCCACTGTCTTCTGGCTTCTGTGGTTTCTTTTCTTCTTTTAAGTTTATTTATTTATTTTTGAGAGAGAGAGAGAGACAGAGACAGAGACAGAGACCAAATGGGGAAAGGGAAGAGAGAAGGAGAGACAGAATCCCAAGCAGGCTCCGTGCCATCAGCACAGAGCCCAGTGCGGGGCTCAAACTCACAAACCTGAGCCCAGCCAAGATCAAGAGATGGACACTTAATCAACTGAACCACACAGGTGCCCCAAGTTCATCATTTTTAGATTCCATGTATGGTTTTTGTGTATCATATGATTTTTTGCTTTCTCTGTCTGACTTATTTCACTAGGCACAATGTCTTCAAGGTCCATCCATTTTGTCAAAAAAAAGCAAGATTTCCTTTTTTATGGCTGAAGAGTGCTCTATTCTAGATAGATAGATAGATGATAGATTAGATAGATAGATAGATAGATAGATAGAGCTAGAGATAGATATATCACATTTTCTTTACCTATTCATCTTTTGATGGACATGTTGGTTGCTTCCATGTCTTGGCTATTGTGAATAATGTTGCAATGAACATGGTGGGGGGCAATGCAGATATCTCTTCAAGATACTGATTCCATTTCCTTCAGATGTATACTCAGAAATGGGATACCTGGATCATTTCTGGTAGCTCTATTTTATCTATCTATCTATCTATCTATCTATAGGGTGTGAGTAGGGAAGCAACAGAGGGAGGTGGGGGGAGAAGATCTCTCCGTGCTGAGCATGGAGTCTGACACTGGGTTTGATCTCATGTACTGTGAGATATTGATCTGAGCCAAAATCAAGAGTTGGACGCTCAACCAACTGAGCCACCCAGGTGACCTTCTGCCCCTCTTTTAAAATTTAATTGCATTTTTTTGAAGAACTTCCATACTGTTTTCCACAGTGGCTGTACCAATTCTGTCCCAGCAGCAGTGCTCCATATCCTCACCCATATTTATCTCTTTCCTTTTTTCACAATAGCCACGATTATAGGTGTGAGTTGATATCCCTTTGTGGTTTGGTTTCCATTTCCCTGATGATTGAATGTTGAGCACATTTTCATGTACCTGTGGGCCATTTGTATGTCTTTGGGAAAATGTCCATTCAGGTCCTCTGCCCAGTTTTAAATTTGAGTATTTGGGGTTCTTTTCTTTTGGTGTTTGTTTTTTTGCTCTTGAATTATATGAGTTCCTCATATATTTTGGATATTAATCCCTTATTAGATGTATGTTTTGCAAATATCTTCTTCCATTCCATAGGATGTGTTCATTTGTTGATTGTTTCTTTTGCTGTGCAGAAGCTTTTAGTTTGATGTAGTCCTACTTACTTATTTTTGCTTTTGTTTCTTGTACTTTTGGTGTCGTATCAAAAATATTGCTTCAAAGACCAATGTCAAGAAGATTTTTCCCTATGTTTTCTCCTAGGATATACGTAGTTTCAGGTCTTGTATCTGGGTCTTTAATCCATTTCAAGTTAATTTTTATAAATTGTATCATACAAGGGTCCAATTTCATTCTTTTGCATATGAATAACCAGTTTGCCCAACATTTATGGAAGAGTTTATCCTTCCCCATTGAATATTCTTGGTTACCTTATCAAATATTAGTTGCCCATATGTGAGGGAATTTGTTTTTGGATTCTTGATTCTGTTCCACTGATTTATATGTCTGCTTTTATGCCACTACCATGTTGTTTTGATTACTATAGCTTTGTAATATAGTTTGAAATCAGGAAGTATGATGCCTCCGGTTTTGTTCTTTCTCAGAATTGCTTTGGCTATTCAGGGTCTTTTGTGGTTCCACACAAATTTTAGGACTGTTTTCCTGTTTCTGTGAAAAATGCCATTGGAATTTTGATAGGGTTTACATTGAATCTATAGATGGCTTTGGGTAGTACGAACATTTTAACAATGTTAGCTCTTAGTACAGACATTTTAACAATGTCAGCTCTTCCAATCCATTAACACAGCATTCAAGATTTACTCCCTGTCTTTAGTTTTCCATCAGCTTGATTATGATGTGTTTGAGCAGAGAGGTTTTTTTTAATGTTTATTTATTTTTGAGAAAGAGAGAGAGACAGAATGTGAGTGGGGAAGAGGCAGAAAGAAGGGGAGACACAGAATCTGAGGTAGGCTCCAGGCTCTGAGCTGTCAGCAGAAAGTCCAACACGGGGGTCTAACTATGAGATCATAATCTGGACTGAAGTTGGACGCTTAACTGACTGAGCCACCTAGGTGTCCCTGAGCGTAGTTTTCTTTGAGTTTATCCTACTGCTATTTGCTGTAAATGTTGTCTTTCATCAAATTTGGGAAATTTTCAGCCAAATTTTCTTTAATTTTTTTTCTGTATGAATCACTTTCTCCTCTCTTTCTGAGACTTTAATAGCATGAATCATGAACCTTTTGCTATTGTCCCATGATCCTTGAGGATTCTTTTTTTTCTTCACGTTCTGTTTCTGTATATTTTTCAAATTGAATCATTTCTTGATGGTTTACCATCAAGTCCACTATTTCCTATGTCATATCCATTTTGGCACATATCCCATTCAGTGAATTTTTTTATTTCTTATTTTTTAAAATTTACATCCGAATTAGTTAGCATATAGTGAAACAATGATTTCAGGAGTAGATTCCTTAATGCCCCTTACCCATTTAGCCCATCCCCCCTCCCACAACCCCTCCAGCAACTCTCAGTTTGTTCTCCATATTTATGAGTCTCTTCTGTTTTGTCCTCCTCCCTGTTTTTATATTATTTTTGTTTCCCTTCCCTTACATTCATCTGTTTTGTCTCTACCATTCAGTGAATTTTTAACTCAGATACTGTAATTTTTTGGTTCTGAAATTCCCATTTGTCTGTTTCCATTTCTCTGTTGAGAATATCCATCTTTCCAATTTTTTCTTCCAAATGTGTTTACCTTTCCCTCCTGGAGCATAGTTCTAATAGCTGCTTCAACATATGGGTTATCAGGAGGTTGGCATCTTTTGTGGGTTGTCTTTTTACTTGAGAATTGGTCACATTTTCCTTGTTATTGGTACTTGAACTAATTTTGGATTGTATTCTGGATGTTTTGAATACCATATTGTGAGATTCCAGGTGCTATTAAAATCCTTTGGAGGATGAATTTTGTTGTGTTGGTTTTAGCAGCCAAGTAATCCTGGTTAGGTTCAGACCACAGGTTCTGTCTTCTCTTCTGTCATTGGTAGATCCAATGTCATCTTAGTTTTCAAAGGTTTCACTTGGTGGGAATGTAAAATGGTACAATGCTCTGGAAAATAGCTTAACAGTTTTTTATAAAAGTAAATATGTACTAACCATATGACCCAGCCATTGCACTCTTGGGCATTTATCTCAGAGAAAAGAAAACAATGTTCACACAAAAACTTTTACATGAATGTTCATAGCAGATTTACTTATTTCCTTACTTATATATGTATGTATGCATGTATGTATTTACTTTTTAAGTTTATTTATCTATTCATTTATTTATTGAGAGTGAGAGAGACAAGAGCATGAGCAGGGGAGGGACAGAGAGAGAGAGGGAGACAAAATCCCAAGCAGGCTCCACACTGTTAGCCCAGAGCCTAACATGAGGCTTGATCCCACGAACCATGAGATTATGACCTGAGCCAAAATCAAGAGCCAGAAGCTTAACCAACTGATGCACCCAGGCACCCCCATAGCAACTTAATTTATAATAGCCCCAAACTGGAAACAATTCAAATTCCTTTCCTAGGGTAAATTATTAAAACGAACTCTGGTGCAACCATACAATAGAATATTACTCAATGAGGAATAAGCTATTGATACGTGTCACAACTTGGATGGATCTCATAGGAATTACACTTAGTGGAAAAAGCCAATCTTGGAAGGCTATATATTGTATGATTCCATTTATATGGCATTCTTGAAATGACAGAACTACAGAAAAGGGAACAGTGTTCGTTGTTGCCAGAGGATAGAGCAGGGGATGGGGGTGGATACAAATGTGAAGGGACAGCAGGAGAGGGTCTATTTGCAGAGATGGAGCCATTCTGTGTCTTCATTGTGCTGTTGATTCCACAAATCTATATATAAGATAAAATTGCATAGAACTACACACACACACACACACACACACACACACACACAAGTGCATGCAAAAACTGGTGAAATCTGCATAAGGCCTATGTTGTGCCAATGTCAGTTTCCTGGTTTTGATATTACACTACAATTATTTATGATGTCATCATTGGGGGAGCTGGGTGAAGGGTACAGTCCTATGAATCTGTAATTATTTCAAAATAAAAGGTTTAAAAAAAACTTAGCCATGCTGCTTTGGATCTGTTCTGTGCAGCTTGGAGGTGAGCCTGGGGGTTTGTGTTGGCTTACCCACAGAATTAGGAATTCCTCCTCCGACTCTCTTCTCTCTGGGATTCACCCCACCTTCTCTGGCTCGCATGGGCTTCCTCTTAGATCTGTAGGTGTTCGTGCTGCTGGTACCAGAGTGTAGGTCTGCAGCTGGGGTTGTCCTCAGGACAGGGGCAGGAGAGAAAAAAAAAGATTAAATAAAGTGAGCTCAAGAATTTCTCCCCCTCCCCCATGCTTCGTCTTGCAAAGACCCCAGTCCCAGTCCTCTGGCTAGAGAGTTGGTTTCTCTGCACATTCTACCCTGGAGTTGACCTCCATTCAAAACTGGGAGACCAGAGAGAAAAAGAGAAACTGGGAATCTCACCCCCACAATGGGTCACTCTTCAAGTTTTGACTTCAACCTTCCTGCCACTGTTAGCATGTCAGAGTTATGTATTTACTTTGTCTTGAGTTTTTAGTTGTAATCAGTGGGATAGATAGATTGTAGTGGTCTTCATCTTAACCAGCATCAGAACCCAGAAATACAACTTTCAACATTTCCAAGCACCATGTGAGAGCAATATTAATCCCTTTATTTTAAAAATAAAGAAGTTGAGGCTTAAGGAGGTATAGCCACCTGCCCTGGAGAGGTGCCTGGGGGCTCAGTCAGTTAAGCATCTGATTCTTGACTTTAGCTCAGGTCATGATCTTATGGTTTGTGGGATAGAGCCCCATGTCTGGCTCTGTACTGTCAGCGTGGAGCCTGCTTGGGATATTCTCTCTCTCTCTCTCTCTCTCTCTCTCTCAAAATAAATAAATAAACATTTAAAAAATTACCTTATGGAATAGGCATATGGAATGGAGTTTGCAGGAGAGGGCAAAAAGGAAGCAGGAAGTGGAAGGACAGAGTCATAGGGAAAGAGAGGATGAAAGGGAAGAGAAACAGAAGAAGAGGCAGAGAAGGAGAGAGTAGGGAAGTCGAGGTGGTCTCTTGCACATGGGTCAGAGCAGCATCAAACAGCAGCAGCTCTGTACTGAGAGCACCTACACACAACTCATCCCTCTTTACATGTATCCCTTTCCTCCATGAAGTTAGTGCAAGCAAAGCGCCAGCCTAAGCGATGATGTAATCCTAGCTCCCTTTCCGTCAGGGCTCAGACTTAACCCAATGAGCCTTGGCATTTCCTTGTTGACCTTATTTGTCCAGGGGTAACTGGGCAGGTCACCACAATTGGCTGAAGATGAGGATTTTTATTCTACAGTTGAGGGAATGCATTCTGTCTCCCCACCCAACAGGAACAAGGAAATATGTTGTTCCAGTTACTGCTGGCATCCTTCAGCAGCTGTGAGAGATGACAGCCTGGGGATAAAGCCCACATAGGATAGCCTGCCTGGCACCTCCTTTTCCTCCAAATTTCCTTCTCAAGTGAGCCAGTTTAAGTGAAGGCTTTTGTTACTTGCAGCCCAAAGCATCCTAAGTGACCCCTCTCAGCCTGAGCTTCTCTTGGATGTGTTCCAGGAGCCACTGTCCCTAGGTTGGTGCCAGAGAACTACCTAACAAGAGCAAGCCTACCTCTGGTCATAGGTAAGGATCCCAAGTGTATCAGTTATTGTCCCTGCCCAGATCTATGTCCTGGAAGCTTGTAAGTGCATCCTTGGGTAACCCCTCTGGTGTGTGTGTGTGTGTGTGTGTGTGTGTGTGTGTGTGTTTTCCACACCAATAACCAATTCTTCAACTCTCTAGACACCAACTCTGACATCAACTGGGTGTCTTATAATCCAATCCAATTCTGACACTAACTACCTGGAGTTAGCATCAGGCTCCACAGGTCACAGGCTCCACAGGCTCAGTCACACAAGACTGTCCCCACTTCAGATGCCAGAGTCTAAAGTATCAGGTTCCCAGCTCACCTGTGCTTCAGGTCGACTTAGCCACAAAGTCAGGCATTCCCACAACATCCCTCTTTAAGGCTTAATATTTTGCTAGAATGATTCATAGGACTGGGAAAATACTTCACTTATTATTACCAGTTTGTTATAAAGGATACATCCAGGAATGGCCAAATGGGAAAGAAATGCATAGAACAAGATATGGGGAAGTTGTGGAACTTCCATGCCCTCTCCAGGTGCACTACCCCTTCTAACACATCGAAGTGCTCACCCACCTGGGAGCTCTCAAAATTCTGTTGCTTAGGAGTTTAATGGAGTTCCAGCACATAAGCATGACTGATAAAATCATTTGGCTATTGGTGATTAAGTCAGTCTCCTCCTTGGAGGTTTGGAGGCTGGGGCCAAAAGTTCTAACCCTCTAATCATGCCTTGGTCTTTCTGGCAATCAGCCCCCATTCTGAAGCTGTCTAGCCACCACCCCCGCAACCCCACCCCAGCCATCTCACCTCCTTAGCATCCAAAAGACACTCTACCACTCTGCAGATGCCAATGGTTTTAGGAACTGTGTGCTGGGAACCAGGGACAGAGACCAAATATTTTTTGTTTTATTATGCCACATCTTCATTCTCAGTTCACAAGGTTGGGTCAAGTAGACTCCCTCTGCATCCAGGGGTGAGCATGTGTTAAGGTCTGGCCAGTCAGAGCATTTTATCCACTTGGTCACAGTGGTTGGCTTAGTGCTAAACTCATGACATGAGGCAAATGAATGGGACTCAGAATACGGATTGGAAAGGCCACTGATAAAGAAAAGGACTTTCTCTCTTACTGTGCCCTTTTGGGACTCTGAAAGAATAGAACGTAGCCCCCCACCCCAGATCCTGGGGATTATCTTGCATCCATATGGGGAGAACCCACCTGAGAACGAACCAAGGCAACAGAGAACAAGGTCAAGAGGGGGTCAGAGGAATTCCAACTCTGATTATCACTTGACCTCCTAGATTCACTTGTGCCTGAGGTTAGACTAAACCCTGGACTTCTCATAAGTGACCAAATATAAACTTCTTTTCCACATTGAGTTGGATTTCTGATAATTGCCACTAACATGGTCCCAATTAGTATATACTGCCCAGTGACTACAGGGCCACCAACCTGCTGCAGCGCCCTCCTCAACTTCCCTTTTCACTCACCCCAAATCCCAAACTCCTTCATCCTTAGAGTTGCATCCCCTCAGTCAGGAGGAGCTCCCTTCTCTAGGCAAGGCTTAATTTAGGAGTCCTTTAAAATGAACTGTATGGGGGATGTTTCAGGATGCCAAGACACACAGTACCCAGGAATAAAGTTTTTCTGTGCCCCCTCTTTTCTCTCTCTCTCTCCCTCTCTCTATACCAGTTAGGGCTGCATTCAGATGCAAATAATGGGAAATCTTTCACACAGTGGTTTAAAAAAAGAAGTGCAGAAGAATGCAGAGGGTACACACCCATGCTCCTACACCCTTGCTTCTCCAACCACCCTTGGTGTGTGGCTTCAATGCTTATGATCCCGTGTGGGCAGGAGGAAGGGGAAGATGTGGCAACAGCAGACCCTCCATCCCAGCACCCTAGACAGAAAGTCATCCTAGGTGGAATGTGACCTGAGGGTGGGGATATTTGATTATTTGCTTAGGTATTCCAAGTACTTAGAACTGCTGCTCAATAAACATACTGAATGAATGAATGAGTGAGTGGATGGATGAGTGGATGGGTGGATGGATGGATGGATGGATGGATGGATGGATGGATAGGTGGGTGGGTGGGTGGGTGGGTGAGTGTGTGGATGGATGGATGGACGGATGGACGGGTGGATGGGTGAGTGGATGGATGCTCGTATGGGAAAATTGAGTTTTTATCTCCTTATAGCCCCTACCATGGAATCAGGCAAAGGAGAAGGGACTGGAATGGTCACCAAGTGATCCCTCACATCATCTGCTCCCATTCCCCACCCTGGCACACAGTATCCTGGCATTCATCATGGGCCTTCATCCCCCACAGGTGAGATCTCTTGTAAGATTTCTTTTTTCATATATCTGGGCAGGTCTGGCTGCCTCCACCCCAATTTTTTTAGGGGATTCTTACCCACCACAATGTATATGCTTCACTGGGGAGATGTGTTCCTCACTTTTTGTAACTTCTCCTGGGGCAAAAATGAGACCCAACTGTGACTCCAGTGGGGGTAATGGGCTGGCCTCCTCTGCTCTCAGTAAGAACAAGCTGGCACAATTTTTGAACAAGAAATATTGCCATCATTCATATCCCATTATGCTGTAATAATGTGAGATTTCTCTTTAGCAACAGTGCACACAGTCAATATATCCATTTATAGCCATTTCCTCCCCCCCCCCAAGGGATGGGGATAGAATCATTAAATGTACAGAGGGTATCAGGCCTGTAAAGGAGAATTTGACTGAGAGTCACCAGGAGCCATCACCCCCAATTCTGCTAGCCTGACACCCCATGATACCCCAGTCTCCCTACCCTTGGCTCTACCTGCCAAAAGCCTACTACCTCAAATAAGCTCCTCAGTGGTCTCCTGATGGATCACCAGAGAAAGCTCTTTTATAATTGCAAAAAGAACACCACATTTTTGAAACTAGGGGGAAAAAAAAGCGGAAGGTAAAAACAGTCACCCATAATCCTCCCAAATAAACCAAACTCTTTTCATTTTGCTAGTTCCCTGCTTGGCCTTGTTCACATATGTGGACTTGTTTTACAGAGTGACAGCCAGAGATTTATTTTCTATTCTGCGTCTGCACTCAGCAGTACATCATAAGTGTTCCTCACACTACTCCAGTTTGTTTGATGTATTAATAGCTTCATAATCATCCTCAAATTTGTTGTACCATAATTTGCTTAACAAATAAATGAGTTTATTTCCAACTCTGTAGCTAATGCTGCAATAAACATCCTTGTGCACATAGCTCATTTTATTTTATTTTCCTTGTTTGGAATGTTGGGTTTGTAAAAATTTTTTAAGTTTATTTATTTGGGGGGGACAGGAGGGGTACACAGAGAGAAGGAGAGAGAGAATCCCAAGCAAGCTCCACACTGTCAGCACAGAGCCTGATGCAGGGCTTGAACTCATGAACCGTGAGATCATGACCTGAGCCAAAACCAAGAGGTACATTCTTAACCAACTGAGCCACCCAGGTACCCCTAGAATGTTGGTTTAAAAGAGCATGAAGGCTGGTGTCAGCTTTGGGCTGGCAGTTTGTATTGCCTTCTCCACTTGAATCCCTAGTCTTCTGACCATAGAAAAACTGCCAAGCCTCTGCTGTCAGTCTCTAGGCTGGCCACAAATGAACTGGAAGCAGCATGGTCCCCTTGCTGGATGACATGTCTGAACAGAGAGATTTGGAATCTCACCTCTATTTGTGAAAGAAACAAGCAGGGTTCACCTGGAAGGTGGGGGGATCAGGCAGCCTGTCAGTTTCCCTGCAACAGACAGGGCCACCCCTGCCTCTTGTGCTCACCAGGCTATGTCAGCTGTTGGGTGCTATCCTCCTCCCTGGATGTTCCCAGGGCAGGCAGACAGTCAAGGTGCCCTGTGTTTCTAGCATCAACATATGGGCACCTGACTCAAACTAGACAGGTCAGATGCTTTCTTCCCGGAGGAAAGCCACACTGATTCAGCCTAACAGCCAAGCCCTGATGAAGACACTCCTCGGTTCCAGCTGCCCAGATCCCCAGAACCTTCTGGGTGCTATTCTTTCTGAGCCCAGCCCTGTCACCTTGTCTTCACCCTGCAGGGAAGACTCACCTTCCGGAAGAGTCTGTTTCTGTACTCGTCTCTCCTGCCTATGAGCAGAGAGCCCTCCCAGACACACCCAGACCCCCTGGCAGAGGGGTCTGGAGACCCAAGGGACTACTGCTCCAGGCCAGCCTGAGGGTCAGACACGTGGGCCTGCCTGCCCAAGCCATCTCAGCCCAGCCAGTGTCTCCTCTCTCGGCTTCTGGCTCAGTAATTCATCACTCTGACCAAACAAAAATTGACAAAGGACGAAGTGATGCCTTCGATCCTGCTAAAAGGCAGCCACCCCAGCAGCCTGTGCCCACTCAGCACTGGCCCCAAGTACCACCCGAATTCCTGGACAGAGACTTTGGCTTCCCAGGCTGGCTAGGTACCAAGAAGTTGAGATGTTGTCTGAATCCTGAGCCTGGTGCCAACAGGCAGGAGGGAAATGAGTGAGGGGCCTGAGGCCAGGGGGGCTGGGTTTCCATCCCAGCACCACCCCTCACTCCTCATTAGCTGGAACAAGTTCACTGGGCAAAGAGTTCACTTCTCTGAATTTCACTTTCCTCACCTGCAAAATGGGTGCAATAGTCCCTATTCCTGGGGGTCCTCAGGGAGAATTAAATGCCAGCTTCTGGACCATGACCAAACCTGAGCTGGTTTGTCTCTCATTGTGCCTCTCTCGATGGGGATTTTCACAGTACCGCCTCGGTGGATCCCAGGCTCACTCTCACCTAGGTGGCCCCAGGCTGGGCCAGAACCACAGGCCTGCGCTCCCCATGTCCCTGCCACTACTTCCCTAAGGCCACACTGCCAGGAAAAGGGGGGAGGACGTCTGTTTCCTTCCTCTAGTGGACCTAGAGTAGAGAGCAGCCTGGCCACTTTCATTTTCAAGGTTCCCAGTATATTAAAAATGAGGAAAGTTGCAGTAATTTGGATGTAATTTAAATGTCCACACACAAAAAATCATGATACAATACTTGTTATTGACAAGATAATCACAGTACTCAATACATTTTCCGGTGGATCACTAGCGGTGCAGTGTGTGTGGGACACACATTCAAAGTCGCCAGACAGCCATCTACTTCTTGTAATCTTCTGAAGCTGGGGCTGTACCCTCAAAGTCTGAGTTTCTAGAAAAAAAAAAACATAACCAAACACAATGCAGAACAACCTTCACCGGATCCCATTAAAAACAAAAACAAAAACAAAAACAAAAACAAAAACAAAAACAAAAACAAAAATGGGGAGTGCCTGGGTGGCTCAGTAGGTTATGTATCCAACTCTTGATTTCGGCTCAGGTCATGACCTCATGGTTTGTGAGATTGAGCCCCACATTGGGCTCTGTGCTGACAGCTCAGAGCCTGCTTGGGATTCTCTCCACCCTTCCCCTGCCTCTCTCCCTCTCAAAATAAATAAATAAACTTTAAAAAAATTTTAAAACAATTTTAAGTAGGGACCAGGGGACATTTTTAGATGTTTGGGAATATTTGAATAGGGTAGGATATGGGATTGTTTTACAGAATTACTCTCTATTGACTTTTTCGTCATGATACAGGAGAACAGCCCAAAGGGTCATCAAATGGTTCCCCCCAAAAAATCCTTAAAATTAAAGCAATAGACAAATAAAGGATTCATGAACAAGTGTTAACCACGATTCAACTCAAGTGGTGGGGTGCAAGTGCTCATTGTGCCATTCCTTCAGCTTTTTCTTTTTTATTTTAATTTTTTTAATGTTTTTTAATTTTATTTTTGAAAGTCAGAGTGCAAACCAGGGAGGGGCAGAGAGAGAGGAAGACACAGAATCCAAAGCAGGCTCCAGGCTCTGAGCTGCCAACACAGAGCCTGACATGAGGCTCGAACCCACGAACCGGGAGATCATGACCTCAGCCAAAGTTGGACGCTTAACCAACTGAGCCACCCAGGCGCCCCCAACTTTTTCTTATACTCAGTTTTCTGTTAAGAAAGATGAAAAGTTTGAACTGCCAATTCAATGTTTTGTACATTTTTCTACATAAGATGCTGTTATGCTGTGTCCCTGCTGGCAGTGGGGCACCTGGTGCCTGAGTTTGCAAGATGCTGGCCAGCCTGGCCATCCACGCATTCAGGACGGCTGGCTCTGGATGATGCCTGGCTGGGGTGGGGAGTGCACGGCAGTCTTCACCCAGGCCACAGGTTCCTGTGCTTCCACTAACAATAACAGAGAAAGGGGGAGGGATGGTGGTAGCTACAGCTTCCAGGAGCCCACCATCCAATTTGCATGTCAGAGCTAACGAGGGAGAGGTCACTAGGTCCACTTCACAGAGGAAAACTTACCCCGGAGGGGACAGGGGCTTGGAGCAGTCACACACTTAACATGTGTCCAAGCAGGGACTTGAGCCAGGGGCATTCTGGTAAACCACTCTCTGAAAAATAAGAAAAAGAGAGAGAAAGACAGAGACAGAGAGAGGGAAAGGGAGGAAAGGAGGAAGGGAGGGAGGGAGAAAGCCTGGAGTCATAGTGTGCCAATTTCTGTGGTGTAAATATTACCTTCCATCATGGCCAGTTTCAAGGGATCGATAGTTTAACAAGAGGCTTGCAAAATCCCTGAATACTTAACAGTCAGCAGCACTGATGTCAATCCAGTCCTGGGTGTCTGTCTCAGAAGCCCCTACTATTTTCTTTGCAAAGATTCGCTATACATTGGGATGCCTGGGTGGCTCAGTCAGTTAAGCGCTGACTTCAGCTCAGGTCATGATCTCATGGTTTGTGAGTTCGAGCCCTGCATTGGGGTCTGTGTTGACAGCTCAGAGTCTCAAGCCTGCTTCTGATCCTGGGTCTCCCTGTCTCTCTGCTCCTCCCCCACTCATGCTCTGTCTCTCTCTCTCTCTCAAAAAAAATTAACATTTAAAATAAAATTTAAAAATATTTGCTATACATTGGTTATCTGCACACCACTTCTACAATTCTGCCACCTTCTGTGTTCCACCTATTATTAAATATTTTTCTCTAAGACACTACACTTTGAAAAAAATTTTTTTAATGTTTATTTATTTTTGAGTGAGAGACAGAGAGGCAGAGTGCAAGCTGCGGGGAAGCAAAGAGAGAGAGGGAGACACTGAATGCGAAGCAGGCTCCAGGCTCTGAGCTGTCAGCACAGAGCCCGATGTAAGGCTTGAGCCCGTGAACCGTGAGACCATGGCCCAAGCCAAAGCTGGACACTCAACTGACTGAGCCACCCAGGCACCCCAAGACACCTCACTTTTCTATGGCAGTTGACATTACTATCATTGAAAAGCAAAATCACTTGCTAAAACAAATACGATAATATTAAAGCAAACATTTAATTATTAAAATAAAAATGTTTTTTGCACTTCCTAAAATACCCTTTCCATGTGCTGGCCCCGGTGCAGCCCCAGAGGCAGCCCCAGAGTGCAGCCCCAGAGGCTGCACTCTGGGGACCTGGGGACTGTCCTTCCACCATCTTCCTTCACAGCCATTGCCATGGCATGCCACTGGGTCCTTCAAAAGGAGGAGACAGCAAATCTGATATGAATGTGAAAATGCCCAGCCAGTGTTCAAACAGGTCTCTTATACAGTCCAGATGTCCCCAGCAGGGCTCTTCCCCTGTAGCATTTCTTCCAACTTCAGGATCACAGTGTGTTCCTTGTGGATACTAGAGGATACTAGAGGATACACTGTGTATCCTCTAGGTTAGCCTATCCCATGGGGTTGGACTGGGTTTCCACAATTTCATCTGTGGCCATAGTTTGGCAGGAGGGAGGGGACAGGATGTTGATAATCAGCAGCAGTGGCAGGGACAGCCAATATGGACCAAGACCTTCAGGGGACAGAGCCCCAGCAGGGAAACAAAAAGAGAGGCTCATTCAGGGCTGAAGGGAGGGCCAAAGCTAACTCCGTGCCTACCCTATGATGCAGTCATTCCACTCCAGAGTATACACTCTCAGAGAGGCGTGCACCTGTCCACCAAAAGATACACACAGTCTTCAAAACAGCTCTGCTCAGAATAGCCCCAGATGGAAATCAGTAGAAATCCCCATCAACAGGAAAACGGACAAATCAATTGCAGAATACTATACAGCAAAGACAGAGAGGCTCCTCCTACTACTACATGCAAAAGAAGAAAGAATCTCACAAACATAATGTTAAGAAAAAGAAACCAGACAATAAAGAGTATGCATTGTGTAATCACACATTGTAATCTATTTCAATAAAGTCCAGAAACAGGCAAGCTACCCTATGGTACCAGAAATCAGAATAGTGGGGTGCTAATGACTGAGAAGCCCAGAAAAGCTTCAGCGGTGCTGGTAATGTCCTCCACCTTGATCTTGATGGTGGTTACAATGGCATTTTCACTTACTAAATATCTGTTGAACTGTATATACAGATTTTTTTTTTTTTGCAAACTTTGGGGCACCTGGGTAGCTCAGTTGGTTGAGCATCTGATTTAGGCTTAGGTCATAATATTGCAGTTCGTGAGTTTGAGCCCCGCATCAGGCTTGCTGCTATCAGTGCAGAGCCCACTTTGGATCCTCTGTCCCCCTCTCTCTCTCCCCTCTCCCGCTCATTCTCTCTATCTCTCTCTCTTAAAATAAATAAAAAGTTAAAAAAGAGATTTTTTGCACTTTAGTAGAGGTATGTTATATTTCAATATAATATTTAATAAATAAGTGTAAGAAAAAGGCATAAAATACCAATATAGGTGCTAGATGAAGAGAATGAGAAATAGAATGGCATCTATAACCAGCATTGTTGAATGATTAAGAAGCACATGTACACCAAACAATACCACACATTTGGGGAGAACACAAGAGATCTACATTAAGCGCATTCATATGGTTACCTGTGGGCAGGCAAGGGGAGTGAGGGGTAGTGATAAGGGAAACCATAAATAATAAGTTAAGATCAGGGCCTTACTAGGACCAGAGGGGATCCTGTGCCATTAGAGAAAGAAAAGGAAGAGAGGGGCACCTGGGTGGCTTAGTCTGCTAAGTATCTGATTTCGGTTCAGGTCATGATCTCACAGTTTGTGAGTTTGAGACCTGCGTTGGGCTCTGTGCTGATATCTCAGAGCCTGGAGCCTGCTTCGGATTCTGCGTCTCTCTCTTGCTCTCTGCTCTTCCCCTGCTTGTTTTCTGTCTCTCAAAATTAAAAAAAAAAAACATTTTTTTAATTAAAAAAGAAAGAAAGAAAGAAAGAAAGAAAGAAAGAAAGAAAGAAAGAAAGAAAGAAAGAAAGAAAGAAAAGGAAGAGGAAGAAGAGATGGGGGAGGAGGAAGAAGAGAAATTTTGGACAATCCTTTGAGGTTTCCAACACTGCCCAGGGAACCCAGCTTGGGTTCTGATCCCTGGAGCTGCCCCCCCACCCCTGCTTTACCCCCCATGCTATGTAGCATGTTTTATACACAGGCTACCCCTGTTTATGGCCCTGGGAAGGTAGACATTGCTCCCAGAGGAGCCAGACACATTTCTAAAGGACTGAAGCCCTTCCTTCCCAGCACCTGGAGATGGAAGGCTGGGAACTAGGCCCACTGGAACTCTGAGGAGAAGGGGAATTTGAGATGGGGCTTATGGGTGACCTGGGATTTCTTGGAAGATGGGAGCAGAGGGAGGGGAGAGTCATGTGTGGAGCCAGAGAAAGAGCCCCACAGAGGAGGGAGGCCTATGGGTATCTCCCTTCTAGACCCCTGTGGGCCTCAGTCAGACCTGAACACACACTCCTCGTGAGATCTGCCATAGCCAAATACCACCTGTGCTTTTATTTACTTAATACTTTTCATCCACTCACTTTTTTTTCACTTAAATGTTTTATTTATTTACTTATTTATTTTTACCTGAATGTTTTAAAGGGTAGTTTTGTCCCAAGTGTTGACGTGGATGTGGAGAAATGCAAGCCCTTGTGTATTGTTGGGGAGACTGTAGATGGTGTAGCCACTACGGAAAAATGGTATGGCAGTTACCCAAAAAATTAAACATAGAACCTGTTATATGATCCAGCAATCCCACTTCTGGGTATTTATGCAAAAGAGTTGAAATCAGGATCTTGAGGAGATATTTACACACCCGTGTTCATAGCAGCATTATTTGCAGTAGCCAAAAGGTGGAAGCAAGCCAAGTGTCCATCAGTGCTTGGATAAACAAAACGTGATGTATACATACAATGGAACATTATTCATCCTTAAAGATGAAAGAAATTCTAACACATGCTACAACATGGATGAACCTGGAGGACACTATGCTGAGTAAAATAATCCAGTCACGAAAGGTCAAATACTAACAAAACAAAACAAAACACCCTAAGGGTCAAATACTGTGTGACTCCATGTATGTGGGTCTATAAATGTCTGTATGTATATGCCCGGAGTAGTGAAATTTTATAGAAACAGAAAATAGAATTGTGGTTCCAAGGGGCTGGGGGAGGGGGAAGTGTAAAGTTATTATGTAATGGGGACAGAAATTCAGTTTTACAAGATGAAAAGAGTCTAGGAGATGGATGGTGGTGATCCTTGCACAACAATGTGAATGTACCAAATGCTGCTGAACTGAACACTTACAAACGGTTTAAGATGATTTTGGGTTTTTTTTTTGTTTGTTTTTTGTATTTTTTTACTGCAATTTTAAAAAGGTAGCTTTGTACCACAACTATACATGAAAAGACTCTTTTCCTAAAGGAAACTGTCCATAAAATTAAAAACAATTACACTCCCAAATGAAGGTGTTGTTACCAATGCCCTAGATGTCCATACCTGCTGAGGCTATGCACAGAGACCACCTCATCCCACTCTATTTTAAAGGGCGATTGGAAAGTGCCAGAGAAGTGTTGTAAGTTCTCTAGAAGCAACTCTCTACTTGACAGATTCAAAGTATGGGTACCACATGCTTTAAAAGACCCTTTTAGGGGAGCCTGGGTGGCTCAGTCGGTTAAACGTCTGACTTCAGTTCGGGTCATGATCTCACAGTTTGTGAGTTCGAGCCCTGCATTGGGCTCTGTGCAGACAGCTTGGAGTCTGGAGCCTGCTTCAGATTCTGTGTCTCCCTCTCTCTCTGCCCCTCCCCTGCTCACACTGTCTCTCTTTCTCCCCCAAATAAATAAATATTGACAAAAAAAATTTAAAGAGAAAGAAAGAAAGAAAGAAAGAAAGAAAGAAAGAAAGAAAGAAAGAAAGAAAGAAAGAAAGTCCCTTGTAAGGACAAGGGAGTAGAGTGAATGAGCCTGGCAAGCAGAGGCAGGCCAGGGCATGCCAAGTAAGAGCAGAGCCCAGAGACCCCCAGCAGGCCTGGGGCTATCTGGGCAGGGAACTCCCTGTCTCAGGTGTCTGAACATGAGTACCTTGGTCCCAAGAACTCTTTGCTCTGTGAGAAGGGAGTCCAGCTGCTGGAGGGCCAAAGTAGATACCTCTTCAAGCACTAGGCCCAGGGAGGAGGCCTGGTTATTTTGGTCTAGGGGCTGTACATCCTGGAGGCAAGTAAATAAAGCCAGCCTCAATATGGCCAGGACAGACTAGACAGATGATTGCAGTGAGGAAGGAAGGGAAGATTTAGAGGGAGAAATTGTGAAGGACATTGCTAAGAGTCACCCAAGGACATCTGATATTTTAGCCAACACTGCATCCACACCCTTTGCCTGGAAACAGTGCCTCAGTTTTCCTTTGGGAAGTGGCCTCTTTC
The DNA here is from genome assembly GCF_028018385.1 of Neofelis nebulosa. NCBI lineage: Eukaryota > Metazoa > Chordata > Mammalia > Carnivora > Felidae > Neofelis > Neofelis nebulosa. The sequence continues at coordinate 150,266,384 of NC_080782.1, read as the reverse complement.
TGGGATACTCAGTACATTTGGTTGGGCAAGGCTGACTCCACCCCTTCCCACTATAGGATGCAGGGAATCCAGGCGGGGCCAGTCAGAAGATGCTATCCTATATTAAGTATTGATCCAAAGGATACATACACACAGATTCAATGGGACATATGCACCCCAATGTTTATAGCAGCATTATCAACAATAGACAAATGATGAAGAGAGCCCAAATGTCCACCATCGGATGAATGGATAAAGAAAATGCGGTACACACACACACACACACAATGGAATATTACTCAGCCATCAAAAACAATGAAATCTTGCCATTTGCAACAACGTGGATGGAACTAGCAAAAATAAGTCAATCAGAGAAAAATACCATATGATTTCACTCATATGTGGAATTTAAGAAACACAACAGATGAGCATGGGGAAAAGAGAGGAGAGGGAAACAAACCACAAGAGACTCTTAATGATAGAGAACAAATTGAGGGTTGACAGAGGAGGTGGGTGGGGGATGGGCTAGATGCGCTATGGGTATTGAGGGCACCTGAACACTGAGTATTGTATGTAAGCGATGAATCACTGAAGTCTACTCCTGAAACCAATATTGCACTGTATGTTAACGAAAATTTAAATTAGAAAAAAAAAGATGTTATCCTTCCTCCTCATCAGGGAGCAATAATGAGTACACTGCCTAACATTCTATAAGCTACTGGATTCAGCCACACCTGACTCAAGACCCATCCCACTCTGTCGTTTATGCTTTAGAAGGGTACACAGCTGACAAGATGTGTGTGTGTTGTGGGCTGGGCAGGTCTCACTACAATCTCCTCTTTATCCAGAAAATCTGGAGGTTTCATCTCCTGTAGACAGCCTTCTCAACCCCACAGGTGTTCTTACAGTTCTGGGTGTTGCGGTCCCCCGCGTCCCATTATAGAGGCACATCCCCTCCCCTGCGTTCCTTGGTGTCAATTACATGTGACTGGTAGTTGACCAGCTGAAATCTGAACTCTTCACAGACATTTAACTTTTAAAATTAATTGTAAAGTTTTAACTGTTTTTCTTTTTGCATTCTCGTCGCAAACTTTTCCACAGGCCTTTATAAAGCTCCCCGGCTCCGCACCCTGTGCCCATCACGCCGGGACTAACGGACATGGCTGTGCAAGCTCCGGCCCTCGTGCAGGCGGGCGGGAGCGAGCAGGGCATCGCACGCAAGCGCGCGGGGGCGGGGCTGAGCCCCAGGCCTGCGCTTTGCCGCTCGGCCCCCCGGGAGGGGCCTGGGCAGAGCGGCGGCGAGCGCGCCGGAGGCGGCAGCCGGGCTAGCGGGACTTTGTGTTTCACAGACCCTGCTTCAGGCGCATCCTCTTGGAGCCGCCTCCCAAACCCAGCCGCTGCCAAGCGAGGCGCCCCCGAGTCGGCGGGACCAGACCCGTGGGATGGAGTGGGCCCGTCCCCACGGCCCTCAGGGGGCCCCGAGGAGACCACCGCGAGCTGCCTGACCCGCCGTCCTCGCCCAGGGGCCCATGGGCGCGTCCCCGCGGGCGGGCCGCAGACGTGAGGGCGGCGAGCGGCGGGGCCGCGGCGCCGAGGAGGACCGTGCTCGTGCCCGGCCCCGCGCAGGCCGCGCGCGCGCGCTCCCGCCGCACCGCCGGCCGCGCCCGCCCCGCCTCTCCGCGCCGGCCCTGGAGCCCGGTCCGCGAGCGGCGGCGGCGGCGGCGGCCGGAGGGACGATGAGCGGCGCGGCGCGGGCGGGCCCGGCCCGGCTCGCCGCGCTCGCTCTGCTGACCTGCAGCCTGTGGCCGGCGCGGGCGGACAACGCGAGCCAGGAGTACTACACGGCGCTCATCAACGTGACGGTGCAGGAGCCCGGCCGCGGCGCCCCTCTCACGTTCCGCATCGACCGCGGGCGCTACGGGCTCGACTCGCCCAAGGCCGAGGTCCGCGGCCAGGTGCTGGCGCCGCTGCCCATCCACGGAGGTGAGTGCCGGGGCACGGAGAGAAGGAGCCGGCGCGGGGGCGGGCGGCGGCCCCCGGGAGCCGGGGCGCGGGGGCGGCGGGCTCAGCGCCCCCACCCACCCCGGCCGGACTCGCAGCTCGGCTCCGCTCGGCCGGCGGCCCCGGGGTCCAGGTTTCCGTCGTGTGGAGCCCGGCCTGCCCACGGGTGGGAATGAGGCTCCAGACGCTTTTTTGGGGGGTGGGGGGTGAGGGTGGGGGGTTCCTCTTCTCTTAGAAGGACTTACAAAACGTTCCTTTTCGTTTAGGTAGCTTGTTTACAGGAGGGCATGGGTCTGCGAGTTTGCAGGGACAGTTCAGACAAAGGAGGTGGTGGAAGAGCGCAAAACTAATTCATGGTGGAGGAGGTCTTAACCTGCATTTCTGAATCGGCAGGTTTGTTCCCGAAATCCCAGACTTAACGCTGAATTAGATCTCGAAGGATGAAGGCCCTTTTCTAACGTAAAAACGTGCCGTTTTTCTTAAGTGGCAAGTGGGAGGAGGTTGGTAGAGGAAAATGGGCATCTTCCCTGTTGCTTTTGGCTCCTGTTCTGCCCCAGTAGTTTTACTGTAATTTGACGCCTGAAAATCTCACATTATGAAGAATCTGATACCAATTGGAATTAGTAGCCAAGTTTTCAGGGCATGGGTGCTGACCGAAGGGGAAATAGATAAAATTTTCAAGAATTGTCTTTGAAGCCATTTGGCGTATGCTCATGCTTTCCTATAAACACTGGCTCCGTTTAGTTATTTGTATACAAAACGTATATTTGTATAAATTACTGGTCATGTTTTAAAGGAACCTTTTTTTCCTTTTGATATTTTTTGGGGGTTTTGTTTTTTGGTTTTTTTGCCCACTGCGAACTTTTTGGAAAATGTCTGCTATCTTCTCCACCCCCACACTCATCCTGAGAATGCTGAGAGTGGATTTTTTTTTTTAAGCTGCTATTCATGTTAAGATGACCTAAACAAGGCAGTCTAAATAAGGTAATGATGTTTGTTTTTATACTCTAAAATGTTAAAACATCATGCCTCTTCTGAGATCTGTGTGTGCTAAAGTGCTAAGCTATCTGTGTACTGAGGAAAAAGAATCACGTGGGTCTTTCACTCTAGTTTGCCCCCAATTTAGAAGTGCCTTGTAAAAGTTCATATTTACACCAACGGTCAGGTGCTTAAAATGCATTCTCATCTCCACTTTGTTAAAAATGGCAGTTAGGGTCCCAGCTTGCGGGCAGAAACAACTTTGGTCTTTGGTTCATTTAGTAAATATTTGTGTGCCTGTTCTGTGCCAGTCACTGTAGTTGGATCACATAATGTTGCCAAACTATGGCACTAACAATGGTAGCCTATTTTCTGGTGCGGAGAACCGTGAGGGTCACGTGGAAGGGGAGGAAGAGGAAGAGAGAGAGGCAAGCTGTTCTGGAGCAAGAGTTGGCCCCGTGCAGGGTTTTGAAATACTTGGTTTGTCTTTAGGGCTTGGTTCCCTCGGGCACCCCAAATCCACGATATTCACTTTAGATTCTTGCCTCCAAAGGGTCCCATGTTGTAAAACTACTTGTTGCTTGCTTGTCATCCCCAAACAAAAGCCCCGTCTTTGAGAACTCTTGTTGTAGGTGTTTGAACAGAAGAGTATTGGGAACTAACATGCAACTGATGTGTAGAGGAAGGTTAGTCCTGTTTCCTTATCCCTGGGGAGGTAGCATCACTGTACAAGTAAAGGTTCTGAGTTGTGCTGTGCATATGCTATGTGACACCAGGAGAGCATTGCGTAACCCTGGGAAAGTAAATTGGCCACATAACCTCAGTGTCCTCCACAAAATGGAATGATGACATATTTACCTCGTAAGATTGTTGACAGGTATGAATGGTCCCTGCATTCTTAAAACGAGACTTGTCAACCTGAATGAATGTCTAAATTGGTGAGGTTTTAGACACCCCTCAATGTGAACACGTCAGGGCAGTGTGTGAACGCTGAGTCTGGGGTCGGTTGCCTTCAGTGTCTGTCTTCTCTCCCTATTCTCCATTCTCTAGGAGCTCATTTTCTATTTGCACAACATGAGATTGCTGCATGTTTTCTCATGGTGTGAGTGGTGAGGTCCTACAGGTGGTTTGGGTCTGACTTCCTACTGAGGGGTCTGCACACATAGGTGCTTTCAGTTCAGCAAATAACTAATTGAAATCCTGTGTACCACTGGAGAGGTGGTGGGGCAACAGCAGTGAACAAAACAGATGAAAATTCCTTTTCTTCCTGAAGTGCTAGTTAGGGCCTTTATACATCCGTATACCTGTAAATCATGAAATCCAGGACATTTTCCTACTTTTGCAGCAGGAACTTGGGAATGTATCTTAAAAACAACAATGGTGGTATAAGTCTGTTACGATTACTTGCGTTACATCTGTTATACCTCAGTTAAAAAAAAGTGGCTATTCTTGATTTAGTGAATTTCAAAATTTTATATTTTAATAAAAAATATTACAGTTCTTATGACCTTTTATGCTCTTATAATTTTGAATTGAAGAGAATCTTAGCGTGTTTATTGAGGACTTCCTGTGTGTTGACAGTAAACAAAGTAATGTTCAAATTACAAAGCAAAAAATGTTACGAGACGGAATTCCTGGCAGAAGTAGCTGGGCGCAATAGATGTGAAAATTTTTTTTTCTTTATCTTTTTTTTTTTTTTTTTTGAGCAGGCTCTACACCCAGTGTGGAGCTTGAACTCACAACCCTGGGATCAAGAGTTGCATAATCCCCTAGATGTGAAATTAACAAAGGTGCATTTTTTAGGATAAGTGTTTGGTAGTAATGAATATAAAGACAAAATAATTTCACATTTTCCTAGAGCTTAACATGATGACTCATTTTAAATCTCTGACTTGGTTTGTGAAATATTAGAAACCTTTCTTATTTTGTAGTGCTACTATCAATTAGACATGTATGAATAACTGGATGAAATTTATTTATTCTACACCTTTAAAGGGCAAATAGACAGCTTTTTCTTTAGATTCTTTAGTGTTTTAAAAGTACATTTTTAGAAAGTGTTAAACTTTATAAAACAATAAGTGTTGTACTTTGAAAACGTATTCTTTGTCACTAAATAGAATGCAGATTGAATAGAATGGAGATTCATTTGTTTGGTGTTAACAGATTTCATATGTTTACTGATAATTCATTTTTAGGAATGGGCCTTTGAAGGAACATATCTTGTATTTATTTGCAGATTACAGTTGCTTACTCAAAGGGTGAGCTTAGAACTAGAAACAAATGTAAACTAGCTAGTACCTACTGGGGAGCAGACATTGTAAATGTGCTCTGTGTTTGTGCACACTAACTTTTTGTCTGAGCCTGGAGTGGGGGTTGGGCAGGAGAAGGACCAGTGTTGATGATGTCATTGTATATGCAGATGTGCTGGTGGGAAGAATCTGGTATGAGCCACTTTTTGCTTTGCATAGAAATTTTGAGGATTGGATATTATAGCCTTAACAGTTTTACCAAATGATCAACTTTTGTGGGGAAGGGGGAAGGGGGGCATCTTGCTAACCGTATGGATACAAAAAAAAAAAAAAAAAAAAAGCAAAACTTAGGTTTTTAGGTTTAAGAAAGTAGTTCTTTTGGATGAATCCATTAAACCTGAACATGGTTTTTTAAATTCTGATAAAGAGTAAAGGATATTGATGTGGAAATAAGACCTTGGATGAAAGCCATCATGTAATGTTAGAATTCATAATGGCAAAGGCAAGGACTACTAGATATAGAGATTTCAAAATATTCAGAGAAATAGTAGGTATGATCCTGGGAACAGGGACTGTGAAAGGAAAGAGAATTCAAAAGGAGCTGGAGGTTCTAAAAACCAGATTTTAACATAAATAACTAAGCAAGCAGATAAAGGAGATATATACAATATATTTATATTGAATTTTACAATTGAGAAAATGGTTTCACACACTGTATTTTTCCTTCACTTTTGGATGATCCATTGGCATATAAATATTTGAATATTTTTTAAAAACACATTTGACCTTCCCACCAAATACTCTTCTGTTACCATCCTATCCTCTATTTCTCTTAATGGCAAAGCTTCCCATAAGGGTTGTGTTCATATTTGCTGCCTTCAGTTTTTCCTTCTGCTGTTCTTCACATTGTGAAGATCTTTGATTGCTGTGCCAGTGATTTTGGTAAAGACATGGCATATTTAAATGATCTATTTGACCTGCTGAATCCCTAGGATCTCAGTGTGTGGAATGGTGGGTTGAGACTAAGAAAAAAAGTGAATAGGAAAAAATACATAGCACCGAATTGGGGTGTAAAAAAAAATCACCTGCATTAAAAAGGAGTTGAAGGGAGATAAAGCTTAGCTGCCTGTTGCAGGACAGACCCTCTCTAGTCGTCTTGAATTTGGGTGTCTGGTTCCTGGGCAGCACTGGTCCTGCTTCATGAGGCCAGGTACACCTCTCGTTTATGTTTGATTCTGAATGTGATTTTTAAAAGATGGACAAACCGGGGTGCCTGGGTGGCTTCGTCGGTTAAGCGTCCGACTTCAGCTCGGGTCATGATCTCTCGGTCCGTGAGTTCGAGCCCCGCGTCGGGCTCTGTGCTGACAGCTCAGAGCCTGGAGCCTGTTTCGGATTCTGTGTCTCCCTCTCTCTCTCCTCCTCCCCTGTTCATGCTCTGTCTCTCTCTGTCTCAAAAATAAATAAACGTTAAAAAAAAAAAAAAAAAGATGGACAAACCACAGAGCACTGTTTGAACATTATAAAAGAAAAATCCTTCATTTGAAGGAAGGTTAGATTAAATGACTTCTAAGTTTCCTCCACCTTGATTGAAGTGTGACTATAAAGTGGTAGGACAAATCTTATTTTTTTATTTTTAGAGAATGTGCATGAGCAGGGGAGGGGCAGAGGCAGAGAAAGAGAGAAAAACTGAGACTATCCCGAGCTGGCTCCATGCTCTCAGCACAGAGCCCGATGCAGGGCTCCCTCCATCCCACAATCCTGGGATTTTGACCTGAGCCGAAATCAAGTCAGACACTCAACTGACAGAGTCGTCCAGGCACCCAAGGACAGATCTTTTTGAACAAACCTGCCAGAATATACCTATTAAAGAGAGTGGTCGTCTTTTCAAACCAGTCACATCACCATATGTTTATCCGTTGGTGTACATATATGCACACACATATTGTGCAGCAGTGAAAACAAATTGAAACACTTAGCATTTATTTTGTAAGATTTATTTTGTAAGATCTTTTTGATTGATCAATTTTAAAAAGATGTGCAGTGTATCAAATCTTTGTCTTTTCTAGATAGACTTGAATTTTGACCACAATTGAAAGTTCTTTTGAGGCCATTCTTTTTTATGTGCTTGTGAACTCTCTCTTTAGATATTTTTCAAGAGAGAAGTCTAGTAGTGTTTTAGGCCATCTGTGGGATGAATGGGTAGTCCCCAGAGCAGATTCTTTTGAGTATTTAAGTATATGGTAGTCTTGACTTACTTGCAAAATGAAACTGTTTTTCAGGACCATCAACATTTGCTTGTTTTATCATCCTTATATTATGCACTAGACATTTATTATTTTCTATGAATTGTTGCAAATGCAGCTTCGTTTACTGTTGGAAGCAGTTTTAAGTAAAACAAAGGGAGCTCTTCAAATGCAAAGCAGCATAAGTAAAAAAAAAAAAAAGAAAAGAAAAAAACAGTAAGTACCTACTCTGTGCTTGAGTTGTACCAGTGCTATAGTTTGTGCAGAAGGTGCTGTATGCACTGCCCGCCTAGGAGGGCCTTGTCTGGATGGCACAAACAGAACATACCATTGTAGAAGATGGTGCAGGCTGTTTTGGTGGATGTTGTTCTAAAGCAGGGGTCTGCAGACTACACCCAGGGGACCAGCCACCTGTTACTTTACACAGTTATGGAATACAGCTATAGCCGTTTGTTCACATGTCTTTGGCTGCTTTTGAACTGAGTGGTTGTGACAGAGGAGTCTATGTGGCCTGCAAGCCTAGGCTACTTACTCTCTGGAGCTTTAAGAAAATGTTTGACGATCTTTGTGCTAAAAGTTCATTTCTACCTTAGTTTTTCCCCGTTGAAAACTGTGTTATGAATTTATGGCTGAGAGTTTGATTTCTACATTGCCACAAACTGTGAGCTCCTGGCAGTTAGGGACAATGTCTTCCTTGTTTCAGTCCAGCACCTAGGACTGTGCCTGGCACTAGCAAGCCACTGGAATCTGTGATTGCATTCAGTCTAGCGGTGTTGAGTCTGGTAGTGAAACTGATGGCAGGCTTTGTAGGAAGGTGTTGGGGGCAGGGGTGGGAGTGGCGGGGGGGCTTGATGGACAGAGTATACTGTAGGGCCTCTGTTAGTGTGCTGCGTCGTGAATGGCACGAAGACCAGAAAAGTGGAAAATGACTTGGACTTGTAGTCTAGAAGAGTTTCATTGAAAATGTGGAAATTTGAAGTCAAGCTTGGTTAGTTCTGTTTCTAGCCATAATTGAGTAAAAGGGACCAGTTCACTTCCCCACCTTAAATGACTAGAAAACATGACAAAGTTATGAAACAGCAGTTTTAGAAATAGGTCAACAAAGAGTACAGGACAGTGATCCCTGAGAGAAAGGAAATAAACAGTGGAGCTGTATGACTGCCCCAGCTTACTTACGGCCTGGAGAGTTGCCATGTTGCAGTGCAAGGAAGGGGAATCCAAAGGGAACCTGGTGTTGCCAAAACAGAGTTCAGAGCTCTAGGAGGCCAAGGCAGTTTGAACAGACTTGAGTATGCAAGGAGGTAAAATACGAGAGAGGAGGGAGAGGAGGGAGTCGCGCAGGGAATGAACTCTGGAGAGCTGTGAGGGGTCCCCACGGGTCTTTGGCCAGAGTACTGATCTGCACATTTTATGAAGAACTGTCAGAAATTAGCAGGGGGAATTCTTGGAGTTCCCACAGGGCTTGGAATAGTTCATACTCTTACTGATCAGTGTAGGGAGACTGCCTAATGCACGCGAGGCCAAATCAGCCCTAAATGAAAGTCTGTTCTGGACTCCACTTAACAAAGCTTAGGAGCAAACTTGAAAAGGATCAGACTGATTCCAAGTAACTGGTCCAGAACAAAGCTCGACAATATTGAAAGGGATGCAGTGACATCTGGATCCCAAAAACATAAAATCTAAGACCAACATCCAGTCAGAAATTACTGGGCATGCTAAGAAACAGGAAACTATGACCCATAACCAGGCAAAAATAGGCAGTAGTAACAGGCCCAGAAATGGAACAAATGCTAGAGTTGCAGATTAGGGTGTTAAAACAGCTATTGTAGAGATAGCTTGTTTAAGGAGGTAAAAGAAAATAACATGCTGAGGAGGGAAATGGATATAGAAAAGACCCACATCAGATATCTAGCCATGAACTCAGACTTGAGAAAGTGTAGGATTTCTGTTGATGAAGGAAAGAAGGACACACTGAGAGAGTGTTTCCTGCTTTGGTGCTCTTGGTTTACCCCAGGCAGTGAGGTACTTAACACATATTGTTTCACGTATTGTGGGCTGAGAAGGGTGCCAAGTACTGTACTATACATGGACTGTCATTTAATAACAGCCCTAGGTGGTACCGTGTCCTCATTTTGTGGATGTGAATTCAGGCTTCTCCAGTCTCTCACTTAGTGTCTTTTTTCTTGAGAGCCCTCTATACGATTGGAAATTATATATCTGGTTTGTTTGTTTATGAGGGCGGGGATGCTGTTGCTGTGTCTACCCGTGTGTACACAGTGCTTAGCGTGGCACCTGGAACGTAGTAGGGTGGGACTGGTTATTAGTGTTGGGTGAATGAAAGCAGGAGAGGTAACCTACCAGCTGTATAGCCGTTGGGATTCAGCAGAGCTGGGATGTGTTGGAGGTCTGTCTGACTGCAGCATCCATACTTTAACCACTTTTTTGTACTGCTTCCCAAGTGGGTTTAATAAATTATGATACATCCACTCAGTGGAAAGTTACACAGCCATTAAAGGGGATTGTGAAAGCAAGGTATATCCTACAAAAATAAACATATAGTGATTGAACTGTGACTGTGTTAAATTTGTTTACAGTGGAGGGGCGCCTGGGTGGCGCAGTCGGTTAAGCGTCCGACTTCAGCCAGGTCACGATCTCGCAGTCCGTGAGTTCGAGCCCCGCGTCAGGCTCTGGGCTGATGGCTCAGAGCCTGGAGCCTGTTTCTGATTCTGTGTCTCCCTCTCTCTCTGCCCCTCCCCCATTCATGCTCTGTCTCTCTCTGTCCCAAAAATAAATTAAAAATGTTGAAAAAAAAAATTAAAAAAAAAAATTTGTTTACAGTGGATTAAGACTCAGAGTAATGTGCAAAAATAAAAATGATTGTGTTCTATTGATTGGATCATTGGGAGACATTTTTTGTTTTCTCTCTCTCTTTTTTTTTTTTTGAAATGGTTAATTTTCAGTACACAACCTTCATAGGGGAAAAGTCATACTTCCCGAAGGGAACAAGTAAGTGTGTACAGGTTGGGTGTTTGTTTATTCCCAAAGCTTCAAAAAAAAAAAAAAAAAATACAGTGAATTCCAAGCCATGGTCAGAGTAGGAAACTGGAAGATACTAGACATAAAATTAAAAGGACATGTTTTTCCCTAGTAAGAGAAGAGGAACTCCAAGACCAGGGACAGTTGGTCCAATTGTGAAACAACTAAAATGTGACACAGTTGTGAGCAGTTAGCAGATCCTAGAAAGGGAAGTGGAATCCAAACACAGGCCGTTCTGTAACATTTTTATAATGATGATATTAGTGCTTTAATGGTTTTGTTGGTTTTCAGTGTTTAAGATCAATCTGTAGTTAAAGTGTGGAAGGCCCTATTGGTTGCAGAAGAAAGAGAAAGCAAACATTTCGACTTTAAGCATCTGTAACTATAAATAGATGACAAAGGTAGAGAAATGGAAGAGAGAAAAGGCATGTCAGGAGCTGGTAAGGGCCAGTGACTTCATCTCACTGGGTGAGCATTCAGGAGGACGCCTGTAGTTGCAGACACTGGGAAGGTTGAACCACAGAGGAAAATAATGAAACAATGAAATCAGGGAAGAGGGAAAATGGAGAAGCCTAAATGAGCAGAATCTTGATTTGTAGCCTCATAAATCCGCAGATAATGTCTTACATTGACAAACCAGGAAACAATGGTGATGAGCCTTTGTGGAACCGTAGAAGGTGACCACTAGAAGAACTAAAAACAGGGTTGCTTTGGGGGACCTAGGACAATGGAGTGAACGGGACAGGTATACTTCACTGTAAGCCATTGGGTGAGTTTGTCTTTTCTGTGTGTATACAGTAAGCTTCCCACTCATTCACCCATCCACACTGCAAATGAATTCTGTGCCCACCCCTTTCTCTTTTCTGCAGAAGCTCCCTGCTTTCCCAGCATCTGAGGTCTTCTCCAACTATAGTGACTTGCTATAAAATATAGGGTTCTTTAGAAACTAAGCACTGTCTCCAGAGAGTTCCTGCTTAGTAGCCACTGATGGACCATGAAATCAGGAAACGCTACCATTGAATTAACTGCTTTTATTTTATAAACAGATCTAAGTCTGTAGACCCTAAACTAATTTATGATAGTAGCTACTATGTTGGCTCATAGTGTTTCCCTTTCTTCTGGCAACTACCTTCCTCCTCAGTCAGTTGTGATAAGGCCTCAGCATTAATTGAATTCAGCATAGCATGACCCTGTCCTTTGGCTGATTTTGGATAGAGGAAGCTCTTTCAGCCCCCTCTGGGCTTCTCACTTCTCTCCTTATTTGATGTAGAGTCCATGATTCTTCACATTAATCATCCCTTTTTCCTCTGTTCTGTATCACACTCACTTGGCAAAATGTCAATCCAGGGTGAACCACTACCATCCGTCTCTGTGCTTCCTGTCACCATGCAGTTGAATGTGGCTGGAGAAAATCTGAACAACACAGCTGACCAGGGTTTGAGAACATAACATTTAAGCAGAAACAAATGGGCACTTAACTATGCTCAGTAATACAAAAATATTTTTTTAAGTTTTTTGTTTATTAACTAATCTCTGCACCCAGCATGGGGCTCAAACCTATGACCCCAAGATCAAGCATCACATGCTCTTCTGACTGAGCCAGCAGCCAGGTGCACCCCCAAAATACTCCTAAAGAAGTGGGACAACTCTAAGGCAACAGTTTTCTTTTTCTCCAATGCCTGCTGTTGTGTCTTCCTCTACTTTCAGCCTAGTCTTCCCTTGTGAGCCTAGAGTCACACATTCAACTCTGTCTGCATGGTATCTTCAACCTAAATGTCTCGAGGACATCTCCAGATTTAGAAACCTCAGATGGAGCCTTTGATACATTTTTTTTTGCCTTCCAGCCTGCTACCGCTGCTCCCTGATCCTCCCCATCTCAACAAATGACATCACCGTCCACATTTAGGGTCATCCTTGCTTCTTCTCCTCACATTCCACATCTGATCTTCCCTCCACAGTTTACCTGCAGGATATACATATTTCTGTGTGACTTGTCATTTTCACTCCTGCCTTCTCAGTATGGGCAGCTCTCCCCTCTTACCCTTTCTTGGTCTCTGCTTTTCTCTTAACTTCCATCAGTCTTTTCTCCCTACAGTAGCCAGGATAATCTTGAAGCTTCTACAGGAAATCGTAACACTCCTTGCTTAACCCCCTTCCGGTCTTCTCATTATCCTCAGAATGGAAATCTGAGCTCCCTCCCTGTGGTCTCCTCCAGTGGCTCCAGCCACTTATCTCACCCCTGCTTACCATCCTGAAGCTATATAGCTTGATCATCAGTGATTCTCAAGTCAGCCACCCATCCGAAGCCTCAGCATTCCTATCCGATGATTGTACAGCTTAAGCTTGAACAAATGAATGACAGAAATCTATCACATTCATCTCTGGAAAGCAATGTTAGAAAGTTTTTCATCTGGGGAAAAAACTTGGTTCAGATATTTGTAGGCAATAGTTAATTTCCTTGTTTGACTCAAGCCCTCTAACCCTTTGGTTTTATATCTCTGTTTCTTTTGATTGCTCTTAAGAATATGGTATCGTAGGGGTGCCTGGGTGGCTCAGTTAAGTGTCCAACTTCGGCTCAGGTCATGAACTCGCGGTTTGTGAGTTGGAGCCCTGCATTAGGCTCTGTGCTGACAGCTTGGAGCCTGGAGCCTACTTCGGATTCTGTGTCTCCCTCTCTCTCTGCCCCTCCCCTGCTCATGCTTTGTCTCTCTCTGTCTCTCAAAAATAAATGTTAAAAAAATTAAAAAAGAATATGGTATTGTAAACTTCAGAGTGTATTTGTCTGTCAGTATTCCACTTAAAGGATGCAATGGGTTGAATAATGTCCCATAAAAGTTCATGTCCACCTGGAATCTGAGTGTGACCTTATTTGGAAATAGGATCTTGACAAATGTAAGTAGTTGAGGATCAAGATAAGATCATAGTAGTTTAGGATGGGCCCTAAATCCAATGTGGGTGTCCTTATAAGGAGAAGAGAGGACTCAGGCACACAGTGAAAAGAGCCACAGGAAGATAGAGGGAAACAGAGATCAGGGTTACACTGCCACAGCCAGGGAACACCAAGGCTTTCTGGGCCCCAGAAGCTAGGAGAGAGCCATGGGACTGTTTTCCTTTTGGAGCCTACGGAAGGAACCAAGACACCTTGATTTCAACTTCCAGCCTCCAGAACTGTGGGACAGTACATTTTCTGTTGTCTTAAGTCACCCAAGTTTGTGGTCATTTGTTATGGCAGGCTTAGGAAATGAATACAGAAGAAACCCAAAAATGAACACAGTAATGCATTTGGTTTCACCAAAGCAGAAGAGAGTAGAAGTGTTTTTTTTTTTTTTTTCCATCATGCTGGACACCTGCCGAGAGTCATATAAGTTATTTTGGTAGCCCTAATTACTGACTCATACTGAGCTTACTGTTGATTAAACCTTCTGAGTCTTTTCCAGAGGCTGCCCTAAGCTGTGTGATTTTATCTTCACTGGATGTAGCCTGTTCATTCAACCTTTCAAGATGTTTTTGGAATCCTGATTTGTCACCTCAGTCTTTACTCTTTCCATCAGCTTTGTGTCACCAGTGAATGTGATGAGCATACCTTCTGTATCTTCATTTAAGTCAGGTCGTAACCTTCTGGACTTATGGATCCCCTTTAAGACTTTAATGAAGGCCATAGAGCTTTCTGCCAAAAAATAAAAATAAATTAAAAAAATTAAAAAAATTATGTAAGTAATAAAATTTTCAGTAAGGTTTAGAAGGTTCAGATACTTTTTGCAGTCCCAGGTGGTCCATAATCCCAGAGTTAAGAATCCCTGCTCTAAGTTATTGATAAAAGTATTGAAGAATGTTAATGAACAGACCCTTGTAGTGTGTTGCTCAGAATCTTCCAAGATGGCATCGTTCCATTAATCAGCACTTTGGGGGTGTGGGCACTCCACAGAGTTTTCTAATTCACTTTGTTGACTTTGCCTTTGGTGCATATTTTTTAGTGTTATGATATCTTAAATGATGTAATCAAGTGTTTTGGTGGAAAAAACAAAGACATCTTATTTTTTATTTTTTTTATTTTTTTTTTTTTCAACGTTTTTTATTTATTTTTTTTGGGACAGAGAGAGACAGAGCATGAACGGGGGAGGGTCAGAGAGAGAGGGAGACACAGAATCGGAAACAGGCTCCAGGCTCTGAGCCGTCAGCCCAGAGCCCGACGCGGGGCTCGAACCCACGGACCGCGAGATCGTGACCTGGCTGAAGTCGGACGCTTAACCGACTGCGCCACCCAGGCGCCCCCAAAGACATCTTATTTACTCTCTTCCTGATTTGCTAGGTCAGGAGCTATGGCAAGGAAGGAAAAGAAGTGAATCTTTCATGGCTTAGCCGTAGTGTGTTAGTTTTCCACTGCCACTGTAACCAGTTACCACAAACTAGATGGCTTAAAAAAACACAGATTTATTGTCTTACAGTTCTGGAAGTGCAAAGCCCAAAATGGATCTCACTGGGCTACAATCAAGGCATTGGCAATCCTACATTCCTTCCAGAGGTTCTATGGAAGAATCCATTTTCTTCACTTTCCCAGCTTCTGGAGGCTGCCTACATTCTTGCCCTTCCTCTGTCTTCAAAACCTGTAGTGAAGCATCTGCAAAGTGCTCTCTATTTGACTTCCTGCCTCTCTCTTCCACACCTAAAACCCCTCTGATTACCTTAGGCCCACCCTCACAGTCCAGGGTAATCTTTATTCTAAAGTCAGCTGAAGAGCAACCTGAATTGCCTCTTGCTGTGTAACCTAACGAATTCACAGGTCCCAGGGATTAGGATGGGGACATGCGGGGGGGGGGGGGGGGGGGGGGAGCATCATTCTGTCTCCCATACATAACCAGCTTGTGCCAGCACCCTATTATTACAGCTTTCTCTTCTCAGTATCTACGTTATTCCTTTAATAATAACTTCTGAAATTTTGCCAAGGATCAGCAGTTTCCTAACACGTCCATAACTTGCACAGTGCATCTTCATCACTTTGTAAACATTGGAGTGCTATTTACACAGGTTACTTTCTAATATCATTCTGTGATTCCTCAATGACCACTGTCAGTGATGCTCTTTCTCATTTGTGTGTCACCAAACTGCGATTCATCTCGATCAGAAACCCTAAACTCAGGTGGGACAGCTGCTTCCATACTTATTCAGCAAATAATTATTAAGTACCTACTGTGTGGCAGGCAGGACAGGAAGTTCCTGCATGCTGTCTGGTGGGGGAGGCAAGGTAAGTCAGCACCTGTATATTGCATATATATTGTCTGGTGGTGCAAACAGACACTAAACAGATAATAACCCAAGTAATTATTAATTCTTGGGGAGGGGTGCCTGGGTTGCTCAGTCGGTTAAGCATCTGGCTTTGGCTCAGGTCATGATCTCACAGTTCGTGGGGTTGAGCCCCATGTCAGGCTCTGTGCTGACAGCTCAGAACCTGGAGCCTGCTTCAGATTCTATGACTCGCTCTCTCTGCCCCTCCCCCACTCATATTCATATTCATTCATTCTCTCTCTCTCTCTCTCAAATAAATAAAGGCTTAAATAAATTTAGTAATTCTTGGGGAAAGTACCAGGATGTCAAGAGGGCATAAACGAGAGAGCTGACCTGGTCTAGGATACTCTGAAGAAATATTAATGCTGAGACTAAAGCATGAGCAGATATTAAGATGGGCAGAGAAAGGAAGACCATTCCAGGCCAGGGAAGCCTATATGAAGACTAAACAGTACAAAAAAACCCTTAATGTGCTGGAGGAAATGAAAGGAGGAATTTTGGAGAATAAGGGGGAGAGTGGTACACGGTAGAGGTGAAAAAGCGGGTCAGTACTTACTAGGCTGTGTTAGGATTTTTGACCGTATCTCAAGAAGAATAAAACTTTTGAAGGGTTTCCTGGTTTGTTTAATGTTTAGTTATGGTAAAACACATAGAATACAAAAGTTACCATCTTAACCATTTTTAAGTGTACAGTTACATGCATTCACGTTGTTGTACAACCAGATCTCCAGAACTCTTTGTTTTGCAGTGCTGTAACTCCCTGTTTCCCCCTCCACCAGTCCCTGGCAACCACCCTTCTACTTTCTGTCTCTGAAATCGACTGCTCTAGGAACCTCAAAGAAGTGGAACCATACAGTATTTCATTTTGCGACTGACTTGTTTCACTTAGCATGATGTCCTCAAGGTCCATCCATGTTGTAGCATGAGTCAGAATTCTGTTAAAGGGTCTTAACCTGAGGAGTGAGATAACCAGATTTTTTTGAATTAACATTTTCGCTGTAACACACACACAGAAAAATACGCAATCGTAAGTCTGCAGCTTGGTGAATTACCGTAGTGCACACACTGATATAACCCCAAACCTCGTCAAGAAAGTGAGTATAACCAGCTTCACAGAGTTCCCCAGAAGCCCCCTTTCAGTCACTCACCTCCTCCCTCCCTCCCCAGATTTTGAACACCACAGATTATGCCTGTTTAACTTTGTGTACCTAGATCATGGTACAATTTTTGTGTATTCTTAAAAAAAATTGTTTTTTAATGTTTATTTATTTTAGAGACAGAACAGTAGCAGAGGAGGGGCAGAGAGAACTGGAGACAGAATCTGAAGCAGGCTGCAGGCTCTGAGCTGTCAGCACAGAGCCCAGTGCGGGGCTCGAACCCACAAACCACGAGATCATGACCTGAGCCAAAGTCGGACATTTAACTGACTGAGCCACCCAGGTGCCCCTCTCCTTGTATATTCTTGTGACTAGTTTCTTTTGCTCACATCACTGATTTTTGAGGTGAACTCATGTTGCTCTATGTAGCAGTTTTGTCAATGACCCAGTACATGAATGTATCATGGTTTATCCATTCTGTTGATGGACACCAGGTTGCCTGCTTTGTGGCTGTTACAATTACTGCTGACATAAACACCTCCTACAAGTCTGGTTACACATGTAGCATTTTACTGGATGTGCTTAGGAAGGGAATTATTACCTCCTGCTCAGTTTTCTTTCAGGCCCCGTTTGTCTAAGACAATTCATCATCCTTTCTCCAAAAATCTGTTCCTCCTCCAATGTTTGCTGTTTGAGTCAACAGCACCACCTTCTACCCGGTGTTATGCCAGAAACTCAGACATCTTCTTTAGACCCCCAGCCACCATACCTAATAACTTACCAACTCTTGTTGATCCAGATTCTTAAACATCTCTAAAATGTGTCCATGTCTCCCCACATCAACTGTAACCTATTCTAGTTTCTCATCTAGACTATGGCTTCCTAACAGGCTTCCCTGTGTGCACAATTACCTGCACTAACCTGTTCCCTATAGTATGGGAGCACAGACTTTCTTGGTTGTGTATATACAGGTACCCCCAATATATGTTTTATACTTATGAATGTTGTACCACATTCTTGATGTTCTTTGACATACTATCTTAAGGCCCAGCACTTGGCCTTCATTAGGCCACCCGCTGTAATAAATCTGTATTTCTAATAGTCTTCAGGTTAATTTCTAACTTTTTGGCTTTCTCTTACAAATCTGATTAGTTGGGTTTTGGAGTTTGGGGGGGGGTATTTTTTTGTGTGTGTGTTTTTGGGTTTTTTGGGAGGTGGCTTTTTTTTTTTTCTTTCTTTTTTTTTTTGCCCTTTTGGGGTGGCTAAAAAAAGCTTGTACACCAGTAGAAATGTCAGTTCTGCCCATTGGCTTTACTTTGCAGTTGTTTTTTTTTTAAGGCATTTGTGTTATTTGATGAGGGATGATTTATTTAAAAGTAGATGGTCTCATCTGTAAATCCACATAATGCAGCTATTTGACAATACTGTGAAAGCAAACACACGTGTGAGGGGAGTCACAGCTATCCTGTTTTCATTTGTGGGATCCCACTCAGGACACCTTCGGTACCATAGGAGACACACAGCATCTGGACATGGATTGAGAAAAGCAGCCAGTGTTAATCCATAAGGAAACATCAGTAAAGCTTAATTTCTTATTCCCTATAACAGGATGATTTTCTTTTGTTAACTCAAGTAAATTTAGGTCAGTAGATACAAGATCAATACACATACAAAAAAGTAAATTGTGCTTCTCTATGCCAGGAACAATCAATTAGAAAATAATTTTTAAAAAATAGTATTTAAAATGGCATTGGCATTGAAAACTATAAAACATTGTCACAAGAAATTAAAGATCTAAATAAGTAGAAAGACATCCCATATTCATGGATCCAAAGACTTAATATTGTTCATATGGCAATACTCCCCAAATGACCTACAGGTTCAACATAACCCTAAGAAAATACCAGGGGGATTTTTGCAGAGATTGACAAGCTGATTCCAAAATTCATGTGGACCCTGACTAGTCAACACAGTCTTGAAAAAGAACAAGATTAAAAGGATCACATTTCCTGATTTCAAAACCTAACTACAATACAGTGTAGTACTGGCATAGACCTACAGATTAGTGGAATAGAAGTGAGATCAATTGATTGTTTGCAAAGATGCCAAGACAATTCAGTGGGTGAAAAGAATAGTCTTTTCAGCAAAAGGTGCTGAGAAGACTGACTAGCCAATAGGACTGACAGGGAGAGAAAGGGAGCCAAAGAAATGTCTATTATCTTATAAGTTAAGTGGTTAGCTACCACTGACACTGCTGAGGAGAATGTTATGCCCAGGGCTGGAAAATTTCCTTTGCATTTGATGTAAAGCAGTGACCAGAAATTTGGAAGAAAGCAACTATATTATTGTGGTTTTTTTTTTTTTTTAAGTTTATTTATTTTAAGAGAGGGAAAGAATACACAAGTGACGGAGGAACAGAGAGAGAGGGAGAGAGAGAATCCCAAGCAGGTTTCGTCCTGCCAGTGCCGATATGGGGCTCGAACCCATGAACCATGGGATCATGAGCCAAAATCAAGGGTCGGACGCTTAGCCAGCTGAGCCACCCAGGCACCCTGCAACTATATCATTTTTAAGTTTGCAAATCCTAGGGCAAAGAAAGCTGGGTAATTACATCTTAACGGGATGGAAGTTTTCTTGAAGAAACCAGCATGAATGCACAAGGTATATTAAACAGCAGGTTTACTGAAATGAAATGGAAGTATGTAACAGAGAAACCTGTCTTAAGAATCAGCATATTTGCTTTCTGACAGTCTCCACACCCATTTTCAATGTCCTTTAGCCTTACTGGGATGGTCTTATTCTCAGGTTGTTCTCCTTAATAGAGGAAACAAAAGCAAAAAGATTTTGAAAATGTTTTCATCCATTATTTTGTTGACCCTGAGCAGTAGACATACTTCTTTTGTTTCTGTCATTATTTGCAATCTTTAACTCTGGACTTTTTAATTTTTGAAGATAATTTTCTCAGTCTGTACTGTCATCCTACATTTGCCTTTACAGCCCTTGTGTGAGCCTTTCTTAAACTTTATCTTGTGCATTCTTGCTGGTTTCTTCATTTTCTTTCTCATCAGGATGATTTGTAATTACCCAGCTATCTTTGCCCTGGGTTTTACAAACTCTGTGATAATGGGTTGCTTTCTTCCTAATTACTAGTCCCTTCACGTAATGGGTGTGTGTTAGGTTCTGGGTAGCAGTTTCCCCTGGTTCTCCCTAGCCATTATCGTGTTGGAGATGGAATGAATGCTAAGGCAGATCACGAACTTGTCAGATACTAATTTTAGCTGAACAAGATCTCTGCAGTTCTATGGGCCGTTGGCACCCGTTTGGCCAGTTGGTGTAGGTATATTGCCCCCATCAGAGTTTCTTTCCTGTCTCTTAGACACATTCTTGAGTTCTCTTCAGTTGGATTTCCCTATAGGACATCTGTTATCTTGATATAAAATAATCTGCTTCTCCTTTTTTTCCCCCTCTGAATAATATATAGTTCCTTAGTAAAATATGCTTTTCTATTGTTATGGGCCAGTCTCAGGACCCACTTCAACAAGGCTCATTGATTAGTTGTTATTTAAGGTGAACTTTAAAGATTTTTCTTATTACTTGTATTTATTTATGGACATCTCAGATTATGAAAACTTTAAATCTCCTGTTCCCATTTGTTTTCTCATGTGAGTAGTCTCCCACAATAGGCTTTTGTTCTTTTTTTCTCTAATTGTCCTCCATAGGGACTGTATGATTTTTTTTTCGTGTTTCCTACCTCCTTCCTCAGCAGTTAGCTGTTATAGTCCATCATTTCTTTTTTTTTTTCTGTAGGGATGAGTCATTTCTTTTAACTCACATACCATTTATTCCAAGGTTAACAGAATCACACAACTAACACCTGTCAAATGTAAGGAATGGTGGGGAACTGTATGGATAGAAACTTGCATAAAACAAGGACCCTAAGATGAAATGTTTTTGCTCTAGGAGTTCTTTATATATCTTGCATATTAGCCCCTTATCAGATATTTTCTCCCGTTCGAAAGGTTGCTTTTTCATTTTGTTGATGATGTTCCTAGCTGTGCAGCAGCTTTTTAGTTGGATGTAGTCCCACTTGTGTATTTTTGCTTTTGTCGCCTTTACTTTTGTTGTCAGATCCAAAAAATCATTGCCAAACTGATGTCAAGGAAATTACTGCCTGTGTTTTGTTCTAGTTTTATGGTTTCAGGTCGTATGTTCCAATCTTCAATCCATTTTGAGTTGCTTTTTATGTTTAGTATAAGATAGAGTCCAGTTTCATTCTTTCGCAAGTCACTATCCAGTTTTCCCAGCACTGTTTATCGAAGACACTGGGCCTCCCCTGTTGAACATTATAGGCTCCTTTGTTGTAAATTAATTGACCATGTATGTGTGGATTTCTGGGCTCTCTACTCGTTTCTGTTGATCTGTGTGTCTACTTTTATGCCAATACTATGCAGTTTTTATTAGTACAACTTTATAATATAGTTTGAAATTAGGAAGCATCATACTTATAGCTTTATTTGTCTTTCTCAAGATTGCTTTGGCTACTCATGGCCTTTTATGGTTCCATGCAAATTTTAGGGTTAATTCTATTTTTGTGAAAAATGCCCTTAGAATTTTGATGGAGATTGCACTGAATCTGTAGATTGCTTTGGTTACTATGGACATTTTAATGGTATTCTTCCACTCAGAATATCTTTCTATTTATTTGTTTCTTCTTTAGTTTCTTTTATCCATGTCTTATTAATTTCCAGTATATGGGTCTTTCACCTCCTTGGTTAAATTTATTCTTAGGTATTTCATTCTTTTTGATGCAATTGTGAATGGTATTGTTTTCTTAACTTCTCTTCCTAATAGTTCATTATTAGTGTATAGAAACACCACAGATTTATCTGCGTTGATTTTGTATACTGTGACTTTACTGAATTTGTGCGTTAGTTGTAATAATTTTTTGGTGGACTCTCCAGGGTTTTCTGTATATAATGTCATGAGACCATATTACTTCTGGCTTTCAGATTTGGATGCCTCTTATTTTTTTCTTGTGTAGTTGCTCCTTGTTTGTCAACGGGGATTTCAGCCTGTGTGTTTAGGTAAATGATGATGCTGTTAGGAATTCCTGGGAAGATCACATTTGAGGGGGGAAGATAATGAGTTTGAGATACTAGGAGTCCTAGTACTATATTGTGAATAAAAGCAGTGAGAGTGGACATCCCCATCTTGTTTCTGATCTTAAGGGAAAAGCTTTAGGCTTTTCATTGTTGAATATGATAGTAGCTATGGGCTTGTCATATATGGCCTTCATTATGTTGAAGTACATTCCGTCTATACCAATTTTGTTGAGACTTTTTATCATAGATGTTGAATTTTGTCAAATGCTTATTCTGCATCTATTGAGATGATTATATGATCCTCCATTTCATTAATATGGGGCATCACACTGAGTTGTGGAGGTGGAACCATTATTGTATCCCTGGAATAAATCCCACTTGATCATGACATGTGTTCCTTTTAATGTATTGTTGAATCCATCATTCCTAAGTTTGAAATTATCTTCCAGATAGTCCAGTCTTTGTTAACATTGCCATTGTGTCTGATGGCACAATACTAGAAGTATTGTACCAGAAGAAAGAAGCAATAAATAAAGCAAAAAAGGGGTGCTCCCACATTCTTTACTTTTTCTGCCCAAGGATTAATAATGCCTTCCAGTGTTGCTAGCTTTCAGTTATAAGATGAATAAGTTCTGGGGATCTTATGCACAGCATGGTGACCATACCTACTAATACTATGGTGAATACTTGATATTTGCTGAAAAGTAGATCTTAAGTGTTTTCACCAAACACAAAAAAATTAAAAGTAACTATATGAGGTGATGGATATATGAATTAGCTTGATTGTGGTAATTATTTCTCAGTGTATAGGTATATCAGATCATCATGTTGTACACTTTAAATATATATAGATTTTACTTACTATATCTCAGTAAAGCTGAGGGGGAAATAATGCCTTCGGATACTCCCCAGCCCTTGATGGTGTTCTTCCATCTCTCTGTGCCTCAGCAGTGTTGAGGTATAGTCAGTGGCTTTGCTCAGCCTTGGTGGGCTTTTTGGTGGCAGCCAAGAAAACTTAACACTCCATTTCATTTTGTCTCTTAATTGCCATTTCCTTGTTTGTCAACGGGGATTTCAGCCTGTGTGTTTAGGTAAATGATGATGCTGTTAGGAATTCCTGGGAAGATCACATTTGAGGGGGGAAGATAATGAGTTTGAGATACTCAGTATTCATGGAGAAATGTCTAGCAAGCCATTGAAAATGACAGAATAAAGCATAAGAGAGAGGTTAGATTTGGATGGTATCCGTGTACACGTGATGGTTGAAGCCATGGGAGTGGATGACATTGCCCGCTGAGAAAAGAGGGCCTAGGGCTGATTCTTGGTGAAACACCTCCAGCTAAGAGACTAGCAGTGGAAAAATGAGAAAGAGTAGGCAGCGAGGTAAGAGGAAAGTGTGATGGATAGGAGTAAAAAGAGAGAGCCTCGAAAAGATTTGTACTCAATACTATAATGCTTCTGTGAAATGGGGAGTGACGTAGATTAAATAGTTTACATGTCTTTTATACTGTAGTACCACATCTGTGTGAAGATCTAGCCACAATTTTTAGTTATTTCGATTTGTAGCATCTCTCTTCCATGAAGTATTTGTTGTATCAGTTGTAATAGAAATTATTTTTGAATATAACTTTGTAGGTAAAGTGATTTGTATTAGCCATCATTTAAAATTAGTCCTAAGATGCTTTTTATTATGTCATGGAGAACATCCAGCAGATATATTTAAGTTGTGAGGATGTGAAAAATAATCAAAATCCATTTGAGATATACAGTAACTTAAGTATAGAAGACAAACGATAATGGATAGCTATTGACAATTAAACTTGCTGACAGTTCAACTATGTATGACCCTTCTTGCAATGTTGATTGATATATCCAGCACTCTAGGTGTACAGAAGATAGCTCGTTGTTGCCTTCTTCTTATGACTTGTTGTAAAAATTTGTTTCTTTAGGGGCGCCTGGGTGGCACAGTCGGTTAAGCATCCGACTTCAGCCAGGTCACAATCTCGCGGTCCGTGAGTTTGAGCCCCGCGTCAGGCTCTGGGCTGATGGCTCGGAGCCTGGAGCCTGTTTCCGATTCTGTGTCTCCCTCTCTCTGCACCTCCCCTGTTCATGCTCTGTCTCTCTCTGTCCCAAAAATAAATAAAAAACGTTGAAAAAAAAATTTAAAAAAAAAATTTGTTTCTTTAGAGTAAATATAACCAAAGTAAAACTTGCCAATTAGAAGAAAAATAAGAAACACTTTATTTTATTTTTAAAAAAAATTTTTTTTTTCAACATTTTTTTATTTTTTATTTTTGGGACAGAGAGAGACAGAGCATGAACGGGGGAGGGGCAGAGAGAGAGGGAGACACAGAATCGGAAACAGGCTCCAGGCTCCGAGCCATCAGCCCAGAGCCTGACGCGGGGCTCGAACTCACGGACCGCGAGATCGTGACCTGGCTGAAGTCGGACGCTTAACCGACTGCGCCACCCAGGCGCCCCAAGAAACACTTTATTTTATTTTTTAAAGATACTAGATTTGAAAGTAAAAAGTAGACACAATAACAGTTGAGAACCTATACAATTAAAAATTTTTTTAGCTCCTCAACATAAGAAGCAGAAGACAATGGAATAATATCTTCAAAGTGCTGAGAGAAAAGTAACTATCTAGAAATTTTTACTAATTAAACTGTCATTCAAAATGGGATCATATGAAAGATGTTTTCAGATCTTAAAAGACAGGTTTACTTGAAAACCTGACTTTATCTTTAACAGATCCTCAATAAAAGAATATCAGGATGTGTTCTTACTATTCTAATAAGGAAGAAGGAAATGAAACACACAAGGAATAAGTGAGATGTGAGGAGGACTGTAATGGTTAAATTTAAGTGTTACTTTACTGGGCCACGGGGATGCCCAGATAATTTGGTCAAACATTCTGGGTGTTTCTATGAGGGTGTTTTTAGATGAGATTAACATTTAAGTTGGTAGACTGAATAAAGCAGATCAAAGCAGATTTGACGCCCTCCAGTGTAGGTGGGTCTCATCCAATCAGTTGAAGGCCTGAATGAAACAAAAGGGTTTATTTTCCTTCCAGTAAGAGAGGATTCCTCTTGTCTGACTGCTTTCAAATTGGGGACTTGGCTTTTTCCTGCCTTTGGACTCAAACTGAAACATTACCTCTCCCTGGGTCTCAAGCTGCTTGACTTTGAACTGGAACCACATCATCACATCCACTCTCTAGCTTGCTGACTTACCCCGCATATCTTAGGACTTGTCAGCCTCCATAATCACATGAGCTAATTCCTTATAATAAATCTCTTTACAAACACACACACATATCTTACTGGTCTGTTTCTCTGGAGATCCCAAACTAACATAAAGGCTGACAAGTATCTGTAGGTAACATTTAATCAGCATTGACTGTATGAAACATTAAATATTAGGGATGGGATAATTAAAACAAGGTAGAATTGGATGCTGGGTAACTACTCATAAGATGAAATGGGGTGGTTGGAGCTGCATTCTGTAGTAGGTTGAATGGTGGCCTCCCAGAAGAGGTGTCCATGCCCCCGAACCTGTGAGTGTAGAAACCTTATTTGGAAAAATTACATTTGCAGATGTAATTAAATTAAGATCTTGAGATGAGAGCGTCCTGCATCACCCAAGTGGGCCTTAAGTCCAACAATAAGTATCTTTAGGGACAGAAATGAAGACACCATCACAGTAGAAAAGGCCATGTGAAGACAGGCAGAGATTGGAATAATGCGGCTACAAGCCAGAGTGACCCAGGGCCACCAGAAGCTGGGAGAGGCAAGGAAGGTTCTCCACTAAAGCCTTCAGAGGGAACATGATCCTGCCAGAACCCTGATTTCAGACTTCTGTCTTTCACAACTGTGCGAGAATAAATTTCTGCTGTGTAAGTCACCAATTTTGTAGGACTTCATTGTGGTAGCCCTATGAAATTGTTATTCAGGAAGAAAATAGAGATGTTGATTAAATATAAACTCTTTATCAGGTATACAAGTTAACATTTTAAGAGTGACCTCTAAAAAGTAGAACTTGAGGGGGGCGCCTGGGTGGCTCAGTTGGTTAATTGTCCGACTCTTGATTTTGGTTCAGGTCACAATCTCAGGATTCCTGGGTTCAAGCCCCATGTCGGGCTCTGTGCAGACAGTGCAGAGCCTGCTTGGGATTCTGTCTCTCTCTCTTCCACCCTCCCTCTCCCGCCCCGTTTCTCTCTTTCTCTGTTAAAAATAAACAAAAATTTTTTAAAAAATAAAAAGCAAAACTTGAATATATAAATGGAGGAAAAGAGGAGGAGCAGAGAAAACATGATCAGTGCATTCAGAAGTAGAGAAGGGGAAAGTATAAAAAAAACTTAGGAATAACAGGATAAATGAGAACAAAGTAAAGTAATAGAAACGGATCCAAGTATATCATATAAGTAATATGAATTCACTAAACTTGGCAGCTGAGACTCCTTTTGCAGCCTAGTGAAAAAGAAAACCTTAGGCTGCTTCTCAGAATAGTGGTAAGTGCAAAAGTAAGTAGGATTAAAGGAAACCAAGTCTCCTGAAACAGTACCGGTATTCAAAATATTTGTGTCCTTATGGTCATATTAAGTAACGGATCTAGTGTTGGGTCTGATCATTTTGATTACTATGTTGGGTCTACTAAGTTTAATCTCTACTATGTTTTTGCCATATCTGCAGTAACTAGTGTAATTGCTGTTAGTTACAGTTAACAGATGTTTTCTTGTCTACATTCATAGATGAAGAAAACGCTAGATTTCATTCCAAGTGTAGCAAAAATAAAGATGATTTTCCTTCATTCGCATTCCATCAGCCTTTTGCATTCTGCCCATGTGGATCCTTGTCAAGAATCCTTGCTCGACATGTTAGTCTTCCAACAAAGTTCTCCTTTCCCAGATGGCTACCACATCCCTTGAGTGAGGGAAAGTGACAAAGGACTGACCTCCTGGCTGCCTCCCTGTGGCAAAGGACTTTCCCAGGGAAGCCTTCTCCTTAGGTTCAGACTTCTTCTTGGTGGGCTTGAGTAGCCAGGCGTGGATCCTGGTGAACTAAGAGAGCCCCTCAGCAGGGATAAAGCCCCAATCTCAACCACTGCTGCTTGACATACACAAGAAGTGTGAATGCTTCAAGCAACAAATGCCTGCTTACACTGCATACAAATAGTGTTCTGTGTCAGAACTGGAAGCTCAAAGCTAGGGCCACTTTGAGGGATTCAACAGTGTTAGGAGGCATCTTGTTCCTTTTGATCCCTCCCCTTTGCCATCTTAGCTTTAATTTGGTCCTAAGATTGTTCCCTCTTTGTCATAAAATGACTGCCAGCAACAGCTAGAGCCACGTTTCCGTATTCACATCCCATGGGAAACAGAAAAGGCCTCTCCTCAAATGTAGTTAAGTTCTTCACTTCTCTATGGCTCATCTCAGACTGCGTGTCAACTTCCCTCCCCCTGGAGCTGGAGCCCAGGTAGATGTTACTGAAAGCATATGGCTTGGTTAGAGGTGATCTGTAGATGCTCCAATTAAAAAAGGTTTCTGTTTTTGTTTTGGGGGGGGGCAACTAACAGAATGTACTTTGGACCCCAGGACGATCCCATGGTCCTGCCTGGAAGTGAGGCAGAGTAACCTGGAAACAAACAAATCAGACAGTGACAGACTGTCCACCTGCCTACAGAGACTCCCTCCCGCGTCTCCCTCCATGGGAGCCAGTGGAGACCTTCAAGAATGCCTATTAGCTCATTTTTTTAAGTTTTTTTTTTTTATTTTGTGAGAGAGAGAGAGAGAGAGAGAGAGAGAACACAGAGGCAGGGAAGGGTCAGAGAAAAAAGGAGAGCGAGAATCCCAAGCAGGCTCCATGCTGTCAGTGCAAAGCCCGACACAGGGCTCAAACTCAGGAACCTCGAGATCATGACCTGAGCCGATGTCAAGAATCAGACAGTTAACCCACTGAGCCACACAGGTGCCCGAAGAATGTCTGTTAAATGCTCATTAAATTCGAGACCAGTTTCTGCTTGGAATGGGAGGGGAATAGATCCCTTCCCTGTGTATAATTTTCCATATTTCTCTCCTGATTCTTAGCATGCTGTTGGCCTGATTTAGTTTATATGCTGGAAACTGTGAATTTATATAAGTAAAAAGTGAAAAATAGTTTCTCAGGAAAGGGCTGATTAGCAGAAGATGTTAGTAAACATCCTTGTTCCAGTAAGAAAAAAGTGTACCATCAGTGTAGAAAGAACCTCTAGCCCTTGCGGGGGAGAGGGGTGTCCTAGACCTACATCCAAGTGGTCTGAGTGCTCAGGAGTGTCCACACTGCAGGTACAGGTGTAGGGAGAGGAGTGAGGAAAGAAGACCAGGAAGGAAGGCTGTGGAAGAGGAGGAGGAGGGCCCTGAGAGCCAGGGCAGGAGAGCGCTCAGCTGAGCTAGATGTTACTGAGAGTCCGTTTGGAGGAGGGCACAGTGTCCCAAGATAGCAGTGCTGAGGTTATTGGTACCTTTCAGGGCACTTTCATGGAGTGGCTGGATGAAATGTGATGAAGAATGAGTAGACACTGAGGAGGTGGGAACAGCAGGACAGGCAGCTTTTGACAGCAGTGGCAGCAAATGGGGGTCTTTCAAGAGGTCTGTTTTCTTCTTTATTTTTAAAATGGAAGGGACCAACCAGCAGGTGTAATTGAGAGGAAAAAGAAAACAGGGAATAATCATTAATGTAAGGCTCCTGAGAAATCAAGAAAGTCTAGGGTCCAGATAATTTTTCCCGGCCATTGTGATAACACATCCTACCAGAAAAGAAAAACACTAACAGAACCGCAAGGGGGTGGGGGGAGGGGATAAGAAAATTAGAGTGGATGCAAGGTTTAGAGAAAACACTGAAACGTACAAGTGAGTTAACAGGAAACTAAGACAAAATGAAAAGCAAAACATTTCAACAAGACCAAACAACCACTGAAGATCAGTAATGAAAAGATGCTGGATTTAAGTGGAAGTATAGAAATCGTAAGAAAATAAGTTATATCCATGGAAGTGGATGAAGGAATGGAAGCGAGACACTTAAATCCAGTAGCTGAACATTAAAAGTTGAGAAACCGGAAGCACAAATAAAGAATTACATGTTATTCTTTGAATCATAAAATTAGAATTTAACAGGGGGAAATAAGGAAAGACAGGGTAAGAAGTGGGAAATCTGAAGATTAAAGAGATTATAATCTAATGTGGAAATAGGAAACAACCATAACATACCTGGCCATGGAAACATCTGTATCTAGGGTAACTAATTAGGCTGATTTTTATTTTTACTTCTTTTGCAGGAAGCCGCTGATTGAACATTACACCAGTCAGAACACATGAAACTGCGGTCCCTGGCACAAACTTGTTCTTTGTATCAGTTCTTGCTCAATCTCCCTTTGTCGTTCCTCCATTTCTGCCTTCACCTAGGAGGGTAAATGTCTGCTCTGTGCCAGACATACTAGAGGAGATGCTAATCTCACCCTGTAGGAGATACTCAGGATAAACAGCCAGCCACTGGTACAGTAGGATATATGTCCTCTCGGGATGCCATGGAAACACAAATAAAGCACCCAACTCAGCCTTAGGAGGCCGGGAGGCAGTTCCGGAGGAGGAACTTCAGCAGAATCCTGAGGTTAGGAGGTCAGCAAGGAAGTGGTGGGATTGGCATTTCAGACAGAGGAAACCAGACACGCAGGCTCTGAGAGCATGAAGCGCACCAGGGTAACTGTGCTGTGCACCCTCCGTCACGTGCCCCAGCCCCGCCTGACTCTTAACCACAGCAGCAGGTTGGTGGTCATCAGGCATGGGAGGAAGCATTACCCCCACACCATAACGTGATGACCCCTCTGTCCTAGATGGGGTGTTTGCATTTTCAGTAGACAAGGTCTTACTGAATCAAATGAACCAGGCTTCCTGGGGAAGAGAGATTTTATTTGTTTATTTATTTACTTACTTACTTATTCACAGAATCCTTTAAATATTTACGTACTCTGTGCCAGAATATTCTTCCTCTTTTCCTGTTTCAGACAGGGTCCTCTTTTCAGAATTATCTGAGGTTTGCATAGTATGGTCACTTCGGTTATGTATCATCTTGCTTGATTTTTGGGAGAGTTCAGAAGAAGGGCTTACGTCTTTGTTCTGTTCTTATGCCGGTCACTCCTGCACCCCTTGTTTCTGCTTAGCAGTTTTCCAGGTTTCCATTCAGGCTCCAACTCCCTCGAAACCTTTACCGTCATGTTGCTCTTTTCCTTTCCTGGATTTCTAAGCACCTTCATGCTGCTACTTTATACTACCAACCAGTATTGTTGATATTTCTGTGCCAGGCATGCCTCCCCGGTACCTTTAGAGGTTCCTGTAAATTCAAGACTAAAGTGTTTGGTTCTGTCACATTTCTCTTTGGTACTTAACTATGTTGCTGAGCATTTAAGTTATTGTTCGTTGAGGTGAGGATTCCATGATTGTTCCTGTCAATAATTATTTGGTTTTTGTGAAGGAATAAAGAAAAGTCTCATTATTGTTTCTGGATGCAACAGGAAAGATCATACAAAAAAAACCCTGAAGTTCCATTTCTCTGTAATATAACATTTTTTCAGGTTTATTGAAGTATGATTGACAAAATTGTAAGATACTGTAATACTGTATTTTATATTCTCTGTAATTTCACATTTTCATGATACCTTCCTAAAAGTTTTTCCTGACCCGATAACTAATAAATGCAAAGAAGTCAGAGGTGAAGTCTTCTTGTAAATTTGGCAGTTTAAAAAAAAAAAGAAAGAAAATGATTTTGAATTTGTGCAAATTGCTATTGATAAATTTTAATGGTGCCTAATTGCATAGATATTTTATGCCATACTATGTCTTCACTTAATAAATGCTTCAAGTATAAACAACAACTGGTATTAAATTGTGAAGTAGGGCCACTTAACCAGTTAGTCCTCAGTCCTGGGAAGATGTTCTAGAGCTGTTAACATTTTCACTGTTGAAGTTATTTTGTAATTACAAGAAGGAATAAATAGATAAAATAAGCATGCTACAGTATTAAGTGTTTATGAAAACCTCTTAACCTTCTTCTTCTGAATAATGAAAACTCCTTCCTTGAACAGGAACTTGAATATTTAATTCTTGCTTATTGTTGCATATTCTTGCTGATGTAAATGTTTTCAGAGCCTTTTATGGATGATGGTTTGGGTGAATTTAGAGAACAAGGACATTCTTTTGCTCATACAGTCTGTGTTGGACTTTGTTTGGATTATGAAGTTGTTGGTAGAATCTCTTCTTAGTGGGGATTCCTTAAGAGAATTTTAAAGTTCTCCTTCAATATGTTTGCTAGATTTTGCTTTGTGGTTGCACCCTTTCCTCTGTCTTTTCAGCCTTGGAAATGGTGACTGTTATTGAAATGCTGATTTTTTTATTTATTTTTTTTTTTTGAGAGAGCAGGAGAGGGGGAGAGGGAGAGAGAGAGAGAGAGAGAGAGAGAGAGAGAGAATATGAATCCCAATCAGGCTCCATGCTCAGCAAAGATCCCAAGGTGGGGCTTTATACCACAACTCTGGGATCATGACCTGAGCCAAGAGTCAGATGCCCAACCACCAATTGAGCCACCTAGGTGCCCGAAGTGCTAATCTTCTAAGCAGACAGTGACGCTGTCAGCACAAAGAGGAGAGAGAATGAGACTTGGGAACAGGAGCTGTTATGAGCCAGGGTTGTGGGGCAGACATGTGCTGCTAAGCTGTTTGGATTTCACACACATTGGCACAGAAAATCCCCATGGCACCAAACTGGTGGAACACTAGGACCAGATAGGATGATGCCCATAAAACTAAAGGAATTTTTTCAGTACTTAAGAATAGAGGAATTAGTATAGCCTTTTTCACATACATAACTCTTGTGAGACTAAAATTTTATTTTATTTTATTTTTTTGTGAGATTAAAATTTTTTAACTCAATCTTTGTAAATAAGTAAAAGTTGAAGATGAGGGGCGCCTGGGTGGCTCAGTCGGTTAAGCGTCTGGCTTCGGCTCACGTCGTGATCTCGCAGTTTGTGAGTTCGAGCTCTGCGTCGGGCTCTGTGCTGACAGCTCAGAGCCTGGAGCCTGCTTCGGATTCTGTGTCTCCCTCTCTCTCTGCCCCTCCCCCGCTCATGCTCTGTCTCTCTGTCTCTCAAAAATAAATAAACATTAAAAAAAAAAAAGTTGAAGATGAGATCATTGAACCTGGGACAGTTGCTCAGCTAGTAAGTAAGCTGATCTAGAATGTGGACCCCACATCTTGCTGATTTCACGACCATCTTGTGTCTTCCTTATTCCACTGTGAATACGTGTACAATCATAGGGAAGACGGGATAAGTCACAGAAAAGTGAATATTTTGCTGAAGACAGGAATACAGATCTTTTTAGCTATTCCTGATTCTGCACTTCCTTCCAGGGTTTGTGCAGCAGCATGTCTTGAAGCATTACAAATGAAACACTTAAAACCAGGTCTGTTATTGCTCTCTATTTGGATATAGTGTTGGAAGTTATCCCAAGACAGTGAGGTTATCATGGTTATCATAACACATAGCCTAAATGCTTGTGTTTTAAGGCCGCATCCTTATCTGGGAAACAGATACCACTGTGGGTAAACAGTCTGTTTCAGGATTTCAGAGTTTCACGATGCCTTGACTGTGCCTTTCAATAGTTAACTACTAAAATTGTGATACAGGCTCTTTTGCATCCACTTAATTTGAGAAAGGACTAAGGTTTCTGAGTACAGAAATTGTCTAAGCAGAAGGATGGTAGTTGTCAACGATACATATCATGACATCATGAAATCATTGATCTCTCACTGTATTAGGACACCTTTGGTAGCAAGTACACTTTCACTGCGATCCTTCACCATGATAATAAGAGACTTTCAGGAAAGATATTCTGTAAACAGGAATGATAGTTGTACCATTTCTCTGAAGTTAGTGACACCTCTGCATTTTACAGCTCAGTGTAAATGTTTCATTTCTTTTGCTAAGTAGTGGGCTTCTGGGGTGTAGAAAGCAAATATTTCCCCACTGTGTCATCTTTTCACAGTTAATACTGAGTTAATACTGAGTTAATAGTTTTATTACTTATTTGCTTTTAGTGTTACCCTTTTGTCATCTCCCCGCCAGCCAGTGCAATACTGCTAGTGACTGACTCCAAGAGGCCTAGGGCCTGCCATCCTCTGGCACTGCGTGTGGTGGTCTGCAAACTTTACCTTTGTGACTTCTTTCCCCTCTCTGGACCACTCTTCCCTTTCACTGTAACCTATTAGAAATGTGAGGATGGGTAGTGGGAAAAGCAGCCAGGGGTGGCTTCTTAAGATTTGCAAAGGGTGGCAGAGCTCTGATGACCAAATTGTGGAGCTCAGCCTGACACGTTCCAGTGTACTTCCAGGTATCTGAAACAAACTCTCCCCCCAAATCCACAACAATGGCCATGTAATTACAATTAATTAGTCCCAAGTAGTCTTGGTGTCTTCATGTGTCTTGTTGGATGGGTGGAGGTAGTAAAGTTAATACAGTAAAACCTTGGTTTGCGAGCATAATTCGTTCTGGAAATGTGCTTGTAGTCCAAAGCACTTGCATATCAAAGCGAATTTCCCCATAAGAAATCATGGAAACTCAGATGATTTGCTCCACAACCTAAAAATACTCATATAAAAATTATTGCAGTGCTGTAATATAATGCAAAATAATAACTGAAATACAAAGTATAAAGAAAAATACATAAATTAACCTGCACTTACCTTTGAAAACCTTCGTGGCTGGTGTGAGGGAGATGAGAGAGGAGGGTTTATTATGTAGGGTAACTTTCACTATCACTCACGGAATCAGTGCTATCTGTTGGCTCAATGGAATCTTTTTCTGCATGGGAGCCATTGTATATGCTTGCACGGATGCTGACTACAAGTACAGTATTAATAAACTCTTGTCATGTACTGTATTTAATCTAACTGACAATAAGGCAGCAGAGGAGAGGGTCTATATTTGCAGGTAGCCTGACCTAGAATGAAGCAAAGCATTCCTAAGCTTGCTCTTGTATGGAAAAGCAAAGGACTGTCCATAGGTACTTTCTTTGAAGTGACAAAAAATACACTAGGGCCAGTTGTGGGCACCTTCTAACATTCTGAAAAATCATTGATATTTGCCAAACACCGTGGCCTGAGACTGAGCATCCGAGCATGGGAGACCATCACCCACAATCCCTCAGTCAGAGCGAGAGAGAGCGAGAGAGAAGAACCAATGGCTCAGGTGTGATCATGTGATATTCAGTGTCATGTACTACTCGTTGTGCAAGACATCACCCATTTATCCAGTTAAAATTTATTAGAAATGTTTGCTCATCTTGTGGAACACTCACAGAACAACTTACAATCCAAGGCTTTACTGTATATATATCTTAGTATGGAATTGTAATTTTTACCAGTAAATGTAAGAGGAATAATGTATTCTAGTTTCTAGTTTCATATTATTTTCAAATACAAGCCAAAACTTATTTTCTAATTTCCTTAGACACTTATTAAGAAATTTGTTCAAACATGCTTGAATTTTCAACAAGACCACTTGGTAACTGAAACAAAGTTCAGTTTGGCCTCATTTACCTCAAGCAAAATCAGTCTCTCTCTGCAGCATGGGGGTGGTGTGGGGGGAGAGGGTGTAGGGGAGGGGGTGTGGAGTGAAGAATAGATGTGACGAAAGCAGAATTCGGGGTAGATTAGTCACCTTGGTGTTGGGATTTCTGTGTTTGCTTTTTCTTCCTCCTCTCTTCACCAGCCTACCCTGGGCATTATCAGTCTTTTTTACCTTTGTCAGTCTCTGAAGTTACACAGAATTTTTCAGGGTTTTAATTTGCACCACGGTTAACATCTCAATGGAGCATCTCTCTCCTTGTACAGACACGGATGCAGGTTCATTGTATTGTCCTTCATGGCTATATTCATAGCTCTGTTGACAGCTGCTTGAAGTGCCTTGGGTATCCAGAAGATTTGGGGGAACAGTTGAGCACTTTGATAAAGATCGATTTTATTTATCCTTACTTGAGAAAAAAATTAATGGTTTTTTTTTTCCTTTTCTGTTTAGTTGCTGATCATCTGGGCTGTGATCCTCAAACACGGTTCTTTGTCCCTCCTAATATCAAACAGTGGATTGCCTTGCTGCAGAGGGGAAATTGCACATTTAAAGAGAAAATATCACGGGCTGCTTTCCACAATGCAGTGGCTGTGGTCATCTACAATAATAAATCCAAAGAGGAGCCTGTTACCATGACTCATCCAGGTAAACAAAACCGGGGGGGTGTGAGTTTTGTTTTTCCTTCTAGATGTTAGTGCGTTGTGGGTAAGCATTCTACCACCGCTGAATCCCCATCATTTACAACATCATTCTATGGTTATATTCATTTTTTTATGTTCATTTTTGGTATTATTGTTTGTTTATTGAGATGCATGTCTTTTTCCTTTAGTTGAATCCTTTTCTTAAATAATGACCACAACAGAGTCTGTAAAACTTGCACTTACTACGTAACTGGTTGTGACTAAATTCTTAGTCATTTTACATTTCTACATTCCACTTGATAACTTTGAAAAATAACATGTATTCTATTCAGAATC
The DNA here is from genome assembly GCF_028018385.1 of Neofelis nebulosa. Lineage (NCBI taxonomy): Eukaryota > Metazoa > Chordata > Mammalia > Carnivora > Felidae > Neofelis > Neofelis nebulosa. The sequence continues at coordinate 150,230,788 of NC_080782.1, read as the reverse complement.
ACTTGTCCAGGTTATGTCATGGACTCCCAAGGATTACCTCTTCGAGAAGGATGCTTTTTATCTTATCAGGATAAATGTTGAGACTGATTCAGCGATTAGCATTACTACAGTAGAAACGGTGTTTCTTCATTTCTAATGTAACTGCTTTAATAACAGTAGTTGCAATTTATTGAGCACTTACTATACATATGCCAGGCAGTGGACTATAAGCTTTGGGGGGCGGGGAGATGTTTTATAATAGACTTTATTCTTTACAGCAGTTTTGTGTTCCCAGCAAAATTGAGTGGAAAGTACAGAGATTTCCCACACAGCCCCACACGTGAAGAGCCTCCCCCACTATCGACACCCAGCCAGAGCAGTACATTCATTACAGTCAGTGAGCCTGCATTGACTTATTATAATCACCCACAGTTCCTGGTTTACTTTGGGGGTCACTGGCTGTTCTCCATTCTGTGGGTTTGGACAGATATGACATGAATCCATCATTATGGTATCATACAGAGTATTTTCACTTCCCTAAAGATCCTCTGTGCTCTCCCTATTCATCCTTCCCCCCATCCTCCTACTTCCCCACCCCTGGAAACCACTGTTTTTTGTTTTTTGGTTTTTTTGTTTTTTGGTTTTTTTGTTTTTTACTATTTCCATAGTTTTGCCTTTCCAGAATGTCTTATAGTTGGAATTATACAGTGCATAGCCTTTGCAGACTGGCTTCACTTAGTATTATACATTTAGGTTTCCTCCATGTCTTTTCATGGCTTGATAGTGCATTTTTTGAGTGCTAAATAACATTCCATTTTCTTTTCTTTATACTTTTTTGTTTATTTTTTTTTTTTTTTTTTTTTATTTTATTTTTGGGACAGAGAGAGACAGAGCATGAACGGGGGAGGGGCAGAGAGAGAGGGAGACACAGAATCGGAAACAGGCTCCAGGCTCCGAGCCATCAGCCCAGAGCCTGACGCGGGGCTCGAACTCACGGACCGCGAGATCGTGACCTGGCTGAAGTCGGACGCTTAACCGACTGCGCCACCCAGGCGCCCCTATACTTTTTTGTTTAATGGTTTATTTCTGAGAGAGAGACAGAGACAGAGAGCGAGCAGGGGAGGAGCAGAGAGAGAGGGAAACAGAATCCGAAGCAGGCTCCGGGCTCCAAGCTGTCAGCACAGAGCTGAACCCATGAACTATTGAGACCATGACCTGAGCCAAGTCGGACGCTTAACTGACTGAGCCACCCAGGCACCCCAATAATATTGCATTTTCTAGATATACCACAGTTTATCTCTTCACCTCCTGAAGGACATCTTGGTTACTTCCAAGTTTTGGCAGTTATGAATTAAGCTGGTATAAACATTTGTGTGCAGATTTTGTGTGTGCCTAAGTTTTCACATCCTTTGGGTAGATAGTAAAGAGTGTGATTGCTGAGCTGTTTAGTAGAAGCATGTTTCATTTTATAAACCGCCAAACCATCTTCCCCAGTGGCTGTACCATTTTGCGCTCCCACCAGCAGTAAATGAGAGCTCCTGCTGTTCCACATCGTTGCCAGCATTTGGTGCGACCAGTGCTCTGGATTTTTGCCATTCTAATAAGGTATTTTAATTTGTGTTTCCCTGCTGACATATGATATGGAGCTTTTTAATACATATTTTCTTAGTCCTCACCATAACTGCATGGTGCAGGTACTCTCCCATCTTACACATCAAGAGAATTGGCAACAGGAGGGAGACTGAGCATAGGTCCGCCAGTGGTCTCTGATCTCTGAAGTTTAGTTCTGTATTCATAAGTATTTTAATTTTTTTTTTTTTATTTTTGAGAGAGAGAGAGAAAATGAATGAGTGGGGGAGGGGCAGAGAGAGAGGGAGACACAGAATGTGAAGCAGGCTCCAGGCTGTCAGCACAGAGCCTGACATGAGGCTCGAACTCACGGACCATGAGATCATGAGATCATGACCTGAGCCAAAGTTGGATCCTCAACCAACTGAGCCACTGAGGCGCCACTGTGTTGATAAGTATTTTAAAGGTAAATGACTTATTTAAAGAATTAACTTTTAATCATATAATCATGTAATCCATTTTTTTTTTTTTTTTTGAGACAGAGAGACGGAGCATGAACGGGGGAGGGTCAGAGAGAGGGAGACACAGAATCTGAAACAGGCTCCAGGCTCTGAGCAGTCAGCACAGAGCCTGACGCGGGGCTCGAACTCACGGACCGCGAGATCATGACCTGAGCCGAAGTCGGACGCTCAACCGACAGAGCCACCCAGGCGCCCCTGTAATCCATTTCAGACCATTACCTTTCAAAGGCGTCCTCATCCTCACTGAGAGTCACCTTTTGTGTGTATTTTGATAGAGTAATGAGATGGATTTAAATTTCATTCTGTGATTTTTCTTCCTTTCAAGTTAAACCTTTTAGGACTGTATTTTTTGTAGTTGCAAAACTGACACATGCTCACTGCAGAAAAACTGAAATTGTAGGAAAGCATAAGTAATGAAATCGCAAGAATGAGTGATTTTCACTCTCCAGGGATCTCTGGAGACCTGTAACTTTTAATTTCTTCAGGGAAACCAAAAGGAGATTAAGGGCCAGTCTGATTCAGCTGGCCATCTGTGTGGGAACTCTGGACTAGAGACAGTGGCTTTTCTGCTCTGGGCCTCAGAGCAGGTGCCAGTTTGTTCTCCTTGGCTGTTTAAGAGTCATGAAAAACTATTTGAAATTTTGGACCTGATCATTCCATACTGATTTCTTCTTACTGAAAACATGAAGAAAAATGGAGAGGGAGAAACTCATCTGAGCAAAATATATTTTCCTTTTCTGGTGATGTTATTTTACATATGCAAAACTGCAGAGAAGTAGCTAGAACAAGTCTTTCTCAAATATGAGATCTGAGGATTATAAGAGAGGAAATTGATACCCTTTTTTATTTTTTAAATGATTTTTGTTTTAAAAAGGAAAGAAACCTGTATAAATTAGCACAGATTTCCATCTGTGTTCCTTGAAATGTAAGTTAATTCATATATGTTCATAGATGACCCATGGCAGAAAAAAGGTAAATGGTAAAATAAATTTAGGAAAATGCTTGAAATGTAGTCTACTTGTAGTGGCTCCTGGTAGACATTCTGAGGCCTCTGAGGAGTGTTAGAGTTAAGAACTTGTTCTACCTAGATTAATCTGTGATTTCCCAAACTTACTTAACCATGTAATCCTTTTATTACAGCTTAGGGTATCATAGCACAGGTAGGGAAATTTAGGGCTAGAGTTTGTGGATATATTCTTAGGAAATGGAACCTTGATGAGGCAAATGGAATAAAAGTAGATGTATGAGCAGTAAGAAATGGCTTCATGTTCTAATTAGACACCTAAAAAATCAGAGTAAGGTGGGAAAATAAATTGGTACAATACTTCAGAGAGAAATTTGGCATTACGTGATATTGTTAAAGAATGCATATTGTGATACAGTAATTTCATGCCTATATACATACTCTAGAGTATTTTTCAGTACTTCAGTGTACGATAGACCACCTGGGCATTTCGTTAAAATGCAAATTCTGATTCAGCATATCTGGGGTACAGCCTGACAGTCTGTATTTTTAACAAATTTCCAGGTGATGCTAATGCCTCTAGTCCACAGATCTTGCTTTGAGAAACAAGGAAGTGAAAACAGGAAACCTAGGTTTTAGTCCCAAATTTCCCACTGACTTGCTCCGTGACATAGGACAAGTTGCTTCCTGTCTGGAAAGGCCTCTTGTGACTTTAAACCTAGATTCTGTGAAAGGCCATGCATCCCCAGTGTGAAGGATAACCACTGTTTATCCTTCTCAGGAGATCTCCCACTTTCTACCTCCAGCCGTGTGGGAGCCAGTGGGAGATTTCACATAGTTACACAAACATTTACAGTCCCTCTCTGTCATCCTCTTGTTACTCTGGATATGTGCATGGGACACAAACAAGAGTATTCATAGCAGCATTGTAACAGCAAAGTACTGGAAACACCCAGATGTCCATCACAGGAGAACAGAGTGATTATGGCATATTTGTATAGCAATTAACTGTCAGTGAATTAAAGCCACATGTATTTATATGAATAAATGCCCAAAACACAATAATGAGCAAAAAAGAGTAAGTTGTAGAAGAATATGTACAAATAGCAATTGAATGTTAAAAAAATGCAAGACAGCAGTTGCCATATACGCATGTACATAGGTATGAAATAGCAAAAACACACATTAGATTAGCAAATACCAAATTTTGGGATCATGGTTCTTTCCGGAGAGGGAAATTTAAGTAGGATCAGGGAGAATAAATGAGGTTCAGACATATCTGTAATGTGTCACTTCTTAAGCTGAGGGTTGAGTACAGAGATATTCATTGTATTCTCTATAATTTTTTGGTTTTTGAAATCTGTCAAAATTCCTAAGAAAGAAAAGCTCTATAAAGGATCAAAAGGTAAATAGAAGGGTGGCATCTCTGGCTGTGACCAAGTGAGGAGATCAGCAAATTTTCTTAAAAGAAAGCAAGTATACAACTGAACAGAACTGACAGAAGCATCCACTTCAGTGTTCTGGAAATCAGCCAGAGGCATACAACGATCTGAGGCACGTTTATGTTTTGAAAAACTGCCAAACTTTGGGTAAGAACAATGGGAAGCTGTGGTGTTTGGCCAGGGGCTGCTTCCCACACTCCCCAGGCTATGCTGCATGGAGTTTCTGCCAGAGTGGAGCGAGTGGCAAGGTCTGATAGCTTGCTCTGCAGGGACGGAAAGGTGGGTGATACGCATGCCTGACCTGTTGTCCTTGGAAGTGACTTTGTGGGGACAGGGAGATAGAGAAAGGCCAGTGTCTGTCTCTCCCAGCCCAAGATTGTAGCCAGCTGTGTTCTTGCCTGAGACCATACGCTCCGTGGTGACCACTGAGCTGGAGCTGTTTACACTCCTGGATGACCCTGAGACTATGATGTGCACACACATAGGAGACTCAAAAGGGACCTATAGAAGTAACCCAAGCAGGATTGGAAGTGGCCAGAACTTTGAACTTTCTCTCCTGACAACCAGATCCATTAGCAGATGACAGAAGCCTGACTAATTTGAGATGTTTGAGTACCACCTGTGTCCAGGAACTGGCTGACAGCTAGTTTCTATGAGACACAGTGGCAGTCCTTAGGAAGCTAGTCTAGAGAAGAAGGAAGAAAAGAATATTGAAAAAATATGAAACCGAGCAGAGACATCAGTGGCTGTGCACCAGAGAGGAAGTATATTTCACAGGTGTGGCCCAGTAACGTTACTAAACAAAACGAGCAAACAAGACAACAACAGCAACCTTAAAGGCAAAAAAAAGATCAGAATTCAGAGTTGCAACAGTATATTGTCTGAAATGTCTTGTTTCATAATGTTAGCATAAAGATGACAGGCTGTGCAAAGAAGCATGAAACTGCAGTTCATTCTCAGAAAGAGTCTGCAGAACCTGCCTCTGTGTTCCCAGGTGTGAACTTAGCAGAGGCAGACCTCAAAGGGATTAATGTTAAGTATGCTCAAAGAAGTAAAGGAAAACATGATAACAGTGAATGGCACCAATGAGCCAATGCATAGAGACTCTCAATAAAGGATGTAAAACTTACCAAAAAGAGCCACGTAGAAATCATGGAATTGAAGAGTATGATTTTGGAAATGAAAAACATCACTCGAGGACTTGAGCAACAGAATCAAAATAGCAGAAGAAAGAATCCGTGAGCTTGAAGATAGAGCAATAGAGATTATCCACTCTGAAGAACAAGTTTTAAAAAAATTTTTGAAGAAAATGAACAGAAGCTCAAAGGCCTGTGGGACCCTCTCCCAGAGGAGAGGAGAGAAAGTGACAGGAAAAAATATTTCAAGAATTAATAACTGAAAGCTTTCGAAATAGGATGTTTTGTAGAAATTGTTAAGAGAGTCCTCAAATTCAGAGTCCTTAGGGTAGCCCAGATAATTTTGAAGAACAACAACGATGTTGAAAGGCTTCATGCTACTTGATTTAAAAACTTCAGTAATCATAGGGCATTGCGGCATTGGCGTAAAGGATAGGCATTTAGACCGATGGATCTGAATTGAAAGTCTAGAAGTAAAATCCTTCTTTTATACTCCATTGCTTTTCAGCAAAGGTGCCATGACATTTTGGTGGGGAAGAGATAGTCTTTTCAGCAGGTGGTGCCAGAAGAGTTGTTTGCCAGATGCAAAAGACAAAAAGGAACTAAGACCTTTACCTTATACTGTATAAAAGTTACCTCACAATAGATATTAGACAAAATGTAAGAAGTAAAACTATATACACTTGTACAAGAAATCATAGGAGAAAGTCTTTGTGATTTGGGACAGAAAGTTCTTACTCAAAAAGCACTATCCATAAAAGACAAAAACAGTGTTAGTCATCAGAAGTAAAATACCTTGTTATTCAGAAGACACCATGAAGAAAATGAAAAGACAAGCCGCAAACTGGGAGAAAAGATTTCTGACTCATAGATCTGATAAATGATTGGTATATGAAGAACTCATAAATTGATAACAAGACAACCTAATTTTACAACAGGCAAAGGATTTAATGATTAACCGTTTCATTATTCATTAGAAAACAATCAAAACAACAAACAACAATGAGATGTTATTTCATACCTCTAGAATGACTATAATAAAAAAAGTCAGATATTACCACGTTTTATTGAGGATGTGGGTAAACTGAAACCCTCATGTATTGTTGGTAAGAATGTGAAATAGTACAATCAGTTTGGAAGGGTTTTTTTTTTAAGTTAAGCATAAATTTACCATATGACTCTGCAGTCCTGCTCCTAGGAATCTACCCAAGAGAAAAGAAAACAATGAAATATACACACAGAAACTTGTACGTGAATACTCATTGCGTTATTTACAATAGCTAAAATAGTGGAAACAATGTGAATGTTCATCAGCTGGTGAGTAGAGAAGCAAAACATGGCACATGCATAGAACAGAATACAGTTCAGCAATTAAATGGAATTAACTACAGATACCTGCAACAACAATAAGTCTCAAAAGCATTATGCCACATGAAATGCATGTATTCTGCATATAGCGTGATTTCATTTACGTGAAATGTCTAGAAAAGTCACAAAGAGACAGAAGCTGCACAGGTCAGTGGATGTGTGTGGGTTGGGGGCTGGGTGTGAAGATTAACCATTTGGGCATGAGGGAACTTTTGGGGATAATAGAAATATTCTAGAACTAAGTTGTGGTGGTGGTTGCACACCCCAATAAATTTATTAAAACCATCGAATTTATACTTTACAAAAAGTGGATGTGATGGCATGTAAGTTATACTTCATTCAGCTGTTGTTCAAAAGTTCAGGGGTGCCTGGCTGGCTCAGTCAGCGGAGCGTGTGACTCTTGATCTCAGGGTCATGAGTTTGAGCCCCACATTGGGTGTAGACATTTAAAAAAAAAAAGTGTAATGCAGGCTAAAGTTCAGAAGCAACACAAAGATTCTTAAACTGGAAGTTTTCTTTGAGTTGTATGCCCTTACGTATTCTTACTTTGAGAAACTTACAGTAAGTATTCATGAGGTGATCTCTTGTGACTTTGGTTCTCATTTTAAGTATTTAGGGTAGGACATTAAAGAGCATATAAGGATAGAATGATATTAAAATGCAAGCAATTAAAATGTGAAAATAAAGACAGTCACTTTGCTTGCGTAGAGACATGCTAAGTGCCTGTGTGTTTGAGACAAAAAGATTAACTCTTGAGTCATGACCTAAACACAGAGGTTAGTTATATATTTTTAGAGTTAGAAAGTCTTTATTGCATCCGAACTGCTCTAGATTGGTGTAGTTTATTTAATCTGAAAAGTTACATAGATTATTTAAATGAAAGCATGTTTGTATTTAAAAGCAGTGGAAGTAAATCCATTCATTGAAAAGATTTCTGAAAAACAATTTTAATTTTTACTTTAAAAAAATGTTAATTTTTGAGAAAGAGAAAGCACATGCTTGAGCCAAGGGAGGGGCAGGGAGAGAGGGGGGCGGGGAGACAGGATCCAAAGTGGGCTCTAAATTGGCAGCACAAAGGCCGATTTGGGGCTTGAGCTCAGGAACCGTGAGATCATGACCTGAGGGGATCAGACGCTTGACTAAGCCACCCAGGCGCTCCTAATTTTGACTTTCAATTAGAGAAAAATTAAAATGCCATTTTGTGCAAACAAGCTCATTATGGGGTGTGAAAGGGTTTGAGATGTTTCTCCATAAGAGTTTTTGCCCTTTCTTCTTTGAGCCCCTAGGCGTTTGTTCTGTCTTCTGTTTTCCAAACAGAATTCACTCTTGGTTTCAGTCTCTTCTCCAGTGGTGGTGCATTTGTTAACATATTCATCACCTCATAAAAACACTGTGGGGTATTTTGTCTTACAGATCTCTGTTTCTATAGGAATCCCACTCTTTTATTCATCTTTCAGAATCATATTTAAGGGTGTGTCACTGACCTGTAATTTGCCATGGCATTCTCATCTTTTTAGTTACAAAAACAAAATCCTATAAAATAATGAAAAGAGTTTGGCATTGATGGTCACAAGATTGGAATTGGTGTCCTAGACCCACTGACGACTGGCTTTGGGGCTCTAGGATAAACCATTGGCTTCGTTTGTAAAACAGTGAGAGCACCTGCCTAATCACCTAACAGGATGATTGTGAATTTATTGCGATAACGAATTTGTTAAATTGTGCCGTTTTTGTTATTCTTTATTCTTGTGCCTATAGAGTGAGCACTATCTCTTTTGTAATTATGAAATCAATATGTTTCTCTAAGACTAGTACTTATTTTTTTTAATTTCTGAGTATACTTTCTTCATTCTTCTGGTCTTAGTATAAAATAATTAATCAACACGTATTAAATTACATTTGTTCTGTGCCAAGCATTCTGTGATGGACACTGTAGGGATCTACAGAAGAAGTATATGCAAGTACATGCTCTTAAGGAACATTTACTCCAACAGAGAGACAAACATGCAGGAAATAATTGGGACCCACTGAGTGCTGACTTAACAGGATAAGACCTAGGGATACCAAGGAAGACTTACTCTGATGGCTGGAAGGAACTTATCAGAGGACTTCACAGTGGAGGCTTTCATTGTGCTGGGCCCTAAATGGTGGTCAGGATTTGACCAAAGACAGTCTGTAGGGTAATCATATGAGTCAGAAACCTGCCTGGAGGGGCAGGAGTCTGAGGATGAATGGTAGAAAATGAGGCTGTGGGCCCACTGACAGCAAGCAGAGGGATTTGGGTTCTATATGCTAATTCATCAGCATAGTTTTCTGAGCTCCTGTCAGTTCTCCTGATGTAAACAGGACCCACATGATACCTGCTTTCATGGAGTTAAAATCAAGCAGAGATGATAAACACTGAATTAGAAATCATAATTATGGGGGTGCCTGGGTGGCTAAGTTGGTTAAACGTCTGACTTTGGATTTCGGCTCAGGTTGTGATCTCATGGTTCGTGGGTTTGAGCCCCACGTCGGGCTCTTTGGTGACAGTGCAGAGCCTGCTTGGGTCTCCTTCCTTTCTTGTCTGCCCTTGCCCTGTTCGTGTGCGTGCACTCTCTCTTCTCTCTTTCTCTCTCAAAAGAAATACACATTAAAAAAAATTATGATGAAAAGTCTTTATGAAGGAGACTTAAATCCACGGAATCAGAGAGGGCCACCCTGAGGAAATGACATTTGAATAGGAAATCACAAGTTGAGGAGAGTCTTCTAGGCAGAAGAATCCTCAGGGGTGAAGGCTCTGAGGTGGGAAAAACACAAAGTTTAGGTACTGGAGAGTGAGGGGAGTTTGGCTAAAGGGGTGGACAGGGTAATAATGAATTGGGCTAAAAGGCCTCATCCTCAAAGCAGACATGTGCCCAAGGTAAGGACCAGTTATTAGTGATGGCAGGGATTTGGAAAGACAAAGGAAGTGTAGTTCTCGGCCGGCAAGCCTGATGTCACCTAACTCGAGTGCCTCCTCGGTCCCAGTGCTCTGCAAGGGGCCCTGCAGTGTGGTGTCACACACTGGCCAGGCCACAGCACTAGGCAGTTCGCAGCTCTTCTCCGTAGATGGTTGCTGTCTTGAGCAGCTAGAAAGTTCTTCCTGGCCTCTCTGGCACCTAAGTGTGGGCTTGGGAAACCCAGCAGGAGGCATCGGGTTTGGGATGTAGAGGGAAGGACTAGTGGGGAAATAGGTCCCACAAAGCATGGGTCGCCTCCCCCTAGGGGAAGAGCCTGGAAGCAGGAAGGCCCTGGGAAACTGGCCCCTGGCTGATTAGCATTTCTCATGGTGTCAGTGAGACATTGGTTACAGGAAGATCCTGTTTCAGCCCAGAGCCAAGTGAGACTGGGATGGATGGGAAGAGGGTGAGATTAAACAGCACAGGCTCGGCACATACATCATCTCAAACTTTCTCCAGCCTCCGGCATTTCAGTGCAACAATGCTCAACATGCCACAGCTCTCTGCTCTTCTGTTTCTGCTGTACTCCTTACATGCTGAGAAGCGCTTGCTGTCCTGGCTCATCAGTGTGCCCCTGTCCCTCCACAGACCCCCTTCTCTCCCTGTGGGGTGGCACTGCCCACCTGAAGTTCCAGGACCCTTGCACCAGCGGCACTGGATGCCCCCTGCAACTTATAACCCATAATCTCCTGGAGTGGACCCAAAGATCCATGTCTTAGCCCTCCCCTGCTCGCATGTCAATTCTGCCTACCCTCCATTTTAGTCAAGAAACCTTAGATTTGTACCCCTCTGTGCTGTGCATTGTAATGTGAACTAATACGAATTGGTAAGAGTCCAAAACCAAAAGACACCTGGATGATGCCCTCAGTGAGTTTACAGTTGAAAGCCTCTGCAGTCTTCAGAGGGCCTTTTTTTGTACCGCTCTGACAGTACCACCCTTCTCCTTTTATGTTGTTGTTTGCGTATTTGATTGGCAGAAGGGAAAAGACTGCTCATTTCTTTATGTGAAAGTGTGCCTTTCCCATTGTCTGCAGTGGTCAGCAGAATGCCTTGAGCAAAATAAGTGTGTACTGCATTGAAATTATTTTATTAAAATATTTAGTTTTTATTGAGCTTTTCCTTCCATTTAAGGATAGAGTTTATAACTGATTTAAAAATTACAGTGTTAAGTACCAGTATTTTGTTTTCTTCCTTTGTCAGTGATGTTTCAAGAGCTTGCTTGTGTTGGTTCTAATGAATGCCCTTCATCTGCGGCCTGAAGGACATCTTTCCCAGTGCAGTGTCTGTGACATCATTGACAGGAAAGACAGCTCAATTTGTGGTTTTATTTGTTACCTCTAGTTAGTAGAATGAGTTCTTTGTAATGTAGTTAGCGGATGTGTGGTAGTATATATAAAAGGGAAGTTATGGGCTCTTGGATAGTTTAAAATAATGTACATTTGTCTGAAAGTTAAGGATTTATTTTCTTGGACTTTAAAAATTTATATAGGCTTTTCTGTTACCGTTTAACAGTCTTAAATTGTATCAAATCATCAAGTTGGAAATGTCTTATACTTCTATCTGTGTGTCTGTAAGAATCTGTGGATAAATCTGTGGACATTCTTTTCACTGTTAGTAGGAAAATGTAATTTAGATAAAGATGTAACCAAATAATAATGTTGCTTTTTAATCTTACCAATCAGCAGTATCAGGTCCTTCTTACTGTTCCTTTGGCTGGTTGAACAGGATTTGCTGAATGGCCCTTCATCTTTTTTCCCATCATATTCTCTTAAAAAAAAAAAAAAAAAAAAAAAACTTACATAGCTCTATGTTTATTGTGTAGCAATAAATTAAAAAATATCACACTTTGTAAAATATCAAAATTCACTTTGTGAATATAAAAAGATGACTTTATGAAAGCCAGTAAAGGTATATCTAAACATCCTGCAAAATATCTTTAAATATCAATAATTTGGGCCACTTAGTGTTAATCTAGTATCTTTATCCTTTAAAAAAAAAAACATCAAAAAATAAATAATAGTCATACTGTTATTTTAGTGTTTAAAGTTTTTTGGATCTTACTGAATATGGATTTAATTGCCTCAGAAAAGATGGAGCCTGCAGTTTAAATGCACTGCTGTGGCAGGAAGTAAGTGTTTAAATTGTGTGTATCTTTTTGCCGGAGTTGGCAGATATTTCTCCATGTGATCCATACACTCTTTAGAAAATTCAGAATTAGCAAAAAAAAAAAAAAAAAAAAAAAAAGGTAAAATTGAAACACTTAATGGAACAGAATGGAAAACCCAGAAATAAACCCATGACCTTTATCTTTGGCAAAGCAGGAAAGAATATCTAGTAGGAAAAAGACTGTCTCTTCAACAAATGGTATTGGCAAAACTGGACAGTGACATGTTGGAGAAACTGGACCACTTTCTTACACCATACACAAAAAGAAATTCAAAATGGATTAAAGACTTACATGTGAGATCTGAAACCAGAAAAATCCTGGAAGAGTACATAGGCAGTAACCTCTTTGACATTGGCTGTAGCAGCTCTTTTCTAGATGTGTTTCCTGAGGCAAAGGAAACAAAAGCAAAAATAAACTATTGGGACTTCATTGAAATAAAAAGCTTCTGCACAGCAAAGGAAACAATCAACAAAACTAAAAGGCAACCTACGGAATGGGAGACGATATTTGCAAATGACAGATCAGATAAAGGGTTGGTATCCAAAATATATAAAGAACTTCTAAATCTCCACACCTAAAATACAAATAATCCAGTTTAAAATGGGCAGAAGACATGAACAGATATGTTTCTAAAGAAGACATCCAAATGGCCAATAAACACATGAAAAGATGTTCATCACCACTCATCATCAGAGAAATGCAAATCAAAACTACAGTGAGATGTCACCTCACACCTGTCAGAATGGCTAAAGTCAGCAACACAAGAAATGAGGTATTGGCGAGGATGCAGAGAAAGAGGAACCCACATGCACTGTTGGTAGGAATGCAAACTGGTGTACCCAGTGTGGAAATCAGTATGGAAAATCCTCAAAAAGTTAAAAATAGAACCTCCCCATAATCCAGCAGTCGCACTAGTGGGTATTTACCCAAAAAATACAAAAACACTAACTCAGAGGGATACATGCACCCCTATATTTATAGCAGCATTATTTACAATAGACAAGTTATGTAAGTAACCCAAATGTCCATTGATTGATGAATGGATAAAGAAGTGGTATATATACACAATGGAATATTATTCAACCATAAAAAGTAATGGTATCTTGCCATTTGCAATGACATGGATGGAGCTGGAGAATATAATGCTAAGTGAAATAAGTCAGAGAAAGACAAATACCACATGATTTCAATCATGTGTGGAATTTAAGAAACAAATAAGCAAAGGGGAAAAAGAGACACACCAAGAAGCCGACTCTTAACCATAGAGAACTGATGGTTACCAGAGGGGAGGTGGGTGGGGGATGGCGGAAATAGGTGATGGGGATTAAGGAGTATACTTGTCATTGTGAGCACCAGGTGATGTATGGAAGTATTGAATCACTATTTTGTGCTCCTGAAATTAATATAACATTACATATTAACTAACTGGAATTGAAATAAAAACTAAAAAAAAAAAACAAAAACAAAAAAACAAAAAAACTGAAACACTTAAGCAGTAGCTTTTTAAAAATAAAAATCACTTGTAAAAGAATAACTGCTGATGATTCCATTCAGAAACTTTTCTAGAAGCTCTGAAGTTTTCCTTTACTTCTCTGAATCTTAATTTACGTGGCGGTGAAGCCCCTCCATCTGCCAGAGACTTGAGACAATGTATCTACTAGCCTTCTGACCTTGCAGGCTCTGTATCCCAAGACGGTTGCTTAAACTCATCACTTGATTTGCCTTTTTACCTTTCTTGTGCTTATCTTTTCCTCACCAGCAGTGAAAGAGAGGAGGAAGCCAGAATCATATAAGGGATTGACAGAGGTTTAGAATAGCGTAGAAATCCATTCCAAAGTTTACAGGATGGAAGACACTTCTTACTTGATAGCTGTTCACATGCTGCTGACCTGGATTTGCAGTTGCAAGCTCAGAGTGAGTCCCACAGGCCAGGCTACTAGGGATGGTGGTGGCATGCCTTCGAGGCCCGGTGAGGAGGCCCCAACCCTGACTGATGCCTTACAGTGTTCGTGCTCGTCAGGTCAGGGTTTTTAGGGTGTGGGGAGTGAGGGATATTTGAGGCAGGATAATTCTTTGCTCTGCAGGTTTGCCCTTGGTGTTATATAGCGTTTAATCTCCCAGGCCCATGCCTCCCTAGTGCCAATGACACCTGTCCGTCTGTGTGGCAGTATAAAACCCTTCCCCAGAGTTTGCGGACTTGTCCCGAGAGGCCTTTTCTGCCCCTCTGAGACCCACTGTCACACTCCCAAGTCTGTGGGATGTGTAGAGGAGGAATGAAAGGGGGTCCCTCGGTGGTGGTAGAGGGCGGGGAGGATGGGAATGGCAAAATGATGAAAGAAAAACGATAGGCTTTTATATTTACCCACAGAGTAGCATGTCTGGTGTCCTTGTTCCTCTGTCTCCCTGGTCCCAGGTTCTGTCTGGTGTCCTTTCCCTGTCAACGTAGGTAGTTTTTACCATTTCTCATAATGCAGATCTGCTGGGAATGAAGTCTCTCATCGTTTATCCGAAAGTGCCTTTTCTGACATCATTTTTCAAGAACATGGACACAGAATTCTGAGTTGATGGTATTTTCCTTTCAGCACCTTAAAAAGTGTTGCGACTTTGTTTTCCAGCCTCCGTTTTTCCTGATGGAAAGATGTTCTTTTATGTAATGAGTCTTTTTTTAAAAAATAAACTGTATTTTTTTAAGAACTGTTTTACATTTATAAAAAAAAAATTGCAGAGATAATACAGAGAATTCCCATAGACCTGCACCCAGTTTCCTCTATTATGTAACTAACATCTTACAGTGTGGTACGTGTGTTATAATTAATGAACCGATCAGTATAAGTACATCATCATCAACTACAGTCTGTACTTGATTCACATTTCCTTAATTTTTACATAATGTCCTCCGCCTGTGCCAGGGTCCTATCCAGGAGGGGATGTCGTTGTATCTCCTTAGTCTTTGGCTGTGACACTTTCATGGACTTCCCTTGTTTTTGATAACCTTGACGGTTTTGGGGAGTGCTGTTAGGTATTTTGAAGGATGTCCTTCAGTTGGGATTTATTTGATCTTTTTTTCATGATTAGACTGAGGACGTGGGTTTTTGAGAGGAAGACCACAGGAGTAAAGTGTCATTCTCAACATCCTATCAAGGATACATATTATCACCATGAATGATCACTGTTGGTGTAGACTTTGGTCACCTGGTGTTTGTCAGGTGTGTTTTCAGCCTTCTCCACTGGAAAGCTCCTCCTCTTCTCTCTCTTCCATAAAGGAGGTCACCATGCACAGCCCACACTTAAGGAGGGGGAAGTTCAGCTTCCCCTCCTTAGGGCAGAATGTTACTTATCTGGAATTATTCTGCATGGATAATTTGTTTCTTCTCTACTTATAAATTTGTTCAGTCATTTATTTATATCAGTTTGGACTCATGGATATTTATTTTATACTTCGTATTGTAATATAATACTGGGCTTATTTTTGTTGCTCAAATTAAATTATATTTGGCCATTAGGAGCTCTTTCACTTGGCTCCTGCGTCCTTTGACATGCACCCATTACCATGGGTATTGGTTTTTTGTTTGTCTTGTTTTTGAGCACTTTCTTCCTTTCTGGTGCTGTGAGATGCTCTGGGCTCGTCCTATATATAGTTTCTGTCCCAGCCCGAGAATCAGCCATTTCTCCCAGGAAGCCTGGTTTCTGGTTTTGGAGAATGACACTAGAAGCCAAGCTCTGGGCATTAGATGTGCTCATTACTATGAGGTTCTGTTGCTTCTGGGTCCTCTCAGCTGACAGAGCAAGGAGATCTATGTATGTATTCCAGCCCTTGTACATACACGTATCCATAAGTACTGTTGTGTGTAACCTTCTGTGTCTGTATTAAGCTAAGAATGCGTTCATCCCGATGTCACCAACCCTAATCCATGACCACTTGCATCATGCTAGGCCCTTGCTTACCTTAAACTGCCACTTGAAAAGTGAGAAAGCTGGCTCCCACCTCCCACCATCCGTTTTCTTGTTGATCACAGAGCTCTCAGACTTACAGATTTTTAAACACAAATAACAGCTCTGAAGGCTTTTAGAGTGCCGATGGTCAGCGTGCCAGCTGACAGAGGCTGCTTCCCTTGCATGTCTTCCCTGGGTGGAACGCCCCACTCAGTACTTAACCTTTCTTTCTCCTCCCATTTAAAATTCTTTTATCGAAAACTTGTAAGAAAATACAAATGTAAGTATCTTAGCTTGAAAATAACACAAAACTAGGTGGATCTTGGAACACATGTAACAACAAAAAGAAAATACTTATTGAGTGAACCTGTAGGTGGGTTCAAAAAATTAGTAACGGGTTCATGGAGACCTGGCTTAGGTAACAGTTCCAAGTGGGAACCTTCCATCCTATAAGCTCTGCGTACACTAACGTGAGCCATGGCTGCTAAAAATATGTTGAAAACTCAGACCGTATCCTTGTGAACACAATTTTCAGAATATCATGATATTCATAATACTCAGATGTAGGGAGAGGTTAGCCTCATGCTGCTCTTGATATTGGATGGGTTGTATTCATTTTTAGCATTTTTAGCATTTTATTTTAATAAAAGGCATTGAAAAAATGTCCACAAAAGAACAGGATGGAAAAAAATCTGTAAACAGTGTTTTACCATTTAGAATTTGAGCATCAAAGTGAATAATGCTAGTAATGATTTTAGCCCATTAAGTAAAATAAGAAACATGAGTTCATACTAATCTAAAAAGTAAAAGAGTAAATTGAAATTTTGATGAGGAATGCAATATTTTACCTACTCTCAAAATACCTCCTCCCCACAGAATATTTATTAATTCCAAAGGGGGAGAAGAGTGACTTTGCAGTGGAAATGCCTGGAGAACATCACTTGTACAAAACCACATGATCAAAGTGAATTTCATCAGTATTGGGATGTGTCATAACTGTCCACCACCTGGTAGGACACACCGGAAAAAGCACAGCATCGCTTCTTTTGATGTTGCTGCCAGAAGTGCATGACCTGAATCTAGCCCTGAGGAAACACCAGATAAATCCAGAATGAGGGACATTCTGCAGAGTCACTGGGCTGTATATAATCTTCAAAAGTGTCAAAGTCATGGACATCAAGGAAAGTCTGTACCAGACAGACAGCGAGTCATGAGATGTGATGGCTGAATGCAGTGCGTGGCTCCGATCCGGACCTGCTCCAAGGAACCTTGTTGGGAATTGGGGACACTTGAATGGACTCTGAGATGAGGCAGTAGTAATGTGTCCGTGTTCATTTCCTGGTTTGAGTGGTTGTACTCTGTCCACAAATGGTTTTTGTTTGTAGGAGAGTACACACTAAGTGTTTGGAGGGGATGACCCATCACGCCAGTAACTTTCTCTTGAATGGTTTGGGGAAGAGAGATTTTCATACAATACTTCCAGCTTTTCTATGTCAGGTTCTTTAAAAATATTTTTTAGGGGTGCCTGGGTGGCTCAGTTGGTTAAGCATCTAGCTTCAGCTCAGGTCATAATCTCACGGTTCGTGAGTTCAAGCCCCGCTTCAGGCTCTGTGCTGACAGCTCAGAGCCTGGAGCCTGCTTTGGATTCTGTGTCTCCCTCTCTTTCTGTCCCTCCCCTGCTTGCTCTCTTTCTTTCTTTCTCTCTCTCTCTCTCAAAAATAAACAAACATTTAAAAAGAATTTTTTTAAATGAATAATTTGGGATTCTAGGACTAGTTAATATGGAGAAAAGTCCGAAGTGGAGTACCAGAGATGTCTTTGACTATCTGAAGGACTGTTGCACGGAAGAGGAATTTTCTTCCATTCCATGATGTACAGCTTGAAGTTGGAGTGTTTCTTACATTTGCCAGCATCTTCCAACATATTGGCAGGATTTTTTTCATGGTATATACGATACACCTCACAGTTTCGATACACCTCACAGTTGATGATATTTTATACCATCGATAAGTGAAATGCAGTTTATTTATTTGGTGGTGGTTCTTGAGAGAAGAGAACCAAGAGCCACGAATGGGCATTTAGGAATCAAGATTTTAATTAGGGGGAAGACCTTTCTCGTACTTAAAACTACCTGTGCATAGAACTAGCTACCTAAAATGGTAAGTTATTTGTATTGTGTTGAAGAGGACCCCTAAGATCTCTCTTAATTAGAAGATTCTGTGACTCTGCTGACCAGTGATTGTCTTCCCAGGTACCCCTCCCTCCCTTTCTGCCTCTAGATGAAAGAGAAAAGTGGCTTTCTCTTCCATGCCAGGCTTGTTCCTACCATCTTTCCTTTTTTGACTTGGGAGAAACAAACAGATTACATGATGAGTACACACAGGAGATGGAGTAAGAAAAGAAACTGGCATTTGAGCACTGGGTGTGGAGCCTTTGCTCTACTTGGTGTGAGTCTGAAGAACTTCCTGCTGGAGGAATCAAGGAATGAGGGTTTAGTAGACCCTCATTCTTTCTGAGGATGGACTGCAGCCAAATATCGGTCAGGAATTATCAAGTGACTTTGAAGTCGCTCAGCAGCTCACACATTGAGCCCCTGAATGTCGGCCTCATGGCAGGAGATTCAGGTTCAACTTGAGCACAATAAGAGCTACTCATCAGCATCGTGCAACCATGGGCGCCAAATGGATGCCACAACGCTAATGTTTTCTCCATTCAGTACAGCTGGTTTCAAACCAGTACACTTTCACAGTGACAGAACTTCACCCTTCATTCTCATGCCCCACACACTCATTTCCCCCACTCACAGTGCTGCCGTCATCCTGGCCAGCTGCAGAATCCACATGAAAAGGGCCTAACCTAAAACCCCATTGTCTGGTATGTCCCAGAGGTACATCTCTGGTCTCAGGTCCAGTGTGTCCTGTTCTCCAACCATTGCTTCTTCCCTTCCCCTCCTGTCCTCCTGACCTTTGGTTTTGTGGAAGCTTCCAGTTGAGCCCTAGCTCCGTTTTCTCCCAGTTCTCCTCCTCCTCTGAGTGCCGTGCCTCCATTCTGCTTGGGCCACATGAGCCACTCTTTTGGTCCCGTGACCACCAGTTTCATTTGGTCCATTAAGAGTGCCTATTGTCATGTCCACAAGTGTAGTCACCATCTGTCACCATACAGTATTATCACAATATTACTGGCTGTATTCCCTATGCTGTACTTTTCATCTCTGTGACTTATTTTATCACCGGGACCTTGTACCTCTTCGTCACCTTCACCTATTTCCCCCATCCCCCAGCCCCCCTCCCCTCTGGCAACTACCAGTTCTCTATTTAAGTGTCTGGTTTTTGTTTGTTCATTTGTTTTGTTTTTTACATATGAGTGAAATCATAAGGCATTTGTCTTTCTTGGTCTGCTTTATTTCATGTAGCATAACACCCTCTAGATCCGTCCATGTTCTTGCAAATATCAAAGGCTTTGAACAGAGTGGTATGACAAATTAGGTTTTAGAAAAAACACTGACAGATCTCAGCAGGATGTTTGTAATTGCTATAACCTGTCATCTGCCTCTGTCAGATTTATTGATGTATTCATTTCATAAAAGAACGTAGCATATCCTTTTTTTCCCCCTTGAGTTCTTCAAGGAGTCGGAGAAGAATAAGTACTGGGTTTGAAGCAGTGAAATGCGGTAGATAAACATTTGAGAAGGACTTAAGTCAGTGAAAGGGAGAGTGAAGAGAAGACCTCAGACCTCTTGCGAGCAGACTCACTGAGGCACAGACACGCCAGGCTTTGCTGATCTGTGCAACTTGACTGAGTTACAAAAAAATCCCTGAATTATATCTGCCTGTTCCCTCAGCAGCAGCCATTCTAGAACTTGAAAGCAATTTTAATTCTTTCACCTAAAGTATGTAGTGTTCTGCTTTACATGTAAAAATAGGTCATTGATTTCTATAGGAGTAACTCTGATGCCATTGATAGTAACCTACCAGAAATTATGAAAGTATCATTGCAAATGCTTTATGTGGGAATACAGCAGCTCCCTGAACTTTTTTTTATGGGAAATTTACTAAAATTATCTAAGAGCATGAAAATTCCTTGAAACCTCGGCAGCTGATTTGAACCTAACAAACATGTTCATCTGTTAAGGTGTAAAACCTCTGCTAAATGGGATTTTGTACAGGGATGTTGTTTTCTTTAAAAAGAAAAAATGGTAAGATTACAGTAAAAAAGTAGAACTGCTTGCTTATGGTAAAAGCACCTCTCTCCACTTGTGGCCTGATGCCCCAGACAGCTCATTTGTGTTT
The DNA here is from genome assembly GCF_028018385.1 of Neofelis nebulosa. NCBI lineage: Eukaryota > Metazoa > Chordata > Mammalia > Carnivora > Felidae > Neofelis > Neofelis nebulosa. Next base: position 150,210,439 of record NC_080782.1, on the reverse strand, counting down.
TCTTCCTGCCTCAGCCTTTCTCAGGTGAAAGTCTCAGCTGCCCAATGGAACTGGACTTGCCCCAAGGTTCAGTCCCAGGAGAGGGGAAGAAGCCGTGTGTCAGTAGGGGGTGGGTTTCTGATACCTCCCAACTGGGGGATTCCCTGAGCTGAAGTACAGATCCCTGTGGAAGCCAGGAGGATTGTGGTGGTCAGCAGGTGCCTGAGTGCTTCCCATGGTGACTGAAGAGATAAACGAGAGGGAATAGGAGTTCCAAACTTCTGTGGTAGGAGCTCTTTGGTCTCCTCCAGAGGATGCTTTCATGTGCTTTCCATGAAGAAGAATAGTAGAAGTGGGATTAGCTCAGTGAGGTGTAGCATTTCCTGAGCATCTGCCGTGAGTCCTGCAGGTAACATCTCATTTAGAAGAAACTGAAGTTCATAGAGGTTAAGTTTTATGCTGGGGTTTGAACCTAGACATTCTGACTCCAGGGCCCAACGGAGGTTAATTCTTAGGTTTCTTTGGTCCCGAAAAATTGATTTTGTGGTCAGGATTATAGCAGCATTACCGTATTTTTCTACTTACCTTTTTTTTTTCTCATTAAAAAATAGAATTGCTACAAGTAGGGAGCTCTGTTTTACAAAACATTGCCCACCCAGCAGTTCTGGTTTTTAATGGGGAAAAAAAAGTAAGTAGAAAAATATGCTAATGTCTCTGATTATAGAAGCACTTTACAAATGTAGAAGAAATTATACTGTTAGAAAATCACCATTTTGTAAACACTGTTGTAGTAACTGATTCAAGTGAGCTTTAATGGATGCTGAGAGCTCTGAATAAAAGCTTACTGGAGAGCTAGATAATCTGGAAGCATCACCCCATAGATTGTTTAGTAATCTGAAAAAAAATATTTTTCTGCAGTTGAAAAATCTAGCTGATACCAGACTGACCAAGTGTTAAAATTCACCATCACCAATAAAGATAAAACTTGACAGGTACATCCCAATGTGAACACTAGAAGGACAGATACAGCATCACCTGTGTGGCATTTCTGCCAAAAAACATTTACTTCAGATATCTAATCATGGTCAGTAATCAGAAACAATCAGACAAATCCAGATTGAGGGACATTTTCAAAACATATGTCCTGGTCTCATTAAAAAGGTCAATGACATGAACGACCAAAAGTGACTGAGGACTGCTTTAGATTATCAGAGACAAAGGAGACAAGACAACTAAACACGAGGTGCACAAGGCCTGATTGCGTCCTGGGTACTGCACTGACCTACACTAAACAATTCTGAAGGTTTCATTAGACTTGGGCAGAGATATTTGACTGTGGCCCGTATATTACAGAACAGTGTCGTATCAGAGTTCACTTTCTCGAATGTGATAAATTAATTGTGTCCTTGTTCTTAGGAAATAATGCTGAAGTATTTAAGGAGGAAATGTCATGATTTGAAACTCTTCTGGGGTTTGAAAATTCTCAAAAGGAGAAAGAATTTAAAAAAAAAAAAAAAGCTGTTTATTAAAGTAGCCAAACTCAAGCAGTGGAAATCTAGATTCACATTAAAAAATAAAAGTGGAGAAAGTTTTAAGCAAATAGGTGAAAGCAGGGATCACCCTAGATTTTTACTTACTTGTCATCCCTGGTAAATTAATCCTGGCTTCTGGGCAAGTGAAGTACTGAGGATTCTGAGGCCATATCCATTAGGATTAGGGTTAATGGTGGTGGATGTTGCCTCTCCTTGAATGTTTATATCATTGTAGTCTAATTAGTCTTCAACTCTTATCAGTCTCTGCTTGACCCAACCCTGCTTTTATCTCGAAGCTTATACTTTGGCATTAGTATCCTCCTGCAAGCTGGCCAAGACTTCCAGATCTTTAAAAGTCAAGAGTCAGAGGCATCCTTAAATCAGGGTCTTTCAACCCAGATCATCTCTAGGGGTGGGGAGTGAGGAGATCCACAAATCTCTCCTGAAATTAGTAGAATTGGGACTTCTCTTGTAGGAGAGGTCTCCTACCATCAGGTTCTCTAAGTGATTTACTGTCAGAAGTGGTTAAGAACCGAGTGATTTTGCTAGTATTCTGACATCCTCCTGTGATTCTTCATTTTGCTTGACCTGCACTGCTTTCGCCTTCTTCCCTATCCTGCTAGCAATCTCTTCCTCTGTACTAACCTGATGAGACTACCTGCACTGGGCTCCTCTCTCCAGCCCCTTTAAGGTTCTCCTTTACTCTTTTAAAAAAATAATAATAATAGGTATACCTTTTATTTATCCATTACTTTGTTTAGGCTATTTTTTTTTTTAATTGAAGCATAGTTGGATTCTCCTTTGCTCTTTGAGGGTAAATGCAGTTTTCACAAAATCAAGAGCAGGTATAAAGGAAAAAACACTCCTGTGTCTCCTGTACCGTTCATATAGTGTCACTTCTGTGACACTTCTGGTCACCAAATGTGTGGGGCTTTCCCCTGTACCAAGCAATTCTTAGCCATACCTGCTGGGTGTCCTAGAATTCCGTTGGATTCGGACCCCATCTGCCTGGAGTTAGCATCACATCCCATAAGTTAAGGGTTCAAACCCATAAGGCTGCCCCCTCCCTGCCCCACATAAAGCCAGCCACAAGTCCCAGGTTGTCATCTGTACTTCTGACCAACCGGCTGTAAATCAGGGTTCCCAGCAACCCCCACATAGTATTCAAAACTTTGTTAGAATGGCTCACAGAACTCAAGCAAACATTTGCTTACATTTACTGGTTTATTATGAAAGATACAGAGGAGTGGCCAAAGATGCATAGGGCAAGGTATGTGGGAAAGGGCTTGCTGGCACTCCACCCTCGCAGGACCTGTACATGTTTACCAACCTGGAAGTTCTCCAAACCCCACACTTTTGGGGGTTTTAATGGAAGCTTCATCCCTTAGGCGTGATCAGTCATTAACTCCATTTCAGCTCCTCTCCCCTGCCCAGAGGGTGGCAGGGATGGGCTAAAAGTTCCAAGCTTCTCCTCATGGCCTGGTCTTTCTAAAGCTATCCAGGAGCCCACCAAGAGTCCCCTCATTAGAATAGAAGATTCTTGTCTCACCCAGGAAATTCCAAGGGATTTAGAAACCCTGTGTCAGGGTTCAAGGTCAAGGACCAAATAGCAGAACAAAAGATGCTCCTAATGCTCTTATCACTTAGGAAATTGCAAGTGTTTTAGGAGCTTTGTCCCAGGAACCGGGGCAGAAACTAACATATTATGTTTTCTCTTATTTCACAGCAGGTAAATTTTCTGCCTCTAAAAGGTGAACAGGGGTGCTTAGGTGGCATAGTTAGGTTAAGTGTCTGACTTTGATTTCAGCTCAGACCATGATCTCACGGTTCATGAGTTCAAGCCCCGCATCGGGCTCTCTGCTGTCTGCACAGACCCTGTTTCAGATCCCCTGTCCCCTCCCTCTCCCACCACACACACACACACACACACACACACACACACACTCTCTCTCTCTCTCTCTCTCTCTCTCTCTCTCTCTCACACACACACAAAAATAAGTAAACATTAAAATTTTTTTTAAAGGTGGACATAATTACTTAAAAATAAAATCTTTAAAAAATGTGAACATTTAGGAATCTTGATCATGGTATGTGCTCAATAAATATCGTTGAATGGATGGTTGAAATAATTAAATGCTTCTTTTCCCAAACAGCTTTCCAGTTGAAACTAGGTGGTGTTCATTTATTTAGTGTTCTTTGAATGAATGAAATTACATGGACTGGTTCCCTGGGCTACCTGTGAAGCTTTCCCTGCTCCTTTTCCAGCTTGAGTCTTCAAGAGGAAGCCTCAGAACTGGTTTCTAAAACTGTTTGTACCTGGTGTGATTATAAAGCAATGAGACTGATTGTCATGTGTGGTTTGTGGGATCCGTCTCAGTTACTTTATAGCCATACCTGGTATGTTACACCACAGACCGTTGCCTGTTGACCAACATTTTAAAAGCGCAGACCTAAGTTTTCTAAATGGAAAATTTAAATGGTTTAACACTATGTTGTGATTTTCTCTAACTTACTGACCATAACTCTTCTTTCACAAAGATAATTAGATGTTAACTCTGTTGCTTTCTTTAATTTCGCAGTTTTGGTTTTTTTTTGTTTTTGGATTATTTTAATCAGTATTCTGATAAACTGCTATTCTGATAAAGTGGCTGGCACAATTTTGAATAAGGTAATACAAAAGGTATATGTTCCGTTGGGTTAAATTTTTCAGAAAACTTTCAGTTATTGAATTTCTTTTCAGTTCAGCCTGTGTTCTTTTGACTCCACATGATAAGGGTAGTTCTTTTAGTCAAATACAATAAACATGTAAACCAAATACTTTAGTAGTAGTATTCATTGAAGAAGCGTTTGCAAGGGCATGTTGTGGGGTGTTTGTTTGGTTTTGGTGGTTTACATTTATCTGCAAACCCTATTCCAGTTTGAATAAGTGGTTATAATTTTCTCTTTCCTGAAATAAAATGTTTATTCTCCTTCCTCCGACCCCCAGAGTCTCAGTCTTTGCTTTGAAGTGTGCTGAAAGTTGCACGTCACCACCGGCAGCTTCAGCTTAGAACGGAGGGTCACTGGCAGCTAGACTGGTGTAGAAAGGAAAGGAAATGGGAAATTACTTCCCTCTGAGAAGGAGGAAAAAAATAGTAATTTCACGCTCCACAGGAGAGAGAGTAATTTGCCTTTACTGTATCACTGCTCCTGGAAATTACATAAGTGAAAGAAGTAAATGACTAGAATGGTGACTTAAGAACATCCTGTAATTACCTTAAAATAGTTTGTGGCTCTGACAGAACCTCTGGACAGCTGTTAGAAGCTGGAAGGATTCTGATACCAAACTAGTCTAGGGTGTTGAAGTGTGGACTCGAGTCGGGAAGGGTTTCATTTCCAGAAGGGCTCTGAGCTAAATAAGAAAGGAACCTTCCTCTCATCAGGGCTAGACATGGGACCAAAGTTAGCTTCAGCTGTTATTAATGAAGGTTACCTCCTTTTGGCATTTGACTTTTGCAGCTCTATTACTGGATTTGTGTCATGTCAGTGAGATCATAAAACTGCATGTCCTGTGCTTTCTATTCCTTCTACTAGTTGTACACATAATAGGTGCCCTGTAAAGAACGAGTAGTGCACAAAGTACCAATTTTTGTACTATAAATAATAGTGCTTTTTGTACTATAAATACTGGTGCGATTCTCCTTTTCTTAAGGAGCTGGGACTTTCTAAAGAGCATTTTAAAATGGAAAAAGTTTTACAGTAAAGACCTGCCATATTTTATCACATGACGTTGTTCTATAATACCACGTTTAATACTGTCTGTCGTTAACATTTGGCTGATTTAATAATCCATTTTTTAAATGTAGTTGTAAGACAAGTTAATGGGACTCTTAACACTGCAATAATTGTACACTTTGTCTGAGTTTTAAGTACTACACAGCAGATTCCTGTTTCCACTTGGTGCCCGCATAGCCAACTGCAGAGATTGATTTCATCTGAAAAGTTCAATCTGCAAACCCTTGCCATTAGCAAAAATTGTAGTGGCTTTTCTAAATAGCGCCTTTGTATGTTTGATGTACCTTTAAATTTTAAAGATCACTTGAGTATGTGTATTTATTTTACATTACAGGCACTGGAGATATTATTGCTGTCATGATTACAGAATTGAGGGGTAAGGATATTTTGAGTTATCTGGAGAAAAACATCTCTGTACAAATGACAATAGCTGTTGGAACACGAATGCCGCCAAAGAACTTCAGCCGTGGCTCTCTAGTCTTCGTGTCAATATCCTTTATTGTTTTGATGATTATTTCTTCAGCATGGCTCATATTCTACTTCATTCAGAAGATCAGGTACACGAATGCACGCGACAGGAACCAGGTGAGCTGTCGGTCGTCTGTAATGATTGATGCTTACCAGCCGTAATTCATGGACATCTGTTATGCTCATGTATGGTGTCAATAGTTTTTCATGTAAAAAAAAAAAAAAGTTGTGACCCTCAGTCATTTACAGTATGTTGAAAACCTACTAACACAAATTATTTGAGGGATTTTTTAAATGCCTAAATGGGGAATTTAAATTTACAGTGATCACTTAGAATATTCTATGTAAATGTTTAGCATGGTATCATAATATGATCTAGCTAATTCCTAGTAATTTGAGGAAATATCACAGAGTTGCATTTTTAAGCCAGTAGCATTGATGGTCATTGGGAGTGGGTGCTGGGGGGAGATGGCACACGCTTTCATGCTGTGTGAATTTTGAACTGTAGATTACCTATTCAGATAAAATAAATCAATTAAGATTACCTATCCTGTGTGAGCCGGGCCGTGGGGGAGACGATGAGGTGGAGAAGGACCCATAGAAGAGCAGTATCTAGTTGTCTCAGAGCCTCCATTAACCAGCATAAACAGTGCTCAGTGGATCTCAGATGAGTGGGTAAAGACACAGGAAAGACAAGACCGTGTGCTGCCCTGTGGTGGATGACCTGTAGGCAGTGATTTTGTCAGGTTGTTAGTTTGTTTGGTGCACATTGGGGGGCTGGGCTGGAGGTGTTGAGTCCCAGTGCCAGCCCGAGGCTTCTCTAGGAGGAAACCAGCAGGGGAAGTGCTTGGAGAGTGGTTGGTAGCCAGTTTTTATGTAATGCCATCCTCTCCTTAAACAGAGTACATCCAGATCCCTGTGGGGGAGTTGAAATTTTCAGCCGTCCTCATTCTAGCGAAAGAAGGACAGATGCTGCTGTGGAACAGATATGAGTTCAAATCCCGACCTCACCATGAGTTTGCCATGGTCCTTATAGACCATTTATTTCACTTCTCAACTTGTTTCTTCATCTGAAAATAGGTATAAAATATCTGAAAACTGGAGTTTATTGCACGTTTTTGTGCCAGGCTCTGTGCAGTATCCTGTATACTTTAAAAAAGTTTTAATATGATAATTTTTATTATTTATAATTTCAGTCTTACAGATGCTGCATAAATAGTATAAAGTATTCCTTTCCCCAGGTTCTTCAACTGTTAACATTTACCCTATTTGCTTTTTTTTTTTTTTTTTTACGTTTATTTTTGAGACAGAGAGAGACAGAGCATGAATGGGGGAGGGTCAGAGAGAGAGGGAGACACAGAATCTGAAACAGGCTCCAGGCTCTGAGCTGTCAGCACAGAGCCCGATGCGGGGCTCGAACTCACGGACTGCGAGATCATGACCTGAGCCGAAGTCGGTCGCCCAACTGACTGAGCCACCCAGGCGCCCCTCCCTATTTGCTTTTCTATGTGTACATACCTTTTTTAACCATTTGAGAGTAAATTTGAGATGTGATGCTCCTCTACCCTTACTACTTCCTTGTGTATTTTTTTTAAAGCAAGAACATTTTCTTACATAATCACAATGTGATTATCAAAATCAGGAAGTTAACATTGATACAGTACTATTATCTGATCTAGAGACCTTTCTTTCTAGGTTTTGTAAAATTGTCTTAATAATGTCTTTTCTAGCAGAGCAAACCCTGTATTGATCCAAACAGATTGAATGTTGCATTGAGTTGTCATGTCTATTTTTTTTTTTAATTAAGCTCTATGCCCAGCATGGGGCTTGAACTCACACCCCCAAGATCGAGAGTTGCACACTCTACTCACTGGACTAGCCAGGCACCCCTGTCATGTCTCTCTCAATCTGTTTCATGGCATTGGCATTTTTTAAAATGTTTTTCTGTTTATTTTTGTGAGAGAGACAGAACGTGAGTGGGGGAGGGGCAGAGTGAGAAAGAAATGCAGAATCTGAAGCAGGCTCCAGGCTCTGACCTATCAGCGCAGAGCCCAACACAGGGCTCAAACTCATGAACTGTGAGATCATGACCTGAGCCGAAGCCAGCTGCCTAACCGACTGAGCCACCCAGGCACCCCTGGAATTGGCATTTTTGAACAGTCCAAGCCAGTTGTTTTGTATTTGAGTTTGTCTGATACCCAGCATTCCCTCATTATTATATCCAGGTATATGCATTTTTTTGAGAATACCAGTCCTTCACATTTGGTAAACTTTTTTTCTTGTTTTTTTTTTTTTTTTTATTTAAGATAATCGTAGATTCACTTGCATTTGTAAGAAATAATACAGGGAGATCCCAGTACTCTTCATCCCCCAAGGGTAAAATCTTGCATAACTATAGTAAATATTATAACTATAGTAAATATGACATTGATATAATCCATTGATCTTACTCAGATTTCTCCAGTTTAACCTGTACTTGTGTGTGTGTGTGTGTGTGTGTGTGTGTAGTTCTATATGATTTTGAGTCACCACTGCCACAATTGAGATACACAACAATTCACCACAAGGATCCCTTGTGCTATTTTCTTTTATACTCATGGGCACCTCCTTCCTGCTCTCCTGCCTAATTCCTGATAGCACTAATCTGTTCCCTCTACAGTTTTGTCATTTCAAGAATGCTGTATGAATGGAATCATATAGTACTTAACTTTTAGAGTTTGGTGTCTTCGCCTAATGCAATCCCCTTACGAGTCTCCCAAGTTGTTGTGTGTATTGGTAGTTTATTCTCTTTTATTGCTGAGTAGTGTTCTATAGCTTGGATATACCAGTCCAGTGAACCCAGTTGTTTCAAGGTTTTGGGTATTTTAAAATGGCTGTGAACATCTGTTATGGATTTTTGTGTTAACATGAGTTTGCATTTGCCTTGGATAAATGTTCGGGAGGGAAATATCTGGGCCATTATGGCAAGTACATACATCATGTTAGAAGAAACTGCCATACCTTTCCCCAAGCAGCTCTATATTCCGTGTTTGCACTAGAAACATATCCCTGAACCATATCCTCTGCACCCTTAATGGTGCATGTTGTCACTAATTTTTATTTTAGCCATTTGATGGTAGCTGTGTAGGCACATCTCTCCTGCGTTCCTCTGATGACTGCTGATGTGGAGCATCTTTTTATGTGTTTATTTGCCGTCTGTATGTCCTCATTACTGAAATGCCTGTTCATGTCTCTTGCCCATTTCCTAGCTAGGTTGTTTTAGGGGTTTTTTTTTTACTGTTGAGTTTTGGAAGTTTTTACATTCCAGATACAAGCCTTTGTCAGAATTGTGGTCTGCAGATGTTTTATCCCAGTGTCTTATCTGGGAAGAGGTCAGAAGACTTCTTCACAGGGCCTTCTGAACAGCAAAAAGATTTAATTTTGATGAGGTTTAATTTATCCATTTGGCTTTTGCTGTCAAGTCTAAAAACTTTTTGCCAAACCCTAGATTCCAAAGATCTTCTCTTTTTTTTTAGAAGTTTTATAGTTCTGCCTTTTACATTTAAGTCCATAACCATAATCCATTTTGAGGTCATGTTTTTCATAAATAAGAGGTTTGGGTTAAGGAATTTTTTTTTTTTTTTTTTTTTTTTTTTTGCCTTATTGCAGTGGCTAGAATTTTCAGTAACATGTTGAATGACAGTGGTAAATGAGAGTGGGCATCCTTGCCTGTACGTAATCTTAGAGGAAAAGATTCAGTCTTTCATCATTGAGTATGTTTTAGCTGTCATATTTTGTAGATGTTTATTACCAGCTTGACAAAGCTCATCTGTATTTCTAGTTTGCTGAGAGCTTTTATCACAAATGGGTGTTCGATTTTGTCAGATGTTTTCCGTGTCTGTTGATGCAATCATACGATTTTTTATTTTCTTCTTTATCCTGTTGACATGGTGGATAGTATTCATTGATTTTCTAATGTTGAACCAGACCTGCATGCCTGTAACAAATCCTGCTTCATCATGGTGTATGATTTTTTTGTGTGTGCATTGCTGAATTTGGCTGGCTGTTGTTTTGTTGAGGATCTTTGTGTCTAAGTTTGTGAGAGATACTGGTCTGTAGTTTTTTTTGCGGGGGGGAGTGGGGAGGGGTTGTTGGAAAATTGTAATTTCTTTGATGGTTAAAAGACTATTCAGGTTGTCTGTATCGCCTTTATTGAAATTTGGTAATATGTGGTTTTTGAGGAATTGGCCCTTTTTTTAGATGTCAAATCTACAAGTATAATGTTGTTTACAGTATTCCCTTGTTTTTTTAGTGGCTACAGTTTCTGTCTTCGTTCCTGATTTTAATGATTTGTATCTTCTCTTTATTTTTGTCCTTTAAAGTTTTTTTTTAAAGTTTATTTATTTATTTTGAAAGAGACAGAGACCATGTGAGTGGGAGAGGGGCAGGGAGAGAGGGTGAGAGTAAATCTCAAGCAGGCTCGGTTCTGTGAGCACAGAGCCCTACTCAGGGCCTGGGGCTCAAACTCATGAAACCATGAGATCATGCATAACTTGAGCCAAAAGCAAGAGTTGGAGGCTTAACCAACTGTGCCATCCAGGCACCCTTATTTTTGTAAGTCTTGATAGAAACTTCTCAGTTTTTTATATTTTCAAAGAACCAGCTTTTTGTTTGTTTGTTTGATTTTTAAAGATGGGAACTTATATTATTTATGAAAACTTTTTTCTTTCTAGGGCTCCTGGGTCAGTCAACTCTTGATTTCAGCTCAGGTCATGATCTCATGGTTTGTGAGATCAGCCCCACATCAGGTTCTGCACTGATAGCGAGGAGCCTGCTTGGGATTCCCTCTCCTTCTCTCTCTGCCCCTCCCCTGCTCACGTGTGCCATGTATGCACGCACTCTCTCTCTCAAAATAAATTTTTAAAAAAAGAAATCTTTTGGGGCGCCTGGGTGGCTCAGTCGGTTGAGCGTCCGACTTTGGCTCAGGTCATGATCTCACAGTTTGTGGGTTCAAGCCCCGCATCAGTCTCTGTGCTGACTGCTTGCTCAGAGCTTGGAGCCTGCTTCAGATTCTATGTCTCCTTCTCTCTCTGTCCCTCCCCCGCTCACACTTTGTCTCATTCTGTTTCTCAAAAATAAATAAATGTTAAAAAAGAAAAAGAAAAATACTAGGCAACAGAAATTAAAAAAAAAAAAAAGAAATCTTTTGTCTTTCCCTTGTAAGGATTTTGTGCCATAAATTTCTTAACACTACTGCTTTCACTGTGTCCTGTATTCTTTGATATCCTGTGCTTCCATTTTTGTTCAATTTTACGTAATTTTTTCTTTGGGGACTTCCTCTTTGACCGATGACTTCACTTTCCAGAGTCCAGAGATTCTGCATTTACCTTAGTGTTAACTGATTACTAGTTTGGTTCCATTATGATCAGATGTATGATTTAAATTCTTCCAGATGTGTTGAGGTTTGTTTTATTACCTGGGATATAGTCTGTCTTAGCAAATGTTCTGTGGGTGGTTGGGGAAAAAATGTGTATTCTGCTGTTCGGTGGCGTATTCTGTAGATGGCAATTAGATCATTCGCTCAGCTTGCCTCTGTGAGGAGGTGGGGTAGAAAGATCCCCTTCCCACTGGGCCCCACTGAAACCATTGTGGCAAAGAGGGGTGCGATCTTTCCACAGGTGTTTGGCTAGAGTAGGACAGGTAGGCAGTCCACCCTGTGTTCCTCAAGTCTCCAGGTCCCTCCTCTCCACCTTTTAGAGACTTGCTGTCCTTGCCTGTTGTGGTAGATCCAGGGGGAGGGCTAGGAGGAGGAGGCTCCTGTGTCGTGGCAGAGCTGACGGTCCCCATAGGATCTTCCACACTTGGACTGGGACATAGGTGACGAAAACAATAAAGGAATATTAGATGAAAATGTTAACATATAAAATATGCCACAATCCTAGAAAAGATTATTAGACATAATGTGCGAAATTATACATTTACAGCCTTCAGATTGAAGGCACCAGTTTTATGAAGTTTTTGATAAAATGAAAAGATGTAAAAATCGCGTTGTGATGAAATGGAAGAATAGAGTCACACCCGCACTAACAAAATGACAGCATTTGTGTATTTACCATCGAGGCACCTGGCAAGAAATCTTGTCTGATGATATTTGAGGAAAATAGATGTCAGCTGAAGTTCTTGAGCTTCTTGAAAGACAGTAGCACAGCCCTGAAGTGGTTTTTAACAGCCCACTTTCTTCAGTGATGTAGCCTTCTTTTTTAATTTAAATGTGTCACCGATATAATGCATGAACATGATTCTTAAAAATAAATAGCACCACAAGGCTTGGTTTCTTGCCCGGTCTTTTCCTAATTTTTGTTTCCCAGAGACAAGTGACCTCTTTCAACTCTGCTATCTGTTCCCTCTGTTATTAACTCCGTATTTACATGTAGCATGTTATACTCCTTTAAAAAAAAATAATAAAGACGTTTGTTAAGTATGTTGTTATGAAACACTAAAAGTGAAGTGATCAAGAGTTGCTCTGAAATGGTGTTCTGGACAGGAGAACCCTACAATTGTGGGTTGAATGTAGTGCATCCCAAGGACTTTTGGAAAAGAGCGAGTGGTCTGGTCGGTCCCAGGAGCCTGGTATTTGATGGTAGCATTTTAATTAGCACCCGGCGTGGGGCCTGTGTGTGATGCAGGCGGCAACGCACCCACCATCTGGCGCAGGCCACAGGCGCTTGCCGTGCGGCCGATTGCGCGCAGGCTTCCAAAGCCTTCTCCAGGAGCTGCTGTGGTGAAAAGTGATGTTCTGACCTTTTTTCCTCCTTCCGTTTTTTTCCTAAGGTTGAGAAACGCTTGATGAAATTTTTATGTGGCTTAAAAAGCTTAGCTTATTAAAGTTTAATAAGAAGGTGGCAACAGCCCAACTGGTTGAAACCTTTGGCTATTTTAAATGAGAAGCCAGAAGTATTGGCAAAGGAAAAACAGTGAGTTTAAGGTGAGACCCATTTTCTCCCACAAACTGTCATCGTGAAGCAGTGCTTTGGACAGAATATGCTGCTAAAGAGAGCCACATAACATAAATAACTTTCTGAGCACAATGTAATGTACACAATTGACACCATTTTGCACGTGCAAAAAGAATCTACTGCTCTGGCTCTTTAGTTTAACTGCTAAATTATCTGTGGTTTGCTCTTCCTAAAGGACTGTCAGAATGCATCTGGATACAGTGTTTACGTGCAAATAGCTCAGAGGATTGTTGCCTTCTGATAAGTCAGTGATAGTTCGTTCACACAAGGGGATAGATGTTCAATGTGTTTATATAGAAAGGGAGCCTGCAGTTTTTCCGAGAAATGTAAAACTTTTTCACACTTACATGGTCGGTGGTGCACCTTTATCCTACAGTAATCCAGTTTGATTCCCAAAACAGAACAATAATTTTTTATTTTACTATTGAGGAATAATAGGGCAGATATAAACAAAATTCCACAAGCCAAACCTGAGTTTAGAATGTCTTTTTATGAAAATTCCCTGTGAAAATTATACAGTTTCTAAGGTATTTAAAACTTGGTAAAGCTCCTTGCCAAAACATGTGTACCTTATTCTTAGGCTGTATAAATATCCCGAGGTTACTGAAATGAAACAGGCTTTTCTTGCCCATTTTCATCCCAGAAGGTAGCTAATTGGAGAGTGCACTTACATGTGAGAGTATGGAAGAACACCAAATGTTCTGCATAGGACAGCAGATACTTATACACAGTTGACCTTGGATGTGGTGGGCTCAGAGTCTTCCTTCCACACTGAGCAGGGAGATATTGCACATACTGTCAAGATTTTTTTTCCCCTTGGAAAAGATTATGTAGTTGAAAGAGACAGATGGCTTTTGTCATTGTTGGATTGTACACTAAATTTTATCTGCTAGGTTTTTTAGGGATTAATTATTCCAGAAAAACTGAAGAAGGAAAGTAGGTGTCTGAGCTGAGTGTGTACATATTTATCATCTTTCTACCTTCTTTTTCATGTCTGCCATTATGGTCAGTTTACATAAATAAATACCACCGTCTGTATGCAGAGAGTATATGCCTTCTAAACGTTATACATCGAGAGCTTAAGATTTTTTTTCTAGCACAAAATATCCTGTTAAGAACAGGGTGTTCTGAGGCATTCATTACTACCTCCTCAGGGTTTAGCATGGGGCCTGGCACATCACACTAACTCAGTGAATGCTTAAATTTAATCAAAGAATGAGCTTACATTTTATGAGGAAGGCAGACAGGTGTAATCAGAATACTGCTGTATGGTGTGAGTTACTCTTTTTGGGCAGAGTGATATTACTCTAGGTGAGTCAGGGTACTTCACAGCGGAGGTAGTGACATTTGAGCTGAATTTTACAGGATGAATAAGACTTTGTCAAATAGGCTGGCAGGAAAGTCAGGCAAAGGGATCATTTTCCACAGAGCTGTGGAGGGATGAAAGGAGGGACAGAGTTGAATGGCATCAGGAATCGTGGGGAGGGGACCTGAACCTGTCAGCCTCTCCCGGACACATGTGTTGACATAACAAGATGAAGGGCTCAAATCTTGCACTGAAGCAGTGAGGAGCCATCAAATGAGGATTTTTAGCAGTGGAGCGATAGAAAAATTTTTTTGACAGGAGAGGCTTAGGGGGAAGGAGCTCTTGGAAATATCAAAGAGCAAAGGCAAGTAATATTAATAAAGCAGGGTTATGTAGCCGACTGGGGGGAGGGGCCAGGACATAGACACACGGTATCTTGGAAAGGCGATGGGGATAGTTCTGTTAGACAAAAGGGACAAAAAGTGGTCTGTGATGAGTGACAGGCTGCAGACTACCAGGTGGTTTCAGTCCGGGAAAATAGCTTTCATAGCACCTGGATTTCATCAGTGTTTATATCAGTGTTTAGAAGAGAACCCTGCTGCACGTTGATACAAACCTAGCTCTGTGTCTGTGGGAGACTCCTGAAGACTGAAAAGAGAAACCTGAGCTGAGTCTCATTACAGAGACCCGTCCTCAATATGCTGCGGACCAGCTGGCTGTGAACAAATTATTCCTGTTTGAGTAAGCAGGATGAGTTGTTTGTTTGTTTTTTTAAGTGTTGTTGATTTATTTTTAGAGAGAGAGAGCCAAGCAGGGGAGGGGCATAGAAAGAGAGAAGAGAGTGAGAATCATCCCAAGCAGGCTCCACGCTGTCAGCACAGAGCCCAACATGGGGCTTGAACCCATGAACCGAGAGATCATGACCTGAGCCGAAATCAAAGAGTCGGATGCTTAACTGACTGAGCCACACAGGTACCCCAGAATGAGTTGTTTTCTACCAATGTAAAACCTTTGGATACTGTGCATCCACAGAATCATTTGAGAGCACTTTTTTTTTTTTTGGTGGGGAAGGGGACATTGTAAAACTACAAATTCCCAAGACATCTCCCCCATAGGCTGAATCGGGAAGTCTAGGTAGGACCTACTTACCAGCTCTAATCTCTCTATACCTCAATTTCCTCTTCTGTAAAATGGGAATAATGCAGTTACTTTCTGTTAAAATGATGATGAGGATTACATGAGTCAGTAGTGTGAAACTTATTAGAACAGTACCTAGCATGTGGTATGTACTGAATAAATCTTAGTTACTATAAATATCATTATTTCATATTATTATTATTAAGCCCCTAAGGTAGATTTAAAGCATTTGCCCCACAGACCACACCTTGAAAAACAGTGACTTAATGGCATGGTGGTCCAGTATAAGTAAGGGAATTTAATAAAAAATGATCTTCACAAAGGGATTTGTGCTCCATCGTAAGTTGTGAGTCAGCAGAACACAAATAGTATTAAAACCAAGAGGGGAAAAAGCAATGGCTTTTAGACAGATTCAAGTAAAAGACCAAAACCATAGCGGAAGCATACCTGTCACAGAGTGATTGGAAATGTTGAAGGAGGGGTCAAGAAGAATGTAGTAACATAAGCCAAGTCCCATGAAAAATACTACAGTGAAGACATTTGACATTAATATCAAATACAGAGAAGAGATTTTTTTTTTCCTTTTGCCACAGGAGATTTTGGAAGTTGAGAAGTGGAAGGGGTGATATATCCAAATATTCACGGGCATTCTCTCAGACACCCTGCATGCATTGTTACCAGCGTGCTGAAGGCTGAACCCCTTCTCCCGCCAGCACTGGCTCCTCTTTTTCTGGAATTCCTTAATGGGGTACCATTCCCACAGAGCCTGTCACCCAGCTAGAGAGCTGAGCCAGCCATCTTTAACACCCACTGTTTTCATGCCACCTCCCCCCCCCCACCCCCCCATCCCATGTCAGTCAGTCATTAGGTTCTGCCAGTTTTACCTTCTAAATCTTTCTGGATTCTGTCCTCTCCTCTTCCCCTGCACCCACTGGCCTGATTCGGGCCCTTCCTAACTCTCCGAAGCCCTAGATCCTACCAGGTCTCAGTGCCTCCGGTCTTCCCTGTGTCACAGACCTTCTCAGGAGGCCAGGCCTGAATTCTCCAAAACCCAGATCTCTTTTGTTTAAAATTCTTCAGCAGAATTCTGATCTGAGCAAGATGGAAGTAGTAGGGTATTTCTTCTTAATTTCCCTAAAAGCCTTTTTAAAAAAATAGAGAGCAAGCAGGATAAAACAAGGAAAAATCCTCAGCATCTTCGATGCTACCAGGCCACAGGTGCCTCCAAGAACTCCAGAGAAAGGAGTGACTCAGCCAGACAGCCAGCAGCAGCAGCACCTACACAGTAGTTCCAAAGAAGGTAGCCAGGGGAAGAAAGGGGGTAGTTCTGGTGATCCTAAGAATCAGAAGTCACAGCGACAGGGCTCCGCTCTGAGGCGCAAGCCCCAGCAGACGTGTCTGAGAACCGCTGATGAAAGCACAGACTGTGATTTATCAACAGCCAACACAGAGACCTGAGAAGCCTGTTCAGGAGCTTCAGAGAGCACAGTAGGTGATGGGGCAGCTCAGCCCCGAGGCTTCAGTAGCACACATGTGCACACACACTCAGCCTGGAAGCCCGCATCTTACTTAACAGATAAATGTGAAGACGGAGCAGAGCTGCCCTATTTAAAGTCATGCTGCAGGTATTGGCCCAAGCAGTTTGATAAGAAAAAGCAGTACGATGAATAAGACTTGGAGAAGTAGGTCTGTTTTCAGTTGATAGGACTGTCTATCAGAAAATCCCAAAAGGATCAATGGAACCCTACTAAAACAAGGGAACAACCTAGTAAAGGAGCAGGATATAAAATGCATGTACAGAAGAAAAATCAAAAAATATAATGGGATGGAAGGCAGTGTTTATGGCTGGATGGGTAGGTGGGTGGCTCAATCCTGGTATGAGCATAACTAACAAGTACTGTGTAAAACCCACAAGAAGAAACATACAAAACGCTCCTGACATACCTTGTTCTTGTTGAAGATAAACATTCAGTACAATGAAGCTGTCAGTTCTCCCAAAGGTCATTCATACATTTAACTGCATCTAAATAAAATTACCTTCAGATATTTTTCTGGGATTAAATATAAGGTAATTATAAAAATCACATGGAAGAATAAGTAAGGATAACCAGGGGAAAAAAACCCTTAAAAAGAAAAGCAGCGATGGGTGCCTAGCCACACCAAGTTTTATAATACATATTAAAGCCTCTTATTTAAAAGAATGTTTAGGGACACCTGGGTGGCTCAGTTGGTTAAGCATCTGACTCTTGATCTCAGCTCAGGTCTTGGTCTCAGGGCCGCAAGTTCAAGCCCTGTGTTGGGCTGTACTGTGGGTATGAAACCTATTTAAAAAAATAATAAAAGCCTACAAATAAACACACCAATAGAACAAAATGCAAAACCCAAAAATAAACACACAACTGCATGTAGAAATTTAAGCACAGTATACAATAAAAAGCATCATCTCAAATCAATGGGGAAGGATGAACATTTTTAATAAATGGTTGTGGGGCAACTGGAAAAAAAGACAAAATCAGATCGATTTCTTACATTGTGCAGCAGAATAAATTTCTGATGAATCAGAGATCTAATTGTAAATGGTAAAACTACAAAGATTAGAAGAAAATGTGGGCTAAATTTTCCTTTATGGTGGGGCACATGGAAAACTTTGAATTATGGCTCAGAATACAGTACAATAAAAAATGATAAATTTGGCTATATGTTTTAATTTTTTAAAGGGAAAACGAAGGACAAACTAAAATGAGACATTTGTGACTTATATTACAAAGGGTTTTGGTTCCATAGTGTAGCGGTTAGCACATCTGCTTTACAAAGGGTTTAGCAGCCCTGATATATAAAGAAGACTGAAATCCCGATAGAAAAAAAAAAATGGACAAATAAAAAAATGGATAGTTCACTTAGAAAAATGCAAATGGTACTTAAATTTGGCAAAAAAAAAAAATTCTGAGATTTGACCACGTTCTCTCTTGACTAGGTGGTGGGGAAACCAGCATTCTCATACACTGATGATGACAATGCAAAACAGTTCCAGGCGGGGGAGGGGCGTGGGCGAAGGGGCTGGAATTTGTAATATCCAGCAGAAATGCATATGTGCTTACCAGTTGTCTTAGTAACCTCACTTGTACCAATGTAGCCTTACAAAAGTGAAAAAAGACATCTATACAGTACTATCCATCTTGATATTCTTTATACTATCAAGACAAACCACCCAAATGTCCACCCGTAGGAGTCTGCTTGAATAAACTAGAACTCTCCACCGTGGAATAACTCTGAATGCACTGAAGTAGAAGGTAGCTGTAGAAGAGAAGGGGAATCTGAAGGTCTTGGTTTGCTGCCTCTGGAGTGACCTCTTGGTACAGAATAGTTTTAGTGTACCAGCTGATGGTAAGAAAGAGCTTTGAAAATACATCCATATAAATGGGTATTCATATCACGTATGTACACACATGCATATGCGTTTCCTTTTATTTCCAAAAGGAAACAATATGAGGAAAAAGCAGAATTATCCTAAAGAGCTCTTACGTTAGGGGGAAGGGAACTAGGAGGAACTAGGGATGGAAATGAGACTTCCCTGTACCTGGTTTTATAGTTTTGACTCTGGAGCCACGTGCCTGTTTAAAATAATTTAAACAGAAGACAAAATTATCAAAATTGAAAATAAATGGGAACAAATGAAGCTAAATATATTTCAAGAGGCATACCCATATGGAGAAAGGAGTTATTTCAGGGGACTGTTTTTGGACAGTCCATGTCGCTGGAATATAGTCTGAGGATTCAAAAAAAAAACAGCTGCATTTAATAGTCTTACTGTTGTATTGATTGTTATTTGAAATTATCATATATATATATATATATATATATGTGTGTGTGTGTGTGTGTGTGTGTGTGTGTGTAGCAGGATAAAGCAAATAAGTAATTATGTTGATGATGTTAGGAACCAAGATTTTCAGAGTAAGAAAATATTAAAATTAAAAACATTAAGTGATGACACTGTAGTCTTATTTTTGAATTGGAAATAGTGTGAACTCCTTCCTGGCTTATTTTCCTTTTCCTAAAAACTACAGAGCTCCTCTGTCCATGTAATGACAACCCAGTAACAGTGACTACCTGTTTATAGAAGAATTCCAACTAATAAATGTATAAGGAATGGCAAAGTTAGAAAATTAACTAGAAATTAATTAGAAAATTAACTGAGCCTGGGTGACTCAGTCAGTTAAATGTCTGACTTTGGCTCAGGTCATGATCTCGAGGTTCATGGGTTCGAGCCCCGCGTTGGGCTCTGTGCTGACAGCTCAGAGCCTGGAGCCTGCTTCGGATTCTGTGTCTCCCTCTCTCTGCCCCTCCCCCACTCATGCTTGCGCACGCTCTCTTTCTCTCTCTCTCTCTCTCTCTCTCAAAAATAAGAAAATTAACCATTTTAGGGGCACCTGGGTAGCTCAGTTGAGTGTCCAACTTTGGTTCAGGTCATGGTCTCATGGTTCATGAGTTTGAGCCCCACATCAGGCTCACTGCTGTCAGCCTGTCAGCGCAGAACCTGCTTCAGATCTTCTGTCTCCCTCTCTATATCCCTCCCCCGCTTGCACTTTCCTATAAAGTAAATAACTATTTAAAAATAAAGAAAATTAACCATTTTACATCCTTAATAAAACAATGAGCCTCTGTCCCATTCCATTCCATCCCATCCCCAGACTGCTCTGGAATTATCTTTTTTTTTTTTTTTTTTAAGATTTTATTTTTAAGTACTCTCTACACCCAACATTGGGTTCAAACTCCCAATCCCAAGATCATAAGTCACACATTCTTCCTACTGAGCTAGCCAGACACCTCTAAAGTTACCTTTAAATGCCATTTCCCTCTCAAAGGAACCAGGAATCCTTGGAGAAATGGGTTATTCCAGATTTAGGGCAGCAAATGTATAAGATGAATGTTGTGCCAGAAAACAAGGAAGACTACTGAGGTGGTGTCAAAAGGACCTGGGTGCCTTCTCAGAGGAACTCTCCATATTCAAAAGTGAGACAGAAGCACCAGGGAATAAATACAGCAGTTGATGGAAACTGGAGGCTGTTAGAGAACCAACTTGCTATTCTGAAAATCAAGTTTTAAAAACGATTCATCCTGTGTCTTCTGTACACATTATGTTATTACATCATAACCAACTAGTTGGTGAGAGGAGGTTCATTATAGAAGAACGCCAACTAATCAATGAATTAGAAAATCACCATTTTGTAACCTTTGGTGAAATGATGGCCTGAGGCAGTGATCATCAGTGGATGCTATAAAACCCGCTGAAAGACTTAGGGAGCTTTTTCTGAACTGACAGAGTCTGAACCCACTGATTGTGCTTGATGTCAGTGAGGGCAGGGAAGCCTAACCCTATGTCCTCACGTTGGGATACATTGGGAAGCACACAACACCACCCAGGACATACTCTCGTCAGAGCAGTTGAACCTAAATCTAGCTACTGTTTCATAAGAAATGGACCAAGTAAAGTGACACCAGGAAGAAACAAGCAGTCAAATTTAGAATGTGGGACATTCTATTAGAAAAATAACCCAGTTTTGCCGTTTTAAAATGGCATTAAAAAGAAAAAAAGTATGGTGGAGACTTCTGGTTTGGGCCAAAATAGAATCAGATAATGAACTTGGTTTACCCTCCTGCCTGAAACAGCAGTTAGGAAGGAAAAAGACAACAGCAAAAATACATGAAATCATGTTTTCAAGAGACTGTCCAAACGAGGGTCAGTGATCCCTGAGCAATGGCAGACAAGAGATGAGGATTATCCAGCTTCATGTGTTTAAGAGTTTCCAGGCCACAGTGCACAGAGGGGAAACTAAGGCAGAGCTGAGTGGACTGCCTTATTTGAAAGTCATTACTGAGGGGGCGCCTGGGTGGCGCAGTCGGTTAAGCGTCCGACTTCAGCCAGGTCACAATCTCGCGGTCCGTGAGTTCGAGCCCCGCGTCAGGCTCTGGGCTGATGGCTCGGAGCCTGGAGCCTGTTTCCGATTCTGTGTCTCCCTCTCTCTCTGCCCCTCCCCCGTTCATGCTCTGTCTCTCTCTGTCCCAAAAATAAATAAAAAACGTTGAAAAAAAAAAAAAAAAAAAAAGAAAGTCATTACTGAGAATCCAAGAAGAACAGAGTAGCTAGCATTCATGGAACACAGTCCTGGGAAGGATGGAAATGCACAGAGAAGACAAAGCCCCAGCATCTGTAAAAGGTCCATGCACCTTGAGTATTCAGCAGAGTACTGAGCAGCCAGTGCTGTGAGCAAAGTCTCCAAAGCTGGGGAAGACCATCCAAAGGGACTGGAAGGAACAGTACCCAGCAGACAGTGCCTCCTCATGGGACTCACGGGACTAAAAACCAACATGTTGTCAGGGCCGCATTCGTTTCTGTAGGCTCTGGGGGAGAATCTCTCCCAACTCTTCCTAGTCTTCAGAAGCCACCCACATTCCTTGGCTCATGGCCCTGTTTTTCCGTCTTCAAAGCCAGCATGTCAGCTGAGCCCTTACACTACCATCTCTCTGTTTCTATTCCCTTTTCCATTTTTAAGAACCCTCTGATCACAGTGGTCCCACTGGGTAATTCAGACTCCCTGTTTTATTTATTTATTTTTTTAATGTTTATTTAATTTTTGAGAGAGAGACAGAGTGCTCCAGGGCCTGAGCTGTCAGCATGGAGCCCAACGTGGGGCTCGAACTCACGGACCACGAGATAACCTGAGCTGTAGTCAGATGCTTAACCGACTGAGCCACCCAGGCGCCCCTCATGCTCCCTGTTCTAAAGTCAGCTACCTAAGTTGTCCCTTGCCATGTAACAGAACATATTCATAGGTTCCAGGGCTTAGGATCTGGCCATCTTTGGGGGACCCAGTACTCTGCCTACCACACCTGTATCCAGATAATTAAGTGGAGACATGTAAGATAATTACTCCCCCTCAAAAAGCCGAAATCAAAATTGTAGAGATAAAAATTGTAATACCTGAAATGAAAAATAAACCGACTGGGATTAATGGCATGGCAGATTAGATACTATGGAAGAAAAAATTAGCAAACTATAGGCGTAGCAATAGAAGCCACCCAATGAAATGCAGAGAGAGAATTAGCCTCCAAAAGAGCAGACCGCAGTGAAATGTGGAACAGTTTCCAGCAGCCCAGTATACATGTGTTTGGGTTCCCCAAGAAAATGAGCTAAGAGGGCTGTCAGACAGAAAACATACAAAGAAATAAAGAGAATAATAGCAGTTGTCTCATTGGAAACTATACAAGGGAGAAAACAGGGGAGCAATATCTTTAATTTTATGTGCACCCAAACATCTTTCAAAAATGGTGAAATTCACATATACAAAGCTGAAAGAATTACAGTTAATCTCCAGCAGACCTACACTACAAGAAATCTTTTAAAAAGGTCCCTCAGGGGGCACCTGGGTGGCTCAGTGGGGTAGGGGTCCAGCTTCGACTCCGGTCATGATCTCATGGTTTGTGAGTTCGAGCCCCTTATCAGGCTCTTTGCTGTCAGCATGGAGCCCGCTTCGGATCCTCTGTCCATTCCACCACCACCATCCCCTGCTCACGCTCTCTGTCTGAAAAGTAAATACACATTTATAACAAACAAATAGGTCCTTCAGGCAGAAGGAAGATGGCATCAGTGGATATATGAAAGTACATAGAAGCAGGGAAGAAAGCCAGAAATGTATTTATTAAGTGCATAAATATCTGATATTTTTCTTAATTTAAATTTCTTTAAAAGGTAATTATTGCCAATCACATATCTCCTAACAGGCATATATCAGAATGTATAAAGAACTCCTACAGCTCAACAACAAAACATTGTTGTGCTTTTCATTGTCTGTTGAAGGCTAATTGGTTCATGTTTCTCCCTATGATACCTTTGTATGAGATGTGATCATAATCTTCTGTTCCTTATGTTAAATGATGTAACTTCTGTACTTGGGAGGAGAATGTCATACATGTTGGGGAGACGTAGGTCCGGGTAGCTTTCCGCACTGAGCAGTTGGGGGGTCCGTCTTGTGCTGCACCTCTCTGTGGAGCCCCCTCCCCTCAGGACTTCCTGATCCATCTCCTCTAGTATCAGAAGCTTCTCTCTGTGTTACCCCCAGGTTCCTGCCCTGCTCAGTCCCAGGTCTGGTTTTCCTCAAGGAGGGCTCTTTCTTCTTGGGAGTTGTCGTTGGTGTTTCAGGTCCTCAGGGGAATGGGCTGCCCTGGATGATCTGATCTTACCTCTTAGTGCGTTCCCGTGTTATGTTTTGTTTGCTTCTCTGTAAACGGGGAGCCTGAGAAATCTCCCCATGTCCCTGGGTGTATCTCAGAGTTACTTGCTTAGGCTTCTGTCTAGTGAGTAGTCTCTTTCAGGGGT
This sequence comes from Neofelis nebulosa, assembly GCF_028018385.1. Lineage (NCBI taxonomy): Eukaryota > Metazoa > Chordata > Mammalia > Carnivora > Felidae > Neofelis > Neofelis nebulosa. Next base: position 150,186,874 of record NC_080782.1, on the reverse strand, counting down.
ATGGGGAGGTGTTTTATGGTGATTTCTGAGTTCCCTGGCTCTTAAGACTGTCAGAACCCTTTTTCTCTTCCCTTTATTGCCTCAGCACAGCTGCTGACTCTATATCCGGTTAGAATAATGCTACCGTTAGTGGTTTGACCCCACCTACTTATAGCTAACCCTTCCACCTGCTTTTGTTGAAAACAAAACTTCCACTCTTAAAGTTGGTCTGGGCCTTTTCCTGAGGAAACTTGGTAAGATTTAGAAGTGACCCTGCTCCCGCCACCTTGTGCCAGTTAAAGGCCACTCCAGTCAGGCTTTTCTTCCTGTCTTTCCACTGAGCAACTCTCGTCAAGGCCACCATGACCTCTGTTTGTTCTCTTCAGTAGTCTGTTCTTAGTGTTCGTTATGCTTGACGTCACACTTCATACACCCTAAACTGAATTCTTCCAATTTTGCTCTTCCTGCATCTTCCCCAGGTCCTTAAATGGTGGCTTTATTCTCTAAGCTGCACAGTCAAAATCATCTTCAAGAAGAATTAAGTTGGAAGTCTCATGTTTCTTGATTTAGTAACTTACTACAAAGCTACTATAATCGAAACAGTGTGGTGTGGGCATAAAGACAGACCCAGACCAACAGAATAGCACAGAGAAATAAACCCTCATATATATGGCCAAATGATTTTCAACAAGGGTGCCAAGACCATTCAGTGGGGAAAGCACAGTCTTTTCCACAGATGGTTCTGGGGAAACCGGATATCCACATGCCAAAAAATGAAATTGGACACTTACCTTATACTATATCAAAAATTAACTCAAAATGAATCAGAGACCTCCACATAAGAGCTAACACTGCAACTTTTAGAACAAAACATAGGGGGAAGGCTTCAACATTGGATTTGGCAGTGGTTTCTTGGATATGACACCAATAGCACAAGTAATTTTTAAAAAAATAGGTAAGTTGGGCAACATCAAAATTAAAAACTTACGTGCATCAAAGGACACAATCAACATAATGTAAAGGCAACCCACAGAATGGGAGAAAATATTTGCAAATCCTATTATCTCTGAGTAGGGGTTAATCACCAGAATATATAAAGAACTCTTACAACTCAAGTAAACAACTCAATTTAAAAACAGCAAAGGATGTAAAGAGACATTTCTCCAAAGATATACAGATGGCCATGGAAATTAGCACGTGGAAAGATGCTCCACATCACTGATCATTATGGAAATGAAAATCAAAACTACAATGAGATACCACCTCATATCCGTTATGATGGTTACTGTCAAAAAAACAGAAAACAAGAAAGACTCTTAACTATAGAGAACAAACTGATAATTTACCAGAGGGGTAGTGGCCAAGAGAATGGGTGGGGATTAAGGAGTGCACTTGTGATGAGCACTAAGGGTCATATGTAAGTATTGAGTCACTAAATTGTACACACAACTAATACTGCAGTTAGCAAATTTAAATAAAACAAAAACATGGAGCTCCTGGGTGGATCAGTCAGTTAAGCATCCAACTCTTGAACTCAGCTCAGGTCTTGATCCCAGGGTCATGAGTTCAAGCCCCATGTTGGGCTCCACACCCAGCATGGAGCCTGCTTTAAAAAAACAAACACACAAAAAACAGAAAATGTTGTGAGGATATGGAGAAAATCAAGCCCTTGTGCACTGTTGGTAGGAATATAAATGGTACAAGTACTATGGAAAGAAGTATGAAGTTCCTTAAAAAATTAAAAGTAGAATTACCCCATGACCCAGCATTCCACTTCTGGGTATCCCCCCCCCAAAAAAAATGAAAGCAGGGTCTGTAAGAGGTATTTGTACACCCATATTTATAGCATCATTCTTCACAATAGCTGAAACATGGAAGCAACCCAAGTGTCCATTGACAGATGAATGGATAAGCAAATGTGGTATATGCATACAACAGAATATCATTAGCGTTAAAAAGGAAAATATGCTACAACATGGGTGAACCTGGAAGACATAAGGCTAAGTGAAACAAACCAGTCACAGAAAGACAAATACTGTATGGTTCCACTAACATGAGGTACTTAGAATAGGCAAAATTGTAAAGACAAAAAGTAGAATAGCAGCTCCCAGTGGCTGGGAGGGAGTGGTGAACATAGAGTTATTTCATGATTGTAGAGTTTCAGATTCACAAGAGTTATGGGAATGGGTGGTGGTGGTGGCTGCACAACAGCATAAATGTATTTAGTACCACTGAGCTATACACTTAAAAGGTGCAAATTTTATGCCATATGTACGTGTGTGTGTGTGTGTGTGTGTGTGTATGTTTATTGAGAGAGTGTGAGCAGGAAAGTAGCAGAGAGAGGAGGGGAGAGAATCCCAAGCAGGCTCCACACTCAGCACAGAGCCTGACACAGGGCTTGAACTCACATACCGTGACATCATGACCTGAACCAAAACCAACAGTCAGACACTTAACCAAGTGAGCCACCCAGGCACCCCTATGTTATATACATTTTAACTCAATTTTCAAAAAGAAAAGTATACTCGATCCAAAAGAAGACTGAAAAAAGGAATAAAGAATAGATGGGACAAAAGAAATACCAAGATGATGGACTTAATCATAACCATATCAATAATCACATTAAACGTATGTGGTCTAAACATCTCCATTAAAAGCAGAGATTAACAGATTGGATAAAAAAAAAGTAGGACCTAACCATATGATGCCTACAAGTAACCTACTTCAAATATAAAAATACAAATAGGTCAAAAGAATGAAAAACACAGATCACAAATCAAGATAAAGTAGATTAGTATTTCAGAGCAAAGCTACTGCCAGGGATAAAAGTCACTTCTTAATCATAAATCAGTCGATTGGTAAGAAGACATGGCCCCCAAACACTGGTGCTCCTACTGAGAAAGCTTCAGAATAACATGGAGTGAAAACTAACAGGATGCTGCAGTGAGAAGTAGACAGACCTGCAGTTATAGTCCAAGATTTCAGCACCCCTCCCTCAGTAATTGAAGGAACAAGTGGATAGAAAATCAGTGAGCATATAAAAGATTTAAACATAACTAATTCAGCCTGGTTGACATTTAAAGAACAATCCATCCGACAAAAGCAAAATACACATTCTTTTGACGTGTACTCTAAGCCATAAAACAAGTCTCAATAGATTTAACAGGATTCGAGTCCAACAAAATATGCTCTCCGACCACTTGGAATTAAATGAAGACATCAATAACAGAAAAATCTTTGAAAAACTCAAATATTTAGAAACTAACTTACTTTTAAATAACCCATGAGATAAAGATAAAAGGGAAATTCGAGAATCATTTGAACTGAATGAAAATGAAAATGCAGAATATCAGAATTTTGAAAGTTCCACTAAAGCTGTGCTTTATATTAGAAAAAACGAAAGTTCTGAAATTAATATTCTCAGCTGATGCCTTAAGAAACGGGGAGGGGCACCTGAGTGGCTGTCAGTTAAGCATCTTGGTTTCAGCTCAGATCATGATCTCACAGTTTAAGCCCCACGTTGGGCTCTGCACTGGCAGCATGGGGCTTGCTTGGGATTCTCTGTCTCCTCTTCTCTCTGCCTCTCCCCAACTCATGCTGTCTCTGTCTCTCTCAAAATAAATAAACTTTTAAAAATTTAAAAAAAACAACTGGGGGGAAAGGAGCAAATTAAATCCAAAGTAAGCAGAAGAAAGGAAGTAACAAAAGATCAGAGCAGCAGTCAGTGAATTAGAAAACAGAAAATAATGGCTCTAAGAGAAAATCAATAAAATTGATAAGCCTCTGGCCAAATTGATCAGGAGTAAAAGAGAGAAGGCACAAATTAGCAATATCAAAAATGAGAGCAGTGACATCACTACAGATTACAAGGATAACCAGTGAATGTTATGAATATTTCTATGGCAATACATTTGACAACTTCTATGAAATGGACAAATTGCATGAAAGACACTAATGACCAGAGTACATGCGAGATAAAAAGATAAATAGCCCTGTGTCTATCAGGAAAGTGCACTTGTGCACTTACAACCTTTAAAAAAAGTGCGATTAAAACCTTAAAAAAAAAAATCTCCAGGCAGGTGGTTTCTGGTAAGTTCTGTCAAACATTTAAGGAAGAAATATATAAACTCTAGAAAATTGAAAAGGCAGGAATACCTCCATATTTTAAATATAGCCAGCATCTTCCTGATACCAAAACAAGATAAACACATTACAAAACAGAAAACTACAGACCAGAATCCCTCTTGAACAAAAATGTAAAAATTCTAAAGAAATTTTAGCAAATCATACCCAATAATGGGTAAACAGGATAATTCATCATGACCAGGTGGTATTGATCCCAAGAATGCAAGGCTGTTTTAACATTAAGAAATTAACCAATGTAATTTACCATTTTAACAAATAAATAAAAGAATAAAAGAAAACCATATGTTTCAGTAGATGGAGGAAAATACATTTGCCAAAATCAAACATCTCTTCCCAATTATAAAACTTTTTGCAAACGGGGCATTAAAGGTAACTTCTTAAACTGGTGAGGGCATCCAAAGAAAACTAGCAGCTATACCATCGTACTAAATGATGAAAGATCAAATGCTTTTTAAGATTAGGAACAATAGAAAGATTTGTGCTCTGATGACTTTTATTTCCACATTGTACCAGAAGTTCTAACCAGTACAGCAAGGAATAAAGAAAAGAAATAAAAGGTACCCGTATTAGAAATGAAAAGTAGGGGCACCTGGCTAGCTCAGTCGGTTAAGCATCCGACTTCGGCTCAGGTCGTGATCTCACAGTTCATGAGTTCAAGCCCCATGTTGGGCTCTGTGCTGACAACTCAGACCCTGGAGCCTGCTTCAGATTCTGTCTCCCCCTCTCTCTTTCTGCCCTTCCCCTGCTCAATCTCTCTCTCTCTCAAAAATAAACATTAAAAAAATTAAAAATGAATAAGTAAAGCCGTCTTCATTCACAAAGGACATTAGTGTCTATGTAAAAAATTTGATAGAGTCTGTAAAAAGGTTTCTGGAACTAATAAATGGGTGTTAGCAAGGTTGAGAGATACAATATCAATATACAAAAATCAACTTTATTTCTCTACAAGCAGTAAATGAGAATTGAATTTTTTTTTTTTTAATTTTTTTTTTCAACGTTTTTTATTTATTTTTGGGACAGAGAGAGACAGAGCATGAACGGGGGAGGGGCAGAGAGAGAGGGAGACACAGAATCGGAAACAGGCTCCAGGCTCCGAGCCATCAGCCCAGAGCCTGACGCGGGGCTCGAACTCACGGACCGCGAGATCGTGACCTGGCTGAAGTCGGACGCGTAACCGACTGCGCCACCCAGGCGCCCCGAGAATTGAATTTTTTAAGTACAATTTTCATTAGCATTAAACAAAATAGAATCAATAGGAAATTATTAGAGATCTGACAAAATATGTGCAAGACCTGTACAGGGAATACTATAAAATATTGCTGAGAGAAATTAAATAAGAACTAAGTAGGTGGAGAGAGATACATTGTTCAAGGGAAGACTCAATACTATTAAGATGTCACTTCTTTCCATATTGATCTGTGCATTCACAGTCAATCATAATTGACAAAGTGCAGTCAATCATAATGTAAATCCCAAATAACTTTTTTTATAGAAATTGACAAGCTTAACCTAAAATTCTTATGGGAGTGCCCTGGGTCAAGAACAACCAAAAGGAAGTTGGAAAAGAAGTTGGAGGTGTAACACCACGTGATTTCAGATTTGTTCTTACAAAGCACTACAAGAAATTAATGATTGTGATATTTAATGATAGATACATGATACAAAATAGTGTTCAGACACAGTCCCACACATTTATGGGCAGGTGGTTTTTGCCGGATGTACAAAGGCAATTTTGTGGAGAAAGAGCAGCCCTTTCAACAATTGGTGCTGGAAGAACTGGGTAGCATATGCAAAAAAAAAAAACAAAAAAAAAACAAAAACCACTATGATCAGTACCTCACACCATATACAGAATTAACTCAATATGGATCAGAGGCCTACATACAAAATCTAAAACAATAAAACTAGTAGAAAAGAAAATAAGGGAAAGTCTTATAACCTTGGCTTAGACAAAAATTGCTTAGATATGACACCAGAATATAGTCCACAAATGAAAAATTGATAAACTGACCATCAAAATTAAAAACTTATGCCACAGGAACAACTGTGTGGCTCAGTCAGTTAAGTGTCTGACTTCTCGGCTCAGGTTGTGATCTCACAGTTCATGAGTTCAAGCCCCACGTTGGACTCTGTGCTGACAGCTCAGAGCCTAGAGCCTGTTTTGGATTCTGTGTCTCCCTCTCTTCCTGCCCCTCCCCTGCTCGCACTCTGTCTATCTCTCAAAAATAAATAAACGTTTTTTAAAAAATGAAACTTATGCCACAGAGTGACAGAAGATATATACAAAAGGAATTGTGTTTAGAATATGCAAAATACGGCTACGTGGACTCTCGTTGACTATGCTGTCCCGGGTGGTGCTTTCTGCGGCCGCTGCAGCGGCCCCCCGTCTGAAGAACGCAGCCTTCTTCGGTCCAGGGGTATTGCAGGCAACAAGGATCTTTCACACAGGGCAGCCAAGCCTTGCCCCTGTACCACCTCTTCCTGAATATGGAGGAAAAGTTCGTTTTGGGCTGATCCCCGAGGAGTTCTTCCAGTTCCTTTATCCCAAAACTGACGTAACAGGACCCTATGTGCTTGGAACTGGGCTTATCTTATATTTTCTGTCCAAAGAAATATATGTGATCACTGCAGAGACCTTTACTGCCGTATCAACAATAGGATTGCTTATCTATGTAGTTAAAAAATATGGTGCCTCTGTTGGAGAATTTGCTGATAAACTCAATGAGCAAAAAATTGCCCAACTAGAAGAGGTGAAACAGGCTTCCATCAAGCAGATCCAGGATGCAATTGATATGGAGAAGTCCCAGCAAGCACTGGTTCAAAAGCGCCATTACCTTTTTGATGTCCAGAGGAATAACATTGCTATGGCACTGGAACTTACTTACCGGGAACGGCTACATAGAGTATACAAGGAGGTAAAGAATCGCCTGGACTATCACATCTCTGTGCAGAACATGATGCGTCGAAAGGAACAAGAGCACATGATAAACTGGGTGGAGAATCATGTGGTGCAGAGCATCTCTGCACAGCAGGAGAAGGAGACAATTGCCAAGTGCATTGCAGATCTGAAGCTCCTTGCAAAGAAGGCTCAAGCACAGCCAGTTTTGTAAATGCATCTATCTCTGTGGAGACAGCTAGAAGCAGTTGACCAAGGAGACTCATCGATGTGGCATAGTCTTTCTGTATTGCTGTCTACTGAAGTTACACTTAACCTTTCCCAAGAGTGAAGTTTGAATTTCACATGAGAATGAAAACAGTCTGTTGGCCAGTGAGATGTTTTTCATCCTTCTTGCTCTGTATTTTGAGTTGTTCCATGATCACTTTTGAATAAGCAGTTTGCTTTTAATAAATTTGTTGCCTGACTAAAGAAAAAAAAAAAAAGAATATGCAAAATACTCTCTCAAGTCAATAAGAGAGCAACTCAGTAGAAAAATGGGCAAAAGATTCAGACGCTTCACCAGAGAAGATATGCACATGGCAAGAGGTACCTGAAAAGATACTCTCTGCCATTAGTCTTAGGGAAATGCAAATTTAAATTTTTTTTTTTTAACGTTTATTTATTTTTGAGACAGAGACAGAGCATGAACAGGGGAGGGTCAGAGAGAGGGAGACACAGAATCCGAAACAGGCTCCAGGCTCTGAGCTGTCAGCACAGAGCCCGACGCGGGGCTCGAACTCACGGACCGAGAGATCATGACCTGAGCCGAAGTTGGCCGCTTAACCGACTGAGCCACCCAGGCGCCCCGGGAAATGCAAATTTAAACCACATTGAGATAACCACTACACACCTCTTAGAGTGATCACAATCAAATGCAAAAGACTGGCCATACCAAGTGTTGGTGAGGATGTGGAGGAACCGGGATTTTCATACACAACTTATGGAAGCATAAAATGGTCCACTCACATTGGAAAACACTTTGGCAGCCTCTTGAAAAGCCAAACACACCCACCATACTAGCTGGTCTTCCCTCCTTTGTAAGTATTTACCCCAGAGACAAGAAAGCACAGGTCTTGGGGCGCCTGGGTGGCTCGGTCGGTTAAGCGTCCGACTTCAGCTCAGGTCATGATCTCACAGTCCGTGAGTTCGAGCCCCGCATCGGGCTCTGTGCTGACAGCTCAGAGTCTGGAGCCTGCTTCTGATTCTGTGTCTCCCTCTCTCTCTGACCCTCCCCCGCTCATGCTCTGTCTCTCTCTGTCTCAAAAATAAATAAACGTTAAAAAAAATTAAAAAAAAAAAAAAAAGAAAGCACAGGTCTTTACAAAGATTTGTACAAGTAAATAAAGTGGTTTTCAGCTTTGTTCATTGAAGCCAAAAGCTGGGAAACAATACAAAAGTTCCATCAACAGGTAAAAAAATAAATACATGGTGGTATAATCCGTGTAGTGGGATACTTCATGGCCTAAGAAAGCAATGAACTATTGATGCATGCAACAATATGCATTAATTTGTTATTTATTTTTGAGAGTGCGTGCACTTGCAAACAAGTCAGGGAGGGGCTGAGAGGGTGGTGGAGAGAGAATCCCAAGCCGGCTCTGCACTATCAACATGGAGCCCACTGTGGGGCTTGCACTCACAAACTGTGAGATCATAACCTGAGCCAAAACCAAGAGTCAGATGCTTAAATGACTGAGCCACCCAGGTGCCTCAACATCACGGCTTAGTCTTAAGATAATTATGCCTAGTAAAAGAAACTTCGTGCAGAATAGTACATGCTATAATACTGTATTGTGTTTGTGTAAAACTCTGAAAAAAGCAAAAAGTGGATGGGTGGAATGGTGGCAGGAAGAAGGGATTAGGAAGAGGCACAAAGAAATTGGGGGATGAGGGATGCTGTCTTGACGGTAGTGATGCTTTCAAGGGCCATGTCAAAACCTCAAATTGTACACTTTAAACATGCAGTTTAGGGCGCCTGAGTGGCTTGGTTAAGCGTCTGACATTGGCTCAGGTCATGATCTCTCAGTTCGTGGGTTTGAGCCCCGCGTTGGGTTCTGTGCTGACAGCTCAGAGCCTAGAGCTTGCTTCAGATTGTGTCTCCCTCTCTCTCTGGCCCTCCCCAGCTCGCACTCTCTGTGTCTTTCAAAAATTAATAAACATTAAACATGCAGTTTAAGTCAGTTCTGTTTCCATAAGGCTAAAGATACATACATGATACAGATTAGGAAAGACTTGAGGGGAACAGCAACCAGATGCAATGTTTGGACTTTGTATTCCGAGTCAGACAAGCCAACTATATAAAGACATCCTGGAAACAACTGGGGATATTGTAGTAAGGTCTGAGTATTTGATAATGTTGATTAATTAGTGTTAATTTTGTTAGGTAAGACAGTGGCACCAAACGAAAGTCCTGTCAGACAGAGTGAAGATGTTGTGGGGGAAATGGTACCATGCTTGTGATAGGCTTTGAAGTCCCCTAGCACAGTAAAGAGGAGGGGACAGATGAAAAATATAGGTAAAATATTGATCATTGAAGCTACATGTAGATACACAATACATATGGTTCATTGAATTCTTTTGTGTGTTTTTTTTAAATCTCCCTAAATTTTTTATGTTTCTAATATTTTTTTTGTAATCCTCCGGATATAAAATCAGGGTCCTCTCTTCTAGCCCCCACCAACCTCCTTCAGCCTCAGCATCTGCCTCTTCCCACAGTTCAGGATTTGCTTGTGTGTACTGGCCATGTATCCCCGTGTGCCTGTCTGTACTTCCTATCCCCAGGTGATTATTGGTAGGGCCCTCTGACTCTCAAAACATTCTCATTTGCACAATAAAATATATGCTCCTCCTAGTCATAGCAAATGATAATTTCCTTCACCTTCCTGTATTTCACACCTCTTTATTAGATCATTCCTTTGTCTAGGAGTCCCCCCTCCTACCCCTGTGCTTTTTCTTATCAAATTCCTTCCCATGAGTGTTCCAAGTCTCAGCTCAGGCATCCTGTCCTCAAGCCCTTCCCTGACCTGCCTCCCCTGCCCTGTCCCACCCACCTGCGTTAGGCTGCCCCCCACCCCGCCCCCCTTTGTGCTGCCTCCCTACTCGGGCATGCCCTGCTGTACAACATTCAGTTAAAATGTGTTGACTGGTCTGTTCCTCAGTTCGGTTAACTTTTCAAGATTAGGAGTGCACGGTCTTTCCACCTGTAGGTCTTGGTATCTAGCAGGGCTAGCAGCGTCTGGCAAAATGTTGGATAAATCCAGCCTTTGAGATTCCGTAACTTAACCTGTTCAGACAACCCAACCCTGGAAAGATAAACACACCTTCCTAAGATCATGGAACATTGTAGTAGCAGAGACAGAAGGAGAGCCCGTGACCACCTCTCTTCCACCATGCCTGACAACGTGATAAGCATTTTCGGGCGCATCAGAGGTTCCTTTTACTAAGACAGCTTATGTATACATCTAATTGTCCTTGAAGCTGAATAGGAAAGCTGTTAGAACAGTAGTAGTGCTCTGACCTGTCCAAGAAGTAGATTTCAATAATGCTGTAATATTGCAAAGGTTTATTAAATATAGAATACAGTAGTGAGTAGGACACCTGGTTTTTTTCATTATTACACACTTTTTTCATTATTCAACCAGAATAATTCATTAATTCAATTCAGGATGCTGAATCTGTGAGGAAAATGCCAGTTTTTTACATTTTTTTAACTGCTTTTTTAGAATCCATTTCCTATGATATGACATGGAGAATGTTGTAAGATAACAGGGACTGTATATTTAATTATTTTAAAATCAAGAACGTAATCCAAAGGGGCGCCTGAGTGGCTCAGTTGGTTGAGTGTCCAACTTCGGCTCAGGTCAGTCTCGCGGTTCATGAGTTCAAGCCCCACATCAGGTTCCATGCTGACAGTGCAGAGCCTGCTTCAGATCCTCTGTCCCTCTCTCTCTCTGCCCTTGCCCCACTTGCACACTCTGAAAAATATATGTATTTTTTTTAACATTTATTCATTTTTGAGAGACAGTACAGGCAGGAGAGGGACTGGGGTGGGGCAGGGGGCTGGTGGCGGGGGGAGCGGGGGAGACAGAATCTGAAGCAGGCTCCAGTCTCTGAGCTGTTAGCACAGAGCCTGACGCAGGGTTTGAACCCACAAATTGTGAGATCATGACCTGAACTAAGTCGGAAGCTTAACTGACTGAACCACCCCGGTGCCCCAGACACTCAAAATAAATAAAATCTTAAAAAAAAAAAAAAAAAAAACACCTTATCCAGAGATCTTGCATTTAAAGTCTGTTTCTCTTTGTAATTTTCATAGCGTCGTCTTGGAGATGCCGCTAAGAAAGCCATCAGCAAATTGACAACAAGAACAGTAAAAAAGGGTGACAAGGTATAGTAGTGAAATAACCTTAATACTGTAAAAATAATAAAGTAGTTTTGCTTTCGATTGGTGGGAGAGAATACATCCTAATCATCTGTGTCTCGTTTGTTAGGTGATTCCTTTTCTCCAGGTAAACCCCTGCTTTATTTTAAACTAACCTCCCCTTGAATTCTTACACTTAGCATGCCTCCTTTGAAGGCCCTTCATGCTGTTTTCGACTTTCCTGGACTTTTCGGTGCTCCTGCCATTATCAGCTTCCTTGGTCTACTTACAGTTAGTTACCCCAGCTGTGGTGTTCCACGGAGCTTTCTCCGGCCGCAACCAGGGATACTTTCAGGAAGAATGCTAATTAATGGGTCCGTCGGTACACTCAGTGGCCAAGAATAAACATTCTCCTCCCTATGCTTCCTGAAACCTGGCCACACCTCCTTTGCTTAGCCCTTCACCAGTTAAACAGAGAGCTGGAGGCCCACATCTCGAAGGAGTGTCATTCGCAAGGTGCTTTCTGTATGGCAGGCTAGACTGGTGGAAGGAAGACCACAGTGTGTCAGGGTTGAGCCCTCGGCTTGGGGACTGAATGAGAAAAGCAGTGACTGAGGCTGTGGCTGAGAGCCGCTGACCACAATTCCCCAGTCAGGTCTCCAGTTCCGTGGAGCCCGCTTCTGCTCTATAAGGACAAAGTAGCAACTTGGTGTTAGACCCTACATCCAATGTACTCAGTTATCTAAAATGAAAAAGTTGCATCTCTAAAGGCATAAATCCCAAACTGTTTTCTGCCCTACCCCCTGGCACATTTTAACAAACAGCTCTGGGAGGATAATTTCAGATGAGTTTCCATCCTCCTTAGTTTCACTACTTTCTGGACCTCACTCATTTTTATTCCCACCACCTTGACATCACCATATCCAGTTTTTCATTGCAGAAAATAACAGCAGCATCAAAACAGCTGCCCTCCAACCCCAGAGGAGTGGTCACCCCTATGAATGCTTTCTTGGCCCAGCAGCCACATTAATCTAAAATTCCCTGGAGCTGGTGTAGCCTGTCCATCCCTACTGTGTCCTTCAGGCTAACACAAAACAATCTTTCCTTATTCAGAACAACACCTCTTCCTAGTTTGTACCTCCTAGACCTACCAAGTGTTGTCCCACTGAGTTTCAGTCCAAGTGGCCACGACACAGCAAACAGTCTCACCCTTCCTGGCTTGGGCTCCTGGAAATGCTAACTCAGGGGAATCCATTTTCCAGCACAGATGAGGAAGGAAGCCAGTTAACCTCATGACCAGACACCTGGCTGACTCTTCCTGACCCTTGATAAAGACCCAGTAATGAGTTGGGCCATGACCATGCTCTACCCCAAATCTGTGACCAGCTCCCGTCCTTGGGGCTTTGTCTTTTGGGGGCTCACTGTCCTTTCTGCCTGTACTTAGACATGTGGTCACACGACCCTTCTGATGAAGATGCACATTGTGGAAGGTGTGCAGTGACCTGGACCAGAACAGTGCTGCAGCAGTGGGAGGAGGGGGGGTGAGAGGATGGTCCAAGGTAATAGTGGATTTGAATCTTGTTTTTTTGACTTCTGAGACACTTCACAAACAGAAGTAGTATTAACTGTTACAACATAGTTTAAAAACAAAGTAGAGTGGTTTAGATGCAATTTGGGTCAATACAGGTAAGCAAATGAAAACACATTAAAATTGTTCATAACTTTTCATAATCACTTGCTTACCATAGTTGCCACAGGAGAGTTCTTAGCGGGATTGTATCTCCTCTATTTAGGTGTATCTTTAGTTTTAGCATGTGACTTTTGTGCCTGTGCTTTTCATTGCAGGAAACAGACCCAGACTTTGATCACTGCGCAGTCTGCATTGAGAGCTATAAGCAGAATGATGTTGTCCGGATTCTCCCCTGCAAGTATGTCAGGTTTCTTGGCTTAAAAAGGACTAATCCTAACATGGTTTGCATGTGTCCCTTTCAGAGTGGTTATCCTACTGGCTTTTGAGAGCCACCTTACCCATGGCTCTTGTGGCCGGCAGCAGGCCGTGCTGCCTCAGCACAGACTGCACGGACTTCTCTGCCTTGAGAAACACAAGGGGAAAAAACATCTGGACACATCATAGCCTAAGAGCATTAAGGTCAAGAATTTTTAAAGTATGTTTTTAAGTCTGTTTATTTTGAGAGAGACAGAGACAGTGCAAGTCGGGGAGGAGCAGAGAGGGTGAGAGAGAGAATCCCAAGCAGGCTCCACGCAGCCAGCACAGAGCCTAACACGGGACTCAAACGCACAAAAGTGAGATCATGATGTAAGCTGAAACAAAGAGCCAGACCCTTAACCCACTGAGCACCCAGGTGCCCCAAGGTCAAGAATTTTTAACTCTGTGACTTTTATGGGTTTCAAAACCAGCCACTAGTTCCTCTCCCTATTAAATGTGAGCACATCACTAGGCCCTCCGATGAAGGCTCAGTGATGCTCACTTGGCGGTGGAAACCAGAACTCTGGGGCTTGGACGGATGCTTCCCCCAAGCAGTGGGGGACTGCTGGGTGCTGTGTGCCTGCTCCAGGCCAGTCACTCTGCTCTGTGCTCTCAGAATTTGCTGTCCTGGGAGAGGGTCAGTGCTTTTCTCCCCATCATACAGTGAAGGACAGTGACACTCCTAGTGGATGCCAAGGCCACACAATCCAGAAATGGCAGAGTCCAAGTAAAGGTCAGCCTTGAATGTTGGCACTCCACACCTGGGGCCACATACCTCCCTCCAGAAAGAGGGTCTTCACCTGTATTGTGGCACTCTCTAAAAAGAGCAGATGATCTTTGGAAGCATGTTGATTTTTGCCACGGCGCCATCTCAAGCTAGGGATTGTGAAACAGTAAGACGCACAATTCTGAGTGTTGATTGGAAAAATATGAAATCGCTGAAAATCGAGGACTTTTCCTCTTCCTTCTCCCTTCTCTTAAAACACACGCTACTTGACCCTGACCTTCTAATAACACGGAACATGGGAGCAAATAGGATAAATGTCAGTATTTGTCTCCATGAGGCTATTTTGAACCCAGAAAGATCTCTGGGTTTGTTTTTTTTTTTTAATCCTAAACTCAAGAATAATTCCATATGCTGAAACAGAAAACCAGAGTCTGGAAGTCAGGTCAGTCTAGTTTACATACAAAGGATAATCTACAAAACTGTCCTATAGAAAACTAAATTTTGTAATTTTATAATTAGATTTCCTTCACCTGTCATCGTTGGTCACGTGAGGCTGAAGGAAAGACCCATCCAAGTACAAACCAGGAAAAAGATTAGTAGGTACATTCTAAAACATTATCATCTCTCAGCTGCTTTTTAAAAATGTTTTTACATGCACAGATTTCTTCTGACACTAGAATCACCAGGAAGAAGCCAAATTCCATCTTCATATTTCAGGCCAGGGTCCCTCCTCCAGAGGAACCATCTGGACGTAAGCACAAAAGGCCTCTAAAGCCATTCATGGTTATTACTGATGAGAGGGTGTCTTCCTCAGGGGAGCTTTGGCCAAAGATGGATTACGCCAGAAACTTGCTCCCCATGCCCCCCGCCCCCTTAAGCATTGGCTTTTCCAGCATTTTGTTCTTAGTCCTCCTTTTTCTTGACTTCATTCAGTGCTTTCCAGACCTGACTCTGTTGGAATCAGTGGGGAACATTTAGAAACACCATGGAGCCCAGGCGTGTGGTTTTGAATAGGTGCCTGAGCAATGCTGAAAGTGCATGCCCTCCATCAGAGTCTAGAGCTCGGCCTGCTCTTAGCCATCCCTGTGGCTGCTCCTGCCACCAGAGAACTGGTTCTCACCCTTTGTGTCCATGGTCTGCTTTTGAGTATTACAATTTTGGCAACCGTTAGCAATACTTCCTTGTACACGTAGTTAGGGCACTGCTCCCTCAGTCGGTTGTCTTCCATGCTGGGTCCTTGTCTGGACTAGACATGCCCACTGCCTGTATATCAGAGCTCCCCTTTTGCCTTGGAGCAGGTTGGTGTCTGTACCGCTTACTTCTTAAGCCTCAGCAAGTTGTAACTTTCTCTAAGCTGTGTCACACAACATGCTTGGCAGAACCATTCACCTTACCAAAACGGTAACAACAGCATAATTCTCATGTACAGTAAAAATCAGCTTTGCACATTGAGCAACGTTTTGTGGGACCAGAATTGACAACTTTTCACCTGGAGCCAGGTTTCCGAGCCTTGGCACTGTTGACATTTGGGGCCGGTGTGGAGGGGCGGGGGAGGCTGCCCTGTGCATTGTGGGATATTTAGCAGGATCCCAGGCTCCACCCACTAGATGCCGGTAGCACCCCACACACAGTTGTGACAACCACAGATGTCAGCAGTTGAGAACCACAGACCTTACAGGATGACCTCGCTCACATACCCATCTTCACTTCAAATCTTGTCTAAGCCTCTGGTTTCCGTTGGGCTCCTCTAGAGTACTTTCAAATTGCTTCTGGCCTGTGCCCCTGCCTACTCTGTTCCCTCAGCCTGGGACACCCTGCCCTTCCTCTCTCACCTGTAGGTCTTTGAGACTGAGCATCTCCCTTGAGCTTTCATTGCCAAGTGGCACTAGTACCTCCCTGCCTCCTGTGGGACTCCAGGCAGACCCCCAACTGGGCCCAGGGTGCTGCCTAGAGCCCTTCCCTTTCCCGGTCAGCTCTTGTCATTCCTCACAGCCACACTTCTAAGTGTGTTCTGTCTCCTTTAAACACCTCAGCTCATCCCTTTGTTCCTCACTCTTGCAGGAGAGCTTCCTCATCACCTCCACGGAAGAAATAATGGTTGTTAGATACTGAAATTCTCAGCTGCCTGACAGCAAGCTTTCAGGTGCACCTGCCTCCCAGCCACGCCTGCAGCGTCCCCTCCTGTCTGGGTGGAGGAGGACCCCCTTTGTTCCGATGTGTCCCTTCCCTTCCTCAGGGACCTTGCTCTGTAGACTGTCTGCTCCTGCCAGGTTTTGTTCTTTCTATCCCTGGCATCTCGACGTAAGCAAGCACTTCCTGCAGCAGTTTCTTAATCTGTCTCCAAATACTGCCCTGCAGCCCCTCCCCTCACCCCCAGACTTAGAGAAGGATCTGTGCTCACTGTAACCTTCTTCACCTGAGTAAGGGAAGAAGAAAACCTAGGTGCCTTTGTTTCTATCCATCCTTGATTTTTAACCAGCCTGTCTGCAGACTGAACTTTCTGTCTATCGATAGCAGTGCCCTCATGGATTGCTGGCTTTTTGGTGCATGACCTTTACTTTTCGTCCTCTGTCACGTTCATTTACTGCGAACAGATGGTGGTTGGCATTGCTCTGGGGCCTCCTGCTTGTGTCAGTTGATTACGGCTGATCATCTAGGATGTTCGCCAGCATGCCCTAGAGACTATCGCCTTATTTAGACCTCTGATTTAAAGGTCAGCCACAAAATGTTTTAGTGGTTAAAAATACTTTTCAGAAGTGGAGTGCCGCAGCTTGGATAAACATGTGTCAGAGATGCCACTTTGGGTGCTAAGAGGGGTGCATCACTGTGGTGCCCCACCTCGAAGGAGCGCCTATTTGCATAGCATCTGCTGCCAGGCCCAGCGAGGGGGGAGACTTCTCATCTCTGACCTTTAGTAATCCCAGGTCCTTTTATATTTGTCAGGTTCTTGCATGGCACCAGGAGGCTGCAGAGCTGTGCAAACAACTCCCCTTTAGTGTGCACTCCTCACCCCACCCCCAGCCATCGTTCTACTCTCTCTAGTTTGTGTTGGTTCGGGAAGGAGGAAACGGGGCGGACACCGTATGCAGTGCAGTTCTGCTGGTTTTGTTCCTTTCGTGTTCCATAAATTCTGCATTCTGTACCCCAAGGTATTTCTTCTAAGAATAAAGAACTGTTCTGTTGAAGTTGTGATCTGCTTGTCCTTCCCATGGTTCCCTGTTCCTCAGCCCATTACCTGCCTTCCATCCCTGTCCCTATCCACCTCTCTGTCCTGAATGCTTCTGTGTGTGTATACTTTGACTACTCGAGTCTCTCAAAGGGCTTCTCAAAGTCTGGCTAGCCCCAGCTGCCGCCCGGTGAGACGTCTGTGGTACACGTGCAAGCTAGTCCGAGGTCACGGGTGCTGGGCATGCCAGCACCTGAGGCCCACTCACTCATTCTGTCATGTGAAACGTTACCATTAACTTTGCCTGAGTGTATGTTTAATAGTACCTTTCCTTTGTATGCCATTGGTGCTTTTCTAAGTATTCCACAATAGTTTGTTGCATACTGCTCCAAACAGCCTCACAAGGTAGAGCATGCCTTCCTTCCCTGCCCCCCTCCCTACTCCACCTCTGTGGCTTGCTGGCCACACAGCGGAGTCAGGAAGGCCCCACACACTGTAGCAGCAGAACTGTGTCTGGGAGGAAGGGGGAGGCCACCAGGCTGAGCTTGGTGCAGCAGTGAAGCAAGAGGGTAAGGACACAGGTGATGAGGGAAAGAAGGAGCACAGGTCAGATTCCAGCAGCAACCCCAAGGGGGCTGGGTCAGGGGGCCCCAGGGGAACAGGAAAGCTGCCCGGCTGTGTTCAGGTGAGAGGGAAATGCTGAGGGAACCAGGCTGGCCATCTCCCCATCTCGCTCCAGGGGAGGTACAGGAACTCAGCTGTTGGGAAATCTGTCAAAGGAGGGAGGGGGCAGGTGGCGGACTGTGGTGGGGGTCAAGAGTAGGAGAGCCATGGGTTAGACACATAGTCAAAAGGAAAAGTTTTTTTGTTTGTTTTAAGAAAAAAAATTTTTTTTTCGGATTTTGAGTTAGCTAGGAAAGGGAGACATTCTCAGTTTGTCCCTGAAGACCCAGTTAGTCTTTGTTGTCCATTACAGTACCCAAGGGGGGCTGGAGAGACACTTTCTTTTGCATCAACAAACCTATAAGGTCCAACATAAGAAAAAAAATGCATAATAAAATGCACTTATAACTAAAGGAACAGATAAGCAGAGAATACTCAGCTCATGGAGCCTTAAAAATTAAATATGGGATTATAACATTTTATTCTTTCTGAACAACCAGTAATAAAAAAGAAAGGCAGTAGGTTAAGAAAACCGGAAAGAAGGGGGGTGACAGTAGGTTAAGAAAAAGGTGACAGGGAGGTGACAGGGAAGAGGGAGAGCAAACCACCATTTGCCCCCAGGCCTCTGCTGCTTGCTGAAACCAAGGTCCCCACAAACAGCTGGCTAAAGTCAGCGCCCTCCCCCCACAGAGGTCACACAACCTCAGCTCTCCTGTCACCTGCCAACTGCCCAAAGTCCATCACAGAACTGGCCTCAAGCACCTCTCCCAGCCACCCACCTCTACCCAATGCTAACCAAATCCTCAGAGGTCTGTAGGCCAGGAGTTAGGCAGATGTACCCTTGTAAGGGGGAGGATCTGTCACTTAGCCAACCTGAAGGGATCTGAATCCCCAGAAAGATTAGAACCCTTGTTCTAGTCTCTGCCAGACTACAGCAAATACCAGCTCTTAAAACACCCGCCCAGGGGGGGCCCTGTGGGTGGGAGCACTCTTGGAGCATTCTCATATGAGAATAAAAGGAACAAGAAGCAGACATGACAAGGCCTTGTGTGTTGTAAATGAATTTCAAGCTCCCCTATGGTTTGGTGACTTTAACCCCTTTAGTAGAAACCTGCAGGTTTAAATAAAAGCCTCCAGGGATGATGAGGTTCTAGTTCATTGCTTTATCTACAGGCTTCCCACGAGATGGATAAATTCAGACTTCATGATCATTATTCTTACCCAAAGTAATTGAGTGCACGGTCACCAAGTGGCAGCAGGTGGGCACACACGTGTTGTTCATATTGAAGCTGTAGATATGAATGTTTCTTCCAAATCCCAGTTAAAGCAGTGAGTTCTTTAGACCTCTTTTTTTTTTTATCAAAACTGCAATTTTTTGAACAGCTATATATAACTATAAGCCACATATAAATTATAAATTGACAAAGTTTTAAAGGCATACCATGTTTCAATTTGATATCTTTCTTAACATTTCTTTTATCCCAAGACTCCACGTATAGTTACTCCAAAGGTGCTTGAATATGGGTCCCAGTATCTGCCTCTTTCCCTGTTTGGCCAGGACTCTGGGGCTTCTGTGTGGCTTCATTTCAACCTCTGAGAGCTGCCATGGGGAGTACTTGAACTTGAGAAATGATTTCCACAGCTCCCTCAAAGTCTTCTCTCACTTCCAAAAGGTGCAACGTCCCTTTTCTAAGAATGCTAAACTCTCCACAACTGACTTAGGTTCAGTTGCTAGGATGCGACTTCCACTCTCCTGAGCAAGAGCAAATCACCCATCTTCTCTCTCCCCAAAACATTTCCACTGAAAACTTCTGACTCAGTGTTACCTAATTCTTAGGTGCAGTTGTCCCCAGAATATTCCCAACCACCCTGCAGCCTTTACATACATTTAGCATAGATTGCTTAGAAGTCTTTTTAAATAATGTTTTAGGGGCACCTGGATACCTCAGTATGTTGAGCATCCAGCCCTTGATTTTGGCTCAGGTCATGCATGATCCCATGGTCATGTGATCAAGCCCCATGTCTGGCTCTTTGCTGAGTATGGAGCCTGCTTGAGAATCTGTCTCTCTCTCTCTCCCTCCCTCCCTCTGTCCCTCTCCCCTGGTGCGTACATCGCTCTCTAAAAAAAAAAAAAAAAAAAAAAATTAAAGGGGCTCCTGGGTGGCTGAGTCAGTTAAGCATCTTGACTCTTGGTTTCAGCTCAGGTCATGATCCCAAGATTGTGGAATCGAGCCCTGTGTCGGGCCTCGCACTGACAGCACAGAGCCTGCTTAGGATTCCCTCCCCCTTTCTGCACCTCCCTCACTTGCTCTTTCAAAAAATGAACATTTAAAAATAATTTTTAATTTAAAAAACAAGTAAAAATGTTTTAAGTGACATTTAAACTGAGTTCCATGAAACTAATTTGTAGTTTTGCAGAAAACTTCATATAACTCTTGTTTCATATCTTCTTGAGTTTGCGTTTTTCTACTTTAGCTGTTACAGAAAACATAACTGATTAATAAAGTATAGTTTGTCTTCTTCATTCATAATAAATATCCTAAGTTTCCTCAAATGGTGAAATAAAAAGACTGAACTGCCAAATACTACTTACAGTTCTCGTCATCCAGATTGGATTCAGGAGATTTTCTGCCAGCCGTGTATTAGTACATCCCCAACATTTGCCTCTTGGGACTTGCCAATATGTCGGAAAAGGAGGAGAAACTGACTAAAAATTCCATTTCTTTTGGTCTAATAGTTGTTTAGCATGTAATTTGTGATACAAGTCTCCCATTTTTTCCAGGCATGTTTTCCACAAATCCTGCGTGGATCCCTGGCTTAGTGAACACTGTACCTGTCCAATGTGCAAACTTAATATTTTGAAGGCCCTGGGAATTGTGGTATGTTTCTTATTTTGTTACTGCATCTGTGTGGTGTCCTCTCCAAGTGCAGCCTAACGTAGCACAAGCGGGATGGTCACATCTCACGAGAGAGCCCCGGCTTGCAGTGCCTTTCTCCCAGAGTACTTAAAGTCCAGGCCACCTTGGGGAAGTCCCAGAAGAGATGGTAAAGGACTGAGCTAGTCCACTGGCAAGCATACTTTTCTGTGGGTGCTGGATTGTGGTAAAGTACCGCCATAGGAGAGATGGATGGGGTTTTCTTGCACTCCACTATTTTGTTTTAAGGACTAGAATATAGACTATGCAGTAATTTTTTCTGCATTCAGCATCACATGTCATCACTTACATTCCTTCCCCTCGGATCTGGCTTTGCTCCCCTGTGTGCCTTGGTCAGTTGCCAGTAGTGGTGGTGGGCGGTGCCGGCTCTGGGCAGGGCCTTTGGTCCGGTTCTGTGCAGACAACTTCAGCACTGACTGAGGATCGTGGAGACTTCCTTAAGAGAAGTATATGTCCACAATTAATGCTTTTTGGAGGAAAACAAAGTACTCTCTGGCCTCAGGAAAGAGTGGATGAGTGATTTCCTTACAGAACCAAAAGTTGAGTTTGGCCCACTGAAAGAATTCCTCATGGTAGCTTTGCAGCCCAAAGCACATCCAAGCAGTCGTATTCAAAATACGGTATCAGATGACAGCTTAACAGTCCCGTTGGGCAGTAATGACCCCTTGTATCTTGCCATCTGCAGCGATCATATCAGTGACATCGTTTAACATAGGGTTCCTCTACCTCAGCACCACCACATAATTCCATCAGGTGGGGTTCGTCCTGTGCACCGTTCGGTGTCTAGCAGCCCCTCTGGCTACTCCTGATGCTAGTGGCACAACACACCAGTCACACGATCGGAATGTCTCCAGACGTCGCCAGACATCTCCTGGGGAACAAAACCCACTCCTTTTGAGGAGTTTAACATAGAGCATCTTCCACAATACCTGACATGTGGCAGATACTTTGGGAAGGATTAACTTAATCTCCTTTCATTGCCTCTAGCCTTGGTGGTGGTTTGGTTTCGTTTTTCTTTTAAGTCCTATTTTTGAAGTACTAATACTTTTTCCCTTCTGTTTTTTAATGAAACCCTTCTAAAATCTATTACAGGCTACCATGGTTTTAAATATAAAGGCCATAATAAACCTCTTTTGAGTGGGTATCATTATAAGCATCAGTTATTGCACTGTGCTGTCATTTTTTGTACTTAGGCTCTGGGGTGATCTAGAACAGCGTTCTCCTGGCTGAGAAGCCATTGTTCTGGGTTTGGTCGGCTGTCACTTCTCTATACTTCAGCTTCTCTCAGCCATCCTTCCAAGCTCTGCCTCTGACGTGCTATCTGCTACAAGAACTAAAGGTTGCTAGGGAAACCAAGTATCTGTATTGTTACATCAGAAGATTCTCATATCCATGTTTTAGTTGGTAGGCTTTGGCCCCAAGGCAGCTCTGTAACTCTCCTTCAGGGTTAGATTCTTAGATTGTGAAACAGATCCCTTACTCACGATTCAAGGTCTTTTCAGGGTTGATCTGCTCTTGGTTGGATACTTTCCTTGTGTTTAAAGGTAGGAGACGTTTAAAAACTGACTGCCAGATAAATTCCATTACAGAGAAGTTAATAGGACGAAAGCAGTATTTTATGTCATTTGCTCTCGCTCCACATTGATGGAAGAGCCAAAGCAACACATTTTAAATGTTTGTCAGCTTTGTAATGTATTGAACAACCCCTGTGCCCGTGAGCCATGTCCACCAAAGGTTGTCATTTCTTCATAAAGATGAAGTATCTGGTTTTCTCGGTTCTGCAGTGGATTTTAGTTTTCTTTTTCACCAATTTTTGGGAAGAAATCTGTTTCTTTTACAGAAAAACTTGTGGGTGAGAAAGGGTAAGTGGGGAAAGAAATGAGAGGAAACCACACGGAAAAAAAACTTGAAGTCTTTTCAACAGGGTATCAAACATTTAGAATTTTCTAAAAGATTTGTTATTCTTATAAGTACTTTTAATCTGGAAATGTTTTGCAGCCAAATTTGCCATGTACTGATAACGTAGCATTTGATATGGAAAGGCTCACCAGAACCCAAGCAGTTAACCGAAGATCAGCCCTAGGTGACCTCGCCAGTGACAACTCCCTTGGCCTGGAGCCACTTCGAACTTCGGGGATCTCACCTCTTCCTCAGGATGGGGAGCTCACTCCTAGAACGGGAGAGATCAACATTGCAGTAACAAGTAAGTGGGGCCCTGTGCCCGGGTGCAGGGCAGATTTGCTGCTGTTTGGTGTGCATTGATTGCTCTGGAGGACAGTTGAGGCAATCTCCTGGGCCGGTTGGTTAGTCTGTAACCGAGAAAGAAACAGGTATTTGGAAGACGAAACTTTGTTTATAATAAGGAGCTTGTGTATTTGTGTATAATAAATGGGAATCGCTTCCATTTGACAAGTAGTTGTTCAGAGGTTTGTCTTAGTAGCTGGTTTCAAAATGGTTGCCTTGCAGATGGGCAGTTTCAAGGGTCATGCTGGGATGTGACCTCGGGCGTCACCTTGGGTGTGTTGTGTGACGGTGAGCACCAGTGCTCTCTGGTTCCTAGGCTGCAGGCAGCTGAGTGAAACACTAGGGCAGATTTGAACACACAAATGAACCACTCTAGGGCAACTTGAGCTGGCTGCCGCTTACTTTATTTTACACTTTCTATGACGTTTGGTGTCTTGGCACTTACCTCTTTGGTGTCATGGTACATGAGGTGGGAGAAAAGCCAAAGGGTAATATGCCTTTAAAAACGCTCTTGCTCGTTATGAACGTCTTGACTGTTGTGCCGTTGATGGGAAGAAAAGCAGTGCTCCGAGTGTTCTGATGGCCGTGCCTCAGTACGGTGTGAGTGGGCTGGCAGGCGTGTGTGTGGGCCTTGCGGACATTCACCCTGTAACAAGCCAGCTGTCTCCTCCAATTCCATCCTCTACGTGATCTTTCCATCTAACAGCCCTTCGCCATCTTCCTTGCCACCACTCTGGTGCTGCCTTTTCCAGTATGTGCTGTTGCTTGCCTGTAGCTTCGAGCCCTAAAGCTGATGGGGCCCTGCTTAACTCAGGGGGTCCATAGCTCAGATAAAGCTGTTGCGAAAGATTTGCCCTTGACATAGCAAGCCTCATGTGGTCTGTTCAAGTGAAGGACACATGTTTTTAACCAACCAAAACTTAATAGTAGCAAACGACTCCCCGGGTTTTGTTCTAGCATCTGTCTAAACTTAGGGAGACTTCATTCAGTTACAAAATAAGGAAGACTATTCTTTGATACAGCTTGACTCATTTCTTACCATTTCCCCCGTGATATGTTTCGACAGCTTTTCGCGTTTTCAGGTTTTATAGTGTAGATTTTTGAAAACTGATCTAGTAGCAATAAAGGAAACAAAGGTTCCTTGTTTATTAATGAGTTTTTGTAGGTCCTTCATTGATCGACATTTATTGAGCACCTACTACTACATTAAGTTCTGATCCTGCTATATTTTATGCAGAACTGTCCTTTCAGAATCTCCCATTTTGATGATAAAAAATGTTACTTCATATATCATATCAATCCCCATTAGTGGAATTTACACATGTGAATAAATAAACTCATGTGGTTAAACAAAACCAAAGCTCCCTCTTCTTTGCCTTCAAAGCTCTGTAGTGTCATACCAGCTACAGTGCGCCCGCTCAGCACCCACTGTGCAAGGCACTGTGCTAAATACACACTGGGGTTCCGGCCTCAGCAGACTGCTGGACCCACCGGGCATTGTGATGGGGTCTGCTTCATTTTGGTTACTAGTTTTTATAACTGAAATGCCATACATCTATGGATGGTATGTTCAGTATGCAGAAACACAGACATCACTGAAGTTCCAAAAGTTAGTCTGCTTATCATGTACAAAGGTCTCTAAGAAGAAAAAAATAACTCTGTGTTAAGCTTCTTGATACTGATGACCAGTCATCTCTGAATTTTTTTAAATGCCAGGACACATTTTTCCTAACTTAAAATACATGCAGGTAAAGATGGTGGATTTTGTATGGGTTCTTAAATGTTCATTTGGACTGAAATTAAAACCTTATAAATTTACTGTACTGATGACGAATTTGTAATCCAGGAAGCAGTGGCTGCACTGTTAACCAAAAACCAAAGAGTTTGCTAAGCATTATAACAATACAGATCAAGATGGCCAAGAAACGCTTCTAGAACAAACTCATCATCCTGGCAATCCTGAAGACCATTTCTTAACGTTTTGAAGATCACCACCTTTAAAATCCAGTGAAAGTATAATAACCTTATTCTAGAAAAATCCCTAGGCACACACAATTTTGCACATTTGTAGGATTCATGGAAACCAGACTGAGAAACCCTCACGTTCTACGCAGCTTTTACATACCCAACTTTGGCATTCCAAGTATAAATGTCTTCTCTCTGCCTTATTGTAGATACATAGGGGACTTTGCTGTGTACCACCTTGTTAAACCAGCCCTAGTTAGTGTATATACTAGGAAATATTTTATAGATTGGTTCTCAGGTTATTTTCAAGGTTCGCAGTAAATAGTACTTTGGGAACGTTACCTTGACATACAGGCTTTGAAAAGAAGGGAAAATATTAACTGACTTCCCGGATCTAGAGAAAGACTAGATAAAAAACCCTAGAGTTCTGTGTTTCAGAGGTTTTTTTCCAACTCTTTGATGGGCCAGGTACCTTGTGAGTCACCTTCCCTTCCTACTTGTGCTCGACACAGCCAAAGCAGCCAGTGCTTGCTTCCCGCCGGCGGGAGTATGAAGGGTAGTTCTTCCCAGGAGAGAACCAATAAGATGTCCTTTGTAAATAAAGACTGTAAGTAAACCTGTGCCTAAGAGAAAAGAAGGTAGACCCGAATGCCACGGAAGGCCAGCCCGCGGACTGCGTGGAGTACCCACAGGACCTTTGGGACCTCTACTCCGTATGAGTGGCACAACCATGCAGAAGTGACAGAATGAAGAAGGAAAGGTTATAGAAGTATGGCTGGTCCACTTTACTGTCATCTAAAGTAGCCATTTAAAACTCTGTGTCCACGTGCAATTTTATATGCATTATTTCTGCTGCACACTTTTTGGTGGCCACACTCTTCACAAACCTCAGGACCTTAACTGGAAGAAATGTTTGGGCCATGCTTTCCTTTCTCCCTTGCAGCTTTTCACCACTACTTCCACTAACCTTCTCCAGTTAGTAGCTCTCTGGCAAACCTCCTGCTTCACTTCCTTGGGCCAGTCTTGGCTTACACCTCCGTTGACGTCTGCTTCGTTGCATTTGAGGGAAATGTTGACATCGATTTGACTTAAGCCTTCTCCCCAGAGTGATTTCCTCCCTTTCCTTTGTCAACAGAAGAATGGTTTATTATTGCCAGTTTTGGCCTCCTCAGTGCTCTCACACTCTGCTACATGATCATCAGAGCCACAGCTAGCTTGAATGCTAATGAGTAAGTAACAAATTATTTTTTGGATTGCATGTGCCAGATGATCCCAAGAAACCCTGTAATTTTCATAAAGATGGTGAAATTTGGCTTTCACTAGTTTCATATCCTGATGACGCCATACCTAGCAAAATAAGTGTATTTCTTGACCATATATTTTTAGTCAGTAACACAGATCGGGAGGTCACCTTGCTCAGCAACAACAGCTCACTCGAGAAAAGATCCAAGGGCTTTTGTTAGCCACGTGCTTAGAGTACAGCAGCGGTGTAATGCAAACTCCAGGGGAACCAGCACAGTCATAGGGTGCAAAGAATGTCTATGTCCTGATCATTGACAGGAAAATCCCACTTTACTGTGTGCTCACCAGACCTGACCTGGATTCTTACATACTTAGCTTTTGGTGGAACACTGGCACCCTGGCCTACAGTCAAGGGACAGTGACTTGGATGTTTAGCCTCTAAGAAAGAAGCAATCGGGAAGACCCACTGTTTCCAAAGAGTAGGAAGATTGTCAGGGGGGCAAAGAAAATAAGCATAAACGGTATTTCCATGGGGCAAAATGAGGACCAAAGGGGTAGGTCACAGGAAAGCAAATTTCATCTCTGTAAGAGGAAGAACAGTTGTCAGTGAGGCTACTTACCCCGTGAGCTGGTTTGCCATGGGGAGTGCCCAGGATGAGGAACGCAGGAAGAAGCTGCATGTTACTTGTCGGGGCTGCTAGAGGTTGTTCAGAGTAGGCAAAATTGGGCTAGATTACTCTTAAGTCCCATTTGGATCCAGTGATTTTCCAAGTAACTTTCCATGGGGATAAGATAAAACAAAGGTTTATTTTTTTATTATTATTATTTTATTTTTGGTTTTGTTGGTTTTGTTTTAAATTTAGGGCATTGTAAAGTATTCTTTAGTCCTTTCTTTTACCAGTATCCATGAAAAAAATTTTGAGATGAGAGTAGCCCTAGGACACAGCCCAAGTAGGAACCTAAATTAGTACAGGTGGCATTCATGTGCTCTCCACACTCACTTATGTCCTGGCATTTTAACTGATTCATAACCAGCCAAGCTCATGTAATTGATTTAATTGAACACTCCTTGTCCAGCTGTAGAAACAAATGGGCAAGTAACCTGCACTTACCATGACATCATTTTATTATCTCTAACCTGATCTGTTGCCTGGATACTTGTAAGAAGGGCCCTTTGGCATCCCTGACACGTTGGGAGGATGCCATGGTTGGTTGGCATTCTTCAGCCTTCAGGCAAGTAGTTGTGGCCAGTCATCCAACAGGCCAACCCACCTGATGCAGTTTTACTTCAACATAGCACAGTGTGAATTGCTCAGGCTCTAGAGTGAGACATAACCTGGATTTGACTCCTTGCTCTTCCATTTTTTGCTTGGGAGACCTGGGCAGCTGTATTTATCTGAGGTTCATTTTAGTCATGGAGAAAACAAGAATAATGGTAGGAGCATACCCTAGGTTGTGTGAATTCGCATGTAAAGTGCTTAGCACAGTGCCTGGTACATAATAAGTGCTCAATAAATGTTAGCTTAATGGTTCCACCGAGATTCTTTCAAAGTTCTGTGAATGAGATGACCATCTGCCTTTATCATTTGGCAAATGATTTTAATTTTCTTCCATGAAACAGTATAGAATCATAGGAGCTCAGTAAGTGCCTATGATTCAGACCTGTGTGGAGGGAAGAGTTATTTCACCTACAATCACCTCTTTTGCTTACTCTCATACTGACCCCATCAGAGTCCATGGTAGTGTAGGTCCACTTCTTAAAACTTTCACAAATGAGCAAAAACCAGTCACAGCATATAGAGGCATTCTGGGCACTTTTAGAGAATCATGATGTGATTTAACGGTCACCTTGCTGCCACTCAGGATCTGCCAGATGCTCAGTTCATGCATCACATATTTTAGAGAAGGCTCACTAGATGTGTTACCTTTTAGAAATCAAAGTACCTGGGGCCATGATACTTCAGTTCCATGCATAAATGCCTGCATGACTCAGTCTAAGCATAGATGTTAGATCCATGTCTTAGGCTGATCCTTCTCCCATTAGCCTTTGTAGAAGGTTGATACCGCAGTTGTTCATTTGAGTATTATTTCTGTGCCTTCAGTCAGAACTACTCTGAAGGACAATTTTCATGATCCCATTGAGAGAGAGAGAGAGAGAGAGAGAGAGAGAGAGAGAGAGAGAGTGTGTGTGTGCATGCATACAGATGTATGAAAGAATGGCCACCAAAATATTAATGGTGATTATCTTAATTTAGTAGAATTGTGGGTGATGTTTTTCTCTCCTGTTGTGCTTTTATATGTTGATTTTTTAATACAACATGAAGTACTTAATATTTTAAAGGCCATTTTAATTGTGGAAGATAACGGAAAGATGATAGTCACTCTTACTCAATGTCTCCTTCCCAAGAATGTTGATTAAAAAAATTCCTATGCAACTTTAATTCCAGAGAAAAGTTTCTAGCAAATAAATTTATAATTATTCTTCATTAATGAATTCTTTGAAATCTGTCCTATTTCCCTTTTGCATTTACCAAAAACTTACAGCCAAAATGAGATTGTCTTCATTTTAATTGCTGTTTCTAATTTTCTAGGTAACTTCATCCATTTGTAAGATAGTCTTCTATATAAATAGATTTCCATCTTTTTACATGTGATTTGTCTGGAAGTTGATAGTAAAATTCACCTGTACGCATACTACCTACTATTATAGTTTACTCTTTTGACAATGTCACACTGAACTTGTATATAGTGATTTCAGCAAGACTTTGACCCAGTCTAGTCACTGGTGAAACCCTGCAAGATGAAGCCATGTGGGCCACGTGTAAGGGCAGGCACGTGGAACCCACACAGGCCCAGGCATGGCTGCTGAGCACCGATTCCTGCCCTGCTAGGGGCAAAAGCATGCCCACCTCCCTCACCATGTTCTGCACAGTGACCCAGGGCTTGTACTATTGCCTGAACTCTGAGGTCAGTCAGAAGTCCACAGATCTGAGGTCACCCCCCTTCTATTGTATGAAATACTATTTAAATACTCAACCGTGACTAATTGTGCTTTAATTTTTTAACACTGCAGACAAATCTAGTGAATGTTGAGGCTTTGCAAATATAAACAGGTTGGTAGTCAAAGAAGCAAATAAATGAAAGACAAATATATTTATACATATGATCTTCTCATACCCCTGTTTCGTAGTACCTCAGTGAGCAAGGGTAGTGAACTTCAGTTCCCAAAGGAGGTTTACTGCTCTGCTTCATTATTCAGAAAACCTCGTTATATCCCAACATTTACCAGCTTTTATCTGTACCAGCCTATTTGTCCCTCAACATAAGAAAAGACAGTGTTTTTCATTGTTGTTCGAGGAGCAAGTTGTGAGATAAGGTAGATGATGCAGGAGGGTTTCAGCCAAATGGGAGGTCCAGCTAAGTATCCTCCACAGCTCCTAGATTCGGATTCATAGAACTCGTGCCCAAGGATCTGCCCGGGAGTGTAGTCCAGACGTTCAAGATTCAAAACCATCTGAACCGGAGGAAGTGTGGTAAAATAACTGGAACAAGTATAGAATCCTGTAGCACAGCCCAAGACCAGAAAGCCTGGCTCTGCAGCAGGCCCGAGTTGTCCCCACCAATATTCCTGGTGAGCTGGTGGCCTCTGAGGTGCAGTGATAGACATTTATGAGCCAGATCAGAGGAATTGATGTTTTTATTTGAACCCCTTTTCAGTATTTCTGAGTTATCTACACACACTCTTTAAGACGAACATTGACGTATTTCAATATAAAAGGATCTGAAAATGTAATCATCTTTATGTCTTGAGGGTGCTTGGCTCAGAAGAGTGAAGATGAGGGTGATGTGAGGGATGTATTTGAAGGGCTCCCACAGATGAGACTAGCTGCTGTTGACTGAGTGCTTCCCAAGAACTTACTCCTGTGTGGGACTCTGTTTCTACCCAGGTTGCCCCTATAACACTCACAATAGTCTCGTGATGACTAACCAGTGCATATGGAGGGGGCAGTTCAGGAGCTCTGGAGACATCCACAGAGGAGAGGTAGAGTAACACCTAATATAGGAAAGAACTTAACTGCCGATCAACAGTGTCCATCCATGACACGGGATACCTTGAGAGCTGGTGAATTACCAGAACCTGCTTATGTGACAGAAACCACAAGGCCAGCACTGTTCAGAGGCAGACCCTGTGTCAGGTGCAAGTCTGAGGCTCCTTCCAGTTCTGAGAGTCCCTCTTCAGTTGTCTGTCCTTTCCTAGGAGGGATCAGAGCCCAAGAAGAGGTATTGCATGCCCTGCTGGCTGGCTGCCCCTTTTAGAACCTTAACTATCAAAACTATTTTAAAACTTTTTTTTTTTTTTTTTTACCACCTGCCACTGTAAGAACTACATTTTGTATTGTGACATATTCACATGTGTATAACTGAAACAAGTTTCACAAACACCTCCCTTACTATATCCTTATTCTCTGATCTCCTCTCTGTACCTTGTTGTTGTTAATACTGGTCATGAATTCCCACATTGATTTTTACAGTCCAGTAATAGTCTGCAGCCTGCAGTTTGAGAAACACGGATCTAAAGAATTTTGGATTTCTGGTTCTCAACAGAATACCTTTTGCTTAGTTACACTGGTACCCATCTTTGATTGTTTATTTTTCCGAGACAGCCTTCCTTATAGCAGCGCCAGCAAAGATTTGAACTTGCCCCCAGTTTGATAATGAATCCACCTCTTTCTCCTCTCAGCCACTCTGAGCCTGAGATATGTACACAAAATAACCTAAGTGAGGCCCAGAGGAGCTGCGTGACCCCTGAGAAATGCCATAGGAAGAGGGCCTGGGGTTCAAGCCCAGCATTTCTGGGCCCACCTCTTTCTTTACACTGCTGGTCTTTGCCTGCTCCAGTAAGCCATTTAAGGGCTAGAAATAATGTAGTGGAAGAGGACACAGTGGGCTTTTTAGAAATGTGATGGCACAAAGAAAGTTAAAGGCAGTGGGGACCCCTGATTGGACTCCCTCACTGTCTTTTTTTTTCCCCCACGAGTACCTTTAACCTTCTTACAGCTACATTAGCTTATAGTTTCTTAGAAGAGCAAAATTAAGTTTAAAAATCTTGACTCACCCATTGAAAGTTCTCCTACCTAATACTTTACTTTTCTGAGGAAGTTGTATAAAATCGGTATGTGGTCTTCAAGTGGACTGCGATGAACAGTGTGAGGTGGTGAGCGGCCTTCCTGCTACGCCCCGCCAACCCTCCCAAGGCACCAGGCCCTGCCCTGCAGGGGCGCTGTGGGAATGGGGCTGTGCTGCACAGTGCTCAGGCTTAGGCACTAGTGGGAGTGATGGCAGAGCCTCTCAGTGTCACACAGACACAGGGGACCTGCTGCCCCCTGGGGAGTTAACAGAGGCTTCCTGGAGAGAGTCACTCAGGAACCAGGCCAGGCATAATTTAGGACACAAAGAGGAAAAAGCAGAGCTGGTTCAGGGAGTGGTGGGCTTGATGTGTCTGCTGGAGGCAGTAGGCTGACTACAGAATCTGGACTGTGCCCTTATAAGCAGTAGGTAATATCTGAGGCCTTTTGGCACAAAGATGATTCCTTAGAAGTTGCCTTGGCCTGGGAGAGACTGGAGATGGGAGGTTAAGTGACTACAGAGCTGAGGAAGGAGATCAGAGATGCTGGAGAGTTGTGTGGTGTCCAGAGATTAAGCGGTTCGAAGTGTGGGTCTAGAACTGAGTAGAGAGAAAAGAGCACAACTAGAGACCAGAATCAGGGTACCAAGGAAGCGAACCAGCTGCGCGAAGCTTCAGGAAGCTAGGGCCGTCCCACAGAGCCAGGCTGCGGAGGGGTGGTGTCCGCCCCAGGGCAGAGCAGGGGGCTTCCCAAGACCCCGGGCACCATGAAACACCGGATTTAGGGACACGTGCACATACAGTCTGGGGAAGTCCCGTAAGAGAGCCACACGTCCCAGAAGTCTACACTTCACAAATTTGTTTCAAAATAAACATAGACACTCTTGTCCCAGGTATAAAGGGGGATCCTATTTTAAAGAGATAGCTGCAGATTTCAGGACACTCAGCACCGAGAACTTGCATTCAAACCAGGAAAAGTTGTGAATTGTATGATAATCATCCCTGCATTTTTAAGCAGGATGCTGGTTAGCCTGTGCTTTTCCCTGTGTTCCTTGTGGGGGGACTAACACATTTCTAAGGTGACTGAGCCACTTGACCACAGATCTGAAGCTGCTGAGTTCAGGAAAATGCTAATGGCTTACTGACTTTCCCAAATGGGGCTGGGAAATGGTGGGGGACAGCCCCAGCCCACTTTTCAGTTAAGATCACTTTCTCCGTTATTTTAAAATATTGGCCACTCCCTTTTAACTAATTCTTGACCTCTTTTTTTCCCTTCTATTCCACAGGGTAGAGTGGTTTTGAAGAAGAAAAAAAAACTGCTTTCTGACTGATTGCCTTGAAGGAAAAAAGAACCTATTTTTGTGCATCATTTACCAATCATGCCACACAAGCGTTTATTTTTAGTACATTTTATTTTTTCATAAAATTGCTAATGCCAAAGCTTTGTATTAAAATAAATAAGTAATAAAATAAAAAGACCGTGCTATTGAGTATTTTTCACCCACCTGTGATTGATCGGAAGGCTGACCTGGAGATCACATACCCCAGTTTCATTTATGTGTGTTTCAGAGACAAACTGTGCTCATGACTCCCCCACAGGAGGAGCAGTGATGCTGCTCCTGTTGGTATTTTCACACTGGTTCCTCCTGGTGCCCAAATACGACCAGAGCGTGAGCACGTCCTGTGCAGTAATGCCCACTCAAGCACCCAGTGGAGTTACTCCAGTAGACTTGCTTCAAGGTCACCATCCTGTCTGATAATCTCTTGCTCCACCAGAAGAACATGGTTGATCTGCCTCCACTGGAACATCAGCCCCACAGCAACAGGGACATTTAGCTGTGTCGCTTGCCTCTATATCCTCCCGTGCCTAGTAGAGTGCTTTTTGCACATAGTAAGTGCTCAATAAATACTCGTGGGATGAAGGAATGAGTCTATGGAAAATTTTCCAAAATACACACCGATGTGTAATAAATTATATCTGTCCAAGGTGTTTTTCTCCCTAGTTTGTACAGTATTTTTTTTAAAGCAGCAAATTCTAAAAAGTTGGAAGAGAGCAGTTTTACAAGTGGAAATCTTTTTTGCTGTATTGACAAGAAGAATGTTAAAATAGTTTATGTTCTATTGAATCATATGCTTGAAGGATTATCAGTATGTGTAAACATTCTAAGCAGTGAATCCTCAACCTTTTGCATCAGTATGCCTGAGGGATGAGAATTTACTCCCAAATTCCCATCTGAATTTGATCCCATCAGTAATGGGTTCACTACAGCAGTCATTCTCAAATTGGTAAGGGGTTGAAGATTTTTATCTATTTTGTTGAGATTTAATTCACATACCATAAAATTTGCCCTTTTAAAGGATAAGCCATGTCAGTGGTTTTCAGTATATTCACAAGGGTGTGCAACCATCACAACTGTCTAATTCTAGAACATTTTCATCACCCCTAAGAGAAGCCCTATACCCATTAACAGTCACCGCTCACCCTGCCAGCCTGGAAACCACAAATCCACTCTCTGTCTCTGTGGATTTACCCATTCTGGACATTTCATATAAATAGAACTGTTCAGTGTGTAGCCTTTTGTGTCTGCCTTCTTTCACTTAATATAACATTTGCAAGTTCTTCCATATTGTAGCATGAATCAGTATTTATCCTTTCTGGCTGAATAATAATTCCATTGTGTGGATAAATATACCACATCTTGTTCATCCAGTAATGGACATGTGGGTTGCTTCTACCTTTTGTACAAGTTTCTGTGTGAATGTATCTTTCAGTTCTCTTGGGTGTGTCCCTGGGAGTGGAATTGCTGGGTCATATGGCAACTCTAGAACTTGTTGAAAGACTGCCAAGCTATTATCCATAGCAGTGGATAGCCCACCAGCAGTGTACAAGAGTTCCAATTTCTCTTCTTCCTAATACATTATTATTATTTAACTTTTTAAAAAATTCTAGCCATTTCTAGTGGGTACAAAATGTCACCTTATTATTTGCATTTTGACTTGGTTTTAGTTTGCATTTCCCTAGTGACTACTGATGTTGGGCAGCTTTTCATGTGCTTGTTGGCCACTGGAATGTCTTTAGAGAAAGATCTGTTTGACTCCTTTGCCTGTTTTTTCAGTTGGATTGTCTTTTTGTGGTTAACTTATAAGAGTTCTTTATGTATTCCAGATTACTAGACTCTTATCTATGATTTGCAAATATTTTATCCTATTTAAGTTGTTCACTTTCTCAGTGGTAACTTTCAAAATACAGGTGTTTCATTTTGATGGAGTCCAGTTTGTCTGACTTTTTCTTTGGTTTGTGTTTTAGGTATCATGTGTGTAAAATCATTGCCTGATTCAAGATGACAGGAAATTTAACAAGTTTTTAACAAAATTTAACATAAGTTTTATAGGTTAGTTCTTATATTTAGGTCTTTGACTCATTTTGAGTTAAAATTTGTATATGGTGTGAGGTAGGGGACGAACTTCATTCTTTTGCATGTGGCTATCCATTTGTCCCAGTACCATTTGTTGGAAAAAATTATTCTTTCCCCCATGGAGGTCTTGGTACCCTTGTCAAAAATCAGTTAAGCATAATATATGAGTTTATGTCTGGGCTCTCAATTCTATTCCATTGGTGTCCATTTCTGTCCTTGTGTCAGTATCACATGATATTGATTGCTGTTGCTTTGTACTAAGTTTTTAAAATTGGGAAGTGTGAGTCCTCCAACTTTGTTATTTTTCAAGAGTGTTTTGGCTATCCAAGGCCCCTTGCATTTCCATATGAATTTTAGGATCAGTTTCTCAATCTTTGCAAAAATGCCAGCTGGGATTTTGATCAGGATTATGCTGAATCTGCAGATCGTTTTAGGTAGTAGTGTCATAACAGTATTAAGTCTTTCAATCCATGAACAGAGGATGCCTTTTTATTTATTTAATTTCTGTAGAAATATGATGGATTTTTTATTCTTGCAACCTTGCTGAGCTCATTTACTAGCTCTAATAGCCTTTTAGTGGATGCCTTTGAATTTTCTATATAAGAGGTCATATCATCTGCAAATAGAGATAATTTAATGTTCTTTCTGATCTGAATGCGTTTTACTTCATTTTCTTGCTTAATTGTCCCTGGCTAGACCCTCCATTAGTGGAATGTTGAATAGAAGTGGTGCAAGCAGCATCCATGTGTTGTTCCTTATCTTGGGGGGAAAGCTTTCAGACTATCACCATTGAGTATGATGTTAGCTATGGGATTGTCATAGATGCCCTTTATCAGATTGAAAAAGTTCCTCTCTGTTTCTAACTTGTTGAGTGTTTTTATCATGAGTTTCGGATTTTGTCAAATGCTTTTTCTGTGCCTATTGTGATTATTTTATAGGTTTTGTCCTTTTTTGCATTAATGTATTACATTGATCAATTTTCATGTGTTGCGCCAACCTTGCATTCCTGGGATAAATCCCCAGGCAAGTGGTCACAGTGGGATTATGTTTTTATATGTTGCAGAATTTAGTTTGGTAGTATTTGCTGAGGGTTTATGCATCTGTATTCATACGAGGTATGGGTCCATAATTTTGTGATTTCTTTTTCTGGCTTTAGTATCTGTACTGCTGGCCTCATATAATGATTATTAAGTGTTTCCTCCTCTGCTGTTTTTTGAAAGAGTTTGAGAAGGATTGGTGTTAATTCTCATTTGTTTGGTAAAACTCACCAGTGAAGCCATCTGGCTCTGAACTTTTCCTTGTGGGAAGTTTTTTGATTACTGGCTCACTGTCTTTAGTTTTTACAGGTCTTTTCTATTTCTAGTTAAGTCAGTTCCTATAGTTTGCATCTCTGTAGGTAATTGTCCATTTCATCAAGTTTATTTTATTCATTGGCACATGATTGTCTATAAGGTTCCCTTGTAATCCTTTTTTATTCCTGCAGTGTAGGTAGTAATGTCCCCTCTTTCATCCCTGATTTTAGTAACTTGAGTCTTCTTTCTTTTTTGCTTGGTCAATTCAGCTAAAGGTTTGCAAATTTTGACCTTGTCAAAGAACTAACTTTTGGTTTCATTAATTTGCCAATTTTTCTATTTTGCATTTAATTAATTTTTACTCAGATCTTTGTTACTTTCTTCTGCTGCTTGGTTTGGGCCTAGTTTTTTCTTTCTCTTTTTTTCTCTCTTAAAGTGGAAAAACTTCAGCTCTTTCTTCTTTTTAATATAATTATTTACAGCTGTAAGTTTTCATTTAAGCACAGTTTTGCTCATCAATAGGGTTTTGGTATGTTGTGGGTTTTATATCAGTTATCCCAGTTTTTTTTTTTTTCTAGTTTCCCTGTGATTTCTCTTTTGACCCATTTGTTGTTTAGGGGAGTATGTTGCTTAAATGCCACATCTTTGTGAATTGCCCAAATTTCCTTCTCTTACAGATTTCTAATTTCATTACATTGTGGTTGGAAATATACTTTGTATGATTTCAATCATTTTAAATATATTGAGGCTTGTTTTATTACCTAACATATGGTCTGTCTTGGAGAATGTTCCATGTTCACTTGAGAGAAATACATATTCTGCTATAGGGTGGAGTGCTCCGTAGATGTCTGTTAGCTCTAGTTGTTTAATAGTGTTGTTCAATTTTCTTGTTCCTCTTTTTATCTTCGATCTAGCTATTCTGTTATTGAAAGTGGAGTACTGAAGATTCCAATGATTATTGTTGAATCTATTATTGTTTCTCCCTTCAATTATGTCAGTTTTTGCTTTATGTATTCTGGGGCCCTGTTGTTAGGTGCATGAGTAAGTTAAAGGATTTTCAGAAGCCGCAGAGGTTATTTAGTACATCTTTATCCCTTGAGATTCACTGGTTCAGTGGCTCTCCTGGTATTTCCAGCCGACTCTGTATGCTAGAGAACTCACCTGAGTGTTTAACCTTATTCTCTAGAGCAGGCTGTGTTGAGGTTGGCTTCTTCCTCAATACCTACAAAATATTTTTTTCTTCTAGCAGTATTTTCATAAATTAGTAAGATAGTTCCTCCCCACCTTACTTTATTCCAGTAAAAATTAACCTAGTTTGTTCCCTTTGCTCTCCTTCCCATTTATGGTGAGTTGTGATTTTCCTTCATAAGCAGGAGATGTAAGAGTGTTTAATGACAATGCTACTGTCTCTATTAATGTGCTTTTGCCTTTTCACATTGTTTCAAGCCCTAGCAGAGAGTAAGACTTTTTTAAAACAGTAGGTGCTTTTCAGGGCCAAATACAGAATTTTTATAAGAGCTAAGAAATGAAATGAGTGAATTAACAGGATGGAGCTTTCCATCAGTCTTAGGAAAGATTTGTCACCTGCCATTGAAATTTGAACCTACCGTTTTATGGCTTTGAAGTTTAACTGGCATCATTAAGTTTTTATGTTTCAATTAGTCTTGGTCTCTGTTAACTCTGAAGGTGGTATGTTGTATATGTGTGCATGTGTTTGCACGTGTTATCCTTTACATGGGCTTTGGTTCCTTAGAATCAGAGTTCAAATTATCATCCAAAGGCAGTTGCTTATTTCTTCACAGTCACAGCGCTACCAACAGTGAAGTCAGCTTTATGAATAGAAGAAATATATAAAGTTGAGTCATTTCTTGTTTACTACTTTAAAAATTAGAAGATGACCAGAAATTAGTCTGGAACAGATTGATATTTCACTTTGAAGCCCTTACTGGAAAACTTTATAATCCTAAAGAAGTAGGTGGTTTTTGCTTTTTGTTTTATACACATACCAAAAGTAAAAAGTGTTTCTCAAGAGTTTTATTTCAAGGAAGACTCAGTGTTTACAACAGACAAAAGGTGGGTAAGAATACAGTCTACAGTCCAAAGAGCCTCCACAGGAAAGCAGTTCCCTGATCATCTACCTGATGGCTTCAGACATAGCCGCTGAAGCCCCATGGGATTAAATCTAATTTCTCTTCAGCCAGCTGGGTTGTAACTGTAGACTTTTTTTTTTAACTGTAGACTTTTTAAATAGTTGAGAAAAGATCCCGATGGTTCTTTGACTTTTTATCTACAAAAATATTTGGTTATGTTAAATTCCTTATCAGGACAGTTTAAGAATAGAACCTAATGGCAACAAATAGAACAAAGAATCCAGTCGAGATAGAAACTGCCATTCCAGAACTCTGCTGTGAAGCTGGGCAGGAAAAAACTAGCAGCCCCAGATCTCCCAGGATGTGGCAGGCACCATGCTGAGTGGTTTACATACATGATAATCTTTATCTTGGCAACATCCCAATCAGAGAAGGGATAGTTCTTTCTTCTTTTGCAAATGAAGAAACTTAGAGAATATCCAGAAACTTGGCCAGAGATTGCTCACCTATTAAGTGGCAAAGTCAGAAACGGAAGCAGCCCAGGGATAACGTTCCTGACCACCAGCCACACTCCAGCCCTGAGACCATTGGGCCAGCATTTGGAAAGTGTGCATGGTTCTCACTCATGGAATTCTAAGGTTCAGGGAAGAAACAGGACCATGAACAGAGGGAACTATTTGAGGGCTGAGCTAGTGCATGCATGCACGTACTCTTTCTGTATACATGTGTGTATATACACACACTTTTTAAAGTTAATGATTAATCACAATAATAGCTAACATCTAGTGCTTACTATATGGTAGGCACTCACTCTTTTAAGCATTTCACACATTAACTCATTTAATCCTTGCAACAACCCTTTTGTTAACCCCCATGTTACAGACAAGGAAACAGGTTTAGAGAAATCCAGTAACTTACCACGGCTGTGTTCTTAAACCCCATTCTGTTTTGCACCTCAGAGAAGCTCATCAAGTGGCAGGGCAGATCACGGGGCATCCTGACCACGGGCCCTGTGTGCACAATGCTCGGTGGTAGGAAAGGCTGAGAAGTATGATGCCTGGGGTCAAGGACACAAGCAGGTGAGAGGTGTCCTGGGCTGTTACAGACCGTGGCTTTTCCAGTGGGGAGCCTTAAGGAGGCTCATGCATTTTTGGAAAGTGTGAAATAGCAGACTGGAACCTAAAATTAAATAAATGGAGTCACTAAAGAAAGTAGGTAGAGGTGCCGGCTTAGAACAGCACGGCTCAGAAGCTGCTTTAGCACACAAGCCAGCAAGCCAGAAATAGGCTGAAAACAGTAGGGCCTTTGATGAGAAGATTCTAGAAACACATGGGTAAGGAGACATCTAGGGAGAATTCACCCAGCACAGGAGAGCATCCGTACAGGAGAGCTGCACCAGTGCACCTGCAGACAGCTCAGAGAGGGGAAGCATTGTCTTTTCTGAGGAGTGGAAAAGGCAGGTAGAGGTCACAAGAGCGAGGGTGGCTGCCAAACCCGAGCACAGGCTGAGAAGGAGGGGTAAAAGCACACTTCAGTGATGAAAAGATGCCCAGGATGGGTGTGTAAAATTGGTGGCAAGAGCCTGGCCAGTCTCTGAGGGGGCTCCAGGAAACTGAAGAGAAATCTAGTAAGTCTGCAAAACATACCCAGTTCCCTTACTCTTGTTTCCTTTACCTTTAAGGTTTTCATACAAGTTCCTTTTGAGGAAAATACACGTTGGTCTTGCTGACCGAAGGGAAAGGGGTTCTCTCACCCTGAGTCTCTGCCCTCTGCCTCAAGATGGCGCCCTTCCCTGCGGAGGCCACCCCTAAGCTCAGGGTGCAGAGGCAGAAGTGGGGCGCTCAGCTGGAGGTGGCCCTGACGTGACCTCTCCTTCCAAGAGGCTTCTTTACTCATGATCCTCACACCCCGCCACCACACACCACACACCACACATGGCTGAAACAAGACCAGCCTAAACAGGTGGACGGTGAAGGGTCTTTCAGAATTCAAAGGCACAATTTACTTTTTTCAGACCCAGAAAGGCCGAATTTCTAGCACCTAGCTTCTGGTGACTTGTGTAACCTAACTACAGTAGAGGAGAGCTGCATCTTAGGGGTTGGGGAGGTTTATAGAGGCAAAAACGAAAGCGTAATCCCAATGGCATTTGAAACATCACTCAGATCCCGGTGCAGTGCCAACAAGTGGGACCCGAGACTGCAAATAGCTACGAAACATCAGAGTCCTGTCTCCACAGGGCAGGCGCTCCTGCTGCCGAGCAACAGGCAGAGTCACCTACACTCTTTAAACGTCATTTACTGCTAGGCAGGTATAAATGCCCCTTGGAACTCAGGCTCCCACATGGAACTGGGCTCCGGAGTGGAGTCCTCCTTAGCTGGGAGTCAGCACAAACAGCCAGGGACAGGTGAGGAGGTTCACAGCCACAGCACAGAGAATTTAGCTTCCCATGGAGGCCTGGCCCTGCTAAGCCTGGGGCAAGACACTGAATTTCCATTACCTCTCTGCATACCTCACCTACTCTGCCAGCTCGATGAATGGACACACAAAGCAGGCAACCCCTGAGTGTTGAGGTTGACGTGATCTGCACCACGTTCAAATGTGCAGTCCAGCAGCTGGGCTATGAGCCTGGACCAGCCCCCTTCCTGGCTGGGTCAGTCACATAGCCTCCTCCAGCCTCAATGTCTTGCCCCTGAGTTCAAGTCACAGTAGCAGCCATACAGAGCCGGGAGAGTGAGGACGGGGCTTGTGCAAGTGCCTGGCACATAGTATTCCCCAGTAGTATCTGTTGCTTCCTTTCTTACATGAAAAGCACTGATCCCTAAAAAGTGCCTCTGGGTGTTGGTGATGGGAAAGCCTTGCACAGGCGTCCTCCAGCCCAGAGAAGGCCCCGCCCTGCTGAGGTTTTGCAACTGGTCTTCTGTTCGATGTTCGGTCCACTGGGCACCACTGCCTTTCCCTCCTGTTCAGCCAGCACGCACTCATCTTCCTGGAGGCTACAGAGGTCCCAGGCC
This sequence comes from Neofelis nebulosa, assembly GCF_028018385.1. Classification (NCBI taxonomy): domain Eukaryota; kingdom Metazoa; phylum Chordata; class Mammalia; order Carnivora; family Felidae; genus Neofelis; species Neofelis nebulosa. The sequence continues at coordinate 150,145,590 of NC_080782.1, read as the reverse complement.
CAGGTGAGAACTCTAGCAGCCTTTTGAAAAGACTCTTGGAAAGGCTGTCTTGCCTCAAGCACCAATTCCTGATTTATAAGAAGAAAGCTTTATGTGAAAATTCTAGTCATTTATCACTTTCAATAGGCTGCAGCCACCAGTAAGCCTAAGGCATAGCGATAAAACAAAGCTGTGCCGCATAGGAGCAAATATATCTGCCTGATCTGGAGATAGGGCCTGCAGCAGGGGACTAGAAATAAGGAGAAAATAGAACACGAAGGCTCTGGGAAGGGGGATAGGAGACCCCCTCCTGCCCTCTGGAGCCTCACTCCAAGGGAATTCTTGATGCCTCAGGATAAAGAAGACTTGAGCATGGTCTAAGTTCTATAAGAAGGCACAAGGTACAGTTTTGTAGATTATACTGTAACATTAATTATAGGAACACGGGGAGGATTCTGTAGTGAGAGCAATCCTTATAATTTGCCGGGTCCTTCAGTTATCAAGCTGGTCTGTTGGTAATAGCATTCAAGTTGACTTGTCTGTCTTCACTGGTGTAATAATCTTTTTGGAATTTCTGGAAAAGAAAGAGAAGCAGTAGCAACATTGTGATTTTTTTTTTTAATCAAAGTTGTTACCAACACCTTTGTAAAGTCCTTGGAAAGTTTTTAAATTTTAATTGAATTTTGATTGCCTTAGAAAAAGTATACCTTCTCATTTATTGTAGCCATTTCTTATACGGAATAAAAAGCTTAAATTGGTCAGGTTCCTGGGTGGCTTAGTTGGTTAAGTGTCCAACTTCAGCTCAGGTCATGATCTCACAGCTTGTGAGTTCAAGTCCTGCATCGGGCTCTGTGCTGACAGCTCAGAGCCTGGAGCCTGCTTTGGATTCTGTGACTCCTTCTCTCTCTGCTTCTCTCTCTCTCTCTCTCTTTCTCTCTCTCTCTTTCTCTCTCTCTCCCTCCCTCCCTCCCTCCCTCCCAAAAAATAAATAAACGTTAAAGAAAAAAAAACTTCAATCGGTCAATAGTATTGCATCTAAGGAATTTGAATTGTACTAATTAATTAAATATATCGACTGAATGTAATTATATTGGTTTTTTGGTTGTTGTTGTTTTTTTTTTTTTTTTTTTGCAGTTTGATCATAACTACCATCTAAGGTATTTTTGTGTTAAGAGTATAAAACCATGGGGCACCTGGGTGGCTCAGTCAGTTAAGCATCTGACTTTTGATTTTGACTCAGGTCAAGATCTCATGGTTCATGGGATTGAGCCCCGCATCAGGCTCTGCGCTGAGCATCAAGCCTGCTTGGGATTTTATCTCCCTCTGTCTCTGCTTCCTCGTACTCTTTCTCTCTCTCTCTCTCTCTCTCTCTCTCTCTCTCTCTCTCTCTCTCTCAACACACATAAATAAACATTTAAGAGTACAAAACTGAAAGATGCCTTTGCTTTGGATTCTGCTTTACCTGGATTCCAGCTCTAGCTTTATGATTTTGAGGTAGTTATTTCACCTCTGAGCATCCATTTTCCTCTCTCTGAAATAAGAATAACACATCTGTCTTGCAGTATTGTTGTGAAATTATACATAAATTTAAAATTTCCCCCTTCAACCCTTTTTCTTGTACTTAAAAATCATCTTAAATTATTTTCCTGAATAAAATGCAAATGGTAAAAAAAAAAAAAGTCAAAATAGTACAAAAGGGTATAAGGTGAAGGTACATCTCCCTCCCACTCTGATGCAGTCCTCAGTGTTCTCCCAGCAATCTCTGTTGCCTAAGTTTTACGTGTGCACTTGCAGAGAGATTTTGTGCATATATAAGCATATTTTTTCATACATACCTTTATAATTGTTAGCTTAATCTACATATTGTCCTTCCCCGACAAAATCTCTTCTGCGCATAGTTTTAGAACAAGTTATGAATTGGTCACTGATCTATTAAATTTCCTTTAGCCCAAAGGTAAAAAAAAAAAAAAAAAAAAAAAAAAAAAAGACATTTTTCAGCCTTTCTGCCAAACAAACGAATCCCTACCTTATAGCTACAGAAGAGGGCCACAGATGACAGTGGGAATACGGTTATCCATAGCAACAAATTAGCATCAGGTATTTTTTTTTTAATTTTTTAATGTTTATTTTAGAGAGAGACAGAGTGCAAGCAGGGGAGGGGCAGAGAGAGAGGGAGACACAGAATCTGAAGTAGGATCCAGGCTCCAAGCTGTCAGCACAGAACTTAACGTAGGGTTTGAACTCACAAACCATGAGATCATGACCTGAGCCAAAGTCGGATGCTTAACAGACTGAGCCACCCAGGTGCCCCTAGCATCAGGTAATTTAAGAATGAATGTAACATCATTGAAGAAAACTTTATACCATTTAAGTCCAGAAGTCTCCAGACCTCACACTGTTGCAAGATGCTCTAACATTTACATTTGTAAGCAATTAGGACTTGTGCTTTTGTGAAGGCTTTCTGTCTTCAGCTTAACCTTGCAAGGTTCTCCTAAATGGCTCTACTCTACAGTTTTCTGTTCCCTTTTTGCAACTACATCAACAACTCCCTTAAGTTTGCCTAAAATTTCTTCTCACAAAAGCTTGCAGTTTCAAAGCAGAGACAGGCTTCTTTGCTAGAACGGAATCAGAAAACAAGTACTTAACACAGTTTGAGACCAAGAATACAGGAAGCAATAAGTTTGCCAAAAAAGAACACATAGACTATAATTTTCTTCTTGCCCAGTATTTGGAGATTATTCCATATCAGTGCCTGTGGATCTGTCTGCCTCATTCTCTTTAATATTGACAGATGCTTTGTATATTGAATCAATTCTCGGTTGATGAATATTTCAGTTGTTTTAAGTCTTTATAATCTTTACAAAGGCTATATAACAACTAAAATCAGTGATACACAGAAATAGCAATTGGTGGTTAATTTCTAGCTTCTTTTCTGTTTCCTTTTTTTCTTTAAGTTTATATACCACTTTTAGTAATCTCTGCACTCAGCATGGGGCTCAACCTCATGACCTCCAGATCAAGAATCATGCTTTTCCGGCTGAGCCAGCCAGGCACCCCTCTTGTCTGTTTCTTAGTGCAAAATCCCTCTTTATGTCATGCTAGGGGAGTCCCAAGTTAAAACTATCTGGACACAAATTAGTGATGTGATCGGGATAGTGTGCATCCTAATCAATTCAATTCTGTAGAGTATTTGCTGGCATAATATGAAAAGACAGAGATAAAATCCATCTGAATTGTACCCATAAGTTTATGGTCTAATTGGGGAAGAAAGATGTAAGACAGCAAATAGAAAAACACCATAATAATTAAAGTACTTACATTTTTCAGGGAATTACAAAGTCTCTTTTATTTTTTAATGGCATTAATCAATTTCAGGATTCTGAAGAAAACTTCTGAAAGATTGTAAGCCACGTGAATGGGGGCTCTAAGTCATCAATAATAAGTTGATCACATTTCTGCTTCTGCTAATGTCATACTAGCTTGTACTTCCAACATCATACCAAGCACAACAGAGAATCTGGAAAAAGCATCTTTTTAATGTTCTATTTTAAGGCATTGAAGAGCTATCAGTGTGGTGAGAACTTGAGGAGCCAAGAACACAGAGGAAAGGGAAGTATGGCAATATGAACCCAATGTTCAACACTGCTTTTCTTTTTGAAGCATTTTCCAGTTGGTAAACAATGGCTGAGAAGTGACCAGAATGTGGGGGTGAATGACTGAGGAGAGCTCAGGCAGTCTTACTGGACTTGTGAGACAGTAACTTGGAGTTCAGAGCACACCAAGAACAAGGAGCCCTGATAAGCACCCTAGGCTTTCTACTGGGATCCCCAAAGGGCTATACCCTTGAACTAGATACAGGTTGAACCAGAATTTGACTAACCCTCTCAAAGACTGAAGCCTAACTTTGAATCTGCTTAATTTCTAATTGGATGGAAGGATATGCCCATAGCCTAAGTGATATGTCCCTTCCCAATAGAAAATCCTCCAGAGGAGGATACCACCAGCAGCAGCCTCAGATTATCTCTACAGTTTTCATATGTACTGTCCAACAAGCCATCAAAAATACCAGACATACTAGAAGACCAAACAACCAAAAAACAGGAAAAACAAAGAATAGTAGATCCACAGAAATACAAATATCAGAAATATAATAGACTTTAAAATAACTTCAAGTATGTACAGGAAACTGATAACAAGATGGATAATTTCAGAAATAATGGAAGCAGCAAAAAAAAAAAAAAAAAGATAAATGGAAATGTGAGGACTGAAAGTAGGAACCTCACAGAAGGTTTAATATCAACTTAAATATAACTGAAGAAAGGATTTGTGAACTGGAAAACAGGTCAGGAGAAAATATTCAACCTGAAGCACAAAAGGAAAAAGAGAAAGAAAATACAAAAAAGGTCACAAGAGAATTTAGATGATGATGACAAAAAATCTAACATACATGTAATTCAGGTTATAGAAGGAAAAGAGATAGATTGAGGCAGAAGCAATATTAGAAGAGAAAATGGCTGAGAATTTTCCAAAACTGACAGACATCAAACCACAGATTCAAGTAAAACACACTAACATATGTCATTGTAAAACAAAAAAGAAAAGCAAAAACTTTAAAGCAGAGAAAAAAGATATATTACTACTTTTTTTTTAATTTGTTTTTAATGTCTTTATTTTTGAGAGAGATACAGAGAGAGACAGAGTGTGAGTGGGGGAGGGACAGAGAGAGAGGGAGACACAGAGTCCAAAGCAGGCTCTAGGCTCTGAGCTGTCAGCACAGAGCCTGATGCGAGGCTCGAACCCATGCACTGCGAGATCATGACCTGAGCTGAAGTCAGACACTTAACCAACTGAGCCACTCAGGCGCCACAATATATTACTGCTTTTTGATTGAGAAGAAATTCACATAACATCAAGTTAACCGCTTTAAAGTGAATAATAGTACTTAGTATATTCACAGTGTTGTGTAACCACCGCCTCTGTCCAGTTATAAAAAGCTTTTATCACCCCAAAAAGCAAACCTCTGCCTATTAAGTAGTCGCTCCTCATTCCACCTTCCCCTCCAGCCCCAGGAAAATACCTATCTGTGTTCTGTCTGTGGATATACCTATTCTAGATCTGCCATGTAAATGGAATCATACAAATTATGTAATCGTTTGTCTTCTTTCACTTAGCATGATGTTTTCAGGAACCATCCACATTTAACACGTACTTCATGCCTTTTTATGGCTAATAGTCCAGTGTGTGTGTGTGTGTGTGTGTGTGTGTGTGTGTGTGTGTACATATATACACACTATAATTTGTTCATCCACTCATCTGTTGATGGACATTTTGGCTGCTTCCACCTTTTGGCTATTGTGAATAATGCTGCTCTGAATTAGTGTACAAGAATCTGTTTGCATCTCTCTCTCCAATTCTTTTAGGTATATACCTGGGTGTGGAATTGCTGGGTCCTATGGTCACCATTCCCACCATCAATGTACAAGAGTTCCAGTTTCTCTACATCTTCATCAACACTTGCTGTTTTCTTTAAAAAAAAAAAAAAAAAGTCATTTCAAGGCTTAGGTCTTGAACTCAGGTTGTGAGTTCAAGCTGTGTACTGGGCTCTGTGCTGGGTGTGAAGCCTACTTTAAAAAAAAAAGACAAAGTACAAAATTTTAATTTTGATTGAGTCCAATTTGTCTGTATTTTCTCTGGTAGCTTGTGCTTTAGGTGTCATATCTAAGAAACAATTGCCTAATTCAAGGTCACAAAAACTTTCAACTTTAGCTCTTACATTTAGGTGTGTGATCCATTTTGGGTTAATATTTATGTATTAGTGTGAGGTAAGGGTCCAACTTCATTCTTTTGCATGTGGATATCCATTTGTTCCAGTACTTTTGGAAGAGATTATTCTTTCTTCTTTCCCCCTTTGAAGGGTCTTGGCACCCTTGTTAAAATACGAGCAGAGGTATCTGAGTGGCTCAGTTGGTTGAGCGTCCGACTTTGGCCCACATCATGATCTTGTGGTCTGTGAGTTGGAGCCCCGCATCGGGCTCTGTGCTGACAGCTCAGAGCCTGGAGCCTGTTTCAGATTCTATGTCTCCCTCTCTCTCTGCCCTTTCCCCATTCATGCTGTCTCTCTCAAAATAAATAACCGTTAAACAAATTTTTTTAATTTAAAAAAACGTAATATGTGAGTTTGTACACTCTCAATTGTACTTCATTGATCTATCTTTATGCTAATACCACACTATATTACCATACTTTTATAGTAGCTTTGAGATCAAGAAGTATGAGTCCTCCAGCTTTGTTTTTCCTTCTTCAATATGAGATATGTTACTTTTAAAGTAGCAATAGAACTGATAGAACTGATAGCAATAGACTGATAGTTGGTGTCTTGACAAACAATGAAAACCATAAAACAGTGACGTGAAGTGTTAGCGGGGAAAAAAACCCTCTCAACCTAAATACCTAGGAAAAAATCCATCAGAAATAAATACGTATAAAATAATTCACAAGGATGAAAAGTACAGCATAGGGAATACAGTCAATAATAACTGTAATAACTTTGTGTGCTAATAGATGGTAACTACACTGTGGTGAGCATTACATAATTTGTAGGGTTGTTGAATCACTCACTGTTGTACATCTGACACCCATATAACATTGTATGTCAAGTATACTTCAGTAAAAAATAAAATAAATGAAATGCTTCGTTCCAAAAATAATGAATAAAAAAGCAGACAAACAAGCCGTTTTCCAACAAACACAAATACCGAGGGGGAATTCTTCAGGAGGAAGGACAGTTATTCCATACAGGAACATGGAGGTGCGGGAAGATTAAAGAGAGAGAAAATGGTAGATACTGGTTAACCTGAATGACAGTTGATGTATAAAACTCTCAGTAGTGATGTCCTGTGGAGATTACCTGACATCAGTTGCACAAAAGGTAGAAGAGGGTAAAAGTGCTCTTTAGATATTTGCATTGCCCAGGAGTAAGTAAAAATACTGATTTGTATTAAGACTTTAATAAATCAAAGATACATGTTGTGATCAGGGTGACAACTAAAAACAGTAGTAAAATAGTCTCTAGACTAGCACAGCCACTGAAAGAATAGGAAAATAATATATAATAAACTTATAGAGGGAAAAATAGAATGACAAAATTATCCAAAAGAAGAAATATTTTTTTTAAATAGAGGAGGGAGGCCTGGGTGGCTCAGTCAGTTGAGCGTCGACAGTTGATGTCGGCTCAGGTCACGATCTCACGGTTTGTGAGTTTGAGGCCTGTGTTGGGCTCCACACTGACAGTACAGAGCCTGCTTGGGATTCTCTCTCTGTCTCCCAGTCCCTACCCCGCTCATTTTCTTTCTCTCTCTTTCTCTTTCTCTCTCTCCCTCTCCCCCTTTCTCCCTTTCTCAAGATAAATACACTTTAAAAAATTGCTTAGGGGCACCTGAGTGGCTCAGTCAGTTAAGTGTCCCAACTTCGGCTCAGGTCACGATCTTAATGGCTGGTGGGTTCAAGCCTCATGTCAGGCTCTGTGCTGACAGCCCAGAGCCTGGAACCTGTTTCAGATTCTGTATCTCTCTCTCTCTCTCTCTGCCCCTTCCCCATTCACCCTCTGTCTCTCTGTCTCTCAAAAATGAATAAACATTAAAAAAAACTTTTTTTAATTGCTTAAAAAATAAAAATAGGGGTGCCTCGGTGGCTCAGTTGGTTAAGTATCTGACTTACACTCAGGTCATGATCTCACAGTTCACGGGTTCAAGCCCTGCATCAGGCTCTGTGCTGACAGCTCAAAGTCTAGAGCCTGCTTGGGTTTCTGTGTCTCCCTCTCTTTCTGCCCCTCCCCCCCATCTCTCTCAAAAATAAACATTAAAAATAAAAAAGAGGAAAGGAACGTAGAACAGGAGGGGCAAATAAAAAACAATAAAATGATAAATTTAAATCTCAATTTGTCAGTAATGAATATAAAATGATTACTCAAATACAAAGATAGACTAGAATTAAAATTTATAAACACACATGCACATCTATATGTGTGACACTTCTTTAAGGAGGCGGGACTGTTGAAAATACAATGATAGAAAAATATAGATCATGTAAACATTAACCAAAAGAAAATCATTGCTCTATAAATATCAGACAAATATGCCTTAAGATAAAGAGGGACATCTCATAATGATGAAAAAGTTAATCCATCGTGAAGAAAACAATTATAAATTTATGTACCTAATATATGCTCAAAATATATGAAGCAAAAATTGACATCTAAAAGAACTAACAATTCCAACATCATATATTGGGAAGTTTATACACATCTGTTTTTAACAAGCAAATACTCGTCGAGGATCTAGATTCAAACAACACCATTAACAAGGATGTAATTGACATATATATAGCACTCATCAACTACAGGATATATATTATTTTCAAGTGCATATAAATCACTTACTAAAATAGACCATGTACTGGGAGATAAAGCAAATTTCAACAAACATATAAGATTGAAATCATATAGAGTATGTTTTCTAACCAGTGAAATTAAGTTAAAAATCAATAATGAAACGGTAATTAGAATGATCCCTAGACATTTGGAATCAAGTAATATACTACCTTTTTTTAAGATTTTATTTTTTTAATCTCTACACCCAATATGAGGCTCGAACCCACAACCCCAAGATCAAGAGTGTATGCTCCACCCACTGAACACACCAAGCACCCCTCAATTAATATATTTCTAGGGGCGCCTGGGTGCCTCAGTAGGTTGAGTGTCCGACTTCGGCTCAGGTCGTGATCTCACAGTTTGTGAGTTCAAGCCCCACATGTGAGGGTCACTGTTGTCAGCATGGAGCCTGCTTCGGATCCTCTGTCCCCCTCTCTCTGCCCCTTCCCCACTCAAGCTCTCTTTCTCTCAAAAATAAATAAATAAATATTAAAATAGATGTGTGTGTGTGTGTGTATATATATATATATATATATATATATATATATATATATTTCTATATATATATATGTTTCTATATATATATTTCTAAAAAGCTTATAAGTCAGAGAAGAAATTGCAGTGGAAATCATTTTAAAATGTTTAATTGAGGGGCGCCTGGGTGGCGCAGTCGGTTAAGCGTCCAACTTCAGCCAGGTCACGATCTCGCGGTCTGTGAGTTCGAGCCCCGCGTCAGGCTCTGGGCTGATGGCTCGGAGCCTGGAGCCTGTTTCCGATTCTGTGTCTCCCTCTCTCTCTGCCCCTCCCCCGTTCATGCTCTGTCTCTCTCTGTCCCAAAAATAAATAAAAAACGTTGAAAAAAAAATTTTTTTAAAAAAAAATAAAATAAAATGTTTAATTGAATATGGATATAAATATGACATATCAAAATTTGTGTGATACCAGTAAAGTCGTTTAGAGGAAAATCTGTGACCTAAAATGCATATATTAGAACAGAAAAAAGCTAGAACTCAGTATTCTAAGCATTCCTCCCAAATAAAAACCAGCAAACTAAATCAAATGAAGAAAATACTAAAGATCATAGATGAATTCAATGGAAGACAAATCTACAATAGAAAAAAATCAACCAAGCACAAAGTTGTTTCTTTAAAAAGGCTAGTAATAAAACTAACAAATCTCTGCTATCAAGATAAAAGACCCAAATGACCAATATAAGGGATGAAAATGGGGCATCACTATAGAGCCTACGCATGAAAATAAATAATAATAAAGTTTATAAAAATAGAAAATAGAATGGTGGTTACCAGGGCTGGTGGAAGGAGGGAAAAGGAAGTTGTTTAATGGATACAGAGTTTCAGATTTGCAAGATGAAAAGTTCTGGAAGTATGTTTCACAGCAATGTAAATACACTCAACACTATTGAACTATACACTTAAAAATAGTTAAGATGATATAAATAAAAAAAAAAAAAAGAAAAAAAAATAGTTAAGATGGCAAATTTAATATTCTGTGTTTTTTACAATAAAAAATTATAAAAGGATATTATGACAACTTTGTTAGTAAATTCTGAAATTTAAATGAAACAGACAAACCCCTGAAAAAATGCAAAGTACCAAAATTGACACGAAAAAATTGGAAATTTGAATTCTGTATCTAGGCAATAAATTAAATCAGGAGTTTAAAAATCTTCCCCCAGAGAAAAGCTCTAGGCTTACATGGTGTCAGTGGTGAATTCTCTCTAACATTTCAGGAGGAAATGACACCAATCTTACACAGATTTATCCAGAGAAGAGAAAAAGAAGAAAACTTCCCAAGACTTTCATTGAGACTAGTATACCATTACTACCAAATTATAAAAAAGGATATTACCAAAAAAAGGAAAAATTACAGGTTAATTTCTTTTATGATTACAGATGCAAAAACACTAAATAAAATATTAGCTCAATGAATCTGACAATATATAAATAGGAAAAAATTGCAACCAAGTTGGATTCATTAAAAACTGCCAGGTTAGGAGAGCCTGAGCGGCTCAGTTGGTTGAGCATCTGACTCTTGATTTCTGCTCAGATCATAATCTCACTGTTCATGAGTTCGAGCCCCACGTCAATCTTAGCACTGATAGTGCAGAACCTGCTTGGGATTCTTCCTCTCTCCCTCTCTCTCTCTATCTGACCCTCCCCCACCTCAAAATAAATAAATTAATTTTTTAAAAAACTGCAAGGTTGAAAATCAGTGTGATTCAACACATTAACAGAATAAAAGTGGAAAGTCATGTTTAATAGATATAGACAAAGCACTTGTTAAAAATTCAACATTCATTCCTGATTTTTTTTTTTTTTTTTTTTTCAACGTTTTTTTTTATTTTTATTTTTGGGACAGAGAGAGACAGAGCATGAACGGGGGAGGGGCAGAGAGAGAGGGAGACACAGAATCGGAAACAGGCTCCAGGCTCCGAGCCATCGGCCCAGAGCCTGACGCGGGGCTCGAACTCACGGACCGCGAGATCGTGACCTGGCTGAAGTCGGACGCTTAACCGACTGCGCCACCCAGGCGCCCCTCATTCCTGATTTTAAAAGAGTGTTTAGGGCACCTGGCTGGCACAGTCTGAAGAGCATGATCTCAGGGTTGTGAGTTCAAGCCTCACATTGGGTGTAGAGATTACTTAAAATTAAAAAAGAAAGGAAGGAAAGGGAAGGGAAGAAAGGGAGGGAGGGAGGGAGGAAAGAAGGGAGGGAAGGAGCGAGGGAGAGAGCAAGCAGAGAGGGAGAAAGGGAGGGACAAGCAAAGAAAGGAAGAACATTCAGCAAACTAGAAAAAGAACACTTCCTTAACCTAATAATGTGTATTTTCATAACTACAGAGGGGCGCCTGGGTGGCGCAGTCGGTTAAGCGTCCGACTTCAGCCAGGTCACGATCTCACGGTCCGTGAGTTCGAGCCCCGCGTCAGGCTCTGGGCTGACGGCTCGGAGCCTGGAGCCTGTTTCCAATTCTGTGTCTCCCTCTCTCTCTGCCCCTCCCCCGTTCATGCTCTGTCTCTCTCTGTCCCAAAAATAAATAAAAAACGTTGAAAAAAAAAAAAATTTAAAAAACTACAGCAAGCATCATATTTAATGATGAAATATTAAAAACTTTTCCCTAAGATTGGAAATCAGGATACCTGTTGTGACTATCTCTTTCAATATCATATTAGCAGTCTTAGCCATTATGCTAAAGGAACCAAAAATATAAAAGATGTGAGGATTGGAAAGGAACAAATAAAACTCACTACTTATAGACAACATAGTAGTATATATAGAAAATCCAAAAGATTCCACAAATAAACTCTTAAAATGAATAAGTAAATTTAGCAGGGTTAATTGTGCTTCTATATACCAACAATAAGCAAATAAAATGAAAATTTTTAAAAGGTACCATTTACCAAGGCATCAAATAAACATCAAATACTGATGAATAAATCTAAAAGAAAATGTGCAAGCCTTCTACACACAAAAAAATATTAAGCATTATAGAGAGAAATAAATGAGTATACCAGGTTGATAGTGTGTAAGACTCAATGTTGTAAAGATGTTAATTCTTCCCAAATTGATCTATAGATTCACTGCAGTTTTTTTTTTTTTTTAAGTTTACTTATTTATTTTGAGAGAGCATGTGCTCAAGCTGGGAAGGGACAGAGGGAGTGGGAGAGGGAGAATCCCAAGCAGTCTCCTCTCGGAGCTTGGTCTCAGGAACTACGAGATCATGACCTGAGCTGAAATCAAGAGTTAGTTGCTTAACCAGCTGAGCCACCCAGGTGCCCCTAGATTCACTGCAGTTTTCATCAGATCCCAGTAGGGGTGTGTATGTGTGTGTGTGCATGTAACTTGGCAAACTGATTTATAAAATTTATGTGGAAATGAAAAGAGCCAAGAACAGCAAGACAATCGTAAAGAATGATAAAGTGAGAGGACTTATAGAAATGATGTTAAGACTTTTTAGAAAGGTATGGTAATTAAGACTGAGTTATTGATGGAAGGATGGACAAATAGCTTAGCAGAGCAGTATATAGTCCCAAACAACCATGCATTTTATCGACACCTGATTCACATCAAAGGTAGCACTGTATAGCAGTAAAGATAAAAACATGCTTTTCAATAAATGGTGCTGAGTTAACTGAATATCTATAAAGAAAAAATGAATCTTGATTCCAACTTCATACCACACTCAAAAATTAATTTAAAATGGAGCATAGACTTAAGTGTGAACGGCAAAACAATGAAGCTTCTAAACAATCTTCAAAACCTTAGGATAGGCAAAGATTTCTTAAACAGGACTCAAAAAGCCGTAAAATAAAAGTGTGGTCCACACTAAAATGAAGAAATTCTGTTAATCAGAATACATTATTTTGGAAGAAGACACATGCGGTACTTATATCTGACAAAGGATGTCTATTCAGAAAAAAAAAAAAAGAAAAGAAAAAATGACTGACTACCTGATGGGGAAATTAGCAAAATAAACATACAGGCATTCTGCACAGCAAAGGAAACCATCAACAAAATGAAAAGGTTACCTACTAGAGACCTCAGGAAGACGGTGGAGGAGGAGGATGCTGTGCTCACCCCCTTCCATAGACAGGTCCAGGCACTGACAGAACAGCTCTTCCACAGATAAAGACATAAGGAGATCACATTGAGAAGGATAGGAGGGACAGAGCATGAGTAGGGAGCCAGACTCCCAGCAGAGCAAGCCACAAGCAGGAGGGATATAATAGGCACAGAGGTCCTCCCTGAAGAGTGAGGTGATCACTCCCCACATCCGGCACCCCTGGGTCTGAGGGCCCACACTGGGAAGATGAGCCCCCATAACATGTGGCTATGAAAATCAGTGGAGACTCAGCAACACCTGGGACCCCAGGACACCTGGAGGACTATAGGAATTTGAGACTGCTCTTAAAAGGCCTGCATGCTATGTACCTCAGCCCAAGACCCAGCACAGAGGCAGCAGTTTGAAAAGCACCTAGGTTATATGTGAAGATTTACTAACTAATTTTAGGGCATGTGCCAGAGGGGCAGGGATCTGCAGAAACTTTCTTTGGGAACAGAAGTGTTTTGGGGCACCATTTTTCATGCCCTCCTTCAGCCTAGCTAGCCAGACACTTGTGGGAGCTCGTTCTCTCCACCTACCTTGCTAGCACCACTCACCCCACCTGGTTTTCACCTGTAGAGCTGCCCCATCCAACCCTCCTGCCCTAGCAGGCACTCCGCCAAGGCAGATCTCACCTTGCCACACCTGGCAGGCAGCCTCAGTTCAGACTAGCGTCCCCCACAAAGCGACCACTGCCACACCACACCTGGTGAAAAATAGTGCCCCCCAGCAAAGCAGCTCCTGCCCCAAGAAAGGGAAAAGCCAGCCCCACCCACCAGCACTGTGCCAGAAGCTGTGGCTGGTCCCCTGAGCCAGCTGCACTGGGAGCTAATCACACCCACCAGCACGCCCACAGAAGCTACCACTGACCTCTCAGCCAGCCACACTGGGAGCCAGTCCTGCCCAGCAGTGTGTCCTCAGTAATTGCAACCAGTCATTGCAGACAGCTGGGCTGAGGGCCAGCCGTGCCCACCAGTGTGCTTACAGCAGCTGCAGCCTCCCACACCAGGGGCCAGCCTCACCCATCAGTACACCCACAGCAGTTGTGACCTAGCCACAGCAGGAGGGTGCTCACAACCAACTCAGAGGACATCCCAGAAGTGCCTGGCTCTGCTAACCCGGGAAATTGCACTACCGGGCACAACAGGATGCCTTCAATGCAAGGCCACTGCTTTCACGACCAAGAGACTTTGGCTGACCTATGTAATACATAGAAACAAACACAGAGAGTCAAACAAAATGGGAAAACAGAGGGATATGTTAAAAAAAAAAAAAGGCAAAACATCAGAAAAAGAACTACATGAAACAGAGATAACTTACTTGATAAAAAGTTCAAAGTAATAGTCATAAAGATGGTCACCAAACTTGAGAGCTGAGTTGATGAACTCAGTGAGAACTTCAACAAAGGCATATTTTTTTCATAGTTATTTATTTTGAAAGAGCACAGGCTGGGGAGGAGCAAAGAGAGAAAGAGAGAGAGAATCCCAAGTAGGCTCCACACTATCAACATGGAGCCAGCCGCAGGGCTCGAACTCAAGAACCATTGAGATCATGACCCAAGCCAAAATTAAGAGTCAGTGGCTTAACCGACTAAGCCACCCAGGTGCCTCAGGCATAGAAAGTATTTTTCAAGGGGTGCCTGGGTGGCTCAGTCAGTTAAGCTTCCAACTTCGGCTCAGGTCATGATCTCATGGTTCGTAAGTTTGAGCCCCATGTCAGGCTCTGTTCTGACAACTCAGAGCCTGGAGCCTGCTTCAGATTCTGTGTCTCCCTCTCTCTCTCTACCCCTGCCCCACTCACACTCTGTCTCTCTCAAAAATAAATAAACATTAAAAAAATTTATATTAATATATTTTTTAAAAGGAACCATCAAGAGGCACCTGGGTAGCTCAGTCAGTTAAGTGTCTAACTTTGGCTCAGGTCATGATCTAGAGATTTGTGGGTTCAAACCCCACATCGTGCTCCGCACTGACAGCATGAAGCTTGCTTGGGATTCTCCCTCTCTCTCTGAGCCTCCCCTGCTTGCATTCTCTCTGTCTCAAAATAAATATATAAAAACTTAAAAAAAAAAGAACCATCAAAGCTAAAGAACACAATAACTGAGATGAAAAATACACTAGAGGGAATCAATAGCAGATTAGAGGATGCAGAAGAATGGACTGTTGATGTGGAAACTAACCAAGCTGAAAAGCAAAAATAATAAAGAATTTTTTAAAATAAGGATAGGTTAAGGAACCTCTGGGACAACACCAGGCATATGAACACCCACATTATAAGGGATCCCAGAAGGAAAGGGTGGATACAGAAAACTTATTTAAAGAAATATTAGCTGAAGACTTTCTCTCATTTTTTTTTAAATGTTTATTTATTTTTGAGAGGGAGGGAGATCATAAGTGGGGGAGGGACAGAGAGAGAGAGGGGCGGGGGGCGGGGGAGAGAATCCAAAGCAGGCTCCAGGATCTGAGCTGTCAGCCTAGAACCCAACACAGGACTCAAACCCACCAATTGTGAGATCATGACCTGAGCCAAAGTCAGATGCTTAACCAGTTGAGCCACTCAGGCACCCCTGAAGACTTTCTTTTTTTTTTAATTTTTTTTTTCAACGTTTTTTATTTATTTTTGGGACAGAGAGAGACAGAGCATGAACGGGGGAGGGGCAGAGAGAGAGGGAGACACAGAATCGGAAACAGGCTCCAGGCTCCGAGCCATCAGCCCAGAGCCTGACGCGGGGCTCGAACTCACAGACCGCGAGATCGTGACCTGGCTGAAGTCGGACGCTTAACCGACTGCGCCACCCAGGCGCCCCCCTGAAGACTTTCTTAACATGGGAAAGGAAACAGACATCCAGGTCCAGAATACAGAGAGCCCCAAACAAGCTGAAGCCATAGAAGTCCATGACAAGACACATAATAATTAAGACGTCAAAGATTAAAGTTAAAGAGAGAATTTTTAAAACAGCAAAAGCAAATAGTTATGTACAAGGGAAACCCCTAAGGCCATGAGCAGATTTTTCAACAGAACCTTTGCAGACTTGGAGGAGATATGAAAAGTTTCCCAAACAAACAAAGTTAAAAGAGTTTATCACCACTATACTGGCCTTATAAGAAATATTAAAGGGATTTTTTTTAAGCAGGAAAGAAAAGGCCAGAATTAGAAGAAAACACGAAAGGAAAAAGAATTCACTAGTAAAAGCAAGCATATAGTAAAAGTAGTAGATCGATCTCTTATAATGGTAGTATGAAGGTCAAAAGACAGAGTAATAAAGTCAATTATATCTCCAAAGATTAGTTAAGAGATACACAGAATAGAAAGATGTGTAAAATGTGACATCATGTATATCAAATGTGGAGTGGAGGGGAAACATGTAGTGCTTCTAGAATGTGTTCTAAGTTACTGTCAATGTAGACTATTATATACATAGGATATTATATAGGAACTTCATGGTAATCACAAACCAAAAACTCGTAGCTGTTACACAAAAAATAGAGAAAAGAGTCCAAGCATAACATTAAGGAAAGTCATCAATTCACAAGGGAAGAAAGCAAGAGAAAAAGAAAAGAAAAGAGAAAAATTACAAAAAGAGCCAGAAAACAGTTACAAAATGGCAGTAAGTACATACATATCAGCAATTAGCTTAAATATAAATGGACTAAATGTTCTGATCAAAAGATATAGGGTGACTGAATGGATAAAAAATGAGATCCATCTATATGCTCACTTTAGAGCTCACTTTAGAGACTCACTTTAGACCTAAAGATACATACAATTACATCCAGACAGAAAATCAACAAACAGTGGCTTTGAACAACACATTAGATCACATGTACTTAGTGAATACGTACAGAACATTCCATCCAAAAATAGCAGGATACACGTTCTTTTTAAATGCACATGGAACATTCTTCAGGATTGATCACATGTTAGGCCACAAAACAGTCTCAATAAATTTGAAAAGATTGAAATCGGGGCACCTGGGTGGCTCAGTCAGTTGAGCGTCTGACTTTTTATTTCAGCTCAGGTCATGATCCCAGAGTTGTGGGATCCAGTCCTGCATTGGGCTCTGCGCTGAGTGTGGAGCCTTCTTGGGATTCTCTCTCGCTCCTCCTCTGCCCCTCTTCCCCACTCTCTCTCTCCAATAAAAAAAAAAATTAATTAAAATTAAAGAAAATAAAATTTTTACAGCTCAATAGTATGAAAACAACCCCGTTTTTAAAATGGACAAGAGATCTTAGCAAAACACTTCCCTACAGAAGATACACAGCTGGCTAATAATATTATTGCATGAGAGGATGCCTAATATCAGGGAAATACAAATTAGACTCCCATGCTCCTACTTGAATGGCCAAACTGTAAAAGATTGACCATTTTAAGTGCTAGTGAGGATGTGGAGGACCTGGAGCTCTCATTTACTGCTGGGGGAATGTTCAGTGGTACTTTTAGAAAAGTAAGCATACAGCCACACAGGCGCTCCAGCCTTGGGTATCTACCCAAGAGAAAGGAAAGCACGTGTCCTTACTCAGACTTGTACACAGATGTTCCTAGCAGCTTTATTTATTTGTATGTTTGTTTTTGT
The DNA here is from genome assembly GCF_028018385.1 of Neofelis nebulosa. Classification (NCBI taxonomy): domain Eukaryota; kingdom Metazoa; phylum Chordata; class Mammalia; order Carnivora; family Felidae; genus Neofelis; species Neofelis nebulosa. Next base: position 150,127,990 of record NC_080782.1, on the reverse strand, counting down.
GAGAGAGAGAACACAAGTGGTGGAGGGGCAGAGAGAGAGGATCCCAAGCAGGCTCCATGCCCAGCTTGGAGCCCAACTTGGGGTTCGATCTCACAAACCATGAGATCATGACCTGAGCTGTAATCAAGAGTCGGCTGCTTAACCGACTGAGCCACCCAGGCGCCCCCATAGCAGCATTAGTTATAAGAGCCAATAAATAACTATACGATTCCACTTACATACAGTGCTGGAAAGATGTATTTACCTGAGGTTAGAGGTAGGGCAGGAAAAGGAGAAGAATCAGCAGAGACACTAGGGAACTTTTGGGGGTGATGGAGATGTTCACCATCTAGAATCTGGCCATGGTTTCATAGGTGTGTGCAAACTGTGCGCTTGAAATACATGCATTTTGGCATATGTTATGTATACCTCAGGAAAGCTGTGCAAACAAATCAGTCATTCAGAAGAGGAAATGTAAGCATGGCTTCGCTCTGAATAGCAGAAATGGTCTAATAGTGTAAATGCTGAATTTTTTATCAAAATATCATTATATTAGGGAATGGAAAGTAGAGGTAGATGTGGTAGAGAGGAGGAGAGCGTGGAAATCCTCATCCTCCATAGTGGAGACTCAGCAGATAAAGTCTAACACTAAACAAAAAAAAATAAGGAAGGACCAGCTCAGGCATATTGTTTAGAGACATGGAGGTAAACACCACAAGAATCTGGTTAAAGTGGCTGTCTCTGAGAGAGAGGCACCAGAGATTACTGGTCTCAATAACACATGTGGAATTTGCTGTCTAAGCCATGTGAAGGCATAACTCTAATATAAATAAAAACTTTTTAATGCTTTATCAGAGCCTCAAAGCCACAACCTCCAGTTTATACAGCTGTAGAAGGAGCTGGTGTGTGTGTGTGTGTGTGTGTGTGTGTGTGTGTGTGTGTGTGTTGTGTGTGTGTGTGTGTGCGTGCACGCACGCGCACACACACACGGAACACACACACACACACACATACCAGGCTCCTCCCTGAACAGGTAGGTATTCAGGTGGAAGGTACAGAAGGAGGCCTCTACAGATTGCAAGGCCCTGGGTAGAAACCTTCATATTTGCAAAGCACCAGGCGGCTTTTGCTTTCAAAAGCTCCAGGGGTTAATCTCATAGGGACCCGAACATTGGGATTTACATGTTTCTTTTTTTCTTTTTTTTTAATTTTTTTTTTTAACGTTTATTTATTTTTGAGACAGAGACAGAGCATGAACAGGGGAGGGGCAGAGAGAGAGGGAGACACAGAATCTGAAACGGGCTCCAGGCTCTGAACTGTCAGCACAGAGCCCGACGTGGGGCTCGAACTCACGGACCGTGAGATCATGACCTGAGCCGAAGTCGGACGCTTAACTGACTGAGCCACCCAGGCGCCCCAGGATTTACATGTTTCCAATGTGCTCAAACTAAGGGATGCCCAAATCCTTTCCATTTCTCTCATGGTAAGATCCCCAAATGGAGATTCTTTAGAAAATATGATGCTTTGAAGATAATGTGTCTTCTTTCCTCCGAGCTACATGGGAAATGGAGGCCTGATGACCTATTAAGTCTGTGTTTCCTGTTCCTTTTCCAGGTGGTCACTTCTTTCATCGAAACTCCTTGTCTCCTCGGAGTCTGGTGTATGAAAGTGAATTCTCCACAATCGAACCCTCTTTGGACATGTATGATGAGAACAAAACCTGATTTTTCTAAATGGGCTCTGGGGGGTCACCTCTTTTGTGATTTGATTTATGATCACCTTTCTTATTTTGTATTCTTCTGTCAGCGTCCATTGTGGAAGAATGGCAGGGCTTTCCAAGCACAGATTGGGGCTCAGGGTTAAACTGCAAGGTTCCCCCAAGGTGAGGCTTTGAGGACAGTGTTATTGTCCAGGTGACCTTGGAGCACTGAAAACCTGTCCAAAGCTGGGCCAGGAACATGGGTCCCAACAAGCCTGGCTGTTCCCGGAGAAGAGCAGGGGCCCAGGGGTCAATGTTGCATTGCAAACATGTCTCTGAGTAATTACATGCATATTCTGTGTCAGGGTGATGTTGGGGTTTTTAAAATACCTTTTGTGCTCCCCACTTACAGTGCATACTTAAGCTTGCAGGTGACACTCCTCACTGACGTGGGGCACAAGTTGCTGCTACGTGGCCCACTCTCTATCTTCCTGTCTCTTCTCCTACTTTCTGTTGAGGAGCCTCTTGCCAAAGGTTCCTGAGAGAAAGGCTTGCCTTTCGTCCCTCCTCTGAGACTACCACCCAGCACACCCCGGTGGGGCTGCCGGCTGTGCAGGGCGGGCAATGTTGCTCGTTGCCGTTTCCAGCCCCCCTCCTAGAGCATGACACAGGGGGCCGAGTGCTTTTGTGACCACCGAAGCCCTGAAGGCCCTGACCCCGAGGCCTGTGGACTTGTCTGCTTGGCATCTGCTGAGGTGTGAGGAGAGGTGGGCCCCACGAGGACAGCCTGGCAGTCTTCTCTGGGTGACCTTGGAGTGATGGCCAATGGGTGTGAAGCCCAGAACAACTCTGAGTGTTTTCTTGAGATCAGACCACCTCCTTGCTGTTAGATACCAGATGAGCACCCCTCTTCAGTCTTACTAGTCTGACCCAGTTGCCTGCTACCAGCCTTGGCATGAAGAAGGCACAGGGGCTTACAGAAAAAGACACGGTGGCCAGCACGGCGGACATCAGGGACACACGTGCTCGCCCCACACGCCTGGGGATGACATCGCGTTAACGTCACAAGAAACATGTACGTGGAGAGTAATACCAGCACAGAACCAGGACAAGCAAATCTGTAAAACAAATTGACGCCTCCTTTTTGCTCAAGGACACGCTGCAGATCAGCCTGTTTCTCCTTTCAGTAGGAGCCATACAGAGATGTAAATGTGTTCAGGTCCTAGATCCTTCTTATGAGAATGGAAACTTCAGCCTCCATATGCTTACATCTGGCAGCAAACCACTCAGATCTGTGACCCCCCACCACCACCCTGTGATTTTTATTAACTCTGTAAAACAGAAATTCAAGGTGGACACTTGCCGTTTTTCCCTGTGCAGCTGGCTTCTCCCTTTTAAGTGTCTATTCTCATCACATGTTGCTAGGATGCCTCAAAACACAGTTGCGCCCCCGAGCAAAACCCCTCAGAGAACCAGAGTGGTGATAGCCATTGGGAACGTCACCTCCCAGTGACCACTGGCGTTATGTCCATAATCATTTGAGACTAGAACAGTGCAGGATTTTTAAGGTCTTAGCAGCTTTTTCTTTTTACTTTTAACCAAGGGCTTCTATTTGGTTCTTTTTTTTTTCCTTTTTATTGTCTTTGTAGTACAAAAAAATTTTTGATAAACAGTTTCAAGAAAGCACTGTTCAGAAAGACAGGTTTGCCCCACTGGCTCTGTGGTGAGGGAATGAGTCTCAAGGAGATTAGAACTCAGTGTTCCAGACACACACCCAAGTTTGTGTTTGCTTTGGCTCATCCAACAGGGAAGATGGCTCAATTCTGACCGTGTTGTCTGTACCATGACCTTGTTTTCCTGCACCAGAACTGAGATCCCAGCAGGGCACTCTCTTCTGATTTGTATGGTCTCACAAAAGCGTAGACATTAAATTTTACTCAAGACATTCCTTTACTGAAAAGGAATGAAGTGACCTGAGAAAAAATTAAAAACTCAGACCCCTAAATATCTACGTATTAAAACATATTTGAATTTCTGGTAAATCTAGGACACACCTTCACTGTCAAATAACCAAGGAGGCATTTCTTACAGGGGAATTCACTCAGAATAGTGCTCTGGGTCCCAGCTTGACACCTTTTCCCTAAAAATTGAGGCCACTTTTCTGCTCGGCTACAGAACGTCCTGCCTTTGTCAGGAGAGACAGCAACTTCTATGTGGAGGTCATACACTCCGGGAATAGCAATATTTGTCCCAAATAACAGCCTCTTTGCTGGCAGCGGTGCTGGAGACTTCTCTGTGGAGCCACTCCAGGGACCCCAGAGAGCGGGGTAGGGGTCTGGGTGAGACATCCTTCTCAGCACCCCTACATCTGAGAAGTTCGAGGTTTAGAAGCAGTTTATTGGCCATACAGGCCTGGTTGAGGTTATAGAGAGACCAGACCCTCTTCCCCAGCATATGAGGATCTCAGTTGTTCCAAGTCTTACAGCCACAGTGGTTATTAGCCAGGAAGTGTAGATAGCTTCTGAACGTTTTTTTTTTTTTTTTTTTTGTGGGGCAGGGAGGGTTACTATTTGAAGAACAGAAGGGACAGAGGAACAAGTCGCTTACACCGCAAACCCTCTGTCCCTCCTGCGGACTGCTCTGAGCTGGGCCTGGCTCCCACCTCTTCCTCCCAGCATGGCCTCCACCCCGTCCCTAGGCTGTGCCCGGTGCAGACCTCTCAGCATGCACCGCAGGATTCTTGTGGAGTGGGGTCTGGGGTAGCCATAACCATCACCTGATCAGCCAGGAATTGGGTCGTTACAGTTAAAATGCAAACACTTAGGATTTGGTTGTGTTTCGCTTCCGGAGTGAGCAACTGCCCATAGCCCTCTTTTGCTGATCCGTCAGGGAAAGGGAAGAGGCCACTGGCCAGGAAACAACAGAAGGGCCAGGCATGGCATCACCCAGTGGTGGGTGGGTAGTGTGTCTGTCCAGGGCTCCCGGCCTCTGCCCCCTCAGGGGAAGACCAGCTCTACTCCTGGGTGGTTAAAGACACCTCACCAAGTCTGGTGAGGCTGGCTTTTGAAGGAAGGCTCCATTCCCCAGCCCCTCCTCAGGCCTGACTCAGAGGAACTGCCAAGGGGCGCGCTTCCCTGAACACCCATTTGGACTGTACTGCCAGCTGCCCTGCTGCACCCAGCAGCCCAGCTTCCAAAACACGCAGTTGCTAAGGGTTTAAACAAAATAAGGTTACTGAATTTGACTGACCTGAAATTTCCTATGGGCTCTGTAAACTCTTCTCATATTCTTATTACCCCTCACACCCCATTCTTTCCATGATCTCCCGTTAAATGAAACTGGTTCCCAAAATGCTGTCTCCCCATTAACCTTTATCACTTAGGCTGTGGTTCTGCTATAGGCAAACAAGGAGGTGGTGTTAATGTCAGGTCCCCCTGACAAGCGGTTGCTGTTCCTAAATGTCATGGAACAAAAACACTGGTTTCCAGGAAGTAGAATTTATAAGGAAAAGAGTAGGATTACGAGGCTAATTTCCTCAACAGACCTTTATTCAATTCTCAGTATTTGCTACACTCAGAGTTGAGGGGGCTCCAGGGATCATGAAGACTTAGGCTGTTCTAGAACACTGGCCAACTGCGCTGTGAAGCGAAATACGATGACGGTGAGTCATGGAGATGGGGGTTTCCCCGGGGTGCAGAAGGAGGGGCACCAGGCAGCCATGAGAAGGCAGGATGGGAATGCATACTGCCCCGCCCCATGAAGACGAGGGATGAGGAGCAGGAGACTGGCAAGGGCATGGGTCTCACTCCCAGGGCTGTGGGGAGGGCCCACATCTCTGGGAAAGAGCAAGAGTGAGGAGGGTATGGACCAGAGAGACACTGCAATGCCCAGGTGCTGAGGCCTGCCCCAGGGCCGAGGGCTTCACTGTTAGGCCCGAGCCCGGGGTCCCACCAGCCTGAAGAGGAAGTCCAGGTGACTAGTCTCGGTGACCCGGTAGGTGTTGGTGGGACCCAGGGAGAGCCCCTGTGGGGACACTTTCCACCTCCCTCTAGTGGGAGGCCTGGAGGTGTAGCTCTGGATCTCAGGCAGCCTGAGGTAAGGAAAGGGCGGTCAGAATTCCTGGGAAGCTGTGTTTGAAAGGAATAGGTCACCTAGACCTACTAAAGTAGCCCCCATGTAATCCCTGCCCCTCAGATGCCCCAAACCTTCTCCCTCCTCTCCCCTTCTCCTTCTTTCTCCCCCTCCCTCCCTCCCTACACCCCCCCTACACATACACACAGGTGTGTACACAAGACACACGCACTCACACACATATACACTCACAACAGTTAGACTCCCCAGAGAGGCTCTCCAGCCAGGCCTGGCGTTCCCTTCATTCAGATGATGGTGGGAGCCAGAGTGGGGCTGAAATTGCCCAGTGACATGAGAGCCAGGCTTGGGAAAAAGCCCTGGGGACACCAACATTTAAGGGATGAGCAGAAGGAGCAGGTGTCAGCAACCAATTTAGTTTAAACCACTGGGTGGGACTTCCCTCTTCAAGAAAGGAGGTGATGGCTTAAGGGGCGGAGGAGTTGGCCCTCACTCACTCCCAGAAACAGAGTTTGGACTGATTGACCTGAGCACTACTCCCAACACCCGAGGAAAGGATCATTATCACAGGGCAACTGTTAGGATACCCACAGCTTGAAAGAAGTGTCTTCCCTGCTAAGGGCACTTGTCACAAGGGAGGTGCGTCTGCTTGTGCCTTGTGGCCTCGTTGGTAAATCATTCCAAAACCTAATGGGAAAAGGAGAAAATGAGCGCATATGTTCACATGACATCCATGGATGTTTCGCAAGACTGGGAAACTTACACATTTTAAGTCTGGTAACATCAGAGGAAATCCAGAAAGAAGGATACAGAGGTAAGGTGCCTGTGTTGGCTGCATGGAACTGTGCTTTGCTTACCATCCTGTGAAACAGCGGCAAGAGCCAAGTGTGGCAGAAGGGGGAAAGGTCTCCCCTCCCCTCCATGTCCCACTCCGAGACGGAGACCCTAACTAGCTGACATCTTCCCCGCCCCCTCTCTAGGGCTCCACCAGGGTGCTGGTGGAGTCAGGAAGGTTGTCTTCTTTCTTAGGCGTATCCTGAAAGATCCCCACTAACTGAGCCTTGACAAGGAGGGCCCAGTTGGCACCCTAGTAGGCAGGGGGTGATATCAGTCCCCTGTGATCTCTAGAGCTGCATCCCACCAGCCAGCCTCAAGTGACTGTGGAGGGGAAGGGGTGCCGGCTGCCTCAGCTACTTAGAAGGATGACATGTCTGCACCCAAGACTTGGCTCTCACTGTCTCACGGTCTAACAAGACCCCATGGGGGCCCCCAGCGCACAACCCAGGACTTACCTGGGATTTGCCCTCTGGTAGTTCACTCTAGCTCAAGCCTTTTTTTTTTTTTTTTTTTTTTTTTTTCCTGTTTTCTTCACTCTGACTTGGGGGAGAAGGAAGATACTTTATGACAAAAAAAAAATTTTTCAAAATTTTGAATTTCATGCAAACTTGAGTACTAAACTTTCAGAAGGATTCAGTGCTGCTGAAATCCCTCAGACCTTCTTCCTGGGCTTTCCTAGTTCCTCCCATTGAATCTTCTACATGCATATACCACAAAAGACCAAGGTTCGAGGTGGCACCAACCGGCCTGGCATCCTGAAAGGAAAGAGTTTCTCTGAAACAGCAGGCCCAAGGAGCGTTGCCAGGGGCCCAGAGACAGCTGCCAGAGCCCCGGTGCTCAAGCCAAGGGTGGTGTTGAGAATCAGCAGAAGCGCCTTTATAAACCACACACATTCTCCTTTGGTGGAAAAGCCAAGAGAGGGAGGAAGTCATTGGCACCCTTTTCTTTGCCACAGTGGATCTTGAATCTCCTGGGACACAACCTTGAGGATCCCCGGCCCAGTCGAATGCTGGCCTGAAACGGCTCATTTCCCACCAGTCCACTGTCATCCGCTTGGGTGGACACATGTGTAGGGAAGACACATGTCGGTTGGTCATCTGGCAACCCTGGCTGGCCTTCATCAGCTCCTTACCCCCTCCACAATCACCCTCTCTTCAGCTCTCTTTAGGACTCTCAGCAACTGTCAAAAGCCCCAGATGATCGTTCTGAGCTATATTTTTACAAATTTAACCCAGCACAAAGTGGATCCTAATTTGTTTTCAGAATTACCCTTCATCCACAATTAAGTCCAAGTGTATTTACACTGTGTGATATTAAAGGACTATTCTAGTGACTGGTAGGTACTGAGCTGAGATGGCTATAAAGACAAAAGGTGGGGTGGGGGGTAAGTAGACTCTAATATCCAGGCCATTTCTTTCCCTTCACTCAAGTAAGCTGTTGCTAAGCAGGCTACCTGCCTGCTGACTGTATGCTGTGTGGACAAAGTCAACTAGCTGTGGCTAGTGTCTGCGTCCCCAGCACCTTTACTGGGTGCCCAGCCTGAAATGACACATGCCTTCCTAGAGAGAGCACTGTGTCCTACATCCCCCTGGCTTGCTGAGCCAACTGGAGTAGGGGCACCCTTGGCTGGTGCTTGGGGCCAGAATCTAAAGCCAAGTCTAAAGCTGAGAACGAGAAGCAGGGTCCACTCCCAAGTGGCTGTGGCTCTGCCTAAGGAAACCTGACCGGTGTGATCACAAAAACAAAAGACTCCAAGCTATGAAATGCTATTTGGGGTATGGGGAACAGTGTCACCTACTAGAATAGTCTTCTTCCTGTACAAGAGGAGTTGGTCCAAACTGAAGGCTACGTATGTCACAATTGTTTTTGACCCTCAGTAGCTTTTGTACTCATATAAAATATTAAAGTTACCCCTTTCATATTTGGGTCATTCACAGAGCTCTCTTATTCTGGGTTCCTGCTAACTATGCACAACATCTCAGAGGATGGCATACAAAACTATTTTTCTAACTGTAGCACAGGTAATTTGGGGTGGGGGAGGCTTGGGATATACCTAAATGTGGCAAATGACTTATCTTCCACCTTGAGGGATGAAAGGGAAACTATGCACTTGAATTTTAACTCACCAATGGATAGCTTGTGCCAGAAAAAACACACATCAAATAGCCCAAAAGCAAAATTGCTCATTTGCTTCATTTGGGGGCTCACTGTAGGGGGAGTTACTTTGTCTAGAACACAGATTACCTGCGAGTAAAATGTGAGCTGATTATTGGCAATCAGATCGTATAAGCCCTTTGAAATGTCCTGGGCAGCACAATGGCCTAGGTCCATATGGTTAATGTAAGTATAATTAAGTAGTGAAATGGTATGGTATATACCTATATGCTGATAGTGTATACCTGTATGTGTGGGATTTGCTAATATAACCATTTCAATAAAAACCTACTGAAAAAGCTGCTTTGTCCACATTGAGTGCTGTTGGTGGTAACCTGCATCAGTGAGGGACTCTTGGCTGAAGTGGCAGAAACCCCAGACAAAACTGACTTAAGCAAAAGGGGAATTTAGCAGAGCTAACGTGCAGGGGGAACCTTGTGCATGGTCTGACCCTCATACATGGACACCAGTTCTCATTTGCTAGCCTGCTTCCTGCAGGGAGACTCCAGGCTCAGGCTCAGGGTGGTGGTAGTCCCATCAGCACCAGAGCTGGCCCACTTCCCCAGGAGGTAATCCAGAGAAAAATGGGACCTCTTTGAGGCTGACTGGCTTGGTTGGAGGCCCATGGCCATCACTGAACCAGGTGGTGTGTTACAGATAGTATGTGCCAACAGCCGAGGCCATCATGGGCTCCACTTCTGCAGACCCGGAGTGCACGTGGCCTCACCTGAAAGGCAGGAGCTGAGAGTTCTAAGGTGTGGTTTCCTCAGCAAAATCACAATGCTGCACGGGAAGAAGTGGATGTTGGGGCAGAAGCCTGGGTGCCTGGGCAGCTCAGTCGGTTAAACATCTGACTCTTGATTTCGGCTCAGGTCATGAGCTCACAGTTGGTGAGACGGAGCCCCACATCAGGCTCCAGGCCAACAGCACAGAGCCTGCTAGGGATTCTCTCTCTCCATCTCTCTCTGCCCCTCCCCTGTGCGCTCTCTCTCTCTCTCTCTCTGTCTAGAATAAGTGGATAAGCTTTAAAAAAAATTAATTAAAATGGGCAAAGGATATAAATAGACATTTCTCCAACAAAGATGCTCAAATGACCATCAAGCACATGAAAAGATGCTCAACATTGTAAGTCGTTGGGGAAACACAGATCCAAACCACATGATATACTACTTCATACCCACTAGGGTGGCTGTCATAAACAAGACAGACAGTAACAGGTGCCTGGGTGGCTCAGTCAGCTAAGCATCCAACTTCGGCTTAGGTCATGATCTCACACTCTGTGAGTTCGAGCCCTGCATCAGGCTCTGTGCTGGCAGCTCGGAGCCTGGAGCCTGCTTCGGATTCTGTGTCTCCCTCTCTCTGCCCCTCACCCGCTCACACTCTGTCTCTCTCCCAGAAATAAACATTAAAAAAATTTGTTTAATAAAAAAAAAGACAATAACAAATGTTGACCAGATATGGAGAAATTGCAACCTCCACACATCACTGGTGGGAATGTGAGGTGGTGCGGCTGTTTTGGAGAACAGTGTGGTGGTTCCTCAAAAGGTTCAACATAGGTTTACCATAGGACCCAACAATTCCACTTCTAGAAACATGTCCAAGAGAACTGAAAACATGTTCACCCAAAAGCTCGTACACAGATGTTCACAGCAGCATTATTCATAACAGCCTAAAAGGGGAAACAACCCAAATATCCAACTGAGGAGTGGATAAGGAAAATGGGGCATATTAAAACAATGGGATATTACCCATAAAAAGGAATGAAGTACTGATACATGCTACAACATGAACCTTGAACACATGACAGTAAGTGAAAGAAGCAAGACACAAAGGCCACATAGTGTATGAGTTCATTTATATGAAATATCCACGATGGGCAAACTCAGAGGGACAGAAATAGATTAGTGGTCACCAGGGGTGGAGGGGGTTGGGGAATGGGGAGTGATATGTAAGAAGTTTCTAATACGTAAGAAGTTTCTTTCTGGAGTGATGGAGTTAGTGGTAATGATTGCACAACTTTGTGAATGTACTAACACCAAACTGTGCACTTTAAAAGGGTGACTTTTGGGGCGCCTGGGTGGCTTAGTCGGTTAAGCGGCCGACTTCGGCTCAGGTCATGATCTCGCGGTCTGTGAGTTTGAGCCCCGCGTCGGGCTCTGTGCTGACAGCTCAGAGCCTGGAGCCTGTTTCAGATTCTGTGTCTCCCTCTCTCTGCCCCTCCCCTGTTCATGCTCTGTCTCTCTCTGTCTCAAAAATAAATAAACGTTAAAAAAAAAAAAAAGGTGACTTTTGGGGCGCCTGGGTGGCTCAATTAAGGGTCGGACTTCGGCTCAGGTCATGATGTTACGGTTCATGAGACCCTGCATCGGGATCTGTGCTGACAGCTCAGAGCCTGGAGCCTGCTTCAGATTCTTTATCTCCCTCTCTCTCTGCTCCTCCTCTGCTCATACTCTCTCTGTCTCTGTCTCTCAAAAATAAACATTTTTTTAAAAAAAGAAAGAAATGCAAACACTCTGAGGTGGGGCCCACCAATCTGTGTTTTCACAAGCCTTGCAGGTGATTCTGATGTATGCTCAAGCTTGAGAACCACTGGCATGAAGGAACAAAATAACCCTTTACCTCCTCCTAAGGTGTTAACAAGTACTCCAAATTCCTGAGGGTAGATTACTCCCCAGAGAGCACATTATCAGTTCAAGATTACAAGGTCTTAAAGAAAAATGGCCTCTGCACCTTGATAAGGTCTCAAGCAATACTTCAGAAGACTTTTGATCACTCTGGCTGTCAACCATAAAACTGCCTATTTTACTTCCTTCTATCATATTAGATTTCTGAATGCCGGTGACAGAAACCCAATTGGCAACCAGCTAAAGCCTCCCGAGATGATCCCAAAGTGCCCGATGGGTTTGCCCGCCTGCCGGTTCCTGGGTGGGCTCAGGCCAGCAGCATGATCCTGCAACCAAACTGGACCTGGACCTTCTGCATTGCCCCAGACATAATTAACGGCTCCCTCTTTCACTCAAAAGGGTCGGTGTTTGTGAGGGGGTGGACCTTTACAGGCCAGCACTGGGAAAGCAGGGGGTTCACATCCTCTACCCATGCTTATGCAGAAACCCCTAATGTCCCAGGGCCAGCCCCGTCCCAACCCCTGGACCACCAAGCCCCAGGGTCCCTCTCTCTCATGTGTGGGGACTGCACGTATTTCTATGGACCCTGCCAGCTTCGAGGCTCCCTGACAACCCGTCCTCAGCTCCTGGAGGTTTTCCTAGTCTTAGGTCCCAGCGTCCGAATTCTGAAAATGGTGACAATCGTCTAACCCCTTCCAGAAGCCCTTTGCAAAGTTAATATGCCTTGGGGTGCACAGCACAATTAGCCGGACGTGTATTTGCAAATGCTATTTCTTTACATTTCCCCCACAAACCCTGGACAGGTTTTCACAGAACGCCAGGGCCCCGTCTCTCTGCGCGACGAGTTCCTCGGGCCTGTGCACTCGGCCATTCTGGCCAGAAGCCCATGGCCCCGGGGCTGGGCCGTCGCTCCTTAGATGAGACTACAGTGCCCCGGGGCTGGGCCGTCGCTCCTTAGATGAGACTACAGTGCCGGGACTTGGGCGAGAGGGAGGCGGACCCGGCCGGGTCAGGCCGGCCTGCGGCGGGAGGCCGGGGGCAGTGGGGCGGGGCGGGGCCCGGGGAGACGCGCGCGCCCCGCCGGCCCCGAGCCGGCGTTTGCTGGTCCGCGCGCCCGCCAGGGGGCGCCGCCCGGTCAGCCCGCCCGCCCCGCCCCGCCCCGCCCGCTCGGCTCCGGCGCGGCGGCGACGGCGGCGGCGCTTCCGCCTGGCCGGCCTCGGCCCGGTGCGAGCGGTCCCACGATGTGGTTGGGCCCGGAGGAGGTGCTGGTGGCCAACGCGCTTTGGGTGACGGAGCGGGCCAACCCCTTCTTCGTGCTGCAGCGGCGCCGCGGCCACGGCAAGGGCGGCGGCCTCACGGGTGAGAGGCGCGCGGCGGCCGGGCCTATGGACGCGGCCGCGGGCCGGGCGGGGAGGGCGCGCCGGCGGCGGGGGCCGGGCCGGGGCGGGGGCGCGAGGGGAGGGCGGGGGGTCGGGGAGGCGAAGAGGGTGTCCGGGGCGGGAGGTGGGGACGGGGCCCGGGGGCGGGGGGCGCGCGGTGAGGACGGGCCTAGGACGGGGAAAAGGCAAAGGGGCTGGCGTTGGGAGGCTGGTCGGCCACTTCAGCCAACCCTGGGAGGTCAGGCGAAGGCTGGCAGCGGCCTCTGGCCGATCGCGGTGCCCGTGAGCTTCCCGGGGCTTAGCCCAGGCGTGTGCAGCCTCCTGGAGTGAGATTTCACAGCTGAAAGTCGGCGACATCTCCTGGTCCTCTGCGTCTGCCTCAGTTTCACCCAGGACGTCAGAGGCGCCAAGTGACACAAGCACACGTTTTCTTTTGCATCTTTCCTTCCACCCAGATTTGCCCTTTTAGCGAGATCAGAGGCCCCCCGAGCTGCTGCTGCTGGCCTCAGCCCCCATCCCTCCAGCTTTTTGTCCACCTTTCTTGCTTGGTGGTGCCCTGGAGCCGCAGACGGAGGCTTTGCCTAATTACCAGTGTAGGCTGTTCTGGCGAGCCAGCCAAGGTGCCCCTTTGTCCATCTGGGCAGCACCGCTAATGGTGGGCAGGCACCTCCAGGAGTTGTGTGGCATGTGGGATCCAGAGAAAGTGCCCTGGGCCTTCCCTCTGCAGGTTGTCCGAGGTCCCTCATGCTCCAAGCCTGTGTGGGCACTACCAGTGCAGAGCTGGGGCAGGCTCAGTGTCTATGCTTCCAGGTGGCCCTTTGTTGCCATACCAGACTGCAGGCCCAGTGTTGCCAGATCTTACGGTTATCTACAGAAATTTCTGTGAAACATTGTGATTTTAAACATTAGCAGCGAATAGTCGTGCAAGATGCAGCTAGGAGTTTCCCACAGACCTTCTCTGCCACTTTTCCTGGCCATACCTCCTAATGTGGAAGAGACTGTACCGTTCTTTTTTTCTTTTTTTCTTAATGTTTACTTATTTTGAGAGAGAGAGTGCGCACACACATGCTCGAGCATGGAAAGGGCAGAGAGAGAGGTAAACAGAGGATTGGAAGCAGGCTCCATGCTGACAGAGCCTGATGCGGGGCTCAAACTCATGAACTGTGACATCATGACCTGAGCCGAAGTCAGACCCTTAACTGACTGAGCCACCCCAGGCTCCCCGGACTGTGCCTTCCTAAGAAAACTGTGTTCCCTTCAGTGCCTAAGCTGCCTCCCAGCAGCCTCAAGAATCACAGGAGCCAGTGCTGGACCTGTGTCCTAGACTAGGATGTTCAGTGGATGTTAGACAGCAGCTCCTCTGGAGAGTCTGAACAGTGGTCAACCTCAAAAGCCCATTTAGGAAAGCCAGACATGGTGCTCAGTACCTTGTGTAGCACCAGTGTGCTTCCAGCACTCGTTCTGTGCTCTGTGCATCTAAAGATCATCTCAGAGGGTGGGTGGGACCCTCTGTGCTCTCCCTTCCTGGGCACAGAAGGTGCTTTCCACTTCACTCCTGTCTCTCTGCCCCCCCCCCCCAGAGTGTGTCCGCCCCCCAACCAGGAACCACTCCTTCAGCTCCCTGTTCAGCTAGGTGTGATGAGTCCTGCTGTGGCCTCTGCCATGGCCTTCCTTGTGCCATCATAGACATCCTGGCTTCCTGAACCCTGTATCTCCAAGGGAGGAACAGTTAGAGATGTGGTTTTGTTCAGGCTGGCCTTTAAAAACAGATGCCAGCCCTGGGGCGCCTGGGTGGCTCAGTCAGTTAAGCATCTGACTTCAGCTCAGGTCATGATCTCATGGTTTGTGGGTTCAAGCCCCACGTCTGGCTCTCTGCTGTCAGTGCAGAGCCCGCTTCAGATCCTCTGTCCCTCTCTCTCTCTCTGCCCCTCCCCTGCTCACTCTCTCCCTCTCAAAAATAAATAAACATTAAAAAAAAAAAAACAAAAAACAGATGCTAGCCTGGATTCCTCATTGAAGAGTCTGAGTGTGACGAGATGTTCTGCCCATGAAAAAGCTTTCAGGTCTTGAAACAAGGATATGCCAACAGTATAAGGATTAAAATAAAATCTCCAAGACCCAAAGAGAAACCCCAGCAGAAACCATGGAAAAAAAAAAGTTTATTCCAAATCCTGATGAAGTTTTAATATGCCAATTTAACTGCAATTTAGAGAGACGGTTTAGAACATTTCAATAAAACAAGCGAGAGATTCCAGACTCCTAAATTGGATGTGGGTGATGAGTATCTTCTTTTGTAATCAGTAATTTTATTTAAGATTTAGGAGGGAAAAAAAATAGTTAAAAATGGAATATGACCCAAAAGTGTTAAAGTCGAGTTAATAAAATCATTCTGACATCAACAGGAAAATGGTAACAGAATATTTCCAGATCATACCAAAAACAGCACTTCATGAAAAGGAAAAAATAAATTCCAAATAGGAACAGTGAACAGATTTTCAGATAGCTTAATAATTCAATTTAACAAAGAGAAGTGAATCAAACACGGGTCAAAGGCATTTCTTCTAATTTGTCAGGGAAACAGCAACATTGATAAAGGATATATGTGATGAAAAGGGAAATTTGAAATGTCCTAAAATGCTTCAGTTCAGAGATGGAAACAACTAGATCAGTGTTTTCCCAAATTGGACAGTTCTAAAAATTGCCATGTCTTCTTCAGTCATGACTTCTGAAGCCACAAGAAACCTCCTTAAACTTTCCAGAATAAAAATGTGTGATTACTTGGCGGAGGAAAGACTACATTATCTTCCTGTTGTTGATAATGGAAAGTGATATTACAAAGTCATTGTCTTATATTTGAAAAAGCCATCAGAGTACATGGCCAAAAATGTCAGGGCAAAAACAAAAATGTATCTTAAGAGATGTGTCTGGAAGTTAATAAAACACATTGTACTTTTTGTCTGGATTTTGTGATATCCATGGTATTGTTTTTGTTTTTAATTTGAGACTTGTCCTTTCTCATTCTAAAGAAATGCTTGTTTTCAAACCTAATTTTGTATTTTTCCTAAAGAGGGCCCCCCAGAATTGTTTAAGCTCATAAAAAGGGCCCCTTAAATCCTGAGTCTGCCCCTGCCTGCAAGCATTTGTGAGTCAGGAGAATAAGCAGAAGCTTCCAGGAAGAAGTGGGAGGGGGGGTTTTGATAGGGATCAGATACAGCTGAAGGCCTTTGAGGAAAAAGAAGTCATTTGGTGGATGAGGGTGATGCCAGACCTGTCATCACCTCATGGCATTGAGGGCAGTGCTACTGTTCTGGCTGCCTCCGGGCTCGGCTGCCGGTGTGGCTCTCCCTCACCCTCACTCTCTGCCCTGCTCCCAGGTCTTCTTGTGGGCACCCTGGACGTGGTGTTGGACTCCAGTGCCCGCGTGGCCCCTTATCGAATCCTGCACCAGACCCAGGACTCCCAGGTCTACTGGACAGTGGCATGTGGTAGGTGCCTTGAATCACAAGGGATGCTGGACAGGGCCTGCCCTAGATGAGCAAGGTGGGCCCCCCAGCAGGGAGGGGACCCAGCCTGCATTCCTGGACTGGATATTGCCTCCAGAGAACCTGGTGCTACCCTTCGTTCAGACCACACAGCCCAGGCCTGCGTCCAGCTTAGGAAGGCAGCTCAGAGGTTCACAGGTGCCCTGTAGTGCTTTGAGATTGTGGACATTGGTGGGAACGTGCATGTGCGGAGCAGTGAAAAATTGGAGTTACCCGACACACAGGTTGCCTGCTGAGGGGGAACAAGAACAAGCCATCTTTCTTTTTTAAAATTTTTTTTTTTAACGTTTATTCATTTTTGAGAGAGAAAGACAGAGCATGAGTGGGGAAGGGGCAGAGAGAGGGAGACACAGAATCTGAAGTAGGCTCCAGGCTCTGAGCTGTCAGCACAGAGCCCGACTTGGGGCTCGAACTCATCAACTGTGAGATCATGACCTGAGCTGAAGTCGGACACCCCACCGACTGAGTCACCCGGGCACCCCCATCTTTCTATCTTCTTGTGTCAGCTGTCAAACTGTAAACGAGTATCCTTTCTGAAGTCTAAGCACCATACTTTGGGCTTTTTTGTGTTGTTTGTTGGTGACTTTGTTTCAAATGGCCCCCTGGGGCACCTGGGAGGCTCCTTGGTTGAGCATCAACTCTTGCTTTCTGCTCCGATCATGATCTCACAGTTCCTGGGATCAAGCCCTGCTTGGGATTCTCTCTTTCTCCCTCTCTCACTGCCCCTCCCCTGCATGGGTGTGCTCTCTCGCTCAAAATAAATAAACTTTAAAAGTAAATAAATTGGGGCGCCTGGGTGGCTCAGTCAGTGAAGTGTCCAACTTCAGCTCAAGTCATGATCTCAGTTTGTGGGTTCGAGCCCCGCATTGGGCTCTGTGCTGACAGCTCGGAGCCTGGAGCCTGCTTCAGATTTTGTGTCTCCTTTTCTCTCCCTGCTCGTGCTCTGTCTCTCTCTGTCTCTCTCTCTCTCTGTCTCTCTCTCTCAAAAATTAATAAACATAAAAAATTGTTTGAATAAATAAAATACAAATAAATAAAGTGGACCCAAATGTAATGCCAAGGTGCTGGCTGGGTTCCTAAGCACAAAAAGTGTGATGTGCCTCATAGAGAAAGTAGGTGTGTTAGAGAAGCTTCATTCAGGCATGTGTTACAGACAGAGCTGCTAGCCATGAGTTCCACGTTAGGGAATTAATATATATTATATAGGGTGCCTTTAATCAGAGAGCCACATAAAACAAAGTCGTGTATTGATCGGTTGATGAAAATGTTGTGACTACAGGTTTACAGGAGCTTAGCCTTCCCTGTAGCTCCCCTGGGGTCAGTATTGTTCATGAGACTTTACAGAAGTAGCCGCCGTGAATAATGGGACTGGCAGTAGTCATCCACCTGGGAGGAGACACGCTCAGCCCTCCCTAGAGTCTGGGAGGAGGTCCTCTTTCAGTGGGTACCAACCCAGCTGAGGTCACTGGGATACATTAACGGTCACAGCCAGCACTCAGACAGCACATGCAGCAGGCCAGGCACTTATGTGAACTTCCCGAAAACTCGAGAAGGTGA
The DNA here is from genome assembly GCF_028018385.1 of Neofelis nebulosa. NCBI lineage: Eukaryota > Metazoa > Chordata > Mammalia > Carnivora > Felidae > Neofelis > Neofelis nebulosa. The sequence continues at coordinate 150,110,130 of NC_080782.1, read as the reverse complement.
AACTTTGTTTTTTGTGAGTTTTTTTTCCCCTGTATTTTGAAGATGAGGAAACTGTGGCACAGTGAGGGTTAGGAGGCCTGAGAAAGGATAAGAGCGTTCACAGCTGAGACCCCTTCTTCCAAAGTCATCTTCCTCCCTGGCACCTGAATAGAGGTGCCCTTTCCCCTGTGTAGGAATCAACAAAAGCTTCAAAGTCTGGGATTGCCCAAGGCCAGGTGGGGGCGAATTGGGACCCCTGCTCTCCTGGTTCCAGAGTCTGCCTGAGAGAGGGGCTTCCTATGGGGTGGGACCCAGGGAGGTTGTCCTGTGCCTGAGCTGCAAGGAGACACGTTACTCTAAAATGGGCCTTTGTGGAGGCCTCTGGGTGGCTCATCTGGTTAAGCATCTGACTGGTTAAGCATCTGACTCTTGATTTCAGCTCAGGTCATGATCTCACGGTTGGTGGGTTTGAGCCCTGAATCGGGCTGTGTTTTGAGGATACAGAGCCTGACTGGGATTCTCTTTCCCTCTGTCTCACACACTATCTCTCTCAAATAAATAAAACTTTAAATAAATAAAACTTTAAAATAAAGAAATGAAATGGGTCCTTTGGGCCCCTGGTTGGCCCAGTCAGTTAAGCGTCCAACTTCGGCTCAGGTCATGATCTCTCAGTTTATGAGTTGGAGCCCCACGTCAGTCTCTGTGCTGACAGCTCAGAGCCTGGAGCCTGCTTCCGATTCTGTATCTCCCTGTCTCTCTGCCCCTCTCCTGCTCATGCTCTCTCTCTCTCTTTCTCAAAAATAAATAAATACTTTAAAAGAATTTTTTAGGGGCACCTGGGTGGCTCAGTTGTTTGAGCGTCCAACTTTGGCTCAGGTCATGATCTCATGGTCCGTGAGTTCGAGCCCCGCGTTGGGCTCTGTGCTGACAGCTCAAAGCCTGAAGCCTGTTTCACATTCTGTGTCTCCCTCTCTCTCTCTCTGATCCTCCCCTGTTCATGCTCTGTCTCTCTCTGTCTGAAAAACAAATAAATGTTAAGAAAAAAAAATTTTTTTTTAATTTTTTTAATAAAATAAAATGGGCCCTTGAGATTTTCCCTTGTCTCAGCAATGTTCCTTCTCAGCAGATGAGGAAGAGACAATCCATGGCAGTGAGAGGAAGGCCATGCTTGTGGCAGTGTGGGAACTAGCAGGGCCTGGTGCTGGGGAGCCTTAGTCTTTAGCCTCAGGCCACACACTGACCTACTCCTGCTTCTACCACACCCCCCAAGCCTGCCCTGACCTCTGCTGTGCCTCCCTCCTTCCCCTTCAGCTCTGCAAAACCAGACATGGTCATGCTGACACCTGCCCAGTGAATCCTGACTCCTTAGCTTGCCATTAAAGAACTTTTGGGGCCAGCCTGCCTCCATTTCTGTCCTTCCCTCATCTCACAACTGGCCTTCAGCCAGACCAGACACACCTGTCCCGGCCAATGTGTAGTGTCCCCCCCACATCCACCTAACCTTGCACTCTGTTGAGAACCCACCCAGTGTCCGCTCCTATGGAAAACCAGATTCCCCAGACCCAGGTATCCACTTTTTCCTTCTTGCTACTCCAGACTCACCATGTTTGGGGTACTTTTACCAGCACTTTTACACTAAGGGCTCACTGGCTCTCACCCTAGACTGGCAGCTCCCTAAGGGCAAGGGTAGAGTCTGAGCAACCAGTCAGCCTGGGCTAGGACCATGGTTTGGTCACATCTCAGCTGTGTGACACTGGGCAACTCACTTAACCTCTCTGTGCCTCACCTCCATCCTATAAAACAAAAATAATGGTACTGTCTCCAAGGTTCTCTAAGAAGAAAATAAGATATTCCATGAAAAGTTCTGAAAACAGAAGTAGCACTTAATAATAATTAGCTATCTTTTTTATTCTCTGAACCTAACATAAAGATGGCATAGTTTGTGTTTACTTAGTGCTAAGGGAAGATTGAGTTACTTCTGATAATTCTTTTGAATGCACATAGGTAAATATTTATACTCAAAGTGCAGACAGATCCACACAGTGGACAGTGTGGACAAGATTTCTTCTGTTTGAGGTTGCCAGGAATGTGTGCATGAAAGACAATGACTCTAGAGCTGTATCACTTGCAAATTTAACTTCCAAATTCAAATGCAGGTTCTTGGCAAAAAGAGAGAGAGAGAGAAAGAGAAACCCCTTCTCCTACCAACAAGACCTTGGCCTCTGTGCACCAGGGAAAGGAGGCCATAAAAGAAGTCCAAAGGAAAAACGGGGGGAGAGGAAGGAAATTGTGGGTGGAATTATGCCTGTAATTTTGATTGTCTGTTGTGACTCACTGACAGTTGTATGAATCTGGGTTTAATTGCCTTCACGTGGGCATCTTCACACTGGCCCACAGGAGAGGGGAAGGGTCTTAACTCAGTATTGATTGCTAGAGTAGTGAACTCCTTGGGTAAATGTAAAGGAACAATCAACCTTAACCAAGACCAGCTGGGTTGTGACATGTCCCAGAGCAATCAGTGAGCGAGATGCCTGGGACAGAGTTGATGGTAGGGACCAACTTGGCCTGGCCAGGGTAGAGTCAGGATTGAGTCTTCAGCTGGTGGAAGGTTGTTGATAGGTAGGGAAGGATGGGGTGGCAGAGAATCAGGCACCCAGCAAAAATTGGACTTGGGTCTTTACTCAGGCTCCCTCCATGCCTAATCTGTGGGCCTTACCACGGGCACTCACAGTCCATAAACTGATCAGCTGAGAAGGATGCAGGGCTTTCACTCTTCTGGTGTTCGTTCGTTCAGAAAACGGTTTCTGAGGGGCGCCTGGGTGGCTCAGTCAGTTAAGCATCCAACCCTTGGTTTCAGCTCAGGTCATGATCTCACGGTTTCATGAGTTTGAGCCCCGCTCTTGGGATTCTCTCTCTCCCTCCCTCTCTGACCCTTCCCTGCTTGCACACGTGCCCCTCTCTCTTTCTCCAAATAAATTGAATTTAAAATCTTAAAAAAAGAAAAGAAAAAGAAAACAGTTCTTGAGTGAAATCCCCTGCCAGGCACAGGCAAAATCCCAAAGAGGTAGGGGAAGCCAGGCAGAGACTCCTGTCATCCCTTTGCTTCCCCTCCCAGTTCCTTCAGTTGGGGAGAGGGGGCAGAGAAAACAGCTGCCCCACCCTTCAGGAGCGGCATTAAAACTGCCCTAAGTTTTTCCATTACCACTGGAGCTGCTGTGCCCTCCAGAACCCTTCCCTGAGGAGAGAAGGGACTACCTCCTAGGCGGGCTGAAACTGGGGACTAGCCAGAAGCTGCAGGGGTCAGGAGGGGGCAGGAGAAGGGCTTGGGTGTGAACAGGGGTGGTGAGGAGGACCTTGCAGGCAAAGGCCTGGGTGGGTGCCTCTGGCTTCAGAGAGAGCAGGCGAGAGCCTCTGGCTTGCCCCACAGAAGACCAGCTGGCCAGGGACCTGGAGTCCTACAGGAAGCTCCATCCAGCTGCCATCTGTGGACACCTGAATGCTCCTGAAACTGCTGGCACTTACAAGTCTGACTGTCTGGTCAGTCACCTGTATATCAAAGACCACATCAAGTCCTTTTATCTGGAAGGGAAATCTTTACAACTAAGCAAACCTGCAGATCTATAGACTATTTCTGGAAGGGCATGTAGGAAGCTAGTGGTGACTCCTACTTGGTGTTAGAGGAAATGGAGGCTTTATGTTCCACATGACTCTCTACAATTCTGCCTGAACCATTTTTCGTGTTCATGACTACTGTTATGTATGTAAAGTTGTGGTTTTTTTAATGTTTATTTAATTTTGAGAGAGAGACAGAGTGAGGACAGGGGAAGGGCAGAGAGAGAGGGAGACACAGAATCCAAAGCAGGCTTCAGTCTCTGAGCTGTCAGCCCAGACCCTAATGTGGGGCTCGAACTCACGACCCACAAGATCATGACTTAAGCCAAAGTCAGGCACTTAACTGACTGAGCCACCCAGGCACCCTTGTACGTAAAGTTTAAGTAGGAAAAGAGTAAGCAGCCTGAAGATTGGAGTCTTTTGGATATAGCAAATTAGGTCATCTGTTTTAGTCTCTGAATTTATGGTTAAGGCCTGGTGATTTTAATGATTTTCCTCTTTTTTACTCCACCAAACCTTCCCTAGGTTCTTCCCGCAAAGAGATCACAAAGCACTGGGAATGGCTGGAAAATAACTTACTCCAGACGCTGTCCATCTTTGACAATGAGGAAGATATCACCACCTTTGTCAAGGGCAAGATACACGTAAGGTTCAACTTCCACCACTGGCTCCTGCTCCTGCTCCTGCTCCTGCTCTGGGCTGGCAGGTTCACCTGTATCATCTTATTTAACCTCCAAACAGTGTGGTTAGGTCTTCTCTCTGTTTACTAGAAATGGAAGGCAGTGTTCACTCCCGTTCTCTCAGTCTTGAAAGGGGCATTTGAACTTGCCACACAGGTCCCTGCTTCTCCCGGCCAGCTGCAGGAGTCTGACCAAGCTTAGCTGGGAGTTTCCATTCCCCACAAAGGAGCAGCTCTCATGGCCAATGCCTTGGCCACCGTAACAGGAAGAAGATGGAAGTGATAGAATAGTTGGAGGCATGTCTCATTTACAAAACGAACACTACTTAAAAATGTGTGCACCCTCTGACCCAGTGATTCCCTTCCTTGGAATTTACCATATGGTGTCGTCATACGTGCAGAATAACACATACTCTGCAGCACTGTCAGCAGAAAGACTGGAAACGGCACCTTCCAGTCTATGGTAGGAGGGGAAGCAGCTGCTATCTGTTCTGCAAAATGAGAGCGGTACTTCTTGCTAGCGTAGCATTTATGGAGTACCGTACTGAGCGCTTTATGTCAGGGGACTGGTTAGGTCATATATGTTATACTTAGTGGAATATGCATAAAAACTGATGCAATGATAGTTGGGTTGTTTCCTCTTCCAGGGTGACAGTTAACACTGTAAGGAGCATCTACCTAAGCGCATGCTCATGTGTGTCTTCTTTTTGTTCAGTTATTTTGCCTTCAGTTAGATTTCTTGGAGGTTCTTACTGAGTCAAAGTTTTGCGGTGCATAGTTGCTTTGAGCAGGCCCTGTGACTTCTTTATGCCAGAACTTTCCAGACCTGGGCAGATGACACCAATAGTTCCTCGGCTCTTCCCCTTGTGCTTTGGGGTTCAGAGTAAGACCTGCATTGCCTTTCTAGCTGCACAAAGAAAGGCAAGGAGGGCAGAGGCAAGTCTCTATTCTCCTAATGAGCAAGCTGGGCAATAATAATAATAATAACAATAATAATAATAATAATGACTGGCTCAGTCGTTAGAGCACCCGACTCTTGATCCCTCGGGGATGTGAGTTCAAGCTCTACATTGTGAGTGGAGCTTAACTTAATAATGGAGGCACCTGGGTGGCTCTTGTTGGCTAAGCATCCGGCTCTTGGTTTCATCTCAGATCATGATCTCTCAGCTTCGTGAGTTTGAGCCCTGTATTGGACTCTGTGCTGGCAGTGCAGAGCCTGCTTGGGATTTTCTCTCTCCCTCCCTGTCTCTCTGCCCCTCCCCAACTCATGCTATCTCTGTATCTCTCAAAAGTAAATAAATAAGCTTAAAAATAAGAATATTGATGATGATGAAGCAGCAACATTATTAAATGTTTCCTCCATGCCAGACCCAAACAAACTAACCAACAAAACAGAACAAAATTTCTCAATGACTCATGGGTTAAAGAAGAAACGCATATTAAAAAATATTTAGAACTCGGGTGCCTGGGGGGCTCAGCCAATTAAGCATCAGATTCTTCATCTCAGCTCAGGTCTTGATCTCAGAGTGGTGAGTTCAGGCCCCCACACTGGACTTCACACTGGGTGTGGAGCCTACTTAATAAATTTTTTAAAAAAGAAAATACTTAGAACTGAATGATTGTCAAAATACTACTGCATATCCAAATTTGTGGACTGCAGCAAAAACAGTACACAGAACATCTGAAGCCTTAAATCTTATGAGAAGAAAAAGAAAAGGTGGAAACTAATGAGCCAGGCATCCAGTTCAGTAAGTTAGCATTTCTGACTCCAGAAATCAGGAAATTTGAAGGAAATCACAAAGGGCAGAAGTTAACTGCATAGGAAACAAAGGAACAATGCAGAAAGGCAACACGTCCTGAAAACCAGCTAAGACATAAACCTGTGGCAAAAGGGATCCAGGACCAAAGCTAGAAACCTCAAATAAGCAATGAAAAGAATGAAATATGAGAACCATCTATAAAAAAGCAGAGTTGGTTTTTTTTATTTTTTGTAATGTTTATTTTTGAGAGAGAGACAGAGCACGAGTAGGGGAGCAGCGCGCGCACACACACACACACACACACACACACACACACACACACAATCTAAAGCAGGCTCTAGGGTCTGAGCTGTCAGCACAGAGCCCAATGCAGTCTTGAACTCACAAATCATGAGGTCATGACCTGAGCCAAAGTTGGACAGACACTCAACCGACTGAGCCATCCAGGTGCCCCTAAAAAAGCAGAGTTTTAAAAAGGAGAGAGAAATGCCCTAAAAAACTTTAAGCCAACCAATTCAGGAGTTTAGGGGTGTCTGGGTAGCTCAGTCAGTTGAGCATCTGACTTTTGGTTTCAGCTGAGGTCATGATCCCAGGGTCATGGGATTGAGCCCCCCCCCCTCCCCATATCGGGCTCTGCACTGACAGCACCAAGCCTGCTTGGGATTCTCCCCCTCCCTGTTCCCGTGCACAGGCACACATGCGCACGCTCTCTCTCTCCCTCTCTCTCTCTCTCTCTCTCCCTCTCCCTCTCCCTCTCAAAAAATAAAAAAAGAAGAAGAAATGTTTATTTTTAAAGTCACTACTTCAAGCCAGCCATGCTAGAAGTATTATTAGCTCAGGGAGTTGAGGACATCTGCCTGGGGTCTGTCTGTCCAACTGTGTGCCCCAGCCTTGCCCACTGGGCCTCCCATGCTTGTGGCCTTGGGGCCAATGAATGAGAGTCCTGGGTCCCACTGCCTGGGTTCCCTGGGGCCACAGAAACCCCTGGGCAGGCCAAGAGTCAGTTCCCTTGTCCTCCTCCAGGGCATCATCGCAGAAGAGAACAAGAACCTGCAGCCCCAGGGAGACGAGGACCCCGGAAAGTTCAAGGAGGCCGAGCTGAAGATGCGGAAGCAGTTCGGGATGCCAGAGGGGGAGAAGTTGGTCAACTACTACTCCTGCAGCTACTGGAAAGGTCGCGTGCCCCGGCAGGGCTGGCTCTACCTGACCGTCAACCACCTGTGCTTCTACTCGTTCCTGCTGGGGAAGGAAGGTGAGTGCGGCAGGCAGGCCCATCATCCTCAGCTTCTCTCCCCACTGCCCCCCCACCCCAGAAAACTCACCACCTCTCCAGACCGCTGGGGTTCCTGAGTGCCTTCCTTCCTTTCGGCCCCCAGATACTCTGTCCCCACACACACACCAGAGGATCTCCCCGAAACCCAGTGCACCTCACCGGTTCTCGGTAGGGAGGCCCAGACTCGAGCTAGGTCTGCACCTGGCTCTTGGGGTCTCCCCATCCCACCTCCATCCATCGATGTGGTTCCTCACAGAGTGACTGCACGGGGGCTCCCTTCTCTCCTTTAAGTGGAATATCCAAGGGCACCTGCCATCCCTGAGTGGCTCCGGGTTATGGGGTGCCTTGTTGCTGCAGGACCCTCCCTGCCTCTGGACACAAGGCTGGCGCCCTCTGCTGCTACATCACCCCAGGAAAGAGCTCCCAGGGCTTCAGCCCTCCTGAGCCCAGTAAGGCCTTGTCCCACCAGGCACACATCTGACACACCCTTCCACCTGCCCTTCTTCCCTCTCCACCCTGCCCCTCCCACCTCCTCACCAGGCAGGGGTCAACGTCCCCTCTGTCAGCGCACTCCCACTAGGTGGGCTTCTCTGGACCAGGGTCTCAGCTCACTTCCCATGTTCATCTGTGTTACCCTTCAATCATTTGTGGGACACATAGTCGCCCCAGATATTCTTGGGGCCGGTCCCTCCATGTGGATCACATGTCCCAGCACAACCAGGCTCAGGCATGGGGGACACACAGTCAGTGATTCCCTCGGGGACACACAGTCAGTGATTCCCTGGGGAGCGGTTGTCCCAGTGGGTGCACGTGCTGCCCAACCCTCCGGCCCGTCTGACCCACTGGTGTATCTGTCCTGCGGGCATGCAGTGAGCCTGGTGGTGCAATGGGTAGACGTCACAAGGCTGGAGAAGAATGCCACACTGCTCTTCCCCGAGAGCATCCGTGTGGACACCCGGGACCAGGAGCTCTTCTTTTCCATGTTCCTGAACATTGGTGAGACCTTCAAGCTCATGGAGCAGCTGGCCAACCTGGCCATGCGGCAGCTGCTGGACAGTGAGGGCTTCCTGGAGGACAAGGCACTGCCCCGGCCTTCCCGGCCACACAGGAACATCTCGGCTCTGAAGCGGTGAGTGGCCCTCTGGGGTGGGAGGGACCCGCCCCCCTCTCGGGGTGTATTTGAGACAGGAGGACACTATGAGGTCCACAGAGGTGCCATCCAAAAATAGCTACTACTAACCACGAAGAGTTACTTCTCAAAGCCCTGTGAGGTGGAGGGGCTCATATGCTGGCGATTGGTAGACAGTAATGATGGCTGGCCCTCCTCCCCGGAGCACTACCGTTGTGTTCCTCAATTGTAGCTGCAAACCCGCACGACTGGCCGGGAGCTCAGGAGTTCCCGGATTCATACCCGTGTACCAAGACCTCATCCCTGCCTGGCTGTTTCCTGGGTTGCCCCCAGAGACCATGGCCTTGGCCCAGACCGTGGGGTACACCTTCAGGACCAGCACGTCCATCCAAGGATGTCACTCTCCATATGTGAGTGATGGGGTTGCTGCTGGAACCTTGCAGAAAGGAAACAAGCAGGGCCAGGACTTGACACTGTCCATCAGGGTGTGCCTGCCAGGCCTTGCTCAGGCTGCTGGCAGCCCCCTCTACCCCGGGGGGCTGAGGAGAAAGATATTTCCAAGGAAAGAGCCACCAAAGGGGCAGGACCAGGGTGCCAGGCGGCCACTTCACATGGCCATCAGATAAGCGAGCATACCCTTGCATTCATCAACAGGGCATCTTGGGGAGTCCTCCTCTGGGTGTTTGGGTGGGGCTGGGTGTTCCCTGGCAGAAGTAGCAGCCTTGGGCAGAGGCATGCAGGGCAGTTGTGGGGAACCCCTGGGCACTGGGGCCCTGTCCATCCTCAGCACTGAGCAAGCAACGTATGAAGCCCTGTCAAGCTGTGGGTGTCCTCCAGAGCCCTTGCGGCCCAAAGGCACACTGTTTGCTGCATACATGTCCTCTGCTGGTCATGCAGATGTCTCCCGTGGTACATGGGCATCTGCTGTGTGTGTTTTATTGAACTCGAAGGTCTCTGGGGCATGACCCCAAAGAGCCCAATCCCGTGTGGAAACCAAGGCTCTGAGGTCCCCTTGCGGGCATATTGTGTCCTCACTCTTATCTCCTTTCCTCCCACCCCACCTTGGTTTCCCAGAGACCTGGATGCCCGAGCCAAGAATGAGTGCTACCGGGCCACGTTCCGGCTGCCCAGGGACGAGCGCCTGGATGGCCACACAGGCTGTACGCTGTGGACCCCGTTCAACAAACTGCACATCCCTGGCCAGATGTTCATCTCCAGCAACTACATCTGCTTTGCCAGCAAAGAGGAGGACGCATGCCACCTCATCATACCCCTCCGGGAGGTGAGCCCCCAGTGCCATGCCAGCTCCACGACATCTGGTGGCAGGCCTGCGGAGGGTACAGAGCAAGTCAGCAACTTCCCTGAGCCCCTGCACTGGGGCCAGGCCCCTCCAGCTGCCAGGTTCCCTCAGGGATCCCCTTGACTGCTGGGGAGCAGGGTGGGGTTTGGCATGCCAGAAGCACTCACACTGGGACATGAGGTAACTTCAGGAAAGTCCTCTCCAGTCAAATCCCTGTGCCTCTCCAGTCAAATCCCAGTGGTGTCCAGCAGGTGAGTGTCCCCAAGTCCTGCCTTCCTGGCCCTGCAGTTGGACTTGAGCCAAGTCCTGCCTTGGCTGGGCTTGGAGGACTATGGACCCTCACCAGCCCCACCATGTCACTCTTGGAGGCCATCTCACTGTTCCTCTCCCAACACTTGCCTTGGCTGTGACTCTGGCTCCAGCAGGGCTGGAAGTCCACTGTCACCTGTCAGGGATGGGGGGCAGCTCTCACCTGTCACAGATAAGGGTCAGCTTTCACCTGTCAGGGACGGGACAGCTCTCACCTGTCGGAAGTGTTTTTTCTCAGGTCTCTTAGGCTTCCACAGGGACCTTGAAGGCAAGGCCATTTGTTCTGTGCTGCCGTGAAGGGTGTAGAAAGTGAGGGAGAGGGCCCCTGCCCAGATGGAAAGCACTGACCCCACAGTCACAGCAGGTTCCCAGGCCTCCTCTTCCTCATGGCCCAGCAGAACAGGCGGGCTATTCAACTCTAGGAAGCCCAGTAAGGTTCTTCAGTTATAACCCAAATCACAGTATCTTGATTTTATTAAAAACCCAGAACAGTGACACCTCCCTGCATTTGTACAACGCACTCAAACTGTAGGTGCAGCTATGAGCAGGGGTGGGGGTTTCTATGTGCTGCCTCGTTTCCCCAAGGGAGGTCAGAGGCAAAGGACTCAAAAGAGCCACAGACCCAGAAGCTCAAGGCTCAGGTAGCCCCTAACCCCATGTTCCCTTTTTGCACTGGGCCCGTGAGTCTATCCTGGGTGCTGTGCTGACCTGGCCCTGACACCTGGGGTGGGTGCAGAGGTCTCCTTAGGCCTCAGCTCTATTTCTCCTGATGATCCTACCTTTTTTTTCTTTTTTAAGTTTTACTTTTTATTTTGAAAGAGAGAAACAGAATCCCAAGCAGGTTCCACTCTGTCAGTGCAGAGCCTGAGGTGGGGCTCAAACTCATGAGCTATGAAATCATGACCTGAGCCGAAACTGAGAATTGGTCTATTAACTGAGCCACCCAGACACCCCTGATCCTGCCATTTCTGATGGCAGAGAGCTCTGGCTGAGGCGGGGGCAGACTGTCTGGGGCTCTTGGGATGAGACTGGCCCCGCAGCTAGTCTGGACAGACCCGGCCTGGTGCTGATGATCCTCCTTGCACCCACCAGGGCACTTCACAGGGCCTTCCACTCAGAGCATGCTGTGTGCCCACACCCAGTAGGCTCTTGACTCTGCACCCACCCTCCAAACATGCTCTTCCTGTTGCAGCCTTGGGAAGCAACATTCCGTCCGTCCGTCCGTCCGCTCAGCTCAGAAGCAGGAGCCGTCCTTGCTCCTGACCTGGCCTTGTTCCCGCATCCCAACCATAGCATGTCCCTTCCTCTCCACAGCCACCTCCTCGGGAGGGTGCTGCCTGCACTGAACCCCATTAGTCCCCTCCTCCCACAGCATGTCAGTGCCCTGCCCCGGCTCGTCCAGCATCTCCTGTGATTAGAAGAGTCCCCAGCTGCCTGCTGTGACCTGTGGACCTTTAGTGAACCATTCACTCCTTTTTAGGTCTTAGCTTACATGCATGCAGATGTGCTCACACACACAAACACACACTCATATGCATCTGCACACATACTTATCCACATATACACACACCATACACACACCCACATGCATCTGCACATATACCACGCACACGCTCACACGCATCTTGCACGCATGTAGGTACACGTACACATTACCACCCCTATATGCATTCATGCACATACCTACACATACATACATACATACACACCATAACACACGTGTGCACTCCTACACGTACATTTGCACACATACATACATATGCGCACATAATACACACTCACACATCCCTCTCGTCCTCACTCTTGCCCCAGCTTCTCCAGCCTTTCCTTGTTTGTCAAGCTGGTCCCATCCCTTCCTCAGGGTGTTCGCTGGGAATTCTGCCCTGATGTCTGCCTCAGTTCCTCCCCTGGCTCTACCAGTTCTCAACCTCAGTTGCTACCTCCCTGTACCTCCCTGGAGGTGCCTTCGGCACGAAGCAGCCTGATGGAGTCCTAGCTCACCCTTTGGTCCCTACTCACCTGTGAGAACTATGCTTCACCTACATGTCCATAGTCCAGCCCCTGGGCTGCAGGCTCTGCAGAGGCATCCCTTCAAAGTCCTTTTTGCAACCTCCACACCTGTGATGCACTGTCCACACGCCTCAAGGTCAGAGCTGGACCTAGGACACACTGTCAGCAAGTGCAAGCAGGGCCACTCACTGTGCTTTAGAGTAAGAGAGTAACCGGACATCTTTGGGAAATCAAATGGACTAGCAGCTGGGCTGAGCACCTTTCATTCTGCATCATCATTCTCATGACAGCCCTGCAAGGCTGATATGCTCGCGCCCGCATCAACTGGGGGAAACGAGGCTTAGATGTGCACGTAACTTGCTCAGAGTCACATGTTAGCAAGCAGCAGAGTCCACATATGAATGCAGTGGGGCCCAGAGAGTTCCCCTGACCCCTCACAGCACCCTGGCCAGGAGAGAACTATGTGAGGCTGCTGTGTCTCAGACATACAAAACTGTTCAGCTTTCTGTCCCAAGACACAGATGCCTAATAGGTTGGGGTTTTTTTTTTTGCCTTCTCAGGTGACTATTGTTGAAAAAGCTGACAGCTCCAGTGTCCTGCCCAGTCCTCTGTCCATTAGCACCAAGAGCAAAATGACCTTCTTGTTCGCCAACCTGAAAGATCGTGATTTTTTAGTTCAGAGGATCTCTGACTTCCTCCAGAAGATGCCATCCAAGCAGCCGGGTGGCAGTGGAGTGGGAAGAAAAGCCAGCACCATGGAGCCGGCCCCAGAGGTAAGAGGGCCCCTTGGGAGCCGTGAGGTGGGGATCGGGGCCAGGGCCAGGGCCTCCATGCTGGAGTCTGATCTTATGGTGCCTGTTGTGGCCTCAGGTGGGGAGGGCACCCTCTGGGTGCAGGATGGAGAACCTAATCTAGCACCCATCCCGGTATCCCAGCCACACACTGCCTGACCTCACAGGCCTCTCTGCACCCCACCGCACCCCCCAGTCCTCTGAGCCTCACCTGTCTGCGCCAAGTCCCATTCCACATAAGAGACCTTCTCTGGCTTGACCAGCCAACCTCATCTCCATCCGTGAGGAACTTTTGCTACACTATCAAGGCCTATCCAGCATGAGTTTATTTACTGGTATTTCTTCTGTCAGTCTTTCAGGGATTTTTATAGGGAGAGACCTCCTTTTCATCTATTTTTATTTTTTTAAGTTTATTTATTTTGAGAGAGATTGCGAGTGGGGGAGAGGCAGAGAGTGGGGGAAAGAGAGAATCCCAAGCAGGTGCCATGCTGTCAGCACAGAGCATGATGTGGGGCTCAAACTCACAAACCATGAGATCATGACCTGAGCCAAAATCAAAAGTCAGGTGCTTAACTGACTGAGCCACCCAGGTGCCCAAGGCCTCCTTTTTAAAGACTTACCTTCAATATCATTATTACACCAACAAAATTAACAATAATTCCTTAATATCAAAGACAGTTGAGGGGCGCCTGGGTTGCTCAGTTGGTTGAGTGTCCCAACTTCGGCTCAGGTCATCATCTCATGGTCCGTGGGGTCAGGCCCCATATCAGGCTCACTGCTGTCGGTGCAGAGCCTGCTTTGGATCCTCTGTCCCCATCTCTCTCTCTCTGGCACTCTCTTGAAAATAAACATTAAAAAAGAAACAAAGACAGTTGAACCTTGAACAATGCAAAGGTTAGGGGCATCGACCCCTCACACAGTCAGAAATCCACATATAACCTTTGACTCCTCAAAAACTTAACTACTACAGCCTATTGTTGACTGGATGCCTTACAAATAACATAAACAGTTGATCAACATATGCTTTGTATGTTATCTATATATGTATTATATACTGCATTTTTACAATAACGTAAGAGAAAAGAAAGTGTCATTAAGATCATAAGGAGGGGCGCCTGGCTGGCCCAGTTGTTGGAGCATGCAATTTGATCTCGGGGTTGTGAGTTTGAGCCCCACGTTGGGTATAGAGATTATTTAAAAGTAAAACCTTTAAAAAAAAAAAAAAAGAGGAAGACGAGGAGGATCATAAGAAAAGGAGAATACATTTACAATACTGTATTTATCCAAAAGATCCGTGTGTGAGTGAGGCGGTGCAGTTGGAACTCGTGTTGCTCAGTGGTCAACTGCATTTGTATTCACGTTTCCCCAAACTTTTTACTATTCGATCGTTTGCATTGAAGTACAGATAGGTCACATGCGATCAATTGATACGTCTCTTAAATTCCTTTTTATCTTTAGACTTCTGCTCTATCTCTCATTTTTCTTGCAGTGTTTTGTTGAAGGAATTGGGTCATTTGTGCTTTTCCTGATGTGTCCCTTTGTCCCCTATTTTCTGTCAGTTGGTAGTTGGATAGTGAGATCCAGATCAGATTCAGGTTCAGTTGTTTGTGTGTTTAGGGGGCAGATCTACTTGTACATGGGATGATTGAGGAGCTACATACTTCCACCAAGAGCTATATTAATACCTGGTCATTGTGTTATGTGCCATTGTCAGTCACTGTCGAGCCCTGTATAGATCTGGTAACTCATCAGGGATTGTAAGATGGCGGCACTCTACTACTGCCATTCCTTTTGTTTATTAGCTGGAATACTTCCATATTGAGAGGAACCCCCTCATCAACTACCTAGTTACCTGAGGCACAGTTCGCATAGGAAAGGCAGAGTAAACCTTGTAGCCTTCCTTTTTTTTATTCACCAGTTGTTCAAATGATGAGTCGGTTCCCTAGCATCCTCCAGATGTGATCATGTCATTTGTTATGTCTATTTTGTAGTGTAATTATGAACTTACAGATTTGGGCGCCTTGATATGTTTCGATCCATGACAGTTATTATCCTCAGTCCATCTGTGACCGGAGAGAGCCCCCTGAGGTTCTCATTTGTGCCCTTTTGACACAACCCTGGTCATTTTTGCCTGCTTCCTGGTATGACAAGATGTGTGTGCTGTGGGTCAATCTGAGTTTGTAAAAACACTTCAAGACTAGAAGAGTCCATATAAAAATCCACATATTTGGCTTCTCTGGAAAAATCTGCGGCCCTGGTATGACAGCGCTCACATTCCCACCAGGTGGCATTGGAGCCAAGAGGTAGCACATGGCCTTCAGCTCCCTAGAGCCCCCACCTGGTCTGGCCCACAGAGACCTTTAAATTTTCCACCCCTGTAATCAATGCTCAGTAAGTTATTAAGCAGGTAAGGAATGGATGGGAAGGGGCCAGACAGAACCTGTTCATTAGAAACATTCAGAAAGGTTTCTTAGAGGAAGTTGGGCTTGATCTGGGATTTCAAGGGAAGAGTAAGTTTAGGTTGAGTGGAAAGGGACATGAGCAAGCATGTTGAGCTGCCTTCATGAGGCCCAGCACCACAAAGGACAGGGCTGCCGGGCCAGAGTAAGCACAGGCCCCTGGCCCCTTCTAAATGGTCATCATTCACCCAACACATTTTTATTGCATTTCCATCAGGTGCCAGGTGCTATTCTATGCACTGGGAATAGAGCAGTGAACAGATTAGACAGAGTTTATATTCTAGTGAGAGAAACAGACAATAAGCAAACAAAGGAGGGGCTCCAGTCACATGGCATTTAAGCAGAAGCTTGAAAGAAGGGAACAAGCCATGAAGTATCTGGGGAAAGAGTGTTGGAGGCAGAGGACATAGCATGTGCAAAGACCCGGAAATGGGATTGAGCTTGGCACAGGCTACAGAGACAAGCGAAGACCAGTGTGGAAAGTGAGGTTAGAGAGGAGGCAGGAAGCCAGAGCATGGAAGCCTGTAGACCTTGTAAGCACGTTAGCATTGACTCAGTAATACAGGAAGCTGTCAGCACGTTCTGACCAGAGGAGCGACACAATCTGTGCATGCTTTCACAGAACTACTGTGGCGCCTTGTGTTGGGAACAGGTTAGAGGTGCAGCTCCTCAGTACAGAAACCACATGTGGCTCTTGAGCCCTTAAAATGTGGCTAGTCCAAATCCAAACGTGCCATGAGCATAAACTAGACACCAGAGGTTGAAGATTTGCAATGAAAAGAGATCTCAGTAACGTTTTCTATGAATTCTGTGTTGGAATAATCATATATTGGCTATATTGGATCAAATAAAATATGTTGCTAACACTTATCTCACCAATTTCTCTCACGCTTTTTAATATGGCTCCTAGACTGTGTTAAATTACCCACACTGCTCTCATTCTGTGTCTCCTGGACAGTGCTGGACTAGAGAGTGGCGAAAACAGAAGCGGAGTTGGAAGGCTGTTACAGTAGTCAGGACGTGGGACAATAGAGCCATGGTCGAGGGAGGTAGCAGTGGAGCTGGTAAGAGGTGGTCAAATTCAGGGTGTACTTTTTTGTTTTTCAATTGTGGTAAAAGACACATCACCTAAAAATCACCATGTTAACCATTTTTATTTTTTTAAATTTTTTTTTTTTAATGTTTTTTATTTATTTTTGGGACAGAGAGAGACAGAGCATGAACGGGGGAGAGGCAGAGAGAGAGGGAGACACAGAATCGGAAACAGGCTCCAGGCTCCGAGCCATCAGCCCCAGAGCCTGACGCGGGGCTCGAACTCACGGACCGCGAGATCGTGACCTGGCTGAAGTCGGACGCTTAACCGACTGCGCCACCCAGGCGCCCCAAAATGTTAACCATTTTTAAAAAAATTTTTTTAATGTTTATTTTTGAGAGAGAGAGCACAAGCCGGGGAGGGGCAGAGAGAGAGGGAGACACAGAATCCAAAGCAAACGCCAGACTCCAAGCTGTCCACACAGAGCCTGACATGGGGCTTGAACTTGTGAACTGTGAGATCATGACCTGAGCCAAAGTTGGCCACTTAACCGACTGAGCCACCCTGGCACCCCTTACCCATTTTTTTAAGTTTATTTATTTATTTTGAGAGAGACAAAGATAGTGTGAGTGGGGGAGGGGCAGAGAGAGGGGGAGACAAAGAATCCCAATCAGGCTCCAAGCTGTCACTGCAGAACCTGACTTGGGGCTTGAACTCACGAACTGTGAGATCATGACCTGAGCTGAAGTTGGACGTTTAACTGATTGAGACACCCAGGCACCCCACCATCTTAACCATTTTTAAGTGTACAGTTCAGTGGTGTGAAGTACATTCACATCTTGTGTAACCATCACTACCACCCCCATCTGTCCATCAACTCTTTCCATCTTGCAGAACTGAAACACTTACTCCCTATCCCCCTTCCCTGCCACCTCTGGGAACCACCACTCCCCTTTCTGTTCCTATGAACTTGACTGCCCAAGGTGCGTCTTATAAGAGTTCCTTTTGTGACTGGCTGATCTTATTAATGTAATGTCCTCAAGGTTCATCCTCATGGTAGCACATGTCAGAATTTCCTTCCTCTTTAAGGCTGAATAATATCCCATTGTGTGTTTATACCATGGTTGCTTAGCCATTCATCTTTTGATGGACACTTGGTTTCCTTCCACCCTTTGGCTATTGTGTAATGCTGCTGTGAGTGGGTGTGCAAATATTTCTTTAAGACCCTGCTTTCAGTTCATACGGATATACCCAGAAGTTGAATTGCTGGGAAGAAGTCAATGGGTAATTCAGTGTTTAATGTTTTGAGGACTTGCCATACCTTTTTCCACAATGACTCTACCATTTTACATTCCCACCAGCAATGCCCAAGGGCTCCAGTTTCTCCCCATCCATGCCAATGCTTGTTATTTTCTGAGTTTTCTAATGGATGTGAAGTGGTATCTCATTGAGCTTTGGGTTTGCGTTTCCCCAGTGATTAGTGATACCGAGCATCTTTTCATGTCTTACTGGCCATTTGTTTAGCCTCTATGAAAAATGTCTATTCAAGCCCTTCTTCACCTTTTTTAAAATTGGGTTGTTTGTGGTCAAGTTAGAGAAGTTATCTATATATTCTGCATATTGACCCATCAGATACATAATTTGCAAACATTTTCTCTCATTCCATGGGTTGTTTTCTCATTTTGATTATTATGCCTTTTGATACACAGAAGTTCTAAATTTTTATGTAGTGCAATTTATCTATTTTTCATTTATTTCTTGCACTTTTGATGTCATATCCAAAAAATAATTGCCAATCCAATGTCATGAAGCTTTTTCTCTGTGTTTTGTTCTAAGAGTTTTTTGGCTTAGCTCTTACATTTAGGTCTGTGCTCCAGTTTTTAGTGAATTTTCATGTATGGTGTGAGGTAAGGGTCCAGCTTCATCATTTTGCATGTGAATATCCAGTTCTCAGCACCATTTGCAATAAAAACTTAACCTGTTCCCCTTGAACAGTCTTGGCACCCTTGTCACACATCATTTGACCATATATTTGAGGGTTCAGTTCTGGGCTTTCAGTTCTGTTCCATTAATCTCTATGTCTTTATGCCAGTACCACATTGTTTTAACTATTGCTTTATAGTAATTTTTTTAATGTTTATTTATTTATTTATTTATTTATTTATTTATTTTTTAATTTTTTTTTTTCAACATTTTTTATTTATTTTTGGGACAGAGAGAGACAGAGCATGAACGGGGGAGGGGCAGAGAGAGAGGGAGACACAGAATCGGAAACAGGCTCCAGGCTCCGAGCCATCAGCCCAGAGCCTGACGCTGGGCTCGAACTCACGGACCGCGAGATCGTGACCTGGCTGAAGTCGGACGCTTAACCGACTGCGCCACCCAGGCGCCCCTAATGTTTATTTATTTTGAAAGAGAGGATGCAGAAGCAGAGCAAGCGGGAAAGAGAGGATCCCAAGCAGGCTCTGCACTGTCAACACAGAGCCTGACCCGAGGCTCCATCCCACAACTGTGAGATCATGACCTGAGCCGATATCAAGAGTCAGATGCTTAACCAACTGAGCTACCCAGGTGCCCCTGCTTTATAATAAATTTTTCAATCAGGAAGTATGAAACCTCCAACTTCATTTTCTTTGGCTATTGTTACGGCTTTTTGTGGTCCTGCCCTTGAGATTCCATATGAATTTTAATAGATTTTTTTTTTTCTGCATAAAAGTCATTGGGGGAGGGGGGGACCTGGGTGGCTCAGACCGTTAAGCGGCCGACTTCGGCTCAGGTCATGATCTTGCGGTTTGTGGGTTTGAGCCCCACGTTGGGCTTTGTGCTGACAGCTCAGAGCCTGGAGCCTGCTTCAGAGTCTGTGTCTCTGTCGCTCTCTGCCCCTTCCCTGCTTGCGCTCTGTCTCTCTCTGTCTCTCAAAAAATGAATAAAAACCTTAAAAAAAATTAAAAATTAAAAAGTCATTGGGGTTTTGATGGGGACTGCACTGAATCTGTAGATCACTTTGGGGAGTATTGACATCTTAATCTTATTTCCCCTAATCCACGACCACAAAATATCTTTGTTTATTTTATGCCTTCTTTAATTTCTTTCAGCAAGATTTTGTAGTTTTCAGCCAACAAGTCTTTGACCTCCTTGACAAAGTTTATCCCTAAGCACTTTTATTCTTTTCCATGTTGTCCGAAATGGAATTGTTTTGTTGATTTCCTTTTTGGATTGTGCAGTGTTTGTATATCACATACGTTTTGGAAGTAGATCTGAGGTTAAACTTTTGGGTTTGATACTGGGTATGGGAGAAAGAGGGGGGGTTACAAAGAAATGATGCTGTAGCATTGACTGTGCAGCTTAGAGAATAAAGCCACCATTTAAGGACCTGGGGAAGATGCAGGAAGAGCAAAATTGTAAGAATTCAGTTTAGGGTGTATGAAGTGTGACGTCAAGCATAATGAACACTAAGAATGGACTACTGAAGAGAACAAACAGAGGTCATAGTGGCCTTGACGAGAGTTGCTCAGTGGAAAGACAGGAAGAAAAGCCTGACTGGAGTGGCCTTTAACTGGCACAAGGTGGCGGGAACAGGGTCACTTCTAAATCTTACCAAGTTTCCTCAGGAAAAGGCCCAGACCAACTTTAAGAGTGGAAGTTTTGTTTTCAACAAAAGCAGGTAGAAGGGTTAGCTACAAGTAGATGGGGTCAAACCACCAACGGTAGCATTATTCTAACTGGATATAGAGTCAGCAGCTGTGCTGAGGCAGTAAAGGATCTGAAACACCAATGACAACTCCCAACAAGAAAGAGCCCTCCCTCAGACCTGGGACAGAGCAGGGCAGGAACCCAGGGGGTAAAACAGAGAGAAGCCTCTGACAGTAGCGGAGATGGATCAGGAAGTCCTAAAGGGAGAGGGCTCCACAGAGAGGTACAGCAGAAGATGGACCCCACTAATGGCTCAGTGCAGAAAGCTACCCGGACCCACATCTCCTGACATGTATGACATCCTCCTGAAAGTGCAGAAGAATCTATATCATTTAAACACAAGCAACAGAAGATTGTGATTGCACTCTATACAAAGGTATAATTGGGGGGGAAATGAACCAAATAACCTTCCACAGACAATGAAAGCACATCAGAACAGTATCCCTCCAAGGCAGATGAAAACTGTACCCTAATATTTCAAAATGATCTAAAAAGAATTAGAGGGGCGCCTGGGTGGCTCAGTCGGTTAGGCGTCCGACTTCGGCTCAGGTCATGATCTCACGGTCCGTGAGTTCGAGCCCCGCGTCGGGCTCTGTGCTGACAGCTCAGAGACTGGAGCCCTTTTCAGATTCTGTGTCTCCCTCTCTCTCTGCCCCTCCTCTATTCATGCTTTGTCTCTCTCTGTCTCAAAAATAAATAAACGTTAAAAAAATTTTTTTTAAAGAATTAGAAATGACAGAAACTACTGAAGAATGGTATAAATAGAACTTTTAGAAAGCTCTGAAACAAAGTGACCAGTCAAAAGAAAAGAGAGGTGACAAGAGTCAGAAAAGAATTAGAAAAAAACTACAGAAATATTTCAGAAATAAGTATCACATACAAAAAAGACAGGGGCGCCTGGGTGGCTCAGTTAAGTGTCTGACTCTTGAGCTCAGCTCAGGTCTTGATCTTAGGGTCATGAGTTCAAGCCCTGCATCAGGCTCCATGCTGGGTGTGGAGCCTACTTAAAAAAAAGAAAGGAAGCATAAGAGACTCTTAAAAACTGAGAACAAACTGAGGGTTGATGGGGGGTGGGAGGGAGGGGAGGGTGGGTGATGGGTATTGAAGAGGGCATCTTTTGGGATGAGCACTGGGTGTTGTATGGAAACCAATCTGACAATAAATTTCATATATTGAAAAAATAAATAAATAAATAAATAAATAAATAAATAAAATTTTAAAAATAATAAAAAAGAAAGGAAGAAAAATAAGTATTGCACAAGGAGAATGCAACAATGAATGGATATCAAAGGATAAGGGAGGGTTGGGGGTCAGAGGAGGGCAAAACAAGTGAAGAAAGAGAAAAAAATAGCCAAAAGCCACAGTATAGAAGTCAGGTAAAGAAGATCCAACTTATGTTTCATGTAGGTCCCTGGAACTGAAAACCAAAGAGCATAGATAAAATAACAACTGTTAGAAACTACCAGTCACGAAAACTTTTCTGAGTATAAAAAGACTTGAACGTGCACAGTGGAAGGGCCTGTTGTACGACTGGGAAAACCAGTACAGAATAACCAATAATTGTTACAGAACATGGTAAAAACTGAAGACTTGAGGGGCACGTGGGTGGCGCAGTCAGTTAAGCTCCTGACTTTGGCTCAGGTCTTCGTGTCATGGCTCATGAGTTAAAGCCCTATGTCAGGCTCTGTGCGGACAGCTCAGAGCCTGGAGCCCGCTTCAGATTCTGTGTCTCCCCCTCTCTCTGCTGTTACCCTGTGCGCTCTCTCTCTCTCTCTCTCAAAAATAAATAAACATTAATAAAAAATAAAGATTTGAAAAAATTGGGAGGACAACCAATCCAAAAAGACCAAGTCATTTATGAAAGAATAAAATCAGACTGGGATCAGACTTTTATTTCTTTTTTTAATGTTTATCTATTTATTTTGAGAGAAAGAAAAAGAGCGTGAGTGGGGGGCAGTGGCAGAAAAGAGAGAGAGAGAGAGAGAGGGAGAGAGAGAGAATCCCAAGCAGGCTTCTCACCCTCAGTGCAGAGCACAATGCAGGGCTTGATCTCACGAACCGTAAAATCATGACCTGAGCCAAAATCAAAAGTCAGAGGGATGCTTAACTGACTGAGCCACCCAGGTGCCCCTGGGATCAGACTTTCAGATAACATTTTATACAAACAGTAACACCTCTAAGATATACAATTTTTAATAAAAATTATGCCTCACAGGGGCGCCTGGGTGGCGCAGTCGGTTAAGCGTCCGACTTCAGCCAGGTCACGATCTCGCGGTCTGTGAGTTCGAGCCCCGCGTCAGGCTCTGGGCCGATGGCTCAGAGCCTGGAGCCTGTTTCCGATTCTGTGTCTCCCTCTCTCTCTGCCCCTCCCCCGTTCATGCTCTGTCTCTCTCTGTCCCAAAAATAAATAAAAAACGTTGAAAAAAAAAAATTAAAAAAAAAAAAAATTATGCCTCACAGATTTTCTATCTGGCAAACTGAGGTTCAGGCAGTAAGTAAAGAATATGTAGGAATTTAAGAAATATACCAGCTCTTGAAGAATCTAATTAAGAACAATGTGGGGCGCCTGGGTGGCGCAGTCGGTTAAGCGTCCGACTTCAGCCAGGTCACGATCTCGCGGTCCGTGAGTTCGAGCCCCGCGTCAGGCTCTGGGCTGATGGCTCGGAGCCTGGAGCCTGTTTCCGATTCTGTGTCTCCCTCTCTCTCTGCCCCTCCCCGGTTCATGCTCTGTCTCTCTCTGTCCCAAAAATAAATTAAAAAAAAAAAAAAAAAAAAGAACAATGTTCAGACAACCCAGAGACGTTTGGAGAAGCTTTGACTGAAGGTCTGGTGGGCACGTTGAATGTATTTGTAGAAACCAGGCTAGCAAATGAGAATGAAATTGACAGACACTGTGTACATTTTCTATGCTCTGACAAGAAACAATACAATGAAAACATGAGGTAAGAAGGCCTGGAAAGTAGAAAAAGCTCATTGCTTGCCTTGTTAACTAAGAGTGAAAGTAAATCACTGTATGTTGGCAGAGAAAGAGAGGAGGAAGGGGAGGAAAGGGTTACTCACTAATTTCAGTATTGCCCATAGCAGGGAGTCAACAGGGTCTAGAAAGGACGGACCAGGGTACTAGATAAAGATATTATTATAAAGGTGGGTATTAGAACATAAAGGCACACTTTCTAGGAAAAAAAAAAAAAAAAAACTTGAGGGGGAAAGGATACAGTGAGTTTAAACAACTCTTTTGAGAATTTTGTATAAAAGTCAGCCAAGAATAAGAGGTCACTTTTCAGTTGGAGCATAACACATATACTCTAAAAAGCGCACAGATCATAAGTGGTAGCTCAGTGAACACAACATGTGAGCACCACCCAGTTGAGGCACATAGGAGGGTCTGTGGGGCCAGCTCTGGCTACATCCAGTTGCCTAGAGGAAGGTCCTGGAGGTGGAGGGGTGAGATTCGGAGCCAGAATGGAGGGGGCCAGACCTGGCCTGCCTGCGAGGCCACACATGCAGGAAGGCTGGCTGGTAGGCGTGGCTGTAATGGACTTCAGATTGCTCCTCGCTCAGTTAAACAGGAGGCCAGAGGTTTGAGATTTGATTCACAGGAAGTGAGGTGGGCAGGTGGCTCCCGAGATTTGCACTGGAATGTGTGAGGTGGTCAGCTGCAGGAAGGGGAGGGACTAGCCTAGGAAAACGCAGGACTCCCAGGCATCACGGCCTGTGAGCTCACTGTGGCTCTGGTGACTGTCACACAGGACGGTCATTGCCAAGACCACATCCTTGAGTCCGTCTCCTTTTCTGGCACTGAGAGTTTGATCCTCTGAGGTGCTCTGTGGCCTACAAGTCCATTCGCAGTGCTGGTCCCTTTGGGGAACCTCAGGCAGGAAGCAGAATCTCTATATTAGGGCTCTGTTGGTCTGGACTGGGGTTGTGCCCTCTGGTTTTTTTTTTTTTTTTTTTTTTTTTTATTTATTTTTGGGACAGAGAGAGACAGAGCATGAACGGGGGAGGGGCAGAGAGAGAGAGGGAGACACAGAATCGTAAACAGGCTCCAGGCTCCGAGCCGTCAGCCCAGAGCCTGACGCGGGGCTCGAACTCACGGACCGCGAGATCGTGACCTGGCTGAAGTCGGATGCTTAACCGACTGCGCCATCCAGGCGCCCCAGTGCCCTCTGGTTTGAGCGATTTGTCGTGAAAGTTTATTTCTGAATTTCTTTTTATTTTTTTAAGTTTATTTATTTTGAGACAGAGCGCAAGTCGGGGAGGGGTGGAGAGAGAGGAAGAGAGAGAGAATCCCAAGCAGGCTCTGTGCTGCGATGTGGAGCTCAAACCCACGAAGCTGTGAGATGATAACTTGAGCTGAAACCACGAGTCAGACACTTAACCAGCTGAGCCACCCAGGTGCCCCTATTTCTGAATTTCTGAAATCAGCCAGGGGCAGAAGGATGCACTGTGGATGGGAACCTAGCAGAGTTCTCTTCTTTTTTTTTTTTTTTTTTTTTTTTTTTTTCCTTTTTTCCGTCTTTATTAAAAACAGCACCTCTGGGGTAAAATTAACATACAACATGCCATATATATCCAAAGAGTACAGTTTGGTGAGTTTAACATGTATTCCTTGTGAAACCATCACCACAGCCAAGAAGAGGGTTTTCTTACAGGGAACACAGAGACAGTGAGGTACTGCAGGAAGCCATCCAGCACCCCTGCCCCTGCCACTTGGTGGATGGGACCATGGCAGGGGGGTCACAGACAACAGGACCCAGACTGGAGCATGACACACAGAGGAGGAGCTTACTGGCTCACAAGTCAAGAAGTCCATGCAGTCAGCCGCCTATCCCCAGAGAGGCCTCTCCCCATTGGACTGGGCTTTCTGCCAAGAGGGCAGTGTTCCCAGGTGGTGTATAGACCAGGATGCTGGCAGCAGCCCTGCATCCTCCTTGGCTCCTCCTGACATTCCCTGTGGTTACCACAGCATTTCCTTGGTGGCGCCTGGGTGATGCAGTGCCTTCAACCCACCCTGAGCCCAGGGGCAGGAAATGCTGATTAGTTCAGGGCCATCACCCCAGTTCTTGGTGGAGCCCATTGGGTGTGGGGCCCAGAGGGAAGAGAGATGTGCCCCCCACATGCTGGGGTGCCTGGGTGGCTCAGTTGGTTAAGTGTCCGACTTCAGCTTAGGTCATGATCTCAGGGTTCGTGGGTTCAAGCCCCGCATTGGACTCTGTGCTAATAGCTCGGAGTCTGGAACCTGCTTCAGATTCTGTGTCTCCCTCTGTCTCTGCCCCTCCCCAACTCATGCTCTATCTGTCTCTTTCTCTCTCAAAAATGAATAAACATTTTTAAAAAAATTTTTAATGGGGAGCTGCTACTGGCAAGAGGGGAGCCAGTGACATGTGTCCACCTAAGAGCAGTGTTGTTCCCACCAGCAGGTGCTCAGGGAGGAAGCTGAGGGGAGAATAGACAGAATGGGCACCAGCTCTGGACCACCTGACCCCCTGGGCCAGGGGACAAGATAAGCACAGGCCATTACATCAAGCTCGCCTGGAATTCAGGTCCCTGCAGGCTGAACAGTGGACAAGCAGGGGGCAGATGTCAGGTGTCACCCGCACTGTGCCTGAAGGGTCACAGCTGCCGGTGCTTCCCTGAGGAGATAGGTTTGCCTGGGGATGGGTTCCAGAAAACCAGGGGAAGAGCTCTGAAGGTTAGGGTTCTCCTGCAGACCTTCATCCCCGATGCCTCCCTTCCCTGCTGCCAGCCCCACATTGCCCTCCACACTGAGATGTTCCCAGAACCACACCAGGGTCCATTTCTCTTGCCCTTTGGCTCTCTGTGCAGTGGGAAAGTGGATTGCCAGGCTCCTACATGGAGGAGGCCCTCTTCTAACATAAGGCCCTGTTCCTGGTTAGCCCCTGTGGGGGGTGTACCCCATGGCAGAGATCAGGACTCCTCCTCACACACACCCAGTCCTAGTGTGCTGGAAGCCACTGCATACCGGTGAGGAGAACCCAGCCTCAAGCTGGCATAGGTGTCCAGAGCAAAGAGGTGGTGTGGCCACTGAAGACTGCACCACACGCTAGACATGTGGACCAGAGGAAGACAGAAGCAGGGAGCTTTGGGGGCAATAACCAGCCTTCCAGAAGCCCCTTCTTTGAGGGGACCTTGAGGGCACAGTGGACAGGTCGCCTGAGGGAGAGAGGACAGGAGAGGGCTCCTTCCCTCAATTGGCAGTCATCAAGGGCACGTGCAGAAGGGATGGCCTCAATCAGGACTCTGGCGATCTGGAAAGGGCAGGCCGGGCCATCAGGTCAGGACTGTGCTGGCCGACCTGGCCCCAGTGTCGCCCTGCCTCTGCTCCACTTTCCCTGTATGACTCCTCGCCTGGGATCCATGGGACCCACTGCACTTTCCTGACAATCCCAGCGTGAGCTGATCCCTGTGACCAGGCGCCTTGTGCTCAAACGTCGGGCAGCACTACTACGGCCGCCATCTGGGGACAATCTGGGCAGATGTACTTGCCCCTTCAGCAGGGTCTGTACCCCAGAGGCTGGAGTGAGGAAGGTGCCCCAGGGAGCAACAAGCACCGCCAACCAGGCCCTTGAGGGGCACACAGGGGCTCTGACCTCAGAGAAGGCCTGGCAGCATGGGCCTTAGGACCCTTCCCCTAAGAGATCAGCCACTGTGAAAGGGCTTGGTGAAGGGAGGATGTCCTGCTGGGCCACAGCATGGCCTCCTGCTCGGCCAGACCTGGTGCTTCTCTGCCCATACTTCCCACCCACCTCAGTCCAGCAGCCAGCACTTGTGACTGACGTGCAAGTCAGAGGCCCCACAGGGGGCTCACTCACCGGGTGCCTTCCCTTCTGTGTTGTGTTTTTCAGCCTTGCCCAGCTCCTCCAAAGGCGTCAGATCAGCTCACCAGTCCCTCCACACCCCTTGGTGGTCGCCAAAGCTCCAGCGTACAGGATGCACCGACCTCTTCCCAGGGTCTACTCAAACTCTTCCAGAGAAATTCGCCCATGGAGGACCTGGGGGCCAAGGGGGTGAGCCAGAGCATGGACTCCACTGCCATGTAGGACCCAGCCTGGGAGGAGGCCAGGGACATCCTGCCTAACCCAAGGGGCACAGCCGGTCACCACAGTCTCTAGGCTTCTGCAGGGAGGTTCATTTCCCTGACGCCTGCGGCTGGTGCTGTGCCAAGCCCAGCCTGGGCCCTCGGCATTTTTATCAGGAGCCCTTGTAAATCTTCATTCTAGATGGAGGAGGGCCCAACACCTGCACCTCAGCCCCCGGCTGACTGGTGCTCACAGACCCCGTCTGCTTCTCCCCCAGGCTAAGGAGAAGATGAAAGAGGAGTCGTGGAACATTCACTTCTTTGAGTACGGGCGTGGTATGTGCATGTACCGCACGGCCAGAACGCGGGAGCTGGTGCTGAAAGGCATCCCCGAGAGCCTCCGGGGAGAGCTGTGGCTCCTCTTCTCTGGTGAGCTGCCCCAGCTTCGGCCCGGATCCTCGGGGGACCCTGCATGAGAGCTCCACTAGTCAGCCAGGCGGGAACGGCCAGCCCTTTACAAGGCTGTGAAAGGGGGCTCTCGTCTGTGAGGGGCCCACGTCAGGAGAGCCACCGTGGGGAGCAGACACCAAGGACAGGATGCCGTCTCCCGGCTGGTACCTTCCCACTTGCAGTGAGAGGCAGGTCCCCTGAGGCCTCCTTTCCTTGGGACAGGCCCTGACAGCATACACTCTCCTTGGCCACTTGGACAGTTTCATGAGAATGCTGTTTAAACTCTGGTGGGGACAACCCCTCCCAGGAGCAGTCACGAGGGAACCTTTGTCTCACCCCTCTTAACGGACCCCAGAGTTACACTTCTCTTCTGTGGTGCATTGACATCTCCAGCCTGCCCTGTCACTGCCCCCACGGTCTCAGGAGGGGAGGAGGAGGAGAGAGAGACAGCTGGCAGCTGTGTCTCCACAGGGGCCTGGAATGAGATGGTGACTCACCCTGGCTACTACGAGGAGCTGGTGGAGAAGTCCACAGGGAAGTACAGCCTGGCCACAGAGGAGATTGAGCGAGATCTCCACCGCTCCATGCCTGAGCACCCCGCCTTCCAGAACGAGCTCGGGATCGCTGCTCTCCGGCGGGTGCTGACTGCCTACGCTTTCCGAAACCCCACCATCGGCTACTGTCAGGTAAAGGGGATTGGCCAGGCCCAGAGACCACAGCTCTCACCGGCAGCTCCTATAAGCAGAGCCTGGCACCCTGGACCTTAGCGATGGCCTCACAGACTGTGACTGTGCCCCCCGACCCCCCGGGAAAAGCCCGATCACAGATAGAGGTGTAATTAGAAACAGTATTAATTGCTTGCTCTTCTGTGTGCCCTGGCCTGGGTCCTGGAGCATTTGACTGTTTAGTGTTTGTGGTAAAATGTATACAACGTCTTAAGCGTACGTTTCAGTGGCGTGAAGTGTGTCATTGTGCAACCATCCCCACCATCCATCTCCAAAACTCTTCTCATCTTGCAAAACTGAAGCTCTGTACTCCTGAAAACAACCTCCCTGGCAGCCCCCCCCTTCTTCTTTCCGTCTCGATGGATTTGCCCTAAGTGCCTCATCTGAATGCAGTCACACACTGTTTGTCGTTCCGTGGCTGGCTTTGTTCGCACAGGGTCCTCAAGGTTCATCTGTGTTGTATCACATGTCAGAATTTCCTTCCTTTTGGAGGCTGAATAATATTCATTCTGTGTATATATCGTACTTGGTCTATCCATCCATCTGTACACAGACGCTAGGTTTGCTTCTGCCTTCTGGCTATTGTGAATAATGCGCCGTGAGCATGCGTGTGCAGTATCTGTTCCTGTCCCTGCTTTCATTTCTTTTGTGTGTATACCCAGAAGTGAAATTGCTGGATCGAATGGTAATTCTGCCTTTAATTTTTTTTTTTTAGGGATTGCCATAGTGTTTCCCAGCAGCTGCACCATTTTACATTCCCACCAGCAGTGCACGAGAGTTCCAGTAACCCCACATCCTCACCAAACTTGTTTTCTGGTCTTTTGATAAGAGTTGTCCTAATGGCATGAGTGTGGTGGCATCTCATGGTGGTTTTGATTTGCATTTCTTGTGGCATTTGATTTCACATACAGGGGACATTTTCCTGGCCCAGTCACATGGCTTTCTGTTTCCCTGAGACTGCAATCTGGATTTCAGAGAGCATGCCACCTCCTCAAAGGTCACTTTCTATAAAACCAGTGTTCTGCATGACGTGTCGCCGGTTCACGGAAAGTCAGGGCGCTGGCTTTAAAGAATTTTTAAGATAATCACCACCACCAAAGCGTTCTTCTTACAAGCCTGTCTATCAGCTCAGGCCGTGTACGGTCCCATTTGGCCTCGGCCGCCCTGCTGCCATGTAGCTGTCATGGGCGGCTCACTTACACATCTTCCTGGCCCCGTGTCACACCTCCGACACTAAAAACCACTCTGAAGAAGTAGCGTCACATGCTCATATCCTCTTCAGCTTTCCAAGTGCCCACTGGCTCGACTTGAGGGACTTGGCAGATGGTTTTTGTCCAATTGATTTCCTGCAAATTGCCTTTTGGCAAGTTGCCTGGAGTTGGGTGGGAGGCCATGCAGGACACTGGGTAGGGGAACGGTCAGTTAGTTATATGCAGTGGCCAGCTCCGGGAGCCTCCCTTGCTGTCTCTGTGCTCACAGGCCATGAACATCGTCACCTCAGTGCTCCTGCTCTATGGCAGCGAGGAGGAGGCCTTCTGGCTGCTGGTGGCCCTCTGTGAGCGCATGCTGCCCGACTACTACAACACCAGAGTGGTGGGTGAGTGCCTGCGGCCCAGCTTTCCCTGCAGGGGTAGCGGCCTCCCTGTGCCAGGCTCTCCACTGAGCACACAGCACAAGTGAGTGGAGGCCTCACAGATGTGCAACAGGCTGCAGACAGTCACGGCTCCCTTTCTACGGATGAAGAGGCTAGAAAGTGGAGACCCAAACACAGACCCCCTACCATCTCACCGAGCCTTTACACATTGCCCTCGGAGTGGCTGGCAATGAGAAGATACTACCCAGTCAGTGGTTTTTAAAGGAGAGCCTGGGGCCTAAATTCTCATCCATCCAACTCTTCCTAAGCCTTTTTTTTTAAGTTTATTTTTATTTATTTTTGATAGAGAGCAAGTAGGGAAGGGGCAGAGAGAGAATCCTAAGCAGGCTCCGCGCTGTCAGCACAGAGTCTGATGCAGGGTTCGAACTCACGAACCACGAGATCGTGACCTGAGCCAAAATCAAGAGTTGGACACTTAACTGACTGAGCCATTCAGGCGCCCCGTAAGTCTTTTTATTGTACAAAAATTCCAGTATCACAGCCAGAGCATGTAGTACATCCCCATGCACCTGTAAACCCAGCTTCAACTATTATGAGCACAGCCAGTAGAATTGGTGCTATTAAATGAAAATGCACTGGCAAATGTGTTTAATTACATTATATAATTAAGTCTGTTATTCTAAGATGTCCTTCCCCTACCATTTGGTTTTGGGGGTCTCCCCTCTTGGGGTCCATTATAAGCACATCTGTTCACAAGCTTCAGGGCAGAACACACAGAAGCCCCCCCAAAGCCCCTGTTTACTTCTGACACTTCTAGAAGGGAGAAATCTGTATTTCCCCAAAAGAAAATCCAACCGCAGTGGAAGAAATTATTCTTCTCACATGGTGGTTTGGAAGCTGTAGAAAGGAACCCCGCAGCGTGTTTTTCTTTCCTGTTTTCTCCACTCCACCCCCTCTAGCCCTCTGTGTAAGCGGAATTGGCCAAGGATCAGACGGACTTCCTGCATCTCACCCTGGCACCACCCCCCCACCGCCCCCATGAGGACCTGCCTGAGCCAGGAACAGGCTTATCATTCAGACCCCTTCGTCCTCTCCCCAGGGGCCCTGGTGGATCAAGGCATCTTTGAAGAGCTGACGAGAGACTTCCTGCCCCAGCTCTCCGAGAAGATGCAGGACCTGGGGGTGATTTCCAGCATCTCACTCTCCTGGTTCCTGACCCTCTTCCTCAGCGTCATGCCCTTCGAGAGCGCTGTGGTCATTGTTGACTGCTTCTTCTACGAGGGCATCAAGGTGATCCTGCAGGTGGCCTTGGCCATCCTGGATGCCAACATGGAGCAGCTGCTAGGCTGCAGCGACGAGGGCGAGGCCATGACCGTCCTGGGCAGGTGACCGAGCCGGACACCCTCCTCCTGCGGGGCTGCTGGCCAGCACCCCCACGGGTGGCAGAACCTGACCCCTCAGCAGCCCTGGGCATGCCTCACTCAGCATTCAGTGATGTGCCCACCAAGCACACTCCAGGTGGCAGGGGACAGCCTCTTTTCTGATGGGAGACAGAATGGCACTGGGCAGTGATAGCTCTGGGAGCAGATAAAATGGGTGGTGGACCAGAGCACACTGGGCTGGAGGACCTGGGGGGCAAAAGGCAGCTGGAACAGCATGGCCTCCAGCCTCTAGCAAAGGCTGAGCGTCTGCTCTTCTCTCAAAGCAGTCCTGATGGCGCCTTCCCCAGCTCAGCAACCTCACTCCCCATCACCTTCACCTAGATGGAGGGTCCCATGCTGAGCTTGCTCTAACCACTGTCACCTAAGGCCCAGAGTCATCCTGGCCACCACCTCCTCCCGCAGCCCCTGCAGCCCATCCTCGTAGACTCTCTGTGATCCAACCCCTCCTCTCCACCCGTACCATCTCAGTGCACGCGTACAGTACCTCTGCCCTGGGCCCTGGGCCTGCTTCATTACTGTTTTCCCTGCTCCAGCCCCACCCACCAGCACCCACAGGGCTCTCCTCAGAGTCTGACCTTGTGGCTCCCCATGCCACTATAGTAGTTGTCCTCTGGACAAAGGAGCTGAGTCCCCCAGCCTGGCCCTCAAGCCCCTTACACCCAGAAACGCACCTCCCCCCCCCCCCCGCCCCAGCCCTGGCCTCACACCGGCCCAGGCCCACATGCTGGCCATGTGTCTGTATTTGTCCATCCTGGAACACTCCTGGCCACCCAGGCCTGCCAAGGACACCGCCACCTGCCCACTGAGCCAGCCCAGGAAGATGTCATCCCTCCAGCTAGGACAAACCTTTCTCCTAGTGTGCTAGGGTCTGGGCTTAAAAAGGGCCCCCATGCAGGGGACCCCCAGAGGACAGCCTGGCTTCCCAGAATTAGTGCTCAGGCCCCACGAGAGGCGAGGCCTCTCTGCCGCCTCCAGGGGGATCCTGGATTTGCCAGGACATCCTCTGGGGCATGGCTCTCCCCTCCCCTGCTGCAGAGTCATTGGCTCATCTCTTGCTCTCCTGGAGGCTGCCCCCTCCTCAGCACACTTGCTTATTAATTGGGAGTCTAGGCAAATTAGGTCCCTCCACATCACTTAGTAGGTAAGACATCCCTGTTGCCTGTGGGTGGTCCAACTTCTGTTCTTTAATCCTTACAGATACCTGGATAATGTGGTTAATAAGCAGAGTGTTTCTCCTCCTATCCCACACCTCCACGCCCTGCTGACTAGTGGAGATGACCCTCCCACAGCGGTGGACATCTTCGACCTCCTGAAGGTGTCATATGAGGTCAGCACCCTCCAGGGCTGTCTGGCCAGCCTGCCCCACCCGGGCATGTGGGTGTGGGCGGCCGTGGCTGGTGGCAGTTCTCTGCTCTGTGGTTCTGCCTCATCTCACCGAATCACCTTTGGCCGGTAGAAATTCAGCAGCCTGAGGGCCGACGACATTGAACAGATGCGGTTTAAGCAGAGGCTGAAAGTGATCCAGTCCCTGGAGGATACGGCCAAGAGGAGCGTGGTACGGATCGACTGGGCTCCAGTGGCCATAGGTTGCTGGCAGGGGTGGGGGCAGTGATCTAGGTGGGCTGCTCCTGCCCTGCTATCTCCTCACCTGCCCACAGGGCCAGGTACAGAGCCCCCTAGTGCTGCCCTGTATGAGTCTGGATTCCAGGAGTGAAGATGCAGATCTGGGGAGGTGGGAGAGGACTGGTCACTGTTCTGTGGTCACGGTGTTCTGCTCCCAGGTTGATACTGCAAAACTCTGACACCTCAGAGCCAAAAGACCAAGTGTCATCCTACTGTGGGCTGAGCCCTCCAGCCTGGGCTTGTACCTGCCCCTGGGTAGCAACACTCAGCCGCCCTCCACCCACCCAGCCCTCTGTGCCTCCCCTACAAGCCTTTGTCCTCCCTAGCTCTGGCGAGAGAATTTACTGGCAGGTTCTAGGATGCCTGCCAAAAAGCCAGGGCCAGAGTCTTTCCAGAGATTCAGATAGCAGTCACTAAATGCCCCTCACCCTGTGTACCTGACTGGGCATCAGGACAGACAGGCCTCCCTCCTCCCACCATGCTCAGCACGGAGCTTGGAAAGTGTAGACTGAATAACAGGATAGGTGACCAGGGATACTTGTGTGGTCCACACCTTCTTTCCTGAATGGGCTGCCATTGTGTGCTTGGCCAGCTGGCAACATTAAGAGGGTGGTCTGTGTCTTAACCTTCATCCACATGGGAATTCTGTCAAAGAGCTAGAATTTGAGAATCCATCGGTACATCCTGTTTCTCTTTCCTTCTAGGTCCGAGCTATACCTGGGGACATTGGTTTCTCAATTGAAGAGCTGGAGGACCTTTACATGGTGTTTAAGGTGACAGCCTAGAGCAAGGGCAGAACCAGTACCCCATCCCAGTCCCCTAAATGTGTCCTCAGTGCAGCAACCTCCTGCCAGAAGAGACATCGATTTAAAAATGTCCTCAGATGCAGTTACCACAAACCTCACATGGTAGAATTTAATTCTCCGTGGAGTTTAGGCAGGACGCTTTCTTAAAGTGGCAGAAAGCCCACTCTAGTCAGTTTACACAAGAGGGAAAGCATTGGCTCATGTTACTGGAAAGTCTAGGAAGTTACAGCTTCAGGCATGGCTGGATCCAGGTGCTTAAACATGCAGGCAGGTTTAAGAATGGCAGGACTGTCCTCAGAAGCTCCAGGGTCATCCTGTTCTCTCAAGGGAAAAAGCTTTTTCTTTCTAAGTAGTTTTAGCAAAAAGTCCAGGGTGAATTGTTGGACTCAAGTTAGGTGCTGTGGCTATAGGAGGGTTATTACTATTGAGCCAAAACTAACTAGGCCATGTGCCTGTCCCACGCCCTGAGGATGGGACAGGAGGCGGTCTCCAAAAAGATTTCAGGTGCTGTTACCAGAAGGGGAAAAGTTGTGATGAGCAGGCAGAAACAACACAGTCCACACTTCTTGTTATTGGTTCCCATCTGCCTCTGGTTTACCAGCCAGGGTGGCCACTGTGATGAGCCTTCCAGTCAGAACAGCCCAGTCAGTGCTACCTCTCACCCGCTATGTCTCAGTTCCTGCATGTGTGAACAAGAGGCTGGTGGTACCAATGTGGGAGGTTCCCTGAGATGCCATGTCTGGCCTAGTGCTCCCCACCCCAGTGCCCTTCAGACTCAGACAGAAGAGGAGGGTGGACTCGCTGGCCAGCCTGGCAGTCCTAACCACCCAGGCTCTGGGAGGCCAGGCCATCTCACCAGGCCGTGCCCTCCACAGGCCAAGCACCTGGCAAGTCAGTACTGGGGGAGCAGCCGCCCCACGGCTGTGCGTCGGGACCCCAGCCTGCCGTACCTGGAGCAGTACCGTATCGATGCAGGCCAGTTCCGGGAACTCTTCGCCAGCCTGACACCCTGGGCCTGCGGCTCCCACACGCCTGTACTGGCGGGGCGCATGTTCCGGCTCCTGGATGAAAACAAGGACTCTCTGATCAACTTCAAGGAGTTTGTGACAGGAATGAGTGAGTAGCTCCAGGGCCCTTCCTCAAGAAGCCTCCAAATGCCAGCCCAGCCAGTCTTCCCACTGCAGCAAGATCCTTGATATAGAAAGGGCAGTTTTCCCATGGGGAACACGTAGGGGTCTAGTGGGGTCTTCTCCTCCTCCACCCCTCCCTCAGGCCAGGGCTGCACAGGGTGGGTCCGCAGAGCCTGAGAAGGGGAAAGCCCAGGGACAGTGGGAGACCTGGGGCTTACTCCGGGACCTCTCCAGGAGGGAGTCAGGGTATGAGGAGGGACACACCAGAACCCACTGGAAGGGGAGGTGCTCCAGTGTGGACTGGCCGTGGGGCTTTGGTGCCCTGTAGCCAGCATGCCTCCTCACTGGCCTTCCTCTGCAGGCGGGATGTACCATGGGGACCTGACCGAGAAGCTCAAGGCACTCTACAAGTTGCACCTGCCCCCAGGTGAGAGTCACCAGTGAGGGCCTCTCATGCATACAGGGTTGGGGCTGCAGCGTCCCAGGGCACAGGCCTCTGTGCGGTGCTGGGCCTGGGGGGCCTAGGCATCATAGAGGTTCCACATCCTGACAGAGTGGGAGGAGGAGGCCAGAGCACTGGGGTAGGGCCAAAACCTGAGAGGGACTGTCTCAGAGGACTCAGACCATGGGCAAGGACCCAGGTAAGACACAGGGAAGCTCCTGTCTGTCCCCTGAGGGTCAGCCTGGGGACACTGCCACGGCCCTCAGAATGGCCTGGGTAGCCCTGCTGTGCAGCCACGAGCAGGAGCTGCTCTCCCTTGGCTCCCGGGCCTGAGCCTGCCGGAGATGCTAACAGGCTGGGATGGGATGAAGGGTGCCCAGCAGCCAGTCCTAAGCCAGGCCGGATCCCACGGTCTCTGGGTTCCCACTGTGCAGGCAGAGCTCACCCAGCTCAGCAAAGGTAGCCACATGGAGAGTTCTCCAAGATGGGGATATTGAGACTTGGGCAGGTGAGAATTCTAGCCCTGGGCCCTCTACCCTGGGGTAGAGCTACCTTGGGCCCCTGCTGTTGTTCATTACCCGCCCTGGGGAGTCTGCAGCTGCCTCCAAGTAGGCCGAATGGTTTTTAGAACACTGTGCTGTGCTCACGCTAGAGACTGTCACTTAATTGGCCCAGAATGCGGGTTTAAATCTCTCCCCCCTCAACCAGCGGGGGCGGGGGTGTTCTGAGCAGCCAGAGCTGGAAGGCCCTGCTCTTGACACAGGTATTCTCACCTGTGGCTGGTTTTCCCTGTAATTCAAAGAACAGTGGCCTCAGGGATGTCTCCGGGAAGGTTGATAGCAGCCAGCTCTGCCTCTACTGAGGGAAAGCCCCGGGCTAGGCAGACCCCACAGGGCCAGGATCCTACAGGTAGCACATGGGGCCACCTTCGCCAACTCCTGAGCCACCTCTGCCTGCTCTGCTGCATCCAGAGTTCCTGTGGACTTCGGTCCACACCCTGCCACCTCCCCCAAGTGCCACCTTTTCGACCCCCCATCATCGCATCCCCGTCCATACAGTGGGGAGGATGAGACTCCTCCCCCAAGAACCATGTGAATCAGAAACCCAGGGGACTGCTTACTCACAAAGTAGTGGATGCTGACGTGGATGCTGACGTGGAACGATGCTGACATGGAATGAAGCCTGAGGTGCATCAGAGGGAAGAGCAAGTCGCTCATGCGTGGCTGGGCCCTGCACTTGTGTCTGAAGGATCCTCAGCACCGCACCATCAGGGCAGGAAGAGGGCTGGCCGTTGTCCAGACTCCCAGCTGCACTGCTGGGGTTTTTAGATGGGATACGTGTGACATTTTCAAACACAAGTCAAGAAAGGAACAAGAACTGTGATCAGTGGTTGCCATTAGCGCTACGACCACACCCCACATCATGGGCACCTGGTGCCCTGCGGGGAGCCAGGCCTCCTTCCAGGACTTGGGAGGTTTGCTTTGGTGAGTGCCATTGTTTTCTCCTGCCCTCACTTGCCTCTCTCTTTGAGTGCAGCCCTGAGCCCAGAGGAGGCAGAGTCAGCCCTGGAAGCGACCCATTACTTCACAGAGGACAGCTCCTCAGAAGGTGAGAGCTGCTGGCCCCGTGCTGTGGCCTTGGGCCTCGTAGCTGTGCAGCCTTGCTGTGGGGCCCACACAGGCGGCCTGCAGCCCTCAGTGGGCTCGGGGAGCGCCCTGTGTTGGGCAGGTCCCCGGGGGTGTTCTCACTCCTGTTTCTCTTGTCTCTGCCTTCCTGGACCTTGGCCTATTCCTCCCTCTCTCCTCCACCTCTCCTCCGCTGTCCCTTCCAGCATCTCCTCTGGCCTCAGATCTGGACATTTTCCTGCCCTGGGAGGCTCAAGGTCAGTCCCTGGGGGGGTCAGGGGCACCTGCTTTGTGCTGGGCTGTGTCTTCCTAACACTCTGCTGCATGGTCAGGAGGCCTGGACACGCTTGGTCCCGCTGAGGAGGACCCAGAACGAAGCTGCTGCTTACTGGGGGAGTTGAGGGGCGGTCTCCATGCTTGTTGAGGGGAGTAGTAAATGATGACACACAGCGCAGTGGGCAGTGCACAGACACCAGGGCATCAGCTCCACAGCCACGTGCAGAAAGTATTCATTCCATCATCACGTTCATAGGAAAAAGTATAGATGCCATCATCACAACAGTGTGAAACGGATCAGCAGAGGTAGAGGAGGGTGGTGGACACTTTCCCTGGAAAATGTTCTCTTGCTCTACACAACTTTTTCATTAAGGAGAAATACATTTGTTGAGTGCCTTTTTGAAGTCATTCCTGTTGCTACAGTTAGAGCCCATTCTGGAGCATCAGATCCAGGGTGAAGGGGGCATTCTGGGCTTGGGATTTGGCAGTGAGGCTGGTGGTACATAACGGATTTACAAAACCGACCAAAACCCCGTCCTATAAGTTCCCATGGGAGACAATCCACACCTAAGAGAAATTAAAAACAGTGGGTATCAAGATGCCCAAGGCAGTCCTGCTGGTGGTGTCAAAAGGCTTAATTTGAACTTGAAATGAAGCTTGAGAACCTGGATTTCAAATACACAGACTAAATAAGCAGATGTGTCTTCTGTTAGACTCAGAATCTGAAAAATCAGGGGCACTTTAGGCTTTTCCCAGGTGCTTCCAGTTAAGGCCAGGGACTGGGGGTTCAGAGCCCTGTCCTCAGACTGCACATAGCCCCAGGCAGTGGGTCTCCATTCCGCAGTGAGAAGCCTGAGCCCAGAGAGGTGCACCCTTCCCCCCCACCACACAGCACTGGGATGCTGCCGCCCACCAGTAGGTCTCCGGCGTCCGTGCTGCCCTCAGGTCTGGGAGACTCCCCACATTCATGGTCCCCATAGGAAGCACAGTGCAGGCCGACTCCAGCAAATGTGTCACTTTAAGAAATACAGCGCAAGGGGCACCTGTGTGGCTCAGTCAGTTGAGCATCCGACTTCAGCTCAGGTCATGATCTTGCAGTTCGTGAGTTCGAGCCTTGCATCATTGGGCTGGCTGCTGTCAGCCTGTAAGGGCAGAGCCCACTTTGGATCCTCTGTCCCACACTCTCCGCCCCTCCCCCACTTGCACTGTATCAAAAATAAATATTAGAAAGAAAGAGAAAAAAAGAAAAAGAAAAGAAGGAAAAAGAAAGGAAGAAATACAGCGCCAGGTACAGAACTCATGTCCATAAAATTCCTCATCAGCCAGTGTGGCAGTTGGTCATGGGTTGAACTGATAATCAGGACTGCCCTCCGTTCGACCTTTTTCAACAGTAACTACAGAAATTAATTCTCGGGTTTTAACTCCATAACGTGCATCATTGTTCACTTAAACACTTTGTGCATAGACCTGTATTCCTTTCGTAGAGTGGAAGGAGGGTTTGGGGGGTGCTTTGATTCTGCAGGAGAACAGACCAGACTGCTCACAGGCCGCCATGGTCCACAGTCATAACTGCAAAACATTCCCTGCGTACTTTTTCTTTTCTGGTTGTCCAGAAGCACTACGGCAGGAAGAGCAAGAGGGAGGTGGAAATGAGGACGTCCAAGACAAAAAAGGAGGTATGTGCTAGCCAGTCTTCACCAGTACTGATGCAGATCCCAGGGTCAGTGGGATCTGGGGGGCCCTCCCTGCAGGAGAGGCCCCCACCCAGGGAAACGGCAAACTCATGCCCGGCACCGCAGCCCTTCCTGTGGAAAGGTGAATACTTGGCCCATTAGGTGCCAGGGGAGGCTATTCTCGTCAGCCCCAGACCTGTCTTGTAGCTGTGAATACCCCTCCCCCTCCCCTGCTGTCACCACCTCCCTCTGGGGTGTCTGCTTTCTGCCAGGATCCCTCTGGATGCCCAGCATCTCTCCCCCTTCTGCTTCCACGGGCTTCTGTCCCCATCTCAGGGAAGACAGGTGGAGGCCCTCTTCAGCTCAGGCCAAACCTAATATAGCAGAATAACTTAGGGGAGACACTTGGGTGTTCTGGAGTGTTCTTCCTATCCCTACCTCCCCAAATACCAGGGGGGTTGGTAAAAGGGCCCAGATAACCCTATGCCGGATGACACCAAAACCCACCCACTACCTGCTACCAGCCCCCGGCTGTTTCTCAAATTTGACAGATTTATTTTCTTCCAACTTGCAGAAGAGAAGGGGATCAGTCCTCCAGACTATCGCCACTACCTTCGCATGTGGGCCAAAGAGAAGGAGGTTCAGAAGGAGACGATTAAGGATCTTCCCAAGATGAACCAGGTAGGCCCATTCAGAGCCCACAACAGACATTTCCAAGGTTGCCTCCCCACACACACCTGGCAGCTCCCCACCCTCCCTCCCAACACTCCCTGTAGGGTGGAAATTCTCCTGCCAACGTCCAGCACCTGCTAGTCAGACAGCAGTCAGGGACAATTCCAGAAAGATAAGAGGCCAGTTGTTTCAGGGCCTTGTCCTGGGTGGTGTTTCCTGGTGACGGTTTGCTCACATTTGATCAGTATCTGTGTACCAGAAAAGCAGTAAGGAAGGTTAGCCTCTGACACGCAGAGACTCACACAATCCCGACTATGAGACAGCCTCATGGCACCCCTGCTTCTCCCAGGCCCCTCACAGGTGCCATGCACACCCAGGCCTGCTCCACCCATGGCCCACTGTTCCTCTCCTGGTCTCTGGGTCGGGAACCCGGCATCTTGCCAAGGGTCTCGCTGCCAGGGCCGCAGACATCTAACCAAAGGCAGCCTGACCACAGCCCTGCTCTTCCCAGAGGCATACCCTGCGATCTGGGCACTCTCTCACCCGCACCCTGAAGAATAGGGTGCCCCGTAGAGATAGTAGAGGCACTATCCCATTCTCAGGCAGGAGGCCTGAGTGTGTGGTGTGAGCCACCTGGAATCAGACCTCCCCACCCCCTCAACTGACCCAGGCTGTACTTGCCTTGTCCCCACCCTCTACTTTGATCAAAGATATAAAAAACTCAAAGTGACTCCAAAACACACTGAAGAAGT
Source organism: Neofelis nebulosa (assembly GCF_028018385.1). Classification (NCBI taxonomy): domain Eukaryota; kingdom Metazoa; phylum Chordata; class Mammalia; order Carnivora; family Felidae; genus Neofelis; species Neofelis nebulosa. Next base: position 150,069,854 of record NC_080782.1, on the reverse strand, counting down.
CTCTGTAGCCACTGGGTTTGGAGTCACAATAAAAGTCAATCTGTCTCTGCTAGCAGAGTAGATGTAGGGACAGAGAAAGACTCCCAGTCCCTCTCTGAGCTGAAAGAAAGGCAGCTAGAAAAGAAAGCTATTCGAAGGCTGTGTGATACTGGTCAAGTCACTTTCCCTCTCTGAGTCTCAATGTCCCAGTCTGTGAAATGGGCGTGACAAGGCACAGGTATGGAGACACCTAACAAGACAGCACAGCATGGGCAGTCTGGCTAACCCGAGGCCAGCCCAGCCCATCCTTTACCATCTCCCTGACCTTTTTCTCTATCTCCCCTGAAAAGGAACAGTTCATTGAGCTGTGCAAGACGCTTTATAACATGTTCAGTGAGGACCCCATGGAGCAGGACTTGTACCATGCCATTGCCACGGTGGCGAGCCTCCTACTCCGCATCGGCGAGGTGGGGAAGAAGTTTTCTGTGCAGCCGGGCAGGAAGCCCCAGGACGGTGCACCCGAGGAGGATGAGCTGCCCGCCCCAGACCCCCTGCAGGACCCGGCCCCAGAGCTTCAGCCTCCAGCTGCAGGCGACCCCCAGGCCAAAGCCGGGGGAGACACCCACCTTGGGAAAGCTCCCCAGGAGAGCCAAGTGGTTGGCGAAGGGGGCGGCGGCGAGGGGAGGGGCTCCCCCCCCCAGCTTCTGTCCGACGACGAAACCAAAGACGACATGTCCATGTCCTCCTACTCGGTGGTCAGCACAGGCTCCCTGCAGTGCGAGGACCTGGCCGACGACACGGTGCTGGTAGGCGGGGAGGCCCGAAGCCCCCCAGCCATTGCCCGCTGTGGGGGCACCGTGGACACCGACTGGTGCATTTCCTTCGAGCAGATCTTAGCCTCCATCCTGACGGAGTCCGTTCTGGTGAACTTCTTTGAGAAGAGGGTGGACATTGGACTCAAGATCAAGGACCAAAAGAAGGTGGAGAGACAGTTCAGCACCTCCAGTGACCTCGAACAGTCTGGACTTTCAGGCTGACGGGGACCTGGGCTTGTCTCTCCTCCCCTCCTCCTCCTCCCTCCTGTTCTCTTTTCTCCTTAAGGACACACCCCTCCTGTTCTCCCCAGATGCAGTGAGTTGTAATCAAGGGGAAAACAAGGCTGAACAGCCACAGTTGGGCCCAGACAGAGGCTCCCAGCCCCTTCTTCCTGCCTGCCTGGTGGGACCCGCCTTGGTCCCCATGTAGTGTCAGAGGCTGTCCGTCCTGGCCTGCTCGCCCAGAGCCTCTGTGCCCCATGCTGTGGCCAGGCCACACCACGCCCTCCACCCCTGGGGAGGATGGGGGTTCCCAAAGCTGTGTATTCGGTGGGGGGGGGGGGGGGGGGGGGGGGGCTTTCCTGCCATTTGGCACCAGGCAGGAGGTCACATGTCTATTGGGCATCAAAGTGGTGGGAACTTCAAGGTACTCTCTAGGAGCTCCTGAGCCCGAGCCCCTGCTGAGGGACCCAGACAGAAAGTGTCTACCACACCAGGGCGAGTGCTGCACCGGCGTCACTCCGAATGCTCTTTCAGCACGTCAGCCTCACCATTAACCTTAAAAGCACATCCCTCAGGTCCTGATATATTTCCTTGTATTCATTTCAGTTGGCTGGAAATCACAGTGCTCAATGCCTTAATAAATCCCTGAAAGAACTCAATACCATACTGTGTACAGAGCCTTCATGTAGCCTCAGCTACTGCTTGGGCTCCTGGCTTCTTCTCAGGCAGGTGAGGGGCCAGGCCGTGTTCCAGAGGCTCTGGGCACTTAGACCCCCACAGGGATGGGGGTTCAAGGTTCCCAGGGAGATTGGGGACACAGAAGGTGTCTGACCTGGGCCAACAGGGTAAGCCCCGAGCTTCGTAGGTATAAGCAGCCTGAGTCCTGTGGGTGTAGGTGTGTGCACAGGCCTGGGCTGCAGCAAGCACTTGGGTTCAGGAAGCTGTTGTGGGGCCACAGGTGACAGGCTGAGCCATGAGCATCTCCTAGCTTTGCAGCAAGAGCTGATCATCAGCGTCTAGCGTCTGCCCTCCCCTACACGGAACAGCTCTCTGTGGTTGTTTTGTTTTTTTTATAATAGTTTTATTGAGGCATAATTTGCATACCATAAAATTCACTTGTTTTCAAGTTCTAGTTCGATGATTTTTAGTAAATTTACAGAGTTGTGAACTATCATCACAATGCAATTTTAGAATATTTCCATCAGCCCAAAAAGACCCCTCCTACCCATGTGCAGCCAATCCCTGTTCCCACCCCCAGCTCCAAGCAACCACTAATCTACTTCCTATCTATAGCTTTTATGGCTGGTATTTTAAATAACAGTCTCTGTGATTTTACCTTGTTCACAGCTGCTGGGTCACACATCTCAATAAATGCAGCAAAACATCAAGGAAAATGAATAATTGTTTGCTTTCTTAACAAGAAGATGTCATTAATCAGTGTCATTTCCTTTCTACTATTTACACAAACAGACCACATTGCCATAAAGAAATTTCAAAGGGCTCATACCAGAAAGACCGTATTCTTGGCCATAATGAAATTAGGTAAAGATATACATAAAAATCCCACAAGGTTGGCAGTTTAAAGTATTAAATTGATGGTAATCAATTAGAAAGATTGAAATGAAATGAAATTTGGGTAAATGTTTTATATCATGTAGAAGTCTAAATGTGAGAATACACCAAAGAAATTAAACAGAAGACTATAAAACAAGAATCTAGCCTTTCCTATGATAAAAGAATATACAAAAATGTACAATAGTACTTTCGTCTATTAATCATTCAACCTGTGATGATATTCAAAATATTTAACAACTAGAACAGTTAACACAAAATATACGAATACAAGTAAAGCTTTAAAAATATTTTTATCCTGGAAGTAAACAAAATTGTGTAGTTTTTAAGGGCTTACCAAGTGATGTACCAATCCAAGTCATTTTTTTAATTCCCAAGAAAATGAATTTTTTTAATGTTTATTTTTGAGAGAGAGAGTATGCAGGGGGAGGGGCAGAGAGCAAGGAGAGAATCCCAAGCAGATAGCTTAAAGCCCTACACAGAGCTCCATCTCAAAAACCATGAGATCATGACCTGAACCAAAACAAGAGTCAGACACTTAACTGAGCCACCCAAGACGCCCCAAAATATATATGAGTTTTAAAGATTGCATATTTATTACAGGAGGAAAACATACAGAAAAGTAGAAAAACAATTTTTCCTAGTTTTAAGATTATTCAGTATTTTTGTGTGTTTGTTTTTCAATGTTTATTTATTTTGAGACTGAGAGTGTGAGTGGAAGAGGGGCAGAGAGAGAGAGAGAATCCCAAGCAGTCAGCTTGAAGCCCACGCAGGGCTCCACCTCACCAACCGTGAAATCACGACCTGAGCCAAAATCAAGAGTCAGACACTCAACTGACTGAGCCACCCAGGCGCCCTGTGTTTTTTTCTCTTTTTCAAAGTTGAACCCGTACCATATATGAAATTTTTATTCTTTTTATTGAACATGAAACATTCTTTTCAGATACCTTCCGTTCTCAGCCACAATAACTCAAACGTGGGAATAAACAAAGACCACTCAAATGAGAACAGGAACTATTTATCTAGAGTTTGTTGTAGAAAAGGAGTCAGCCGTCATCACTTGGCAGAGACTCAAAGGTAGAGGAGTGGGAAAGCCTTATAAGTGAAAACAAAGAAAGGCTTCAGGTGTGCTCTGATTAGAGGCTGTGGGCAGGGAAGGGGAAGCTGGCTAACTAGAAAGAGTCTTTTGTGTTGCTGTGAGGAGCATAATTGTCCTCAGGTTGGTCCAGAGATGAAAGGCAAAATGCAAAATATAGGGAAATTGGCAGTCATTGACCAAGTCCTGTCTGCTCTAGAGGTTGATTTGTTTTGGAGGTTGGGGGGTTTTGCTATAGAGGTGTTAATATGTGGTCTGGTCACAGTCCTTTTGTAAATTCAGCCTCTCAAACATAGTATTTGTAAGCAAATTTGGTTTTTTTCTAACATATGCTATTGTGCAAAAGTTGGATAATTTAAACAATTTCTTAAACAATTTTAAATCATATGTAACCTTAAGCCCCCACCCCCGGAAATAAATAATACCTGGTTTTACCTAACTGAAGTTATGTACTCTTGTAACTTCTTTGCTTCCCATCGATACACATTGCCAGCATTTCATGTCAAACTCAGATTTTCTGTAATGGACCTGCATGATGGTCCTTGCTGAGTTACCGTAAGCAACCATTCTTTAGCACATTTCCACTTTTTTCTGTAATACGAGAGTGAACACTAATGCATAAATAATAAATCTGGGTGAGTTAGTTATTTTCTTAGTGTAGAGGTAACTGCCAGATCGTTTTCCATGTTTTTGTTTTTTTTTTTTTTTTTTTACTCTTCTACCAGAATCCTGTTCTTCTCACTACATCCTTGTCAAGATTGGGTGTTATAATTTTAATAAGATGTTATCGACATGTGGAACGTCTTGACGGGCTGGCGTTAGGGTCCCAGCGCGGTTGGGACAAAAGGGGTGCGTCACTCGGCCCTTCTCCTCCACTTTCCAAAGCGGATCACAGCGGGGCTTTCTTGGGAGCTGCAGGAGGGTCTGGTTTCGTTTACAGCTGCCTCTCCTCTCTCCCTCTCCCGTAAGCGTGGGGCTGGTGAGCTGCGTGTTTTCGCGGTCCTCGGGGCTCAGGCTCAAAGGTTACCTGGCTGCCTCTGCCCAGAAGACCCGCAAGCCCCAACCACGAGTCCCAGGGGTTGGGCCGGGGCGAAGAGGCGCCCTCCCACTCCCAGTCTGCGACTAGAAGCAGCAGTGGGAATGGTGAGGGCAATGGCCAGACCCCGAGCAGCGGCTGGAGGACTTGCCCTTGCAACTTCACTCTTCCCAGCGAGCCCAGCAAGCTAGAGAGGCCCGAAAGCCTGGTGAGGGCGGAGCTGGGGCCGACCGAAGCGCAAAGCGCATGCACACGTGAGGCGAGACGACGCGGTTGGGGGAGGCGTCTAGTGGACCCTGAATGCGTGTGGGGGGCGTAGTTGGGGCGGGCAGGAGAACGGGGCGCATGCGCAGCGGCGAGGGTAACCGCAATGGCGGCGCCTCAGCGCTTTCGGGTGCTGCGGTGCTACAGCTGCCGCGCCTTCCAGTCGCACCAGGTGGGGTGGGCACCGGCCTCCCCCTCCGTTGGGCGCGAAACGGCGTGCGGGACTTGGCGGGGCCGCGGGGTGCCCGGCCTCCTTCCCGTACCTTGCCCTCAGGCGCGGGCGCCGTCTCCTGCAGTTGCTTGGGTCTCCCTGAGGCCCGGACACGTGATGATGACTGGCCTTGAGGACTGGGTTTTGATATCTCTTCATAACGTGGTCGTGGGCTTTCTTTTTTTAGTTTTTGTCATGGCTGTTGTAAAGGATTCGTAGGAACCAGGGGCAGTGGTTTCTGCCGAGGCGGCCTCGTAACTTATAGATAGCTGGGAAAGCGAGGTTGAGGATAGCCTCTTTTATGTAGAGCCTAGCTCCCAAAGTGGCTTCTTTCTTATTTTGAATGCATGGGAGATGACAGTTTTTAAAACTGACACACGAACGCGCGTCCCCTGCTGCCACTGCTTGGCTCTGGCAGTGTCTCCATCCGCTTATTAAGGGACTCGCCACCTTTCCCAGAGTGTAAACAACTCGCGCATGAATATTTGAAACAGGATAATCGATACTTCTAAAACGTACTGCTTCCCAAACTTTCAAGATGCAATTTAGAGGATGTCATTTAACCTCTTTTTTCCTGGATAGCATTTCATCTTCCTGCTTGATGTCACCTAACACTGCTGTCAAGCAGGCGTATCTGCTTCTGATAGTCCTCTCTTACCCCTCGTTGTCTGCTAATCTGTGCCCTGAAAAAGGATAACCTCAAACTTCTTCAAAATGTATGTTTAAAAGTCCGATGCTGAGTATGTAGTTGTAAGCTCGCTGGGACTGTAAGGGCTGTTTGGGGACTCAGGAATTGTTTTTACTTACTTCATTTTTTTGGACAGTGTTTTAGGAATTGATATTAAATAGAAATTTCCATTTTTTAAATTATTACACATATATAATGTAGTACACACTCATGGTTGTTTTCAACGATGAAAAGTGATTTGAAACTAAAGGGGGGAAAGAGTTAACAGTTTAATTGCAGGTATGACAATTTCACGCATCCCCTTTAATTTCAGACAACCTCTGGATTAGGTATTTTACCATTATTATTTTACAGAGATGAGAATACAGCAATCCAGAGAAACCAAGTGGTCTAATAAATGGCAGATGCAGAGCTATCTACAAAGATCCTGTTAAACCATACTGTCTCTCTCCAGATCCCCCAGAGCTAGCCAGTTACCATGTGTCCTTCTAGACCTTTTTTTTTTTTTTTAAGTGCATTTCTTACATGCAGATGTACCCATAGAAAACATTCTTACGGTGTTTCAGGTTCAATACCGGAGAATTAAATGAATTGTAGGACATGCCCACATAAATTTGTAGATGTGGCTTGTCCTCAGAATCCTTTTGGGTACTTCAAAAAAACCCAATGGTTTTTGTGTTAGGATCATACATCTATTAATTTTTATAAATCAACCCAGGCATGTTTTTTTTTTAATTTTTTTTTTAATGTTTATTTATTTTTGAGACAGAGAGAGACAAAGCATGAATGGGGGAGGGTCAGAGAGAGAAGGAGACACAGAGTATGAAGCAGGCTCCAGGCTCAGCTGTCAGCACAAAGCCGGACATGGGGCTCAAAACTCACAGACCATGAGATCATGACCTGAGCGGAAGTTGGAGGCTTAATCGACTGAGCCACCCAGGCACCCCCAGGCATGTTTTTTATGTTAAGCACACTACTCCATTCCATTTTTTCAAACAACTTTGGTGCCTTTTGATAATATTTTCTTTGTTGTTGTTATAAATGGACTCTTCTGTTACCTTTTCTAACTAGATAATTGCTTATATAAAGACTCTATTAACTTTTGAAGCTATATTAACTTTGTATTCATCCCCACCATCTTAGATTGTTTTTAGTGGTTTTTCATTTGGTTTTCTTGAGTTTTCAGGTAAAAAAAAAAATCAAATCAATAAATAATGATAATGTTTTCCTCATTTCCAGTTTTCATACCTCTTATTTTTCTTTTCCAATTCCATTTGTAGAAAATAACAATGGTAAATAGTAGTGGGGATTCTTGGCTTGTTCTTGACTTTCATGGGAGAGCTGGTAGTGATTCTACAGTTTTAGAGTTGAATGTAAGGTATTTTATCCTGTTAAGAGAGAACCCATCTAGTTAAATTTATCAAGAATTGGAATTAAATGTTGTGGAATTATTTTTGAGAACCGCAGGTAATAGAGATCTAACTAGACTGTTTGATACGGATAGCCAGTTTTCCCAGCACCACTTATTAAATAGTCTGTTTTTTCCTCACTCCTAAAATGCCACCTTTACAAGGTACTAGCTTTTTATACATATATGTTGTTGGTTTGTTTTTACTTTTATTCTTTTCCACTGGCCTTTTTATATCATTATTTTTGATTCAGTTCCACCTGTTTTAAATAATTATCTAAGCCAAATTTCTGAAATTCATTGTAGGAGAAGAAGAGTCTCAAGTGGACGTGCAAAGCTTGTGGAGAGAAGCAGTCATTTTTGCGGGTGAGTCCTGAGAAACAGGGTATCTAATACCCAGGCCAGAAAGCCGGTGGGCCCAGCCCTGCAGTAGCGTGTTTCTCATGGGGTCCCAGCATCCCAGTATTGGGACCAAGTTCACTAGATGCAGAGCCTCTGCTCCCTAAATTCCTGTTCTGTCAGGAAGTGAAATGGATGGAGCAGTGCATGGAAAGTTACCTTCATTTGTTTATTTGGTCAGCAAGTATTTATTGAGTACTTTCTGCCTGCAGGCACAGGAGAAACAAGGGAAGGCAAAAAGCTTTGTCGTTCTTGCCCTCACAGATCTGCTCATGTGGAAGAGGAAGAGAAACCGATGCACACACACTGGCCATTTGAAACTAGATTGAGCACAATGCAGGAGCCTGTAAGAAGATGACCAGGCAGTCAGACCCACAACCAGTCGGGTGCATGTTGGTGCATGCAGGGTGTGGGCATGGGTGGGCTCAGGAAGGGGAGGCCATCAGGAGACCGAGAGAGAGAGAATGAAAGCTCGGAGTAAAAGCTTATTTAGGCCATTGCCGTTCTCTTCAAGGGGATACCTATTTCTCCACCTCATCCTTTTTTGCTTTTTTTAATGTGTATGTTTGAGGGAGGGAGCACACATGAGAGAGAGCAAGAGCATGAGCACAAGCAAGGGAGGGGCAGAGAGAGAATCCCAAGAAGGCTTCATACAGTCAGTGTAGAGCCCGACACAGGGCTCAGTCTCATAACTGTGAGATCATGACCTGAGCAGAAATCAAGAATCGGATGCTTAACCAACTGAACCACCCAGGTGCCCCTCCACCTCATCTCTTTGATACCACACAGTGTCCTGCACCTTTTGCCTCTTTGAGCCCCTGTATACCTTCTCTGGTCCTTGATGCCACCTCTCCACCCTCAGCTCCTTGTTCTCCTTCAGCCATAAGGCCTTTTCTTTATGGCCTGGAAACAATCCAGATGTGCTGCACTCTTAAGGCCTTTGTGCTCATTGTTGGAACTTTGCCTAGCTCTTCTCACTATCCTGATCAGATATTATATTCGACTGTGTTTATGTGAGTATTGTTTATCTCCTGGAAGTTCCCTGAGAGCAGAAGCTTTGCCTGTTTTATGCTGATACACCCTCTGCACATAGCACAGTACCTGGCACAGAGTAAGTGGTCGCTCGATAAATACTTGTTGAGTTGGTAAGTGACCAATCCCATGTTGTTTGGCATTTAGGTTGATCTTCATCTTCATTGGTAAGAACGATGCTTCAGTGAAGCTTCTTACAAAGAACCTCCTCCTTCACTGGACTAATTACTTCCTTAGGACAAATTCCTAGAAGTTTAAATTGCAGTTTCAAAGGATATCTTTTGACGAAGGCTCTTTTAGTTACAAATAATAGAATATTTCAGAATGGCCTCAGCAAAATAGAAAAAAAATGTCCTGGCAAAGTAATGGGGTATCATGGGGAATTCAGGGGAGGGGTTTCACCCCTGACCCCTTGAAGAACCAGCCCCAAGAATTGAAAAGCTGCCAGCAATGTAGGCATCTTTTCCTCCCCTTCTCCTCCCCATACCTGATTGTCCCCACATCCTCCTTCCCCTCTCCCTGCCTCCTTTCCTTCCCTTACTATCTCCCCAGATAGTTCACAGTAAGACACTCCACCCACAGACCATGGACTCTCACTTCAAGCCAACTAGAATAGCTGAGTCCTAATTAATAAACTGGCAGAAGTGATCTGATTGGCCCATTTGACCCAGATGTCCACTTTTGGTCCAGCCAGCTGGGATGGTAGAAGTGGGGCTGATCAGGTCATTGGTCAGCAGTACAGCTGCCGAGGCGCACTCCAAGATTGAGTCTCAGAAGGCAAGGGGCTGGCTCATGAGCTAGTGACTGCTGCTTGTTTTTGATGTCAGCACATATTTCTAAGTTCTCCTTGAGGAGGCTCTACCTTCCTCCCAGCACCTCAATGCATGTGCAGTGGTATATGGCTTATGGTAGACTAGGCCACCGTGACAGGACAACAAAATTGTGGTGGCCTAACACAGTAGAAGTTGTTTCTCTCAATGGGGCGCCTGGCTGGCTTAGTCAGGAGAGTGTGCAACTCTTGAACTCAGGGTCATGAATTCGAGCCCCATGTTGTATGTAGAGATTACTGAAAATAAATAAACTTTAAAAAAAGAAGAAGTTATTTCTCTTGTTCTTGTAACAGTCCTGAGAGGAATTGAGATCAGCAGGGCAGCCGTCCTTGGTGAGGTCATGCAGGGACCCAGGCTTCTTCTATCTTGAGGTTCTGTCACTCCCAGAGGCCTGTCTCCTTCTGCCTGGAGCCACTGAAGGGCAAGAGCACGAAGGAGCTACACAGGAGGCTTTGAGGGGCCAGGCCCGGAAGTGGCTCACATCCCACTAGAAAGAACCTAGTCTCAAGGCCACACCTGACTGCAAGGAAGACTAGAAAGTGTAGCCCAGTCTGTGGCCAGATAGGAGGAGAATGCATTTCAGTATTCAGCCAGTGGTCCCTGCCATGCTGGCGAGCGTCCTCCCTGCCACTTAACATCTTTTAAAGCTTTGCCATTCCGTTCTGCAGTTCCTCTCCCATTCTTGCTTGAACTTGCCCCAGCTGGACTTTTATTCCCCACAGTCCAGTAAAATTGCTCATGTCAAAGTCATCAGGGATCTCCATTTGCTAAAAACAGTTGTGAGTTCTCCTCCGGTGACTTGACCTATTGGTAGTGTCTGTCACAGTTTGTCACTGAAACATTGTCTTCACCTGGACTTCCAGTCATCCCACTCCTGGCTTTCCCGCTGTCTTTCTGGCTGTGTTTCTGTCCTCTGCTAGTTTTTTTCCAATCTCCCCAACTTCTAAATGTGAGAATGCTGTGGTGCTCAGTTTGTTGGCCTCTTCTCTAGTGGCACTCCTTCGGTGGTCTGAGATGAGATCACCTGACAGTTCTGGAATGTCTGTCTCAAGCCCCAGGCCTGCCCCTGCACCATCCATTCAGCTCTCTAATGGGTGTCCCAAACCCACCTTTCCAAACAGAAGGCCTCACCTTACCCCACCCACCTGCTCTCCCACAGTCCACCCTGTCTCTTACGTGCTAAGTCCCTTGTTAGTTGTTTGGGCTAAAAATGTGGAAGTCCTCTCTGACTCCTTTTTTTTTTTTTTTTCTTAAACACTCTTCATCCAGTCCATCAATAGATTTTGTCAGCTCTACTTTCAGGATGTACCCAGAATGACCATTTGTTACTACAGTGGTCTGAGTCACATCAGTGTTTACAGCAACCTCCTGCTAGCCCACCTGTGTCTGCCATACAGTCTGCCCTCAGCACCATACCTGAAGGTCCCGCTAAAACATGTGCTAGGCGAGGTCACTCACCCCAGCCTTCCAAGTTAGAGCAAAACCCATGGTCCTACAGGCAGGGCCAAGTGTGCCTGGTACAAAACGAAATTGTGGGGCCCCTTGTTCAAAAGCAGAAAGAAAGCTGTTAAAAATACCAAAATATTAAGCTTTTCCTTTCCGTCCTGGTGTCTCTTGATTTTTTATAATGTCTTTTATTTACTGTTGAATGTCTTCCTAAGTAAAGAAAAACTAACATTTTAAAATTATTTTTTTATTATTATTATTTTTTTTATTTTTATGCAGCACCAGTTTAAAATGCAAAGAGCGTTTAGTCTAGGGGTACCTGGGTGGCTCAATTGGTTTAAGCATCTGACCCTTGATCTCAGCTCACATCTTGATCTCAGGGTCTCATGAGTTCAGGCCCTACAGTGGGCTCCGTGCTGGGCATGAAGCCTACTTAAAAAAAATAGTAAGTGTTTAGTCTATATGTGGAATAATATAAGAACATTTACTGTATATATGCAGAATCCTCAGAATTGCCCAATTTGTATTTTGGAGCTCATTCATGCCTATGTATTTCATTCTTACCAGAACAGTGGACATGCTGCACAAAACTAACTCTGCTCTTTATACTCATTGATACATTCTCCCCACACTCTCCCCCATCAACTCACTGATGCATAAGGAAGGACTGAGAGGGAAAGGAACAAGGGTCTTCCTGCCTTGCCCTTTCCTTCCGTGTCATCATTTTCAGCATAAGTGATCAGCTGTTCCAGGCAAGTAACAGGAATAAAAAGATATGATAGGGTTCCTTGATTATTCATGTATTTTTAAAACATCCTTGCCTTCCTTCTGAATCTGAAGCAAGTTCTTGTTCCAGTGGAAAGCCTGGCCTCTCAGCCAGTGGGTGCTCCCCACATACTCAGGTGTAGACGGCAAACACTTAGTGTCTACACTCAGAGTCTCAGTGAACACTCCCACGTATTGTGAGTCCACTTTAATTCTGTGCTCCTAGGTCATTGAGCATGCTGTATGCAAATGGTGTGGCAAGGAACAATGGACTTGTGTAGTGTGTATATCTCCTCTGCTTATGGACGTGCTCCATTATCTTATCACACGTATTCAAAGATTAGGCTATTGAGCATTGGTGGTATAGTGGTGAGTATAGCTGCCTTCCAAAGATAAGGTTATTAACATTTTCAAATAAAAAAAATTTTTTTTAATGTTTTCAAGATGGAAGCCACAGAACAGGTCTCGTTCCCATGAGGTTGACTTTGCCTATAGTAGGGAATAATACACTCAGACCTCATCTCCTACCATTTTCCCCCGGACCACTCAGCTCTAACCATGTGGCCTCCTTACTGTTCCTTCACAGGCTTAGGGTCTTTGCCCTCAAGTGTATTTCATTGCTTCTGCTGAATGCATTCCCCCAGCTATCTATGTGGCTTATGCCTCATATCTTCCTATTTTGTGCCCAAATGTCACCTTAGTTATCTATTCCTTGAATGCCCTGTATAAAATAGTCTACTCTTTCCCCCACACTGCCCCATCCCCTTTCATCACCTTATTTTCCTTGGTGGTACTTCTCGTCATGTAATGGCCACATAGTTGACTTATGCAGTCTCCTCACACTAGAATGTATGCTCCATGATGACTGATTTTTGTCCACTTCTTTACTGTATTGTCCTTAACTACTCCAGGGGCCTGGCACATAATAGGTGTTCAGTAAATATTGGTAAACAAATGAGTGACTGCTAAGTGAAAAAAAAGTATTTCATCTTATTTTATGGTCCTTAGATGATCAGTGAAGTAGCATATTTTATGTTTACTGGTGGTTCGCGTTACATATCTTCAATTTCTTATTCATGTTTATTAACCATTTTGTGTGGGGCCTGGGGCTGAGTTAGTCTTTGATGTGTAGAGTTCCAAGTGCTAGAAGGACAGTCAGACCACAACTGTTAGTTCCTGAGACTGTTAGTTTGCAAATCAATTACTCCAGAAAAAGTGGTCAAGTCATTAGAATTTCTGCATGGTACATTTGGGCCTTATAAAGTACAGCTTTCTTCTCCCTGAGGTACATCACTAATGGATCTGTTTCTCCGCATCCTATCAGCACTTTTTTTTTTTTTTAATTTTTTTTTTTCAACGTTTTTTATTTTTATTTTTGGGACAGAGAGAGACAGAGCATGAACGGGGGAGGGGCAGAGAGAGAGGGAGACACAGAATCGGAAACAGGCTCCAGGCTCCGAGCCATCAGCCCAGAGCCTGACGCGGGGCTCGAACTCACGGACCGCGAGATCGTGACCTGGCTGAAGTCGGACGCTTAACCGACTGCACCACCCAGGTGCCCCAGCACTTTTTAAACTTAATATTTTTTTGTTTTTCAGACTTACGGCGAGGGTTCCGGTGCTGACTGTAGACGCCATGTCCAAAAATTAAATCTGCTGCAGGGACAGATTTCAGAGATATCACTCAGGTACAGTTGTTTGAAAAGGGCACAGTTATCTTGTCCTGTGTTAATCTTGAGTGATTAGTGGAAGTTTTATATGGAGAAAGCTTTTTCTATATGGTGATTAGTTATCCTAACACTCTTCCAACTGAAAATAACTAAAATATGTCAGCTATGATATTTTAAGTACACTGATGAGATGATGGAAGTAAATGAAATATCAGAAGTCAAAAATGAAGCAAAAGCCAAAATTCAGAGAGTAAGTACCTGGGCTGTTGAGGCAATTGAAGCCTAGTGCTCTGGAACTTTCATTTAGGTGATTGGGAGGAGTGCAAGAGACAAAGACAAGGCCTGTTCAGCATGGGAAGGTCAGTAGGAGACCACCACATAAAGCCAAGTGCCTGGGGCGCCTGGGTGGTTCAGTCAGTTAAGCGTCCGACTCTTGATTTGGGCTCAGGTTATGATCTCATGGTTCATGGGATCAAGCCCCACATCAAATTCTGTGCTGACAGTGTGGAACCTGTTAGGGATTCTCTCTCTCCCTCACTTTCTCTGCCCCTCCCCTGCTTGTACATTCTCTCTCTCAAAATAAATAAATAAATTTTTTAAAAATTTTTTTTAAAAAAGCTGAGTCCCCAAAAGACTACACCCTCCATGAATTAACTGAACTAGAAATGCAACCTCTTTGCAGCCTGCCTGTGTTGACCTTGGTGCTGGCCAAAGAGAGGAAATCTCTCTCCAGGGTATACTAAACACAAGAAATCTATCACATGGCTTTTCAGTCTTCTACATGCACTGTGTGAAAAGCCTCAAGCAGAGAATTTATTTTTGAATTGTCCAAGGAAGCAGAGGTAAATATAGCTCCTCTGGAGCATACATCTTCAGCCCAGACCTGAATGTTTAATATAGTTAATGAAATAAAAAAGAAGGTTGATAATGTAAGAAGCAGGGGACTTCAAGGCACCTGGCTGGTTCAGTTGGTGGTAGAGCATGTGACTCTTGACCTCGGGGTCATGAATTGGAGCCCCACAATTGTAATTGGAGATTACAAAAAAAAAAAAGCAAATGACTTTAGAAAATGACCAAGTACATTTGAAAAAGAACCAGATAATCATTGAAATTAAAAATTCAGTGGACAGATTGAGCATTAAATGTAGCTGAAGAGAGAATCAGTGAAATGAAAGATAAATCTGAAGAAAGTATTCACAGTGCAACACAGAAAGATAAAAAGGTGGAAAATGTGAGTTGAGAAACATGAAAACTAAGGGAAGAGTTCGGCAAGAGGGAGTTAAGAAAGCAGGGTAAAGGCAATATTTGAAGAGAAAAGACTAGAGCATTTTCTAGAATCAAAGGCTTATATTCTTAGATTTAGGAAACAATAAATCTCAAACTGGAACAAGTCATTATTTTATTTGCAAACACCATGATTATGTATGTAGGAAATCCTGATGAAACTACACAAATGCTACTAGAGCTAATATTTTAGCAAGATTACAAGGATACAAAGTCAACGTACAAAATTAAATTATTTCTATATAAATTCTATGAACAATTGGAAAATGATTTTTTAAATCAAATACCATTTATAACAGCATCAAAAATTAGATACTTAGGGATAAATATAACAAAAATGTGTCAGATCTGTTCAGTATAAACCATAAAACATTGCTAAGAGAAATTAAAAGATCTAAGTTAATGAAGAGTTCATGTTCATGGATTGGAAAATTCAATATCGTGAAGATTTCAGTTTATCCTAAATTGGTTGGTAGAGACCACCTAATCCAAATCAAAATTCCAGTGGGGTTTGTTTGTTTGTTTTGTAAAAATTGGAAAACTAATCCTAAAATTTATATAGAAATGCAAGTACCTAGAATTACCAAAACAATTCTGATAAGAACAAAGCTGGAGGATTTCTACTGCCTAATTTCAAGGTCTACTATGATGCTGCAGTGACTGAGTGCAATATCTGTATGTGGACATACAGAAGGTTAATGGATAAACACATTGAGGTATGTTCATGCAGTGGCATGCTACAACAGAAACAACATGGGCAAATCTCAAAAACATTGCTAAGTGAGAGAAGCCAGACACAAAAGACTACCTGCTGTATGGATCAGTGTGGTTTTCTAGGGGAGAGAATTGCCTGCCAAGACAGGTATGAGAACTTTTGGGGGTGATGAGAATTTTCCATATCTTGTCCATTATATCTCAATGAAAAATGTTTTTGCTATATCTTGATTGGGGTGATAGTTTCAAAGATCTAATTTATCAAAGCTCATCTATACACTTGAATTTTAGTGTATGTTATACCTCAAGTTAATTTTTAAGGTTAAAAAAATTAAATGACCCTTAGATGATGACAACAACATAATGAAATTAGGGAACATGGAAGACAAAGGGGAGAGCTGAAGAGTAGGTGGAGAGAAGAGAGATCTCCTACAAAGGAACATCAGGCACCTGACTTGTCAGTGGTAACGTCAGAAACAAGAACACAGACTGGTATCCTCAGACTGTTGAGAGATGTCCTTTATTGATGGAGTTGAGTTCCTGAATCAGAAAGGTGAGCAGACTTCTAGCCAGTGGCTGCTAGGCCACTGCTCTGGTGAACACTGGATTATCAGCCATGTGGCAGGGTAGGTGTTTCACATGCGTGATCTCATTTCCTCATCATAATCACCCTGTGAGGATTATTGGCTTCTGCGTACAGATGAAGAGAATCAAGTACAGATGCCCACATTTGGCAGAGTTGGCAGTTCGCATAGCTCACCAGGGAGAGTGCCCTCCTGATTGTGTGATGTAACCACCCTGTGTGATGTGGGTGGGGCTGGCCTTGTGCTAACCTCCAGCCCTTGCATGGTAAGTATTTACCCGCCCCTCAGTCCCATTAGAGACCACAGAGGCTCTGGCTCCCCACTCTTCTTTATGTGGTGGAAGAACCCTGTTCCTCTTCCCTGTGCTGTTCCCTCTCCCTGTGACACACACAGTGCCTCTCCTGTCTTGTAGGGGTTGAGGTATGACTAGAAAGACTTACATAACCCTATGCAGTGGAGACATCTCCATTGCTGATGGGAGGGACTCTGTGCTACAGGAGTTCAGCTGACATTACTCTCTGTGTTCCAGGCCCTCAGCCAGGCAGGTGCACACACTTTGTCACGTTTGTCTTCACAGTCACCCATGCAGTATTGTCTTCATTTGTGGATGAGGGAAGCGGGGTAAAATGATGAACCCAAAGTCACACTGTGACAGTGACCGCCAGTCATTGGCAAAGCCAGGATGCAAACTCCAGCTTTAGAGTCTGCCCTGTGTCACCTTTCCTGTTGTTGGTGCCTCTGCCCAGGCCTCCTGAACTAGATCAGAACAACAGAAATAAGATCCTAAGATCCCCTAGAACAGCCTTTGATGGCCATTGTCGAGTATTTATGTCCTGCTGTTCTCCTCTCCTTGCCCTTCGTCTTCCTGGTCATTTTACTAAGGATGCATGTACAATCTTTCACTAAGGTCTCTGGAAGAACCTGTAAATATTGACGAAGAGGACAACGCAGAGCCTCAGCAGGCTGAGCATGTGAGTTCATGGGTAAGCCAGCAGCTCTGTCTCTGTGTCACAGAGGGGGTTCCATTTATTCATCTGTTGATCTTTTGTTCAACAGTGCTATCAACAATGGGCACTTGGCTTAAAGCTACTGGAAACCCAACAAAGAGTAAACCTATCCCTTTTGTACCAGTAATGTGTGTACCAGTAATTACGGTACTCTGAACAGGGCCTTGTCTTTGGCCGGGAGAACTCCTCTGAAATTAGCTTGAACTATACCTCCCCGTGTTTCTCCCCTTGTCCCGCAGTGCTCTGGGCACACCTCTGACAGGGAAAAGGTGCTATTGTACAGTACCTGGCTTTCATGTTTCCTTTCTCCAGACTGGGCCTCCCAGCAGGGCTCACATCCAGCATTCTGTCCCAGTGCCTAGGAAAGTAGGTGCTTAGACAGTGTTGGCTGGGCAGTGTGTGTAAGAGCTTGAGTGAATGAGGAAGTGATGCCATTGGTACATCCAAGGTGCTGTGGGTACCTTGGGACAGGGTTAGTGGGAACAGCTGCCAGGGGCCCCCTGCCCACCTGAGGACAGAGCCTGCCTCCACTCACAGAATCATGTTGGCAATGTCAGTTGCTTGGCAATGTCGCGCGCTTTTCCTGTTTTTATTATAAACAAGAGCCCTGCTCCTAAGTACATCACCTTAACCCAGAAGCTCTCACATACTTGGTTCTATACTTCCAATTCTGTCCACTTAGGGACAGAATTTTACATCATTGTTATTACAAGAAATGCTAGTTTGCACCCTGGAGTCTTCACTTATGTTGTTCTTGTGTCACAGTAGAGTTTTCAGTGATGTCCAGTATTTACGGAATATAGTGGATGTAACCAGTGTTTATTCCATGATGACTGGGCATGTAGATTATTTCCAGATTTTTGCTACGATACATATTTGCTGTGGTTCATATCACTTTGATGAGCATCTTTGTGCCTTTGTCTTCATTTGGAACCCCTAGGTCAGAGAACATGGACATTTGTAAATTTCCTTGATGAGCTGTGCCCTGTATCTTTCCCCTGGCCTGTGCCAGTGTGCACAGTCCCCAGTGGTGCCTCAGGACACCCATCTCCCCATTACCTTCCAGCGAAATACCTTTCCTGGTGACAAGGGAGATGTGGGTCCTGAGAATAAACTTACTTCCCAATCCTGTAGGAAAAACCTCAGTCCTCAGAGAACCGCTGGCTGAAGTATCTGGAAGGAGACTCAGAAGAACAGGGGATGGAAGGAGGAGGAGTGTATTTCAAGACACAGCCCTTGTCCAGGACAGAGAAGACGGACCCTCCCTTCAACACAGGCCTGCCTAGAAAAAGGTGCCAAGCTAGTCACTAATCCAGCCATTGCCCCATACCCACAGTGACTCACAGATGGCGGGGAGTGATGCGCAACCTCTAGCAGCCAGCAGCATGGGGGAAGTCTGATTGGCGATGGCCAGCAGCTAGCTTCACCAGGCCCTCCTTCGCCTCGCCAGGTGCCAGATGCTGCCGCACAGAGGTGAGAGGTGCGGGGTGCCAGTATGAGCACCTTTTATGGTGCTCACTTAATTGTGACTGCACTGATCCCCAGGAAGAATTGGCAAAGTGAAGTGTGGCCAGAGTGGCTTACAGGCCTGGGAGCTTATAACCTACAGCAGGAAAGACCTGACCTCTTACAGGTGTCTTCTCCTGTAGGCTTACTCTGTGTTTCTGCAATTCTTCTGAGACACTGCCTTATCTAGATCCACGGTGGCTCCCATAGGGCAAGTGATTTATTGGAAGGTAGATTCCAATTCAAAATAAGAACTTTCTAGCAACTACAAGCTATGGAGCAGAAATGGACTGCCTTGGATGTTGTTGGGCAGCCTGTTATTGGCAGTGGAGGAGAAGTAGAGAAGCCACCTTGGAAGCTGTATGGGAGTACAATTTCCTGTGCTAGAGGTCACACCTGGTGACCACCAAGTCAGGATCAGGACCCTGTGAGGTGATAGGACTAGATTCTTGACAGAACTTTATCTCCACCAGGAAATGGATCCAGAGCACAGACTGTCCTCCACACAGCCCTGATGTCTGGAACCCGAGTGACTCTGAGATTCCCTTGGAGCCTCAGAAGGTCAGTGAATGAGGACAGTGTTTCTCTTCTGGTCCTAGTAACTACTGAACACACTATGGAATTTTTTTTTTTTAATGTTTATTCAATTTTGAGAGAGAGGGAGACACAATTCGAAGCAGGCTCCAGGGTCTGAGCTGTCAGCACAGAGTCCAACAAGGGGCTTGAACTCACAAACTGTGAGATCATGACCTGACCTGAAGTTGGATGCTTACCCTTGAGGTATCCAGGCGCCCGAACCACACATAGAATTTTTTAACACCCAAGTGTTTTGTCTTCTTTGACTTAAACCAACTCCTTTCTCTGGCTTGTACCATTTCCCTGCCGTATTCAATGTCTCAGTGATGTGAGCTCCTAGTCAAAAGGACAGCTTGATCAACGAAGGTTAGCCACTAGGGCTTTTCTGAGTCAGGAATTTTCTCTTCCTTCTACATGCAGTGGAGGGTCTTTGTCAGACTAGCCAACATGGGATCTGCCCTGCATTTCTAAGGAATTGTTCCCATCCTCACCTTCAGTTACCCAAGTGTGTTCTTTTGCACTGAGACACTGTCTTCCCCTAGGTTCTGCTCTTGTTCTTTTTAATTATTGGAGTATAGTTGACATACAGTTATATTGATGTACAACATAGTGATTTAGCAGTTCAATACATGAATCAGTGCTCACCATGATAAATATAGTCATTGTCACCATACATTATTACAGTATGATATTTCCTATGCTGTTTTTCATCTCTATGACTTACTTATTTTATCACTGGAAGTTTGTATCTTTTCATCCCCTTCATTTATTTTGCCATCTCCTCATCCCCTTCCGCTTGGGCGACCACCAGTTCTCTGTATTTATGAATTCTTTTTTATGGCTAATATTCCATTATATAGATATATACCATATCTTTATCTACTCATCTATCATCAATGGGCACTTGGGCTGTTTCCATATCTTGGCTGTTATAAATAATGTTGCAGTAAACATAAGGGCGCATATATCTTTTTGAATTAGTGTTTTTGCTTTCTTTGGGTAAATACCCAGTAATGAAATTACTGGATCATATGGTATTTCTATTTTTAATTTTTTGAGGAAATTCCGTATAGCTTTCCACTGTGGTTACACCAGTTTATATTCCCACCAACAGTGCACTAGGGTTCCCTTTTCTCCATGTCCTCCCCAATACTTGTTATTTCTTGTCTTTTTGATAATACCCATTCTGACAGGTGTGAGATAATATTTCATTGTGGTTTTGATTTGCATTTCCCTGATAATTAGCAATGTTGAGCATCTTTCCATGTGTCTGTTGGCCATCTGTATGTCTTCTTTGGAAAAGTGCCTATTTGGGCCCTTTGCCCATTTTTTAATTGGATTATTTGGGTTTTTGGTGTTGAGTTGTATTATAAGTTCTTTATATATTAAGGATATTAACCCCTTTTCAGATATGTTATTTGCAAATATCTTCTTCCATTCAGTACACATTGCCTTTTCATTTTGTTAATGGCTTTCTTCACTATGCAAAAGCTTTTTGTTTTTATGTACTCCCAGTATTTTATTTTTGCTTTTGTTTCCCTTGCCTGAGGAGTCATAGCCATAAATATGTTGCTAAGGCCAGTGTTCAAGAGCTTATTGTATATATTGTCTTTTAAGAGTTTTATGGTTTCAGATCTCACATTTAGGTCTTTAACCCCCTTTTTTTTTTTTTGAAAGTTTTTTTTTTTAAGTTTATTTATTTTGAGAGAGAGAGAGCTTGTGCATGAGTATGTGAGTGGGGCAAGGGCAAAGAGGGAAAGAGAGAATCCCAAGTAGGCCCCGTGCTGTCAGCACAGAGTCCGATGCGGGGCTCAAACTCATGAACCGTGAGATCGTGACTTGAGCCAAAATTAAGAGTTGGACACTTAACTGACTGAGCCACCCAGGTGTGCCTAGAAGATATTTAATCCATTTTGAGTTTATTTTTTTGTATAGTGTAAGAAAATGGTCTAGTTTTCCCACCACCTTTCATTGAAGAGACTGTCTTTTCCCCAACTGTACATTCTTCCCTTCTTTGTCCTTGATTAACTGACCATATAATCGTGGGTTTATTTCTGGATTTTCTATTCTGTTCCACTGATCTGTGTGTCTATTTTTTATGCTGATAAGTTTTGATTGCTATACCTTTGTAGTATATTTTGAAATCTGTGATTGTTATACCTCCAGCTTTGTTTTTCTTTCTCAAGTTTGCTTTTGCTACTCAGGGTCTTTTGGATTCCATACACATTTAAGGATTGTTTGTTCTGGTTCTGTGAAAAATGGTATTTTCATGTGGATTGCATTGAATTTCATAGATTGCATAGGGTAGTATGGGACAGTATTAATCCTAATCCATGAGCGTGGTTTATCTTTCCATTTGTTTGTGTCATCTTCAGTTGCTTTCATCAGTGTCGTACAGTTTTCAGAATTTAGGTCTTCTACCTCTTTGGTTAAATTTATTCCAAGGTATTTTATTCTTTTTGATATAATCATAAATGGGGTTGTTTTCTTAATTTCTCTTTCTGTTATTAGTGTATAGAATTCTCTTATTAGTGTATATTAGTGTATAGAATTAGTGTATAGAATTTCTCTTTCTCTTTTGTTATTAATGTATACAAACACAAGAGATTTCTGCAACTTCACTGAATGCATTTATTCTGATAGTTCCTAGGTAGAGTCTTTAGAGTGTTCTTTATGGAGTATCATGTCATCTGCAAACAGTGAGTTTTACTTCTTCCTTACCAGTTTGGATGCCTTTTATTTCTTTTTCTTGTCTGATTGCTATGGTAGGACTTCCAGTAGTCTGCTGAATGAAAGTAGTGAACGTGGATATCCTTGTCTTGTTCCTGAGATCTTAGAGGAAAAGCTTTCACTTTTGCACCATTTAGTATGGTATTAACTGTGGGCTTGACATATATGGCCTTTATTATGTTGAAGTGTGTTTCCTCTAAACCCGTTTTATTGAGAGTTTTTATCATGAATGGATATTGTACCTTGTCAGATGCTTTTCCTGCATCTTATTGGGATGAACAATTGGTTGTTATCCTTCTCTTGTTGATACCATGTATCACATTAACTAATATGCGAACATTGAATCACCCTGATGTACCTGGAATAAATCCTACTTGATCATGGCGAATGATGATCCTTTTAACATATTGCTGAAATTGGCTTGCTAAGATTTTTTTGATTTTTGCATCTGTGTTCATCAGGGATTTTGGTCCATAATTTTCTTTTCTTGCAGTGCCTTTGTCTGGTTTTGGTATCAGGGTAATGCTGATACAATGCTCATATAATGAATGTACAAGTTTTCTTTCCTCTTCTATTTTTTGGAATAGTGTGAAGAGAATAGGTATTAACTCTTTAAATGTTTGCCAGAATTCAAGACTACCAGGGACAGCTGGGAGCAGAGCACACGGTGCTAGCACAGTGTGTGGAGACAGAACTGGCTCCCACATGCATCCTGTTATCCTGGCTGGGGGAGGGCAAGTGAAATGGTGCCCACTAGCACTTTTGTTCTAGAAGAGAGCTCCTATCCCTGCTCCTCCAGCATATATCCTAAAATTAGTTAACTAAGATCTTCACATATATACCCAGGTGCTTTTCAAACTACTGTTTCTGTGCTGTGTTGGGCACAGTTATTTATTGTGTTGGCTCTTTACAGACAGGGCTTGGTTTCCTATCAGCCTCCAGCTCTCTTAGTGTTAAGCTCCAGATTTACAAAGCCAGATGTTATATAGGGACTGGTCTTCCCAGTGCAGGTCCCTGAGGCCGGGGTGCCTGGTGTGGGGTCTGGCCCCTCCCATTTGTGGCCAGTCACTCCAAGGGTTTGGTCCTTGACTGCACTCATCTCTGCCCCTCCTACCCTTCCCAATATTACCTTGTTACAACTAGCTGTGCAAAGTCTGTCCTGCCATGCTTCACATCATTTTGAGTTAGTTAGGATACATGTAGTTGTTGCCCCCCTATGTCCATGGTACGAGGTAAGCTCAAAATCCTCCTATCCAGCCCCACCACCCTCCCACACTTCTGCTCGTTCTTGGTGTTTTAAATCTTCCCAACCCCACTGCACTCAGACTTTGCTTTCTTCTGTCCCTGGAGCCGCAGGCACCAAGGCAGAAGTCTCTGCTGGGCCTCGGTCACTGCATCACCGCAACATAGGCCAAGGTCAGCCTGGCCAGCCTCACACAGTAGGGCAAAGGTCAAACTTTGACGTGGCCACTGACTAGCTGTGTGGCCCTGAATCTCCAAGTCCTAGAATAATGACAGTTATTGATCTGCTGGTCCCTCAGTTAAACATTTTAACTACATTGTCACGTGGGATGCCCACACAGGCATGTTTGGTTTTGCAGGTAAGGAACTAAGGCTGCACAATAATGTGGTCCCAGCAAGTCAGGGGCAGGGCCGATGGTCATCTTCGGCTGTTACAACCAACCACAAGCCTCTTCCACACCGCCCTCGGGTAGTGATGCAGGGTCCTGCCTGTTCCTACTCTCAGATGCCTTTATAGGCCGTCAAACCCTGGTTCCAGTGCGCCCTTGGCTCCTGAGGGAAGAGAGGCCAGGCCCCATGCTGTGCTCACCTCCTGGGGTCTTCTGTGCAGCCACTCCCCACCCCCCACCCCACCGGCTTCAAACCTTCCCCCGCAGTTCTGGAGAGACCTTCCCATCTGTTGGCAGTGAGCAGACAGGACAGCTCTTCCCCCCTTTCCAGATGGTCTCATGGGCCTTTCCTGCTGACCCCTCCTCTCAGGCACCCTCTCACCTGATTCTAAGTTTCCATGGAAATACTCTTTTCTGGAAAGCCTGGTCATAGAATTTGGCAGAGGATTTGAGGTGAGGGCATTTATTTGCCCTGCTTTGCCAAACCACAGAATGAAAGCAGGTCCCTAGCCTGCCAGCAGAAGAACTAGCAAGTAGGCAGAACAGAGTGAAAAGTGGGAGAACCCTGAGGCAGAGGACACAGCAATGCAGTCACAGGGATCCTTCTCTCCCATCCCTGGGTCCTGCTGGGCCACTGGCACTTGTACTGAATGGCGGACCTGATCATCTTCTCTCCTTTCCGTTGCAGGACCACACTGGCTTGATGGGGAAGGTCAAAGACAAAAGCAGTCACAAGGACTGGGGCACCAGGGAGCTTTTTGTTCCTCAGGGGGATCCTCCACAACCTACCCACCATGTCAGGACCATGCCTTCCAAGTGGGAACGATTCCTTCAGCCGCCTGGAAACAGCCAGTGTGTGGACATGGAGCCCCCAGTTCCTTTGAATAGCGACCCTAGGCCAGCCAAGGTGGCACTGGCTGAGCAGGGGACCCTTAGGGCCCAGACCCCAAGGGAGGGGTACATCAGCAGACCCCATGATGCACCCGAGCTTCTCTGGCTCACACACACGCTCACATCCGGCTCCCAGAGGCCCTGCGTGAAGACCACCAAACAGCCATGGGACACCAATCCTCTGGCAAAGGGTGGGTCCTTAGCCACAGGGGCACAAGAGCCCTCACTTGTGCAACTGTGTGACCTCTTTAAAACTGGGGAGGACTTTGAGGACCACTTGTGAACTGAAACTAGAATTTTACTAACAGACATATTTGTTGTATGAGCAAATTAGACCTCTTGGCCACTGGAAAGGGGGCTCCCCAAGTAGCTTTTAAATGGTTCCCATAAATAGGGGTGCCTGGCTGGCTCAGTTGGAAGAGTGTGTGACTTGAACTCATCCTGAGAAAGTTTCACATTGGGTGTAGATTTTTTTTTTTTTTTTTTTTTTTTTTTTTACAGTTCCCGTAAGTGATCCCCAGTCCTGTCAAGAAAGACACACTACAGGGCACTGGGTGGCTCAGATGGTTGAGGGTCTCCTCTGGCTCTTCAGTTCAAGCCCCACGTTGGGCTTTGTGCTCTCAGTGCGAAGCCTAGTTTGGCTCCTCTGCCCCCTCTCCTGTCCCTCCCCCTGCTCACACAGGTGTGATCTTTCAAAAATAAAAAAATGACAAACACAACTATCAGGTCATCTCTGGTTGCAACATCTTTGATTAAGGTGCTTACAGACTGTTTACAACATAGCAACAGAATGGTTACAAAGGGTTTCTTACTTTAAAAGCAAGGACACGCGGGGAAAGGAGAGAACTACAGTGGTTAACGACAGGCAGTATCTGTGAGCTCCAGCCTCCGCCCCCTCGGCCCCCCCTCCTGACCAGTCCCAGGCTGCCCTAGTCTCCCCTCCTGCACTTGCTCCTCCTCCACCCAGACAAGGAGACAGGATGTTGGCAGGACTCGTCTGAACTTGGAGCGGATCAGGTTTCTAGCAGAAAAATCAACTACATGTCAGCATGTGAGTAGTGATTAAAAAAAGGCAGAAGGCCATTAGACAAGACATTTTGGACTGCTGGTGTAATCCTGGTGGGGGGAGAACAGGAATATGCTGCCATGTGGCCTCAGTGTCCTCCCCAGCAAGGACTTTCAGTCTGCCCCAGGAAGCCTCCACGTACCCAAGGAAAGCTGGTAGACGTTTCTCAGACATTGGCACACATGCTGGGGTCTCCTCCTCTCACTTGTTCTCCTGCCCTATATGGCTTCATGCATCCCCACCCCCCAGATTCTGGAAGAAGAATGCAGAGAAACTGGCCCTTACAGAGGCCCTGCTGTTCTACACTAGCTCAAAACAACTATGAGACAAGAAAGGGGACAGAACGAGCAAAAGCTGTCACAACGGCAGTGGATGCTTTGAATACTGGATGGTGTCCAGGGCAGCCCCGATGTCATAGTTCTTGGTCTGTAGGAGCCTGGTGAGCCAGCCGCCTTCGTCTGAGAACCCCATGGACAGCATCTGGGAGAGGGACTCTATCAGCCGGGGGTCAGCTTCTGCCAGAGAGAGGACAAAAGCCATGAGGGCGAGTCCAGCCAGCCAGCACCCCGTGCCTGTGGAGCTGGCCCTTCCACGGGCTCTTTGACCTTCAGAGTGAAGTTCCCAGGCCAGGGTTGACCAGCTTTCCCCGTAAAGGGCCAGAGAGTAAATATCTTAAGCTGTTGTGTGAGGCTATATGGTTTCTCACAACTACTCAGTTCTGCCATTACAGCATAAAACAGCCAGACGCTGTGTCAACAGACAGGCACGGCTGTGCTCCAGTAAAACTTCTATTCTGGACATTGCCATTTTAATTTCATCTAGTTTTCATATCTTGATTTTTTTCCAACCATGATAAAAATGAAAAACTCACTCTTGTCCCATAAGCTATAGGTTGCTGCCCCCTGCCCTGAGGCAGAGAACATACATAAACACTGGTAGCCCAAAGAGCCAAATCTGGCCCACAGCCGGGTTTTCACCTGTCTTACCATTTCAAACACTGTCGTCTTGTGATCATAACGAACCTAAGCAATATGTCAGCTGCCTTTCCTACTCAATGCACCCGGGGCTGCGCAGTCCTCACGTGGCCCTACCGCCAGGCACGCCACCCTCCACAGGTCGGCCTTCCCGGCTCCTGGAGGAGCTCTGAGATCGACATTTCCCTCAGGGAAACGGAAGGTGGACTCTGAATCCACTTCTAGGGGTATGTGGTGGTGCCAGAGCCTTGAAATCCCACCGCCTTCATGACTCTGGGTCTGGAAGCTAAAGGGAGGGGACTAGATGCTCTGAAGGATAAAGGTAGAAATATAAAACTGTTTGAAATCACTTGCCTGGGGGCAGATGTGGGTACACCGCGGCCTCCTTCAGCCCTGTGGGCCCTTCCTGAGAAGAGTCTAGGGAGGCTGGCCCTTCGGACTCGGGCATCTGTAGAGACTGGAGTTCACCTGTAGACGGGTCTACTTCTTTTGAAGATAAATGAGTCCAGTCCTCGTCCCCTCCTGAACAGTTATCAGACTCCATCTGTTCCTGGAACAGAAGCAGTCATGAGCACACAAGGACCCACCCACAGCCCCAGTTCCTGGGAGAGGCAGGTGTGGACAAAGGGCAAGGAAAGTTCTAGCAGAGGGCTCACAGACTGAACTGTAACAGAAAAGCCATCAGCCAGCCATGTAAGCACCAGGCAGTGGCTGTGGCCTCTGGAGGGGGAGACTTGCCTCAGGCTGCCCCGGCTCTAGAGCTATCTTGTCCATCTGCTCCGCCAGAGACCGCGCGGCACCCTCCGTGTCCCCGTCCGGTTTGCTGGGGTCAGAAGAGCAGCTGCTCGGCTGAGAGCTACACTTCTCCTCCGTGCTGGAGCTGCCCGGAGAGACGGGCGTGAGGCGGCTTCTCTTCCCTCCATGTTCCACGTCAATATCCACTTCGATGCCTAGAGAGACCGAGGAGGAAACAAAAACCAGTGAGACCTTCACAGGGCCTCCCTGATGTGACACAGTGTGTGGGGCGCACGGGCTTACAGAGCCCTTCCATGTTCAGTCCCCCTGAGCATCACGGGTCAGGACAGAGTGGGATCTGCTACCCTCCACAGTCACACAGCCAGAGCAGGACCAGGCAAATGGATGGTCATTTCTTTATCTTCAAGATCCCAAGGGCTGACTGCTCCCAATATCCTGGCTTCTAGAAAAACTCTGCTGACTTGTCCACCTCATTGGACCTTTCTCTTCTTCCAACTTAAGGAAACTTTAATCTCCACTAACATCCCAGGTCAGCTTTGGAGCCAGAAAACCCATAAAGAGATCTTGTTTTTCCCTAAATGTGTGGGCAGCAGCTGTATGCCAGGCAGGGCCAAGCCCTAGGAATGGGGAGCCAAACCCCAGGTGGCCAGGCTGTCCCAGCCATGGCGCTGAGGACCACATGAAGCATCACACTTGTGTGTGGGGCCTGGTGATGTGAAAAACAGAGTAAATGCTAGAATCCTGCTTAACTTTGTGAGGCTGGAAACACAGGCCAGCAGGTCTCCTCTGGTCTCTCACACGGGCACATGCTCACTGAGGACCCGGAAGGTGGTCCCTGGTGCTCTTTTTTAAGTTTGTTTTTGAGAGAAAAGTGACAACACACCAGCAGGAAGGGCAGAGACAGATGGACAGAGGATATGAAGCGAACTCTGCACAGAGAGCAGCAAGCCCGATGTGGGGCTCAAACTCAACAACCGTGAGATCATGACCTGAGCCAAAGTCAGACGCTTAACCTACTGAGCCACCCAGTGCCCTAATGTTTATTTTTGAGAGAGCGTTGAGTGGGAGAGAGGCAGGGAGAGAGAGATAGAATCTAAGCAGGCTCCATGCTGTCAACACAGAGCCTGGTGTAGGGCTCGATCTCACGAACCATTGAGATCACAACCTGAGTCAGACACTTAACTGACAGCTACCCAGACGCCAGGCTGTGTTTCTAATTTCTCAAAGGACGACACGCCCACAGCTTAGAGTCAGCTCTTAAAGGCTATCTCGAAGACTCCCTGTCCCCCACCACAGCCTGCCCACTCCCAAAAGACAGCTTTCAATCCACACTTGCTCTTCCTTGTTGGCTTCTTATTCTAGATCCACTTACCTCCCCTTCCCCTATGCTTTCAAAACTTGTAGTGACAACATTGTGTTTATATTAATGCCACTATATAAATATTGTTCTTTGCCAGCCCAAATACTGAACTTATTTCCTTGTAGTTTTCTCGGGGTTTTTTTTTTTTTTTTTTTGGCAACATTAACGACACTCACTTTTCTCATTTGCTCTCTCCGTATTCTGCCAACAGCTCTATGGAATTTTCTACCTGGGTTAAGTGCCAGATACCCCTACAGGTCCAGTTTTTCCCTGGAAACCATCCCTCTAGCACCACCCCCGGCTCTGCCCCATGCTGGCAGCTCCCTGGGCCAGAGGCACAGCTATGCTGCACCTGCCTCTCCTCTCCCACCTGATGCCTCCCATCTTGCTCATGTTTTGGGTCCCGTATTTTGAGCACCTTCCTCGTTCTGTGTTTATGTCTTCATTTTGTTGGGTTGGGGGAGGGTCCGAGCCAAGGAAGATGACTAAGACCTTGCATACCTGAAAACAACTTTGTTCTGCCCTCACACTTGACAATCAGGTGGGGGTAGCTCTCTTGGTTGAAAAACCATTTTAGCTCAGGCTTTTGAGGTCACTGGTTGTTCCATGGTCTTCCGGCTTCCAGTGCTGGCACTTTGAACTCTCCAGTTTTTAGGATAACCTGGAGCATTTCCAGAGCCTCCCTTTATCCAAAGGGCTCCGAAACCAGGCAATAAGCTCTGGTGTGGGGTTTTTGGTCATTGTCCAAGACAACTGGGGTCCCCTTCAATCCAGAGGTTAATGTCCTTAGTGCTGAGATGCTCTTACATTCTTTGCTCATTTCCTTCCTTCGGTTTTGTCTGTTCTTTTTAGCATTTCTATTATTCATCCTATACTGGGCCTCCAGGATCAATCCTCAAATCTTCTCACTTTTTCCCTCTTCTCATCTCTATTTGTTCTGCTTCTGGAATATCTCCTCAAAATGACCTGAAAATCTAAGCCCCCTTCTGAGGTCTTTGTTATTTTTCTTCTGGATTCTAAGAACATTCTTATCTGTTCTTATCTTGGAGCGCACCTGGGTGGCTCAGTCTGTCTTTGGCTCAGATCATGATTCTCACGGTTTGGAAGTTCAAGCCCCACGTCGGACTCTCTGCTGTCGGTGTGGAGTCCACCTCGTATCCTGTCTCCCTCTGCCTCTTCCTTGCTCACACGTGAGCTCTCTCTCTTTCTCAAAAATAAACACTAAAAAAAAATTTTTTTAATCTGTTGTCATTTTATGGTATCCTATTCTTTTTTCAAGGATAGAAATATATTTTTGTATCTCACTGAGGATGTTAACATTCTTTTTCCTGTAATGTCCTTTCCCAAGTTCCTTCTTGTCCATGTGCTGAGATTTTCCCAAATGGTCGGTGATCTATGGCAGTCGATCCTAGTGAGGCACTCCCTGTGGGGCCAGGGCCATCATTCATTTCCCTCTGCAGGGTGATTGGGTGTATGGCCAG
Organism: Neofelis nebulosa; assembly: GCF_028018385.1. NCBI lineage: Eukaryota > Metazoa > Chordata > Mammalia > Carnivora > Felidae > Neofelis > Neofelis nebulosa. The sequence continues at coordinate 150,039,862 of NC_080782.1, read as the reverse complement.
GCATCAGGATCCTAGGCAGCAGAGCTGTGGGACTCTGCTCCAGCATGCTCGGCCTCCCCTGAGCAGGGACTCCCTAGCGCCTGCTAGAGACCCACTGCTCATTCATGGTGCCCAATTCCAGGCTGTGGACACAGGGCAGGGTAAGGTAATAGTGTCCTTAAGGCTAAAGCTTCCCTGGGTCCAGCAATTAAACATCAGGTCTTGTGCATGGGTTGGCAAGGGCCACCATCTGGCTGACCAGCCAGTGATCTCTACGTGATCCCCGAACAGTGGTCTTGACTGCTCCTTGGCCTCTCCTGGACCCTGAGCGGCCATCTTGCCTCTCACCAGTATTCCTGTGCAGGATGCGGGCTTCTGATGCCTCCACTGTTGGTTACTACCCTCCATCCATTTCCCACCTTCCAAAGTTTGATGTCACCTCATCTTGTCCCCTATGATTTTTTCACCATGTTGTTTAATCCCTTTACTGTTATTTTGGTAGAGTTTGAGGAGCAGAGATAAAGACAGGCTTAGCTACCAATACCCACCCCCCCATCTGCCATAGTTAAGCTGTTTTTACCCTACTATCCTCCAATATTTCATCATGAAAGTTTCCAACAAACAGAAAATTTGGAACAGTACAATGAACACCCACATACTCTCACTTTTCTCTATGGATGAACGATGGGACTTCTGTCAATGAACGAGAGATTCTAGAAGCCAAGTTCTCCAAATGATGATAACCTGACACTTAGGGGCTTACAATATGTACCACAGTCTGTGCCCTGCTTCCCCCAAAGCCTCTGTGTGGGGAAGGGTTTTCTCAAGTCCTGGACGTCAGGGACTGCAAACTCAGGCCAGGAACAGTCCTGGGACTCAGCAGTGGACCTGCTCAGCTGGTTCTCATGGCACCTACCAAAAAAGGCCTTGGAGTTTTACTTTAAAGCCGCTGAGTCACTGCACATAGACTGCCCTCTGGGAGGTATTAACGGGCTGTCCCTGGGCCCCTGCTCTGGGAACAGTCCCTTCTCGGCCGTTGGCAGTATGAGTCATCCTAGCCATCAGGTACTCATGAGAAAGGAAGATACCTACAACACCAGAGCTTAATCAATTCCTCAAGTGGCTCTCCGGGACTGAAATTACTCAAAGGCATATTTACTGAAACTTTACTTGTTTCGTAGAGCTCTAGGCTCCTCCCTAGTTGTAGAAAGCAACTCCACCCACTTTGAAAGACTTAAAAAGGGCCTTTACCCTCATCCCAAAACACCTGGGCACTGCCAAAATTATTCCCAGATGTCTTGAGTGGGGCACCCAGGTCAAGGTCTGAAACATGCCACAAGCTCAGATGGGTCTCCGGATGGACAGCAAATGTGACCCAGAGTGGCCTGGGAAGCCTTCAAAACACAGACCCCGGGCCCTACCCAAGACCCATTTACCAGAATCAAAAAAGTGGACCTGAGACTCTACACTGTTCCAAAGTTCCCTACCTGAACCTAAACTTGGCTTTAGGACTCACTGGCTTGTCTTGTTCATTCTTTTTAGTGAAGGACTTTGTTCTTCAGAGTCCTTTTAGTAACATTCCCATATAACAAAATCTACACCCCAAAAACCCGTGTTGGTGATTCTGATGCTCAGCCAGGCTAGAGAACCACTGCCCATTAACTGTCTTCCAAAAAGAAGCTTCCCGTGCCCCTAAATCCCAGCCTTTGGAGGACCATCTCTCAAAATACCCAGGGCCTTCACGCTCTCAACACCACGTTGTAAGTGAGTGGCAGCTGGGGTTTAGCACTAGCTGATCTCTTGATTTGATGCCCCTTATAAAGCATTAACAACATTAGTTCTTTTCTCTCCCTCAAGTGCCTGAAACTCCAGTACAAAAACAGTATGTGGCCTGAGGTGTTGACGGGCAGCAATGCCAGGACATCACTGCTGCCGCAAAGCTGCATTCTGGGCTGAAGGAGTGGGAGCTGGGGTGCTCTCACGCTGGAGGTGAGGGCAGTCATGCCTCCCCTTCCACCAGCATCCTTTCAGACACTGGACATGACTTCTAGACCATCTGTGTGGGCACTTCCTGCCACTGCAGTCACAAAGCAGAGCACTTCTAGTCAGAGATCATGGAGTCACTATAATCTTGTCACCTTTGTAGTGGGCTATCACTGCCACAAAGCCCTGTCTGGAAGCCCCCACATCAAGACCAGCAGATGCAGAAGGTACTTTCTAAAGCCTCAGGCCAGGGGCACCTGGGTGGCTCAGTCAGTTAAACCTCAGACTTCAGCTCAGGTCATGATTCACAGTTCCTGAGTTCAAACCCCACATCAGACTCTGTGCTAGCTGCAGGGAGCCTGCTTGGGATTCTCTCTCTTTCTCTCTGTGCCTGTCCCCTACTCACCAGCGTGTGCACACTCTCCGAAATAAACTTAAAAAAAAAAAAATTACAAAAATAAATAGATAAAGCCTAGGGCCAGTCACACCACCAGGAAGGTACTCGCTGTGGTTCACCCATGGAGAAACCTCACATCTGTGAAATCCAGTGTCACACAGAACTCCTTATCACACACTGCTCCCCAGCTCGGGCACAAGCCAGGCACGTAGAAACCACCCAGAAAAGCTGGGGTTGCAAAGAAAAAAAAAAAAAGGGGGGGGGGGGTGGAGGGGAGAAAAAAAGAAACAGCATCTCAGCTAACTGCTCACTTAAGTCCTTGGGTAAACCCAAGACTCACGTTCGGGGAAAGTGCAGACTGCCCTTTGTGGGAAGAACTATCTGAAGTGGACAGGCCAGCCCTGCAGCTGAGCCTCTTGGGATTATCCCAACCACACACTCACTGCTTCCAATTCACACCAGTGGAAAGCTCAAGAATTTGTCAGGGATTTCAACTGAGTGACCTGGGGTGCAGCACATGGCAAAGGTCAAGGTGAGCCAACAGATGCTCACCAGTATCAAGGGCACAGCAGTGACAACTCCTCTACAGTGTCCCAGGGGCAAGCCACCAGACAGCCACCCACTAGTTCTCGAAAAGCTGCTGTCAAAGGACAAAGACAGCCACTTACCCAGAGGGCTGAGGGCAGCTGCCACACTCTCCCCTACGTTCTTAAGGAAATTCACGCTGGGGTCCTCCGATGGGCCAGAAGCTTTGATTTGCAAAAAACAAGGATGTTTAATTCAAAGCATGTTTCTCAGTAACTTGAACACCTGTTGCAATCCTATCAAGTTCATTATGGGTCCCCTCTATCCCCAGGGGCCTTGTCCTGGCAGCCCTCCCTCACTCTCTCCCACTCTCGGCCCCTTTGTGACCCTGGTCCTCAGAAACCTGTGGGGGATTCAGTACACGCAGTAGAAAAAATGGACCACGTTCTAGCTCAAACCACATCAAAAATCAAACAAACATCCCCATCTTTGTTCCAAAGGATGAGGTAAATTGAAGGACAGTTAATAAAATCAGAATAAAACCAAAATCCAAAAATCTAGAACACAAGCCACATGTAAGTTAACTTTGTGATTGTGTTTAAGAAGCCTTGAGTGTGGGTGGGTACCTGGGTGCCTCACCTGGTTGAGTGTTTGACTCTTGGTTGGTTTTGGCTCAGGTCATGAACTCATGACCCATAGGATCAAGCCCCACGTCAGGCTCTGCGCTGCCAGTGCGGAGCTTACTTGGGACTCTCTGCCCCTCCCCTGCTCTCTCTCAAAATAAGCCAAACATTTAAAAAAAAAAAAAAAAGAGAAAAAAATAAAAAAAGACTTGAGCAGAGGCACCTGGATAGCTCAGTCAGTTCAGCATGCGACTCTTGATCTCAGGGTCGAGTTCAAGCTGCATGTTGGGTGTAGACCTTACTTTAAAAAAAAAAAAAAAAAAAGGGGGGGGCGGTGGGGGTGCTCAGTCACTTAAGCATCAGACTCTTACTTTTCAGCTCAGGTCATGATCTCAGCTTTGTGGGACTGAGCCCCACATCAAGCTCTGCACCAACAGTGTGGATCCCACCCCGTCTACCCCTCCCCAGCTCATGCTCTGTCTCTCAAAATAAATATATAAACTTTAAGTAAGTAAATAAATAAATAAATAAAAGCCTTGAGCAGATTTAGCTGATTTTGCTGGCAGCCAACACAAAAGCAGCAGCGGGCATATCACAGGTGTGGGAGCTCTCAGGGCCTCCCTGCCTATAGGTGAGGGCCACCTCAGAAGGGCAGCATTGTGAGGCAGAAGCTGGGGGAAGATTACAGCTGATCACGCCTGGGCCGTGGCTAGATTCAGTGCAGGTGAGTTAGTGGCCTTGGGCACTTAGGTGCCTCAGTTTTCCAGCTATGAAATGAAGACAATGTCCCCCCACTTTGCAGGGTTTTGTTAGGATCAAATGCCGTGAATAGCTGTGAAGTGCCTGCCGGGCCACAGGCCCAGCAGCAGACTCGGGACTTGGGGAAGGCCCTCCGGCTCCACCAGGCCTGCCATCTCACCCTTCAGAAGCCGGCAGACTCAAGCCTCACCTGACTCCGCCGCAGGGCTGGGGCGGGCATCCCCTGCACGAGGGGGACGTGGGCTCCAATTCCCCGGTGGGCCCATCTCCCAGCCGGGCCACCCAAAGTGCCCATGTTTCAGTTTCCGGAGCCAGCGGCTATGTGAGAAGCCCTGACGAGGAGCAAGCAGAGGGGTGGCACAACACCATGTCAGGGGACTCCCTCCGCCCCAGGCCCACTGCAGGCCCACCCCAGCCCTCAGGGAAGCCCTACTCACCTCGGAGAAGGGCCCAAAGGTGGTGGGGAAGACAAGCTTGTTGTGCTCTCTGTGCAAGCCCTTCCCCTCACAGGCAGCACACAAGTCATAGTCCGGGCAGACGCTGCATTTGTAGCGGGTCCCCACCACCGGCCCATTGCAACCATCACAGATCACGTTGGGGTGCACCATGCTGCGGGGTGCCTCCTGAGCACACGGGGGGCGGTGGTCCCGCCGGCACTCCTTCTTCTCTGCAGGAAGGACAGAGATCCAAGAGGTGGGACCCCAGAAGTCTCCCATTCATCACCACCATAGGGCTTTCAGTTAGCAGGCCCCAGCCCTACTCTCCAGAGTCCCTGCAGAACTCAGCTGTTCAAGTGACAATAACAAAGGGACCTGAGAAACTGCCAGGAGGTTCTTGGTCCCTGTGCTGGTTACCCAGACGAGCGAGAAGTGGCAGGGAGCTGTGTCTACACAGCTTTGGCCTTGCCCCATATTACAATAAACCCCACAGCACCCCCAAAGCTGTCCCAGCCCAAGGCACTTGGTCTGGGCATAATCAAGAGTGAACCCAGAGATCCTCAGGCCCCACCCCATGCGGTGGACAGACTCCTTTCTCGGGCCAAGCACAGTGATGATTAAGTCTCGGTTTCAACCCACAGGTTCTTTCCCCCTCCCACTCTGAAGGGATTTCTCAAAAACCTCAAGCTGGCCTTACTTAGAAGAAGCACCCAGCTTCAGACCTTTACCTTTAATGTAAATACGGAAGATGTCATCCTTCACATAGGACATTGCCATGGTCAGCTCCTCGTCGCTGGAAAAGGCAACCAAGTCTCCATCCTCATCTAGATTGTTTAAAAGACAGCACGTGAGCACCCAGGGCTTCTCAGCCCAACACAAGCTGCTCAGAGGGGCTGAGGTCAACCCTAAAGGGGCACCTGCAGGCCTAGAAACTGAGGCACACCTGTGTGAGCCAGGGGCCATCAGGGCTGAGGCCAGAGGTCAGAATGCCCTTTCACTCCCCACTGCCTGGAAGGTAAGCACCCCAACATGGGCCGTGGACGCCCACGGGAGACAGAGCATGTGACAGCCGGCCACCTTTAAGCCAGCTGTCCTGTAAACAGGTGCTGCCTCGGTCCACTTCCGACCACGCTTTAGACCCATCTTCAACTGCAGGAGATCCACACCTGTGATGGGTTCCTAGGGGCCCAGCCCTTCCAAAGGCCTTGGACCTCCTGTGGTTTAGGTCTGCCTACTTCCTGCTCCAATGAAGCTAAAGTATCTGTATGTACTCTTGCATTTTTAGACTTAGATTTAGCTAATGGTGTTCAAGTCCCACCACGTAGGCCAAACCACACAGTACATTACACCATGCAGACTGGGCCAGGTCTGTGGGCCACCACAGATAAAAAGTCCACCACAAGAACAGGGGCAGGATATCATAAGGTGATTAACCAAAATATCCATCAACTAATGAATGCATAAACAAAATGTGGTATGTCTGTAAAATGGGAGACTATTCATCACAAAAAGGAATTAAGTACTGAACTATGCTACAGCACATGTAAACCTCGAAAATGTTATGCTAAGAAGCCAGTCACCAAAGAATACATAATTCTCAGATTCCATGTACAGATTTATGTGAAATGTCCAGAATAAGGACGTCCATACAGAAAAAGATCAGTGGTTGCTTAGGGGTGAGGAGAACAGGAAGAGAGCCAAAGGGTACACTTTCTTTGTAATGTGATGAAAAGGTTCTGAAAACTGTGATGATAGTTGCACAAGTCGCTCAAAACTGTGCACGTTAACAGTGGGTGAATTGTAAGTGAATTACAGCTCAATAAAGTCATCACAAAACAAAACAAAACAATCCAGAAGCGGGCAGACCAGCTGGCAGCACTCCTAAGGGAGGTCCCGGCGCTGCCCCTCCCCAGGGGCCGGCCTTGGCTGCCCGCCTCCCTCCCAGCCACAACCACTTCCCCACCCCACCCACCAGCAGCCACCAGTCACACCAGCGCAGCAAGAAACTGAGCTGGTTCCCGGGCTTCTGTCCCTCCACCGACGCTTCTGAAGAATGTTTTGCTTTTGGCCTTCTGTCCACTGCCAGGGGGACAGTGTGCGCACTCGTCAGGCAGGCAGCCCTGCCTGAGCCCTCGCACCCCCGCGCTCGTTCTCCCGTCTCACTTCTGCCCCCGGCCGGCCCTTCCCGGGCCCTATCTGAACACCCACCCGGCCCTAGCCAGCCCAGATTCGGCAGCCACAGGATGTCAGCGTAACCTGAGTGCCCGCCGGGAACCGGCTAGGACGCCCCCACGCGCCCTTGCCAAGATCTGCGACGTCACTGCAGGGGGAGGGGCGGCGCCCTGCGCCCCCGGGCCTGAAACCCACCGAGAGAGCCTTGCAGCACCCGGCCCAGAAGTGCGCCCGAGGCCGACTCGACGCCCACCCAGACAGCGGTCAGAGCAGACCCCGGCAGGCTCCTCCAGGCCGGACGAGAAGGGCCAGCCACCCCGCCCCGCACGGCAAGCCTGCGTCACGGCCCCGAGCAGCTGCCCGAGGGCGCCCGGCCCGCTCACCGCGATAGTGCGTCTGGAAGCCTCCGGGCCGCAGCGCGGGGAACAGGGCGGCCACCCGGCTCAGCAGCCGTTCGCAGGGTCCGGGCCCAGCCGCGACCTCCGCCTCGGCCTCCGCCTCGGCCTCCGCCTCCGCCTCGGGTTCTGGGCTGAAGCAGAAGCTGAAGCGGCGGATCTCACGGGCCGCGTCCTCCTTGCCCAGAAGGTAGGCCTTGACGGTGAGCGACGCCATCACTGCTTGTTGGTGAGGAGGAAGCGAGCTGGGCCGCAGCGGCAAAGAGCGCTCGGCTTTTGTAGAGAATGCGGGAAGCCCCGCCCAGGACGGCCTCCTGGGGGCGGGGACTCGGCAGCCCGCTCCGCCCCCCAGGCGAGCGCGAGCCGCCCTGCATAGGCCTCCAGCGCGCTCCCCCCTCTTCTCCCGCGTCCCCAAGTGTTCCCTCACAGTCTCCGGTACTCCCGTATTGCCGACACGTCTCCTCATGTCCTTAGCGCACCCCAAGAGACCGGCCTAGGACTCCGACATCTAGGCCGGGACCCCGTCATCCTCACCTGAGGGGAGGCACCCCGAAGGGGTCCCGCCCCAAAGCCCTCCCAGGCTTGGGCCGGGCCGTGACTCAGCAAAGCAGAACGGAGGCCGCCGGGGATACCCAGCGCAGCGGGAGGGGGCCCACAGAGGCCGGAAGCCCCAGGCCAGAACAAACTAGTCCCCTAGGTGCTGTCCCGAGTCTGCATTCTTCACATCCTCCCGAAGCACTCGGCTTCCCGGGTGGCAGCCCGCTCCACCGCCCCCAGCATCCCCTATGATGGCCCCTTACTGGCATGAGGGACATACCCCCAGCTCAGGCCTGAGGATCAGGGAGCTCCCAGTATAATAGAGGGTAAGGTTGAGCCCAGAGTCTCCTCACGCTCACCTGGCCGGAGGGCCAGCCAAGGCTTCCTGGAGCCTCGGTAGTCATTACGGGTTCACTGCAGCCCAGGAGCTCCCCATGGGCAGCCAGGCACCCACCTGTCAGCGCAGAGCTCGGTTCAGCAGGTGGTGCCCCAACGGCCTGTGTGGTCTCAGGCCTGTGGGTCTCACGGGCACCCCAGGGGTCAGACCAACAGCCCTCCAGCTAGTAACCAAGAAACACTGCTTCATGTGACAAAATCCACCTGTTCACAAGGTCTGGAGGAAGTTGGGGGGGGGGGGTCTTGGAAGGAGGTGGGCAGGAAGGGTATATCATCCAATGTCATCTCCCAGGTCGGGTCCTGTGAGAAGTCAGACCTGCTGAGTCAAAATCCTGTCCTCTCATGGTGTGGTTTGTGGGAGCAGGTAAAACCTCAAGGGATGGGAAACCCAGAAGGGAAGGGTGGGTGGATTTGGCTCAGATGTGAAGGCAGTTTGCCCCTGGAAGCAGAGCAGGGACCTGTCCACAGGTGTGCCAGGTCCTCCCCAGGGGTTCCAGACTAGGCAAGTCTTCACACCCCCGCCCAGGCCAAAGAAGCCCTTTTTGAGAGGATATACCCTCTCAGACCCCTTCCTGCATCCCTATTGGGAGCCTGGGAAACTGACCCAATGCCCAGTGCCCCGCAGACAGGGTCAGGGGGTGCCGGGCAGAAGCTGCAGGGCCCACAGGTGTCCATGGGGGTGACTCAGCAGCCTGGGAGCCTGGCAGCCCAGAACAGGCTGAGCCAAGAGCCCAGCGTCCCACCTCCCCCCAGGTTTCAGCAGCCTCATCTGAATCAGTGGGAGCACAGAAGGAAAGCCCTTCAGGAAGGGCTCAAGGTGCGGCCCCTGTCCAAACAAGCAGCGGAAACAGACGCTGCCAGCAGAACCTCCTTTGCTTTCTCCTCTGTTCAGCCCCATTTGGGACCATGGTTTGAGAGGAGGGATGAGGAGTTTAGGTGAAAAGGGGGTGGCAGGGAATGGGGCCCAGGGAAACCAACCTGGAGCCCCGCCCCCCCCTCCCAGCTCTAGAGAGTCCCAGCTGTGACCTTCCCAGGATGCCCTACTGTTGAACATGGCCCTTGCCCTGCCCTCCCCCAAGGCCAGTGAGAAGTAAACAAGGCGGCAGCTGGGGAACCCCCTGGCAGGGCCCTCTCGCCTGCCGGGTGAGGTCAGGTGGTCTGGCCAGCAGTGAGTCAGCGTCCCATGACTACCGTCATAACAGGGGGATCCCCGCCCCGCTGCCACCTATCTCAGCAACATTTTAACAAGCAGCCAGGCAGCAGGGGTGGGGGGCAGGACAGAGCCATGAGAGCTCAGAGAGGCCAGGGTGGCAGGGAGCTGGCAGCGTGGAGACCAGAGCCAACCAGAAGGGGTCCAATGCCCCTTTCTGACATCCGTTGTCTTTCCCCTTCTTGGGTGTCAGGGACCTCCCCTATGCCCCACTTGCACCTGAGCCAGAAGACCCACTATCTACTGGGCCTGCCATCTTTGGGCATATGACAAGCCTCTCAGTTTCCCCATCTTTGAAATGGGGCTAGAATGGGGCCGCTCCCAGGCAATGCCCCTAGGCTTTGCTAGCTGTTGTTTGGCTGCCTTTGGGGGCGTCCACTGGGCGTAGGGATGTCAGGAAGGAGACTACAGTCGGGGTTAAGGTGAAAGTGTGGGGAGCACGGAAGAGACCTGGGTCAGGTTTTCTGGGGGACGAGCAGGAGTGGCTGGGAGGTTATCTGGTTTAGTTTATTGCTGTCTGGGATGTTGTAACCACCTCAATTCCGCCCTTCTATTCCTCCCCCTTAAAGAAGTAACCCCATCCCTTGACAATGGTTTTCTGAAGTTCCCTGTATTTTCTTTGGGATGTGGAGCCAAGCTTATAGGTGGATGCTGGGGCAACCAGAGACAAGGCCACCGCAGGACTCAGGCCAGGCTGCTGTAGGTCACCTCAAGGAAACCAGGATCACAGGGGATCAGGCCCCTCCAGAACCCAGTACTGGGTCCAGGGACTGAGTTTGTCCATGGAGGAACAGAGTGGTTCGTGGGTGGGAGTCCCACACTGAGCTCCACTGTTCTCCCTCACAAGGGAGAGACACACCCTTGGTTCCTAACCATGCTAACTCATTCCACCTGGTGACTTTCCTCTGGCTCCTTCCTGCCCCTACCTGGAACCCTCCCTCCCTCCTCTTGCAACCCAACCTCTCCATAATTGTCACCTCCTCCATGAGGCCTTTCCTGAGCAACCCCTTGGGAAAATCCCCAGACACTGAATATTACCTGCATTTAACCCTTCCTGCAAAAGTGCATGGCCCAACCAAGAGTGTAGGGGCAGGTGGGGGCACCATGACAGGGTGAGGGTGGGGTGGGTCTGGGAGTGTTTCTAAAGAAAAAGGGCTCAAGGTAAGTGTCATCAGGGAAATGGAATAATGCCACAGAGAGTCACGGTTGGGAGAGTTAGGTAATGTTAAGTTGCCTAACTTAGCACCTGGGAGCACATGGCTGCTGGAGGATAGGAGCAGTGGTTCTGGGCTCAGCCGCCTGCCCAGCATTCCCCGGGGGGGCGGGACACTTGGGTCCTGAAGGGAGCATTGAGGGTCACCCTCCACGTCTGTCAGAGCCGCTCATGGGTGGTGAGCTCTGGAGACAGCTCTCACCAAAACTGAATGAGAAAAAGAAGGCGGCCCACCGCCTAATTCAGGTCATGTGTGTAAAAGACATACCAGAAAGCTCGGTGCCCAAGTTGGGCAGAAACACTAAGCCCCATGGGTGGCACCAGAGACCTCTCTGGCTGAGACCCCAGTCCCACATGCCTGGCAGGGAAGGAACATGCAGCCAGAGCTCAGGCCAAGGTGGGGGGTCCCCAGAGGGAGCTGCAGACTGCCCCTGGGTGGAGGCTGGACCCAACCTCATCCTCACCCCACCCTGGTGGTGCCCTCTGGCCAGCCCTTTCTCAAGTATGGGTCCCTGGGCCCCTAGCACTGAGCAGGTTCTTGCCCCACAGACATGCCAGCAGGGGCACTGGTTCCCCCCATCCCTGCAGCAACAGGGAGAGCACACCCACTTCACCCAGCAGATCCTGTGGTCTGATATAGGTGACTGCAGTTCCCCTCAGGCTGTTCATTAAATGGAACCTGCCAGGATGGAGGCTCAGACGAGGGTCATGGCTGGGATCCAATGGCACCACCCCTCACAGGACTCTCCCATCCTTGGTCCAGACCTACCCCTGGAGTGAGCACTGTTGGGGGCCCCTAGAGGACCATCCTGACAGCGGATGGTTCTAGAATCAACGGAGAAACCAAGAGGTGTAGGGGAGGGGGCCATGATGAGACAGAGGGCTGTGACAAGACCACGTACCCTTGCAGACGATGACTGAGATGGGAGCTATGTTTTCTGAAAAGGGGCAGGAGTTTGGGGTCATTGGCTCAGGGCCCTACTTGCCCCTCCCCCAAGTCCTATCAACAACCTTCTAGAAAAGTTAGGGGTGCCTGGGTGGCTCAGTCGGTTAAGCATCCAACTTCAGCTCAGGTCATGGTCTCATGGTTTGTGAGTTTAAGCCCCACATGGAGCCCCATGCTGGCAGTGCAGAGCCTGCTTGGGATTCTCTCTCTCCTCTCTCTCTGCCCCTTCCCCACTTGCAGGCACTCATGCTGTCTCTTGTGTGCATGCTCTCTCTCAAATAAATTAGAGGGGAAAAAAACCCTTCTGGAAATTTATTGGGCTTTCTTGTGCTCCAAAGTCCCAGTGCCCTGACAGCCCTCACCTCCAGGTCTGCACCCCCTTTCCCTGCCCCTCCTCTCCTCTTGGTCCAAGGGTACTTACCCCATTGCCCTGGGCCACACATGCCCTGAGCCAGAACTCCCCTCTTTCTGGCAGGCCTGGCTGGCTGCGGGCACCCCTTTCACTCTGCCCGTGTCTCCGTGCCTGTCATGTAGGGGAGCTCAGGTACTGTTTGTGGGGTGCGTGGGGGTGGTGTGAGTGCTGGACATACTCCAACATCGCTGTAACCGTGACGCTAGGGAGCAGGTATGGCACAGGGTCCTCCTTGGAATAGCACTGGCTCACTGTGTAAAGGGGTCCCAGGGAGCCCCCTCCTGTGGGGGCCCAGGCAAAGACTCTGCAACTGCCTTGCCTAGCTGCCAGGTTCCAGCTGGCCCACAGACCACGGGGTGGGAGATGCTCCAGGTTTCCACATGTGACCAGATGAGAAGACAAGAGAATGGGGTCCCTGGAGCCCTGGTGGCTGGGGCTGGATCCTGGGCACCCAACTGTCCGTGGAGCCCAGAAGTTACCGTCTGGCAGGCCCTGAGCTAAGGAGAGGTCCTACAGGAGGCCATGCCCAAGTTGGCTTGCTCTCTGACGTGGTTAAAAGCATGTCAGGCAGGAAGAATTCAGTAGGGCATTTTCACAGCTACCTAACATGGGCATAGCCCCCACCCCCGTACTGGGCTGTAGGGACCCACACTCCTTCACTCTCCAGGTCTGCAGTTCTGGAGGAGGGGCTCAAGGTCCCCTTGACTAGAGAGTTCCAGTAAGAGAAGGAAGGTTACAGCCCTCACTCCTGCATTTTACATGCAACCCCTATTCCAGTCTCCATGCTCAATTTCCATCCGTTTTCTGGATGGAAATTTTCCTTTAAGGATTCATTTCTCCCCAGCATTGAGGGTAGGGTACATGAGCCACGTTTGGCCAAACAGAGCATTGTAGCCCCCTGGGTCAGGGCTGGGCATGGAACCCAAGCTCAGTGCTGACCCTGAGCAGGAGATGAAGGCCTGATCTCAGCATCTGGGCTTCTAGGTCCCACCAGGCCTGATGCTGGATCACAAAATGGCTTAAGCCAGTTGATTTGGATCTCTGTCAGTTGTAAACAAGAGTCCTAAACCATCACACCTTATGCCTGCCCCAGGGTTCCCAACGGCAATAACACTCACCTCAATGCAGGCCAGCAACCTGGGGGTCAGCTGTGACCACACCAATGCCCTCAAACCACCCGTAGTTCCTGTCAGTTGTGTGTCCCGATAATAACAGTAAAAATATCCACATAGTACTTCTCTTATGCCAGGAAGCATTCTAAATATTTTATATATATTAACTCACCTGCTCCCTTGAGGTACCTCATGTGATCATTTCTGGCCAAGGATGTGAGAGAAGAGCCATGTATCATTTACAGGCCGGAGCATTTATTTATTTGCCAATGCCAGAGCTTCTAGAGCACTCTCCCGGTCATGAAAACCTATAACGTTCAGGTGGTTACCCCTGAAGCCTGGGCAGGAACTACCATGAGCCAAGTTCCCAGAGGACCTTTGATAGATATATAGTTTTGAGAAATATACCTTCATTAAAGCATTAAAATTTGGGGTGATTAAGCCTATCCTATTATCCCATTTTACACCCCAGGGAAATAGGCACAGAAAAGGTTAAGTAACTTGCCCAAAGTCACACAGCTTGTGATGGGGTTTTGGAGTGGTTGGGGTTCAGAGTTGACGGTGCAGAAAGAATTCTTGAAGGCATCTTTGGTGAAAAAAAGGTGATTTTATTAAAGCACAGGGACAGGACCCATGGGCAGAAAGAGCTGGGGTTGTGCAGAGTGACTGGTACTGTGGAGTTGGGAGAGGTAAAGTCAAGAGGAAGTTTTTTTTTTTAGGTTTATTTTTGAGAGAGAGAGAGAGAGAGAGAGAGAGAGAACATGAGTGGGGGAGAAGCAGAGAGAGAGGGAGACAGAATCTGAAGCAGGCTCCAGGCTCCAGACTCCGAGCTGTCAGCACAGAGCCCAACACAGGGCTCGAACCCACAAACCATAAGATCATGACCTGAGCCGAAGTCAGACACTTAACCAACTAACCCAGCCAGGTGCCCTAAGAGGAAGTTTCTTAAAGGGATTTCCGTATGCTAAAGAAGACTCACAGATTACTGGAGGCCTAGCTATTGACAAGCTAAAGCTGTTTTATCCTCTAGCAAAGCATTATCATTAAGACAGTACGGAGCTCTGGGGCGCTTGGGTGGCTCAGTTGGGCGGGCGTCTGACTTTGTGTCAGGTCATGATCTCACTGTTTGTGAGTTCTGAGTTCGAGCCCCTCATGGGGCTTTGTGCTGACAGCTCAGAGCCTGGATCCTGTTTCAGATTCTGTGTCTCCCTCTCTCTCTGCCCCTACCCCGCTCAAGCTCAGTCTCTGTCTCTCTCAAAAATAGACAAACATTAAAAAAAAAAAAAAGACGGTAGGGAGTTCCTAGAGATTAGGCTATTGATAAGATTGCCCTTTTCTTGTAATATTACTAAGATGTTTGTAAATGATGGAGACTATCACTTTAACCATTTGTTTTCTGTCCTTCCCTTTATTCTTGGGCAGCCAGGAGCTCCTGAGGATTATCACACATATTCCACAGGGGCCAGGGCGGGGGGCGGGGGGGGGGTGGCGGGGGTGCTCTAGCTTGTGCTTGGCCCCCAGCTTGCCTTATGGTCCCTAATCAACCTGTGTGTCACACAGTGGTACAGCCAGGATTATGAACCTGGGCAGGCTGTGTCTCTAGTCCGTGCTCTTGACCTCAACAATACATAATTTCCTAAAGGTTGTTCTGACCTATCTACTTCTCTTCATCTCCAACTCCCTGTCCGTCTTTCCAGACCATCTCTCCCCCAGATGGTGACGTCTAAGCAGAATGGAAAACTCCTCTACCCTTTGAGGTTCAGTAACTAGGGCCTGTGAATTAAACTGACAAAAAGAAATTTAAAAAAAATAATAAACTGACAAGAAACAGATTAGCAAGAAAAAAGATTTTTGTTAGAGTACTAGGCAGTTAGAATTTGGGGGCTTATATACCAATTTAATACGGGAAGCAGAGAGGAGCATGTACTTACAAGGAAAACAAATGACTTTTAGGAAAGATAAATGGGTCCTCAGGAGAATAGATGAGAGGTATTGATGATGGTTTTGAGACAATGGGTTTATCAGGTGATAAAAGCCAATCCCTCCCCGGGTGCTCCCAGGGAGGGGATTTAGGACAATTGAGATATATTAGGAGGCCTTGTTGTTAGACAGATAAAGGAGTTCAAGGGAAAGCGTATTTTCAAATGCTCTCACCTCAAAATAATTTTCATACCACAGTGGTGTATTCTGGACTCCTTCACCTACAACAGCTCCTGGCTCATCTCCCTGCTTTCTTTGTTACTCTCTCCAGTCCTTTCTCTCTGCCTGTGGTAGGTGATCAGTTCAAAATGTAGAGACCTTTGTATAGGCTGACCCACCTGGCCATCTTTGCTGAGGCAACTCCTCCTCCTCCCCTGGGTCATACTGCTAACTCCATTTTCCCAGGAAGGCCCACTGTGTTTGGACAAGCTAATTTCCCCTATTGTAAGCTTTCAGAGCCCCATGGACTTTACCTTTCCAGCAGTGGGTGAAGTGGCCAGGGACAGGGCAGGGCAGGGACCAGGTAGATGTCAACGCACATGTGTCTGTGTTGCTAGTGACTCAAGCATGTCTAGCACATGGTGGGCACTCAGAACATTTGTTACGAATGAATATGGAAATGAGGCATCCAAGGAAAGAAGGGCCAGCTGAGGGGTGAGGTGAGGCTTACGGCAGGACTTCCAAACTCTCCTGTGTGGAGAGACCCTTAGCATCTGGAGAAGGCAAAGGATCTCTTAGAACCATGTTTTGAAATCCTTAAAATAAAGTATGTTGTGATGAGGGACCATAAGGCAAGCTGAGGGCCAAGCACAAACTAGCACAGCCCAGATGGGACATATGTGATATTCCTCAGGCACTCCTGGCTTCCCAAAAACAAAGGAAAGGACTGAAAACAAATAGTTAAACTGATAAGAGTCTCCATCAGTTTACAAACATCTTAGTAATATTACCAGAAAAGGGCAATCTTATCAATAGCCTAATCTCCAGGAACTCCCTACCATCTTAATGTTAATGCTCTGTTAGAGGGAAAAACAGCCTGAGTTTGATAATTACTAGGCCTCCAGTAATCTATAAATCCTCTTTAGCATATGAAAATCACTTTAAGAAATTTCCTCTTGACTTTACCTCCCCCAACTCCACAGTATATAAGCAGTCACTCTCCACAACCCCAGTGCAGCTCTTCCTGCCCACATGTCCTGTCCCTGTGCCTTAATAAAATCATCTTTTTGTACCAAAGCCCTCTTCAAGAATTCTTTCTTGGTCATCAGCTCTGAACCCCACTATTACCCCAAAACCCTATCATATTGCATTGCAAAAGGAGTACTAATATTGAAATATAAATACCAAAATATAAAAACACAAATTTGTGGGGCACTTTGCTGGCTCAGTCCATAGAGCATACAACTCTTGAGCTCAGGGTCCTGAGTTCAAGTCCCATGTTGGGCATGGAACCTACTTTAAACACACACATACACACACACACACACACAAATTTATGATACAGAAACACCTGTGTTTTGTTTTGTTTTTTAAGTAAGCTCTATGCCCAGTGTGGGGCTTGAACTCAGGACCCTGAGCTCAAGAGTCACATGCTCTACGGACTGAGCCAGGCACCCCACCTATGATTCTTTATTAACTCATTAAAGTATAAGATACAGAGGCAGGATTAATAAATACCAGAAACACCAAGTAGTAGTGTGTGACCACTATTTGGAGGTGTCTGCAATGCCTGTAATATGAAAATCCCTGTGATTTCTGTGTGACGGTCACAAGTACTGCTAATCCTGCTGACTCTGCATCCTCCATTCATAATTGAAGGAAATGCCAAGTTTCAGTTACAGATTAGTGAAAATAAAGATGGATTTTTTTTTTTCCTTTCTCATCTTAACTCTTAGACCTCCCCAAATCTGGGAGCCTGGACCACAGGTTAAGAAGCCCAGTAAAGGAGGCGCCTGGGTGGCTCAGTCGGTTAAGGATCTGACTTTGGCTGGGGTCGTGGTCTCATGGCTCATTTTGTGAGGTCAAGCACCACATCAGCACGGAGCCCGCTTGGGATCCTCTGTCTCTGTCTCTCTCTCTGTCTCTCTCTCTCTCTGCCCCTCCCCAGCTCATTCGTGGTGTCTCTCTCTCTCTCTCTCTCTCTCTCAAAAATATAAACATTAAAAGAAAAAGAAGCAGCAGCAGCCCGGTAAAGAAGGAAGGACCAGCCACCTCCGAGGGCTGTCCCAGAAAATCTCCAGGAAGGCAAAGTGGGCTGAGGGCATTTTCACTCTGTAGGAAGCAAGAACAAAGGAAGAAGGGCCCACAGCCTGGGGTCTGGGGAGAAAGCAGGACTTTTCCGTGCCCATCTGGCTCCATCCTCCCTCCTGGGTGGAGATCAGTTACTGTCCCCAGGCACAGGGGCTGAACCCTTGGGTGAGGGGATGCTGCTCCCTAGCCCTGGAGGTGCCTGGAGGGAGTCTGGCTGCAGGCGGTCCCTGAAGCACTAATCACTGCAAGGGCACAGAGAGCAGTGGACAACCCAGGGGAGTCCAGCAACTGCTGCCCCTGTTTCAAAGGACAAAGTTGGGAGTGCAGAAGCCACAGTGGGGGGCAGGCTAAAGTCCTCCCAGAGCTGGGACAGCAGGATCAGGCCCCTCTCCCCAGCAACAGTGGGCAGAATGAATGAACAAATGAATGCAGGGACTAATGAATTATGGAACAGTAGACCGGGGCGCCTGGGTGGCTCAGTCCATTAAGCGTTGGACTTTGGCTCAGATCACAATCTCACGGTTTGTGAGTTTGAGCCCAGCGTTGGGCTCTCTGCTGACAACACAGAGCCTGCTTTGGACCCTCGGTCTCCCTCTCTGACCCTCCCCTGCTGGTTCATTCTCTATCTCTCTAAAAAAAAAAAAAAAAAAAAAAAAAAATATATATATATATATATATATATATATATATATATATATGAACAGTGGGCCTCCCCTCACTGTGATGTCACTTCTGCAGGCCCCCGTTTATGTTGCCCCCTTAGGTTTCTGCTCTCTTTCCCTGAGCACCCCACACCCAGCTTTCCTTTGGGATGTCCTTTCTCTCCCTCAATGTAAATCCTAGCAGGACATTCGGGCGTGGTGGTGGGTGTGTGTCCCTGAGTGAGGGTGTGGCCCAGAGGACCCCCACCCCCACCCCCTGCCTCTGCCCCCGGGATTCTGATGGAGGCACAGAAAGGCAGCTTGGCTGGGGGGGTCTGGAAAGCCTGCCCTCAGTTTCCACAGCCTGGACTCCTATGGCTGCCCAACCCAGCCATCTGTTTGGGTGTGGTCCCTGCAGCCTATACCCCCTAGCCCCACCTCCCACTCCAGACCTCACACTTCCCAAAGTCAATCACCACCCTTCTCGACCATGGTGGCCCTAGGTAATCCTGTTTCTGACAGAGTCCCTGCAATTCCCAGGATCCTACCCCCATCCCAGGGCCTCCCTAATTCCTGTTCCTCCTCCCCAAAGCCGGAGTGTGGGTGGAAGGGGACTCAGATGAGCTTCCCAAACTTTAGTCACGTGGAAGGGGACTCAGATGAGCTTCCCAAACTTTAGTCACGGATGAGCCCTCTCCTTAATTTTTACTGGTTTAAGAATTTTCCTTAAATCAACTCCTTTTAAACCTAAAGACACATTTAAGGGTGCCTGGGTAGCTTAGTCGGCTAAACATGGGGCTTCAGCTCAGGTCATGATCTCATGGTTTGTGGGTTCAAGCCCTGCGATAGGCTCTGTGCTGACGGCTCAGAGCCTGGAGACTGCTTCAAATTCTGTGTCTCTCTCTCTCTCTCTCCCTTCCCCTCCCCCTGCTTATGCTCTGTCTCCCTCTGTCTCAAAAATAAACATTAAAAAAAAAAAAACTAAAGACACATTTAGAACAAGGTAAAACCCTTTGTATCACTGATCGTCCAAATGAAAAACCATTATTCCCTGCCACAAACAGAAGATGCCACAGGAACACAAAACCAGACCATTTCCTCCAGAAGATTCCAACAAGGCCTGGTGTCAGTTCATAAAGTTCATTACAAGCAGAGAGCAGTACCAACCTGTCAGCGTTGGAATCAGGCCCCAGGATGAAGTCCCACCTCAGCTACTGGCCCTGCCTCACCTGCTCCTGGCATAAATACCTCTACAGAGGCTAATGCCCAGACCCTACAATGCTCCCAGGAGCACGTCCTGCCCCAGGTGTGGACCTGGGCTGGAAGAGAAAGAGAAATCCCCAGTGACTTCCAGTCTGAAACCTGTCCCCTGCCAAAGCCTCTCCCATGGGGCGGGGCTCGCAGGCAATGCTGGAAACCAGGATTCTTAGGAATTGGACAAGGGTGCTCCCCAGATGTCTGCCCTGAACCTCAGTTGGACAAATCCCTTTATTGTTTGTACCCTCGCTGGTTTCACGGAGGGTGGGGAGGGGATAGGAGGGAGGGGCGGGGCAAAGAATTCAGGTGTAAGCGCTGGACCGTTAGGGGCCTCGGACAGCATCCCCCTACTGTTCCACCTGCCTCCCGCCCACCTTGGGAAGCCAGGCCCGCTCTGGACTGGTCACTGTGCCCAACACCCAAGCAACAGTGGCTCTTCCGCTCTTGAAAAACGCCCATTGTGCACACTCTGCGGAGCAGGAGCGCCTCTCTGGCCCCCAGCACGCCTTTATCCGGCTGACTACAGAAAGGTCCTGGAAGGCGAAGCGCCCGTGGGCGTCGGTGCAGGCAGCGGCCACTCAGGCCAGTCTCCCACCTCGAGGCAACACCAGCTCCAGCCACATCTTTCCCCCTCCCACCTCTTAGACCTGGGGGCGGGGCCTGAGGGTCCCCCGAATAAATGGGAGCGGGGTCGGATCTGAGGTGGGGAGGGTTCATAATGGAGAGATTACGAAGCAGGGGTCCGGGGCCCCCAGCGCGCCTCCACCACCGCCGCCCACCCGCACTGGCGAAGGCCCCAGCCTCGACCTACCCGTGGCGGCTCGAGGCCTGGGAGCGCAAGCCCACGCGGGGGCCACTGTCTCGAGCCGCGCGGGCGGGATCCCGGGCGCTAATACCCCACCCCGCCCCCTCGTGGTGCTGGTGGCGGCAGCGGGTGATGCGGCCCCTTTAAATCCGGGCCGCCCCGCCCTGCGCTGCCGACTCCGCGGCGGCCCCGGATCCAGGCCGGGCCGCGGCTCTCGCCGCCCAGCCTAGCCTAGTCCAGCCCGGCCCGGCCCAGCCGCCCAGCCGAAGCCGCCCGCGCCGCCAGCCCCGCGCCCCGAAGAAGCAGTCAGCGCTGCGCCCGGCCGGGTCCCCAGCGCCGCCCGCCCGCATCCCCGCCCGGCCCCGGGCCCCCAGCCCCTCCCCGCCCCGGGGCCGGGGCCCCCGCCGCCTCCCGGCCCCCGCGCCCCGGCCCCGGTTCCCCGGGCCATGCGGCCTCGGCCCCGCCGGCGCCCGCCGCGCACCCGAGGAGATGAGGCTCCGCAATGGCACCTTCCTGACGCTGCTGCTCTTCTGCCTGTGCGCCTTCCTCTCGCTCTCCTGGTACGCGGCGCTCAGCGGCCAGAAAGGTGAGCCCCCTCCCCCGCCGGGCCCCGCGCCGCGTCCCACACCTGGGCTCACCTGGGTGCTGGCCGCCGGAGCAGGGTCCGGCCAGTGGCCGCGGGAGGCGGCCGGAAGCCGACGCAGGCGCCCCTTCCCCGCCCGGGCGGCGCGGGAGGACGCCCCTCCCATCCTCGCCCCCACTTGTTTGCTGCCGGAATAGCGAAATTCTCCTCCGGCCTGGGCTGGGCCGCCGGGCCGAGCGGTCAGCGGATGCGCGGTGCGGCGCCCAGGACCCCAGACCGCTCTCCGGGAGTACAGTTACGCCGCTGCTAGGGCTGGTCGCTCCCACGGGCGAGCCGGGGACCTTGGAGTTTCTAGAGAGGGACAGGAACACAAGGTCAAGCGATGGCTGTGGCCGGGTGGTCCCCAAGGTACCCCTTCCAGGCACCTGGGTGGGAGCAGGTACGGTGTTCCTGAGACAGGTGTAAGGGGGCAGCCAGAAATGCAGGCGGCACCCTCCACCCCACACCACCTTTCCACCCCATCCCACTGTGGGGTCTGCTCCCTGGGGCCTCCACAGCTCTTCTCCATGACATCTGGCCCCAGGATTCCTCTGCAGGAACCTGGGTGCTGGGGAAGCCTTCCTGTGGCTGTCTGGCCCGTGGACAGCCTCATGAGTAGCCAGCCCAGCCCCGGCTACCTGTGAACTTATTTTGTGTGGTCTCATCCAACTTCCACCCCCCACCTGAAGTTTGTGCAGGCTGGCCAATCTATCACTGTGGCTCTCTGAGCTAGGTCAGCACACCTGGGGATGGGGGTAGGGACAGGCCACAGTACTGGCTGGAGTTGCTTGGTGTTGGCTGAGTTGGCTGTGGCTGAGTGGGGCCTTGGTGAAGGGCTGAGGAGGCCCTCACAGGCCTTGTCCACTGGGCCTGCAGCATGGGAGCCTCCGGGAAAAGCTGCTTCCTTCCTGCCTCCTGGCCTTCCTGCGGGAGGTCTAAGCAGGATCAGGCTGAGGCCAGCTGACCCTCTGCCACCCTCTTACCTCCCGCTTCCCTATTCCCCAACCCTGTGCTAAATGAAACTGGAGGAGGAGGACTGAGGGAGTATCTGGAACCTTCCCGACCCTCCAAGCCACAACGGCCCCCACCTGTCTCCTGCCTGACCAGCCCAGTCTACTGCAATCTGCCAACCTGTTTGGGTTTGAGGGCTTAGGGCTCCAGAGGCCCTGAAGGGAGATCCTTAGGGCTTGGCACAGATCAGGCATGGCTAGGGCAGAGTTCTCTGTAGGTAGGTGTGTCACCAGGGGGATGGCATTTTGGACCTTTGGAAGAGTAGCCACATAAGCAGACTGGCATGGAGGCCAGGGTGGGGCCATATCTAATGTGCTGGGGCACATCTGTCTGGTCGTGGGTGGGTTGATGAGACAGGGTGCCAGGTCCTGTCCTCAGCCAGGCTGCAGTTCCTATGTGCCTCTTGCAACAGCCACATGCCCTCAGCTTGATGTCAGGAGCTCCAGGGCAAGGCCCCCAACTCAACCTGTTCTCTGGGAGCCTAGCTGGCGATGAAATCTCCAGAGACAGAAGAGTGAGGGGAGATACCAGTGTTTCCATCTAGGCCCACCCTCTCTGAGAGGGGTATCTGGGAGGCTGGCAACCAAGCAAAAGAAGTGCTGGGCTCAGTTGCAGGAGTGCTCTTAGAAGCCCAAAAGCCTGTGAGGTAGGGCAAGGTGTGTGACCTGGGATTTCCTGTCAAGAGCTATCACTGTTTTAAGGGGCCCAGTGGAGCAAGCCAGGGCTTTGGAAGCGTCAAGAAAAGGCTAGATCCGGGCTCTTATGCAAACCCTTCTCATTCTTACATGTAGACAACTGTGTTAAGCCTGTGCGTGGGGGAGCCAGACCAAGCCAGTCTGAGGCCAGACTTGACCCCAGCTTCCAGTTTGCAGTGAGTGAGGGGTTTAGGATAGGGCTGGCACAGGCACCAGTACATACGGGAAAGGCAGAGAAACCCGGATGGGGAAGAAAGGTGGGCTGGGAGCCAGAGAAAGGAGGCAGCAGGAGCTTCCTGGAAGCTCAGGGCCAAGTGCCAGGAAGGACACCTAGGTCTTGGCAAGCTGGACCCTGGATACAGGTTTAGGGCCCACTGTCCTATCCAGCCTTGACCAGATTTGTGCCACGGCTCCACTAGCACTCAAATTGCAGCCCTCAGCCAAGCCCATCACCAGGGAGAACAGCAGACCCTGCGGGGCCCATCCTGTACCCTCCCTAGCATCCCAGCCGCCTCAACCTCAACAACCACAGACACCCTCCTTGACCTCCTGGGAGGGGTGGGTGCAAGGCCTGGAGAGGAGAGGAACACCTGCCCCCACCTGCAGGTTCACAGCAGACCTTCCCTGGGCCTGCCACCTGCCTGTGCCCCTCTGTGCTTGTTTCCCCTTCCCTAAGTACTTGGCAAGGGTCTGTGCCCAGCTTGGCTCTTCAGTCTGCTTTTTCTTTTTTTTTAAATTTTTTTTTTCAACATTTTTTATTTATTTTTGGGACAGAGAGAGACAGAGCATGAACGGGGGAGGGGCAGAGAGAGACGGAGACACAGAATCGGAAACAGGCTCCAGGCTCCGAGCCATCGGCCCAGAGCCTGACGCGGGGCTCGAACTCACGGACCGCGAGATCGTGACCTGGCTGAAGTCGGACACTTAACCGACTGCGCCACCCAGGCGCCCCTTCAGTCTGCTTTTTCAATCAAGAGGGAAGAGGGTGGGGGAGACTGTGGTCCCCAAGGTCACGTGTCCTGATTACTCCATCTTCAGGTGGGGGGAGGGGTGGGAAAGGTGACACTAGGGCGGCCACAGCTGCAGTTCTTCCCTATGGCCAGCTGCGCCAGGGACAAGGCCCTCCACCCCTCCTCCGTGGGCCAGGAAGGTGTGGAGGGAAGGAGAAGCCAAAGTGCTCAGCCTTAGCTCCCAGGAACTTCTGTCCCACCCCTCAGGGGCAAGGGGCTCCCCAGGCCTTTGCCCCTCCCATCACTGGAGCTGCCCGCCCCCCACACCCATTCAACAGTTCAATCCAGCCACCTAACCCAAAAAGGTTGCAGGGGGGGTAAGGAGGGGTTGCTAGGATGGTCTGGCAGAGCCCTGGCACGTCTGGCTCAGCCTATGGGAGGTAGGCACCCAGCTTGAGTCTGGCTTTGACGGGCAAGGACAGAATTGCCCCAGAGCCAGGGAAGTCAAGGACAGTGGTCAGTCTGGGGACCTTGCAGGCAGGGCAGGAGCAGGGGCAGGCTGCTGAGGGACAGGGCCTGCGGTGTTGAGGGAAATGACAAAGGGTTGTTGTGGGCAGGAGCCAGGGCCTGTCACCTGCTGGTAAGCAGAGGAAGCTCAGGACCTGGGTGGACGGAGGCCCCTAGGAAGGGAGGCCATGGTTGGGAGCAGGCTGGGCCCAGTCCTCGGTGGCCAGGGGACTCAGGTGGCCACTGCTGCCCACCTGGCTTGTCTGCCCCTGCCAGATTAAGGTTGAACTGAGCTCAGCCTATGGAACAGAGAAGGCCTGGGAGGGACAGCAGTCAGAGAGGAGTGAGGCCTCCACCCTCCCCACATGTCACAGAGCAGGCAGCTCCAGAACTCCCTCCTGGGGGCCTCGGCACTTCCAGTCCCCCTTTCCTGTCCTGTCGAGCATCTGCCCCAGAGGAGGACACTCCTGGCGCCTGGTGCCACCCAACCCTAGGCTGGCTGGGTGGGTGTTTGTTGGGGGTGGCTGGCTCCCGTTCAAGGGGTCAGGTTTCCAGGGTAACCCGGCCACTGAACCCAGCGCAGAGCCTCACAGATCTTGTAACCTGACTCCCCTCCCTCCCCCTCCAGGGATGTCCCTGTGGGGCGAGCTGATGAATGCAGAGTGCCTTAGGGAGGGTCTGTTTGGCTCAAACCCCCACCCCACCCCCACAGCTTCCTCTTCCCCTAGGATTTACCACTTAGACCTCTGCCCTGTGCAGTTTAAGGGGGTGTGTCCTGAGTTGACAGAACTTTGCCTTGGTCCTGACCTTTGGTGCCCATAGCTGGGTTGGGGTGGCAACACCATCCCAGGGCATTCTGGGGGCTACGACCCCACCAGGGATCAAGGAACAGAAGAGCTGTCTAGGGATGGGAAGGGAGTTCTGGAAGGCTTCCCGGACTTGAAAACTGAACTTTGAAACTAGGCCTTGAAGGTTACATGGGTTTTCATTTGGCATGGGTTTCAAGAGAAGAGGGGATCTCAGGCAGAAGAGATGGCACAAGCAAAGGCACAGACACGAGACAAGGAAAAGGAGTTGTATGTGGTGGCAACTAAAGAGGGCAAACCCGAGATTAGAAAAGACATTGTGTGCACAGCCCTGCGGGACCTGGCTGCACCAGCCACAGGCAGGGATGTCTCATCCTTGCTCACTGGTCCCTGCCAAACCAGGGGAGCTAGGTCTTGGCACCCTGCAGAGCCCTTTCCACTGTCAGGAAGCCCCACCTCTGTGCTGCTTCAGGATGGCATGCAGACCCTTGGAGGTGGCACATGTCCAGTACAGGTCTCCAGAGAAGTGGGTCTCTGGGCATCCAGAGCTTGTTCCCTCTCTCCTGCTAACTCACTGAGTGACCCGGGACTAGTCCCTCAATTTCATTTGCTCCTCTGAGCACTGGAGACCGTGACTGCAGCAGCTACCTCTTGGGGCTGGAGTGAGAGAATCCAGAGTTGGTGCTTAGTGCAGAATGGGTCCTGGGGCCCATCAGGAGGATAGAATGAGAGTCTGGAGAGGGCTATCCCCAGAGGGCCTTGGGGCAGCCTATGATCTGCTCTGTGAACACAGGTGGGGAGCAGAGGAGAGAGGCTGAGAGGAGGGAGAGGGAAAGGACAGAGAGCTGGGTCCTTGTGCCGTGGATGGGATGTTGGGCATCCCATCTCCTGGAAGAAGCAGATGCTGCAAGAAGAAGCGAGAAGGGGCTTTGGGAGCCACTAGGTGAGGATTCAGTCTATTGGCCGGCCTGGAAGTGATCCTGCAGCCTTTCCTCAGATGTTTCCTCAAAGGTGAAGACAAAAGGGTAGGGGGAGAGTACTGAAGAAGACCAATCCTTCCAGTGAAGACTTTGCTCCCCACGGTGTGAGTGTCATTGTGACTTCAGAGTGACCCTAATGTACACGCCTCCTCCCCTCCATCCCCGGACCTGGCATGTGGCAGGCACAAGAACAGATGTAGATGGGCTATCGCACAGATGGGCACAAAAATGTGCGTACTGGCTCACTCGAGGGGCAGTAGGTCAGTGCTTGGCTGCCCCCTGGTGACAGCGTGCAAACTACCCACAGGGGATGTGGTGGACGTGTACCAGCGGGAGTTCCTGGCGCTGCGTGACCGGCTGCACGCGGCTGAGCAGGAGAGCCTCAAGCGCTCTAAGGAGCTCAACCTGGTGCTGGACGAGATCAAGAGGGCTGTGTCGGAGAGGCAGGCGCTGCGAGAGGGGGAGGGCAATCGCACCTGGGGCCGCCTGACTGGTGAGCGCTGGAGCCACACGAGGCAGGGGAGGCGGGGCTAATCTCAGGCCGTTTGGTCTGAGCCGTCCCTTCCCGACCCACCCAGAGGATCCACGACTGAAGCCGTGGAACGTCTCGCACAAGCACGTGCTGCACCTGCCCACCGTCTTCCATCACCTGCCGCACCTGCTGGCCAAGGAAAGCAGCCTGCAACCTGCCGTGCGCGTGGGCCAGGGCCGTACTGGAGGTAGGGGCGGGTCCCGAGAGGGGCCAGAGGCGGGGATGGGAGGGGGCGGTCCCAGCATCCAGCCAGTATGCAATCTCCGCGCCTCTGCAGTGTCGGTAGTGATGGGCATCCCCAGCGTGCGGCGGGAGGTGCACTCGTACCTGACAGACACGCTGCACTCGCTCATCTCGGAGCTGAGCCCGCAGGAGAAGGAGGACTCGGTCATCGTGGTGCTGATCGCCGAGGCGAGTGGGCTGGGGTACAGGGTGGGGGTGGGGGCATTCAGAGAACACACGGCACAAAACCAGAAGGAGAAATAAAACAGCAACATTCCGGAGGAAAAAACTTACCAGAAGTTCAACTGTCAGATTCATTCACAAATTTATGAAGGGAAAAAAAGAAACAAGTTTTAGCGCCGCCTCGTGGAGATGCCAGTTACCTAGGCTGCCCCACCCCTGAGGCCCCAGGTACAGCTTTTTGTGAGGCACTATGGTCCCCAGGCCCAGACTTATTCGGCCCTCAGGATGGGGGGCTCACTTCTGTGCACGGGGTCATCTGAAGCCTGCACGCTTCTGACCCTAAGCCATTTGGGGCCAGGCTGAAGCCAGGCTTAGGGAGGGCTCTTGGTCTCCCCACAGACTGACCCACAGTACACCTCGGTGGTGACAGAGAACATCAAAGCCTTGTGAGTACTGGCAGTCCAATAAAGCTGGTGCGGGGAGGGCTTTGCAGAGTGCTGGGCAGGCAAGTGCCTGCTTCTCCTTTTAGCTGAAAGAGGGTGGGTACAGAGAGGTGGCCTAGCCCCTCTGGAGCCTGACTGCTTCTAGGATGGGTGTGGTGTTGGGCAGTGTCTGCTTGGTGGGCCTTAATAAAGGGACAGGGTCTGGCTAGCTCGGCTCTGCCCTAACTCTGGTGCCTGGACGCTGCACACCCACCCGCCTTTCCTTTCCCCCAGGTTTCCCACGGAGATCCATTCTGGGCTCCTGGAGGTCATCTCCCCTTCCCCCCACTTCTACCCTGACTTCTCCCGCCTCCGAGAGTCCTTTGGGGACCCCAAGGAGAGAGTCAGGTACTAGCATTCCCCCCCTCCCGGGCCCCAGCCACCCACCCACCTGTGCTGAGAACCCAGTCTGTTGGTGCCAGTCACCCAGGCACTTCCTTGCAGTGCCTCCATTTATCCATTGGAGGCCCCCTACGTGGGGTTGGGATGGGGGGGTCCAACCCACCCAGTGGCCTCTGTGGTAACCACACTGGAGGTGGAGGGGTCTGAGCTCCCGAAGCCCCTACCCCACAGGTGGAGGACCAAACAGAACCTCGATTACTGCTTCCTCATGATGTATGCGCAGTCCAAAGGCATCTACTACGTGCAGGTCAGCACTGAGACCCTGCTCTGCACCCCCCTCCCCACCAGCCCTGGACCCTGGCTGGGCTCAGGTGGTGAGCCCCACCATGCCCCATGCCCATCCTGAGTCTGGATCCTCCTTCTGCCCACCACTGTGCAGCTGGAGGATGACATTGTCGCCAAGCCAAACTACCTGAGCACCATGAAGAACTTCGCCCTGCAACAGCCTTCTGAGGACTGGATGATCCTGGAGTTCTCCCAGCTGGGCTTCATTGGTGTGCCCCCCCTGCCCGACCCCATTCCATTGACCCCACCAGGGCCCCTCAGTCCAGCCTACCTCTGCCTCCTATGGCCCTGGTACCACACAGGGTCATGCTTGTGAGCTTTGCCAGGAGTGTCTGTTTTCACCTTCCCTGTGCCTCCACATGTTGGGGCTCACTACCCCTGGCTGCCCCCTTGTGCTCGCACCTGCCTGCAGCTGGCCATAGAGCTTGCTGTGGGAACCTCCTTGGTGACCCTCCCCCCCGCCCAGGGATTAAGAGGAAGTAGAGCAGGGCAGAGCTGCCCACCCAGCACACTTTTCCACCCCCAGGGAAGATGTTCAAGTCGCTGGACTTGAGCCTGATTGTGGAGTTCATCCTCATGTTCTACCGGGACAAGCCCATTGACTGGCTCCTGGATCACATCCTGTGGGTGAAGGTCTGCAACCCCGAGAAGGATGCGGTGAGCGGGGGCTGCACAGAGGTGGGGGGGGGGCGGTGGGGTACATGGCTTTCAGCATGGAATATGTCCGTGTCCACGTGCCACCTGACACGGGGAGACAGCAGAGCCAAGCTGAGCCCTAGGGCGTCCCCCTCCCCCTGCAGAAGCACTGTGACCGGCAGAAGGCCAACCTTCGGATCCGCTTCAAGCCATCCCTCTTCCAGCATGTAGGCACTCACTCCTCACTGGCGGGCAAGATCCAGAAACTGAAGGTGGGCGGTGCTACACGGGACTGGCTGGGTACAGGCAGAGCCCAGGCCCAGGTGGGGCAAGCAGGAGGCAGGGCAAGATCAGGGCCCTCCCTAACACCACTGTCCCTCCTTGGTGTCAGGACAAGGACTTTGGGAAGCAGGCGCTGAGGAAGGAGCATGTGAACCCACCGGCCGAGGTGAGCACAAGCCTCAAGACATACCAGCACTTCACCCTGGAGAAGGCCTACCTGCGCGAGGATTTCTTCTGGGCCTTCACACCTGCTGCAGGGGACTTCATCCGCTTCCGCTTCTTCCAGCCGCTGCGTCTTGAGCGGTCAGTACCAGTGCCCCTTGTTCTGCCTTGGGGGAGTGGCAGGGTAGCCACCAGGGTACAGGCCTCACTACAAATTTCTGGACCTGCACATGCCCCTCTGTGAGCACCCCTAGCAAATCACTTAACCTCACCATGCCTCAGTTTCCATATCTGAAAAGTGGGGTTCATAGTGGCAGCTACTTGAAGTCAGGCAGTGCCCACAGGAGTTCTGTGACACTGGCCCATCACCATCATTGCCCTGCACAGCCCAGTGGCTGCCCCAGGTGGTACCCAGACTCCTTCAGACGCCAGGGCCCACCCACTACACTCCTGGCCCAGGCGTGGCCTTTGGTCTGCTAGACAGTGTGCCAGTGCAGCACCCCACCCCTGCAGCAGCTCACAGGCCTGTCTGGCTGCAGGTTCTTCTTCCGCAGCGGGAACATTGAGCACCCAGAGGACAAGCTCTTCAACACATCCGTGGAGGTGCTGCCGTTTGATGTGAGTGTGATGGGGTATGGATATACACTGACACCTGCCCCTCCCACAGCCACTGGCTTCAGCCCCTTTCTTTTGCTCCCAGAACCCCCAGTCAGACAAGGAGGCCCTTCAGGAGGGCCGCTCAGCCACTCTGAGGTACCCTCGGAGCCCTGATGGCTACCTCCAGATAGGTGAGTGGAGGGGGGCAGGTGGAGGTGGGGGGAGTAGGCTAAGTTGGGGTCTGGAGGTAATCTCTCAGCGCTGCCCTCCCTCAGGCTCCTTCTACAAGGGTGTGGCAGAAGGTGAGGTGGACCCAGCCTTTGGCCCCCTGGAAGCACTGCGCCTCTCCATCCAGACAGACTCTCCAGTGTGGGTCATTCTGAGCGAGGTAAGCTAGACGGCACAGGACAGGGAGCTGGTCAAAGTAGCTAGACCAGGGCTGAACTCTGAGGCCCCAGCTGACCCCAAACCCCGTTCTTATAGATCTTCCTGAAAAAGGCCGACTAAGCGGAGGGCTTCTGAGGGTGCACTTTGGCTGGCCATGAAGCCCATGAGACCTGGGAGACCTGGGATGTTGTGGCTACTGCCCCTGGAGGGCCAGGCGTCGCTGCCCCAAGCCTGAGGGGTTCTGCCCAGCGCTCCCCGCTCTGCAAGCCTGGGATCCCCAGGCCTGGGATCATCGCTGGCCCGGAGGCCCCAGGAGCTGGTGCTGCCCCCGCCCGCCCGGCCGCGGGAGGAGGCAGGCGGCCCCCACACTGTGCCTGAGGCCGGCCTGTGCCGCCCAGAACCGTTCGCACCCGGCCGGCTTGAGCCAGGCCGTTTTAGAAGAGCTTTTTCCTGGGCGCCCGCTGTCTCAGGCGCGAACACTGGAATGCATATACTACTTTATGTGCTGTGTTTTTTATTCTTGGATACATTTGATTTTTTCACGTAAGTCCACATATACTTCTATAAGAGCGTGACTTGTAATAAAGGGTTAATGAAGCGCGAGCCTCCCATGTGAGTGTTCCAAGCTCCCGCTGGTGGCGGGAGGCCAGGTGCCTGGCAATGCCACCCCTGCCCGCTGCCATCTCAGCCCTCCGTGCAGCTCTCAACCGCATTTCCTAGAGGGCCCAGGCCGCAGGGTCGGTAACCCCCCCCCCGGGTGGAGGCGGCGCGGAATCCCGTGCCTGGCGACCCAAACCGCCTCTGCTTCCTGAGGACCATCTCCCCCCCACCCCCACCCCCCCGCCAAAGGCGCCCCCTAGCTTCCATCATCCGTCCCAACTGCCTGCTCCAGAGGCGGCCTCTCAAGCCCAAGGCATCCCGACCTCCTGTTTCATGAGTCCCAGCCCGGCCCTGGTCCACGGTACCGAAGCCCCCCCCCCCCCCCACCTGCCGCCCCAGCTCACCTTCCGCCCCGTCCCCCGGTCGCTAACACATTTTAGGGTCTCTCGCCCACCTCGGGGCCTGTGCACGCTTGGCTGCCCTGCCTGGAAAGCTCCTCTTCTCCACGGACGCAGCTAAAAAAACAATCACCTCTTTAGGGACGGTCTGCCCGGCCTGCAGGCCTTCCCCAGGTCTGGTCCCACAGGGCACCCGGACGTTTCTCTGAGAGCGCCCGTCACAACTACAATGACCACGTTGGTCGTTGCCCCCATGCCTCTGAGGCAGGGTGCCCTGAACATCCACACTGTGCCAGCTGGCAGGGACCGAGTGCTGACCGAGGAAAGTCCCTAGTGTCAGCTGTGAAAGCCAGGGGACGGGGAAGAGGGCGGCTGGGGAACAGTGAAGGGGCAGGCCTCAGAGGAGGAGACAGGCTACTACAGCGCTGAACGCGGGGAGAAGGAGCCGTGGGGTGAGCCCCGACGGAAAGGGCGGCCGTGGGCCCGGCCGAGAGGACCCTTTTCTTCTGCAGCCCCACACCCAGGAAGCCTACCCGACCGCTGCGGCCCAGGGCTGGGCTCCACAGCCGCAGTGCGCGATCCCCTCCGACCTAGAGAGTGAATTCGGAGCCCGGTTACCGGCACTTTAATTGAAGATTAAGGATAAAGAGAGCACCCCCTCCCTTGTCCTCCCGGAAGCTCTGGCTTTTCTCCCGTTCCGTCGACCTGGCGTCCTCCATCTCAAACCCTGGGCAGCAGCGTCCGAAACGGTCCAAGGAGCGAGGCGCGCAGCGCGGCCGGGAGAAAGTGGACTAGCAGGCCGAGCGCCGCCAGCGATATCAGCAGCCAGAGCGCGCTCGCGCTCAGGTACAGGGGAGCCAGCCTAAGGGCAGGGCTCAGCAGGGGCGGGGCGGAGCGACGGCGGCTCCGCCCACCTACCCTGCCGCCCAGCTCCACCCACCTCCGCCCAGCTTGGCCAGGACCCGTCTCCCGCCTAAAAGGGACCCACCTCCAGCCAGTCTCCCAGTTTCGCTGCCCCGATGGTCAAGACTCCTCCCACAAACAGCCTTTCCCCGGACCCACGTGACCTCCCCGAGCCCCGACCCTGCTCTCACCTTTGCTGCGGCGAGCGCGCGTAGCCCTGAAAGTAGCGGAGACGCTCGAAAAGGTAGACCAAACCGCACAAGGCCGCCACACCTGGGAGAGGGGCGGGCGGGGCTAGGTGAGCCAGCTGGCGCGAGACCCTGTGGTTCCAGGGCGTACACGCCCTCCCCGAGCCCAGACCTTCGTGAAAGAAGATTCCGGCGACCCAGAGCGTGGCGAGGAACAGCGGGAAGTACTCGCTGCAGTTCACTCTGAGGTGGGGGCGGGGCGGCGTGAGGGCGCGGGCGGGGGGCCTCGGACCCTGCAGCTGTCCGGGCTCGCTCCCTTCCTGCCCCGAGCCCTCCCTCCGCGCCTCACTGGGCTCGGTAGACACGCTCGAACTCGGGCGGGCCGGTGGTGAGCGGCGGCGACACGCGGAAGGCTCTGCGTGCAGAGATCACCTGCAGGGAGAAGTAGGCTGGGGGCGAGTAGGGGCGGGAGTCAGGTCTGGCTGCCCCGAGGCCCTCAACCTCCGCCAGGTTCCCACCTTTTCTCCTTTCTACACGCTGAACTTGTCATGATTCCCCTTTAAAGCCCCCATGGAAAATAAAGTCCTCCCGAGGGGACCTCGTGCCCCCTCTCTTTCTGGGCTTGTCCTGTGTCCAAGATGTTCAAGGGGAGGGCAAGGTCCCTCTTCCCCCACCCTGAGATGCGTCACAGTTACACCTGTACTAGGGAGGGGCCCTCAAGCTTAGGACTGTGCTCCTGAATCCTTTGACTTGCAAAACACAGACAAATGACCAGCTCCCACTCTCTAGACATGATCTTGGCTCTGGGGGTCCCTGAATAGGGCATGCCACCAGGGCTTGAGGGCAGAGTTGTCTGCATTCTCCCTGGTGCAGGGGAGCACACACGCTGTGGTTTACAGTTCCTGGTCCCCACCAATAGAGAGGTGGATGCAGTGGGGGGTGGGGAGGGCTCCTGACCCTACTTCCGGCCAGGATCACTCAAGCCTGGGGCCCTGTGCCTCCAAACTGTGGTGTGGTCTTCTGCTTTAGTTTCTCTGCTCAGGTGCTCTGGACTCTGCCCTAAAGTCTGACATACATCCTCTCCCCTACCCCCCAGTTGGTTGCTACTGAGACTCATCTAGTCCAACACCAGGCCTCCAGGGTTCTGCCTTCCCCTGCACCCCGCCCCCCCCCCCCCCATCCTGTTCCAGCATGGATGGATCTAAGTGCACAAGGGCCCTTCTCTTGGTCTCAGGGCAGGCCCCCATCACACACACAGCTCCAGCGCTGGTTGTCTTCAGCTATCTTCCAGCAAGTCCTGTGGCGCTGGTGCGCTTGGTGTGAGGCCTTCTGAAGAAATATCCCATCCCAAGTGCACTGTGGGTGCCAAGGCTATGTGGACCATCACAGTGTAGGAGCTAGAGGGGGGTCCCATGGCTACGTGAGGAGGGGCTAAGAACCGACCTTGCCAGTGCAGCAGGAGATCCAGTCAGCCTGTCTGCTCTGGCCCTTCCAGGGTCCCTGCCCAGGCTGAGCCTTGTCCTGGCCCATACAGTGTGGGGTAATGGTGTCCCAAGTGGTAGAGATATCTAGCCTCGGAACATGTCCTGTAGGGCCAGTCTAAAAGGTCACCATGCAATTTTGGAGGGCCAGGCAGCAGGTTCCAGCCCTGTCTAGCTCTATGCCATCCCAGCATAGAGAGAATTCCTTTGAAGGCAAAGCCGGGTCCTGCTGGGACCCCCAGAAAGAGGATAGCTGGAGAGGGCAGGGACCAGCTGGACCAGGGCCACCCCAGGCCCATGGCTGACCCACTTCTGTACCCACCACCAGATCATCCTTTCATTCTGGTGCCCCCCATGCCAGATCCTGGAGCCTAACACACCTGCATGCCCCACCTGCTCCCTGAAAGCCCCTGCCCTCTTCCAGGGTTCTATATCCCATTCCCAGCCCACACAAGGCATGCCTACCTCAGTTGTCCCTCAGGGGCCTTTTTCCATTTCACTGTCCCCTCCCTTGGTCAGGCACCCACGTCAGCCTTGGTCCCTGCCCAGGGTTTCACAGTTCACCCTGCAAATACTCCTTCCACAGCTTTCCCTGTCCCTAACCAAGAACAACACAAGCGTCTCAGCCCCGGGGTATCCCAGCCTTCACTGGTGCCAGAAGAGCTTGGGCATCAGGAGTCTGGGCCAGAAGCCCTGCCTCTGCCCCGCACCCACTCTGGGCCCTCCAGCACCTCCCCGGGGCCTGGAGGGCAGAAGACAGGCTGCAGGAGTTCAGGGCCCACCCACCTCCCAAACAGGAGCCAGCGCACCTTGCAGCAGGACTCCCAGGAGGGTGACAGTGGCCAGAAGAGCCACCTCGTCCTTCATGGTGCTGGCAGGTCTGTCAGCCGGGCTGGTGTGTGGAAAGGAACTGCGGAGCTTTTATCAGCCCCTTTCCGCTGGCTCAGAGGCTGGCTCAGAGGCTGGTCGGGGAGAGGAAGACTGGCTCGATCTCCCCGCCCCTACTTAGTGGAGGGGGCACGACAGAGGGGCGTGGCCATGGCCGGCAAGAGCCCAGGAGCCTGGTCAGGCTAGGCAGACAGAAACCAGGGCCAGACAAAGCCTGGGCAGGACAGAGCAGCAGGCTGGGGACAACCCGGCCCCACCACTTCCTCCCAGGCATTCTTGCCTCTTCTATGCCTAGTCCTGTGCTGACAGAGCCCAAGCTATCCACCTGGGCACACCATAGTGTTGGGTCAACCCAGTGTCCTTCAGGCCCTGTACCCTCAGCCGGTCCTAGGTGGCTCTCCAGACCTCCCCTTGTCCTCAGTCTGGTCTCAGGAAACCAGAGGATCCTACCTGAACTAGCCCCCTCACCCCCCACACAACATGCCTACACCACTTCCTATTGATCAAGTCCTGCTTATTCTCAAATCCACCCCGCCCCCCACTCCATGCACCTTCCAAGCCCTGCCCTGCCCCGGTCATCTCTCACCTGGACACAGGTCATGGGTTCCTCCAGGGTTCCCAGCCCTGACCCCACTCCCACCTATACACACCCACTTACCTATTTCCCTGATCACAGCCCAGGGCTCTTATATAACATGCAATTCTGACAGCAGGGCAGTCCGGGCACCCAGACCAATTGGGCACAGCTGAGTCCCTGCTCCCCTCGAGAAACCTGATGCCCGCCGGTCTCACAGCTCCCTGGGCTCCATGCACACAGGCCATCCCGAAGCCCACCTTGCTGGCCCGGAAGGATGGGTCAGCCCACCCAGGGTGGTTGAGCCCAGCATCTCCTGGGACTCACACCTCAGAACAGTCACCTGCTGTTTCTGCCTGCCCAGGGTCCCTCCTTCCTGAGGTTCCAACCCTTCCTATTGTCAGGTCCTGTGGTGTGGATATAGCTGCCTCCCACCCCTCCTGGGCTTGAGGGATGAACGTATGAGTCCAAACTGACTGTCTGAGCCAAGGCTAACACAAGATGGTGAGATGCAGTTCTGGAAACTTCCTAAGAACTTTGGGAAGGGGAACTCAAAGTGAGGAGGAAGATTTCTGAGGGCCATTTATGGCTACTGGCCAACCTGAGGAAGACAGAGCTAACGCAAGGCCACGCTTTGAGGAGAAAGGTGGCTAGTGTCCTAGAGCCTCCTGGGACCACCTTGCCTGGGACCCACCCACCCCCCCCACCTCCCACCCCCCCCATCCCCCCCACCTCCCACCCACCCACCACCCCCCCGCCCCACCTCCCAGCCCCTGGCCGTTCAGCCTTTCCGTTTTATAACACAGCCACTTCTCCTTTTGGCTCAAGCTAGTTGGAGGCGGGTTTTGGTCAGCTGTGGCACAGTCCAGACTGATACCTGAGCACAGGCAGGAGCTGGCAAGGCCACAAGCAGGCACAGGCCATGCCGTGGGATGAACAGAGCAGCTGGGTCTTTGGGGCAACTGCCACTGCTTTTAGTCTTGGGCCATTGTGATCTCCTGGCACCCTCTGCCTGGTCTTTCTGGGGGAGTCTCCATATGTCAGGGTCATATGACCTCTGGAGCTCTATCCTTGCCACCCAGCTGGCCTCCTTCCTTGCTGTCCCCAAGCCTGGATTCCAGCCCAAGAGCTTTGTTGCTTGCTGGGCTCCCCAAGAACCCCTTTTACCCTCTCATGGTCTGGCCAATGCCCAACAAATGCCCCTTGCCATCATTGCCCCCAGCAAACCAGCTGCTCCCCAGGGGCCGCAGCGGGCTCCTCAGAGGCAGGGATGGGTCTCCGTGTCTGTGCCCTGCTTTGGACCAGCTTACCAGTCACCATGGTAGGTGCTCAATGGTAGAGAAATGACTGACAGAAGCTCAGAAAGAGACTGGAGCACAAGGGAACAGATGCCAGATGTTCCCTCGAGCTCTCTCTCTGCCTGCTCAGCACTCCTGTCCTCCCTGAAAGTGGTCCTGACCACAGCCCCCTGCTCTGGCCACCCCCCTGACCCCAGCTGGGACCCCAGGAGCAGGCAGACCGTGTGCCAGTGTGTTTGCGTGAAACACGTGTGTCCGTGGCGGTCATGGCATGTGTTTCTCAGGGCCCCTGGGCTTACTAGCATGTTGGAGTTCATCTGGGGCCTACGTGTGTGTCCGTGGGTATGCGTGCATTTCAGGGGCTTCTCTCTGCCAGACTTTCATTTCCTCTGAGGCCTAGACATCTTCCCTTCCAAGCTGATCCCCTTCCCTGACAACAGGAAGCTGAGGCAGCTTCTGAGGAAGTCCTGGGGCAGATGTCCAGGCAGTAACTGGGGTCTCCACCCCTGGAGCTCTCCCCAGATCCTGCAGTTTCCACCTTGCTCCCTCTGCCCTTGCCCAGTCTCTCAGAGCCCTGCCTAGGCTGTGCCTGCTCTGGCTGACAGAGGTCCAGCCCGGGGCCCTCCAGGCAATGGGCCACCCACTCACCCTCCTGGGCAGCCCTTGTTAGACGCTCACCTCATGAAGGAACGGTAAAAGCCCCTCCCTGAGCTCCTGCAGGACATGCCTCTGCCCTCCAGCCCCTACAGGGCCCCGAGGAACCTTCTAGAAGCTGAGCTCACCAAGGATCTCTGGAGAGTGATAGAGTCAGCAGAACCATTATGTTGAGAAGAAACCACAATTTCAGAACAATAGACCACCATAAGCAGTGCAGAACTCGGACACTAAACTAAATTTAAAAAGGTGGGGAGCACGGGGCTGGCTCAGTTGGAAGAGCATGTGAATCTTGATCTCGGGGCTGCAAGTTCAAGCCCCACATTGGGTATAGAGATTACTTAAATAAACTTAAAAAACAAAAAAGATTCTGAAATGATTTTACTTACCCAAAAAGTTGCAAAAATAGTACACAGTTTCCATACACCCTTCATCTATCTCACTCTAAGGTGAAAATCTGATTTAACCATAATTCAGTTATACAAACTAGGAAATTAACCTTGACACAAACCTATCAGCCATTCTACAGGTATCATTCAAATTTCCCCCAATTCTCCCACTAAAATAGGACAGAGGACTTAAAAACATTATGCTAAGTTGTGCCCCAAACACAAAAGACCACATAGCGTATGACTCTCATTATATGAAATGTCCAGAAAAAGCAGATCAGAAGAAACAGAGAACAGATCACAGGCAGCCTGGGGGTGGAGGCTATGAGGTGGTGGAGATATGAGGAAGATGTTCTAGAACTGGATTATGGGGATGTTTGCACAGCTCAGTAAATTTACTCAAAGTCACTGGATTGTACACTTAAATTGGGCAAATGTTGTGGTATGGAAATTGATTCTTGAACAAGACAGGGGTTAGAGGTAGCAACAGTCAAAAATCAGTAGAATTCCCCCCAAACTTAACTACAAATAGCCTACTGTAGACCAGAAGCCTTACCCATAACATAATAACACATATTTTGCATTTTACATGTATTATACAGTATATTCTTACAATAAAGTAAGCTAGAGAAAATTAAGAAAATCGTGAGGGACCACCTGCCTGGCTCAGTCTGTAGAGCATGCGACTCTTGATCTCAGCGTTATAAATTTGAGCCCCACATTGGGTGTAGAGATTACTTAAAAATAAAATCTTAAAAAAAAAAAAAGAAAATCATAAGGAAGAGAAAAAACATTTTCAATACTGTACTGTCTTTATTGAAAAAAAAATCCACATATAAGTGGACCTGCGCAGTTCAAACCCGTGTTGCTCAAGGGGTCAACTGGACACCTCAGTAAAGCAGAGTGCGAGCAGGGGTGGGGAGAGGCAGAGAGAGAGAGGGAGACACAGAATCTGAAGCAGGCTCCAGGCTCTGAGATGTCAGCCTAGAACCCGAAGCAGGGCTTGAACTCACAGACCATGAGATCATGACCTGAGCCAAAGTGGGATGCTTAACTGAGCCACCCAGGTGCCCCTAAGCCTTCTGCACAAGAAAATACCTATGATGATAGTATGTCTTGCTCCTTTCAGCCCAACCTGCCCCCAGCCCACACTCCACCTGCAGAAACACCTCACAGATTCATGGCTCTGATCTTGGTCCTCCTCAACCTGGTGCTATTCGGGCACTGGGCCCCTTAGGCAACCCCCTAGGACTCCTGGGACCCTTCCCTGGCTACCCTTGTCCCTTTCTGTTTTCCTGGGTTTTCTATCTACCCAGCCTTCCAGGAGTGTCTGTGAGGGGATGCCTCTGCTCCACCTTATCCCTGGCTCTGTGTGTAGTGGGTGCTCAAAAAAACATACCCATGAAGGGGCAAAGATTTCCCAGCTGGCCTGGCTGCCCTTCCGCCCCCTCCCCTTGGAAACCATTGAACTGAGAATAGGGAAACAGTGACCTGAGTAAATAGAACAGATCCCTTTGGGGGGGGGGGGCGGGCAGGGCACTTGCCATAGTGTTGCAAGGTTTTTACAAGGACACCTGGCCTCTGCTTCAGCCAGTGGGTTCTGGGCCTGGGAACTGATTTGGGTCTGGAAATGGGCAAGGGATCATGAGTTTCCACTGGCTTGGCTAACCTAGGTTTCTGCTGATCCATTCTTTTTTTTTTTTTTTTTTTTTAAGTTTATTTATTTTGAGAGAGACAGAGACAGCATGAGTGGAGGATGGGCAGAGAGAGAGGGAGACAGAGAATCTCAAACAGGCTCTGAACTGGCAGGACAGAGTACAACGTGGGGCTCGAACCCAGGAAACCATGAGATCATGACCTGAGCCAAAATCAAGGGTCAGACGCTCAACCGACTGAGCTACCCACGTGCCCCTCTGCTGATCCATTCTTGATCTCTTTTGGTTATATCTGTTAAGCAGCATACCCTCGTCGGCTGCCCATCTCTCTGGTCACTAGGTCACATTCTGCACGCCATCACTCTAGACTCTGCCATTCTGATCTTGCCAACCATCATGGTAGTCATTGACACCTGGCTTGCGATAGGTGTGCCACCACCTGGCTTCTATTTTTTTCTTTCTTTCTTTCTTTCTTTCTTTCTTTCTTTCTTTCTTTCTTTCTTTCTTTCTTTCTTTCTTTCTTTCTTTCTTTTTTTTTCTTTCTTCCTTCCCTCCCTCCCTTCTTTCTCTTT
Organism: Neofelis nebulosa; assembly: GCF_028018385.1. Taxonomy (NCBI): domain Eukaryota; kingdom Metazoa; phylum Chordata; class Mammalia; order Carnivora; family Felidae; genus Neofelis; species Neofelis nebulosa. The sequence goes on along the minus strand of NC_080782.1, from coordinate 150,000,492 downwards.
CTTTCTCTTCCTTCCTTTTCTTTTTTTCTTCCTTCCCTCCTTTCTTTCTTTCTCTTCCTTTCTTTCTTTTTCTTTCTTCCCTCCCTCCTTTCTTTCTCTTCCTTCCTTCCTTTCTCTTTCTCTTTCTTTCTTTTCTTTCTATTTCTTTCTTCCTTCCTTCCCTCCCTCCTTTCTTTCTTTCTCTTCCTTTCTTTCTTTTTCTTTCTTCCCTCCCTCCTTCCTTTCTTTCTCTTCCTTCCTTTCTTCCTTTCTTTCTTTTCCTTCCTTTCTTCCTTCCTTTCTTTTTTAAGAGAGAGAACGAGAGAGCTGGGGAGAGGGGCAGAGGGAGAGAGAATCTCAAGCAGGCTCCATGCTCAGTGTGGAGCCTGACTCAGGGCTCAATCCCATGACCCTGGGATCATGACCTGAGCCAAAATTGGACGCTCAACTGAGTCAACCACGCAGGTGCCCCCTGGCCTATATTATTTCTGTCTCCTTTCATCTCCATTGTTCCAAAGGCACCGGGTTCTGTCATGGCTATCACCCATCCCAGACTACAGGGGCCATGGAGGCAGGTAACAAACCCAAGTGTGTTCTGGGCCTCCCAAAAAGAGTCTTAGCCAAGTTCCATTTCACAGTGAATTAGCTGGGCCCAAGACCCCTGGGGCATCTCCCTGGCTCCTAGATGTATTATGGGACAGTCCTACTAGGCAGCTGGCATTGTGCAAAAAAGAGTTTACACAACAGGGCTGTGATCACTGTCCTTGCAAGATCAGCCCTAAGCTAACATCTGCCAACTTAGATTTTGGGAAAGTTCCCACCATTAACTGATAAGAATGGCTCACTGTGCCTAACCTGTTTAGGTTTATGTGGAACACCTACACTCCTTTTGGGAGTCTGGAATTTTGGTTCATGCTGGACAGACAGAACCTACGTGCCAGCCCCCTATTAAAAACCTGGGGTGCTGGGGCACTTGGATGGCTCAGTCAGTTGAATGTCCAACTTTGGTTCAGGTCATGATCTCACGGTTTGTGAGTTTGAGCCCCACATCAGGCTCACTGCTGTCAGCACAGAGCCTGCTTTGGATCCTCTGTCCCCCTCTCTGTCTCTACCTCCCCTGCTCATGCTCTCTCTTTCAAAAATAAATATACATTAAAAAAAAAAACAAACCCAGGGTGCTGAGTCTCTAATGAGCTTCCCTGGTTGGCCACATTTCATGTCCTCACATCTTACTGCCGGAGGAATTAAGCATGTGGCTCCAATGACAGGGGCTCTTGGAAGCTTGTGCCTGGTTTCCCTGGTTCTCACACTGTGTGCCTTCTCCCCTTTGCTGACTTTGATCTGTATCCATTGGCTGTAATCCGGCATGGCTTACGACTGAGCGCTAGGAGCTGTACTATGAGCCCCACTGTTGCTGAGTCCTGGGGGTGCTGCCAGCACATCACGGGACCTGAGCTGGTCTTGGGGACCCTCTGATACAGGCAGATTCACACATTGGTTCCTTGGCCCATAGAGTAAGAGGTATTGGAGTAGGAAAAGCCAAGCAGAATCTCCTGAAACTGTTACCCACTCACCAAGAGAGTATGTTACAGAATAGTACTGCCTCTGGGAGGAAAGACAGAGATTAGTGCCACACCGAAAGCCTTAAAGGTTGGAGGGTGGTGGTTCCTATCACCACCACCCCCAGGTTATATTCACCAGTTTGGCCCCTACAAAGAGCACATGAGTCCTGGCAGATGACAGGCACCCAGCCTGATCGCAGCCCTCACTGCAGCGGCCAGATGTGGAATAGTTGAGCACGTTACACAGGAGATGATGCAGAGCCACTGGATGTGATCATTTCCATTCTCATCTGAAAAGAGGATTGGATGGGAGCACCTGGGGGCCTCAGTCAGTTAAGCCTCTGACTTCGGCTCAGGTCATGATCTCGTGGTTCGTGAGTTCGAGCCCCGTGTCAGGCTCTGTGCTGACCGCTCGGAGCCTGGAGCCTGCTTCGGGTTCTGTGTCTCCCTCTCTCTCCGCCCCTACCCCGCTTGCACTCTGTCTGTCTCAAAAATAAATTTAAAAACATTAAAAAATTTAAAAAAAGAAAATTAATCCTTTAAAAAATAAAAAAATTAAAATAAATTTTAAATTTTAAAAAATGGAAAGAGGATTGGAAGCAGTTTGGATTCACACGGGATGGACAGCATTATGCGTTTAGGCTTGCCCTGGGACTATTTTATTATATTTTATTTTTTTTAATATTTATTTAATTTTGAGAGAGAGAGTGAGCACACGCAGCGGAGGGTCAGAGAGAGGAAGACACAGAATCCGTAACAGGCTCCAGGCTCTGAGCTGTCAGTACAGAGCATGATGCGGGGCTCAAACTCACAAATTATGAGATCATGACCTGAGCCAAAGTCAGACGCTCATCCACTGAGCCACCCAGGCACCCCAACCCCAGGACCATTTTAATTGTCCCACTCTCTGTCATAATACAGTTCGGAGGAACCTTAATGCTCTGGGCATTCCCCCAAGATCACATTGGTCCAGCATATGGATGACGTTGTGTGATTGACCTGTGAACAGGAAATGCTGAGTACATCAGTGGCCTTGGTGAGACACACATTCCGAAAGGCTAGGGACTCGTCACCTCAATGAGGGTGCTAGTCAGTGGCCTATTGGAAATCCCCTCAGAAGTAAATACAGGGGCACCTGCATGGCTCAGTTGGTTGAGTGTCCGATTTCAGCTCAGGTCATGATCTCATGGTTGGTGACCTCGAGCCCCATGTCGGGCTCTCTGCTGTCAGTGTGGAGCATGCTTTGGATCCTCTGTCCCCCCTCTCTCTCTGCCCCTCCCCTGATTGTGTTCTCTCTCTCTCTATTTCTCTTAAAAATAAATAAAACATTGGGGCGCCTGGGTGGCTCAGTCGGTTAGGCGTCCGACTTCGGCTCAGGTCACGATCTCGCGGTCTGTGAGTTCAAGCCCCGCGTCGGGCTCTGGGCTGATGGCTCAGAGCCTGGAGCCTGCTTCTGATTCTGGTCTCCCTCTCTCTCTCTGCCCCTCCCCCATTCATGCTCTGTCTCTCTCTGTCTCAAAAGTAAATAAAAACGTTAAAAAAAAAATTTTTTTTTAAAAATAAATAAATAAAACATTAAAAAAAAGAGTTAAAAAAAGAAGTAAATACAGGTTATTGCAGTTTGCATGAAAAAAGGAACACAAGACTTGGTAGGTCTCTCTGAGTTGGGGATGTGGCATATTCCACACTCAGGGACCCTACTGTGACACATTTACCAGATGACGCAGAAGGCTGCCAGCTGTGAAAAAGACCAAGGGCAAGGATAGGCCTTTGTAGCAGGGCCAGGTTGCAGGGTGAGCACCCCCCTGCTTGGCCCACCAGGTCCAGCAGATCCCCTCGAGCTGGAAGTATCTGTGATAGTGAAAGAGATGTCATGTGTTTCTGGCAAGCCCCAGTAAGAGTCATGGTGCACAGCCCTCGGGTCCCGGAGCAGGGCTATGCCTTCCCCACCAGGAAATGTACATCATTCCAAAAACGAAGCAAAACTTGACCATGGGACCATGGCACACTGGGGCACCAAGTGAGTATGTGGCCAGAGCCACCTGTCACTGGTCTATGGGACTGTGGTTCTAGGGCACCCAAAAAGTCACAACAGAGGACCATCACACAAGGGAAGGGATGCTTGGTATTGGCTGAGTGCGGGATTAGGGCAACGTCAGTGTCTGCATCACCCACCACCTCGGCCCCCTCCCAGAACCTCTCCCTCAGCCACTGGCCAAAACTGGCTCAGAGAGGGGCTCCCTTTGACCAGAGGGTCCTTACAGTGGCTTCCAATGCACAGAAGCTCTTAATTTATTTTTTAATGTTTATTTATTTTTGAGAGAGAAAGAGCATGAGCAGATGAAGTATGGGGTGGGGGGTGGGGGACAGAGGATTGGAAGTGGGCTCCACCTTGACACCACAGAGCCCGATGTAGGGCTCAAACTCACGAACCAGGAGATCATGACCTGAACCGAAACCAAGAGTCAGACATTCATCTGACTGAGCCACCCAGACGCCCCACAGAAGCTCTTAATTTTACTATAAGAAGTTTATCCATGTTTCATTGTTACCTTCGTCTTGTATACTCAGGTCTCTAATCCACTGGGGGTTGGTTTGCTTATGGTGTCAGGCTGGGGTTGCATTTTTTCCCCCAAAATGCTTTTAAACCTAACTTCAGAAAAGAGTATAAAGCGTTGTGGTATACTCTTCACTTAGGTTTCTCTCATTTTATTGTATTTGATTTATCTGTGTCTTTTCTCTCCCTCTCTCTCTCTTAACACACACACACACACACACACACACACACACACAGTAATTTGTAGACAAGATGCCCCTTTGCTCTTCAATACTTCCATGTGCATAAACATTCTCATATAGCTACAGTACAATTAGCATAATCAGGAAATTAACATTAAGACAATACCATTATCAATATATACAAATATCGAATCATTATGCTGTACACCTGAAACTAATATCATGTTATATGTCAATTATATCTCAATTAAAAAAAAGACATTCTCTTTCTCTAAAAAAAAAAAAAAAAAAAAAAAGAAGGCTCCTGGGTGGCTCAGTCGGTTAAGTGTCCGACTTCAGCTCAGGTCATGATCTCATGGTTCTTTGGGCTCAAGCCCTGCATTGGGCTCTGTGCTGACAGCTCAGAGCCTGGAGCCTGCTTCAAATTCTATGTCTCCCTCTCTCTCTGCTCCTCGCCCACTCACACTCTCTCTCTCTCTCTCAAAAATAAATACATATTAAATACATACATACATACATACAATACAATACAATACAATACAATACAATACAATACAATACCAGGGACCCTGGGTGGCTCAGTTGGTTAAGTGACTGACTCTTGATTTTGACTCAGGTCATGATCTCCAGGTTCATGAGATCAAGCCTTGAGTTGGGCTCTGCACTGATGGTGTGGAACTTGCTTGGTATTTTCTTTCTCTTTCTCTCTCTCTCTGCTCCTGCCCCACTTGTGCTCTCTTCTCTTCAAAATAAATAAATAAATAAACTTTAAAAAAGACAATACTGTTAAATATATACAAATATTGAATCATTATGCTGTATACGTGAAACTAATATCATATTATATATCAATTATACCTCAATTAAAAAAAAAAAAAGACAATACCAGCAAGCCTGGGTGGTTCAGTCGGTTGAGCAACCAACTCTTGATTTCGGCTCACATCATGATCTCAAGTCCCACGTCAAGCTATGCAGAGCCTGATTGGGATTCTCTCTCCCTCTCTTTCTGCTCCTCTCCCACTTGCTCTCTCTTCTCTCTCAAAATAAATAAACTTAAAAAAAAAAGAGAGGATACCATTATCAATATACATAAATATCAAATCATTATGCTGTACACCGGAAACTACTATCATGTTATATGTCAAGTATATATCAGTTTAAAAAAAGACAATACCATAACTGAATCAACAGACTTTAACTAGGTATTACCTGTCCTTATGGTGAAAGAAACTCCAGGATTCTGTGTTGTGTTCACTGTCAAGGGCATTCAGTCTCCTTTAGCCTGGAAGAGTTCTTCAGTTTACAGATCTTTGTCTTTCATGAGCACAGGCCAGTTATTTTGCAGAAGTCCACTGATTTGATTTTATCTGACATTTCAGCTGATTATAATCGATCATGTGCTTTGAGCAGGAGGGGCAGGGGAATGGCCCTGTGTTTTTCTTGATGCACTGTCAGGAGGTACGTGATATCAGTCTGTCCTGTTCCTGGAGATGGTTTTTTCTTTCAGAGATTTTAAGTAGTCTCTACACCCAACATGGGGCTTGAACTTACAACCCCAAGATCAAGAATTGCATGCTCTGCCGACTGAGCCTTGTTCCTGGAGATGTTTTAGCCGTACTGTTAACATGGTGTCTGTTGGTTTCTCTACTGTAAAGTGAGATAGATCTGTAAGAACTCTCAGCACACTGACTCCATTCAAACCCCTTGCTTTGCACTAAGGGACTCTGCCCACATTCTGCCGTGGCTTCCAGCAGCCTAAGCCACTGAAATGACTCAGCCCTTTTGAGTGCCAGTCTGGAAAAGATAAAGGCTGACAAAAGAATTCACCATTCGTTCCAGCCAGAAGATGGGCTCCTGACCTGATTCTCTTTTTCCCTCTTTCTCTGCCCCTCCCCTGCTCCGGCTCTCTCGCTCTCTCTCTCTGTCTCCCTAAAATAATCAAAAAAGAAGTGCATCATTTTGACAATGACAATGACCAACCCTCTTACCTGCTTCTGGTAATGTTTCACATCCCTGACTCTGCTGGAGTTCCCACTATGTTTTTACTTCCCTTACCTAAAGTCTGGCTTTGTTGATGTTTGACAAAAATAACTCTTTTTCCCATTGAAACTTATCTTTCTGGGTCATACTTTGAGGTTCTATAAAAAATTCCCTTACTCCTCAAACGTCCACCAACTGATTTTACAACAACCATTAGTGGCTCTTACCTGAATCACTTATTGTGATGGTAGCCAAATGATTCTCTAATTCCATCGTTCTTTTTACATTTAGTAGTGAAAAAGAGTTTCCCCTTCTCCACTTATTTACTTACTTGAATCATCGTGAATTCATAAATTCTTAAAATAAAAATAAATTCTCAGGGCTCCTGAGTGGCTCAGTTGGTTGAACTTGATTTCGGCTCAGGTCATGATCTCACAGTTCATGCAGGCTCCAAGCTGATGGTGTGGAGCCTGTTTGTGATTCTCCTTGTTTCATTCTCTCTCTCCCCTTCTCCCACTCACTCTCTCTCTCTCTCTCTCTACCCCACCCCTCCCTCCCAAAATAGATAAATAAACTTAAAAAGAAAAGAAGGAAATCCTCAAAGGCAGATGGAGGCATGTCCAAAGGACACAGGAGCCAGTTTGAAGGGATACCCACCGGCCAAACCTGGACAGTGTGAACATCAAAATACATAGTAACAAGGAATTATAACCCACTGAGTAAAATAAGAATTTATTTTTTTAAGTTTATTTATTTATTTTGAGACAGAGAGAGAAAGAACTCACACCTTGCTTGGTGACAAAAGTTCCTTAGTCTGTAGCAGAACTTACTTTCCTTGAGATTTGCAGCCCACTGGCCTTGAGTAAAGGACCAGAGTTTCCCAGAAGATAAGGCCTGACTATATTTGAAAAACACTTGTCACTGATGCCAGTGAGTCTGTTCAGAGTCACGTGGCCTGGGCACCTGCTTCTCCTGCACAGAGCCCACTCCCTTTTCCCAGGTTTTCCCCTTTCAAACCCTTCAGCATGGGGCCTCCCGGGGTGGCTCAGTCAGTTGAGCCTCCCACTTCGGCTCAGGTCATGATCTCACAGCTCAAGAGTCCAGGTCCCACGTTGGGCTCACTGATGTCAATGCAAAGCCCGCTTCAGATCCTCTGTCCCTTTCTCTGTCCCTCCCACACTTGCTCTCTTTCAAAAATGAATAAAACATTAAAAAAAAAAAGTTTAAAAACCCTCCAGCTTTCTTTGGGCTGCTGGCTTCCTGAATAAACCCTTTCCTTTCCCGCCATAATTTGTCTCTGGGATATTGATTTTCAAGCATCGAGCAGAACCTGAGTTAGGAACGGGTTCTCTGGCCAGTATCAATATTACATGGATACAAATTTAAATATCATAGCCGAGATTCACTGAAATTCTCTACCTGATGATTTTATTTTTCTTTATTTACTTACTTTTAAAGTAATCTCTACACCCAAAGTGGGACCTGAACTCAGGACCCCAAGATTGAGAGTTGCATGCTCTGCCGATTGAGCCAGCCAGCACCCCTCATCCTGACAATCTTTTTTTTTTTTTGGTCACTATTAATATATGAAATTTATTGTCAAATTGGTTTCCATACAACACCCAGTGCTCATCCCAAAAGGTGCCCTCCTCAATACGCATCACCCACCCTCCCCTCCCTCCCACCCCCCATCAACCCTCAGTTTGTTTTCAGTTGTTTTTTTTTTTTAATTTTTTTTCAACTTTTTTCAACTTTTTTTTTTTTTTTTTTTTTTTTTGGGACAGAGAGAGACAGAGCATGAACGGGGGAGGGGCAGAGAGAGGGAGACACAGAATTGGAAACAGGCTCCAGGCTCCGAGCCATCAGCCCAGAGCCTGACGCGGGGCTCGAACTCACGGACCGCGAGATCGTGACCTGGCTGAAGTCGGACGCTTAACCGACTGCGCCACCCAGGCGCCCCTGTTTTCAGTTTTTAACAGTCTCTTATGCTTAGGCTCTCTCCCACTCTAACCTCTTTTTTTTTTTTTTTTCCCTTCCCCTCCCCCATGGGTTTCTGTTAATTTTCTCAGGATCCACATAAGAGTGAAACCATATGGTATCTGTCTTTCTCTGTATGCCGTATTTCACTTAGCATCACACTCTCCAGTTCCATCCACGTTGCTGCAAAAGGCCATATTTCATTCTTTCTCATTGCCACGTAATATTCCATTGTGTATATAAACCACAATTTCTTTATCCATTCATCAGTTGATGGACATTTAGGCTCTTTCCATAATTTGGCTACTGTTGAGAGTGCTGCTATAAACATTGGGGTACAAGTGCCCCTATGCATCAGTACTCCTGTATCCCTTGGGTAAATTCCCAGCAGTGCTATTGCTGGGTCATAGGGTAGGTCTATTTTTAATTTTCTGAAGAACTTCCACACTGCTTTCCAGAGCGGCTGCACCAATTTGAATTCCCACCACCAGTGCAAGAGGGTTCCCGTTTCTCCACATCCTCTCCAGCATCTATAGTCTCCTGATTTGTTCATTTTGGCCACTCTGACTGGCGTGAGGTGATATCTGAGTGTGGTTTTGATTTGTATTTCCCTGATAAGGAGTGACATTGAACATCTTTTCACGTGCCTGTTGGCCATCTGGATGTCTTCTTTAGAGAAGTGTCTATTCATGTTTTCTGCCCATTTCTTCACTGGGTTATTTGTTTTTCGGGTGTGGAGTTTGGTGAGCTCTTTATAGATTTTGGATACTAGCCCTTTGTCCGATATGTCATTTGCAAATATCTTTTCCCATTCCGTTGGTTGCCTTTTAGTTTTGTTGGTTGTTTCCTTTGCTGTGCAGAAGCTTTTTATCTTCATAAGGTCCCAGTAATTCACTTTTGCTTTTAATTCCCTTGCCTTTGGGGATGTGTCGAGTAAGAGATTGCTAGCTGAGGTCAGAGAGGTCTTTTCCTGCTTTCTCCTCTAGGGTTTTGATGGTTTCCTGTCTCACATTCAGGTCCTTTATCCATTTTGAGTTTATTTTTGTGAATGGTGTGAGAAAGTGGTCTAGTTTCAACCTTCTGCATGTTGCTGTCCAGTTCTCCCAGCACCATTGGTTAAAGAGACTGTCTTTTTTCCATTGGATGTTCTTTCCTGCTTTGTCAAAGATGAGTTGGCCATACGTTTGTGGGTCTAGTTCTGGGGTTTCTATTCTATTCCATTGGTCTATGTGTCTGTTTTTGTGCCAATACCATGCTGTCTTGATGATGACAGCTTTGTAGTAGAGGCTAAAGTCTGGGATTGTGATGCCTCCTGCTTTGGTCTTCTTCAGAATTACTTTGGCTATTCGGGGCCTTTTGTGGTTCCATATGAATTTTAGGATTGCTTGTTCTAGTTTCGAGAAGAATGCTGGTGCAATTTTGTTTGGGATTGCATTGAATGTGTAGATAGCTTTGGGTAGTATTGAAATTTTGACAATATTTATTCTTCCAATCCATGAGCAGGGAATGTCTTTCCATTTCTTTATATCTTCTTCAATTACCTTCATAAGCTTTCTATAGTTTTCAGCATACAGATCTTTTACATCTTTGGTTAGATTTATTCCTAGGTATTTTATGCTTCTTGGTGCAATTGTGAATGGGATCAGTTTCTTTATTTGTCTTTCTGTTGCTTCATTGTTAGTGTATAAGAATGCAACTGATTTCTGTACATTGATTTTGTATCCTGCAACTTTGCTGAATTCATGGATCAGTTCTAGCAGACTTTTGGTGGAGTCTATCGGATTTTCCATGTATAATATCATGTCATCTGCAAAAAGCGAAAGCTTGACTTCATCTTTGCCAATTTTGATGCCTTTGATTTCCTTTTGTTGTCTGATTGCTGATGCTAGAACTTCCAGCACTATGTTAAACAACAGTGGTGAGAGTGGGCATCCCTGTCATGTTCCTGATCTCAGGGAAAAAGCTCTCAGTTTTTCCCCATTGAGGATGATGTTAGCTGTGGGCTTTTCATAAATGGCTTTTATGATCTTTAAGTATGTTCCTTCTATCCTGACTTTCTCAAGGGTTTTTATTAAGAAAGTGTGCTGGATTTTGTCAAAGCCCTTTTCTGCATCGATTGACAGGATCATATGGTTCTTCTCTTTTTTTTTTATTAATGTGATGTATCACGTTGATTGATTTGCGAATGTTGAACCAGCCCTGCATCCCAGGAATGAATCCCACTTGATCATGATGAATAATTCTTTTTATATGCCGTTGAATTCGATTTGCTAGTATCTTATTGAGAATTTTTGCATCCATATTCATCAGGGGTATTGGCCTGTAGTTCTCTTTTTTTACTGGGTCTCTGTCTGGTTTAGGAATCCAAGTAATACTGGCTTCATAGAATGAGTCTGGAAGTTTTCCTTCCCTTTCTATTTCTTGGAATAGCTTGAGAAGGATAGGTATTATCTCTGCTTTAAACGTCTGGTAGAACTCCCCTGGGAAGCCATCTGGTCCTGGACTCTTATTTGTTGGGAGATTTTTGATAACCGATTCAATTTCTTCGCGGGTTATGGGTCTGTTCAAGCTTTCTATTTCCTCCTGATTGAGTTTTGGAAGAGTGTGGGTGTTTAGGAATTTGTCCATTTCTTCCAGGTTGTCCAATTTGTTGGCATATAATTTCTCATAGTATTCCCTGATAATTGTTTGTATCTCTGAGGGATTGGTTGTAATAATTCCATTTTCATTCGTGATTTTATCTATTTGGGTCATCTCCCTTTTCTTTTTGAGAAGCCTGGCTAGAGGTTTGTCAATTTTGTTTATTTTTTCAAAAAACCAACTCTTGGTTTCGTTGATCTGCTCTACAGTCTTTTTAGATTCTATATTGTTTATTTCTGCTCTGATCTTTATTATTTCTCTTCTTCTGCTGGGTTTAGGCTGCCTTTGCTGTTCTGCTTCTATTTCCTTTAGGTGTGCTGTTAGATTTTGTATTTGGGATTTTTCTTGTTTCTTGAGATAGGCCTGGATTGCAATGTATTTTCCTCTCAGGACTGCCTTCGCTGCGTCCCAAAGCGTCTGGATTGTTGTATTTTCATTTTCGTTTGTTTCCATATATTTTTAAATTTCTTCTCTAATTGCCTGGTTGACCCACTCATTCGTTAGTAGGGTGTTCTTTAACCTCCATGCTTTTGGAGGTTTTCCAGACTTTTTCCTGTGGTTGATTTCAAGCTTCATAGCATTGTGGTCTGAAAGTATGCATGCTATAATTTCAATTCTTGTAAACTTATGAAGGGCTGTTTTGTGACCCAGTATATGATCTATCTTGGAGAATGTTCCATGTGCACTTGAGAAGAAAGTATATTCTGTTGCTTTGGGATGCAGAGTTCTAAATATATCTGTCAAGTCCATCTGATCCAATGTATCATTCAGGGCCCTTGTTTCTTTATTGACCATGTGTCTAGATGATCTATCCATTTCTGTAAGTGGGGTGTTAAAGTCCCCTGCAATTACCACATTCTCATCAATAAGGTTGCTTATGTTTATGAGTAATTGTTTTATATATTTGGGGGCTCCAGTATTCGGCGCATAGACATTTATAATTGTTAGCTCTTCCTGATGGATAGACCCTGTAATTATTATATAATGCCCTTCTTCATCTCTTGTTACAGCCTTTAATTTAAAGTCTAGTTTGTCTGATATAAGTATGGCAACTCCAGCTTTCTTTTGGCTTCCAGTAGCATGATAAATAGTTCTCCATCCCCTCACTCTCAATCTAAAGGTGTCCTCAGATCTAAAATGAGTCTCTTGTAGACAACAAATAGATGGGTCTTGTTCTTTTATCCATTCTGATACCCTATGTCTTTTGGTTGGCACATTTAATCCATTTACATTCAGTGTTATTATACAAAGATACGGGTTTAGAGTCATTGTGATGTCTGTATGTTTTATGCTTGTAGTGATGTCTCTGGTACTTTGTCTCACAGGATCCCCCTTAGGATCTCTTGTAGGGCTGGTTTCGTGGTGACAAATTCCTTCAGTTTTTGTTTGTTTGGGAAGACCTTTATCTCTCCTTCTATTCTAAATGACAGACTTGCTGGATAAAGGATTCTCGGCTGCATATTTTTTCTGTTTAGCACACTGAAGATATCGTGCCAATCCTTTCTGGCCTGCCAAGTTTCAAAAGAGAGATCGGTCACGAGTCTTATAGGTCTCCCTTTATATGTGAGGGCACGTTTATCCCTTGCTGCTTTCAGAATTTTCTCTTTATCCTTGTATTTTGCCAGTTTCACTATGATATGTCATGCAGAAGACCAATTCAAGTTATGTCTGAAGGGAGTTCTCTGTGCCTCTTGGATTTCAATGCCTTTTCCTTCCCCAGTTCAGGGAAGTTCTCGGCTATAGTTTCCTCAAGTACCCCTTCAGCACCTTTCCCTCTCTCTTCCTCCTCTGGGATAGCAATTATGCGTATATTATTTCTTTTTAGTGTATCACTTAGTTCTCTAATTTTCCCCTCATACTCCTGGATTTTTTTATCTCTCTTTCTCTCAGCTTCCTCTTTTTCCATAACTTTATCTTCTAGTTCACCTATTCTCTCCTCTGCCTCTTCAATCCGAGCTGTCGTCGTTTTCATTTTGTTTTGCATTTCGTTTAAAGCGCTTTTCAGCTCCTCGTGACTGTTCCTTAGTCCCTTGATCTCTGTAGCAAGAGATTCTCTGCTGTCCTCTATACTGTTTTCAAGCCCAGCGATTAATTTTATGACTATTATTCTAAATTCACTTTCTGTTATATTATTTAAATCCTTTTTGATCAGTTCATTAGCTGTTGTTATTTCCTGGAGATTCTTCTGAGGGGAATTCTTCCGTTTGGTCATTTTGGATAGTCCCTGGAGTGGTGAGGACCTGCAGGGCACTTCCCCTGTGCTGTGGTGTAAAACTGGAGTTGGTGGGCGGGGCCGCAGTCAGACCTGATGTCTGCCCCCAGCCCACCGCTGGGGTCACAGTCAGACTGGTGTATGCCTTCTCTTCCCCTCTCCTAGGGGCAGGATTCACTGTGGGGTGGCGTGGCCCGTTTGGGCTACTTGCACACTGCCAGGCTTGTGGTGCTGGGGATCTGGCGTATTAGCTGGGGTGGGTAGGCAAGGTGCACGGGGGCAGGAGGGGCAGGCTTAGCTCGCTTCTCCTCAGGTGATCCACTTCAGGAGGGATCCTGTGGCAGCGGGAGGGAGTCAGATCCGCTGCTGGAGGGGTGGCTCCGCAGAAGCACAGAGTTGGGTGTTTGCGTGGAGCAAGCAAGTTCCCGGCAGGAACTGGTTATTTTGGGATTTTGGCTGGGGGATGGAGGGGGGAGATGGCGCTGACCAGCGCCTTTGTTCCCCACCAAACTGAGCTCTGTTGTCCGGGGGCTCAGCAACTCTCCCTCCCTTTGTCCTCCAGCCTTCCTGCTTTCTGAGCAGAGCTGTTAACTTACGACCTCCCAGACGCTAAGTCGTGCTTGCTGTCGGAACACAGTCCGTCAGGCCCCTCCGCTTTTGCCAGCCAGACTCGGGGGCTCTGCTTGGCCGGCGAGCCGCCCCTCCGCTCCAGCTCCCTCCGGCCAGTCCGTGGAGCGCGCACCGCCTCGCCGTCCTTCCTACCCTCTTCCGTGGGCCTCTCGTCTGCGCTTGGCTCCGGAGACTCTGTTCTGCTAATCCTCTGGTGGTTTTCTGGGTTAGTTAGGCAGGTATAGGTGGAATCTAAGTGATCAGCAGGACGCGCGGTGAGCCCAGCGTCCTCCTACGCCGCCATCTTCTTCTTCTTCTTTTTTTTTTTTTTTTAATGTTTATTTACAGGCTCCAGGCTGTGAGCTGTCTGTACAGAGCCCCACCAGGGGCTGGAACCTGGAAACACGGAGATCAGGACCTGAGCCGGAGTCCGGTGCTCAACCAACTGAGCCACCCAGGTGCCCCTCCCCCTCTACCGAACACTCTTAAAATAGCTTAAAATCAGTTAGAAGGAAAAACCCCGCAACAATGAAATTGCTCATTTCCAGAAGCCCCATGAATCGTGGTATACCACAGTGGCGGGAAACAGCCATTTTCATTCCCTCATGCTCTTCCGAGAGAGAGGAGGGCGGGCCTTCAAGGGACCATTTTGGGGACCAGAAAGAAGTCTCTGAAACGCTGATAAACTTACCTTCTCAACAAAACACTTAAACGCAAAGCCTCCTGTTTGCATTGAGCGAGTTGCTCAGAAACAGGATTTGGGGATTGGGCTCCGGAACGTGCATGGCTTGTGGGAGAAGTCCGGGTAGAAAGCAGGGCAGGGCGGCCAGCTGAGCTGTGATGTGGCTGCGGCCCGGCTGCCAAGGGGCCCTGCAGCCGGGCCGGCCCACTGGGTGGCCCCGAACTGGGGAGGCAGGTCAGGCCTCGGCACCCTCAAAGCGATCAGGCATTGAGAGCGGGCGGCCCTGCGTAGGGTACGTCAGGTGGAGCTGCGAAGCTCCCTAGTCAAGGCCAGTCCCAGGGAGAATCCCTCTGACTTCGGCCCGCAGCGCTGGGGGCGCACCACAGCGACACCTAGCGTCCGCACCTTGCACCACTCATCCTCTTTATTTTTTTTATTTTAAATGTTTATTTTCAAGATTGAGTACGAGCATGGGAGGGGCAAAGAGAGGGGGACAGAGGATCCCAAGCGGGTTCCACGCTCTCAGCAGCGAACCCAGTGCGAGGCTGGTACTCACCAACCCTGAGCTCATGACCTGCATCACCCAGACGCCCCTTTGGGCCCTCTTTATACAGTAAGTTCAGTCCCCCAGCAAGTGGCACCTTAAGACTCAGGACTCGTTTCTTGGGGAAATTTAAAATAAGGTTAGTGGGTGGGGTGCCTGGGTGGCTCAGTGGGTTGAGCATGGGACTCTTCATCTCAGCTCAGGTTATGATCTCATGGTTCGTGGGTTCAAGCCCCATGTTGGGCTCTGCACTGATATCTCGGAACCTGATTGGGATTCTCTCTCTCTTTCCCTCTCTCTACCCCTCCCCTCCTCTCTCTCTCTCTCTCTCAAAATAAATAAACTTAAGAAAAAAAGGCTGGTGGAACACACGACAGCTGGTTTCAGGCTTCATCACCTCCGTCTTCTACCACCCAGTCTAGATTGCCCTCACCCTCAGCTAGCACTTCAGCTTGCCTGGAGGGGTCACCAAGACCTACCCAGACCCATATACCTGGAAGGGTCTGAGCCCCTGGTCACCCAGCAGTATCAATGCATGGTGGCCGCACCTGTCCACTCACCACCAAAATCATACCAAGAGACACAGCATGGGGTCAGCGGGGTGGAATGCACTCTGCCTCCCCAGTGTGGAACCTCACCCTCCTCCCTTAATGGTCAAGGTCAACTCCTCTTGCCAGGACCCTGGCCTCTTCCTCTGAGCTCAAAGGACCCAGGAGGCAGCTGTAACTTAAAGCCTAATGGGACTCCTGCTGTGTCTTCTGGTGGGTATGTTCTCCCTTTGGGAGCCAGGGTCTCTGGATGCACACAGCCTAAAGTTTCAGGGCAGAAAGCACAAGCTCTCCCAATGGGTCTCTGGAGTGACAGCAAGCAGGGCCACCTCTAGGCCACTTCTACTTCCACCCTTGGGTTGCCCCTCCCCCTCCCGTCTCCTACCTATTGGAGCCGCAGCCCCACATCCCAGTCACTGATCTGGGGTGTATACCCCTTCCTAGAGGAAGGGTAGAGGGAAGAGGATGGCATCCTTTCCTTGGAAAGTCTTATCATTAATCTGGTTCCTTACGTGTACCTTTTGTTGTGTTTATTTTTGAGAGAGAGAGAGAGAGAAGATTGAAAGTGGGCTCTGTGCTGTCAGCACAGAACCTGATGCAAGGCTCAAACCCATGAACTGCGAGATTATGACCTGAGCCAAAGTCAGATGCTTAACCAACTGAGCCACCCAGGTACCCTAATTTCCTGTTTTTAATAATTATACTGTTGTTGGGGTGCCGGGTGGCTCAGTTGGTTAAGCATCTGACTCGATCTCAACCCAGGTCTTGATCTCAGGGGTTGTGAGTTCAGGCCCCATGTTGGGGTCTGTGCTGGACATGAAGCCGACTTAAAAAAAAAGAAAAAAGAAAAAAAAATCATACTGTTGTAAAAGATGAACATATGAGGAAGCTGGGTGAACCGTATTAAGCATTCTTTGTACTATTGTAAAAAGCAACTTTGTTGAGGTATATAATTTACATGCTATAAAATTCACCCATTATAAATATACAATTCAACTTCTGGTATATTTGCTCAGTTGTGCAGAGCATCACCATGATCTGGTTTTAGAGCAATTTCATCACCCCAGTAAGTCCCAGCCCCAGGCCACTACTGATCTGTTTCTGTCTTTGCTGGTTTGCCTTTTCTGGACATTTCACATAAAGGGATTCATTCCTATATTCCTATGATACGTGGTCTTTTGTGTCTGCTACAACTTGGCGTGTTTTGAGATCTTTGTTCTCTTTTCACAAATGTAAAATTATATCGAAACGAAAAGCCAGAAAAGAACAAAAAAATAAAGATGAATCACCACCCTTTCCAGCATGGGAGGGACTAACATACTACCAAGTAAGTGGCTAGTCTCAAGAGATGGGCTCAGAGGCTTGGCATTGGTCTCTGTTGCTGACAGGCTGGACATTCAGCAGTAACAGAGCTAGAGCAGCCTCGGTGAGTCAGAGCCATGCTGCTGGCATCATGCAAAGCACCGCACCTCCCCTCCCCGCCACCATAGCTAGTCCATTCAAAAGCCCCTTTCCCAGCACAGGAGGTTTCCACCTGACCAATGGAAGGTTTCTACAACAAGCAAGGGTGTCCACTCTGATTGAAGATCAAGGCCAGGGAAATGACCAGGCAGAGCTGTGAACCCAGCCATCCCACTGTGATCTGGGCCTGGGGCCAGGACTCCATTTACTGTGTACCCACTTTTACTCCCTTAACCTAACCAGAGTCCTGATGACACTTGACTTGGTATCAAAGGCACCTGTGTTCAAGGGCAATCCTAAAGCAACGCCAGATATTCCTCTTCCCTGGGGTATGTACAGTTCTCTGGGTAAATAAATGGCTGGAGGCCCCTCTGGGAAGGACCAGGACAACCATTACTGCATTCCTCACAGCAATGTGGGAGAGGTCTCCCTCATGAGATCCGGTCTCTCCTCTGGACAAGGGGTTCTGAGCCTGAGAATTGCCTCATGTCTGGGAACTAGGTAATGTTTTGTGACTTCGTCTTGGGGCAGCTTCCCTCAGCCATTGGGCCAACGATCCCTTGAGTCCTTCCGGTTGTATAAAGGAAGCCAACCCCTGTCAGCTGCCCAGCCATTTGCCTCTGGCCACACCATGATCCATTCATAGCTCCCTAGCTCTCTGTGAGTCTGGTCCTCCCTCCTGGCCTCTGAAAGGCTCAAGCTACCACCTGGTCCTATTGCTGTGGGATCCTCTAGATCCCATTGCTATCAGGGAGCCCGGTTCTGTTACAACATCTTCTTCTGTCAGTTTGGGCCCCAGAGGAATGGCCACCCAACTTCTCAACGATGTGGTGCCTCTTTCCTTTTGGTAGATGGAGGTCCTCTGGGTCCCTTTGTGGAACATACTTGGCTGGTGGGCATATTTGGCTGTCACAAATATAGAATTACGTCCACTCTAACACGCAGAACTTAAGAAAAGTGTCTTACTGCACAGCCAAGTATCAAAAAGAAGAAATGGCATTGGGTTTGAGGGGAGATAGAACTAACAGATTTTGATTTTTTTTTTTTTACTACTCAGAATCAAGGACCCCCTTGATCCTCCAGCTCTGAGAGTAACATGACACAGCGATGGGAATATCTGCAGCTCTTAACCTCGAAAATGACAGCAGTGGTTGGGCTCTGCCCCCCATTATAGAGAAACTGAGTATGGAACCAGGGGTAACTGGCTGGCTCAGTCAGTTGAGCATCCGACTTCAGCTCAGGTCATGATCTCATGGTTGGTGAGTTTGAGTTTGAGCCCCACATTGGGCTCGCTGCTGTCAGTGCCAAGCCTGCTTCGGATCCTCTGTCCCCATTCTCTCTGTCCCTCCCTCAGTCACACTCTCTCTCAAAAATGAGTATTAAACAAAAAAAAAAGGCAACTAAACAGGACCTGGAGAATTGCTCTGAGGGTAAGTCTAAGGGTTTCAAGTGAAACCTTTAAACTGCTAAGGACCTAGAGTATCCCTGAGTTATCTGGTCCACCTCCCTCCATTAGACACAAGGGCAGGGCTGGGTCCCAGAGAGGGGAGAGGCTGGTGGTCCTGAGTCCTACCCTCCTACCCATCATCACTGAGACGTCCCTTCTCCGAAGGAAAGGGGTAAATTGCCACCGAAGGAAAGGGGTAAATTGCCAAAGGAAATCAGCCACCAAAGAAGTCATGTCCGGGTCCACTTCCTATCTCCCACACTGTGGGTGCAGCCACGTGAAGCCAAATGCACAGGCGGTTTCCATACTAGCAAAATACTTTTATTACTTTATAATGATAAAAGAAGGAGAGTAAAGATTTCTTTTTGGTGTATACCAGAGTTAAGGGCAGTAGGAGGATAAGGGGATTAACAGGATTTTTATGTACTTTGATGACAATAGAAAGTTAACAATATCAACTGTTTGCCATAAAACTTATCATAGCTCCCCCAAAACACATATATAAAGGATCATAGTTTTAAAATCTATAAAAGTAAAAAATATACAGTCAGAAACTCTAACGCTTATTTCCTCTTTAATATAAAATTGTAAACATTTATTTACACAAAGCAAATGTGTATAACAAAGTCCGAGCACCCTTTTCTTGTGAGTCATGGCTCCTGGAAGAGGGGATTTGCACTGAAGCGGAGTCTCCCCCCTTGACTACCCAAAAACCAGATTCATAAATAAAGCCATGGGCAGCTCCCTGGGGGGGGGGGGGGGAACCCCAAGCATCACATTTTATTGCTCCGACACTGCAGCGAGAAGCCTGCTGTCTGTCCGGCGGCCCGAGGGCTAAGGCAGGGGCAGCCCTCCCCGGGAGGGGACAGAGGTGAGCGGCCAGGGGGAGAGCAGGAGAGGAACAAGGACTCATCACCAGCCTGCAGCCCGCTATTTTTGGTTGAAAACCCACTGAAGTCCCCCTCTTCCCCTTTAGATTGGGGAACTCACTCAGAGGGTGGAGTCTTCACTGGCTTTAGGATTCGTTCCCTTCTTTGAGAGCTAGATTCAGTACGAGGAAGGCAGGGAGGGCATTTAAAGGGGAAATGGCCCAGACACCACCCAAGGTGGCAAATGGCTATTAGAGAAGAGGATCTGAGGGTCCAACTACCCCCATGAAAGGCACTGCTGGTGCAAAATAATTACCCATGTGTGTGCAACCATTCATCCCCTCAAAGCCACTCGGGCTGCCCACGTGGATCTCTTCCTTGGCTTAACTCTTTACATATGACACTCCTTGAATCACCCACTTTGAGACTCCAGGGAAATAAAAATGGGGTTGCGGTTTCTCCAGGGACCACTCTACATGGAAGCCACTCTCTTCAGTGTCCTATTTTCTCTCCAACACTCTGTTTAGAAGGGTTTCGCCCTGCACTTACCATTTTGCTTTCGTTCTAACCGAAGTGCTCTCTCCATCTTTGTTTCCAGAAACAGCCCACGGGGAATACTCTGTTCTGCGGACTCTTAGCTTAGCCAAAGTCCATTAATTCACAGACCTTCAAAGAGAAATCCACTCCAGTCTTTATAAAGGATGTATTAGTGTTATAAAGTCATTCTCTTCAAAAAGTGCACGTCATCTGACGAGGGAGAGCGGCAGAAGTGGTGAAACAGAGTGGAGTTCTCACCTGCAGCTCGGCCTGTGGCCTCCTTGCCCAACAGTGCACACCTCTTTCCCTCCTTCCCCCAAACCTTTGCTTTCTGGGGAGGGGACACCAGCCCCACTACTACAATGCTAGGGCTCCCTAAGGAATCGTAATGACTTTCTCCTCCAGTCTAGTAACCTGTGGCCTTAAAGAGGTTTTCCATTTGTGCTGGAGAGAGAAGGGGAGGCAGAGAGGTCATGGGAACTGCAGATGGGGTGAAGGAAAGACGTCTGTGCACAGCAATGATCACCTTCCTGACACATTAAATACAAGTTTTGAGAGAAACTGCAGAACAGGGGGAGGGTTTACAACAAAAGGGGACACAGGAATCCCAAATAATCCATCTCGGCATTTAGCCTGGGGGTGACCTGGGGTCCTGGAAGCACAGCATTCTTGGGGGAGGAGGAGGAGTGCGGCTGGAGTGACCACATCTGTGTCACTAATTCTGCTATCTCGCAGCATCCTGTTCCTTTTTGGCACATGCAGTCACAGCCTGTACTGACAGAAATGATTGCCCAGGGACCCTCCCTTTCCCCTGAAAGCGGACAAAGAGCAGGAATAAAAAGGGCTCTTAACCAAAGGAAACCCTAGGTTTCCAATGCCACTTAAAATCAATTTAAACCACCACCTATCCTAATCTGTCTTAAAATCTTAAAAAAAAAAAATTAATCTTTTCTATGCTACAAATTGCAAATAGTTCTGCTATATAAAGTTGCAACAAAACCTGTCCCCAACACTGGGGAAAGAGGAGAAATCTTGGATTAAGTCAACACAATGGCAGAGATTTTTATGAGCCTGCCATCGTGGGGTTTCACCATTCTTACTGTTGGTTTTTTGGTCATTTGGATAGAAAACCACTTGTAGAACCCTATCCTGCTGTCCCAACACCAGGCAACAAAGCCAGCAGATGGGCTGGGGCCAGCCCGACGGGCCACAACTGCTGGCTGGGAGCTGTGCACCCGGCAGACCCTGGCCTGGCCAGGCCAGGCCTCCACCCTGGGGCTCTGGCTCCACCCACCCAGCTCCCCGGGCCGTGGGCTTTTGGTCCAATGTAGTTGCTCTTTCTTGAATCTGAGAATAAAAATACAGGCTGTGTGAACATTTGAGACCACCACAAATCCTTCAGTTACTGAGGCCCTAACAGGTCATCCAGATCGTTCATCCACTCTTCCGAAGTCCTATTCTTCAGCAGGGAGTCGATCAGGTCAGCATCTCCGGCCATGCTGGCCAGCCCACTGCCACCTGGCTGCCCGCTGTAGGCGAAGGGCAGATCCTGGCCCGCGGTCCGCACGGGATAGGCCTGAGTGCAGTGTAGTCCCGCCCGGCTGCTCATCGATGGCGCAGGGCTCTGGCTGAAGGCCCCCAGCTCGGGTGCGGCCGGGCTCAGGCCCGGCAAGCCCTGCTGCGGGGCTCCCTGGGGTGGTGCTGGGGCAGGGGCTCCGGTCCTCTGCTGCGCACTCACAGGGGGCAGCATGGACCCTGCCGCGGCTGCTGAGCTCATGGGGGCCATGGGCCTGCTGGGCATCGCCTGGGAGAACTGCGGGCTGGACATCTTCAGGTGGGCCTGCTGCATGTGGAAGCTGGAGGCTGCCGTGAAAGGGCTCACGGTGTTGTTCCCTGGGGTCTGGCCACTCAAGTTCGGCATTCCCTGATGCTGCCACGAGGGGTTCTGGCTTCCCATGGCAGCAGATACCCTTGGGACCTGTGGCTTTGTTAAACCAGAGTTCAGGGTCCCCTTATTGTGCTGCTGGGGGAGGCCGGAGCTTCCCAGAGAGTTCTGCCCATAGGCAGTGGAGACCGAGGTGCTCTGGCCCACGCCAGTCTGCCGTGGAATGTGGGCATGTCCGTTGGTGGCCTGTGGTGGGGGCTGGCCGACTATCTGGGTTATGCCGGAAGCCAGGCCATAGAGACTGCTCTGTGGCAGGCTCTGGGAGCCAGTGAACTGAGCCACACCCCGGTCCTGCTGGCCTGAGTTTGAGGGGAGAGAGGAAACCGAAGTGTGTCCAGGACCCATTGACATCAAATTCCCGGCCTGAGGAAACGCTCGAGAACAGCCGGGGTTTGATGCACCCAAGTTGTTCATGCCAGGCACAGCAGCAGAGGACCCTGGAAGACAGAAAAGAGTCGGTCAATCAAGCTGGCATTTCCTGGACTGCCGCTGTGGAGACATCTTTAGGACCCAAGATGCAGCCGTTATTCTCTGGCATGAAAGGCAAAATCAGAACACTGGACATCTTATCGTCCATGGAATCTCAAAGACGACAGCCCTGGGAGTCAAAAGGGAAGCAGATTTCCCACAGGGTGGAATGGAGGCCAGTCTGGAGCAATGAGGAATTCAAGACAGGCTCAGAGGAAGGGGCAAACACCCCAGGGCGGCAGAAGCCAGGAGACTTGATGATTTAACCTTCCAAAGCCCACCCTATTTCTGCTCTGTGGGAGGTCCATGCCGGCCCTGGGGACTCCCAGACAGATCCAGCCCAGGGTCTGCCTTCAGGAGGCAAAGGCTCCATGTGGTGTAACAGGGTTACAACAATAGCTGGGCAACAGGCCATGTGAGTGCAGGGGTCTGAAGGGTCAATGCCTGGGAAGATTTGGGGAGGGCTTCAGAGAGATGGTGACAAACACACTGGCTTTTTTAAAAGGGCTGAAGAAACTTCTTCTCGGGGCACCTGGGGCGCTCAGTCGGTTAAGGGTCTGACTCTGGCTCAGGTCATGATCTCGTTTTGTGAGGCTGTGCCCTGTGTTGGGCTCTGTGCTGACAGCTCAGAGCCTGGAACCTGCTTCAGATTCTGTCTGTCTGTCTGTCTCTCTCTCTTTTTTTTTTTTTTTAATTTTTTTTTCAACGTTTTTTATTTATTTTTGGGACAGAGAGAGACAGAGCATGAACGGGGGAGGGGCAGAGAGAGAGGGAGACACAGAATCGGAAACAGGCTCCAGGCTCTGAGCCATCAGCCCAGAGCCTGACGCGGGGCTCGAACTCACGGACCGCGAGATCGTAACCTGGCTGAAGTCGGACGCTTAACCGACTGCGCCACCCAGGCGCCCCTCTCTCTCTCTCTCTCTTTCTCCTCCGCTCGTGCATGTTCTCTCTCTCTCAGAAATAAAGAAACATTAAAAAAATTTAAAAATAAATAAATAAATAAAAGGGTTGAAGTTTAGCAATTTCACCGTTTGGAGAAAGAGTATCCTAGACAGAGAAGAGAGTGTGTGCAACGCCATAAATTTACGTGAGGCGGTCTGTGTGGGGAGCTCCATGGCCGGAGTGCAGGAAGGGCATCCCACCGACTAGAGATACGGCTGGAGAGATAGCTGTGGCCAGACTCAGAAGAGCTGTGGCTGCCATGTGGAGGACACAGTTGCAAAGTCCCAGGGTAAGTGGACCGCAACAGTGGTTTGGGGGCTGGGTGGGGGCTGCTCAAATCAATTAGGGGAGGGGTGTACCAGCTATGGCACATGGGAGTGAAAGAGGGAGAGTGTGAGATCCTGTTCTTGACACCACCGAACAACAAGGGGGCTGAGGGAGGGACTGAAAGCAGCAGATGCTGACTGATCAGTGGCGGGCACTGCATGGGGGAGACAGCCGGGAATAGGACAGAGAGGTCCTGTCCTCAGGGAACCTGCTGTCTGGGGCTCTGTCTTAAGCAACGGATGCACAGTGACAACACTCACCAAATGGGTTTCTGTGGGTCGGGGGTGTACTATTCAGGGGCTGGCCATGACTGAGCTCTTTGTTCCTCCTCTCCCTCTCTCCACCAGCACCTAAGAACTAGGCTGAGGGACAGAGGAGGGTGGAAACAGTCTGCTTTGCTCCCACTGACAGCCCAGAACCATGTGAGACGCGATGACGGCAGGAAGGCTGGCTGAAGCCCAGGCTCCTGAGAAGCCCGCAGACTTCAGCTCCATGGTCTGGTCAGCACACACATAAAACTCCACCTAGGCTCCTAGTCAGGACACAGCCATGGGGAGCCTAGGTGGCTCAGTCGGTTAACCGACTGACTTCAGCTCAGGTCATCATCTCGCAGTTCATGAGGTTGAACCCCACGTTAGGCTCTGCGCTGACAGTTCAGAGCCGGGAGCCTGCTTGATTCTGTGTTTCTCTCTCTCTCTGCCCCTCCCCCACTCATGCTCTATTTCTCTCTCTCACTCAAAAGTAAACAAACATTAAAAAAAAAAATTAAGGAGCGAACAGCTGTGCTCAGCTTTCCCTGGGACACTTTAGAGTGAGAGTTGTTGACCAAAAAAGGGACAGGTTTTGAAGATAGGCCAAGAAGAGCTAGAAAGGCAGGTGCAACCAGGTTTTACTGCTTCTGTCAACCGGCCTATCTATGAGTTTCTGGAGTGAGGCCTGAGCAAGGGCAGTCAGGTTCCCTTGCACATCTGAGCTGCATCAGCCAAGACCTCAGAGTGTTTCCTGCCCCTCTGTGGTCAACTGTTGGCAGCTGATGCTGCCGTTTGGGACACTGAAGTGAGTGGACAGGAAGAGAGAGCAGAAGCAAAAGGCCACACAAACTACACTTAGTCTCTCCTTATCTAGAAAATAAGAGCATCATTTTTTTGAAGGCACATAACGGCAGGAGCAAAGAACCTTCTTAAGAATTACAGAACCCATTTCCTGTTGATAAGCTAGCCTCCAGCTAGAAATGATTATGCTTCAAAAGACCGTGCAGCCAGAGTACTGACCAAGGTGGTATGCCTCTGTGACCCTCTCCTCCTAGCCTGCAAGGGAACTAGAAAGCCAGGCTCCATAGGCAGACCAAGGTTTACATAAGCAAGTCTATTTAGCCCCAGCATATAGCATGGCAGACAGCAAGAAGCCAGCACGAGTGCAACGGACCACCTGCTCTGTCCTGTGCCTGCCTCCCCTGCCCGACTCTGCCGCTTCAGACATCCCCTCACCTGTGAACTGTCCAACCTGCTGTGGGAAGGTGCTCTGGGTTGGGTCTTGGTACTGGGGAGGTGGGCGCGTGAGGTGGCGCTGAAACTGCTGTTTCTCCTAGAAAATGCCAAGAACAACAGAACAGTACAATAAGACCCACATGGAACAGAAACAACAGTTACATCAGAGAAAAGTAAACTGCTATGGTTTGTTTCTCACAGATGAGTTCCTGTGAAGGTAACGCTCATGGTTTCATTTGGGGGATTTTTAATAAATTGTAGGAAACAGAAGGACGGGGCAGATCTAAGGAGCAATGATTTAAAAAAAAAAAAAAAGCGGCGTATCAGTTTAAAAAAATGTGGGGAGGGCAGATCGGGGAAATGCAAATCAAAGCCACAATGATCTACCTCTTCACACCCACAAGGATGGCCAGGATCAAAAAGACAAGTACAGCAAAGATGCAGAGAAACTGGCACCCTCACACGCCACTGTGGGAACGTGAAACAGTATGGCTGCTCTGGAGAACCGTCTGGCAAGTCCTCACAAGGTTACACATAACAGCCACCATATGCCTCGGCAATTCCACCCCTACATACACACTAAAGAGAACTGAAAACTTATGCCCATAAACACGGAAAACAAACCAAATGTCTATCAACTGATGAATGGATAAATCAAATGGAGCTTTTCCAAACGACAGAATATGATCCAGCCATAAAGCAGAGGGGAACGCTGCCACAGGCCACAACATGGGTGATGACTTTTATTGGGCAGGCAGTTTCTTTTTAGGGGGTGAAAACTGACGAAGTCGACTGTGGTGATGGTTGCATACCTGTGTGGATATACTAAAAACCACTGAACTGTACACTTTAAGTGGGTGGATTATATGTCACAAGAACCATATCCCAATAAAGGTGTTATCTTAAAAAATGGCAGAATGGAACACCTAGGTGGCTCAGTCGGTTGAGCGTCAGACTTTGGCTCAGGGTCATGATCTTCGCATTGGGCTCTGCACTGACAGTACAGAGTCAGCTTGGGATTCTCTCTCTGCTACCCCTCTGCTTGCTCAAAAATAAATAAACTTTAAAAATAAATAAATATAGGGGCGCCTGGGTGGCGCAGTCGGTTAAGCGTCCGACTTCAGCCAGGTCACGATCTCGCGGTCCGTGAGTTCGAGCCCCGCGTCAGGCTCTGGGCTGATGGCTCGGAGCCTGGAGCCTGTTTCCGATTCTGTGTCTCCCTCTCTCTCTGCCCCTCCCCCGTTCATGCTCTGTCTCTCTCTGTCCCAAAAATAAATAAAAAATGTTGAAAAAAAAAATTAAAAAAATAAATAAATAAATAAATAAATATATGTAATAAATACAAATATTATATACATGTGGCAGAACTGAGGCAGTGATGTGGGCTTTAAAGTCATCCTCAATCACCTTCATCTTCTGGGTAGATGGTTTTTCTGTTAGGACTTTGAAGATGTAATTTAAAATCCTGAGAACTCTCGTAACCTTGGTGACTAAGCGGGTGAACTGCAGGACTTGGAAAGAGATTGTCGGGCCTGATTCTAGAACTCTAGGACCTCAGGGACATTTTCATTTCCCTCTGTTGTATTCTGGCTTCTGACAAACTCTGTATTTACAACAAAGCTGGGACCCACAGTGAACTGGCAGACCAGTGAACTCAGTGCTGTGGCAGTTGTAGACAAGGGACGTGGAAAAATGTCCCTAACAAATAAAGTTTTAGCTAGAGATTTGCCTTCACTGATCACCAAGTGACATTAAAGCTACTTCTGAAACAGGCCACCATTGTCTGAGAAATGCCACACTCCTGGAAAGGGCTTTAAGATGGCAAATGACAGGCAAATGAGCACGCATGCACACACTGGAGCGGAGCACGCCTGTGTGCACAAAGAAACACGCTGAAGCTGAGCGCGCGCGCGTGCGCGCGCGCACACACACACACACACACGATGGAGCTAGCAGCCGCGGCAGTGACTGGGGAGGCAGGGGAGAGTGGGGGTGCTGGGGGGGGGGTCACCTTCCACCTCCCACTTTACCTGTTCCGCCAGAAGTTGCTGCTGCCTTTGTAAGAACTGCTGTTGCTGCAGGTGCTTCTGTTGCTGCTCCCTCTGTTTCTGTTGGTCCAAGAGCAACTGGTGCTGCTTCATTACTGCCGCCTGCTGCTGGCTACTGAGATAGGGGGTGCTGCTGTGAGTGCTGGCCCCGGACGCAGCTGGTGGCTGGCTCCCCACGCTGGCAGCCTGGGCTGGCACAGGGACGCCGGGCGGGTTCTGCTCCTGTCAACACAGGTAAGAGGGCCTCAAGTCAGGGAGACATGGTGAAGTCTGTGAGCCCCAATCAGGGCAGACAAGCTGTGCCCGGTGAGGGCCTGGCTCCAGGTTCTCTCTTGAAGCCTCTGCTTCATTCCAGGCCAGGCCAGAGACCAAAAGAGCTAACACCTGGGCATCCAGCAGTCAGCCACAGCTGCCTGTCAGCTCTGCGGCTCCTACGGTTCACCAGAGGCAAAGGTGTGATTTTACATTTAAGCTCATATTTGCATGCTTTAGTTCCAGAAGGCAAATGGAGCCTCTAAATGCTCACTTTCTGGAAAGTGTGAGTACAGATGGGTTGCTGGAGGAATGCCCTGAGGGACTATGACTGATGGAGATGCCATGTTCCAAGTGTACAAACCTTGGGTCCCCAGTGGTGGGATGGTCCCTGAACTGCCTGAAATTGTATCATGTGTCCATTTGTGTACGGCATTTTCCTGAGAAGAGACTGCTTGGCTTTTGTCAGATGTTCACACTCAAAAAATACTAAGTGTCAATGAAAACTTTAATAAATAGTCTCAATTATTATATAGACCAAAAGTGAGAGTCATGTCAAAGGCTATATACACAATATCATCCTGTCATGGCTTATAATTTAAAAGGGGAAAATTTAACTCGAAATGGGAAAAAGGTAAAAGGCAAAGATCATTTAAGCAAGTTCAACTTTTTGAGCTCCTTTCTAGTCCTTGTATGTCTACACATTTAATCTTTACAAGAATCTAACCTTAGAGCAGACAGCTCCTGAGGTAATTTCCTCACCCCACGCACCAGAAGGTTATGGGCCAGAAGGTTTGTGAGGCCCTAAGTGCTACTGAAGTGGCAGTTACCACCAGTTTTGTTTTTTTTTTTTAGTTTATTTATTTTGAGAGAGAAAGAGAGAGAGAGGCAGAGACAGAAAGAAAGAATCCCAAGCAGGCTCTACATTGTCTGCATGGAGCCCAGTGTGGGACTCAATCTCACAAACCGTGAGACCATGACCTGAGCCGAGATCAAGAGTTGGACACTTAAACCGACTGAGTCACACAGGCACCCCTGATTTTTTTTAAGGATGCTTTTAGTGGCTATGTAGCAGTTTACTGGCTGAAATAAGTGTAAGTATCAACATTTACACATGTACTCTCCTGCTGACTGTTGAGACATGCTTAAACAGCTTCCCAGTTTTTGGCTATAAGAAATAATGATGCAATGAGTATCTTCTATATAACTTTCCTATTTTTTTTTTTTAAGGGATGATTTCTTGCAGAGGTATCATGTGTTAATGCTTATTAATACTTTTATGGCTAATGGAAAATACTGGGACATGTGGGTGTCTCAGTTAAGCATCCAACATTTTTTTTGTTTGTTTTTGAGAGAGAGACAGCAAGAGCAAGCGGGGGAGGCACAGAGAGAAGAGAGGGGGAACAAAGGATCTAAAGCAGGCTCTATGCTATCAGCACAGAGTCCGATGTGGGGCTTGAACTCCTGAACCGTGAGATCATGACCTGAGCCGAAGTCGGGACGCTCAACCAACTGAGCCACCCAGGTACCCGATGCATCTGACTCTTGATCTCAGCTCAGGTTGTGATCTCAGGGTCAAGAGCTCAAGCCCTGCGTTGAGCTCAATGCTGGGCATGAAGCCTACTTATAAGGGAAAAAAAAATTATATATATATATATGTGTATATATACGTACATATACATATGTATATATATATATATACATATGTATATATATATATACATACATATATATATATATATATATATATATATATATGAATGAATGAATATGACACCAAATTACTTCCCACAAGCACTGTGCCCATTTACACACCCTCACCAGTACAGGAGCATCAGTTTCCTCATTATTATTACCAGCACTGGATTTTTTAATTTTTAAAATTTTACAAATACACAAAGGTACCCACAAGGGTATTCACTGCAGCCTTGCCTATAACCAGGAGACAATGAAGTACACCAAAACAAAGGGCACGCGCCATGGGCCACAACTGTTGTCACACAAGTGTTTAACAAGTATCAAGGAATCTACACATGTAGACGAGGAAGACAGTCTGGGACATACTGTGGAGTGAGGAAAGCAACTGTGCTCTACTCTATCTTGGAGGAAGTCAAGGAATGAGCCCTAGCCAGGGGAAAGCTGCCAGGGAAGAGACATTTTAGAACATACTTGAACAGGAGTAGAAACGCAAATAACGACCATGATAAAACTGGTACTTGATCATTCTCCACCCTACAGAGCTATGTGACTCTGCTAGGCTTGAGTGTCATGACTAAATAGATGCAGTTTAGATGTGCTGGGGAACAGCTCTCTCTCACCTTACTAAATCTTAAGGTACTCTGAACACAGAAATCTGAAAAGTGGTTTAAAAAACAACAACAGGGGAGCCTGGGTGGCTCAGTCAGCTGAGTGTCAGACTCTTGAGATCGGTTCAGGTCATGACTCACAGTTGTGGGACTGAGCCCCACATTGGGCTCTGTGCTGATGGCACAGAGCCTGCATGGGATTCTCTCTCTCCCTGTCTTTCTCTCTGCCCCTCCCCTGCTCACTCTCTCTCAAATAAACAAACTTAAAAAAAAAAAAAAAAAAAAAAAAAAAAAGGCAAAGCCTCTAAGGAGCACATTAAATGTGATCGTGATCTTTATCTGCAAAATACAGCCATAAATGACTTACTTTAAGTTGTGTGGCATGCAAGAGACACTAGACAAAGTACAGTGTCAAATGTATGGAAATTTGAAACCAAGTTATACTAGGGAATTTTACCCGATTTTCATTTATTCAGAATCAACCCTGGTTTGCCTGACTTTCACGCTCCAGAGACCCGAAGGATGACCGTGGCTGCTCCCTCCCACCCTCTTTGTCCCAACCACCCGAGACCTAGTGACCACAGGGATGCAGAGTGACAGAGAGGGAAGCCACGTGCTCACCTGGCTAGGGGGAACCAGTGATCGGAAGGGCATATTTCCTGGCTTTGGTTTCATCAGAAACAAGGAATTCTGCTCGTTGCTCAGATGAGGCAGCTGCTGGGGAAGATAAGCCATGAGGGCTGTCTTGCTCTGGCTGGACGCAGGGCCACCTTGCCCACAGTCTGCTTTGTAATGAGAAAGGGGTTTGGTGTTGCCATAGTCCAGCACCGACCCTTGGTTAGTCACGGCATTCTGATTCAAGTTACTTGGCGGCTGGTGACTCAGCAGGTTCACATGGCTGGGCTGGAGGTAGGGGCCTCCGGGCCGAGGGGAGCTCTTGTTCACACTGGGCATCATGAGCAGTTTGGAGTTGGTGAAGTCTTGCTTGTAGCCAGGAGGGCTGGCGGGCTTCTCCATGGGATAAGGAACGTTTAAGGGGCTGTGGGAGGGGCCTGTCTGCTGCCACGTGGACATCTGCCCTGGGGCCGGTGCAGGGGTGGCCTGCTGCGGGTTCTGGAGCATCTGCTCCCGCTTCTGCTTCGCAGCGATCTGCTGGAGCTGGTGAGCAGAGGACAGCTCTGAGGGCCCTCCCGGGCCCTGGCTGGGCAACACCACACTGGAGAGGGCTCTTTGTGCATTCTGGGCCTGGGCTGATGCCGGCATCAGGTTGGGACTGGGATTGTCTGCCCCGGGCTGACCAGAGGTGTGGAATAGAGGCTGAGCGCCCCCGAGGCTGGGTGAATCTGTGCTCACAGGGCCGGCTGAAGGCCCCATAAAGGTCTGTCCTGCAGACCCTGCTCTCACTTGTGGAGAGCCTAACTGTTCTTGTTCAAAGGCTGCTGGGGAGAATTCTGTCTTAATATTAATGTCCTGTGCCAAGGGGGTCTGTGTGGCGGAACCAGAACACTCTGGGTCCTTCTTTTCTTCAAAGTCCTCATTGAACAGATCCTTCATGTCTTCATCGGGCACTGACCTGTTCAGCTCCTCGATGAGCTCCTTCCACTCTTGCTCGTTAAGGTTGAGGTCAGGCATGAGGTTGCTTTGAGATATGGAGCCTCCGGCCCCCGCGATCATGCAAGGCAGGTCATCGACGGGCTCCTGCTTCAGTTCTTTATTCAGGCTCAGAGGAAATGGCTCACCAGGGTTGCTGCCTCCATTCAAGTGGAGGCTGGAGTCTGCCAGACACTTCTTACTGATGGAGTCAAGCCCCAGTGAGTGCTTCCCACTGGCCTGCAGGGCCTCTGTGCCAGGCTTGTCAGGCTGCCCCAGGGGAGAGGCTGGAGGCAAGCCATTGGAAGCGACAGCTACTCCCAGAGGGGCCTCTCGGCGGGTCTTCTTGTGTCCAGGAAAGAGGTCTCCGTAGCCATTCTGTTGCTCGCCATTCTGAGGGGGGGTGGTGCTATCAAGATTTCTCTTCACTGTGTCATGAAGATGCTGCAAAACATGGACAAGAGTGACTCAATACACAATGCCATGGGTGAGGGCCCCCCCACCTCCGCCGCCACTTTGAATGGTGACTTAAATCTGGGCCCAGGTCCCTGCAGTGTGCTCCTGTTAATTCTCTCATCCAATTTACACCCCCCACTCCTGGGAACACAGCCCCGCTTCCCCTCTGGGTCTGCCTCTCCTCCTCCTAGGTCCCATGGCTTTGCCTGAGTCAGGATGACTGGCTCAGCTCCAGGAAAACAGCCTAGCTTCAGACAGTACATCAGTCCCTGGACTTCTGCAGCCCTCTCTTTTTGAAGGATACAAGCCTGATGCTGCCCACAGCCACCTAGTCTGAGGGTGTGCCCAAGAATGGAGTCAATGAGAAAGAACAGAAGATACCTGTATGTGCTTGAGGGCATCACACCTAAGTTCTAGATCTAGTTGCATGTGAGACCACCCATGCCCATGGACTTTTCACTTAGAGGAACCAATAAAATTCCTATTGCTTTAAGCTGAAGGAGCCATGGCTGCTTTACAGGCTCTTTCTCAGGCCTTGGTGGGGGGTATTGCACGGGCCACTTTTCACGCCCCACCCTGCCTTTCAAGGAGCCGTTGCCCGCCTCCACCCCTTCTCCCCATGCAGGGCTGCTCCCTTACATCCCCACTCACCTCCCTGCCAACCCTAAGCATCTTCCAATCCTCCATGCCCCGTCACCAGCTCCCACAAAGCTCACCACTTCTTACCAAGACTATTCCTTTGAACACAGCCAGTCTGTCTTGCACTGTTATTCTTGCCTCCCCCACCCCTGATACCATTCCCCTCAACTAGATTTGTTCAGTGAATCCTATTAATGGTCTACCTTGTGCCAGGGACAAATGTTGTGTGGATATCAAGACAAATGAGGTGGTTACGATGGTCTTCGTGGGCTTCCAGTCTTCTAGAACATGGGACATACGTATAAAGACATGGCTACAGAATAAGACAAATGTCCCATACAAGCAACAGGGCAAAAAGCACCCTGAGATGAGAGTTCAGGAGCAGGAATTTCATGAAGAGAACATAATAATGTGAGTGGGGAGAAAGAACATGGTATCTTTCCGCTATTTCCCCAGCCTTGTTTTCAACTGTTAGGACATGACTCTGACCCTTCTGTTACCAGAGGTGCCTACTACACCAAGCCTCTAAACACAGTGCTGCTCCTTTCCTATGTTTACTTCTGTTATGTTTTTGTCCTTCACTGTCTGCCAGCCCCTATTCCATCCCTCCTTCCCTCCCACTGACCCTAAGCACCTACACTGTGCTATTTGCAAAGTTCCAAATAATAGCTTTCGTTATTATCTTTAAATAGGTTTCAGAGGATCCATGGCACACAGCGCTCTGTGCTATTGTCCTCTGGCTACAGAGAAGGGCTGCACTGACCCACCACAGCAGGCCTTGGAGCCTGAGTGTGTGAGCGCTCTGACCAGAGGGTCCTGCCCAAGACGACTCCCTGGGCACCACCAGCTCACAGCAGCAAACTACATCCTAGATACAAATACGCAGTTAGCAAGAAAACAGGGAGAGTTACTTTCTCAATCCAGAGGCCCAATTCCAATGCTCCCATTCCTTTTGAATCCCCACTTCCAAGACTTTCCTATTTCTTTACTGTTAAAGCTGACTGCACAGTGCTCTATATATCCTGGCTGAGTCCATATTTCTCTAAATCCATATCTGGGGGCGCCCGGGTGGTTCAGTCAGTTAAGCATCCAACTCTGGCTCAGGTCATGATCTCATGGTTCTTTGGGTTCGAGCTCCGCATCGGGCTCTGTGCTGACAGCTCAGAGCCTGGGGCCTGCTTCAGATTCTGTGTCTCCCTCTCTCTGTTCCTCCCCTGCTTGCACTTTCTCTGTCTCTCTCTCTCTCTCAAAAGTAAATAAATTTAAAAAAAGATTAATAAATCCATATCTGGGTACACAAGTTAGCTCAGAAAAACTAAGAAATAATAAATAAATGGAACTGTAGGGCAGAGGTGTAAGTAAAACGTGATCTTAGGACCCGATAACAGGACATCTGCTTTACTTTCATGCCAGTTCTTCTGCTTCCTACTGCCACCTAGGGGTGGAAGGGGGGAAGGGGACCTGGCTCTTACAATGGACCCTTTATCTCTCTATTAGATTTGAAAAGTTTATAAGATCTGAAAAGTTTCCTTTGGGGAAGGTAAATTCATAACCATTTAATCGGTTATGATTAAACAAGGAAATCAAAATGAGTTGTTGATTTTTTTTGCATTTTTATTCTATTATTTTCTTTTTGGAATATCATTTGTTCCTCAGCATCAGCTTTGGGCTGTCTGTAAACCTGGGAGCTCAGTTTTCCATTTTCCAAACAGGGAAGATGGAAACCTAAGAGGTCAGGGCACTTGATGAGTCAGCTGGTTGTCCCAGATTAGAAACAGAATCCTTCTTTGCCCTAACAATTATAAAAACTACCACTCCCTCTTTCAATATCCACATGCAAACAGCTGCAGTCAAGTTCCAAAGTAACAACTCAATTTTGCAATGCCATTACTTTTAGCCAAAGGAAACACCGGGCCATTTTCTCAACTACTCACAAAATGTAACTGGAATGATGTAGGCGGGGTGGAGAGTGTGGAATGTGGTGGCCCTGGCAGATTTTTAAGCCTTGAGCATTTGCAGGAGTGCCTGATATGTGCAGGACACTGTAGAGGAAGATGAAGATGAAAAAAACATGGAGACTAATCTCTAGGAATTTACAACAAAGATGGGAAAACAGCCTGAACAGATTATAAATTACATAAGAACAAACACAAAGCTATAAAGCACACAACCGGCTGCCATGTATGAACACACATGCTTGCTCTCAGCATGTCCGGTACTTCTGAGTGCTAAGCTCAGAGGTACCTGTCATAACTACCAAATGGTCTTAAGTACACAGGGTTCCAGGAGGATCTAGTCCTGGGATAACTCCATCTGGTGTTCTTTCTTCTGCAAGGGGGTTTTGTTAAAGGACACCACACACCTGATGGTAAGCTGGAGGCCGTGCATGCTCACCCAGTCCTTCTCCCACAAAGCGCCTTGCAGGCCTGGCTCCCACCTCAGCCTCTACCACCCACTATCTTCTGCTCCAGGAGAGCGGCCCTGGATAGCAACGCCGCTCTGAGTCAAGCTGGAGTACCCATATCCTGTGGACACCAAATCAGTATCCTATCATCTCCCTTCACCCTATCTGGAGGCGCCAGACTTACAGAACAGTCCCTCGCCTGGTCTCAAGAGACTTCCACCACCTGCCACTGAAATTCCGGTGCCCTTTTTGGTCAAACTAACCAAACACCTATAATCTTCCACGGAGCTAACAAACAGATGTGGGGTGGCTCTTTCATCCACATTCCTTACACACAGGCAGCCACCAGTGCTTTCTGACCCTTCTCACTGGGCATTTGTCTTCCTCCACCTCTCTCCTGGGTCATCCTTCTATCAGCCAACCACCACCCACCCCCACCAGAGAGCCAGGACCCTGACCCGCTGCAACATGGCTTCCACCATCTGGGGAGTTGACTGGATATTGAATGGAAGGTGTGGGTTAGAAGGGAGAATTTAGGGCTGCTTTCCCGGAGGCGAGCAATCATCTTGATGCTGCCAAACACAGTCTACATTTTCAGTGCTTTCCTCCATCATCTGCCTGTTAATAATTCCCTGCATCTTTAAAGTTCTCCTTTCTTGGTCCGCCTGGGTGGCTCAGTTGGTTAAGCGTGTGACTCCATTTCGGCTCAGTTATGATCTCATGGTTTATGGGCTCGACCCCATCGTCGGGCTCTATGCTGACAGCACAAAGCCCGCTTGGGATTCTCTCTCTCCCCCTCTCTCTGCCCCTCCCCTGCTCACACACTCTCTCTCTCTCAAAATAAATAAACATAAAAAAATAATAATAAAGTTCTCTTTCCTTGTATTTCTTTACCACATTATCTTGCTTTCTCTTCTACTTTTCTGGTTGTTTCTTCTAGTCTTTTTTGAGGTAGGTCTCCCCTTTAAACGAGTATGGGTTCTCTCTCTTCTTTTCACTCTGCACACACTGAGTGATCTTATTCACCCCCATAGCTTCAAATCCCTGTGGCTGAACATCATGCTCAGAATAAACCCAACTGCCAGGGATCAAGTGATCTATCAGCGTTTGCCCCCATCCAACCTCCTTTCACGTGTTCCACCCTTATCCCCATTGTACAGCATGCCTGAGTCACACCAGCCTTCTTCTAGTTCCTCAAAGGTGCCCCCTCCTTCCTGCCTCAGGGCCTTTGCACTTGTTCTTCTCTCTTCCTAAAACACTTCTCCCTGATCTCCCTAGGGGTGGCTTAGCTCATAATTTGGGTCCCTTATCTCCTCAAAGTCATTCTCCCAATCATTCTCCATCCTAACTCCTTGTTAATTCCCCCACTGGAGGCACTCACATGAATGCACCTAGCTTCCCCTATTAGAATGAAAAGCAGAGACCCAGTACCTAGAACAGTGCCTGGCACTCAATAAATATTTGTGAATGAATGTGCTCTCTCATCGCCCATGTCTACAGAGCTCCACATTCCTGTTTGTCCAATCACTTACTTCGTATGTGGGGTGTACCACAGCTAACTCAGACTTAATCTGTCCAAACCTGAAGCAGCTTCTCCTCAGTCCTGTTTTCCTTTCTCTGCTCTTGTCTGATAATGTCACTACCATCCACCTAGTCACATAAACCAGAGCCAGAGAGCTGGTCTAGCCCTTCCTTCTTTACTCCTCGCATCTAGTCGGTCCCTGCGTCCTACTGAGCCCACCACCTTAGTTTTGGTTCTTTGGATCTACACACTTCTCTCCATTCACTAAAACCAACTTCTGATGCTTGAATCATTTTAATCACGTCTAAAGCTAGTCCTGTTGCAATCTCCACCCTCATCCATGTTGCACCCTATGGTTAGAGGGAGTGCACCGAAGGGCAAATCTGACCCCGTCACCATCCTCCTGCCAGTTCTTCAATGGCACCCTGTTGAGGGTTCACTGGCCCTCAGGTCTTTGTAACCCAGAGCGTGGCTCCACTGACCTTCCGGCTCTGGCACTAGTGTCACTCCCCATCAACTTCCTAACCACACCCATGCTGTATGCCAGCCAGTGGTGCGCCTTGCTGAACACCTCAATCCATGTCAGGTAGCAACTTTGGTAATGCACTAATCTGAGCCAAGTGCCAGAGGGACAAGTCATTACTTCCCTGGTGGCCTTGCTGACCATTCAGCACCTGTGCTTAACTCCTCATGGTGTCAGAATCTCACTCAACCTGCAAAGGCACCCTGAGGAGAATCACTGTTCCTGCTATACAGCAGATGGAAGTCGGGTTACACGAGGCTTCCCACGACATGAGCATTCGAAGGTCATGGGGAGGATCTGCTGCCATCCTCAATCCTCCTGGCCCTGCCTCCCTCCTGGTCAGACTGGGACAGGCCCAAAGTAACTCTGCTTCCACCTGTGAAGCTGAGTGAGGAGTCTAGTGTGAAACACAAGCAGCAGGGAGTGAGTCAGAGCTTCAAACTGTAAGAACACCACCCCTATGCCAAGCACAAGAATCCCATCAAGCTGCTGTTACCAGAAAAACGGGCTGTGATGGTCTCTCCCTCCCTTCCTCTTTCTCTCTCTCTCCCTCTGTCTTTCACGTGCGCGCGCATGCACGCACACACACACGGGCATAAATGATTCTTTGTAAAATACTTTAAGTTTTATTTATTTTAAATGTTTATGTTTGAGAGAGACAGGGTGAGACTGCACAGGCAGGGAAGGAGCAGAGAGAGAGGGAGACAGAGGATCCAAAGTGGGCTTGCCAACATCGGAGAGCGTGATGTGGGGCTCAAACCCACAAACCTCGAAATCATGACCCGAGCCAAAGTCAGACGCTCAACCAACTGAGCCACACAGGTGCCCCACTGCTTCATAAAATATTAAAAACAGAAAAATATCACAGAACCACAGAATCTGCTACTAAAGATTCCACTTTTAAGATACTATTGGTCTTAATAGTTCAGAATTGTAATTTATTTTTTTATTTTTTTTAATGTTTATTTTTATTTTGAGAGAGAGAGAGAGAGAGAGAGAGAGAGAGAGAGAGAGTCAGAGAAAGAGGGAGACACACAGAATCCAAAGCAGGCTGCAGGCTCCAGGCTCTGAGCTGTCAGCACAGAGCCCGACATGGGGCTCAAACTCACAAACCATGAGATCATGACCTGAGCTGAAGTCAGACACTTAGCTGACTGAGCCACCCAGGCACCCCTGAATTGTCAGTAATTTAGAAGTATGGTGAGTACTAAAGAGACCTGTAAGCACTCCTCCTTGCCACTGAATCCACCTACAAGGACATACTGAAAATAGCAAGTTCTAAGAAATGCATTTTCCAGAAAACTTTATAGTTTGGGATCCAGACATTTTTACCATCATTTTTAAAATTTTTTATCTTTAACAAATTACAGGTTCATGTATCAACTATACTAAAAAAAAAAAAAAAAAAAAAAGAATTAGAGAAATTGGAGAGTACAGAGAGGTCCTGTGTATCCTTCACCTAGTTTCCCCCAATGGTTCCCCTACACAGTACTCACCAAGATCCTACTATGTGCCAGACGCTGCCCTATACAAGTTGAGCATAAAATAATGGCCAATTCAGATATGCACAAGGTTTTTACTACACTACACTCCGACAAGGCATTGGGCACTGAGGATAAAAAAAAAAAAATAGTACGACATAGTTCCCACTCCTACCAGCTGGGATGTGATGATGAAGCTATGGAGGCAGCAGGATGAACTATTATGGGAGGAAGGAGAAGGGCACTTGAATTAGGTACTGAAAGAACAAAGAAATAGGAGGAAGGCATACCAGGCTGAGAGGCAAAGGCAAGGATACACAAATGAGCACTGAGTAGGAGTGGACAGACAGAAGGAGGCAAGCAGAAAAAATGAGTAGCAGTTTAATGTTGCTTAAGTGTAAATGGCACAACAGGAAGTGCTGAAAGAGAGAGGCTGCGAATGGACTGTGATGGCCCCAAAATGTTATTTACTAATGTGAAATTTCAAAAAAAGACACAAAACTAGAGAGAACAGTATACTGAACCCTCATTATGCTCCTTACCCAACTTAAACAACTATTAGTATTTGGCCATTTTGCTGCATTTCTACCTCCCTATTCCCCCCATCCCCATCCCTGAAACTGGGTTATTTAAGAAACAAATCTTGGGCACAGTATCATTCAATCCACAAATACTTCAGTAGGTATCTCTAAAAGGTAAAATCTCTTAAAAATATACATGTGTGTATAATATCACAATACTGTTACCACACCTAAAACATTAATAATTATTATCACCACCTCAAAGACATTAGGATGGCTACTATGCAAAACAAAACAAAAAAACCAAAAAAGCCCACCAAATGTTGGAGGGGGCTGTGGAGAAACTGGAACCCTTATGCACTGTTGGTGGGCATGAAATGGTGCATCTGCTGTGGAAAACAATATGGTGGTTCCTCAAAAAATAAAAACACAGATTTCCATTTAATTCAGCAATATTGTTTCTATTCATTTCCAAAAGCACTGAAAGCAAGAACTTGACCAGGTATTTGTAGACCATGTTCATAGCCGCATATTCACTGTAGCCAAAAGGTCGAAGTAACCTGAGTCCATCAGTGGATGAATGAAACAAAATGTGGGCCATCCACACAATGGAATATTATTCAGCTCCATGTTGACAGCAGAGAACCCGATGCGGAGCTCAAACTCACAAACCATGAGATCATGACCTGAGCTGAAGTCAGCCACTTAACTGACTGAGCTACCCAGGCACCCCTGGGAGGGTTATTTTGGAATAATACTTGAGCTCACTTAAAAAACAGCAGATAATTAATTATTGATTAGACCAGATCTCTCTAAAATGCTCTGGAACTCTATGATTCTGTGCAATCAGGCATTTGCACATAAATATGACAAAAATGCACCGTGAACTACTGAAAGCATAAACACCATGACGTTCTCATGTATGAGGAAATCTTGACTTAATGGAGGGACCGCGTGTGTAAGAGTGATACCCTTCCCTTTCAAAGCCACGCCCTCACCGGGTCCTCTATCCCATTCCTATGTGGCCTCTTTAAGGGTCTTGCTCATTCCATCACCACCTTTTCCTCTGTTTTCCATCCATCTCCCTGTTTACCAGTTCTTTCCTTCCTAAGGACTGGCAACACTCCGTGCCTCCCATCTTTTGGCCCCCATCCTACTCTACGTACCATCTGGCTCAGTGTTAAGGGTATAGCGAGGCTGGGTTCAAACCCTGGTTTAGTTGCTTAATTGCTGCATGCTCACAGGCAAATTACTAAGCATCTCAAGAAGCCCTGTTTCCTCATAGGAAGAAGGGCTGCTGCTGGGGCGTGGGCACCACTTCCCGGGGGTCTGTGAGGTACATCACTACTGCTTACCGAGCAGCTGACAATGTTCTCACAGGTCAGCCCATCCCCTCCCTTCACTTCGGAGCTTATTCAAAGATGGATCTCTACTTTGCCGTATGAACCAAGGTGACCTCCTGGATCTTAAATCCAAGGGACACTTTAAAACTGTATTGACTTAACCTCTCTGAGGCACTGAACTTCGATGACCACTCCTCCCTTCTCTAAACATCTTCTCCCTTAAGGCCCATGAGATGGCTCTCTGGACGGCTCTCCATGGCTGCCCTCTGCAAGCTGCTGCTTCTCCTGCTCCTGCTCCTGTGATGTCTGTCGCCCACAAGGCCTTGGTCCCTTTTCACTGCTGTCCTCTCCCTAGGTATCCCATCCACACTCGGGGCCTCGGCCACAGCCTGGCACAGAGCGGGCACTCAAATATTTACTGAATGAACATTTCCCGGATCTTCATCTTTGTGCCCAGTCCTCCGTCCTGTGCTCTAGATTCACATATTAGACTGTAAACTGGGAAACTTCACATCGCCACATGGATACTGGGCAGGATGTCCTCCAAACTTGGCTCTTCCTCTCATGCTCACCCACTAGGTACATGGCTCAATCCTTGTCCTCTGCTAACTCTACCTCTTAAATTGATCTCCAGTGTCCAATCCCTCCACACCACCACACCTCCCTTTTAGTTCAACTGCTCATTTTTTTACCTAGATTACTGAAATAACTTCATGCTGATCTATTTCTATTCTCTCTGTTATCAAAGTGATCACTATAAAAACACACATCTGAACCATTATTAAATCCCTTATTCCCCCCTCACTTACAGATGAATTTCAAATTCCATACTCTGGCACTAAAGGCGTGTTTGATCTGACCCCGATGAGCCTTTCCATTTAGTCCTCTGCCATTTCGTTGGGGACCCAACTTCAAGTGAATTTCTTTCAGGACTGAGAATATACCTAGCCTGGTGATCACCTACGAATCCTTTAAGATTGAGTTCAAACATCAACTCCTCTGTAGTATTTTTTCCCTGACCACTTGCCCCACACCTGGTCAAGTTCCTTATTCCATCCCTAGCACTCTAACAAAGCGTTGTATGCACTACTTACATTCCATACTCACAGTGAAGCACTGGAGTCATACTGTAAATATGCACTCATCTGTTTCTTTTAATCTCCCCGTGCCCCCCTCCCCACAAGTCTGTGGAGGACAAGAACCTTGCCCTTTTCATGCCCAGGGCCAGCAAGTTACAGGTACCCAATGACTGTTTCCAGATTAACCCTCCCTCCTCCTTCCCCATGACTTCCCTTCACGGTCATTCAATTGTTCTTTAGCCTCGAACACATCTGTCTTTCAGTGTCACGGGCTCTCTGTGCCCAATAACGGAGGCAGTATTAGTTCACTTAATCTTCATGACAACTTACCGGGTCGGTGCTGTTACCCCAATTTCAAGATCAAGGCACTGAGGCTTAAAGAAGTTAAACCCCTTGGAAAGTGAGCACTAAACCAGGATTTGAACATAGATTTAGTTGATTCAAAGTCATTTCCCAAAGTCCAACTTAGGCGACTCAGTCAAATGTGCCTCTTTTTCATCTCAAAACTTCCTAGAGTTTTTAATTCTCTCCCTCTTCTCTGAGAGGAAAACATCTCTCCTTGCAAATGTTAACTGCTCTCACCTGCACCTTCCTACTTCTTTTGGATCTGCTTCATCTGAGACTTTCTCCCTTCAAATTATTCCCCTCCAGGGGTGCCTGGCTGGCTCAGTTGGTGGAACATGTGACTCTTGATCTAGAGGTCAGGAGTTTGAGCCCCACGCTGGGTGTAGAGCTTACTTCAAAAAAACAAAAAACAAAACAACTCCCCGAGCCTGGGTGGCTCAGTCAGTTAAGCATTCAACTTTGACTCAGGTCATGATCTCATGGTTAATGAGTTCAAGCTCCGCATAGAGCTCTCTGGTGTCAGTGCAGAGGCCGCTTTGGATCCTCTGCTTCCCTCTCTCCCTGCCCCTCCCCTGCTCACTCGCTCTTTCACTCTCTCTCACCCAAAAAATAAACATTTTTAAAAAAAGTATTCCCCTCCTCACCTCAAAAATAACTTCAATATTTTGTTCAGAGCACTGGTTCTCAAAGTGTGGTCCCAGACCAGTAGCATGAGCATCACCTGGGAACCACCTACTAGGAATGCAATTCTCAGGCCTACTCCAGATGCCCTGAGTCAGAAACTCGGGGTCGGGCTCAGGAAACAGTTTTAAACAAGTCTTCCAGGTGTAACCATATTAAAAATAAACAGGTGAAGCTAATTTTAATAACATGTTTAAACCCAATATATTACCATTTCAAACGTAATTAATATTTTAGAAGGAGAGATTTTGCATTCCTTTTTGATTAGAAGTTTTCAAAACTCAGTGTTTTTTATGTTTGGCACAATACAATTTGGACTAGGCATACTTCAAGCATGTAACAGCCCTCTGTGGCTGGTGGCTACTGTACTGGACAACACTGCTCTAGGAACTGACCTTGAATGTAAGTCTTTAGGACAGTCCTGAGACAAAAGGAAGCACCCCTGACCTGGCTGCCTGCTTCAGGCAGCAGGCTCCTCACCATACACAAGGCTCTCCTCAAAGCCTGCCCTCCTGCATCAGAAAGCTGAACTTCAACACACCAAGCCCCCTTGTGCTTCTGCACAGGCAGCTTCTTCACTGAAGTACTCAACCTTGCCCCTCCTTTCTGTTTCTCCCAAACTCCTTCTCACGATCTTATTCAATGTATTCTGCAAAAAGCTACTGAGAGCCCACTGAGTCAGCCACCATCTGGGCCCCAGGGATACAGCAGAGAACAAAACAGACAAAGCCCTTGCTC
Source organism: Neofelis nebulosa (assembly GCF_028018385.1). Classification (NCBI taxonomy): domain Eukaryota; kingdom Metazoa; phylum Chordata; class Mammalia; order Carnivora; family Felidae; genus Neofelis; species Neofelis nebulosa. The sequence continues at coordinate 149,957,606 of NC_080782.1, read as the reverse complement.
TCCTGGAACCTACATTCTAGTTGGCTTGTTCTCCCAAGTAAATAAAGCACAGAAAGGGCATTTGCAGGGCTTACAATTTTAAAGAAGGTACTCAAGAAAGGCTTCACAGAGCATGAGCAGTTTGAGCCAAAGTCAGCAGGAGATGAGAGAGTGTGCCATGGCTACACCTCTGGAAGAGGGTCCAGGCTGGGGGAAGAGTGGCACAGAGGCTGAGGGGGAGTGTATCTTGTGGTGGTGTGGGAGAGGGGACCTGGAAGAGGGAAGAGAGTGAAAGCAAGAGAGGGCAGGAGGGACAGGGGTGCCAGACTGCACAGGGCAGTCTAGCCAGGTGGACCCTGCCTAAGGGTTGGCTTTTCCCTTGGGTGAGATGGAAAACTGAGCAGGAGAACAAGATTATTCCGACTGCTGGACAGAGAGCAGACTGTAGGAGGGCTAGGGCAAACAGGGAGACTGAGTAGGAGGCAATATTCTAGGTTTAAAAAAAAAAAAAGATTCCTTAGACCAGGGTGGTAGTGAAGGGGCCAATTCTGGATGTATGCTGAAAGTGGAGCTGCTGAGGTTTGCTGACAGCGCTTGGCCCAAGGGTCTCCGGGAGAACAGTGTCCCTGGCAGGCCCATGTGTGGCTAGAGTGCAGTGAGTGATGGCAGGTGGCAGCAGAGAGGTCCTGATGAACTCTCAGGCCAGTGATGGGGAGAGGCCATGGGTCTGTGCGGTTAAGGATGGAGGCTGGTAGAGAGTCGGTTTTGCCACGAGTACAGGGAGCTGTGGGCATCCCCCTGCACTTAACAGCAGAGAGCACGTAGTACCCACACCCTACCGTCCTCCCCAACTCCCAAAGGTGACTGGAGAGTTTGCCACTAGCTTTTTGTACAGTCCTCTGGTGTGGTACATATGACAGCACAGTGATGGCTGTCTCTGCATCTGTCTCTGTCAGCTCCTAGGGCAGGGTCACTCCCTCATTCACCTGTCTTTCCAGCACCAGTATTTCCAGCACCAGAATGAGACCTGACTTATCACCAGTGTTCAGTAAACAGCTCTCCTAAATTCTGCCTGTTGGTTGGGACTGGCTAGTTTGCCAAACCAAAACAACATCCCATGGTTGGCAAGATCTTCTGGCAAAAGTTCACACCTGATTAACAACAACACATAAACAAACGTTTATGAAGAAATCTCCTAGGGGTGGCCTGGCTGGCTCAGTCATAAGAGATTCTTGATCTCAGGGTCATGAGTTTGAGTTGGGTGCGTTACTTTAAAATACATACGTACATAATAGCTCCTAAACCAACAAGAGCAACCATTTATTAAGCACCTATTCTGTGCAAGGCCTAGCAACTCTGCAAAGCAGGTGTTGTTTTCACCATTTCACAGGGAAGGGAACTAAGACTTGGAGAGGGTAAGCAGAGCAAAGAGGAAGAGGATCAGAGGTAACTATAGCTCAGAAGCAGTGCCAGTGTGTGTGTGTGTGTGTGTGTGTGTGTGTGTGTGTGTGACAACTTCTGAAGACATAGTAGACAGCAGTGTGGGGTGTGAGCTACACACATCCACCTGCAGTGTCACAGCTCCCGGGGAGGCTGGCTGCCTGCCATACTGAAGACTGGCATAGTACCCAGAACTCACATAAATTCTGAACTGTCCACATAACGACTTATATAGACTTCATCATATGATCAAGTGTAGCACATGCATGTGATCAAGTTGTAACACACCAACTTATCACACAGATTCTAAACTTTCTTGAATAAAAACACTGAGGTGAAATAGACAACCTGAGGCAACTTGAGGCAGAAACCATAAATGGAATTAATGCAACATTAACAGTACACCTATTAGGCAAGGCTCCAAAGGGGCTGCAGCTCAAGACCTCGGCATATTTGGAGCTGTGGGTTAGCTCCACGTCTGATGTCCCCTGCCACTCCTCTACAACTGCTCTGGGAAGGTCACCAATGAGGCCCACGTGGCTAAATGCAATTTCTCAGCTACTCCTAGCCCAGCAGGGACTCTCCTGATCCGGGATCAGGAAACCAAATCTCAAAAATCAGAAACTCTTGACGAATCAGAATTCATCCCTAAATCTTCCTTCAATCAACCAATCACCATAGCCTGTTCATTTTACCATCTCAATATCTCTGGAATCCGGCCTTCTCCTATTTCCACACCACCACTTTCTAGTTCCTCCTAGTTATGTCTTGCCTAGACCAATAAAATAGCCCTTCTCTACTACTTATGTTCACCCCCAATCCTTACTCACCCACTGCAAAGTTTTGGTTTTTTTTAATGTTTGTTTTTATTTTGAGAGACAGAGAAAGAACTAGTGGGGGAGGGGCGGAGAGAGAAGGGGAGAGAATCCCAGGTAGGCTTGGGGCTGTCAGCGCAGAAGGTGGTAAGGGACTGGGCACATAACCATGAACTGTGAGATCCTGACCTGAGCCAAAATCAAGATGCACATGCCCAACTGAGCCACCCAGGTGCCCCTGCAAACATTATCTAAGGCACAAATTTACTCAATCATTCACAGTTATTTAAATCCTTTAACTGGCTCTTCACAGTACATACAATCAAGTGCACAGTACATACATCATATACTCTCCACAGTACATACAATCAAGTGCAAGCTCCTTGCCATGGTATGTGCAATGGTTGATTTGGTGCATCAACTTGACTGGACCATAGAGTGCCCAAATGTTTATTTGGCCAAACATTATTCTGGGTGTGTCTGTGAGGGTGCTTCTGGATGAAAATAACATTTGAATCAGCAGCCCGAGTAAAGCAGATTGCCCTCAGTCAGTTGAGGCCTACTAGAACAAAAAGATGGAGTTAAGAGGGAACTCTTCCTGCCTGCTTGCCTGAGCTAAGACAAAGATTTTCCTGCCTCTGGACTAAAAGGGAAACACTGTCTCTTTGTGGGGTCTCAGGCCTGCCAACATTTGGACTGGAACCACACCACTGGTTCTCCTGGGTCTCAAGCTTGCCAACTGCAGATCTTGGGACTTGTTAGTTTCCATAAATGCATGAGCCAATTTATTATAATCAACCAACCAATCAATCAATATCCTCCTCCCCCATATATATATGAGGGTTCTGTTTCTCCAGAAAACCCGAATACAGTTTGTAAGGCTTTTAAGAGTTGACATGTTTATGTCTGCAGGCTTATTGCTCAACATATTCTTCTCATATTTTTATTTTGCAATTAACATTTGTGGTTGTTGTGACAGGTATTATACATATATGCATACGTAACAGTGCAAAGAATAATGACAAAACCAACACCATTTTCCAACTGGTCAAGAAACACTTTAGAACCATGGCACTCAAAGTGTGGTCCCAGGACCAACAGAACTGGCATCACCTGGCCAAATCTCAGTCTCTGCCACCTCTGCCTTAGAAATCTGCATTTTGTTTTTATTTATTTTTGAGAGAGAGAACGAGAGTGAGAGCGAGAGAGAGAGAGAGAGAGAGCACGCGAGCGAGCGTGCACAAGAGTGGGGGAAGGGCAGAGAGAGAGAGGAGAGGGAGGAAGGGGGGACAGAGAGAGAGGGAGGGAGGGAGGGAGACAGACAGAGAGAGAATACAAATCCCAAGTAGGCTCTGCACAGCCAGCGCAGAGGCAGATGCAGGACTCCAACTCACAAACCTTGAGTTCATGACCTGAGCTAAAACCAAGAGTAGGAAGTTAACCAACTGAGCCACCCAGGTGGCCCCAGAAATTTGCATTTTAAAAGGATCTCCAAGTGATTCATATGCACATTAAGCCTGAGAAGCTCTCCTTATAAATTTCTGTACCCTCCCTCTTCATCCCACAAGACATAATACCCTGGTTCTGTGTTACTGGATTTTATTTATAGTTCTACCACCTTCACATAATCTCTCCCCAAACAATATACCACCTTAGTCTCAAAAACAGAAGGCAAGCACACATGAGCTGTGCAAGGAGAGGGCAGCACTGTCCCCGCTGGACAGAGGCTCCAAGAGAGGGTGAGGAGAGCACTCTCTGGGGTCGTGGGCTGACTTCCCCTTTGCTGGGAGCTGACAAGGCCCCTTCTGGGGAAGTGGCAAGCAAGGTCACAAGGGAGTCTGGGGAAACACAGGGCTCTCCACAGCCGGGTGCCTGGCAAGGCTGAGGTGTGCACCGGGCACTTGACAGAAGTATGGTCAGAGGGAATGGCCTGCCCTGTACTTTCCACTTTCGAGCCCGCCATGTCCCTCTGGCTCTCGGGGAAAAGCTGAGAACTTCCAGGAGTGATACATGTGTCCTCAGCAGAGCACGAGGAGAGACCCTCAGCAGCACATGGATGAGAATCTGGGCCAAGCTCTCCTAGGTGTTCTGTCTTTGGGTTAAGAGGATGGTCCAGGGGAAATGTGTGGGGGCCCTGTGTCTTAGCGATGACCGCCTGTCTCTTGCGTCACACGGAGGCAAGACTGCTCAGCTACCCTCCACATCTGGTGCAGAACTGCTGTCCCGGGATCACTTTTTACCATCCTCCAAGGGATTCCCTCTTCATTTTTTTCTATGTTGGATCTCCTCTTTTCTGTACCTCATGTCTTACTCTTTTTTGACTTATCCTTTCAATTTGGTGGAGTACATCTTGCAGTAGCTTCTTGAGAAAGGATGTGTAGCAGTTAAATTTTTAAAAATCTTTATCTCTGAAAATGACTATTCTATAGTCATTCTTGTATACTTTGGCTAGGTCTAGAATTCTAGGTTGGTAATCATTTGCCTTCAGAATTTGGAAAGCACTGTCTTTTTGCTTCATACGTTGCTGTCATGAAGTCCAAAGGGATTCTGATACTTGATATGTGACCCAGTATATTCTCTACCCTAGAAACTTAATCTTTTCTTTAAATTCAGCGTTCAGAAATTTTATGACTGGTATGAGTCTATTTTCTTCCCCACTGCTGAGCACACAGTGTGTCCTTTGAATTTAGCAACTCATGTCCTTCAGATCTCAAATTACTTTATTAATCATTTCCTACCTTGTTTTCTCTTTTCCTGTAATTTCTTTTTAAAGTTTATTTTGGGAGATAGAGAGAGAGAAAACGTGCACGCACAAGCAGGGGAGGGGCAGAGAGAAGGAGAGACAGAATCCGAAGCAGGCTCTGTGCCATCAGCACAGGACCAAACGCCAGGCTCGAAACTCACAAACCCTGAGATCGTGACCTGAGCCGAGACCAAGAGTCAGACACTTAAACTGACAGAGACACCCAGTGCCCCTCTTTCTGTAATTTCTATCATTCAGTTGTTGGACTTCATACACTGTCCTCTTGTTTTCTATTTTCTGTTTTGTCTTTTTTACTTTACTTTTTGAGAAAATTGCTTTCTGAATTTTCTAAAATTCTTGTTCCATAAATGTAATACATCCTCTTAATCTCTCTCAATGGTATTTCATTGGCCAAAATAAGTCCTATGTCCGAGCCCCAAATCAAGGGATGGATAGGTATACTCTGTCTGCTATGAAGCTATGCCAAGGGTGTGGGTTTATAATATGATCTACAGAGTGAAGAACTGAGACCAAACACTTAACTGACCCCCCTACCACTAAGGGCTATGACATACTCCCAAAGGTAACAGCAACTCGTTTTAGCAGTGATAAAGTATAAAAGTCAGGGGACCGGCGGAGGAGGGAGGGCATCAATAAGCAAGTAGGTGTATATTTAAAAAGTGCTGCAGGGGCTCCTGGGTGATTCAGTTGGTTGAGTATCCGGCTCTCGATTTCAGCTTAGGTCATGATCTTGTGGTGTGTGAGATCAAGCCCTGCATCAGGCTCTGCAATGACAGAGCAGAGCCTGCATGGGTTTCTCTCTCTCTGCCCCTCCCCTGCTCACGCTGGCTCTCAAAATAAATGAACTTAAAAATGAAAGAGTGCCCCCAAGTAATTCTGATATATATGCCCCTCTGCCCGACAGGGTGTGTCTTTACTATACTAGATAATGTATTAACCGGCAATTTGTTTCCCAAAAAAACCTAATTTTTGTAAACTCTTTCCCATGTATGATCTTATCTGCACAACCTAAATGGCATAGTGGAAAGATAAACAGCTTTGGTACTGGATTTTGGTTTGAATTCTTGTCCTACCACTGAGCTGGCAACCTTGGCATGTTAACCTAGGAGTCTCCCTTTCCTTACAAGTGAAAGTGGATGCAATAATACCTACCATGTGAGATTGTTGTGGAGACTAAATGACAATATATTTAAAGAGTCCAGTCCTTTTAAACTTTTCTTTTGACATGACAAGCTTGACCACTTGTACCAAAGCAGATCCAACTGGATGCCATGACCCCATGCTAGGCACATCACACAGAAGTATCAGAGGTGGCTCAAGGTGGAATCCCAACGTGGCTGCCCCTTTATACAGTAGACCACCTCCAGCCAGTCCAGGGCTTCCTTAATGGAAAGGTCCTGATTATCACTAGCCAATCAGCAACACAAAGTCTTTGCTTTCCAGTCAGGGAAGAGATGGTTTGTGGTCTTCTGGCTTTAAAAAAAACCACCCTAGTTTTCTTCCCCTGAACCACATCCCTCAGAGCCTAGACTGTGCTAGTATGGGTTTTCTGCTTGGAGGTACACTTTGCCACTTAGTTTACAATCTCTGGTCTCCTAGAATTTTTCTTTTTTCCTTAACATCTTATAAAGATGAGGAAGTTGGAGCAAGACAGAATAAGTGCCATGCCTTAAGTTATACAATTACTTTAGGCCAAAACAGTCACTGCATTCAGGTTTTTTGATTCCAGGCCCATAACTAGCTTCATCCATTTTGTATGCAAATCTCGAACTACCTTCTTTCCCTGAGACACAGGGAAGACATACTTGTTTTAGTTTTGTTTAGATTACAAATTTTTACTCATAACTAACTATACAGTAATAAAGATGAACTATATCAATAAAGAGACACACATATGAAGTTTTTCCTTGTTTTAGATTTAAGCAAAGGATCACAGAATCTTACATCTTTCCTTGATTGGTTTTTATTTATTTATTTATTAAAAATTTTTTTAACATTTATTTATTTTTGAGACAGAGAGAGAGCATGAACAGGGGAGGGTCAGAGAGAGAGGGAGACACAGAATCCGAAACAGGCTCCAGGCTCTGAGCTGTCAGCACAGAGCCTGACGCGGGGCTTGAACTCACAGACCGTGAGATCATGACCTGAGCCGAAGTCGGACGCTTAAACGACTGAGCCACCCAGGCGCCCCTCCTTGATTGGTTTTTAAATGACTCTGCTCTAATTTCACTTATATGCCCTTAAATAAGAATCCTTTAATTGCGGGGTACCTGGGTGGCTCAGTCAGTTAAGCATCCGACTCTTGATTTAGGCTCAGTTTATGATCTCACAGTTTGTGGGACTGAGCCTTGTGTTGAATTCTGTGCTGACAGCTCACAGCCTGCTTGGGATTCTCTCTCACCCCCTCCCCTGCTTGTGCTCTCTCTCTTAAAATAAATAAACATTAAAAAAAAAAAAAAGGAATCCCTTAAATTGCTAGAAATTTTCAGGGCATATGGTTTGTTAAACCATAGCTTTAATCTTGTAGCTAATTTTTAAAAAACTGTGGTGAAAACTCATATCAGAAAATATGCCATGAAATCCTAACCTTTTTTAAGTGTACAGTACACGTTGTGCAATTAATCTCTACAACTTTTTCATCTTGCAAAACTGAAACTCTGTATCCAATTCTGTATCCAACACAGCTCCCCCATTCTCTTCCCTTCAGCCCCTGGCAACTACCATTCTATTTTCTATTTTTAAGAGTTTGACTATTTAAAATATCTCATACAAGTGGAATCATGCAGCATTTGCCTTTTTTGCAACTGGCATATTTCACTTAGCATAATGCTCTCAAGGTTCATTCCTGTTCTATCATATGACAGGATTTCCTTCCTTTTTAAGGCTGAATACTGTTTCATTGTACATATACACATTTTCTTCATCCATTCCTCTGCTGATGGATACTTAGGTTCCTTCTACCTCTTGGTTACTGTGAACAATGTTGCAATGAACATGGGAGTGCAAATCAGGGCTTACAGTCTTAACCTCTACCAACTCCACTTCTGAAATGATCCCAGCCTAAAAACATACAGCTTATGATTCTCAGTTCAGGCCTCCATCCACAGTATCATTAACATTCATTGAATAAACGTCTGCTGACTATCAAATATGGGGCAGGTGCTAGACTCTTGGTCTTGCTCTCAGTTTGCTCATAGTCTAATGGAGAGCAGCAAACACACTAACTGAAGCTCAATGTGTGATGGTGACAGCGGTTGAGCGCCCAGCCCAGCTTGAGAAGGGACTTATAAGGAGTCCTGGAAAAGATGACACATTGGCAGAATTCTGAACGATGAGGAGATGTCAGACATTACAAGACTGGGGAAAGATACTTGCAATGACACCAACAGAATTTAGACCATTTTCAAAGAACTGTGTTCAGAGGCATCTGGGTGGCTCAGTTGGTTAAGCATCTGACTCCTGATTTCAGCTCAGGTCATGATCTCACAGTTTGTGAGTTTGAGCCCCACATCAGGCTCTGCGCTGGCAGTATGGAGCCTGCTTGGGATTTTCTCTCTCCCTTGCCCTCTCTGCCCTTTCTGTGCTCACGCACACACACTCTCCCTCTCAGTCTCAAAATAAACAAACATTAAAAAAAAGAAAAAAAGAACTGTATTCAAAGTATTTGGGGGGATCTTGAGACTGTGGCACATGGGCTTCATTCCTATGGTACCAGATGTCACATCAATGACATGTTCCACTGATGCTGCTCCCAATGTTCACCATTCTCTCCTGCTGCTCTGCTCAGCCACATACAATAGTTCTCCACTGACCTTAGGGCCTTGAGCACTCATATGGCCAATGTCTGGCCTGTGAGCTAGGGTGCTTTATTTATTTATTTTAAAATTTTTTTTTAACGTTTATTTTATTTTTTTTTTTTGAGACAGAGAGAGACAGAGCATGAACAGGAGAGGGGCAGAGAGAGAGAGGGAGACACAGAATCTGAAACAGGCTGCAGGCTCTGAGAGGCCAGCACAGAGCCCGACGCGGGGCTCGAACTCACGGACTGTGAGATCATGACCTGAGCCAAAGTCAGACGCTTAACTGACCGAGCCACCCAGGCACCCCTAGGGTGCTTTATTTAAAAAAAAAAAAAAAAAAAAGAAATCTTTTTAATGTTTATTTCTTTTTAAGAGAGAGGGAGACAGACAGAGAGACAGAGTGCTAGTGGGGGAGGCTCAGAGAGAGAGAGGAAGACCCAGAATCTAAAGCAGGTTCTAGGCTCTGAGCTATCAGCCCAGAGCCTGATGCAGGCTCGAACTCACAAACTGTGAGATCATGACCTGAGCCAAAGTCAGATGCCCAACCAACTAAGCCACCCAGGCACCCCACTGGGTGCTTGAAATTCAGACATATCATAGAGTGGGGAGCAGGAATTGTGATATTTTCCATTTAAAGACATCACTCTTGGGGCACCTGCGTGGCTTAGTTTGTTGAGCGTCTGACTTTGGCTCAGGTCATGATCTCACAGTTCGTGAGCCCGAGTGCCACACTGGGCTCTGTGTTAACAGCTCAGAGCCTGGGGCCTGCTTCGGATTCTGTGTCTCCCTCTGTCTCTCTGTCTCTCTCAGTAACAAATAAACATTAAAAAAAAATGTAAAAAAATAAAATAAAATAAAATAAAATAAAATAAAATAAAATAAAATAAAGACATCATTCTTCCAACCTCAAGTAATCAAAATACATACAGCTCTTTGAAGGAATCCTTCCTAAGAAAGCAGAAAGAACATAGGTAAGAAATTTGAAGATAATATGTGTTATTTGATGCAGGTGACAAAACTCATGACAACACCCCATGCTCTTTAACTTTCTTCCTTAGAATTCAGAAGTGAGATGGTAGTCATGGGGATGTACGTTATTATGTGTGTATTTGGAAAAATATAGTCTAAGTTTTTCTGACAGAACACAGAGTCTGATTTGGCTGATTAATTTGACAGTAAATATTGGTTTTGCCAGTTATGTAACACGATAGACACTTTCCACACTTTTCATATAATAAACAAGATACAGTTTGAAGGTTTTGATGAAAATATATTTAAAGCAGAACAGAAGTATTTTATCAAAAATACTGTACTGACAAAGGTGTATCAAAATGAACAGTATTTTGATTCACCCAACCAATTTTGAGAATATTAGGTTAAACAAGATACCTCTAAAAAAAAAACAAAAAACAGGTCTACTTAATAATCAATTGATCAGACTTGATAAAGACTTTTTGTTATACCTCTCAGTAAATGAGTAAGTGAATGACTAATGATGAGATTAAACCTTTCATAAGCCAAAATGTTTCTAATTCCTTTTTAAAAAAGTTTTCATTTAAACTCTAGTTAACATACAGTGTAATATTAGTTGCAGGTGTACAATATAGTGATTCAACAATTCCATACATCACCCAGTGCTCATCACAAGTGCACTCCTTAATCCTCATCACCTATTGCCCCCATCTGCCTCAGCCCCTCTGGTAACCATCAGTTTGTTCTCTATAGTTAAGAGTCTGTTTCCGGGTTTGTCCTTCTTTTTCCCCTTTGCTTGTTTTCTTTCTTAAATTCCACATGAGTGAAATCGTATGGTATTTATCTTTCTCTGACTGACTTATTTCACTTAGCATTAGATCAAAGAGTATAATTAGATCCAAGAGTATAATTTCCTCCTTTCTTTTGCATTTATGTAAGAATTTCTGGGCTTAAATTTATAAAAACAGGGGCGCCTGGGTGGCTCAGTAGGTTGGGCGGCCGACTTCGGCTCAGGTCATGATCTCGCGGTCCGTGAGTTCGAGCCCCGCGTCAGGCTCTGTGCTGACAGCTCAAAGCCTGGAGCCTGTTTCGGATTCTGTGTCTCCCTCTCTCTGACCCTCCCCCGTTCATGCTCTGTCTCTCTCTGTCTCAAAAATAAATACACGTTAAAAAAAAATTAAAAAAAAATTTATAAAAACGGAAAATAGGAACAGAATTGAGGACTCTCATTTTTGTCAACAATATTCACCTGTGGTTACATGAACAAATTGAGGCAGGGGAGACTCATTCATCTCACCAAGATAAACATTTCTAATAAACTTGTACTCTTTTTACTTAATTATTTATAAAAATGTATAATGCATTTGTTGTTTGTTGTGTACTAAATTACTATAACCTAAAACTTACTGAAAGGAGCACCTGGGTGGTTCAGTCAGTTAAGTGTTCAACTTCAGCTCAGGTCATGATCTCGTGTTCTGTGGGTTCAAGCCCCACGTTGGGCTCTGTGCTGACAGCTCAGAGCCTGGATCCTGCTTTGAATTCTGTGTCTCCCTCCCCCTCTCTTTGCCCCTCCCCCACTCAAGCTCTGTCTCTCTCAAAAATAAACAAACACTAAAAAAACAAAACTTAGGGGCGCCTGGGTGGCTCAGTCGGTTGAGCGTCCGACTTCGGCTCAGGTCACGATCTCGCGGTCCGTGAGTTCGAGCCCCGCGTCAGGCTCTGGGCTGATGGCTCAGAGCCTGGAGCCTGCTTCTGATTCTGTGTCTCCCTCTCTCTCTGCCTCTCCCCCGTTCATGCTCTGTCTCTCTCTGTCTCAAAAATAAATAAATGTTAAAAAAAAAAAAATTAAAAAAAAAAAAACAAAAAACAAAACTTAGTGAAATAAGAAATATGTAACACCCACAATCTTATAAATGCTACATATATTCTTCTTTTGTATAAATTAACCTTTCTTAAAAAGAGCAAAAATATCCCTAGAGCTTTATGGTCAAAGTAAATTGAAAAGTCTTAAATTTCTATTTTTATACCTTTTTTTTGTTGCCAAGAAATTTGCCAGTGTGATAAAATAAAAAGACTTTTTAAAAAAGCATACATTAAGTTAGAATAAAACAATGTGAGGCAAGTGTAAAAGAAATCCAAGTTGGAGGAAAAGGAAGGATTTACAATTTCTATGAAATGGGCGTCTGGGTGGCTCAGCTGGTTAAGCATGTGACTCCTGGTTTTGGCTCAGGTCATGATCTCATGGTTTGTGAGTTCAAGCCCCACACCAACCTCGGTGCTGACAGCAAGGAGCCCACTTGAGATTCTCTCTCTCCTCTCTCTTTGCCCCTCCCCGAGTGCACGTGCTGTCTCTCTCAAAATAAATAAACTTAAAAAAATAAATAAAAAACTTCAACAAAAGCATTCTTTAAAATGTAATTTTTTAAAATGTTTATTTATTTTTGACAGAGGGAGACAGAGCACGAGTAGGGGAGGGGCAGAGAGAAAGGGAGACACAGAATCCGAAACAGGCTCCAGGCTCTGAGCTGTCAGCACAGAGCATGATGTGGGGCTCAAACCCACGAACTGTGAGATCATGACCTGAGCCAAAGTCAGAAGCTCAACTGACTGAACCACCCAGGTGCCCCAAAAGCATTCTTTAAATGGCTGATGAAAGCATATTGCTAAGGTATTTAGATTCCACAGGCTACATTTTAAAAAGTGATGTAACCATTTTATTTTTAAATGTTAATATTTATAATTCTCTGGAAGTTACATCCCTGAAACTATAAATAGCATTTTGTCTTTTCTTTTTAAAATAGTTGACTCATATTGAACATATGTAGCACTTAGAAGGCTCTATGCTAAATACATTTCTTTTTTTTTTTAATTTTTAAAATTTATTTTCTTTTTCTTTTTCTTTTTTTTAAATCTACATCCAAGTTGGTCAGCATAGTGTACATTTCTTATTTCATATATTTCACTTAATAAATCGAGTTATAGTAATTTAGTATACAGTTAATCGACACAATGAATGCATTATGATTTTTGATAAGCTTAAAAACTTGGGATGAAAAGTTTTAGATGTCAACATGTGTTGAGGGGGTTCACAGTGTTGCAAATTTATTTAGTCCAAATGCCCAGTATCAAATATATGGCTTTTCACCATAGACTCCTAACATTTCAGCTTCACCTTCTAGCTTCTGGCACTTAAAGCCCCAAACCCAAAGAACTACTCAATGTCACAATTTCGTGCTTCTGCTTAGTTTTCCAAAGGGATCAAAATCCTATTAGATGCCCTGTGATATGAAGTCAAGTCCCTATGCATATTAGTGGATGAAAGGTTTGGAAAAGCGCTAAATAAAGGAAACTGTTTATGGGGCTCCTATATGGCTCAGTTGGTTAAATGCCTGACTCCTGATTTCAGCTCAGGTTATGATCTCACAGTTCGTGAGATGGAGCCCTGCAATGGGCTCCGTGCTGACAGTGCGGAGCCTGCTTGGGATTCTCTCTCCCTCTGCCCCTCCCCCACTCTCTCTCTCATTCTCCCCTTCTCTCTCAAAAATAAACTTAAAAAAATTTTTTTAATTAAAAAAAAAGTAACTTGTTTAAATTTGTTTCTCCAAATCTAGAACTGTTAGTAGTCTGTGAAATTAATGTTCCATCGAACACCTTTCCAGCAAAGTGCCCAGCAAAATCTTAAGATCTAGTTTAAAAGTCAAATCTTGGGGTACCTGGGTGGCTCGGTCAGTCTTGACTCTTGATTTTGGCTCAGGTCATGGATCTGGGTTGTGGGATCAAGACCCATGTCGAGCTCTGCACTGGGCATGGAGTCTGCTTGGGATTCTCCCTCTCCCTTCTGCCCTTCCCCACTCCCCTCTCTCTCAAAATAAACTTTAACAAAGTAAGTAAATAAAACCCGATTAAAAAAAAAGTCAAATCTTTAAAGCCTTCAAACTTCACCTGAGAGGCATCCTTTCTCCAGTATTCCCACAGGTTTTGCAGCCCTCAACATGGCTGTGCAATTACTAGTTTTCCACCTACTCCCCATTAGGCTGCATGACAAAGGTCCAGTACCATGATGGTTCCTGGCTCCCAGCAGGAGCTCACAATGATTGAACCAACAACCAAAGGAAAGCTGGAAGTGCAGGAAAGGAGTGGACAATGGACAGATTTCTACTTCAGATGACTGGGCTACAGGAAATATTCACAAGGAATAGAAGATTGGCAGAAACAAGTGAGAGTCCATTTTGGACATGTGGGATATAAAAGTGGAAACGTCCAGTAGGCAGGTGGAAATATGGATCTGAATCTTGGAAGAGAGATCTGGAGATTTAGAGAATCTTATTTTATAGGTGGTAGATGAAGCCATGAAATAAACAATGACATGACCCAGGAAAACATGACTGAGCAGAAAGAGCAGAGAATGGAGTAACCTGAGGAACACCCATTATCTAAAAAGTGTGCAAAGAAAGCTTCTCAAGCCAAAACACTAGGATTCCCCTTGATTCCCCCACTCTCCCGCCACCCCCCAAATCCATCTGGCCCATCACTGAGCCCTGTCACCTCTCCCTTTGGGAGCTGTACCAAACCCATCTCCTTCTCTCTGTCTCCACTACCACCAACCCTACTCTAGACCCCTGCGAAAGCCTTAACTGCATCCACTCTTGTGCACGCCACCCCAAGCATTCTCCACATAGCACCAGAAAGGCCCTTAAAAAATAAATCACGCTGGGGTGACTCAGTCGGTTAAGAATCTGACTTCAGCTCCAGTCATGATCTCACAGTTCATGAGTTCAAGTCCTGCGTTGGGCTCTCTGCGGTCAACGTGGGGCCCTCTTCCGATTCTCTGTCCCCCTCTCTCCCTGTGCCCCTCCCCTGCTCATCCTCTCTCTCAAAAATTAACATAATAAAAAACAACAAGTCACACTTCTTAAAATCCTAACTGCTCCCCACTGCACTTGATCTAGTCGTCCTCACCTACCTCTCATACTAGCTGCCTAGTGCCATGTGGCTCCAGCCACACTGACCTCCTTTCTGTTCTTCAGGCAAGCTCAGAAGGTTGCTGTCTCAGAGACTGTGCTGGTGGTTTTCTCTAACTGGAATGTTCTTTTCTGAGACTTTCAGCTGACTGATGACCTCCTGTCAATCAGGTCCAAATAAAGACGAAGCATCTTATCTAAAGTTGCTCCTAGGTAAGTCACCAGTATCACATTACTCTCTTAATTTTTTATTAGCATAACTAATATTACAAAAATTAATTTTTAAAATTATCAATCTCTTTCTCCATGAAGGCGGGAGTTTTAACTTGCCTGTTCACTGCTATATTCCTCTGGCCCACAGTAGGCACTCAAGTACTTGTTGCATGAATTAATAAGGAAAGCAAGAGACTCAGAAAAAAACCAGAAAGCTGGAAAGAGAACCAGAAGAAAGTAGAAGCTAAGAGAAGAGTCTTGGGAAGGAGGAAGTCAAAAAGAATGATGACTAAGAAGCCACTGAATTTGGCAATTCCATCTTTGGTGCCATTTAAGGGGGGTAACTTCGGAAAAGTAGAAGAGGTAAAAGGCAGATTACAATGGGCTCATGAGTAAATGGGAAGTTCAAGGGGAAAGGGGAAAGGGCAAAGGGAAGGAAAAAGATGGAATACTATTTTGAGGGTGAGAAAAGACAAAAGCAAGGAGAATAACTGCCCATGTTTTCACGCTGAAGGGAAGGACCTGGTGGGAAAGGGGATACTGAAGATAAAAAAGGAAAGAGTGCCAGGACAAGGTCCTGGATGTTATAGGAAGAAATAGGATCCTAAAGCCACATTAGTCATCTTTTCTCTAAAACTATCCCACATGATTTACAGCACAATGTCTGTTTTACATTCAGAAATATCTACTCCCTGTAAGTAATTTGTTATCTGCATAATTCTAGCATTAGTTTGCTCTACCAAATTATTATTAAAATTTTGTAAGTCTTTCTTAACTCTTAGAAGGTACACACTGGGGTGTCTGCAAGTAGAGAGCCATATGGTATGCACATAGTGCTCTCATCCAGTTCAGAGAACAAAGGTTTTAAGAGAGACAGAAAGACAGAGATAGATGGATGGATGGATGGGTGGAAACAGGAGAGAAAGAGTGTGTGTGGAAATGATAAAGCAAATGGAGCACAACAGTGATAATGGGCAGAACATAAGTAAAGGGTGTAGAGAGGTCTTTTGCACCATTTGTGTCGTGGCTCAGTTGGTTAAGCGTCAACTCTTGATTTTGGATCAGATCACAATCTCACGGTTCATGAGATCGAGCCCTGCACTGGGCTCTGTGACAACCGTGTGGAGCCGGCTTGGGATTCTCTCTCCCTCTCTGCCCCTCCCCCGTTTGTGCTCACTTGCGCGCGCTCTCTCTCTCTCTCTCTCAAAATAAATTAATAGTAAACGTCAAAAAAGCATTCAAATTATGTACAAATAAAAAGTTTCACACCTAAACTAAGCAGGGAAGGCAACTGCCCCAAATGGCTGGCATGCAACTGTCAAACTTCTCTACAGACTTTCACAACTACTGAAGGAATAAGCAGCAAAAGTGTAACAATGATGGATAAAGGGATGAGGCAGAAACCTTTACAGCCTTTTACTAAAAGAAAATGTTCAAGCTAATGTATAAGACTATTCTCATCACAGAATGAATGCTTGTATCAAGTGGTTGGGTAATTCCCTATAATCTAGCATACCCAATAAAAAGAAGTCAATCCTGTCATTAGAAAACAATCTGGTTTTTAATACACAGACAGTATAAAGAAAACCTAATAGCTGTTCCTTGACAAGTAGAATAGAAAAAAGTCTGAAGCACTGTTTCTGAACCATCCTTAACAGAATAAGCAGATAGTGGTTAAGCCTGCTGTTGCAGGACTTCCTAAGAAAGGAAAAAAACCTGAAGGCAAAATCTATCTGATCCCTTTTCTGTTTTACAAAGGGTTTGCTGATGATGGTAACTCTGGCTGTGAAACAGCTGCCTAACAATACTACAGTATATCTGGAAAAAAAGAACTGATCATATTCCCAATGTAAGGGACATTAATTAGATCAAGTACACATAATAGAACTGTCAAAGATAACAATGACCAAGAGGCACCTTCTCCTCTCCATCTCTCTGTGAAAAGCTGTGCTCTCTCTCCAAACCAAAGTCCTATCCAAGCAAGGACACTCTCCTCTCTGAACCGAAGGAGCCATTAGAAGGGAAAACACTGTTTTTTTCCTTAGTGATACTGATCTTCCATTACTAGGACCCCATCGAGGCTGAAGAGCTCAGCTAGAATCAGTTGTGGACTAAAGTGAAAAGGGTCCCCCCTTCCTAGTAGGGAGGTGGAAGAGCACTTCCACTCTGAAGTTTAAACTCATGAAATCCAGGGGTCAAGGTTTAATGTGATAAGACATCAACATAACATGGCACATCTGATCCCAAAGGAATGACTGACAAGCCAGATTCAAGTTCTAACACTCAGAATTATTTCTCTTCAAACAGCAGGCCTAATTTCTTTTCAGTAAATCAGGACTAAAAATAACATACAGGATCCAAGTTCTTTCTCTCACTACGAATGTACTTTCTACAGGGTGTTCGAGGCAACTATTTTGAGTATAAAACTAGGATTTTTATGAGCTTTCATTGTTTACTTAAATTGGAATGACTACCAACTACTCTTAAAGGCTTTTCCTTAAAACAAGAGTCGTTAGTAAAGGTGGCTCATGAAATTAAGCCATTTTGCTTTTTGAGATTAGTGCATAAGACCATAGATTACTGAGTAAAGTACTATGAAATTTAGTATCAGTCACTCAACAAACACAGGCTGAGGGCCTAAGACATGTACAGGACTCTGAGCCAAACCCCTCCCTGCCTGCCTCCCAGGGCTTACAGTCTAGTTAGCAAGACATGACCTAAAGTAGCACCACTATGTGCTAAAAATAAAGAGTGGAGATACGTTTTGTAAATGTTTGGACAAAGAAGAATCTGATTGTGAGTTAGGATGGTCTGAAACTAGCTCTAAAGAAGAGGAAGATGAGCTGAAGAATGAGAGGATTCTTAGAGGGGAGAAGGGTCCTGTAGGCAGCAGCTTTTCTGTTTAAGAAATATTTTCACATCTGTACTCACTTGAGTCTTATAAGAATCCTGGAGGTTAAGAAACTAAACACATCCACAATTTACAGACAGGAAAAGGGAGGTCAGAAGACTGGACTAATCTTGATACAATAAGCAATGAAATGTCCAGCAGCCCAGTGTAGGAGAGAATAAGGAAAAGAATTTAACCAGAGCATAGGAGCCACAGCATTTAGAGAGGAAGAAAGACTAATGACCTAAAGACTAGAGAAAAGTACAGCAATAGCCTAGCTGAGAGGTAACAAAGGCACAACTTTTAAAAACACACAGAACAAACTCGATTTTAAACACTTGTTTTAAACTTTAAGTTACCAAGAAAACAACAACAAAAATCACCTCTTAATTGTCTTCCTTTCATAAATCAGTTTCAGGGAGGTAAACCTCTAACCAACAAATTCCTTAATATTACCAAAGATTTTAAATAGGCTTATTAAAATAAAACGGGAATTGTGAACAATATTGCTGGAATCACAAGTTCACAAATTTCTGGATTGCCTAAATACGCAATATTGTCTTGCAACTCACGAGCAGTATGATGCCTTTTATTTCGATTTCCCAAGATTTTTGGATTTTTCCGTTCAGAACAGTTTGATTTAGACAACTGAAGGCCGACTTATTTCCATATGTAAGCCCCGACTCTTCAAAGAGCAAGAACCCTATAAACATTCTCAGAATAAATGAGGTCACTATCAGAGGCAACACTTTGCCAGTCTGTTCCCCCCAAAAGTTATCAAAATCTCAGAATCGAGTTTGGAAGAACCACCTTTCAGCTACCGTTCACCAGCCTTCCCAGCCGGGGCCTTAATGTGAGTAAGGTCCTTACGGTCATGTTTTCCCAAAGTAATGCCACAGTGCCATTTCCCGCAGATGACAACCTCTCAGTCCCTGCCATGTCAGCCTCCCCCGAGCCAGACCCGAGGATTTGTGGGCACTGGGGAAGTCTCCAAGCGGCCGGGCGGCGTCAGGGGCAGTCAGTGGCTGCTCCCCACGCCCTACTCACCGCGACAGGGCGGCCGTGCTCGGGCCCGTCGGTGGCGTCGAGGCGCGGGGCCGAGGCCGGCGCGGCGGGCACCGGGGCGGCGGCGGACGCCGGGACGGGGGCGGAGGCCGGGGCCGGGGCGGGCGGCTGCCGGTGCTTGCCGGCGCGCTTGGCTTTGGCCTGGATGCAGCGCTGGTGCAGGGCGAAGGTGTGCTGGCGCTCGAGCTCCAGGCGCTCGGGCGACACGGCCTCGTAGCGGGCCTCGCAGGTGCTGTGGTGGCGCCGGCACAGCTCGATGCGCCGGCGGAGGCGCTCCATGACCGCGCTGTGCCGCGGCAGCGCGAACTCCGCCATGGGGCAGGTGGGCAGCACCATGGGCCGCGGGCTGCACGGGCCGGGCCCGGGGCGGGCCTCTCGGAGCCGGCTGGCACTGCGGGCTCCGTTCCCCGCCGGCGGCCCGGCCGCCTTACGGCCGCGCCATGGCCCCACGGGCTGCGGAGCGGGCTCGCGCGCGGCGGCGGGTCTTTCTCCGGCCCCGCTCGGCCCGACCCGGGCCGGCGCTCGCTGCCCACCTCAGGCTTCGGCCTGTCCCCGCCGCCCCGGCCCCATTGTTTTCCGCGCCGCCGCCGCCGCCGCCATCTTAAAATTGTTTTCAGGGCCCTCGGAAGAGGGCGGGGCCCCGGCAGGCGACCCCGGCGTCACGGCTGATGAACAGACACTGTGGCCAATCAGAGCAGGAAGAGCGGGCCGCCCGAGGGGCGGGGGCTAGCACGCAAGAGGCGCGCTGGGGCTCCCGAACGAGTTTAAAAGGAACTCTCAAGTGAGGGGCGGAGGGAAGCCCCTGGGCGGGCCTCAGTGCTGGGCACCGAGCCAAGTATGACCGACAGGAGCCGGTCCTAAACACCACCCCTAGCCCTCAGGCCCTTCCGGGCCCGCGGAGAAAAGGGGCAGTCCGCGAGGCGTAACTGCCTGACCCAGACGCCTGCCAGGCACTGCAGCGCTTCACCATTTTCTTCTCCTACAGCCTTGTTGAATTGTTTTGATGAACTCTAAAGTAGCCACGCTTTTTCAACGTCAGCTGTTTTTCGACGCATTGCTTACATCCGGCCTCATAATTGGTCAGAATTGTCCACGAGTGTGCTGTGCTGGAAGAGCTTTCTTCTAGCACCATTACGAATCACGGGGACTGTCAATTTCCACTTAATATAAAAGTTTGAACAAGTTTCAAAAGTCCTACTTAAAAACAAACAAAAAAAACCCCAGGGACCCTGGCCTGACAGTTAAAGGATGATGGCTTAGGTAAAATTGAGTCACTCAAATAATCCAACCAGGGACAATTACGTTCTAGTATTATAACTAGTAGGCATACGGGGTGAGAGACTGGGGGTAAAAACAGGAGCAATGACTCAGTACTAAAATCGGTATTAAGGGGCACCCAACTAACTCAGTGGGGCCAGCGACTCCTGATCCTGGGGCTGTGAGTTCCAGCCCCATGTTGGGTGTGGGATTACTGAAAAATAAACCTTAAAAACAAAACAAAACAAAAAACAACAAAAAACACGGAAAACTAGCTACTAAGCCTGCGTTGGCTCAAGACATACTAAGAAGTTATTAAGGGCACCCTAACTGCTAAAAAGTTAAACAGGAGGCGCCAGGAGGCTGTTAGTGGAGAGGCACCACCAACTGGTCAAACATTTGTTACAGTAACGTTTTACTAGGGCCCACAAAAATGTTTTATTTTAAAATCAGGAGAAAAAAATTCTTATTCAAGTAGTATTTTATACAAATGCAGTTAAAAAAAACACAAAGTGGCCCAAGACAAAAGCGTCTAGAGTTCATGAAAGCCATATCATGGACCTGCCTTTTTTTTTTTTTTTTTTAAACCAGTCTTCAAACATACATTTTCTGATAGGAGAGATAATAGTAACTAAGAGTACTACATTCTGTGTACTTCTCTTCCAGTAAGTAACCCAAAAGCCTAAAGGCACATTTTAAAGCAGTTTTGACCCAACTTTCAGAAACATCCTTCAAATACGTAAGAATATGTAAAAGACAGAATCTGCTTCTGAACAAATTCTCTAAAAAGTTCAAGGAGTCCAATAAATCTTAAAGAATATTATCTACAAATTACTGCCCCCCCTTTCCTGCTATCCCTGTTATATATACAACAGAAACTACTGACCCCCAATCCAGCAGAAAAAGAAGGCAAAGTCTACACTGGTGAGATGAATTACTCAATTGTCCATATTTTCTGCAGTAAAACACTTGAATTGACAGTTACCATGAAGAAGTTCAGTCAAAAGCAGACACTTAACACAGGCCTTTAATGTAACACCATTTAGTGACGTGACAACTTGAGGAAAATGCAGAGAATATTTTGTGGGTAAGAGAAATTGAGGAATACATCCGACGGAGTGGGTATTTTACAACAATTTGACAAATAGCCAGCATGTTAAATTATAATGTAAGTGCTTTTGAAGAGCTAAACACTGCTGGTCGTTCATTAATGTGTCAGACATTTAATTAGAAGGCTGCACCTTCAACAAAGAGTGAAAAAGAGAACCAAGAAAAGGCTTTTTTTTTCTTTCTTTCTTTTTGGACAAACTTTGCTAAATAATCCTGGAAAGGCAAACGAACACTAATTTATACTTGCCATTAGCTGGAAGAAACTGTTAAGTGAGACACGAGACGGAGCGTCAGAGAGTGAGGAAGGCAGATTTCTGGAAATGCAATGATCCCACACATTTGCTTCAAGGAGAAACCTACAGACATATTTTCAGGTCTTGCTAAGTAACTGTTTATTTGCACTCAATACATTTGGGAAAGTCTGCTACATAGCTACGGTCACTGTGACCACAGAACAATAGATGAAAAGGATAAAGCACTGAACAGCAAGAAAAATTCATCCCACCCTCCTAAGAATTTCAGTGAACCAGTAAAAAATTTAAGATAAACAAAATAAACAGATACAGCCTTCATCTCTTACGAATATACTTCCTCCCCGAATCTCCCCAATATAAACACTTTGGAGTGTTTATATATATTCAGTGCAAGAAACAGTATCATCGGTACATTTGAAACACCTCTGAAGAAAGAATAAAGCTAAAACAATTCTGAATACATTTCAGTGTGGTGTAATAATGATATCACACTATAGTGATGGGGGGAGAGGCTCCGATAGCACCCATCTGCATTCCACATGAAAAAAACAAATCTAAGATCACTTTTTTAAAAATTCTACAAGCCACATTAAAAAAAAAAATTGCTTAAACAGGACTGCTTTATCATGTAATTTAAGACACAAATGTTACATGAACTGCAAATGAAGACTTAAAAAAGGTTAGCAGCTACGAAAAATCAGGTAAATCATGCTATATGTCACTCCTCCCATAAATACTTTTAGCCTGTGTTCAATTACAGTCAATTCTGAATTGGCTTGCCTCTGGCTTAGACTTCTCAAGCCTTTACACAGAGTGAAAGAAATGGATAAAAATGAAAGACAGTATTCTATTCTGTACTTTGACCCCGGAAAGGTGCGGGTCTGCTTAGAAAAGGAAGAAGAAACATACACTTAATCACATAAAGCTTAACACTATGCGGAGCTTTATAATCATTTTCAGCAACGGACTGCAAGCTGCGCTGTGAAGAAAATGCATAGCAGAGGAGAAAGCTGGGAACTGGGGAAAACAGGGAAGGAAACAGTGTCAACACAGTGGAAGAAGTGACGAAACATCTGCATCTACTTGGGAGCTCCCATACCCTGGGAGCATTCCTTAAAAAGCCACCTGCTCCAGAAGGCTGGAGCCCAGACTCTCCCAGTTTGGGAAGCATGACCGCCCGAGTGCCACACTATGCCACCTCCTCCACCGACTGCAAAGCTGTCTGGGAACTGGGCTGTTCCAAGGGCAACAGAACACACGCACTTTATGGTCTAAACCAACAAGAGGAAAAGTTTCTTCTTTCTGTATGTCTATTTTTAATACAACTGAAACAGAACCCTTCTATAAATTTGGGCTGCCATCCAATCCATCTCCTCAATTTCCTTAGGAGGAATTGAGTGATGGAAGCAAGCAAAACAAGATTATAACCACAAACTACTACACTTTAAACATGATTATCAATTTTAAGGGACAGACACACTTGAAGGTTTCTTAATACCAAACTTAGAAAACAAATTTGGTGATAAAAACTGCAATTCATCCCCCTAGCACTTCTAAAAGTTGGTGTTACTTCTGCATGGACAGATTAATATATTAAATTAAGCCAAGATTTTTAAAGACTGGCAAAGTTCTACCACTCTATTTTAAAAAACAAAGATGTTTCAAAACAAAACAAAACAAAACAAAATACAAGTTAGTTGCTTCATGTTACGTTTCACAACCATTAATGTTAAATGCTTTCTTTCTACAGAAACAGGGTCCTTTAGGTCACAACTGCAATTATTTACTGCTTAGATGTTTAAAATTACACGGGCTAGTGTTCGACTGGAACCTGTTGATGGTGACGTCTGGAGGTTTTCTGAGTTTCAACCTAAGGTGTGCCAGGGTCCTCTCCTAGGACCACACTTGCAGGGGAAGGGGAGGGAGAGGAAATCACAGATCAAGTTCTTTAAGATTGTTTCACTCTCTTCGCGGCTTTCTGTTTCTTGGTGATCTGTTCAAAATTTCATCCTCCTGTTAGATGAAAAAATAACAAATTCACTGTAAGTAGCATACTTTATAAACAAGTAAAACTTCACCAAGTTTTCAAGATTTGTCAGGCTGAGTGAGGGTAACCCATCTGAGGAAAGAAGAGAAGAAAAATCTTTCGAAGAAAGTGCACCAAGAACAAGTGTCTCAGAGGCGGTGGGGTTATGTGCGTTCTAATTTAATCTGTACTGTTTTCTACAGACAGGCACTTTCCTCAATCTAACTCCTAAACATTTTCTTTAAAAAGGACCAGATGCCATGCTTTCCCCACATTATCCTGTTCGATCCTGAATAATCTACTGGCCTGTGGGCACATTAGCCCCACTTTGAGGCTTCTCTGAGAAAGACGGGATATAAGAGGATGGAAGACTATCCCAGCAGTCCCACACGACACTCCAGATGACAAGCCCAGGGCCTCATTCTACTCTATGGAGCGACTTCTTATATTGTGAGGAAGACTGGTGGATATAAAATACGTATGTGAGACTCGTCCCTACCTGAAAGAAGAGCATTTAGTTGAAACTCTGCATTCTACTTGAGACAGACTACGGCCATAGAAAATATAAACAGCATTGACCTTTATCGACGGAGGGGCAGAGGTGCAGAAGCTAGAATGGAAACTGGGTAAGGTTTTCCAGCAAAGAGCAAACTGAAACAGAGATATGCTTGGAAAAGGGCCCTAAGAAAGGTGTAGACAATTCTCTTTCCCACGTACCTCTTACCAATTCACCCAAAATCTGGACCCGGAAGCCCAGTGAGTTCTCAGACCTTCCTCTCCTATCACCTGGCTAGAGCCACCATATCTTGCCTGCATTATCACAGCAGCCTCCTAACTGTTCTCACTGATTCTCCCATCTGCAGAAAACACAGCAGCCAGAGTATTCAGATCCTGTCACTCCTGTGCCCTAAAGCCGGCAATGGCTGCCCATTTCACAAGAAGGAAAAGCCAAGCTCACATTATGGCTTGGGAGGTCCCACTTAATCTAGAGCCTTCCCCACCCCAACCCCCCACCCCCCCAATGGCCGCACTGGTCCTCTAGACTACTACTTCAGGCCACTGTACTGGCTGTTCTCTCTGCCAGGAATGCTCTTCCCAAGGACATCTCCACGGCAAAGTCCTGTATCTCTTTTAAGTCTGCTCCAGTGTCACTCTTCCATGAGGCCTACCATCCCTAACATTGCAACCCATCTCACCTCCGGTACTTCTAATACCCTTTCCTTTCCTACTTTTATTTTTTAGGCCCTATAGTTTCCTAACATACTATTCATTCATTTCCTTATAATGCCTCTTGCTTATTGGCTATTTCTTCCTACTGGAATTTATGCTCCCCAAAGGCAGGGTATTTTTGTTTCTGTCTTGTTCATTGGCAATGTGCAGCACATGATGGGCACTCCAGAAATATTTGTTGAATGGATGAATCCATGAGTAACAGGGATAAAAATTTTAGAATACAATTATTTGCTCAAAAAATACTTTTTCTTCCCTCCTAACCACTAGACCCCTAGTGAAGGAAATACTTTTTAAGGGCACAGCAAGGAGAGAGGAGACAGATGTGTTACATTAATAACCTGAAGTTACCATCTTAAAAACACTGTATTGGTTTTCCCCTAAAACCTTCTGCTTATTCCAGAAAACCATTTGTAGCACAGAAAAATACTTCCGAAATTCAGATATAGTTTAAAATTAACCAATAAAATGTGTACCTGTCCTAAGAATTCCACTTTTATAAAACTAATTCTAACACATTTTTTTAATTGCCACAGCAAATGAAAATTACCCTATGAAAGTACTCCCTCTCTAGGGGCACCTGGGGCTCAGTCAGTTGAGCATCCAACTTCGGCTCAGGTCATGATCTCACGGTCCGGGAGTTTGAGCCCCACGTCGGGCTCTGTGCTGACAGCTCAGAGCCTGGAGCCTGCTTCAGATTCTGTGTCTCCCTCTCTTTGCCCACCACCTCACACTCTGTCTCTTTCTCTCTCAAAAAATGAACATTTAAAAAACCTTTTTAAAAATGCCCCCTCTAGGGAAATGTACTTTCACTTGAGTTGCTTGAGATATAAACTGTACTTTTCCTTCGTATTACCTCTGCTTTAGGTTTTCTATCCTCCTCCTCTTGACTGACAGTGCCACCATCTTCTTCAGCATCACTTTTCTGCTTCTCTTCTAAGACAGAAATCAAAAGTACAACAAACTGAGCGAAACCTTATATTTGTTTTTGGTAATTAGACCATTAGCATTAGAACATGCTTCAACATTCAAAAGCAATCTTTATTGTTTGAAAACACCTTAGGGTCTTAGCTTAAAGCAGATATTCTGGGGCCTACTTCTTACCAAGTTTTTCTTCACCTTCCTCCTCCTCGTCTCCCTTGTCCTTTTCCTCTTCCTTCTCTTCTTCTTCCTCCTTCACATCTGGTTGAGGGGCATCAGTTTTCTTATATTCCACAGGACTTGACTGTTTCTGAAATATTCCCCCAAAATGCAACAATTTTGCTTACGCTTTTATGTTAACACCTACAAACTAAGTTCTATACGAGGCTATATAATGGGGTAAGGAAATAAAAATGAGTTAAGATATATAGGGGTGCCTGGGTGGCTCAGTCAGTTAAGCATCCAACTCCTGACTTCGGCTCAGGTCATGATCTCCCAGTTCGTGAGACTGAACCCTGCATTGGGCAGTGTGCTGACAGGGCAGAGCCTGCTTGGGATTCTCTTTCTCCTCTCTCTGCCCCCCTCCTCCAAAATAAGTAGATACACTTAAAAAAAAAAAAAAAAAAGTTTAAAAATGAGGTAAGATGTAATTCCTGCCCTGAGAGTTTTCTCTTCAGTGAGCATGTG
Organism: Neofelis nebulosa; assembly: GCF_028018385.1. Classification (NCBI taxonomy): domain Eukaryota; kingdom Metazoa; phylum Chordata; class Mammalia; order Carnivora; family Felidae; genus Neofelis; species Neofelis nebulosa. Next base: position 149,931,222 of record NC_080782.1, on the reverse strand, counting down.
TGCAGGTCAAGGGCAGAAGAAACAGTAAGAACAAAGGGTGAGAACAAAGAACGAAACATACCCAGTGCAAGGTGAAACATAATCCTCGTTTAATAGAAGTAGAGCACTTAAACAGAATTTTCTTGTCCTTTTTTTTTTTTCTGGAGTGCACACAACAAAGACTAAACAAGAAAAACTAAAAATAAGGCTGGATTACTCCCAAATGTATTTTGGGGGGGGAGGTAGGGATGCTGAAGGAAGAATGCATAATGAAAAAAATAAAAGACTGAATTGTAAAGTATATGAAAACAGCTATCCTAGGAAGAAAAGCTGGTTTGGGCCCAGATGGCTGGTTCTATACCTAAGTTGTTGTGTTTTCTGTTTTTGTTTTCCAGAAAGCTGCTGCCAAATATTATGGAAGGGCAATATTGCAGGCTTAAGTACTTACTAGAAACTGAAGGGCTATAAATCCTCCTCCCATCTGGGCACAATAAATGGCCACTGAGAGTAGTGAGTAAGGTTCCAGGTGTGGCCCACTCATTACTGATCTCAGGCAACAGATCTTAGTTATATTTAATATGAGTTCTTTCTAAAAGTGACTAAAAAAAGAAAAACTCATACCTTTCCAGAGCAGCAGAAGAGGATAACAAGAAACACAGGCAGAGCTACTGTCAGGATGTAGACTACCCAGAGCCACGGGCGCTCCTCGGCCGCCTCAATCATCTGCCCCACCACACCTGGCTGAGAAACAGGATGAGACGGAGCTCAGGTCCTTGTTTTTGACACCAAATACATAGGTGGCACCGTTTTGCTGTTTAACCTCTGTATGGCATTACTCCCTTGTCAAAGGGTTTGAGCCAAGACAGTCATACAACATAAAAAGGAAATAAGAGAAAGTCTCCATTTTCCCCGCTTTTACCATCAAGGCGGTTTCCCTTGCACAGGTGTGAAAGCAGGTTTCTTAATCACCCGCCAGAGGCCCCCTTAACCTCACCGCCAGTGAATGAATGATTTCTTGATCTCAATTATCTCTGGCTCTCGCACTCACAGCTTGGCCATATGGCCAATTGTGTGAAAATTCCATATATTGGTAAACCATGATTCAACATTTAAGAGTGCATTAAAATATATCCTAGGGGGCACCTGGGTGGCTCAAGTGGGTTAATTGTCTGACTCTTGATTTCGGCTGAGGTCGTGATCTCACAGTTCATGGGATCGAGCCCTGCGTCAGGCTCTGCGTGGACAGCACAGAGCCTGCTTGGGACTCTCTCTCCACCCCTCCCAACATGTGGTCACATGCTCTCTTTCTCTCTCTTAAACATTAAAGACAAAAATGTTTAATTAAATACACACATACCCTAAATGGCAAATTTTGTTAAATATGCTTTAACAGGGGCGCCTGGGTGGCGCAGTCGGTTAAGCGTCCGACTTCAGCCAGGTCACGATCTCGCGGTCCGTGAGTTCGAGCCCCGCGTCAGGCTCTGGGCTGATGGCTCGGAGCCTGGAGCCTGTTTCCCATTCTGTGTCTCCCTCTCTCTCTGCCCCTCCCCCGTTCATGTTCTGTCTCTCTCTGTCCCCAAAATAAATAAAAAACGTTGAAAAAAAAAATTAAAAAAAAAAAAAATGCTTTAACAAAGTAAAAAAAAAAATTACCCTACACATAACACAAATAGGGAATCTGAAGCCATCATGTCAGACTGGTGAAATCATGTCCAAACACCTGGTATTTTGTTTTTAGCAGGCATACAGTCACACATTTTATGCCACTATTCCCAAATAAGGTAAAAGACAAATTCTAGAAGATAGCCTGTCACAAAAGAAACAATTTGTTACTTGCAATAACAGACATAAATGCGTAAGAAACAAGTAAGCACAAACCTCAGCAGCTCCGTCGGCAGCTTTCTTCAGGCCCCATCCATCATTGGCCCAATCATCAACTACTCTTCGATCACCGCAAATAATAAAGTTGTCAAAAAAAATGTCTGAGGTCATGGACCACAGCTCCAAACCAATAGCGCTAAAAGGAGTCATTTTGAAAGGTTCCAGATCTTCAAAGAAGTCTGGATTTGGTATTTTCCGAGGCTTCCAGATTCCCTTAGGAAAAATTTTAAAAAATCACTTCAGATAATGAACAACACAAACTTATGGTGAACCTAAATAAGAACTAAGATGAATTCTGCATGATCAATGAAGGCCAAGTGCTGACTTTGTAAAACTCAACTGAGCAACAGGAAGAAAACAATAAATGCTTCTGACGCCTCTAAGATGTCTGGATTCCAACTACTTTCAATTTCTAACATCATCCATGACCTTGATCCAAACCAACACCTCGCTCTGCCTGGCACATTCCAACAGACTCTTATCAATAAACAGCCTTGAACAAGTACCAACTTGTCTAGTAGTGATTTAAAATGTACATGACCTTCAACCAGCAATTTTACTTCTTGATAACTAGCTAGAGAAATGGTTACCACATACACCAGACATGTTCAAGGATGATTACTGCAGAAAGGATGCCGAAAGCAAAAATGGCAATCCACCTAAATGGCCATCCACAGAACAGCTAAAGGCACTTTTAATTAAAGGGCAATTTTAATTTATCTTATTGCTTGACTGCACAATTAAAAATACACTTACAAACGGAAAAGTACACACACAGTGTATGCACAAAGACAGAGACCTATGCCTTACATTTTAAAGGGAACCAAGTGGAAATTAACAATGACAAATCATCTGACTAGGACAGAAACAGCAAGACAGACCAGGGTCTAAGTGGTTACATGTTTGTAGTGAAGTTGCAGCTTTATAACATCACTAGCTCTATTCTGAGCATTTTATTTGCATCTCACAGTCTTTTCACAGCTGAAATACTAGGTAAAGCAATGACCGGACTCAGGGTCAGCCCCTTCCCATGTCAGGGCTCTATCCACCCCATTCCATGGATTGCTGGTTTGGATCCAGTGGCTGCAACACCCCCACCACACAACATAAGGGTGCCCAAATCACAAGTTTTCCATTTTTCTTTTCCTTTTTTAAACACAAGTTACAAAGCAATTAGGAAAGCTCTTCCTTCCAGTTTCTAGGTTTATTTTTTTCAACACTTAACATACAAACTCTCTCTCAATTCGGCAGTTTGTTCTTAATTCAATAGTCTGAATACAGTGATCCACCTTAAGGCCTCACTACAAACAAAACTTCTATCCAAACAAACAGATCAGTGAGGCAACTCAACCATCAAGAGGCACAAACCTGGTAGTTAGGATTGTCAATCATGGGAGGCTTCCATTTGCCTTTATAATTAGGGTTGTCAATCATAGGTCGCTGCCAGAGACCACACCCAGGGGCTGACTCACACTTAGGGTTGGCAATCTGAGGAGCCTCCCATTCTCCATCCATATCTTCATCCCTGTGGAGAGACAAATTACAAATGGATCCTGTGATGCAGGACTGATGGCCACGCCAGGGTTCCCCTGAAATCCTGCAGAAATTCTTTCACGGTGTCATACTATGATGACACTGGAGTACCATCTTGTTTCTGCATTTCCAGTAACATGACAGTCACGTTAAAAAAGACAAACATGGGGGTGCCTGAGTGGCTCAGTCGGTTAAGTGTCCGACTTTGGCTCAGGTCATGATCTCACGGTTCTTGAGTTCGAGTCCCGCATCAGGCTCTGGGCTGACAGCTCAGAGCCTGGAGCCTGCTTCAGATTCTGTGTCTCCCTCTGTCTGCCCCTCCATTGCTTGCACTCTGTCACATTGTCTCAAAAATAAATAAACATTAAAAAAAAAAGACAAATATGAGGATGCCTGGGTGGCTCAGTCAGTTAAGTGTCCAACTTCGGCTCAGGTCATGATCTCTCAGTGCATGAGTTTGAGCCCTGTGTCGGGTTCTGTGCTAACAGCTCAGACTGGAGCTTGCTTCAGGTTCTGTGTCTCCCTCTCTCTGTCCCTCCCCTACTCACACTGTCTCTCTCTCTCTCTCTCTCTTAAAAAAAAAAAAAAAAAAAAAAAAGGCAAACACAAAATTAAATTTGTTGAGCTGTACACTTAAGTTAGACACTTGGCTATATTTAATTATTAATTTTTACTTCAGTAAAAAAGCAAGTAATTTAAAAAATTAACTGAAGCTCTTACCAATCCTCCGGCTTCTCTGCATCTGGATCAGGTACATATTCGGGCTCATCATCTAACCAGCCTTCAGGTTTTGTAGCTTCTTCATCTGCAATCTTAGCAGGGGCATCTTCATCCCTTGAACACAAAGGAAAAGGCTAGTTATGACAGCACTGACCAGGGAATCATAATATGATCCCACTTGTGAATCTGAAACAGGGCAATCTAAAATACTGAAGTCTTGCTTAACCTCAAAATTTTAAATAATTCCTTCTAGACAATATCTGTAACTTATTCATCTGATAATGGTCTAGTATTCAAAATACAGAGAGAGCTCTTACAACTCAGTAATAAAGAGACAACCCAATTTAAACAATGGCAAAGGATGTAAATAGACATTTCTCCAAAGATACACAATTGGCCAATAAGCACATGAAAAGATAATTTAACATCGTTAGCCATCAGAGAAATTCAAATCAAAACCATAATAAAATATCACTTCACATCCACTAGGTTGGCTGTGAGAAAAATGATGGATAAAAACAAGTGTTGGCAAGGACGTGGAGACACCAGAACTCCCATACGTCACTGGTAGGAAAGTAAATTAGTACACCCACTTTGGAAAAGTTCGGCCGTTTCTCAAAAAGTTAAACGCATAGTCATCATATGACCCAGCGATTCCACTCCAAGAGAAATGAAAACGTGGAACCACCCAAAAACCTATATATGACTGTTCATAGCAACATTATTCATAACCATTTCCAAAAAACAGAAACAAGCTAAACATCAGTCAACTAAAGAACGGATGAATAAAGTGTGTCGTTATCCACACAATGGAGTATTCATCAGACAGAACAAGGAACAAAGTACTGACACGTGCTTCAACATGGATGAACCTTGAAAACATTATGATGAAAACATTATGAAAAAAGCCAGACACAAAGGGTCGCATATTGTATATAGTATGCTATGTCCAGAATAGGTTAATCCAGAGACAGAAAGTAGATTAGTCATTGCCAAGGAGCTGGTGGAAGGAAGAAACAGGAAGTAACTGCTTAATGGGTATGGGTTTCTTTTTGGATGATACAAATGTTCTGGAATTAGACCGTGGTGGCAGTGGTTGCACAATACTGTGAATATACTAAATTGCTGAATTGTACAAATTAAGAGGATGGATTTTAGTATGTGAATTATAATTCAATTACTCTGAAAATAAAAGTTCATCAAGAAGAACCTAATTTCAGAGTTTTATGCGGTTACTGTATAACAGTGCCACTTCAGCTGATAAAACAAAGACATCTTCTATCCTTGGTCACAATTACGGCTTCTTTTTTGAATAATGCTTATTTTAAATGAATGGCATGAGAACTTGTATAATATTCAGCTGGCCCCATGGGGCGCCTGGGTGGCGCAGTCGGTTAAGCGTCCGACTTCAGCCAGGTCACGATCTCGCGGTCCGTGAGTTTGAGCCCCGCGTCAGGCTCTGGGCTGATGGCTCAGAGCCTGGAGCCTGTTTCCGATTCTGTGTCTCCCTCTCTCTGCCCCTCCCCCGTTCATGCTCTGTCTCTCTCTGTCCCAAAAAAAAATTAAAAAAAAAAAAACGTTGAAAAAAAAAAAATTAAAAAAAAAAATATATATTCAGCTGGCCCTTTTAATTAAGCCAAACATTCACACTCCCACCCCTAAAATAAAACAGCTAGGTAGGCGGAGTCCAGACCTAATGTTCACGAATATACAAACTTAGCATTTACACTAGCACAGCATAAAAGTTCAGGTACCCATACTTTAAGGGAGGAAAAACATGAGCTAGAATTTAACTCCTCTTTGTTCACTTCCTGACGTTTCTGAAAGTCACTGTATCCAAGTTCAAACATGGCCACACACACAAGTCTAACCCTGCCTGTTTTCACTCTCCATTACTCTCCTGTTTTACACTGCATGAAAAGCTCCACACTATATACTCCAGTTCGCTCACACGTGTCAAGCTCACTCCTGCTCCCCCACTACTACACACACTGTTCTTCCTCAACTGGGAATATCATTTCTGATCATCACCACTGGGTTGATGCCTACCCCACTTTCAAGTCTCAGTTTGACCTGCCCTGCTTCAAGAAGCCACCCCTGGATCAGGTAGACCCGGTGCTCTGGTCACCTGCTGACACCTACTGCTAGATCACTTGCCACCTGCAGGCCGACTTCACCTGCCTGTCTCATGGCTGAAACTGGAGCTTTGTGGGCAGCTAGTATCCCCACGGTTTTGTTCCACTGCCCAAAGCAGAGCAGACATGTCTTGAGTGAGATTTAAATGGGAAAAGGTTATTTTTCAAGTTAAAATTTAACATTTCAAGACTTTTAGATGTGAATTAATAGAAGTGCTGGAAAGGCCAGGCCAGAAGAGGTTCTGCTATAAACCAACCATGTTACCACAAACTCTTTCATCAATTTCAGCATTTTGTGGCTTATGAAATGGTGTCAGGCAATCCAGACGATCACTATGGCCCCATTGCAGCTACAGTGGTCTACGTTTCTCCTACCATTTAGACAGCATCACAGATTATTGAAATTATGAGATCTTAGCCAACATTCGGTTGTTTAGGCCACGTGGAATGTATGAAATGCTGCACTCCAAGACTCACCAGTCATCCGGTTTGACAGCATCAGGATCTGGTATTTTTGGTCTTTCATCCCAGTCCTCAGGCTTCTGGTCATCTGGGTCCTCAATTTCACGTGAAGGATTTACAGAAGGAGTCATGTCGTTTAGCAAATTTCCACTATTCACAACAGATTGGTCCACTAGTATTTCAAAACTATTATCTGGATTCAGGACTGAAAAAATTAAATGCAATTTTAAAAAGTTAATTAACCACTCATTCCCCAAGCTCTCTTTACACAACAGAAGATCATATTTCTAACAGAAAACAGAAGCACAGAGTAATGACCTCAGGGCATTAGAGTCAGAACATGGTCTTGAAACTTTAAGCAAATTAACCCACTCTTCCTTAACTATAATTCATAAACACTAGTTCCTCAGGATTTTAAAATTAAAACATAATGATACATAAAATTTAAAACACCAAAAGACTTCAATTATGGACATTAAAAACAGCAAAACACCAAAGGTATATAAACTGATGCAATGATGATCCGATACAAATGGTTACACACCAGTCAACAGGCAAATAAGTTTATTTATTATAACCATCCCCCCAAGTGGAAAAAGCCCTCTTCCTCATTTTTTGATTGGTACTACCGCCATCCATGTTACTAAAATTTCAAAGTACACAAGTTTTTTATTTTATGCATTGAACCACATGTCCACTTATGGTTGTACTTTTGGAGCCCAGTAGAATTTTAAATCCATAAAGGTATCTCAAATGAGACTTCCTCTAAAGCCCAGATCCTCCACCTAAATGTCTCCCAGGCAGCACATCCAGAATACTATGGAAATCAAGCAGCAACCACTCCACTGTCCTCAGTAATGACCAAGACCAGCAATGTCAGCAGTAGTATGTACTCACGGAGAGCTGTTGCTGCTTTTGTGAAGTTAAGAGAGCAAGTGAAATATAGCACCTTCAATTTTTAATAAAAAAATGACACGTTTATACACATACAGCCAAACATATGTTACAATATTGATATTTCAAATAATTTTAAACATCTTTTGTTTTGCTTATTTCCAGCTTTTGAATTCCACACTGAGGATGTATTACTTTTGTTACAAATAAAAAAGTTACTATATTCTTTAAGAAAAGAGGCATGTCTATATACGCTCAAACCATCAGGAAAAACTTCATTAAAACAAAAGATGCAGTCCAAACGATTAAATTCAACTGTCTAGGTGTTGTAGCATCCAAAGTTCAACTGACAGATAATTTGAAAAAAAAAGTACATATATTTCTACTGTGTCCTATCATTTAACATGTTATCAACAAGAAAATAATGATAAAACGAGGGGAATCAGCAAAGCTCTTTATGGAACACGAAAGATCACTCTGAAAATGTCTCAAACCACACTTCTCAATTCAACCTACGGGAGGAGAAACCTTTTTTTTTAGTGATGAGAGATTAAGTTCTTTACACCACTACGATACTAAGTCAACAGAAACTCTTACTTGCAGGCTTGGGTCTCCTCCAGGTGTACAACCTTTAAATTAAAAAGATGATAAATGCTATCACACCCCCAAATTAATGCATATTCTTACTTAATGTATAAAGATGTGTTTTCTTATCAGTAAAATAGGTCTTTAGATCTGCATCTGGCCTCTTAGCGTGCTTTTCTTCATATACACCCGTTTTGGGGTTTTTGTGGCGGAAGATGAAGTGCAATTTATAGTCTTCTCCACATTTATCTGGACCAAACATAATCGTATAAGGGGTCTTGTCGTGGAACTGATCCTTCAGAAACAAAAATGAATTATTTTAAGTGACTTAGTCAAAGTGTTCAAAAGCAAACTTTCAAAGTGTGATATTTCCTCTAATAAAATCCCAGTAAGTTTTTGTCACCTTAAAGAAAAAACATTCATTTATGAGGCTTATATAGCTACCAAAGAAAAAGAAACTTTACATGAGAATATATGAAACTGCTTTAAAAAAAAAACAAAACAAAACAGTAGGGGCACCTGGGTGGCTCAGTTGGTTAAGCGTCCAACTTCGGCTCAGGTCATAATCTCACAGTTCGTGAGTTCGAGCCCCACATCAGGCTCTGTGCTGACCGCTTGGAGCCTGGAGCCTGTGCTTCAGATTCTGTGTCTTCCTCTCTCTCTCTGCCCCTCCCCTGCTCGCACTCTGTGTGTCTCTATCTTAAAAATAAGCATTTTTTTAAAAGTTAAAAAAAAAAAAGTCAAACTGGTGCAGTCACTCTGGAAAACAGTATGGAGGTTCCACAAAAAATTAAAAATACAACTACTCTACGACCCAGCAATTGCACAACTAGGTATTTATCCAAAGGATATAGGTGTGCTGTTTCGAAGGGGCACATGCACCCCAATGTTTATAGCAGTACTATCGACAACAGCTAAAGTTTGGAAGAGCCCAAATGTCCACTGACAGATGAATGGATAAAGAAGATGTGGTATATATATACAATGGAGTATTACTCGGCAATCAAAAAGAATGAAATCTTGCCATTTGCAACTACATAGATGGAACTGGACAGTATCATGCTAAGTGAAATTAGTCAGTCAGAGGAAGACAAAAATCATATGACTTCACTCATATGAGGACTTTAAGAGACAAAACAGATGAACATAAGGGAAGGGAAACAAAAATAATATAAAAACAGGGAGGGCAACAAAACATAAGAGACTCTTGAATATAGAGAACAAACAGAGGGTTGCTGGAGGGTTTGGGGTGGGGGGGCTAAATGGGTAAAAGGCATTAAGGAATCTACTCCTGAAATCACTGTTGCACTATACGCTAACTAACTTGGATGTAAATTTAAAAAATAAATAAATTATTTTTAAAAAGTAATGCATATACGTATAGCTAGTTACGGCTTCTTTCATAAAACAAAGAAATAAGTTTGCCAAAACTAAAAATTACCTAGAACAGAAATCAGGATAAGATAGAATGACTTTGAAATTCACATTTCAAATAAAAAGCAAAGAAGTGTCAAAGTCATTATTCCCAATCCTCTAAATATTTCAAAAGCAGGAGAGGAGGTCTTTATTTACACAAGTGTAAACAAAACTTTCCTTTTCTCTAAAATCCTTAAAAGATAACTGTGTGGGTGTCTGGGTGGCTCAGTTGGTTGAGTGTCCAACTTCAGCTCAGGTCATGATCTACCAGTTTGTGAGTTCGAGCCCCATGTCAGGCTTTGTGCTGACAGCTCAGAGCCTGAAGCCTGCTTCAGAGTCTGTGTCTCCCTCTCTCTCTGCCCTTTCCCCACTCATGCTTTGTCTCTCCCTCAAAGATAAACATTAAAAAAAAAAAAAAAAAAAAAAGATAACGGTGGGTGGTCCCATAAGGAAACAGGAAGTACCTACCAGGTTGAGTTCTGGGGTTTTGGAAAGCAGTTTCACATAGGCACCACCACATTCTATTCCATTTTGGAAATTAACCTCATACCTAATTTCAAAGAGAAAAGCAGAAAACCATAAGCCATTTTGAAAGATCACATTTCTTAATGTACTTCCCCTTTCCCCCAGTCTTGGTCACATATTTTATCACAGGTCATACGTTTATCCTTAAGAAAAATTCCATCTTCTATTGCTTTTGAAGATTTTTTTTTTAAGTAAGCTCTATGCCCAGCATGGGGCTTGAACTCACCACCCCGAGATTAAGAGTCACACCCTCTACCAACTGAGCGCCTCATCTTCTTTTGTTTTTGAATGACTACTCAATATCCCCCACCAAAAATAAGTAAAATAAAACAAAACCTTAATGCAGATTCCCACTGAACACTTTTTACAAAACCCAGAAGTTCATTTGATATTAGGGGTAAAATAATCTGTTTCAAAGAATTTATTCAGCAGGAAAAAAATACTGGATTATAGGATGTTTAATACACCCCAAACCAGCTACTAGAACATACAATTATTCTCATAATTCTTTAAAATACAGTAATAATGTTCTGAGATCTAGGAAGTTTCTATCAAGCAAATGTTTCACTCACTGAACAATGAGAGGCTTGGTATCAAACAGGAAGGGCTTGTTCAGTTTCGCGGAGATGGCATGATGCTTGGCCCGAGACATCAATACAAGTCCTTTATCACCTGGAAGCTTTGTTTCCTTCATTTCATCTACCTCCCACTTTCCTGCAAGACATCAGAAAAAACTCCAGGTATTCCTTAATTATACCTTTGAAGATCTCTTAAATAGTAACAGACAAAACTCCAAGTTGTTTAAGTCTATCATACTGGCAAATTTTTACCATATTCCATTTACCTATGAGAGCTGATCTATTAAACATACACACATTTAACAGGTATTAGGATATGGTTTTTAAAAACCTGTAGCATATTCACTTCATCAACGCCTAGAAAGACCTTCCACTTCCAACTGACAGTACCACAGGTGATAAACTACCTCTCCATTTTATGGTATCAAACAGTCAACAGGTCTAATCCTATGAACACACAGCAAAACTCCCAAAGAGAAAATCTTAAAATGTACACATATTCCTTTCAAACTAGCCTTAAGAGATACTATGGAAACAACACGTGAAGCCTCAATTTGCTCTTACATCTACATCAAATGGAACTCACCATCATATTTGGCAATTTCATCATCAGTGTCCTCTTTCTTGGCTTTGGATAAAATCCACCTATAATTAAGAAGATGAACCCCCAAATTAAGATTTAAAGGACAGATGGCCTGTGAAAAGAATCTGGAAATACTAACAAAAGCAAGATCTACCCAGGTCTTCGTAGCCTATTTAACCACTCTACTTTCTTTGACTTTTATTTTTTAAGTTTATTTATTTGTTTAGAGAGAGAGAGAGAGAACGAACACATGCTCCATGTGCAAACTTAGAAGGACAGAGAGAGAGGGAGACAGAATCCCAAGCAGGGGGGGATCCTAGCTGGCTCAGTTGGAGAAAGCATGCAACTGTCTGAGCCCCACGTTGGGTATAGAGATTACTTACTTACAAATAAATAAAAAAAAAAAAAAAAAAAAAAGAATCCCAAGCAGGCTCTGAGCTACTCAACTTGGGGCTCAATCTTAAGAACCATGAAATCATGGCCTAAGCCAAAATCAAGAGTCAGACACTTAACTGACTGAGCCACCCAGGTGCCCCTCTTCAACTTTTAAATCTGCCACACAAATAGTAATACATTGAATTCAACTCACAAACCTGTATATATTAAAAAAAAAAAAAAAAAAAAAGTACCAAACCCAGGAAACAATTCCACTTTTTTTAAGACTTAAGAGAAAAAAAATTTTCAATTCAAAGAACAATACATAGGGTCGAGGGAAAAAGAGAAATGGAAATTAGACCCACATGCTCTAAAAAAATTTTCTAACTGGGCATCTTCTAAATTTTCCTAAAACAGCACAAACACTGGGGACATAAAATAGACATTTCACTACATAAAATGCTATGCAAAAAGGAATCCATTATCACATATTACTTATGTGAGGTTTGCCTCCAAGATGTTGTCCCCTAAGAGACACTTACCCTGACAGAGTTCCTCTGTCAAAGGAATCAGCAAAATACACTTCCCCTGTTGGAACCGGAGCTTTGTAGGTGACCTATGTTTAATATAAAAATGAGACTCAAGAATTGAAATTTGCAGCACTATTCCCTTCTTAGTAGGATTTGCTTTTAATTATCCCAAATTTTTATAGCAGGCCCTCAATTCAATGTATAAAAAATTTATCATTGGCAAGATATACAAAAGGCTACTATTTTTAACTTAACTTCCCTTTGGAAAAAGGTCCAAATTTACCTTCATCCTTTGATTATCTCAAGAGGTAAAACAAATAGATTCAAAGACCACTTCAAACCTTTGGAGATGGAGGAGCACTGGTATCTGGTTTTGATTTTGAGTCTTCTACCTCTTCAATAACATCATCGAGGTCGTCCTCAATATCAATCATATCATCATCATGGCCTTCGTGAGCATGAACAATTGTCGTTCCAAGGACCAGTAACATACAAAGCAACCACTTCCCTTCCATGATCTACATATAAAAAAAGTAAAGTAAGTTAAATGTATTACTTCCTTTTAAAATCTTTGTAAAGAGGGGCACATGGATGGCTCAGTCTGTTATGTGTCCAACTTCAGCTCAGGTCACAATCTCGCGCAGTTCATAGGATGGAGTCCTGCACTGGGCTCTGGGCTGACAGCTCAGAGCCTGGAGCCTGCTTTGGATTCTGTGTCTCCCTCTCAGCCCCTCCCCCGCTCGTGCTCGGTCTCTCAAAAAATGAATAAACATTAAAAAATAAAAAACTAAAAATTTTGTGAAGACCGCTAACCCCTCTCTTATTTAAAATTAAGGCATTCAAGGGGCACCTGGGTGGCTCAGTCGGTTGAATCTCCAACTTCCGCTCAAGTCACGATCTCACCTTGAGTTCGAGCCCACATTGGGCTCTGTGCTGACAGCTCCAGGCCTGGAGCCTGCTCTGGATTCTGTCTCCCTCTCTCTCTGCCCCTCCCCCTCTCACGCTTTGTTCTCTCAAAAATGAATAAACACTAAAAAAAAATTTTTTTTTAATTAAAACTTTCAAATCAGAGCCAGAACAACTTACCCATGTTATAGGTAAAGAAAGTGAGCCAGAGAGATCAAGGGATTTTCCTAAAAATCAGTTAAAAGATTCAATTTCAAGAAAATTTCAAAATGAAACTCAAAACGATTGTTCCCATATATAATATCATGTTGGCCACCGACCTAGGGTGTCCAAATGCAATTTCAAACTAGCTTTTTGCATTTATAAAGAGTTTGACAATGGACAAAAATCTCTTTCACGTATTAATTTACAATTTACAATGACATGGTAACAGAAGAGCTAATCAGCCTCACATTAAAAAGTTAATAGAGATATTGTTCCAAGATCATCAAGTTTAGATAGGGCTTTTAACTAGTGTTTTAAGGCTCACCAACAAAAATACTAAGCCAAGGACCAGCTACTTTTATCTCTTATTTTTTAAACACTTAAATGTATTATATCAGGCTGTCATGGCTGGTAGTGGGTCCTCTTTCTAAGGACCACAGATCTGAAGATATAAAAGCTGAGCCACGTGGATGCACAGCATGATTTAAGAATATATAGTACAGGGTTTTAATTGTGCCAGATGAAAAGAGTTCTAGAGATGGAAGGAGGTGATAATTGCACAAGAATGTGAATATACTTTATGCCACAGAACTGTACACTTAATAATGGTTAAGATTATAAATCTTCAACAGAAATTAATTTTTTAAAAGAGAGTAAATCTTATGTGTTTTTAAACCACAATAAAAAACTCAAGGAAAAAACCTGAGCTTAATATTTTTGGTCTCTTGTTTACAATAAAGACTTTTATTTCTCAGGCAAAGTCCAAAAAAAGAAAAGAAAGAAAAGAAAGGAAGAAAGAAGAAAAAAAAAAAAACTGAAGGAGCTCCTTCACAAACTTCAAATGGCCCCAATACACAACCCTGGCTGCCATTTTGACCAGTTAAGTTCCTAGAAAAAACATAAATCAATGTACTCTCATGTTGAATTTAATGCCAATTCCTTACAAACTCTGTAATCCTTTAGTGTAACTCAACACATAGAACTAAATTTTCATGCATCATTTCCTGGTATTTCTTTTATTTACGCATCTTAGGACTGTGTTCCCAAAATGAAAGAAGGTAAAGTAGACTGGATTCTTAAATGTTTAGCATCTAGACAATGCAGAAAATACAAGTATTAATAAAACCATCCATAACCTTTCCTAGGACTGGATTAGTTTTTAGAAAAAACTCAGTATCAACATTCTGCTACAGTCTCTTATATACTTAAAAAATGCCAGTAATCGCTCATTTAGTCACTGGAAAGACCTTTATTTTATGCAATCAAAATATACAATGGTTTAGCAGTACTGCTTTGATTTACAACTATAAGGGGATTCTGTGAAAGTAAACAGGCTGATTCAACCCTTTTATCTAAATCAATTTTATACAACTCCTAAATTCTCTCTCATACAAACAATGCTATAAAGGGGGATTAGATCCCCAGCAAAAAGCTATAAAACCAAATTAGCCCTAAACACAGCTAAAGCAACAGCTTTATGGCTATAGCTTTTTTCTTTAATTTTTTTTAATGTTTATTTATTTTTGACAGAGACAGAGCATGAGTGGGGGAGGGGCAGAAAGAGAGAGGGAGACACAGAATCTGAAGCAGGCTCCAGGCTCCGAGCTGTCAGCACAGAGCCTGATGCAGGGCTCGAACTCACAGACCGCAAGATCATGACCTGAGCCGAAGTTGGTCGCTCAACCGACTGAGCCACCCAGGCGCCCCTGGCTACAGCTTTTTAAAAGTAAACAAAATGTGGTTAAGACTAGTAGTAATTAAAAGTACAAAACAGGGGTGCTTGGTGGCGCAGTTGCCTAAGCTTCCAACTCTTGATTTTGGCTCAGGTCATGATCTCACGGTTTCATGAGATCAAGCCCCCACACTGACAGCTTGGAGCCTGCTTGAGATTCTCTCTTCCTCTCTCTCTGCCCCTTCCCCTCCCCTCACACTCTAGCATGCTCTCTTAAAGAAGTACAAAACCAATGGATTACTTAGGACTAAGTAAGTACTGGTGCTGGAACACTCTTTTCCAAGGAAAAAAGCTAATTAGGGAGACAGTCTGGTAGGCTAACTACTCACCTTTAAAAAAGGTAGGACTGAATCGCTTCTTGGCCTTTTGGCTAAAATCAAGTGCAAAAAGGTAGGACTGATTTTTATTCCTCAACAATTTTTAATTTGTTGATATATTGTTGCTATGGACTGAACCGTGTTCCCTGGCCACTGCCCACCCCCCCTCAAATCTGTTGAAGCCCTAACAACGTCCAATGTGACTGTATTTAGAAACAAGACCTTCAAAAATTAAGGTTACTTAAGAGGTCATAGGGTAGGGGCCCTGGTCCAGTGGAATTGGTATTCACATAAGAGGAAGAGACACAAGAAGCGTTCATGCACATAGGAAAGTCCACGTGAGGACACAGTGATGGCAGCTCTCTGCAAGCCAATGAGAAAAGTCCTCACCAGAAACCAATCCCAACAACCACCTTGATCTTGAGACTTCCAGCCTCCAGAACAGAGAGAAAATAATTCCCTCCTGTTTAAGCCCTGCCCTTAGTATTCTGTGTGGCAGCCCAAGCAGACTACAACAGCTGTCCTCAGGTTTTTAAGTATAATGTAAAGTAGTGTTTCTCAAACTTAAACAGACATCAGCATCACCCAGGGGTGAAACAGATTGCTGGGGTTCATCCCGAGTTTCTGATTCAGTCCACACCTGAATTTTACCTAACTAGTTCCAGACGATGCTGAGGCTGCTGGTTCAGGAATCACACTTTGAGAACCACTGCTTAGGGTTTATGAATAATCCATCTGTGCTTCGTTTTCCAGGATATAAAACATTTTCATATATATTGTTCATGTAAAACCTCCCGTAAGGTATTACTCTTTTATTTCACACATTATGAATGAAAACTTAATGAAATTAAAATAGCCTACTTATTACCACAACTAATAAGTGAGACTCAAAGAATTCAAATCCTGTATTTCTATTACACTGGACAAAGTGTCACTACACACTTGAAACTGACAGAGTATAATGAACAGAAGACAGGAAGACTAAGGCAGGAAGAGCTAGTAGGGAGTGATCCAGAACAGGGGGGTTCAGGTAGGGTTAGTGAGGACGGAGCGACTGCAGAACAGCTAGTCCCAGATGTGGACCAAGGAGCGTGGGGAGAGAAGGCATCTGCGTCACGGAGGCAGAATGGTCCCACTGAAAGGAAAACAGTTTTCAGGTAGCAGAAGGCTACCTGTCCCATCAGGAACAACAAAGAAAATCTCTAGCAAACTTCAGAAAATGCACTTCTCCCCCACTGCCATCTCCTCTACACTCTGAGTTGCAGAACCTGGTTTTTTAGGTAAGAGAAGTGTGCGGGAACTCATCGGTCACTTTCACATTATCCAGAAGGTCACGAAGCCTATGAGGAATCGGTATGGCCAAACCACAATGCTCACAGCTCTTATGTGCCCTCATGAGCCTCACCCACTGCCAGCTTTACATATACTGCCTTAACACCAGTAATCTGCCAGTACTCCCGAGAAAATGCTACGGCCAGTAAGTCCATTCTAGTTCCCACAATCACTATTAAGCCTCCTTAAATGTTCCAAGTTCTGTCAGAGACTTGTCCATACTCACAAACAATTCAGCAATGTATATGAAGGTGATCTTAATTCTCTGTTTTGTTAATGAAAATCCAACATTACCAAGACAAAAAATTCCCCCATCTTATTTCAGTCCCTCTGCCCACACTCTTTATATCAAATGGAATCCAAAGGTAGCACTGACTGCCTGGGTATTTACATAGGATGTTGGCACTACTATGCTTTCTAGAAGAAAACAGGAGAAAATTTAGGTGATCTGGGGCTGGACAATGAGGTTTTACATACAATATCAAAAGCAAAATACATGACAGACAAATTGGTAAGCTGGGTTTTACTAAAATTAAAAATGTCAAGGAGCACCTGGGTAGCTCAGTTGGTTAAGTGTCCGACTCCTGATTTCAGCTCAGGTGGTGATCTCATGGTTCATGGGTTCCAGCCCCACATGGGGCTCTTGCTGACAGCACAGAGCCTGCTTGGGATTCTGTCTCCCTCTCTCTCTCTCTGCATCTCCTCGACTCGCACTCAAGCTCTTGCTCTCTCCGAGAACTTCAACTCTGAGACTTAAAGAACTCAAACTCACCAATAAGAAAATAAACCAGCCAGTCAAAAAATGGGCAAGAAATCTGAACAGATACTTCACCAAGTGAAATATTCAGATGGAAAACAAACATACGAAAAGATGCTCAATATAATTTGCCAGTAACTGCAAATTAAAACAAGATACCACCATGCACCTATGAGAATGGCTGAGATTAAAAAAAAAAAAAAATGGCAAGGATGTGAAGCAACAGGAGCTCTCACTCATTGCTGGTGAAAATGCAAAATCGTATACCCACTCTGGAAGACAGTGTGGCAATTTCTTACAAAACTAAACATAGTCTTACCATATATTCGGCAATCATGTTTCTAAGTACTTACCCAAATGATCTGAAAGCTTACAAGTGTCCAAAAACCTGCACACCAATATTTCTAGCAGCTTTATCCATAACCACCCCAAACTTGAAGAATCTAAAATATCCTTCAATAACTCTATGAATAATAAGCAAACTGCAATGCAACATTATTCAGCAATTCAAGGAAATGAGTTATCAAGCCATAAAAAGACATGGATGCATTTTAAACGCACACTGCTAAGTGAAAGAAGCCAGTCTGAAAAGGTGACAGGCTGTATAATTCCAATTAGATGACATTCTAAAAAAAGCAAAACTACAGATACAGTAAAAAAAGATCAGTGGTTACCAGAGGTTTGGGGAAGGCAGTCAGGTTGAACATGTCAGCATCAGGGATAATTTACACAGTGAGACTACTCTGTAGGATGCTATAATTATGCATACATAACACTATGCGTTTGTCAAAACCCATGAACCTTCACAGCACAGAGTGAATCAAAAGTATGAAAATTTTTGAAAAATCATTTAGGAGGTCGAGTGATCCAAGGATAGCACGCAGATGTGACAATCTGTGCTACGCATATATTAAACAGCCTCATCGAAAGGGGTGGAGGGAGACAATGCCGACCTATGTAACTTCAGAAACAAGTGGGGTGTGTAAACTTGACTGTACGAAAACATTTTTCTAGCTGGTGAGTTATTTCCTATGCGTGTACTGGCTAACAATTCTGACACTGCTATATGTGTACACTGGAATTGAACGAGTATTTGGGTGGTGGATGGTGGGAGCCACTTTTCATTGCTGGGTGTGGGAATTTACAGATAAGAAAAAGCCAGAATACTCTATATGGTAATGGAAGAGAGTCGGAGACATCAGCACAAACTCATGTTGTACTTAATTTACAGAAGATTACACATAGTAGTATTTATAGATATGTGCATATATACCCATTAGTATGCACACATTCCCTTGCTGTGACACTTGCGAGGACCTAGAAGAAACTATACCCCGGTACAATAAATACACCTAATACCAAGATCTTGGGGTTTTTTTAATTTTGTTTTTACATTTATTTATTTTTGAGAGAGAGAGAGAGAGAGACAGCTCAAGTGGGGGAGGGGCAGAGAGAGGAGACACAGAATCCAAAGCAGGCTCCAGGCTCCAAGCTGTCAGCAAAGAGCCCGACGCAGGGCTCGAACTCACAAACCGCGAGATTATGACCTGAGCCGAAGTCGGACGCTTAACCGACTGAGCCACCCAGGCGCCCCTAGATCTTGTTTTTTTTTTTTTTAAAGCAGGCTTCATGTCCAGTGTGGAGCCCAACGCAGGGCTTGAACTCATGACCCTGAGATCAAGACCTGAACTGAGATCAGGAGTCAGACATTTAACCAACTGAGCCACCCAGGTGCCAACCAAGATCTTGATTTTTAAAACCACTTCCAAAAAAAGGGGGACCCCTTGGAGAAATGGCCAACTCTAGGATTGGGGCAGGAAGTACACAAGATAAACCTGGGACATCTTGCAGTGCCAGAAAAAAAATGTTCAAAAAAGAAAACAAAACTAAAATACCCATAATGATGGGAGGGTAGGTCAAAAGAACACAGGAAAGAGTGCCCAATGGCCAAAGCTGGAACAGTATGAGCAAAAAATAAGTGGTACTGGATAATACCCCAAAGTATAAAATAGATGCCCA
Organism: Neofelis nebulosa; assembly: GCF_028018385.1. Taxonomy (NCBI): domain Eukaryota; kingdom Metazoa; phylum Chordata; class Mammalia; order Carnivora; family Felidae; genus Neofelis; species Neofelis nebulosa. The sequence goes on along the minus strand of NC_080782.1, from coordinate 149,911,759 downwards.
TGGATCTATACTGATACAAATATATGGGTAAATAAACAAATGGGGGAGAAGAGCCTAATTTCCCACTCCTAACGTGTGGGCTGCACATAGTGATGTCCTCCTAAAGAGAACAGTATGGGAAGGGGGAAAGAGAGAGGAACTTTCCACTGAATAAACCTGGCAAACACTGCCTCACCCAGGTGATCAAAGTCAACATCAACAGTGATAGGTCAGGTTGGTAGCATGTACACTGGATACAATATGATGAAAGAAAGGACTTTAACCTCAATGGTTTTCCTCCCAAATACCCCCAGTCTAGTCATGAGGAAAACAACAAACAAAATCCCAATAGAAGGACATTCTACAAAAAAACCTAACGGTAGTCTTCAAAAACCTCAGGGTCATCAAAAATAAGGAAAGTCTGAAGAAGTATCACAGCCAAGGAAAGCCTAAGGAAACATGAGTAAATGTAATGTATCCTGGAACAGAAAAAGGATAGTGGGTAAAAACAAAGGAAATCTGAATTAATGATGAACTTTAGTTAATATTTATGTATTAATATCGGTTTGTTAATTGTAAATTATAGTAAATATACTCTATTAACAGTAGAAAAAACTGGGTATGTTTCATCTGGGAATTCTCTGTACTATTTTCATTATTTTTCTGTAAATCTAAAGTTGTTCTAAAAATTAGTTTGTATATATATGTGCATACATACGTGTATAAACACATATGTATACACACATACATACACATACACAACCACGTATATATACACATACATATATATAAAAAGATGTTCTACTATTATGCCTCAAATGGTTGATCTCCCTCCTAGGGCTGAAATATACTACAGGAATCTAGTCTAACTCCCCCATTTTTAAAAAAAAAAAATTTTTTTTTAAATGTTTATTTATTTTTGAGACAGAGAGAGACAGAGCATGAATGGGGGGGGGTCAGAGAGAGGGGGAGACACAGAATCCGAAGCAAGCTCCAGGCTCTGAGCTGTCAGCACAGAGCCCGACGTGGGGCTCGAACTCACGGACCGTGAGATCGTGACCTGAGCCGAAGTCGGACGCTTAACCGACTGAGCCACCCAGGCGCCCCTAACTCCCCTTTTTGAGAAGAAACTGAGGGCCAGACATTGACTTGCCACAAATCAGTTATTGGCAGAATCAGATCAGAAGTCAAGGTTCCTGCCTCCCAGTGCAGTGCACCCTTCCTAGTAATTCTACAAATGCTTTCGTCTTAAAGACATGAAGTGATTTTTCACATAGTTTAACATCCAAGAGGATTTCAGAAGAGGATTTCAGAAGAGGATTTCAGGGGTGTTTTCTCTCTTTTTAGATCTTCATTTGTCTTTATGCTGACAGAATCCGAAGCAGAGTGCACACTTATATTATCACTTTGTTTTTCTGTTTCTAAGATTATCCATATGAAATACCTAACAAGCAGCTCAGGAGCAAAGCAATAACACTTTTAGAGAATAGACAGCACACCTCTCCTCAACTTCCCCAAAGTCACAGAGCAAGTGGACCCTGTATTTGGAAGGCTCGACAGTAAAAGTGAATTAAGAATTTACCTTTAAACCGAGAAACATTTTTCTCTAGTAAAGAAACATTGACCATGTTTCCTAAAATTCTCTTCTACTTCACAATTCATGCTAACATACATTAGCTCGAGGGCAAGGCTTCCCACATTCCCACATGCCGTAACAGCAAATTCCTCCCAACCCATACTTTAAGCCATTATATTCTTAGAGCACTTCATTTTCCAGTTTTCTTTCAGGGACCATCTTCTCTCCCTCTCTCTCATAATTTTTATCATTCCAAGGCCTTACCTTAAACTCTACAGCAAAGCCCCTCTGAGCCAGGATGCAAATGCTGGATGAATGTATAACCCATAACTAGGTTACTCAGTGCTACATGAAGCCTCACAGTGGGTCCACTTAAATTCCTATCTTGGTCAAACTACAATCACTACAGGAATGAACCTCCAGGACAGCCAGCAATTAAAAAACCAAAGCACAAATATAAAAATCTTTTAACATCTATGCGTCTACTGAAGTGGACAACTGTCTCAAAAATACCTTTAGGTTACATACAAATATGAGTTTTGTGTGGCTCTGCCATAGGATAATGAAAGCAAAGACCAAGTCAATAAAACCAATACTATGGGGCCAACACCAACACCAAAGCTTGATCTAAAAGTAAAACCTACAACATCTAGGTTCTAGAGAAATCAACAAACTGCAGATCCTTCAAATAATTAGTCAATTGGGCTTATAACAAAAGCTGGGTGGCAAAGTTCAAAGATTGTTTTCTGGGGGCACTTGGGTGGCTCAGTCAGTTAAGCGTCTGACTTCAGCTCAGGTTATGATCTTGTAGGTCATGAGTTCAAGCCCCACATCGGGCTCTGTGCTGACAGCTAAGGGCCAGGAGTCTGCTTTGGATTCTGTGTCTCCAACTCTGTCTGCCTCTCCCCCACTCACACTCTGTCTCTAGCTCTCAAAAATAAATAAACGTAAAAAAAAGGCTGTTTTCTGGCAGCCACAGGCTTAGACTAGGAATTCTGTATTACAAAGGGGTTAAAGGAAAAAATGCATCTGATACACATTAGAAAACCTTGCTTGTGTCAGACCCTAAAGCAATATTTATTGCTGACATTAAACTCCGTGAGTGCTAACTATATATCAAGTATGAAAAGAAGTCAGTAGTCTCTAACCCTCAGGAACTCAATCTACATAATATGGTTGTCCATAAAGTCTGGAAACATAAGGAGCCAGGGAATCAAAAACAAATCCAGAAAAGGGGCGCCTGGGTGGCTCAGTCGGTTAAGCAGCCGACTTCAGGTCATGATCTCACGGTTCGTGGGTTTGAGCCCTGCATCAGGCTATGTGCTGACAGCTTGGAGCCTGGAGCCTGCTTCTGATTCTGTGTCTCCCTCTCTATCTCTGCCTCTCCCCTGCTCATACTCTATCTCTCTCTCAAAAATAAATAATAAAGATTAAAAAAAAAATTTTAATCCAGAAACATAAAAATTTTTTATAGATTTAAAGTGACCTTAATGTCATTATATATACTTGCCTGTGTTTTCAGAGTGTGTGAGTATACTGTAGTATTAGTTCTACTAATCAATTTTGGGGGGTTTTGGGGTCAATATCAAAATAAACTCGTAATATTACAGACTTTTATTTATCTAACTTGCAAAGCAGGCACACAGCTTGTTAGCACCGCTTAAGACTCATGCTAGTATTTTTTTTCCATAAAAAACAATGCCAGGGGAGCCTGGAAGGCTCAGTTAAGCGTCTGACTTTGGCTCAGAGGTCATGATCTCACTGTTCGTGAGTTTGAGCCCCGTGTCGGGCTCTGGGCTGACAGCTCGGCTCTCAAAATCTCAGGGACAGGAGTCTTTTAAAAGCACTTAATCTACTCACTTTTAATACTTCAATCCACTCTTTTTAACTTTTAAGAGTGAACACATCTTGAATTCTAGAGATGGAAATTCCCTATTTTTAAGCTGACGAATCAGAAAATTAATTCCTGACATCCAAGGCAATATAGTGTATGTGGTGGTATAACCTGTCAAGTCGGAGAAACCTGGGCTCCAGACTCTCCTGCTCCTCTCTGTGGCCTTGCAGCTGACTGAACTTCCAGGAGTCTTCTTTCCCTATTTTATAGATGTGGGTAATAGTACTACTGGCTGAAAGGCTTGCTGTGAAAACAGAAAAAGATAATACAAAGTCTATCAGAATCCAATACTTTATAGGTATATGCAAATAGTTTGTTCTTTGATACACAGTTAGTACAACCAGAGTGAATACACCTTCAATTCTCATACTAGACCAATAGGTCTAATATGTTTGCTTACTCCTCCAATGTTTTTCAGCAAAGCTGAGTAATTTTGCATAGCAAGAAAAACCTGCTTTCCACCAAGTATACTGTAGGATTTCTTCTTTAACTCTTCCTTGCAATGGTGTCTATACAATTTTAGCATTGGTATATAGAAATGTCCATGTTTATCTGTGATTTTCTCTCCTGCCCTGTCATCAATCACTTCTCTTCATGAATTCTCTAAAAGTTAATTGATTTTTGGTTAATTATAATTCTGTTCCCAGCACACATTGTGAAAAAAAACAAACTATACACAACAATGTACATGAAACTTCAACTGAGCACAAAATATCCTATTTAACAGAAACAGACACATGCTGCACTGAATTTTAGCAAATCCGGACAACCACTTGGATCAACTTTAGGAATGGGTAAACACTAAAGGAATATTAAATTTTGGGACTCATGGGTGGCTCAGTCAGTTGAGCATCTGACTTCAGCTCAGGTCATGATCTCGTGGTTCGTGGGTTTGAGCCCCAAGTCGGGCTCTGTGCTGCCAACTCAGAGCCTGGAGCCTGCTTCAGATTCTGTGTCTCCCTCGCTCTCTGTCCCTCCCCAACTTGTGTTCTGTCTCTCTCAAAAACAAACTTATATAAAAAGATTTTTTTTTAATTTCTACCCTGTAATACACGAACTTTTATCCTCAATAAAGACCTATTTAGAAAAAAAATCTTTAAAACAAACGGAGACTTACATTATTTTTTAATTAATTAAATTTACATTTTTATATTTTATCTTTTTAAGTCTATTTTTTTCCTAGGAAAGAGAGTATTGGTCTGGGGCGCCTAGCTGAGTTGGTAGAGCATGTGACTCTTGACCTCAGGTTCATAAGTTTAAGCCCTATCTTGGGCATAGAAATTATGTTAAAATATGTTAAAATATATATATATACACAAAATACATATATGCATATACACACACACATGGTTTTCTTTTCTTGTGAAGTTTTTGTCTGGTTTTAGTATTAAGGAATACTGGCCTTACTAAATGGGTTAGGAAGTATTCTCTCCTATTTTCCAGAAGAGTTTGTGAAGTTAATTCTTTCCTAAGTTTCTGACAGAATTCACCAATGAAGACACTTGGTTCCAGGCTTTTATTTGTGGGAATCTGTCTCTCAAAAGTTAGGGAAAGTCAACCTTAATTCCTGTAATCCATGAGAAATTAAAAGAAGAACAGAAGAAATCCCCGGGAAGGGATTATCTCTTCATTCAAGTTGAGGAAGTTCTTTATTCTCAGTTTGTTGAGTATTTTTATCATGAAAGGGAGCTGAATTTTGTCTAATGCTTTTTCTGTGTTTACTGAGATGCAGTTTTTGTCCTTCATTAATGTAGTGTGTTACATTCATTACTGTATGTTGAACCAACCTTGCATTCCTGGAATAAATCCCAGTTGGTTATTGGGTAGTGTCCTTTTAATGTTGCTGGATTCCATTTGCTACCATTTTGAGGATTTTTGCATCTATTTTCACAAAAGATGAGGTCTACTGGGGCTCTTGGGTGGCTCAGTAGGTTACACATCTGACTCTTGGATTTCGGATCAGGTCAAGATCTATAGTGTCTATAGATCTACAGATATAGATAGAGCCCCATGTCAGGCTGGTGCTGACAGTTGGTGCTGGTATTAGGGTAGTTTGGCCTCACAGAATGAGTGGGAAGTGTTCTCTCTTCTATTTTTGGAAGAGTTTATGGATGACTGGTGTCAATTCTTCCTTAAGTATTTGCTAGAACTAACCAGTAAAGCCACTTGGTCCTAGGCTTTTCTTTGTGGGACTCATCTTTTAACCTACTGAGCCACCCAGGCACCCCTGTGGACTCATCTTTTATTTTTTTTAATTTTTTTTTTCAACGTTTTTTTTTTTTATTTATTTTTGGGACAGAGAGAGACAGAGCATGAACGGGGGAGGGGCAGAGAGAGAGGGAGACACAGAATCGGAAACAGGCTCCAGGCTCCGAGCCATCAGCCCAGAGCCTGACGCGGGGCTCGAACTCACGGACCGCGAGATCGTGACCTGGCTGAAGTCGGACGCTTAACCGACTGCGCCACCCAGGTGCCCCTAGACTCATCTTTTAAAAGAAGATATTTCAACTAATTCCTTTAATCCATGAGAAATTAGAAAGATGAACAGAAGAAATGACCTGGCTAATATTCTTGGTTGTTTGGGGGGGGGGGGGAGTAATTTTTAAAAAGGCAGCATACGCGTCAGGCTCTGGGCTGATGGTTCGGAGCCTGGAGCCTGTTTCCAATTCTGTCTCCCTCTCTCCTCTGCCCCTCCCCCGTTCATGCTCTGTCTCTCTCTGTCCCAAAAAAAATAAAAAAATAAAAAAAAAAAAAAACGTTGATAAAAAAAAGGGGCGCCTGGGTGGCGCAGTCGGTTAAGCGTCCGACTTCAGCCAGGTCACGATCTCGCGGTCCGTGAGTCCGAGCCCCGCGTCAGGCTCTGGGCTGATGGTTCGGAGCCTGGAGCCCGTTTCCGATTCTGTCTCCCTCTCTCTCTGCCCCTCCCCCGTTCATGCTCTGTCTCTCTCTGTCCCAAAAAAAAAAAAAAAAAAAAAAAAAAAAAAAAAAACGTTGATAAAAAGGCAGCATATAGGGGCGCCTGGGTGGCTCAGTCAGTTAAACGTCTGACTTCAGCTCAGATCGTGATGTCATGGTTCAGGAGTCTGAGCCCCACGTTGGGCTCTGTCCTGACAGCTCAGAGCCTGGAGCCTGCTTCAAATTCTGTGTCTCCCTCTCTCTCTGCCCCTCCCCTGCTCATGCTCTCTCTCACTCTCTCTCTCAAAAATACTTTTCTTTAATTTAAAAAGGCAGTGTATAATAAGAAAGGAGGCAGTCTTTCTTTCATGTAGGTTATCCACTCATCTATTAATACACCCTTTTCAAAATTTAAGTCTTATAGGTCTTAGGTATCTTTGGTTATCTAATTTGATCCTCACAAGAACCCCAGGAGGTTCAATCACCCTCAGTTGACACATGAGAAAAATAAAGCTAAGAGAAGTTACATAAACTGTCCTAAGTCACAGTTAGATATACAGTAATGTTTATGAGGGGGAACTCAGAAGTCACAATTCCTCCTCGACTACCCAATAACTTGGCACACTAAGTCAACTACTAACCTCAGGGCCCCAGTTTCTTCACCTCTTAAATGAGAGCACCACCACCATATACTTCTCAGGATCATTGTATGAACAAAATGCACGTAGAAAGTGCTTATGACAGTGCCTGGTTTACAGTACGTACGCATGACATTAGCAGTGATTTCTACTAGTACTAGGTATTGCCCAGTGAGATCATTTAAGTTTCAATGGTTCTAAAACTCCGAGTTTTAAGGCAAATGAGAAATTTTAAATCTTAGATTGGAAAGGAACCAGTTAAAAGGAACTCAATTCCAGGCAGGCACAGATGAACAATTTTACTAGTACTTTTTATACCTTCTGATTGTATTACACATGCATCCAGTCAAAAAGCAAAAACACTAAGGTGGGGCAGGGGACCACATAAAATGTGGTCTTTATTTAAAAATATATCTCATTCAGGGGCGTCTAGGTGGCTCAGTTGGTTAAGCGTCCGACTTCAGCTCAGGTCATCTCACAGTTCATGAGTTCAAGTCCCGCATCAGGCTCTGTGCTGACAGCTCAGAGCCTGGAGCCCGCTTGGGATTCTGTGTCTCCCTCTCTCTCTCTGCCCCTCCCCCGCTTGTGCGCTCACGCTCTCTCAAAAATAAATAAACGTTAAAAAAATTTAAAAAATGTATATAACTCATTCATTTAAAAATATATATATAGCACCTTGTTTACAGTTTTAAATTTTTTCATTGACAGGAACATTATTATCCATTTTTCCATTGCACTTTCTTTTTGCTATAAACCAAGTATGTTTAACATGTGAATACTCAAAACACATTGAAGATTCTCTAAATTATTTAAAAAAAAAATTCTCCAAATAGTTTTCACAGCATACAGTTAAGCTTAATTTAAAAGTACATCTGTTGCAGTTAAAAAAGCATCCAACCAGCACTTTCCTGACAAAGTCCTACAGTAAGCTATACAGGTTACAACTATGTTCAGTGTACTTTTACTTTGCTTCGGAGTCATTATGAGCTGAATTTGCATACTATTCAAAGTAGTTCCTGGTTCCCCATCTCATTTGTCCCTCCCCGTAGCCCCCTAATTGGGGGTGTGGCATCCAGGAGAGTTCCCATTTCCATTTTAAAGATGTGGAAACCAAGCTAGTTACCTAAGCTAGTTACCATGATGGGCCTCGAATTCAAGACTCTGCATTCTGCTTCCAACTGTCACTTTGTCCCTTAGGCTATCTAGCAGGGCAAAGTGAACTCTAATTAAAGGATGCAACAGCACGATTGCCAAAACGGCAGCAACAGCCTCTGCCCAGACGTTTACCTCTCATGGTTCTTGGAAGATAACCTGTTAGTTGAACTGTCTGTCCTGTTAAGATAAGTTAGGTGGAGACGGATGAGAACACCCATTTTCAGATACGTCAGAAAATCTGTTGTTGTGGGGCACATTCACTCCAACACACAGTTCACTCTGGGCTTCTCATGATCCAGTCACTAGGCTTCTTGGCTTATGTACCCTGGCTGGTGCAAAGGAGAACTCCCACACAGTGCTTTACCTCTGTTCCAAGTCCACTCTAAGTACAATTACAGCAAGTGTACAACATGCCAGTGATTCTATTCAAGACCCTCAAAAAAATTTTTTTTAATGCTGGAAGAGCTAAGATACAGAATGATTTCAAAAATCAATACAATTCTTCCCTTAAAAACAACCAGCAACAAAACCCAAAAAACTCTACTCGTTAAAAAATTAAAATGTTCCATTTCCTAAATTAGAGGTAAAGAGACTTAACCTTGGCTCACCTTAGTCCTCAGTTTAACTTCCCTCAACCACCATTCACTTGTGCCATGCCCTGCAGTTAACTCTCTAGATCCAGTCCCCCCCCCCCCCCCCCATTGCTAAAAATGTAACTTCAGGTACTGGGAAACAGGACTTAACCAATTCAAACAGCAGGATGTCAGTGTAGTGGACCAACAGCATTCCGACTATAATAATTTATTGCAATCATTATTTATCTGGCAGTTAATATAGGGTTATCAATGTGTCTTCTCTGTCTTATTTTACACACATCTCAATTTAACAACTCCATCAGGTACTATTATGCCCATTATTTGGGGAGAACTGGGGCACAAAGGGTAAGTAAATTGCCCAAGTTCACACAGCAGCAAATGGTCCATAAAAGACTTGAACCAGGGCCTTAACCTTAAGCACTACACCAAAACTGCCCTGCCCTCGACTATAATCCCAAACGTGATCATAAAATTAATGGCATGACCTTGGGCCAGTCATTTCATACCTCTGGGTCTCAGTTTCCTCCACTATAATACGACCTACCATAAGTAAAAAGCAGGGGCTTTCCTGCTTTTAATGTCCGGTGAATTTCCGACTGGATTACTCCCCACCCCCAAATAGGTGTGTATGTTAAGACTGAAGTTCTTCAACCATGGCGTGTTCTAGCACATTCTCCATAGTCTTCGGGGTGCTAGGGTTCAGTCTTCGCTTTGCGGCTTTATTTTCCAGTATTGAACTGTAATGCTAATCCTAAATATTCTCTCTCGTTCTGGTACTACATTTTCCCACTGCTAGGAGTACCGACTAGGCCTGATCCCACCCCAGACCTTTACCGGCTATTCCAACCCACCCCGCGGCTTCCCAGGTAGCCAGGAAAGGCCTTAGAAAGCCCTAGAAGTAAAGCCATAGGAAGAAGTTGGCTACCCAGAGGTCAAGGGAGGCTTCAGGGCACCTGCCACGCCTCCCGACCCCGGCAGCGCGGCCTCGGCCTGGCTCCCCAAACCAAACGGCCCCGGTTAGGGCCTCGTCCCTCACGACTAGCGCGTCTGCCGAGGCCTGGGCCCTAGAAACCCAGCCCGACCCCCATGGCCCCGGCCACGCCCGGCCCTTCGGCGCCGCACCGCGCACCCGGGCCCCCCGGGGTCCTCATAGGCCGGAGGACACGCGCAGGCCTCCTGTCTCACCTCGAGTTTTACGGGGACCGCCGGCGGCGCCCGCGCCTCCACCCGCCCGCACACCTGGCCCCGCGCTGCAGTGGAGACAGCGGCAGAGACGGCCCGACCGTCACGTGCCGCACAACCAAGAGGCCTCGGCTACCGCTGCTGCCGCGCGAGCGAGCCCCACCGCGCAAAGCCCGGCCCTGCGTCCGCCCCTCGCTCCTGAGTAGCTACGGACGGCACCAAGTCCCGCCCCCCCACGCAAGCTCCAGGGTTCGGTTGGTCAGTGCGGCCATCGCTCTAGGCACCTTCCCATACGCCCCCTAGGGCTATTCTTCGTGGAGTGTGGGGATTGGCTAGGAGTGAGGCAGGAAGTGGCTGTTGGTTGGGTAGGAGAGAAGGGGGAGGAACAGCAGCGGAATAGGGAACCTCGGGCGCGCGCACCCTGGGGCGGGGATGGTCTTGCACGCGTTCCCGCGCCCGGTTGTCCTGGTGCCTTAGTGGGCCAGTTGCCCGATGTTTCATTCCCATGTCTTTGGCTTCTTCCCCGCTGGTGCCTGGACCTAGAACCTAGGATGGGCATCCCGTTCACTTTGCTTGGGGGGCAAATGACAGCCGGCAGAAGGAGTGGGAGATCGGCTGAGCCTTTGGGAAGGGCTAGTTCCCAGAGCCAGCATGTGCGGGGATCAGATGGAACCCCTCACCGGCTTCTTTGGCCCGGCCTGAAGTTGACTGCACAGCTCTGGGTAACCAGGCACCACCGTTCCTGCAGAGTCATCTCTCTGGGCGCAGCAGCCTGCGGCCGCCTCCTTACCCAACACACAGTCCAGAATACTATAATCCAAGGTTATTTCCACTTTCAGTTTGTGATGTTTCCTTAAATAAGATTAAACATAAGGGCACAGAGACTGACGGCAGGATTGAGAGAAAAGGATAGTGCAATGGAAAGATTTCAGACACACCACAATTTTTATAACCCACTTTGATATGTTGAAGAAATGGAAATGGCCAATGGCTTTTCTAGACCTTTTTGGGTCCTGGTCTCTGACTTCCATTTGTTTGGATACCCAAAGGCTGAATCTTAGGATGGAAAAAAATTGGAATCAGTAGATGTATCACCTATCCCAAGAACCAGCATTATTTCCTCTTGCCACTTTTAAGGAGAAGAGAAGGGTCAGAGTTTGGTGTTTGCATAAACTTAATATTCTCCAATTCTTCACCCCCCCCCCCAAATCTATGTAAGAGAATTTTATAATATAAATTATAATTTGTGCTCTGTCTCTCTCTCAAAAATAAATAAACACTAAAAATTTTTTTCAGAAAAGGAGTGTGCAGGGAGATGGTTTAGATTTTAGATCTGGATTTTAGATTTAGTATGATTCCAGGGAGATCTGAAAGACTATGAGGCCAGTTGGGAAACCAATTTTTGCGGTTGATTTAAGAGCAGGATTAGGGAATGGCAGGGTGTGTAGAAACACAAGCATTGAATGTTTGTTTGTTTTAATGTTTATTTATTTATTTTGAGAGAGAGAGAGAGAGAGAGAGAGAGAGAATCCCAAACAGGCTCCACGCTTGGGAGACTGACACAGGGCTTGAACTCAGGAGCTGTGAGATCAGGACCTAAAAATCAAGATTCAGACGCTTAATGCTCTGAGCCACCCAGGCACCCCAAGCATTTAATGTCAATGCTGAAAAATGGCCCAGTGGACTCAGGAGGCTAGGGAAAGAGAAGAATCAAAGCTAACGCTGAAAGTCTGAGCTTGGGTGACTGGAGGTGAACTGTAAAGGCCCTCAGAAGAGGGAATTCAAGCTTAGCTGAGCCTGAGGATCCTGTCTGGGCCCAAGACAGAGTGGGACAGGAGATCCTGCTAAGAGTCCTGATGTGGATTTTTTTTTATTATTATTATTATTTTTTTTTTTTTTTTTTTTGCCAAAGCCTAATGTTCTTCAAAGGACGAAGCAAAGGGCAAAACACTGAGGAATGAGATTTTTTTTTTCCAATTTGAAAGCAGTCACTATTGATTAACTGACCAGATTACACAAATCATCACTGTAGACACCTCAGTTCATCCTTCTACTAAGTTTGCCAATCTGGTCCTCCCTGTTGCCAACATCTCCATCTTCTACAAAGTGGGTGGTCTTTCTCTTCATCCCACTCATGAAAAAGATAATTTGAAGGGCCACAAGGAGTTGTTTGCTTCTTTGAAGTGTTTTCCAACGGTATATATAGATCACCCGAATCAGAGTCTGCCAAGCAGATGATGCCATATTTACCAAGAGATGGAGCAATCCAAGTGTTATCTGTCAGGGTAATTTGCTCCTTGTTGATCTTTCCATAACACTTGTGGATCCATTCATTTTCTGACTTAAGGCTCATGTACTTCATATGCCAATATATGGTCCCACAAATGAAAGGTGAAAAGGAAGCTTTTATTTTTATTTTAATTGTTTTAATGTTAATTTATTTTTGACACAGAGAGAGACAGAGACAGAGCCCAAGCCAGGGAGGAGCAGAGAGGGAGCCACAGAATCTGAACCAGGCTCCAGGATCCGAGCTATCAGCAGACCCCAACGTGGGGCTTGAACTCGTGGGGCTTGAACTCACCAACCGTGAGATCATGACCTGAGCCAAAGTCAGACGCTTAACCGACTGAGCCATCCAGGCGCCCCAAAAAGGAAGCTTTTAAATAACATATGTATATTAGTTTTCAAAAAAGAATCATATAAATGTGGGTACCTGGCTGGCTCAGTCAGTACAGCATGTGACGCTTGATCTCGGGGTTGTGAGTTCAAGCCCCACATTGGGTATAGAACTTCTTAAAAAATCACATAAAAGTCTGCTTTTGTGTTTCATTTTTAAAAATAAATATATGTTTGGGGAGCCTGGGTAGCTCAGTTGGTTGAGCATCAGACTTCGGCCCAGGTCATGATCTCACAGTTCGCGAGTTCGAGCCCCGCGTGGGGCTCTGTGCTGACAGCTCAGAGCCTAGAGCCTGCTTCGAATTCTGTGTTTCCCTCTCTCTCTGCCCCTCCCCTGTTCATGCATGCTCTGTCCTCTCTCTCTCTCTCCCAAAAGTAAGCATTAAAAAAAATAGTTTTAAAAATAATAAAAATAAAAATAAATAAAATATATGTTTATGAGGCGCTTGGGTGGCTCAGTCAGTTAAGCGTCCGACTTTTTATTTCAGCTCACGTCATGATCTCATGGTTCCTGAAATCAAGCGCCGCCAGTGGGGCTCTGCACTGACAGTGTGGAACCTGCTTAGGATTCTCTCTCTCCTTCTCCCTCTGCTCCCCACCCAGCTCACAGTCTCTCTCTAAAACTTAAAACAGCTAAAAATAAAAATAAAAAATATGTTTCAAATGCACCATAAACAAAATTGTTGAAAACTTCTGTCCTTCTGTGCTTCTTATGACTTAACTTGCCTCTCTACCTTACCTGCGAAGCCGCCCTCACCCTTGCTTACCCCCACCTTCCTTTGCCGGAAAGAGAAAGGGGGCACATAGCCAGAAGGAGCACTCTCCATTCCCATCCTGTTCTGTCTTGCTGGTTAGGCTAGTAATGACCATTTCTGTGCACCTACACTAATCTAGCAGTGTCAAATTGAGAGGGAAAAAAAAAGTACATAAATGGAGTGTCTGGCTGACTAAGCCCATAGTGCATGCCACTCTTGATCTGGCAGTCATGAGTTCAAGTCCCACGTTGGGCGTAGAGTTTACTTTAAAAAAAAAAAAGTGGGGTGTCTGGGTGGCTCAGTCCGACTTCAGCTCTGGTCATGATCTTGCAGTTTGAGAGTTCGAGCCCCACATTGAGCTTTGTGCTGACAGCTCAGAGGCTAGAGCCTGCTTCGGATTCTGTGTCTCCCTCTCTCTCCTTCACAAATAAATAAACATTAAAAAAAATGAAAAGAAAAAAAAGTACTGGGGTGCCTGGGTGGCTCAGTTGGTTAAGCCTCTGACTCTCGATTTCTGCTCAGGTCATGATCTCACAGTTTCATGAGTTCGAGCCCTGCATCGGGCTCTGCACTGACAGTGTGGAGCCTGCTTAGGATTCTGTCTCTGCCCACCCCCCCCCCCGCCTCTCCCCTGCTTATGCTCTCTCTCTCAAAAGAAATAAATTAAAAATAAATAAAAAATTAAAATTCAACTTTATTGTACAGTTTCGTGATTTTGAGAAATGTACAGAACCATGTAACTACTATCATAGTGGAGATCTAGAACATTTCCATTACCCCAAAAGGTTCCTCTGAAGCTTTTTCTTTTCCCCTTACACCAAATGTGGGGTGTCCTCTTCTGACACTAATTGTGATGTCTTTTTCTGACAACACTTCAGTCAATTCAATTCAATTCTGGCATCAACTACCCAGAGTTAGTGTCAGACTTCACAGGTTTAAGGGTTCAGTCCCACAAGACTGCCCCCATTTCAGATGCCAGCTGCAAATAGGGTGCCCAGACTGCCACATGTCTGCCTGGTTGGCTACAAATTTAGAGGTTCCCATGATCACTCCTTGCTCAGGTTCAATAATTCACTAGAACAATTCACAGAACTCAGGACAGCATTTTTTTAAGTTGTTTTGTTTTGTTTTGTTTTTGGAATCTCTACACCCAATATGGGGGCTCAAACTCGCAATTCTGAGATCGAGAGTTACCTGCTTTTCCGACTGAGCCAGCCAGGTGTCCCCAGTACTACTACTGGTTTAGTAAAAAGGATTCAACTCAGGCACAGCCAAATGGAGGAGATACAGGGGACAAGGTATGGGGAGATAGGGTGTGTGTGGAGTTTCCATGCTCTCTCTAGGGGAAGCTCCCTCTAGGCATGCCAACCCCCCTGCCCTTGGATGTGTTAACCTAGCCACAAGCACCCTGAACACCATTACTTAAGGTTTTTTATGGAGGTCCCATAACACAGGCATGATTATTGAAATCATTGACCATCGATGACTGCACTCGATCTCCAGTCCTTCTTCTCTTCCTAGAGGTCCAGAGTGGAGTTGAAAACTCCAACCCTTGGGGCCCCTGGGTGGCTCAGTTGGTTAAGCATCTGACTCTTGATTTTGGGTCAGATCATGATCTCACGTTTAATGGGACCAAGCCCCAGATCAGGCTCTGTGCTGACGGTGCAGAGCCTGCTTGGGATAATCTGTCTCCCTCTCTCTCTGCCCCTCGTCCACTTATGCACGCGCTTTCTCACATGCACATGCACTCAAATAAACTTAAAAAAAAAAATAAATTAAAAAGAAAATTCCCAGCCTCTAATCTCTTGGTTTGGTTCTTCTAGCAACCAGCCTCTAACCTGAAGCTGTCTAGGGGTCCACCAATAATCACCATATTAGCATAACCTCAGGTGTGGTTATGAGGATTATTAAGGGGTTATTATGAATAACAAAAGACACTCCTATCACTCAGGAAGCTCCAAGGGTTTTAGGAGCTCTGTACCAGGAATCCAGAACAAGCACTAATTTTTCACTATACTACCTTTCCCACGTACCTATTCCCAGTCCATCCCTACACCAGCTTCAGGCAAAAGCTGATTTGATTTCAGTTACTATAGATTTGTCTTTTCTAGAGCTTCATATAAATAGAATCATATGGTATATAGTGCTTTGTGTCCGGCTTCTTTCACTCAACAGATTGTCTTGAGATCTTCATGTATACAGTTAACAATTATCACTACTTTGTTCCTTTTAATTGCTGAGTAGTATTCCATTGTATGAGCATGCCACAGTTCATTTATTCACTCACCAAGTAACAGACACATGGGCTGTTTCCAATTTGGGGCTAGAGTGTCTAAATGGCTATGGACTCTTTGTACAGATGTATGTTTTAATGTTCTCTGACTAACCTAACATCTTCATTTTTTCTTGGGTTACTACCACAATTCGTACTTTCATCTACCTGTTGCCTCCTGAGAAAGACTGTGAAGTAAAGTTTTGTTGAAATCTTGCACATCAAAAATGTCTTATAGGGGCACCTGGGTGGCTTAGTCAGTTGAATGTCTGACTTTGGCTCAGGTCATGATCTCACGGCTCATGAGTTTGTCAAGCTCTGTGCTGACAGCTCAGAGCCAGGAGCTTGCTTGGGATTCTGTGTCTCCCTCTTTCTCTGCCTCTCCCCCACTCGTGCTCTGTCTCTGTCTCTCAAAAATAAATAAACGTTAAAAAATTTTAAGTCATATAAAAAATAATAAATGAAAAAAGTAAAAATGTCTTTATTCTACCATTACATTATTTTTTAAAACTTGATTGAAGTATAATTCACACACCATAAAGATTATCCAATGTAAATAAATGATTTTTAGTAAATTTATAGAACTATAAAACCATTATCATAATCCAATTTTAGGATATCTCAGCCACCAAAAACTGCCCTTGTGCCTGTTTGCCCAGCCAATCCCAGGTAGCCACTGAACTGCTTTCTCCCTCTATTGATTTCCCTTTTCAAGATATTTCATACAAGTGGAATCACACAACATGTAGTTTTTTTGTATCTGACTTCTTTCTCATAGCATAATGTTTTTGCAGTTCATTTGCCTAGTAGCGTGTATCAGGAATTCATTCCTTTTCGTTGCTGAATAATATTCCATTGCATGGATATACCACCTTTTGTCTCTCCGTCGAACAGTTCATGTGCATTTAGATTTCTTCCAGGTTTGAGCTATAATGAGTAATGCTACCATGAATGTTTGTATATAAGTTTTTATACACACATTTCTTTTTCTCTTGGGTACTACATAGAACTGCTAGCTTAAGTGGTAAATGTATACTGAACTTTTGAAGAAATTGCCAAATTGCTTTCCAAAGTAGCTGTTCTTTTTCACAGTCCCATGTAGGAGGGCTTCAGTTCTTCACATCATTGCCAACATGTGCTATTGTCTGTCTTTTTTATTATAGCCATTCTCGTGGGTGTGTGGTAGTGTCTCACTGTGGTTTGTTCCAAATCCAGTGAGCCCCCTCTGGCAGTGAAGCTGTTGGATGGTATAGCCTGACCAGTCATGGGCTGCTGCTGAGCTGACAAGTGTGGGGGAATGTGAGCAGCCCCAGGCCAGAGTGCCACAGACTCTTACTGTTCTCACCCAGAGTTCAGTGGCTTTTCATGGATAAATTCTTCTCAATTTCTCATTTGCTTTTGGTCAATTTCCAGAACCCTAACTGGTTTTTTAGATTTCTTTTTTTTCTCCAGTTATTTTTAAAATTTATTTAAATTTTTTATTTAACTTATTTTTTAAATTTACATCCAAGTTAGTTAGCATATAGTGCAACAATGATTTCTGGAGTAGATTCCTTAATGCCCCTTCCCCATTTAGCCCATCCCCCCTCCCACAATCCTCCAGTGACCCTCTGTTTGTTCTCCATATAAATCTCCTATATTTTGTCCCCTTCCCTGTTTTTATATTATTTTTCCTTCCCTTGTGTTCATCTGTTCTGTGCCTTAAAGTCCTCATATGAGTGTAGTCATATGATATTTGTCTTCCTCTGGCTAATTTCACTTAGCATAATACCCTCCACATAGTTGAAAATGGCAAGATTTCATTCTTTTTGATTGCTGAGTAATACTCCATTGCATATATATACCACATCTTCTTTATCCATTCATCCATCAATGGACATTTGAGCTCTTTCCATACTTTGGCTATTGTTGATAGTGCTGTTATAAACATTGGGGTGCATGTGCCCCTTTGAAACAGCATACCTGTATCCCTTGGATAAATACCTAGTAGTACAATTGCTGGGTTGTAGGGTAGTTCCATTTTTAACTTTTTGAGAAACCTCCATACTGTTTTCCAGAGTGGCTGCACCAGTTTGCATTCCCACCAGCAATACAAAAGAGGTCCTCTCTCTCCGTATCCTAGCCAACATCTATTGTTGCCTGAGTTGTTAATGTGAGTCATTCTGACAGGTGTAAGGTGGTATATCATTGTGGTTTTGATTTGTATTTCCTGGATGATGAGCGATGCTGTGCATTTTTTCATGTGTCAATTGGCCATCTGGATGTCTTCTTTGGAGAAGTGTCTATTCATGTCTTTTGCCCATTTCTTCACTGGATTATTTGTTTTTTGGGTGTTGAGTTTGATAAGTTCTTTATAGATCTTGGATACTAACCCTTTATCTGATATGTCGTTTGCAAGTTTCTTCTCCCATTCCGTCACTTGCCTTTTAGTTTTGCTGATTGTTTCCTTCGCTGTGCAGAAGCTTTTATTTTGAAGAGGTCCCAGTAGTTCATTTTTGCTTTTGTTTCCCTTGCCTCTGGAGATGTGTTGAGTAAGAAGTTGCTGCGGCTTAGGTCAAAGAGGTTTTTGCCTGCTGTCTCCTTGAGGATTTTGATAGCTTCCTGTCTTACATTTAGGTCTTTCATTCATTTTGAGTTTGTTTTTGTGTCTGGTGTAAGAAAGTGGTCCAGGTTCATTCTTCTGCCTGTCACTGTCCAGTTTTCCCACCACTTGCTGAAGAGACTGTCTTTATTCCATTGAATATTCTTTCCTGCTTTGTCAAAGATTAGTTGGTCATACGTTTATGGGTCCATTTCTGGGTTCTTATTCTGTTTTTTTTTTTTCCCTCCAGTTTCATCACTGTTTGGTGGGGGAGAGAATTTGCTGATCTCCTCACTTCACCGGAATGCCACCCTCATAGACTTTTAGTTGAATATTTTTTCCTCTGTATGTCTTCTCCAGACATTTGTTTATTTCTGTTTGCTTGTGTTGGTCTCTATGTTCAACGTTGCAAGGGACATTTGCCTTGTCTGCACATTGGAATCACTTGGGCATCTTTTCAAATCCCAGTGCCCAACTGCAGCCCCAGAAGATTACATCAGAATCAGATGGCTAGACATCTGAGATTCAAAATAGTTATAAGCCATTGAAAAATAAAAACATCAACAAAATTTTAAAAAGAAAAAATAGAAATTAATAAAGTATAAAGAAAAAAAACCTAGAGGTGCCCAGCTGGCTCAGTTGAAAGAGTATGTGACTCTTGATCTCAGGGTCATGAGTGCAAGCCATGGGTGTAGAGGTTACTTAAAAATAGATAGACCTTTGGGGCACATGGATGGCTCAGTCGGTTAAGCTCTTGACTTCGGCTCAGGTCATGATCTCAAAGTTCCTGAGTTTGAGCCC
The DNA here is from genome assembly GCF_028018385.1 of Neofelis nebulosa. Lineage (NCBI taxonomy): Eukaryota > Metazoa > Chordata > Mammalia > Carnivora > Felidae > Neofelis > Neofelis nebulosa. The sequence goes on along the minus strand of NC_080782.1, from coordinate 149,892,759 downwards.
TACATCAGGCTCTCTGCTGTCAGCATGGAGCCCACTTCAGATCCTCTGTCTCCTTCTCTCCCTGCTCCTCCCCCCACTCCTGCACGTGTGCTGTCTCTCTTTCAAAAATAAAAATTAAAAAATAATGCGCCCGGGTGGCTCAGTAGGTTAAGCATCTGACTCTTGATTTCGGCTCAGGTCATGATCTCATGGTTGGTGAGTTTGAGCCCTGCATTAGGCTTTATGCTGGCAGTGCTGAGACTGGTTGGGATTCTCCCTCTCTCCCTCTCTCTGCCCCTCCCCTGCTCATGCTCTCTTTCTCTCAGAGTAAATAAACTTAAAAAAAATTAAGCTTTTTAAAATAAAATAATAAAATTAATAAATAAACTTTTTTTTTTTTTTTTTGGAGAGCACAAGCGGGGGAGGGGGACAGAGAGGGAGGACAAAGGATCTGAAGCCTCCTCCACACTGACAGGCTGACAGCAGTGAGTCTGATATGGGGCTCAAACCCACGAACTGCGAGATAATGACCTGACACTCAACCAACTCAGCCACCCAGGTGTCCCAATAAATAAACTTTTAAAATAAAAACAACCCCTACTCTCTCCTATGTTTCCTCTTTACTCACACCACTGCCATGCTCACACTTCTGACACTAGATGTGTGGGAGTTTTCCCCATACCACACAATTCTGCGACATTAGCTGGCTGTCCTACAATTTAATTCAATTCTGACACCATCTACCTGGAGATCGCTACTGTCAGATCCCACCGGTTAAGAGCTCAGTCCATGAGACTGACCACACTTCAGATGCCAATCACAAGGAGTAGGTCCCCAGGTTACCCACAATGCCTGTCCAATTTGGCTCCAGATCAGGGGTTCTCATGATCCCCTCCCCTTGGATTTGGTTATTTGCTACAACAGCTCCCAGAACTCAGGGAAACCCTTATTTATGTTTACCAGCTTGTTAAAGGATATGATGAAGGATATAGATGAACAACCAGATGAAAGGATACATTGGCTGAGGTCTAGGAGGGCTCAGAGCAAAGGCATTTCCATCCTATGCCATTGCGGGGGAGTCATCCTTCTGGCACATGGATGAGTTCACCAACCTGAATCCCACATTTTGGGGATTTTTATAGAGGTTTCATCATGTAGGCATGATCCATCATTAACTCCATATCCAGGCCTTCTTCCCTTTCTGGAGAATGGCGATGCAGCTGAAAATTCCAAGCTTCTAATCATGGCTTGGTCTTTCTGGTGACCAGCCTCCATACAGGGGCCCACCAAGAGTCATCTCAGTAGAACAAAAGACATTGCTATTACCAGGAAATTTCAAGGGATTTGGAAGCTCTGTATCAAGAATAAGGGTCAGGGTACCTCCTGGCTCAGAGGTTTAAGCGTCCAACTCTTTTTTTTATTAAAATTTTTTTTTTCAACATTTTTTATTTATTTTTGGGACAGAGAGAGACAGAGCATGAATGGGGGAGGGGCAGAGAGAGAGGGAGACACAGAATCGGAAACAGGCTCCAGGCTCCGAGCCATCGGCCCAGAGCCTGACGCGGGGCTCGAACTCACGGACCGCGAGATCGTGACCTGGCTGAAGTCGGACGCTTAACCGACTGCGCCACCCAGGCGCCCCTAAGCGTCCAACTCTTGATTTCAGCTTAGGTCATGACCCCATAATCCTGGGATCGAGCCCCATGTCAGGCTCCACACTGAGCAGGCAGACTGCTTAAGATTCTCTCTCTCTCCCTCTGCCCCCCTCTGCCCCACTCACATGCATGCATGCATGCACACACACTCTCTCTCAAATAAAAAAATGTTCTTAATTAAATAAATTAAAAAAATAAGGGTCAAAGACCAAATATTAGAGCAAAGCATACTTAGTGGTACTCTTATCACTTAGGAAATTAAAAGGGTTTTACTATTTTTTTAATGTTTATTTATTTGAGAGAGAGAGAGAGAGAGAGAGAGAACATGAGTAGGGTGAGGGCAGAGAGAGAGGAGAGAGAGAGAATCCCAAATAGGCTCTGCAGCTGTCAGCAAGGAGCGCGATGTGGGGCTTGAACTCGTGAACTGTGAGATCGTGACCTGAGTCAATGTCGAGTCAGACACTTAACCCACTGAGCCACCCAAGTGCTGGGGCGCCTGGGTGGCGCAGTCGGTTAAGCGTCCGACTTCAGCCAGGTCACGATCTCGCGGTCCGTGAGTTCGAGCCCCGCGTCAGGCTCTGGGCTGATGGCTCGGAGCCTAGAGCCTGTTTCCGATTCTGTGTCTCCCTCTCTCTCTGCCCCTCTCCCGTTCATGCTCTGCCTCTCTCTGTCCCAAAAATAAAAAGAAGTCCTGTGTCAGGAACTTGGGGGGTGGGGTACAGACAGTATATACATTTTCTATTATTTCATGATACCAACAGAAGAGAAGGAACACCTCTTGCTTATAACAGAATGCTTAGGGCCTACTGACAAATATGAAGTGAGCCCTAGGCTCCATGCTATCAGCACAGAGCCCGAAGCAGGGCTCAAACTTAGGAACATGAGATCATGACCTGAGCTGAGATCAAGAGTTGGACACTCAACCAACTGAGCTACCCAGGCGCCCCCTCAAATTAACATTTAAATAGGACAACAAAAAATGTTTTTTTTTTCTGCTGAAAATAAGCACTATGTGGCCTGTGATCTGGTCCCAATTGCCCTCAAGACATGTTTTAAATAAAGCTCAGCTAGCACATGTTCTGTGCAATGATATGATGCACATTCTCAGCCTACTTTTGACTCTTCACAAAGACTTTGAAATCTTCCACTCCCCAGTGGAGCTCAGCGTTCCCATGCCTGCCTGCTTGCCTTGCCCACTCCTTAGCCTCCTCCACTCAGGCCTAGATGCAGACTCAGGTTTGGTGGTGCTTCCTGGTTACAATGCGGTTATCTAGAGCAGATAGAAGATGCATTAGCATTTTTCCAGTTTTTTTTTTATTAAAACAGAAAATTCAAACATTTTTTCATATAGAGGACTTGCAGATTCCAAAGAACATGCGTGATGGGGTGCCTGGGTGGCTCAGTCGTTTGTGTCCAACGCTTGGTTTTGGCTCAGGTCTTGATCTCACAGTTTGTGGTTTCAAGCCCCGCGTGGGGCTCCGTGCTGACAGCTCAGAGCCTGGAGTCTGCTTCAGATTCTGTGTCTCCTTCTCTCTCTGCCCCTCCCCTGCTCTCTCTCTCTCTCTCTCTTGAAAATAAATCTTGAAAACAAAAACAAAGACCATGGATGAGACTAATTTTAAGGCACAATGGCTTCAGAGCAATATGGGAAAGAGGGCAGGAGTATAGCCACCTTTAAACCACTACCCTGGCCTGCCCTGCATGCTACACCCCACCCCACAGCTGTCACCACCAAGCCCAAGAGGACGAGTGAAGAAACTAAAGAAGAAAAACCCTGGGGCGCCTGGGTGGCTCAGTCAGTTAAGCGTCCAACTTCAGGTCAGGTCATGATCTCACGGTTTGTGGGGTTGAGCCCTGCGTTGGGCTCTCTGCTGCCAGCACAGAACATGCTTTGGATCCTCTGTCCTACCCTCCGTCTGCCCCTCCCCTGCTCACTCACTCCCTCTCAAAAATAAATAAACATTAAAAAAAAAAAAAAGATGAAAAAGCCCAAGGGAAGGATAAGCCACAGAGCAGATGGGCATTCTTTCCTGCTTAATTTGCTCTTCCATAAAAAGGCACCTTGCAGAATAACCAAATATAACCAAATATACAAATAACCAAAGGGAGCAAATAACCAAATATACAAAAAATGGAGGTGCCAAATAAAGCTTGTGCATTCTTTATAACGGTGTTCTTGTGTTCTATACCATCTGAATGACTTTTATCAAGTTTTATACAGATGCAGAATTCTTTTTTTGTACGGTATGTTGGCACAGAGAACGCCTCATTGTTTTGGGGAAGGGCAAATGTCACACTAACAGAGTTATCTCAGGAACCAAGTGAAATAGCCACAGGGCTGAAAACAAGAGTTTGTGTCCTTGGTTTTGGGGGTATTCTTCTCAGTTGCCAAGAGAAGGGATTCACTGACATTCACAGCCACTGTGGCATTTGCCTGTGGTGTGAGGAAACAAAAATTCATTTTTTAGGTCCTCTTCTCCATTCCTTTGTGCCCTTAGAATGAACTTTATGTCCTTAAACTCAGACGTATTGGTACCTAGCACTCCTTTCCTTGGGGGCTCCAGGTCTGGTCTTTTCAGGGATGACATGGGCACTGAGTTCCCTAAAAAAGCCAGGAAGCAATGTTTTTTTTTTTATTGTGGACCTTAAATTCTGCAGTTTTCATGACATTTCCTCAAAATCAAGGTCTGCTTGTGAAAGGAGTTAACATGTTAATTGTTCCTCATTTACCTAAACTTCTCCCATTTAAATAATCAAGTAAAAATGTCCTTGGGTTTTAGGGTGCCTTGGTGGCTCAGTTGGTTGAACATCTGACTCTTGATTTTGGCTCAGGTCATGATCTCATGGTTCCTGAGATGAAGCTCTGAGCTGAGCTATGCGCTGACAGCATGGAGCCTACCTAGATTCTCTCTCCCTCTCTCTGCCCCTCCCCCTCCTCTCTCTGCCCTTCCCCTGTGCACGTGTGTGGGCACACTCTCAAAATAAACATTAAAAACAATAATAAAAATAAAAGGTATCATGGGGTGGTGCCTGGGTGACTCAGTCAGTTAAGCGGCCCACTTTGGCTCAGGTCATGATCTTGCGGCCCATGGTTTTGAGCCCTGCGTCGGGCTCTGTGCTGACAGCTGGGAGCCTGTAGCCTGCTTCAGATTCTGTGTCTCCCTCTCTCTCTGCTCCTCCCCTACTCATGCTCTGTCTCTCTCTCTGAAAGATGAATAAATGTTAAAAAAAAAAAAAGTATTAAAGCCCATTTGTTTTAGGAAAAACATTACTTAAACCTTTTCAACTTTCAGAAAAATCTACATGTTTCTGAATATGGGCTCAATTTTAAGTTCTACCTTAGTGTGATATTTGTTTCAGAAGTGAGACAATGAATATGTTATTGAGCCACAGGGGGTAAAAACCTCCTGATATTAATGTGTATCAACAGCTATCAAACACGTTCATATTCGGGGCCCCTGGGTGACTCAGTTGGTTAAGCATCAGACTCTTGAACTGTGAGATCAAGCCCTGAGTCGGGGTCTGAGATAACAGTCTGATAGGGATTCTTGGGATCCTCTCTGGGGATTCTCTCTCCCTCTCTCTCTGTCCCTCCCCTGCTCTCTATCAGTCTCTCTCTCAAAATAAATAAATAAACTTAAAGAGAAGACTTCCTTGGGTTTTATAGCTTTCCCTTTTTTGTAAGGAAATAAGGGAAATTGAAAGTTTCTGTATACCATGGCCACCCATGACCTGCATGAAATGCTGAGATTGTTAATGAAAATTAGCCTTAATAATATCGATACAATTTGGAGAGAGATACAGAGAGAATGAATCACTGGCTTGATTAAAATATTCCTGGGCTCTGATTCCATGTCCATCAGACAACCTTCTGAGGGCTGATTTGAGCTCTCAAGTGTCCTCGTGATAGGAAGAGAGAGCTTTGAACAGTGAGCATGAGGGTTTATTTGTGGAAACTGACATTCTAATTCTAAAATTAGGATGGAAATTCAATTATATAGAATTCCAAAGGACCTAGAAAACCAAAGCGATCTTTAAAGAACATTGTTGGAAGATATATACTACCAGATATGAAGACTTACAATAACTAAGCTATAATAATTAAGAAAATACGGTATTGGTACAAGAATAAAGATCAATGGAAGAGAACAGAGAGCCCAGAAACAGACATTTGGACATAGTCACATGATGAACAAGAGATGGGACTGCAACTAGGGAGGAAAGGCTAGTCTTTCTATCATTGGTGCTAGGTCAAATTGACATCTATATGGAAAAAAAATCAATTCTCACCTCACACTGTACACAAAAATTAACTCAAAATGTAGCACAGACCTAAATGTAAAGCCAAAACCACAAAACCTCCAGAAGAAAACAGAGGAGAAAATCTTAGTGACCTTAGGTTTGGCAAAGAATTTTTTTTTTTTTTTGGCAAAGAATTCTTAAATAGGACACAAAAAGAATGAACTACAAGAGAGAAACTTGATAAGCTGGACTTTATAAAATTAAAAACTTTTACTTTGAGGGGCGCCTAGGTGGCTTAGTCGGTTAAGCGTCCGACTTCAGCTCAGGTCATGATCTCATGGTTTGTAAGTTCAAGCCCCATGCTGGGTTCTGTGCTGACAGCTCAGAGCCTGGAGCCTGCTTCAGATTCTGTCTCCCTCTCTCTCTGTGCCTCCCCCACTGCTTGTGCTCTGTCTCGCTCTCTTTCAAAAATAAACATTAAAAAATTTAAAATAAGGGGCACCTGGGTGGCTCAGTTGGTTGAGCATCCGACTTCGGCTCAGGTCATGATCTCACGGTTCGTGGGTTCGAGCCCTGCGTCGGGCTCTGTGCTGACGCTCAGAGCCTGGAGGCTGTTTCTGATTCTGTGTCTCCCTCTCTCTCTGCCCCTCCCCTGTTCATGTTGTCTTTGTCTCAAGAATAAACAAACATTAAAAAAATTTTTTTAATTAAAATAAATAAATGTCATTTATTGTCAATTATACCTTAATAAAACTGTTCAAGAAGAAACTTTCCCAGGAGGTGACACTACCTGCTTGCTCTCCCCCAGGATGTGAGCTTCTCTGGAGCTGGGTCCAACTCCCTGGAGGGCCATGCAGAAGGCTGAATTAATGGGGAGGCCTGTGGAAGAGGCCCTTGAGGTCAGGAACGCCAAGCTAGGTGATGGCAGTCAACTTGGGCGTACTTGGCAGGTAATACCTTCCATTTTCCCAACACGTGGTGCTTGTCCTTCAAACAGGCCCAGCTCATCCTGCCTCCAGCCCCCAATCTTCATGTAGCTGAGATGTTCTCATCATTTAGGTCTTAGCATGGATGTCAAGTACCTTTACTGAACACCATGTCCTCAGGTCATTTTCTGTATTTCTCTATTTTCTTTTCCTTTTTTTTCCCCCATTGTATGCACCACAATTAAATTCATTCATTCTTTTTTCTTTCTTTTTTTTCTTTCTTTCTTTCTTTCTTTTTGGGGGGAGCACAAGTAGGGGAGGGGCAGAGAGAGGGGGACAGAGGATCCGAAGTGGGCTCTGCACTGACAGGCTGACAGCAGCAAGCCTGAAGTGGGGCTCGAACTCACAAACTGTGAGATCATGACCTGAGCTGAAGTCAGACACTTAACCGACTGAGCTACCCAGGTGCCCCTCACAATCAAATTCATTTAGTTATTTAAAAAAATTTTGTTTTAATGTTCATTTATTTCTGAGACAGAGAGAGACAGAGCATGAGTGGCGGAGGGGCAGAGAGAGAGGGAGACACAGAATCTGAAGCAGGCTCCAGGCTCTGAGCTGTCAGCACAGAGCCCAACGCGGGGCTCGAACTCACAGTGAGATCATGACCTGAGCCGAAGTTGGACACTCAACTGACTGAGCCACCCAGGCACCCCTCATTTAGTTATTTTTTTTTAACATTTAAGTTATCTCTACCCTCAACATGGGGCTCAAACTCATGAGCCCAAGACCAAGAGTTGCATGCTCTATCAGTTGAGCCAGCCAGGCGCCTCTCTTTTCATTTTTACTATTTATCCTCTTCCTCTCTCCTCTATGCTGCTGGGGCCCCAAAGATCCCTTTTACTGGTGATGCACCCACCTCATACATGCGTTAAGTGCTGGCTGACAACTCACAGCTGCCCTGGCCAATACATCATGGGAAATGAAGGGTAGGAGAGAAGGGAGAGGATGTTAAAAACTTGCTTTCTTGTGGTAAGGAGGCCTAACTGTGCAATTTATGCAGTTACCTATGGGATGGGGCTGAAACTAGTTTCCACCTGAGGCCACTCTCCTGCTTACTTTAGTTTGTTGCCCTGCCCTGCCCTGTTTCCCCCATCCCTTCTCCTGGAAGCACTTCCCCAATAAATTACTAAGCAAGAATTCTCATCTCAGTCTCTGCTTCCAGGAACCTGACCCATGACACCCAGACACTAGAAACTATCTTGTTTTTGTTTTATTGTTTTAGGGACTTATCTTGTTCGATCAGTCCCTTACATCAAATTCCTATCTCTGGCTCTGCTTCTAAACCTCCCCCCACACACCACCACCACACACACCCCCACTATAGTTTGATAAGCGAACATCTCCTTCACTTCTGTACAACCACGCCTGGAACACAGCAGACAAGAACTGCTGAATATGGGAAGAGCCCAGGGTCTGTTTTATAGCTAGACCGTGTGCACCCCTTCTGTCCCAGGCTGGCCCAACCTGGAGGCATTGTGAGTCATAGCTGGTGGACAGCAGCTTAGTGGTTCAGGGATGGGACCAGGCCTGGGACAGCAGCTTGGCACCTCCGACACATCCTCCAGGTGAGGCACAACATACAGTGAGTATTACTGGGAAAGGGCCCTCTGGGAAGACGCAGCCTTAAACATGGGCCTGGCTGCACCTCTCAGGCTCTCTTTGGGCTTTCAGAGAGATGATGCCCTGAGCCAGATCTAGGGGGTAGTACCACCCCTTCAGCCCAGCTGTGTGCGAGAGGAATAAGTGTGTGTTGGATTGATGAAGGCATGATAGAGTTCTATCCCTTTTCACCCTCCTGGAGAGAAGAGGAATTTAAAAGAGAACACATAGCCCTCTTCCCATTTAATAGAGTCAGCACATATAGGCGCTGGCGGAGACAGAGAATGAAACTTGTCTGTTATCTGGACTTTAGCTTCCTTGAGGATGTAGTCTACTTGGGAGAAAAGTCATGTGTAGTCTGCATAACCTCTATGATTTTGAATCCTAAGCATAGGTCCTAGCCCATGGCACAGGCCCCCAAGATGTCACTGAGCATAATGCACCACTGTCACCTACATACACATCTGGGTTCCTAGCTGGACCAGTAGCATCTTGAGGGCAGGCACAGGCTAAGAACCCCTGCCCAGACCAAGCCTGGCCCAGAGCAGTTTATAAAATAACTGAACGTGGCAATAATGCCTTTGTTTATTTTAGACATCCTACCAAATACTTTCCTGAATCCAGATCTAGCCCTGGCTTTGTCATCCAGCAGTGCCCTCTTATCCACAGAATGAAGTTTATGCCCTGGTCCCCTTTCTAGCTTCCTCTTGTATTCCCAGCCGAGTCCCCTACACAAACCCTACTCCAAACTCTTCCTTACATGGGGAACATGCAAGCTGTGCCTGGCTCTTCACTCTGCCTAGAGGTTCTCCACTGTCCACCCTCAACCCACATGGCAAAGTCCTGCTCAACTTTTAAGTACCGGTCTCTATTGTTCCCTTCTCCTGGGACAGCAATCCCTTCCAGCAGCCTGTCCTATGCTCAGAAAGCAAGGGATATGGTCCTTCATCCGCATTTTGTCTCCTGGGCCTGACACACAGTGGTCTTTGGAGAAGGTAGTTTCAGGAGATTGCTGTCAGTGCCAGTGTGCAGGAATGGACTCCTCAGCGACCAGCACCCTAGTGCCAGCCTCAGAGCTAAGCCCTGTCCACCGATCCTCGCGGTTTGACCGGACAGCCTGTCCAAGCAGGCTGCTCACCCGGACTCTTGCTCCCCAGCAGTGCCCCTGGCTCGCCTTCATCATTCTGGACACAGGGCCTCCAGAGGCAAGGGCGCAGCCCTGGTCGCCCACGTCCTTGAGGCTCGGCACTGGGCACCCACGCGCCCCACAAGGTCCACTCGGTCCTCGCCCTGGAGGCCTTCAGGTGTCTTAGCTCAGGCCACATCAGCCGCCTGTGGGAGCAGCTGCAGCAGTTCTGGGCCGACCACTTCTCGCAGCGCTTCTCCCCGCGGCGCCCGCCGCTGCGCCGCATCTCCTCCATGTCCACCTTCTACTTGCTAGACCACCGGACGCGCCAGGCCGAGCTGGGCCTCAGCTACGGCGCGCCGCGCACTCGCCTGAGCGACGAGGCCTTTGTGTTCCGCGGCGGCCAGTGGACCACCGAGGGGCAGCCGCGGCGGTCGCGACCGCCGCTGCCCTCACCCAGCAACTCGGGCTGGAAGACGCAGGTGCAGGGGGTCAACAGCCAATTGTTGCTGGAGGAGAACAACTACCTGAAGCTGCAGCAGGAGCTGCTCATGGACATGCTGACTGAGACCACAGCGCGCATGCACCTGCTGGAGAAGAAGTTCGATTCCCAGGCCAGCCCGGCGTCTGGGGCGCGCTCCTGGCAGAGGAGAATGCGCAAACGCGAAGGCGCGAACGCGGTGCTCTTGCTCCAGCCGCGCGCTCTGGAGTCGCGGTGACGCAATAAAGCCCGTGCGGCGCACGCGCATTTCGCTCCTCGCTGCCGGCCCCGGCGCCTTCGTAGGCAGCCAAGTGGGGTCGGCTCGGGCTCGCGACCTGCGGGTAGGGACCGTCACTTAGTGCGCGTTAGTGGACGGGTGACTCAGCCGGCAGCCCGTCTCGGGAGGGCGCGATAGGGCGTGGAGGAAGGTGTGTGTGCGGCCCGCTGGGAACGCGGGGTGGGAGCCAGGCTTGCACAGGGCAGTGCTAGGGGAGGGAGGAGTGGAGTGGGCGCGAGGATGGCAAGCAGGGGTGAGCAGTGGCGTTCTTGGCCCAAGGAACGGAGGACGAAGTCGGGGAGACAGTGAAACCTTGGGAGCTCAGCGATGCAGGGTGCGGTGAGGCGGTCAGGCGGAGAGGGTCGGGGACCTCGCTCTTGGCTCCCCTGGCTTAGAGGAGCGGCGCGGGCCAGAGGGTTTCAGCCTGAGTCCGGAGTATGTGTATTTTACGAAGCTTTCTCTAAACTGGGCCTCAGCCTCTCCCAGCTGCTGTGTGGCTTTTGGCTGGTAGCTTCTCCGTTACAGGTCTCCTTTCCTCCTCTGTAGAATAAAGGGTTTGTCTCACCCGGGGTACAAACAAGCACTCTCCAGAGCTAAGCCTGTAACACATTTAGGATTTGCTCCACCCGCGTTGTTTAAAAGTTTTGCATTAGTTGTCAACATTAAAAATTTTTAAAAATATTTATTTAGTTTTGAGAGGGGGGAGAAACAGAGAGGGAGACACAGAATCCGAAGCAGGCTCCTGGCTGGCTTTCAGCACAGAGGCCGAGGCAGGGCTCCAACCCACCAATGAGATCATGACGTGAGCCAGTCAGTCGCTTAACCGACTGAGCCCCCCAGGTGCCCCTAGTTGCCAACATTTAAGAATTTGGAAATTTCATATTAAAAATCCAGATTTCCTGTGCTCTCAAAGAGACTTGGCCATCCTGGACCTTCATTTTGTCCTACAGCAGTGGCCTTGAGCTGAATCGTGGCTGTTACCTCCTGGTGAGCTTCACTCCTTTCTTCTGGTAGGTGTCTGATTTTGCTCTCCTCCTAGATCCATTTTGGATCAGGGACATGGGGGGTCTGCTTTCCCCCAACCCCTATACACACAAAGTATAGTAGAAGGTGCTTCAGGGAGTGTGTTGTACTTGTGGGTGATGTAACCGCACAACAAAAGGTGGTGACACCAGTCCTTGCAATCTGTAACCTTTTCCCTGGAATGTAGACAGGGCATTTCAGCAACCACTGAAACCTGAGAGCATGGACCCTTTTCCCTAGGATCAGGTAATACCTGTGAGAGAAGTGAGTGTCCTGCCTCCACCTAACTTTCCTTCAGCAGTAGACTAGGGATTACTAAACAGCTACTTTGATAGATGTTTTTCTGTGGGTTTGTTTTTGTTTTGTTTATTTTAAATGTTTATTTTTGAGAGAACACATGTGCATGAGCAGGGGAGGGGCAGAGAGAGAGAAGGAGACAGAATTCGATGCAGGCTCCCCACTGTGAGCACAGAGCTGGAAGCAGGGCTCTATCTCATGAACGCTGCCAGATCATGGCCTGAGCCGAAGTCAGATGCCAGACTGAGCTACCCAGGCGCCCGACTTAACAGCTACTTTGTACAAAATGTGGACTTATTTATTCAATCAGGAAAACAACACAAAACATGTCATTAGACACTAACATTTTGGCAGTGCTTTTTTTTGTATTTTAGTAATTCTGTGTATACATTAATGTAAATTAAATAAAAAATATTTAAAATAGTTATGATGAAATCAATTTTCCTTTTAAAATAATTAAGAAAGGGGTGCCTGGTTGCTCAGTCAGTGAGGTGTCCAACTTTATTCAGCTCAGGTCAGGATCTCATGGTTTGTGGGTTTGAGCCCTGCATCAAGCTCTATGCTGACAGCTCAGAGCCTGGAGCCTGCTTCTGATTCTGTGTCTCCCCCTCTCTCTGCCCCTCCCCTGCTCATGCCCTGTCTCTGTCTCTCAAAAATGAATAAATGTTAAAAAAAAAATTTTAACTAAGAAAGGGGCACCTGGCTGACCTAGTCAGAAGAGTGTGTGCTCTTGATCCAGAGATTTTGAGTTTGAGCCCCATGTTGGGTGTAGAGATTACTTAAATAAAATATTTAAATAAAATAATGAAGAAAAAATATATACAGACAAGGAAATGGAAAGGGAGTCAAAATGATAACACCAGAAAAAAATCAAGCCCAAAATAAGGTGCTAATGGAGAAACTAAGTGAAAGATGCCAGACTCAAAGGGTCAGATATATGATTCTCTTTATATAGTATACCCATAATAGGCAAATCCAGAGAGACAGGAAGCAGATTGGTGGTTACCAAGGGCTGGTGGGGGGGGGGGGGGCGGTGGGATTTGGGAGGAGGCAGTGACTGCTTAGCAGGCAAAGGGATCCCTTTTAAAGGGACGAAAAATATTTTGGAACTGTTTGGTAATGGTTGTACAGCACTGAATGCTCTAAAAGCCACTGAATTGTACACTTCAGTGAATTTTGTGTTACGCGAATTTTACCACAGTAAAAAAAAAAATTTTTTTTTAAGAAAGTGCTTTACATAAAAACATGAAGTAGGGGTGCTTGGGTGGCTCAGTCCGTTAAGCGTCCAACTTCGGCTCAGGTCATGACCTCACGGTTTGTGGGTTCGAGCCCCCTGTCTGGCTCTGTGCTGACAGCTCGGAGCCTGGAGTCTACTTCGGATTCTGTGTCTCCCTCTCTCTCTCTGCCCCTCACCCACTCACACTCTGTCTCTTTCTCCTTCAAAAATAAACAAACCTTTTTTAAAAATTAAAAAAAAGAAACATGCAGTAAAACGACATGAGTTGTAGGGAAACAGCTAAAATCATAACAATGATCCAGGAATGCCTAAAGTTTAGGGAATATTGCTTTGATCAAAATACTTAACAATAAAGTAGCTGTGCTGGCAGACCAGAGCAGCAGGCAGGCAGGGAGCCCCATGTTTAGGGAGAGGCCATCCAAGTGGAGAAAGGGCCGGAAATAAATGCAGCAGGATGATATTTTGAGATATCTGACTTTGTTCTTCCTGCTATGGAATTTCAGCCCCTGACTGAGGCAGCCAAGTATATTGCCCCAGGGAAGGATGTGACAAGAGCAGAAAGCTTGAACAAAGGACTCTTTGTGGCTTTCACCTCCTACAGCTCAGAACTCTGGGGATCAGAGCTTTGCAGAAAAATATTTTGGGGCTTGAAGAGGGAGGTCAAAGAGGCCGCAGATTTGTCTACAGCAAGAGGAAAGATGAAGGGAAATGGGAGTAGAGAAGCTGGTAGGTCTCCCATCTTGGAAAGAAAAAATTCCTTATCTTGACCCTACATTACTTTCCAGCTACTGCCCCATTTCTCTGCTTCCCTTTATAATGAAACTCCAAGAAGTTTCCTGTATTCACTGTCCTCAGTTCCTCCCCTCCCTCTTTGCTCTGCTCTGTCCAAGATGCCATCACCCTGCTATGTTGCTTTGTCCTTCGCCCATTGTCCATCCTCACCTTGGTCGATCAGCATTTCAGGCGGTTGAGGCCTCCTCCTCCTTGAAACACTGTCTTCATCTGGCATGGGGGAGGGGGGCACTGCACTCTCCCGATTTGCTTTGTCCCTCACACCGTTCCCTCCCTCTCAGTGTCTGGCTGATTTTACTCTCACTTCCTTCAGGTATCCGCTTAAAATTTTTTTTATGTTTTTATTTTATATTTGAAAGAGAGAGAGAGAGCAAGCAGGGGAGGGGCAGAGAGATGGAGACAGAATCTGAAGCAGGTTCCAGGCTCCGAGCTGTCAGCATAGATCCCAACATGGGGCTTGAACTCACAGTGAGATCATGACCTGAGCTGAAGTCAGATGCCTAACCGGCTGAGCCACTCAGCCCCTAGGTATCTGCTTAAATGTCATCTTTTCAGTGAAGTTTTCCCTGATGACTCTATTTTTTCATTGTTTTTTTTAAAAGTTTTTTTTTTTTTTTTTTTAAATTTTTTTTTTTTCCAACGTTTTTTATTTATTTTTGGGACAGAGAGAGACAGAGCATGAACGGGGGAGGGGCAGAGAGAGAGGGAGACACAGAATCGGAAACAGGCTCCAGGCTCCGAGCCATCCGCCCAGAGCCCGACGCGGGGCTCGAACTCACGGACCGCGAGATCGTGACCTGGCTGAAGTCGGACGCTTAACCGACTGCGCCACCCAGGCGCCCCTTTAAAAGTTTTATATATTTATTTTGAGAGAGAGGGAAAGCGACCAGGGGAGGGCCAGAGAAAGGGGGAAAGAGAGAGAATCCCAATCAGGCTCTGCACCATCAGCGTAGAGCCCAACGTGGGGCTCGATCTTAGGAACCGTCAGATCATGACTTGAGCGAAGTCAAGAGACAGACGCTTAACCTATTGAACCACCCAGGGACCACCCCTCCCCGCCCCCCACCATGTCTCTATTTAAATGAGCATGTGTTCTCCCTAGCTGAAACCAGACCAGCACAACTTACCCTTCTTTCCTGTTTTGTTTTCTAACACCTGTTACCATTTGATAAGCTGTATATTTTCTTGTCCTTCTCCTCCCCCCCACCTCTTACCCCACCACCACTACTAGGACACAAGCTCCATAGAGCTGTTATATTCTCTCCTGTATTTCAGTGTAGAAAAGTATTTAATGACACTTATTAGGACCTCTGAAAATATTCCTAGAATGAACATGAAAGAGCGGACCTAGGCCGGCCAACTCCATTTTGTTCTGTGTCCTCCATCTTGAGTGACTATGTCCCTGACATGGCCCCCTTTCCCGGAAAACCACAGAAAGAAATTCCCATTCAAACCTCAGACCACACCTCCTCCCTTTGAGTAACTTCCGGCTCACCGTTCAAACCTCCCATTCAAACCACGCCTGGCAACCTGCACAACGGGACTCTGACCCTTCCCCAGCCAATCGGCTAAGGCCACGACCATTACCCTGCCAACTGCCCCTAGATCCCTATAAAACCTTTGTGCTTTTGAAACTCGCTCTCTCTCTCCCTGGCATCTCACCGCTGCATCGGTGCAGGTAGGGGATTGAGCTCGAGCTAGCTTGAGTAAAGGCTCTTTGCTTTTGCATCGGACTCGGCTCCCTGGTGATCTTTGGGGATCACGAATTCTGAGCATAACATTTGGGGGCTCGTCCGGGATCCCCAAGACTCCCGAGGGACCCCCGACCCAGAGAGCCTGACTGGCCATGGTTAGTGTCTGTTCGTTCCCTGTCTCTTCTCTGTGAGCTCATTTCTGAAATTCTGGTAGTGCCCGGTGCGGTCTAAGTGGACGCACTGGAGGACCTTGGGCCAGGAGTTTTAGAAGACATTCCGATCCTCCCTTCTGGAGGGATGTGGATTCCCCTCAAAGGTCTGAGACGAGGTGGGTCGCTCCCACCGGTCGGTGTGAGGCTGTTGTCTAGCTTTCAGTTTTGCTTCCATGGAGTTGGAAGAGTTTCTAGGGGCCCTCTGTTTGTCTGTTTCTGTGTTTCTCTGTTTTGTTCTGTGGACTTACTGGACGGACGTTATGGGACAGACTCAGACTACTCCTCTAAGTATTATGATTGATCACTTTAAGGATGTCAGGGGAAGAGCTAACAACCTCAGTATGGAAGTCTGAAAGGGTCGGTGGCAGGTTTTTTGTTCTAGCGAGTGGTCAGCTTTCAATGTCAGATGGCCGCCAAAGGGAACCTTCAAGCTCCCTACCATCCACTGAGTCGGGTATCATCTCTCGGCCTAAGATGGGCCATCCTGATCAGCTCCCTTACATTATCACTTGGCAGGACCTTGTAGAAGACCCACCCTCTTGGCTTAAGACCTTCCTAGCCCCACGCCCTCTGGAGCCAAAACCCATTCTCGCTTTGCAGGGGACAGAAAAGAAGGAGAACAAGAAAAGTCTTACCCAGCTTTCAGCACCCCTCTATCCTGTCCTACAAGGGGGGACTGAAGAAGAATTAATTTTTCCTCCCCCATATAACCCCCCTAGGATGCCGGAAGAACACCATCCGCCTCCTCTGGGGGAGACAGATGCTGTTCCGAGAGCAGGAGGCGGAAACGCTCCAGTGGGAAGCCCGCCCTTTACCAGACAAAGGGCTCAGAGGGAGCAATCCGTCTCCGCCGCCGACTCCACTATTCTGCCCCTGCGAGCCACCAGACCCCCAGACGTGGAGGGGAATCAGCCCTATCACTATTGGCCTTTCGCCACTAGTGACCTCTACAATTGGAAAGCTCAGAATCCTAAGTTTTCCAAGAAACCGGCAGGGCTTATTGATCTGTTAGACTCCGTTCTTTTTACCCATCAGCCCACATGGGGCGATTGCCAGAAGCTTTTGCAGGTCCTGTTCATGACTGAGGAAAGAGAAAGAATCCTCAGTGAGGCCCGAAAACTAGTTCTGGGCGCAGATGGGAATCCCACCACCAACCAGGCTCAGATAGATGCCTCCTTCCCCTTAACTCGGCCCCAGTGGAATTTCAGCATGGCAGAAGGTAAGGAGAGGCTCCGGGTCTACTGCCAGACTCTAATGGGGGGTCTCCAAATGGCTGCTAGGAAGCCAACCAATTTGGCCAAGGTAGGAAATGTGCAACAGGAAAAAGATGAATCTCCAGCTGCCTTTTTAGAACGGATCATGGAGGCATTCTGTACCTATACCCCCATGGATCCAGAGGCTCTGGAAAGCAAGGCAGCTGTTATCATGGCCTTTGTAAACCAATCGGCCATAGACATTAGGAAAAAATTACAAAAAACAGATAGACTAGGAGAAAAAAAGTCTGCTGGACTTACTGGTGGTAGCCAAAAAGGTATATAATAATCAGGAGCCTCCTGAGGATAAGCAGGCTCGCGCCATGGTGGCTGCCAGCAGTAAGCAGACTCAAGACCTGGCCGGAATACTACTAGCTACCACTGCTGACTTCCCCGAGGAACGAGACCACCGTCTCCAGCAGCTGGCGGACGACTCAAGAGGAGGTAAAGGAACCACCAAGGTGGGTAGGCAGAGGCTGCAGAAAGATCAGTGCGCATACTGCAAGGAGATAGGACATTGGGTCTGAGATTGTCCGAAAAAGGCCAGCGGGAAGGGAAGCAAGACTGATCGAGTAAAAGTCTTACAGCTAGATGAACTGAGTGATTAGGGGAGTCGGGGTTCAGACCCTCTCCCTGAGCCCAGGGTAACTCTTAAAGTGGAGGGGACCCTGGTTGACTTCCTTATCGACACTAGAGCACAACATTCGGTCCTCCACATCCCACAAGGAAAGCTAGCCAGCAAGAAGTCCTGGGTACAAGGGGCAACTGGTATGAGCCAGTATTCATGGACTACCTGAAGAACGGTAAATGTGGGGACGGAACAGGTATCCCACTCCTTTATGGTAATACCGGAATGCCCCTACCCGCTGTTAGGACGGGACTTACTGACCAAGATTGGAGCTCAGATAACTTTCAGACAAGGGGGGGGCCTCAGGTCACCGATGGCAAGGGCCACCCCATCCAGGTCCTGACCATGAAACTAGAGGATGAATACCACCTCCACAAGGAGGCACTCTTGAGAGAGGATAATATAGACGGATGGCTACAAGAATTCCCCTCGGTTTGGGCAGAGACAGGGGGGATAGGACTAGCCGCTCACAGGATCCCGGTCCTGGTAGAGCTCAAGCCAGGAGAAGGTCCGGTAAGAATCAAACAATACCCCATATCTCAGGAGGCCCAGAAGGGGATCCAGCCACACATCTGGAGACTACGAAGCCTAGGGGGACTAGGTCCTTGCCAATCTGCCTGGAACACCCCCCTACTGCTGGTCAAAAAGCCTCACACAAATGACTATCGACCAGTACAAGACCTCCGGGAAGTAAATAAGAGGGTCACGGACATACACCCAACTGTTCCCAACCCATATACTCTCTTGAGCTCCTTGGCACTCTCCAGGGTCTGTATACTGTATTAGATTTAAAGGACACCTTCTTCAGTCTGCCGCTGGCACCCCAGAGCCAACCCTTGTTCGCCTTCGAGTGGCATGATCCAGAGGAGGGCTACAGCGGGCAACTCACCTGGACACGGCTGCCTCAGGGGTTTAAAAATTCGCCCACCATCCTCGACGAGGCACTACATGAGGGCCTGGGTGAGTACAGAAAGGAGCACCCTGGCCTCACCCTCCTACAGTACGTAGATGACATCCTGATTGCTGCCGACACAGCCAAGGACCGTGAGCGAGGGACTCAGGATCTGCTGGCTACCCTGGGGGCCTTGGGATACAGAGCAACCGTGAAGATGTCTCAGATATGCAGGGAGAGGGTAAGTTACCTGGGATACATCCTGGAGGGCGGACAGCAGTGGTTATCAGATGCCAGAAAAGAAACTGTCCTAAAGATCCCTACTCCCATCTCCCAAAAGGAAGTAAGGGAATTCCTAGGATCTGCCAGCTACTGCCGCCTCCGGGTTCTGGGTTTTGCTGAGATCTCCAGGCCCCTATATGAAGCTACCAAAGAGGGGAAAACATTTAAATGGACTGAAAAAGAAGAAACTGCCTTTAATCAGTTGAAAAAGGCCCTCCTAAGTGCCCCAGCCCTGGGCCTGCCAGACATTACGAAGCCCTTCCACCTCTTTGTAGATGAACACAAGGGAATAGCAAAAGGGGTCCTAACTCAAGCCTTAGGCCCTTGGAACCGCCCGGTGGCTTACCTGTCCAATAAGCTAGACCCAGTGGCTGCTGGCTGGCCGCCATGCCTAAGAATTATTGCGGCGACAGCACTCCTAGTCAAGGACACAGACAAACTGACCCTAGGACAGGAGATCTGGATCACGACCCCACACGCCATTGAAGGGGTACTGAAACAGCCTCCTGATAGATGGATGAGTAACACACTTATGACTTATTATTAGAGCCTCCTACTCAACCCTCCATGAGTGCAGTTCCACCCCAGTGCGGCCCTCAATCCTGCAACCCTGCTGCCCGACCCTGACCTAGATGCTCCACTACATGACTGTGCGGGGATCCTGGAGCAAGTACATGGATTCCGGACGGATCTGACCGACTGGCCCCTCCCCGATGCCGAGGCTACTTGGTTCACTGATGGCAGCAGCTTTGTGCGGGACAGACACAGATTCACCAATAGGACACCAAAATAGAGCAAGTTATATCTGCCTGCAAGACCTGCCAACTCACCAATGCAAGAGCCACATCAAATAAAAAAGGAACCAGGCTCAGAGGCACCAGACCAGGAGCCCAATGGGAGGTCGACTTCACTGAAGTTAAACCAGGAAAGTATGGTTATAAATATCTTAGTATTTACAGACACCGTCTCTGGCTGGGTGGAGGCATACCCAACCAAGCATGAAATGGCTCAGACGGTAGCTAAGAAGCTAATAAAAGACATCTTACCCACATATGGTTTTCCTGCCATGGTAGGATCAGACAACGGACCAGCTTTTATCTCGCAGGTAATACAGGCAGTAGCCGAGGCTGTGGGGGCAAACTGGAAATTACATTGTGCTTATAGGCCCCAGAGCTCAGGACAGGTAGAAAGAATGAAAAGAACCCTAAAAGAGACCCTTACCAAATTAACCATGGAGACTGGCGGGGACTGGGTGACTCTCCTACCGTATGCCCTTTACTGGGTTAGGAACACTCCTTACACCCTGGGTTTTACTCCCTATGAAATCATGTTTGGCAGGCCATCCCCTATTATTCCCAACCTTTGAGCTGAACTTCTTGCTGAGTTTAAAGATCAAGAACTTTTTCTTTCCTTGAGAGGGCTCCAGAGGGTGCTCGAGGACATTTGGCCGCACCTCCGTGCCATCTATGAGGCTGGCCCGACGCTGACACCTCATCAGTACAGGCCGGGAGACTGGGTCTACATCAAGAGGCACCACCGAGAGACCCTCGAGCCACACTGGAAGGGACCCTACATCGTGGTGCTGACAACCCCCACCGCTCTCAAAGTAGACGGCATTGCGACCTGGGTCCATCACACCCACGTTCGGCCAGCGGACCCCTCCACGATCCGGAAGGACTTTGTCATGCGATGGGCTGTCAATTGGGACCAACACAACCCGCTCAAGCTCAGGTTACAGCACATTCGACCCACCTGATATTGGTAACTCTGTTAGCTCTGCTTGTCACTGCTTATGCTGCCGAGAGTCCCCACGCCCCCCAAAACATCACCTGGCAGATCATAGACACCAGCTCGGGGACAATACTTAATCAGACTTCCCAGAGCCACCCCAGGGATACTTGGTTCCCAGAACTTTGCGTAGACCTCCAAACTCTGCTCCCCTTGTCACCATATGCCCCCGGATTCCATGCGCAGAACCTTTATTTCTATGTCTGCCCCGGCCACTCTCCCTCGAGCTCATGTGGGGATGCGGCTGACTACTTTTGCGCCTCCTGGTCATGTGTCTCGACGGGGCACATCTGGTGGACCCCACCACGCACCGGAGATCTCATTGTGGTAAAGCGGCCCAGTGGCCCTCGACCACCATATGCCTGGGGGCGTGGTAATCCCATAGTTATATCCTTTACAAGCCAAGGTAAAAAAACAACAGGATGGGAGAGTGGAAAAACCTGGGGACTCAGGATATATGACTGGGTTAGGCTGGGAGCCAAGGACAAGGGAACGTTATTTACCCTCCGAATGCAAGCGACTCCCCTTGCCCAGCAGTCCCCCACAGGGGTAGGACCCAACCAAGTACTAGTTCCCCGACCTGCCCCCACCCGGACAGCCACTCCCAGAAACACCTAGACCTTGGCCACACAGCCCTCCACATCCCCTGTCCCTACCGGAGCATCACCCGCATCTCCTGCCCCAGGTCACAACTTACTATCTGATACAGACCCCTGTGGAGCACAGTTGTCGGAGCATACCAGGTACTAAACACTTCTAGACCCGACCTGACCAAGTCCTTTTTGCTCTGTCTAGATGTCCGGCCCCCATATTACAAAGGTATTGCCATTAAAGGCAATTATACAACAGCCTCCAACTCTAGCTCCTGCAGATGGCAGCAGGCTACTGCAAGACTAATCCTCCAGGCGGTAACAGGGCAGGGCACCTGCATACGCCACGTGCCCCCCGGGCAGTCACATCTCTGTAATGAAACCCTAACAGTCCCCAGGGAGACAGTGTATCTACTTCCCCCCGAATATGCATGGTGGGCCTGTTCCAGCGGCCTCGCTCCCTGCGTCCACTCCCAAGTCCTTAACTCCTCGAAAGAAGGCTTCTGCATACTCGTGCAGTTGATCCCCAAGCTAGTGTACCATTCGGGGGAAGAAATACTTAACAGGTTAGGCTCTACTAACCCCCGAAGTAAGAGAGAGCCTATTACAACCCTAACTCTGGCTGCGCTCTTGGAACTGGGATTAGCGGGGGCAGGGACCGGAATATCCTCACTCGTCATCCAGGACAAAAACTACGGAACCCTAAGGGCAGCCATTGACTTAGACATAGAATTGAGAAATCAATTTCTCATTTACAGGAATCCCTTACTTCCTTATCAGAAGTAGTACTCCAAAACAGAAGGGGATTAGACTTATTATTCATGCAGCAAGGAGGACTCTGTGCAGCCCTAGGGGAAGAATGTTGCTTCTATGTTGATCACTTGGGGGTCGTAAAAGAATCTATGGCCCTCATAAGGAAAGGGCTGCAAAAACAAAAGTTTAGAGAGAGAACAATCTCAGTCCTGGTACGAGTCTTTGTTCAACTGGTCTCCCTGGTTAGCTACCCTCATCTGGGCCCTTGCCGGACCCCTCACCATCCTGCTCCTACTATTAACCCTCGGACCCTCTATCATCAACAGACTGGTCCAGTTTGTCAGGAACTGCATAGGGGCCGTCCAACTAACGGTCCTCCGTGCTCAGTGCAAGCCCCTAATCACAGAAGAGGACAAAATAGAAATGCAGCCGGTCCCATGATTGGATCCATAAGCTACATGACAAGGGGGGAATGAAAGAGCAGACCTAGGCCGGCCAACTCCATTTTGTTCTGTGTCCTCCATCTTGAGTGACTACGTCCCTGACATGGCCCCCTTTCCCGGAAAACCACAGAAAGAAATTCCCATTCAAACCTCAGACCACACCTCCTCCCTTTGAGTAACTTCCCGCTCACCCATTCAAACTTCCCGTTCAAACCACACCTGGCAACCTGCGCAACAGGACTCTGACCCTTCCCCAGCCAATTGGCTAAGACCACAACCATTACCCCACCAACTGCCCCTAGATCCCTATAAAACCTTTGTGCTTTTGAACCTTGTGCTCTCTGGCATCTCACCGCTGCATCGGTGCAGGTAAGGGATTGAGCTCGAGCTAGCTCGAATAAAGGCTCTTTGCTTTTGCATCAGACTTGGCTCCCTGGTGATCTTTGGGGATCACGAATTCTGGGCATAACAAAGGTCTACAGGACCAGGCACCTGAATCCCAGGGAGCAGATGGTGTCTGGCCTTTGTCATTGGCCCAGATGTCTGATCCCCTAGGAGGCAGGAAAGATGTGCTAGATGTGTTGGAACTTTTAGTTACATCTTATCAGCCCACCTCTGACTTTAGCCACAGCTATGGTAGACGGCTCCATGTACACTGTCAGTGCCTCGTTTCAAGTGTCTACTGTAGGTTTCTCTGCTTTTCTGCTTTAGGGCTTTCTCCTAAGCCTCAGGACCTCTCTCAACCATAGGCATAGCCTGGGAGTGCAGGTGAGTTAACGCCTTCTGAGGCAACCTTCAACTCATAAGGGACAGAAGCCAAAATACACTTTGTTGAATTTTCCTTCTACCCTGTGTCATTCTCCTCCCTCCCTCTCATTTCCTGGATTCACCTACCATATCAACTGCCCCCAAGTTCTAGACTCAGTCTCTGCTTTCATGGGGATTCAAGCTAAAACAGTAGGAAGTAGCAATGGAAGGGAGACTATAGGGATAGGAATCTAGAACTGGCTCATCTACCATTCAGAATGCCACAGCGACCTCCCACCACTGGGGTGGTGATAACCCCTAATCTGAAGCATAAGACTTTTCCCTTTGGTAGATTGGAATGAGAAGTTGAAGGGAAAGCTTGGCTTATGAAGTAGCTTTGGCCCTTGAAAGATGGGAAGGCAACTGCAATTACAAGGATTATAGGGGTGGCTAGTTTTTCTAAACCTGCTTTAGAAACTTTGGAGAAGGCATGTAAGACTCAAGTTAGCCCACTCGACTGAGGGCATGATATGAAAGCCAGAAAGTCTCCCGAGGCAACATAAATGCTAACTTGGGGCGCCTGTGTGACTCAGTCGGTTAAGCATCCAATTTCGGCTCAGGTCATGATCTTGTGGTTCGTGAGTTCGAGCCCCATGTCGGGCTCTGTGCTGACAGCTCGGAGCCTGGAGCCTGCTTCGGATTCTGTCTCCCTCTCTCTGCCCCTCCCTGCCTTTGCGTGCTCTCTCTCGCTCTCGCTCTCTCTCTCTCTCTCTCTCTCAAAAATAAATAAACAAAATTAAGACATACTTACTTTTTCAGCAAAGTGTGCTGAAAACTGGGCCCACAATTTAAGCATAAAGGCAGCAGAGCTGTGGAGCAGACCAGTGGATCCTCAACAATTTTCTTGTGCTAGAGTCAGGGCTTGAAGGGGACGGTGGGGGGGCGGGGGGCGGAGGAAGGTGGGATCCTGAGGCCTGGGCCTGCCATGGGGTTGTTTGGGTGGATATATCTAAGAATCTTGAGCCTGAGAGCCCTGAGCAGTAGCTGCTTCCTTGCCTTGATATAGAAGAACAGTCTAGTTTGCCTGGAGGCTATGCAAAGATCTCACTTGAGGTGAATGTCTTATGCAATAAGGCTGATCACTCTCACGATCACCTCTGCTCATTGCCTCCAGACCAACAACTAGAATTGGGTCTCAGCATGGCCTCTGCAGTGAAGCACAGTCCCTACTCTAGGAGGAAATAGCTCAGTCCCCCAAAAACTTGCAGGACAGGTCTGACTGCAGGGACTGGGGAAGCATACCCAGGGAGTGGATCTTGAAGGTACCAGACGGGGGTGGGATACAGAATATTGTCGAGCAAGTTGGTTGATACAGGAGCATTTCCCATGACTGAAGACTTAAAAGTGCTGCCAAGAACACCCAGAGCTTGTCCTAAGGTGCTTCTGGATGACTCCGGAAGTTTGGACACCGTGGTGGCCTCAGTCAGATGAGGTGGAGATGCCAGCATTGCCTTGGCTGAGTTTTAAAGAAGGGAACCAAAGGCTCAGGGGAGTGGGAATGTTAAAATGGCTTTATTACATAAAACCAGAAGATCCACCATTTGACTGTTCTTTAGCAGCTGCCTAGAGGATGCTCCCTCCACTAAGGCAGTAGGGGAGGAGACAGTGAAGGCAGCATTGAATCATCTAGAAGCTGTTGGTGGCTGTCCCCTCTGGGCCAGAATTGACAGCAGGAGAGGCTGCCACGGAACGGGGCTTCCTAGTGCCATTGGAGATGATGGGATTCTCGAGTGGCATTTAGCTATTCCGATGGTGATATGATACTTAACAGCCAGAGGACAGAAGGGCCTTCTCACTGCACTTTGCAGCAAGACTGGAGTGGCCGCTAGGGGACGTCTTGCTTCTCAGAGCTCTCTGGCAATGCCATGGGTGTTCATGGGGACAAAATAAATGGGCAGCCAAAGGAGGCAGAGAGTGGGGTGCCTGGGTGGCTCAGTCGGTTAAGCGTCAGACTCTTGACACTCAGGTCATGATCTCACAGTTCCTGGGTTCGAGCTCCATGTTGGGCCCTGCACTGACAGTGCAGAGCCTGCTTGGGATTCTCTCTCTCCCTCCCTCTCTGCCCCTCTCCTGCTTGTGCTCTCTCTCAAAATAAATAAACATTAAAAAAGAAAAAGGAGGCAGAGAGTGAGCAGTGTAGAAAAGATGAGGGAGCAAGGAGAGACATGCACGCAGAAATCTGACAGTCTTGCAGTTTAAAATGCCTTCGTATTCAGGCGGTATGTAGACACATCCAAGAGGAAGGCAAGGGAGATGGGACAGCTCTAAACTGAAGTTAAGTTTCCACCACTGCTGTCGAGTGGCGGGTTCGACATACAAGTTAAGTTATGGGAAAACATTTACAAACTGCATTTCCTGCACCACTGGAAATGTGGAGTGAGACATGGACTGGCTACAAATACCAACAAGGAAACCAGGCAATATGAGACGCTGAGAAATGTGACAGTGACAGATCAAATTCAGACCCCGTGGGCGTGTCTTAGTTCAGGCTGCTGTCAAAATACGGTATTTTGGGTGGCTTTAATTTTCACAACAGAAATTTGCTGGAAGTTCAAGGTCAGGATGCCAGCATGGCCAAGGCGGGGGCTGTCTTGCAGAGGCCAGCTTCTCCTTGTATCCGTACATGGCAGAGAGCAGAGCAGGGAAGCAAGCTCTCTGGTGACTCTCATGAGGGCACTAATTCTGTCATGAGGGCTCCATGTCATGATCTTACCGAACCTGCTCACCTCCCTAAGGCCCCACCTCCCGATGCCATCACATTGGGGGTGGGGTTTTGCCACATGAATCATTTTGGGAATGGGGGACACATGGTCCATAACAGGATGCAAATGCTGGAATCCTAAGCAGGCTCAGCAGGGAGCAATGCTGAACCCAGGACCCCTACCTGTAGCCATGGCCCTCTGCACCTGAACCCACCCCACCAGCCCAGGTGATGGATAGAAACTGGGGTGGTAACATCGGTCAGTAAGAATGGTCAGTGGTTTCAGCTGTACCAGAAGAAACAAGAGAAGGGGATGGCTAGGGGTGGTGGTTGTATAACAACGCAAATGTGGTTAATACCACTTCACTGTACACCAAAAAATGGTTAGGATGGTCAATGTTTCTGTCTTGTGTATTTTCCCACTTAGTAAAAAGGAGGGAAAAATGGTTAGGGGTGACTGTGCTGAGATTGGGGTCCAGAACAGAATATTGGCCAGAGGAACGTAAGAAGCAGCACAGCTTTGAAGAGAAAAAACAGACCGTGTCTGAAAAGTTGCATCTTTCCAGAAAACAACCTGCAATTCCCAGAGCCAAGCGCTTTTGAGAACGTGTTTAAGATGAAAGGGGAGAGGGACAGATGTGACAGCTGAGTGAGCATAGATGGGGGGTCATGTGTCCAGGATGGCCAGGGCATTGGCCTTGGCATTGGCTAGGATGGTGCCTCCTGCCTTCTGTAGGGGACCCAGGTGGCCTGGGTGTTTCCCACAAAACCACCTGCTTGCCCTGTGTCTGTCTGGGAGCTAAGGGGTCACAGCCTCACCCCAGTTTTCTACTTTTCCTGTTTCCATCTGGCTCAGTGCCACACAGTTTCCCCATGAGCACTTTACCCTTGCTCCTGCCTCACCCCTCAGTTCTGACACGGGTGTGTCTCTTCTTTCAGATTCTTGGGGCCACTCCTACCAGGATTGACCCCCTCTCCAGTTCAGTCTGGGAGGCCATCCGTGCTCTGCCTTGCCTGCTGTTGAATCTTGGACGTGTTCAGAATAAGAGCGAGATCACTCAGAAGCCTGTGCCCAAGATGTGCGTCTGCGCACACGTGGGACAGGAATACCACAGCAGCCTGTGGCAGCCAGAGGGGACTGGGCACGGAGCAGAGGCCCAAAGAACTTGCTCGGTTACCGGGAACAGTGCCAACAGGGAGTGAGGAGGCCTCACGTGGGACCCTGGGAAGCAGGAGTGGCTCAGGGCTGTGACCAGCACCACTATCCCTGGAGCCACAGAGCAGGAGTCTTGGCCCCTGTACCCTCGGGAGCCACCACCCATCAGCCTGTCTGCTGCTTTCTGTCCCCTCCTAGTATATCGCACCTACAAAAATTTTAGCAATACTGTAATATCATATACTCAGTTTGTTTTCAACTGGTCCGTGCCCTATCTCTGATCAGGCAGAGCTGAATAGAAGTAAGGGGACAGAGGGTCATGGGGACTCTGTGCACTCACCAGGGGGTGGACTGGGTGTAGACCTTAGAGACCCATGTCCTGGGGTTATGCCAGCAGGGTTACAACTCTGCAGGGAAAGTGCAAGACCAGTCAGTGGCTTGGTGTGTGGATGACCATGGACTGAGGCCTGTGTGTGGCCTGAAAACCAACAGCGATGGGACTGTGGAGCATGGCCCTTCACACCGTGCGCAGGCCTCTGAAGAGACACATCCACCGGTCACAATGTATGGACATTTTTGGGTCCTGATTTTCAAACAAACTA
Organism: Neofelis nebulosa; assembly: GCF_028018385.1. NCBI lineage: Eukaryota > Metazoa > Chordata > Mammalia > Carnivora > Felidae > Neofelis > Neofelis nebulosa. The sequence goes on along the minus strand of NC_080782.1, from coordinate 149,865,264 downwards.
AAACAAACAAAAAACACTCCCCCCCCCACACACCAAAACTGATAGAGGGGCACCTAGGTGGCTCAGTCAGTTAAGCATCCGACTCTTGATTTCGGCTCAGGTCATAATCTCACAATTTGTGGGTTTGAGCCCCGAGTTGGGCTCTGCACTGACAGTGCGGAGCCTGCTCAGGATTCTCTCTCTGTCTCTCTCTCTCTCTGCCCCTCCCGTTCTCTCTCTCTCATAATAAATAAATTTAAAACCCTAACACAGAAGACAGTTGGGGAAAGATGAAAATAGGCTGCATATTTGATGATATTACAGAATTGTTAAATTTGTGTAGGCATGATATATAGGGGTTATGTTTTGTGTTTTTGAAATCCTTATCTTTCAGAGAGACTTACTGAAATACAGATGAAATGATGAGATGTCTGGAATTCATTTCCCAGTAGTCTAGGATGTGGGTTGGGTAAGTCGGTGAGAGTACAAATGAAAAGATTTGGTTATAAACTATTGATTGTAGAAGCTGGGTGATGGGTACCTGAGGGTTTGTCATACTATTATTTCTAATTTTGTGTGGTGGATATTTTCCACAATAAATTGTTTTCAAAAAGAAAAAAAAAGAGAAGCCTGAATTCCCCCGCCCCCTGTAACCATTTTATAGAGATTTCATTAGTAATTACAAATCTCCCTTCAAAGAAAATACCAAGCCCAGCTGGCTTCATAGGCAGGCTCCACCAAACTGTTAAGGAACAGATCATTTTGATCATAAAAGAACAAACTCTTCCAGAGAACAGAAAGAGAGAACGTCCCTCAGCTCAAGGCCATTATAACTGAGAGCAAAGCGAGACAAGGACTGTATGCAAAAGAGAGACACAGGCCATTCTCACCAGGAAAATAGAAGTGGTTAAATTCGCTCCTAAATAAAAAGATAAGTGCAGGGGCACCTGGCTGGCCCAGTCAGAAGAGCATGTAACTCTTTTAAAAAAATTTTTTTTTAACATTTATTCATCTTGAGAGACAGAGTGTGAGCAGGGGAGGGGCAGAGAGAGGGAAACACAGGATCTGAAGCAGGCTCCAGGCTCTGAGCTGTCAGCACAGAGTCCGACATGGGGCTCAAACCCACGGACCGTTGGATCATGACCTGAGCTAAAATTGGACGTCTAACTGTGACTCTTGATCTCAGGGTTGTGAGTTCGAGCCCTATGTTGGGTGCAGAGATTAGTTAAAAATAAAATCATCAATAATACATTGGGGTGCCTGGGTGGCTCAGCTGGCTCAGCCTTTGACTTTGGCTCAGATTATGACCTCACAGTTCATTGGTGGGCTCTGTGCTGACAGCTCAGAGCCTGGAGCCTGCTTCAGATTCTGTGTCTTTCTCGCTCTCTGCCCCTCCTCCACTCACACTCTGTGTCTCTCTCAAAAATAAACATTAAAAAAATTTTTAAATAAATACAAAATAAAAATTTTAAGGATTGTTTATTATCTCCTCCTATATTGTGAACAGTTGACTGCAGATATTCAAAGTATATGCTTTGATGAGTTTTTACGTATCTGTATACCCACAAAACCATCACCACAATCAAGCTAATGAACACATTCATCACCCTCAAAGTTTCCTCATGCCCATTAATCCTTCCATCCTTCCCCTTCCCCAGGGCACCACTGATCTGCTTTTTATCATTATGGATTACTTTTCATTTATTAGAAATTTCTGCAAATGGAATAATACAGTATGTACTGTTTGAAAGCCTAGTTTCTTTTACTCTACAAAATTGTTTCAAGATTCATCAATGATGTTAGGCACATCGACATTCCTTTTTATTAGTAGTAGTCTCTCATGTGGAAATACCACAATTTATCCATTCCTCCATTGGTGGAAATTTGGGTTGTTCCCAGTTTGGGGCTATTGTAAATAAAGCTGCTGTGAACGTTTGCATAAAAGCTTTTGTGTGGACATGTGTTTTCATTTCTCTTGGGTATGCTAACTCTGTTTCAATTTTTGAGGAAGCCAGACTATTTTCTAAAGCAGGGACCCCATTTTACATTCCCACTAGCTATGTGTGAGGGTTCCAGTTCCTTTGTATCCTCACCAGTACTTGTAACTTTCTGTTTGTTTGTTTGTTTGTTTGTTTTAAATAGGCTTCATGCCCAACGTGGGCCCCATGGGGCTTGAACTCACGATCCTGAGATCAAGACCTGAGCTGAGCTTAAGAGTTGGACACTTAACCGAGTGAGCCACCCAGGCACCCCTGTTTGTTTGTTTTTTAATATACCCATCCTAGTGGAAAAGATCTCAAAAATCACCACCCCCGTGAGGCACCTGCCTGATTCAGTCACTAGAGCATGCAACTATTGATCTTGGGATTGTGAGTTTGACCCCCACATCAGGTGTAGAGATTACTTAAAAATCTTTAAAAAAAAACCAGGCTGTTATAATGAGATTGATGAGAAATCAATCTAACTCTATACTGATTACATTTTTTTAAAGTTTTAAAGTTTATTTATTTATTTTGAGAGGGAGAGACAGTGTGAGCAGGGAAGGGGCAGAGAGGAAGAGAAAGAGAATCCCAAGCAGGCTCTGCACTGTCATCACCGAGCCTGACTTGGGGCTCGAACCCATGAATCACAAGATCATGATCAGAACTGAAATCGACTCAGAAGCTTAACTGACTGAACCACCCAGGCACCCCCTGATTAAGTTTTTTAAAAATTGTGTACACATTTACACATTTCTAAATACAAAAGTATGAAGCAAGATAGGTACCAAGAGGTCTATCCGCACCCCTGTCCCTTCAACCCTCATGTTTCCTCCCCACTAGGTAAATGTTTATATTGATTTATTTCTCCTTCCATTTGAAAATATAAGCATATATATTTGTACTTCCTCCCTTTCTTGGATGTTGTAGCATACTGTAAAATCTGTAAAACCCCCTGCTGTCTTCACTTAGTGACATATCCTTGAGGTCACACCTCAGCAGGACATAAGATACTCATTCTTTTTTATAGCTGTATTATATTCTACTGGGTGAACAGAGCATAATCTATTCCACTATGAATTCAAAGTTTCTTAACTGTTTTTTGTTCTTTTTTTTAATGTTTATTTATTTTGAGAAAGAGAGAAAGAAAGACAGCACACACCCACATGCTCGTGAGTGGGGGAGAAGCAGAGAGACAGAGATAATCCCAAGTGGACTCTGCACTGTTAGCACAAGCCAGACGCGGGGGCTCAATCTCACAGACTGTGAGATCAGGACCTGAGCCAAAATCCAGAATCAGACACTTCACCGACTGAGCCACCCAGGCACTTCTGCTGTTATTTCTTTCTAAGACTGTGAAATTCACATAACATGAAATTTGCCATCTTAACCAGCTTTAAGTGTACAGTCCAGTGGCATGAAGCACATTCACATTCTTGTGCAACCATCACCACCATCCATCCCCATAACACTTTTCATCTCGCAGAACTAAAATTCTGTACCCACTAAACATCCACTTCCCATTTCACTCCCTCTCCAGCCTCCCGGCAACCACCATTCTACTTTCTGTCTATGATTTTGCCTACTTTAGCTACCTCATATAAAAGGAATCATACAGCACTTGTATTTTGTGACTGGCTGATTTCACTTAGCATAATATCCTCAAGGTTCATGCACATTGTAGCACGTGTCAGAATGTCAGACACATTTTGTTTATCCACTGTCAATGGACATGTGAGTTGCTTCCACCTTTTGGCTGTTGTGAATAGTGTTTGTATGAACGTGGGGGTACAATTATCTCTTTGAGGCCCTGCTTCTAATTCTTTAGCATATATACCCAATGGGATTGCCGGATCAGATAGGAATTCCATGTCGGATTATTATTTAAAAAATTAAAAAAAATTTTTTTTAAATGTTTATTTTTGAGGGGCGCCTGGTGGCTCAGTCGGTTGAGCGCCGACTTCGGCTCAGGTCACGATCTCGCGGTCGGTGAGTTCGAGCCCCGCATCGGGCCCCTGTGCTGACAGCTCAGAGCCCGGAGCCTGTTTCAATTCTGTGTCTCCCTCTCTCTGACCCTCCCCCATTCATGCTCTGTCTCTCTCTGTCTCAAAAATAAATAAACGTTAAAAAAAAATTTAAAAAAAAATGTTTATTTTTGAGAGACAGAGCATTGGGGCGGGGGGGTGGGGGCAGGCAGAGAGAGAGACACACACAGAATCCAAAGCAGGCTCCAGCTCCGAGCTGTCAGCATAGAGCCCAACGCGGGGCTCGAACTCACAGACAGTGAGATCATTACCTGAGCTGAAGTCAGACGAATAACTGACTGAGCCACCCAGGTGCCCCTCCATGTCAGATTATTTTAGGAATCACCAAACTGTTTTCCACAGTGGCGGCATCATTTTACATTCTCACCAACAATGCACAAGGGTCCCAATTTCTCGGCATCCTCATCAATGCTTGTTATTTTCTGGGTTTGTTTTGCTTTGTTTTTTTTTTTGTTTTTTTTTTTTTAATTTTTTTTTTCAACGTTTTTTATTTATTTTTGGGACAGAGAGAGACATAGCATGAACGGGGGAGGGGCAGAGAGAGAGGGAGACACAGAATCGGAAACAGGCTCCAGGCTCCGAACCATCAGCCCAGAGCCTGACGCGGGGCTCGAACTCACGGACCGCGAGATCGTGACCTGGCTGAAGTCGGACGCTTAACCGACTGCGCCACCCAGGCGCCCCTGCTTTGTTGTTTTTTAATAGCCATTCTGATGGGTGTGAGGTGGTAGTATCTCATTGTGGTTTTGTGTTTCCTGTCTTCCAATAATACAATTAGTACTGCAATGGAAAGTCTTGTGGGACACCTGAGAGGCTCAGTCGGTTAAGCATCCAAGTCTTGATCTCAGCTCAGGTCATGATCTCACAGTTGGTGAGTTTGAGCCCCATGTTGGGCTCTGAGCTGATGGTGCGGAGCCTGCTTGGGATTCTGTCTCTCCTTCTCTCTGCCCCTCAGCTGCTTGTGTTCTCTCTCAAAATAAATAAATAAACTTTTTTTTGAAAAAAAAGCAAAAATCTTGTGTGTAAGGTGGGATGCTCAATCTTGCTTATAATAACAGAAATACAAAATAAAAATGCACTAAGATGTCATTTCTCACCTGTCAGGTCAGTCAAAAACCCAAAGCTTTGCAACATACTCTGTTGGCAAGGCTGTGGGGAAGCAGGCACTCACTCAGTTGCTGTGGGGAAATGCAAAATGGTACAACTGCTTCAAATCAAGATGTGACAATGTAGCAAAATTGCCTGTGCCTTTACCCTTTAGCCTAGCAACCCCACTTCCCAGAATCTATGTCAGACACACACCGTAGTATATAAATGGCCCTGAGATGAAGAGCTTGGTAATTTCTGTGGGGAACATCCTTAGGATCCCCTTGTTTCTTCTAGGTCTCATTCTCAGGTGGGGTTCTGAGGTCATGGCCACCTCTTGAGCCCTCTCATCTTGAATCCAACCCCTGGCTGGGAGAGCATCCTGGGCAGGCTTTGCACAAGTGCAATTGGACAGAAAGCTCCCTCTGGAGATTCTGGAGGGGCTCAGGAGGCAACGGATAAATCCTTCTTTCCTCCTCAGGAGGATGGTTCTGAGATGAATTTCACAAAGAGGCCTAGAATGTCCTGGGAGACTGAGCAGACGAGACCACCTTGGTAGCCAAGAGTTGTCTTGGCTCTGTCACCTCTCCTGGTCACACTCCTTCCCCTGCCACCTCCTAAAGCCACTCCTGGCAGGCTCTGCTTTGGGGGGAAGCCAGGCCAAAATCAGATACAGAACATACACTCAGATTAATACAAGCTTTTAAGTGTGTCAAACAGTACGTTTAGTATTTAAAGAAGAGGGTTTAAAACGAAAGCAAAACTCCTTACCCCTCCCCCATGCAATTCCACTGCAGGAACCAGTGATGATTTTACCCAGTTTCTCAATGCCCAAGCAGGAAGAGGACCTCGGGAGGAATCACCTCCCCAGGTCCAGCCCACGCGCCCGCTGTCTCACGCGTTCGGGAGGGGATCTGGCGCCCCCTGCTGGTCATACGGAGACGGAGCTGGTGGTGCCTCCTGAAAGAGCGGCACCTTCCATGGCGCTGTTGGCGCTCAGGCTTGGGTTGCATGTTCCCATTCCCCCCGCTGCCTTGAGACTCTGGGTGACCCCCCCCCCCCCCGGGGTGCCTCACCAGCTAGGAGCTCAAATCCTCTTCCCCAACTGCCCCCTGCCCCTGACGTACCCGTCCCACTGTCTTCCTGGGAGTTTGCCACTCCAGTATTCCTTTTGGCCAGGTGTCCTTGGCTCTCTGATAGGTTGGAGTGGTGGAAAGGGCACTGACTTTGGACGTGACCTGGAGTCCCACTTCTGCTCTGCCCAATTGCTGGGTCTCTGTGCACATCTCTGAGCTTGTTCCTTGGAGAATTGGGACTGCTGAGAGGCCCCAACAACAGAGATGGTGGAGCAACCAGGTGGGGGTCTGACTCTGAAATAGTCCTTGAACCCAGCTGCCTGAACCTGCATGCTTTCCCTCCCTCTTCACCTACCCAAACCCAGGCCCCCAGCTCCTGACTGCCCCTCCCAACAGTGGTTCTTTCTGCTCTGTTGGGAAGTTCTTCCAACTCCCTCCCTCCCACTGAGAGTGACTCTGTCCAGCCCTTGGGCTTGACCACAGGCTTCACTTTATCTTTCATACTAGCCCAGGGTGACAGAGAAGTCTTAACGTTACCCAGACTCCCCCTTGACTCACTAATAACACAACTCTAAAATAATTATTTGTTGGGGGTGCCTGGGCGACTCATTCAGTTAAACGTCTGACTCTTAATTTTTCGGCTCAGGTTATAATCTCACAGTTCGTGGGTTCGAGCCCCATATCGGGCTCTGTGCTGACAGTGGGGAGCCTGCTTGGGATTCTCTCTCACCCTTCGGTCTGCCCTTCCCCCACTTGTGGGCACACATGCTCTCTCTCAAGATACATACACTTTGGGGCACCTGGGTGGCTCAGTCGGTTGAGCGTCCGACTTTGGTTCAGGTCATGATCTCACAGTTTGTGAGTTCAAGCCCCGTATCGGGCTCTGTGCTGACAGCTCGTAGCCTGGAGACTGTTTCAGATTCTGTGTCTCCCTCTCTCTCTGCCCACTCATGCTCTGTCTCTCTCTGTCTTAAAAATAAATAAAATATTAAAAAAAGATAAATACACTTTAAAAAATAATAAAATAATTATTTGTCAAATTCTAGGACCCAATGACTAGGTCTTATCACTTGACAGAGTCAGCCATGACTGGGCAAAACCCAGAGAAAGGACATGGAAGGTGAGAAGGGAAGGAAGGGCCTTGGTGCAGTGTGGGCATTATGGAGGAGGCCAATCTCTCTGGGGATGTGGCCAGTCCTGACTGAGGACTGTCACCTGACTGAGGTGAATCCTTCAAAGGTGAACTGAAACTTATTGGTGCCACCAAGCAGGTGCTCCATGTTTACTGCAAGAGGCATTTCCTCTTTGATGTCTGTATATAAATAGGGACACCCCACCTAGAGTGGGTGGTCTCTCCTCTTGTTCATTGAGATTTCTAGTTCCTTTTCCAGGACGATGGGAAAGTTTCATTTCTCCACCTCTTGAAGAACGGTTTGGCCATGTGACTTATTTGGTTAAGGAGCTGTTGACAGAACTGTTTGTGTCTCTTCTGGGTGGAAGCCTCTGGGTGCCACAGTGTTGGTTCCGGATGGTAGAGACACCACCAGCCTGAGTCCTTGAGGGAAGCAAGATGGAGTAGAGCCTCCTTGACCTAAGATAGACGTGTCCGTCTGAGCAGTGAGAAACCAACTTTGTCTCCTTAAGCCCCTGAGACTTAGAGTTGCTACTGCAGCATAACCCAGCCCATCCTGACTAATGCATCCTAACTCCTTTCTGAAATAGTACAGGCCACCTAGCAAACAGGCAGGAAGGTGGATTATTCCCTTTGAGACTGTAAGCCCTGTGAATCTAGAATTTATTCTTTATTTTACATTTTTTTAATGTTTCTTTATTTTTGAGAGAGAGACAAAGTGTGAGCAGGGTAGGGGCAGAGAGGGAAGGAGATTCCAAAGCAGGCTCCAGGTTTGGAGCTGTCAGCACAGAGCCTGATGCAGGGCTTGAACTCATGAATCTCAAGATCATGACCTGAGATGAAGTCGGACACTCAACTGACTGAGCCACCCAGGCGCCGCTAGGATTTATTCTTGAACAATGAATGGCAGGTCAAGGTGTCCTCAAGTCGAGGACATTCAGACTGAGCTGACCATGGTGTGAGCTTGTCTGCTCTGACCTGGACGCCAAGGTCACGGCTCTTCTGGTAGAGCTGGCCTGTTCATCGTCCTCGTCTGCACTGCAGCCCTGGAGCTGTAGGCTGGAAATGGACTCTCTGGAGGCTTCTGGCCATCCCACACCACTCTGGTGAGAACCTGTCCCTCCCTGTTGGAGTTCTCCCTGCCCTGTTAGTCAAGCCTCCTCCCTATCTTGTTTGTTTTTCTGTTTCATATTCACGAATGGCTGGTCAGGAGTGGTTGCAGCCTTCACTCAACATCGCCATCTGTACCAACACATGTGTAAGGGGAGATGGCGGGCACAGTGGGGTAATGTGCACAAACTTCTTCATAGGACTCTAAAGGGAAAAAACTAACTTTGTTTTCGACTTGCCAGCGCCCCCTGCTCTGAGCCCTATCCCTGCTAATGGGAAACAGCAAACTTGCTCTGTAATGGTGATGATCTCTCTGGATTTATTTTAGTCTTCCAACTTTCAAATTTTCTTCCTTTCCCCCTGTGCAAGCCTGCGTAATCGCTGTTTCCGACTTCATGGCCACAGGCTTTGCTTTATCTTTCATACTAGCCCAGGGCCACAGAGAACACTGACTGTTTGGGTTTCACCCTTGCAGAGGGAGCCCCTCACCCAGGTGTGGGGATCAGTCCTGAACTGGCTAAGCCAACCTCAGCAGAGCCATCACCCTGTGCTTGGTGTCTGGGGCTGAGCACCTGACACAAGTTCTGACCTGCATCACAGGGGTAGATATCTGTCTTGCCTTGTGGCTTGCTGTAAAAAAGAAACAAAGGAAAAGTAATGGAACTTGTTTTTTTTATTATTTATTTTTGTACGTTTATTTATTTTTGAGAGACAGGGACAGAATGTGAGTGGGGGAGGGGTAGAGAGAGAGGGAGACACAGAACCCAAAGCAGGCTCCAGGCTCTGAGCTGTCAGCACAGAGCCTGACACGGGGCTCGAACTCATGAGCCTTGAGATCATGACCTGAGCCGAAGTTGGACACTTAACCGACTGAGCCACCCAGGCGCCCCAAGAAATTGAATTTGTTACCCAAATCTTCCCCAAAAGAAAGATCCAAGCCCAGATGGTGTCTCATACAAACACAGAGAATAGAGGAAGGGTGAACACTGGCCACTCAGTTCCTTTTCTGAGGCCAGCACCACCCAGGACAGAAAGCTGGCAAAGAGATTACAGAAGAAAGTTACAGACCAATAGGCCAGGTTAATGTAGACTTAAATATCCTTATCAAATATTAGCAAATCAAACCCAACATTAATGTAAAAAGATAACACATCATGACAGAGTAGGATTTATTCCAGGAATGCAAGGTTGTTTTAACGTTTGAAAATCAGTCAATGCATGCTTCTCTCACTCAGCCTCCCTGCCAGCCCTGCAGATTATAGAGCTATGAGCACTTAAGCTCCTTACATGTGTTTCAGAATGCGGTACTTTTTGGATTTTAGGAAATTATATGACACCCCCAGCAGGCTCTGAGGCAGCACTTCCTAATCAAATGCATTAGTTAATGGTTCTGCAGAATATAAAAAATATTCTCACCAAGCAAAGTGACTCAAGACTGCAAATAGCCTCATATTAGATCAGTTTAAAGTCTTGCTGCCCAATGGCCTCAAATTTAACAAAGTGCAAACATCTTTCTGGTTTTCAAGACTTTTTGAAGGGGCACCTGGATGGCTCAGTTGGTTGAGCATCCAACTCTTGATTTCGGCTCGGGTCATGATCTCATGGTTTGTGGGTTCCAGCCCTGTGTCAGGCTCCACACTGACAGCCTGGAGCCTGCTTGGGATTCTCTCTTTCCCTCCCTCTCTCTCTGCCCCTCCCCTGCTTGTGCACGCATGCACTCTATCTCTCAAAACGGATGAACTTAAAAAAAAAAAAACAGACTGTGTTATAGTTTGGATATGAACCCCTCTTTAATTGTAGCCAACCCTACTGCTGCTTTAATTTGCATTTCTCTGACTACTTGTGAGGTTGAGCCCTATTCATAAGATTTGAGTCATTTATGTGTCTTGTTTTCTTACTGGTCTGTTAAAAATTGTAGGTACAATTGCATACTAAGGATTTTAACTCTTTGCCTTTCATACTTATTTTTTTATGATTCAACAATTTTATTCATTACTCAGAGCTCATAGTGATAAGTATATTCTTTCTAAAAAATTTTTTTTTATTTTTAGAGAGCAAGAAATCGAGCAGGGGAGGGGGCAGAAGGAGAGAGAGAGAGAAAGAGAAAGAGAATCCCAAGCAGGCTCCATGCTTAGTGTGGAGCCTGACATGGGGCTTGATCCCATGACCCCGGGATCATGACCTGAGCCAAATGATAAGTATATTCTAATTTGGGGTGCCTGGATGGTTCACTCAGTTAAGCGTCCCACTCTTGACTTCAGCTCAAGTCATGATATCAATGTTTTGAGAGTGGAGCCTGCTTGGGATTCTCTCTTACCCTCTTTCTCTCGGCCCCTCACCTGCTCATGCACATGCTTGCTCTCTCACTCTCTCAAAATAAATAAAATTTTTTAAAAAGTATAATCCCTTTTATCTATTTCTCCCATCCTCCACATTTCTGCCCTCTGATAACCACTATTTTGTTCTCTGTATTTAAGAGTCTTTCTTTTTTGTGTCTTTTTTTTTTCTTTGCTTGTTCCTTTGTTCCTTAAATCCTACATATGAGTGAAATCATATGGTATTTGTCTACCTCTGGTTTATTTCACTTAGCATTATGCCCTTCAGGTCCAACCATGTTGTCACAAGTGGCAAGATTTCATTATTTTGTATGGCTGTGTAATATAGTATTCCATTACCTATCTATTTATGTATTTATCTCACTCTTCTTTATCCATTTATCTATCAATGGACACTTGGGTTGCTTTCATATCTTGGCTATTTTAAATAAAGCTACAATAAACATAGAGGTGCATATGTCATATTGAACTAGTATTTTGTTTTCTTTGGGATAATACCAAGTAGTGGGATTACTGCAACATGTGGCAATTCTATTTTTAATTTTGAAGAAACTCCAAACTGTTTTCCATGGTGGCTGTGCCAATATCCATTTCTACCAACAGTGCATGGGTTTCTTCTTCTCCACATCCTTGCCAGCACGTATTTCTTGTCTTTTTTATTCTGACAGGTGTGAGGTGATAGCTCATTGCGGTTCTGAATTTGCATTTCCCTGATGATGAGTATGGTTGAGTGTCTTTGCATGTGTTTGTTGCCTGTTTGTATGTCTTCTTTAAAAAATGTCTTTTGAGGGCCTCTGGCCATTTTTTAATTGGATGATGATGATGATGATGATGATGATGATTCTGGTGATGGGTTTATAAGTTCTTTATAAATTTTGGATGTTAACTCCTCATTGGATATATCGTTTGCAAGTATATTCTCCCATTTGGTAGGTTGCCTTGTCACTTTGTTGATGGTGTCCCTCACTGTGCAAAAGTTTTGTTTTGTTTAGATTTTACTTTATTTTATTTAAGATTTTATTTTATTTTTATTTATTTTTTAATTAAAAAAATTTTAACATTTATTTATTTTTGAGAGACAGAGAGAGAGAGAGAGAGAGTGTGAGTGGGAGAGGGGCAGAGAGAGAGAGGGAGACACAAAATCCGAAGCAGGCTCCAGGCTCTGAGCTGTCAGCACAGAGCCCGATGCGGGGCTCATACTCACAAACCGTGAGATCTCGACCTGAGCCGAAGTTGGACGCTTAAGCGACTGAGTCACCCCAGCGCCCCTTTATTTTATTTTTTAAGAAGTCTCTACACCCAACATGGGGCTCAAACTCACAACTGTGAGATGAAGAGTTGCATGATCCACTGACTGACCCAGCCAGGTGCCCCTGCAAAAACCTTTTTATTTTGGTGTAGTTGCAATAGTTACATTTTGATTTTGTTTCTCTTACCTGAGGAGACATATCCAGAAAAATATTTCTATGGCCCGTGTCAAAGAAATTATGGCCTGTTTTCTTCTAAGAATTTTATGGTTTCCGGTCTCAATTGCATATTAGGGCTTTTGACTCTTTGTCTTTCACATATTTTATAAATATTTTCTCAGCTTATCATTTGCTTTCTATGTTTTCTTACATCTTTTTCTAGGAAAATTTAAAATTTGTGCGCAGTCAAATATATCTTTTCCTTTTGGCTTTCTGGTTTCCAGGCTTAATACTCAGCAATTTCTACTCCAGTTATGTAAATGTTATTGTTTTCTCTTTTTAAATTTTTTTATTCTGTTTTCTAATACATTGTTTTATATTTAAATATTTATTATGGAATTTTTTTTAACATTTATTTATTTTTGAGAGACAGAGAGAGATAGAACACAAGCAGGGGAGGAGCAGAGGGAGAGAGGGAGACACAGAATTTGAAGCAGGATCCAGGCTCTGAGCGGTCAGCACAGAGCCCAACGTGGGGCTCGAACTCACGGACTGCGAGATCATGACCTTAGCTAAAGTCAGCTGCTTAACTAACTGCACCACCTAGGCACCCCTGGAAGTTTTTCTTTTTTTGAGAGAGAGAGCGAGATGGAGAGAGAGAGAGAGAGAGAGAGAGAGAGAGAGAGAGAGAGAGAGAATGTCAAGCAGGCTCCACACTGTTAGCACAGAGCCTGACTCAGGGCTCAATCCCATGAACTGTGAGATCATGACCTGAGCCAATATCAGGAGTCAGACATTCAACTGACTGAGCCACCCAGGGCCCCCCAATTGAACTTTAATTTAAACCAGTTCTAGGAGCACTTGGCTGGCATAGTTGGTAGAGCATGTAACTCTTGATCTCAGGGTTGTGAGTTTGAGCCCCACGTTGGATGCAGAGATTACTTAAAAAAATAAAATCATTTAAACCAGTTAGAACTGCATTGTCTACCTAGAACTTCCAAAACAATCTTAAAGAGGAGTGATAACCCCTGTCTTGATCCAGATTTTAGTAGAAACAACTTTGATATATCCATTTAGTTTGATTGATTGATTGATTTAAGTTTCCTTTACAATTTTGGGTTCTGGTAAATAGTCTTTATTACTTTTAAGTATATTTCTTCTATTCTTTTTAAATTTATGCCCTTATGAGGAAAAGATAGAGAATTATTTCAAATGTCTTTCTTTCTTTCTTTCTTCCTTTCTCTCTTTTTCTCTCTCTTTCTTCTCATCAAGTGCCTTTCTGAGTATCCATGGATATAATCACAAGATTTTTCTCCCTGATTTACAAGACAAGGAATTATCCTTTTTGTTTCCTAGAATACGCCCTGAATGGCTTTCCTGTTACTGCTATAGCAAACAACCACAAACTTAGTAGCTCAAACCAACACAAATTCATTATATTGTGTTCTAGGAAGAGTGTGCTGGTATTGTATGTGCCCTCCCTGACTTTTCTCTGCACTCTGCTCTGGTTTCCACCCCTTTAATTTGACCTAACTTGCTCTTGCTAAAGGCACTAGTGACTTCCATGTTGCCAAATTCCAGGGCCTCAGTTCCCCTATCTTCTGAGTCCTCTCACTAGAATTTGATGCTGTGGACTGTACTCCCTGTCCCTCCTTCCTCCCTCCCCTTTTCTTTCTTCTTTTTCTTTCTTTCTTTCTTTCTTTCTTTCTTTCTTTCTTTCTTTCTTTCTTTCTTTCTTTTCTTTCTTTCTTTCTTTCTTTCTTTCTTTCTTTCTTTCTTTCTTTCATGTTTATTTCAGGGGCGCCTTGGTGGCTCAGTTGGTTAAGCGTCCAACTTCAGCTCAGGTCATGATCTCATGGTTTATGAGTTTGAGCCCGTGTTGGGCTCTGTGCTGACAGCTCAGAGCCTGGAGCCTCTGCTTCGGATTCTGTGTCTCCCTCTCCCTCTGCCCCTCCCCTGCTTGTGTTGTGTCTCTCTCTGTCTCTCTGTCTTGTCTGTCTCTCTCTCTCTCTCTTTCAAAAATAAATAAACATTAAAAAAGAAATTTAAAAAATTAAATATTTATTTTGAAAGAGAAAGCACAAGTGGGGGAGGGGCAGAGAGAGAGAGAGAGAGAGAGAGAGAGAGACAGAGGATTTGAAGCTGGCTCTGCCCTGACAGCAGAGAGCCCAGTGCAGGGCTCAAACTCATATACTGTGAGATCATGGCCTGAGCCAAAGTCAATGCTCAACCAGTAGAGCCACCCAGGTGCCCCTTTTTCTTGTTTTTCTTTCTTTGACACAACCTCCCAGTCTATAATTTGTGTGATACCTGATGTTGGAATCCCTAAGTGTCTCTTCTCAAGGGTAAGCCCCTTATTCATCCCTGAGGCTTTAAATATCATCCATATCCAGTGACATTCAGATTTTTATATCCAGCTTAGACTACTTTTGTAGGCTTTAGACTCATAGCACTCTAGCTGCTTGTATGACACCTCCACTTGGATATCTTGGAAGCATCTCAAATTTAATATATTCAAAATGGATCTACTGACACGTCCCCTCCTTTCTGCCTGCCTCCAGCTCTCCCCTCTCCCCATCTCAGCGAATGGTGCCTTTGTCCCTCTGGGACACTGACTTTCCTGTGTCCTTTCCCCTCTTCTCTTTAATCCTTTTCTCATCCAACACTTACTTGTTGATGCCTATTACATGCCAGGCACTCTGTCCCAGTGCTAGCAATATAAGCAACATTGTAGTGTGGGGGAACAGCCAAGAAACAGTAATCACATAAATAAACAAGATGATCACAGGGTGTAGAAAAGGTATGAAAGATTTGAATAGAGGAATTTGATGGACAGAGACCCAGAGAAGGAGCTGGTGATGAGAGCATTTGAGGGACAGTGCTCTGGGTGGAGGAATCCCCATTTGCAAAGGCCTGCGATAGAAAAGAGCAGAAAGGAGGTCAGCATGGCTGGAGCATAAGGAAGGGGGTGAAGAGGCCATGAGAAAAAGATGGGAGGCACACAGGAGTCACATCATGCAGGACCTCATTGAGAGCCATGAAAGATTCAAAGCGGGTGAGTTATATGATTTCACTTGTAGTTGTCAAAGACTGCTCCGGACTGATAATTGGTAAGGGGTTTCTTTTTGTGGGTGATGAAAATGTTCTAAACTTAGAACGTGGTGATAGTGGGGCGCCTGGGTGGCTCAGTCGGTTAAGCATCTGACTCCCGGTTTCAGCTCAGTTCATGATCTCACAGTTTCGTGAGTTTGAGCCCCACCTTGGGTTCTGTACTAACAGTGTGGAGCTTGCTTGGGATTCTCTCTCTCTCTCTCTCTCTCTCTCTCTCTCTCTCTCTCTCTCTCTCTCTCTCTCCCCCTGCCCTGCCCTCCTCTCTCTCAAATATAAATAAATAAACTTAAAAAAATAAAAAAAAAATAAAAAGAATGTGGTGATGGTGGCAGAACTCAGTGATTACACTGAAATAAAAAACAAAACAACAACAACAAAAAACCTGTCTGGTATGTGAATTATATCTCAGTAAAGCTGTTAGCAGGACAAAAGGAAATCACTCTGGGGTTGAGGGTGACCAGGCAGAGGACAGGAGGATAGCCCAGGAGATCAACCGTTTTCATCAGATGATGGAGGGATGACAGAGCCTGGGCCAGAGTAGTGCCTGCCTGTGGATACCAGACAGGATGTGGCGAATGTCAGGTGGGGGACGGGGAGGAAGGAGGGTTCCTTTCTCAAACTATTGGCAGCACAGCAGCAAGAATAATCCTTGAGAAAATAAAATGGGTCATTCCACTGTGCAGCTTGAGCCTTCAGTGGTTTCCCACTGCCAGTAGAACCATGTCTGGCTTCAGGCCCCCCAGCCTCAAAGCTGGGTTGCTTTGGCCAAATCACTCTGCCCTAACCAGGCCCTCTCATCTGTCAAATCCCAGTGTGAGTGACACTTTCTCAGCAACTTCCTCCAACCTCACATTATGTCAGGGGCTCTTGCTGTCCTGCACAGCACTTGTCAGGATCTGTAGTCATTGGCTGAGTTGCATAATCATTCCTTTTTTGTTCACCTCCCCCACTAAAACTGCAAGCTCTTCCAGGACAGGAATCTTTTCTCCTGTGATTATGCCTCCAGTGCTCAGGCAAGAGCACGGTATATGAAATGTACTGGAACATTGTCTGGGTGGATTGAATGTATGAAATGAATGTATATGTGAGAAGCTAGTAAGCAACGGGTCAAGGAACCTTCAGAAAGGAAAATCACATTACAAAGACTCAAAAATGTAAGGGACAACCCACAGAATGAGAGAGAGTATTTGCAAATCATATACTCGGTAAGGGATTAATATCCAGAATATATAAAAAATCCTCAAAACTCAGACAAAACAACAACAATAACAACTACCACCAAATGAAAAATAGAAAAGGAACTTAAACACACATTTCTCCAAAGGAGATATACAAATGGCCCCGAAGCATATAGAAAGATGCTCAACATCTTCAGAGATGTTCATTAGAGAAATGCAAGTGAACACCACGGGGAGACACCACTTCACACTCCTTGACAGCTACTGTAAAAAACTAAAACCAAAAACAACTAGGAAATAACTAGTGTTGCTGGAGATGTGGAGAAATTGGAAGCCTTGTGCATTGCTGGCGGTGATGTAAAATATCTCAGTCTCTGTGGAAAACAGTTTGGTGGTCCTTAAAAAAGATAAACATAGAATGACACAGGATCCAGCAATTCCACTCCTGGGTATATACAGATACCCAGATCTGTATGAAACAGATACTTTTACCCCCAACGTTCAAAGCAGCACCATTCACAAGAGCTAAAAGGTGGGACCAACTCAAATGTCCATTAATGGATTAACAGATAAACAAGATGTAGTATATACATATAACAACATTAGTTTGTTTTAGGAAGAAAGGAAATTCTGATAAGGTCTATTCTAATGGATAGACCTTGAAAATATTGTGTTGAGTTAAATAACCATACACAAAAAATATTCTACGATTCCACTTATGTCAGGTACCTAGAATACGCAAATTTCTAGAGACAGAATAGAGGTCACTGGGGACTGGGGGAGTCAGTGCTTAAATGGTAGTATTTCAGTTGGAGAAGATGAAAATGTTCTGGAGAAAGATAGTCGTGATATTTGCACAACATTGTGAATGTATTTAATCCCATTCAATTGTACACTTAAAAATTGCTAAAAGGGTAACTTTTTTGTTAGGTATATTTTACCACAGCAAAAAAATTTTAAACATAAGGAATAACGTTAGCCATCAGTACACTTTGAACACCTAGCTGCAGGATTCAACCACAGTGAGTGACCAGGCTAAAGCCTTGGGAGACCAGGATCAATACCTAAAAAGTTCAAAACCAACGGTTGTCGCATTCCGCCTTGAAGGAGGTGCGCTGAGCCAACCGAAGGGGGCGTGTTAGGATCCCCTTTTCCCAGCCTCGCTCTGCGGCGGACCCCCTCCTTTGGGAGAGCCAGGCTCCTCCCCTGGGACGCTCCGCCTCCGCCTTTGTTTATACTGCTCCAAATATACGAATTCACGGTGGTTGGAATAGTTTAGGAGTCTTCACCAGGTGTGGAAGAGGCGATCTCCTGTAATACAATCGGGATCGCGCAACTGGAGGGGCAAAGCCAGGCAGCGCGGAGGTGGGGATGCGCTTGGGACCCTAGTCCCCGGCTCTACCCACTGCGCCCGCGTGGCTGTCTGAGTGTCCAGCTCCAAAGTGTGGTCCCTGCCCGCAAGCACGTTCGGGAGGCTGCTGGTGCTGAGATTCCAAGACGATGGGGAGAAACGCGCGTCCTGACGTTCTCAATCTTACCACTAAGAGAATTGTAAATTTTTGCATCTGCAAATAGTTAAGTGTTGAGCATTAAAACGATGAAAAATACCGAGAAACAAAACAAAACAAGACAATTCACCCACGCTGGCACCATCCAAAGTCCCTATAAACATTTTAGATTATACCTTGTACGTGTGTATATACATACATATACACACACACATTCTATACATGTGTGTAGTTATACATATTTCAGAAAACTGAGCTGTACTATTATTGTTTCATGAATTGCTTTTCACGTAACAAGTATTGTAAACGTCTTTTCAAAAATATACTCCTAAATCACCATTTTTAATCATTGTGGAGTATTCTATTATAGAGATCAGTTTTTCTCAATTTCTTTTTTCATGATTGTCACCCAAAGGAAACTTTTTGGACAGTTTTCCCCCTAATGCCTCCCCACATGAAATGTTAATAGCATAGACATATGGTATATCTTTTTAAGTGGCCATAAAGCATGGTAGTAGCAAAGATTGTATTTGCCTTTCCCCCACTCAAGAACTAATTTTTGCCACCCTTAGGAGGTGATATCACTCCAAGTAAGAATGTATGGTAAAGCTATACCCCAATTTATCCAGTACAACAATAGACATTTAAAGTTATGTTCTATAATTTCCCCATTTCAGGCTGCAATAAACATTCTTATAATTTTTTTTTTTTTAAATTTTTTTTCAATGTTTTTTATTTATTTTTGGGACAGAGAGAGACAGAGCATGAACGGGGAAGGGGCAGAGAGAGAGGGAGACACACAGAATTGGAAACAGGCTCCAGGCTCCGAGCCATCAGCCCAGAGCCTGACGCGGGGCTCGAACTCACAGACCGCGAGATCGTGACCTGGCTGAAGTCGGACGCTTAACCGACTGCGCCACCCAGGCGCCCCTCTTATAATTTTTTATAAAAGTAAGCTCTATGCCCAACAGTGGGCTCAAACTCACCACCCCAACATCAAGAGTCCCATGCTCTACCGACTGAGACGGCCAAAAAAAATATATTTTAAGTTTATTTATTTATTTTGAGAGAGAGAGAGATGGCAGGGAAGGGCAGAGAGAGGGAGACAGAATCCCAAGCAGGCTCCACACTGTCAGCACAGAGCCTAATATGGGCTCGATCCCAGAACAATGAGATCATGACCTGAGCTGAAACCAAGAGTTGGATGCTCAACCTACTGAGCCACTCAGGCACACTAAGGGACATATATTTTCAAGGCTTTGAATATATATTGCCAATAGTCCTTCAGGCAGACTGTACCAATTTACATTCCAACAGCAGTGCAATGCATATGCATGGAATCTCCCTGCATTCTTTCCCTTTCCAGCTCTATTATTACTCTTTTTTAAAATAGTATTTGTTTGTTTGTTTAGAAAAAGAGAGAGAGAGAGAGAGCGTGTAGGAGGGGCAGAGAGAGACGAATCTCAAGCAGGCTCCACACTGTCTTCGAGGAGCCGGATGGGGGGCTGGAACTCACGAACTCTGAGATCACCACCTGAGCGGAGATCAGGTGTTGGATGCTTAACTGATTGAGCCACCCAGGTGCCCCATATTATTACTCTTTTTAACAGTCATTACTTTGAAAATTAGTGGTGAAAGGTGTTGCATTGTTTTTTACTTTAATTTGTATTTCTTTGGCCACAGTGTTTTAATGTAATGTTAATATAGTTTTACATGGTCCGTATACCACTTATTAATTTTGTAATCTGCTCTTTTCCCACATACAATTATATCACACACATTTCTTCACAATATCAACAAATCCATAAAAACATAATTTTAATGGCTGCAATGTGTCATCACAAAAATTAAGTGGAATATACCAGTTTCTATTAAAACTATGATGTCATTAATTTTAAGACACACTATTTATGTACTACTAAAAAAATGCTGCCGGGGCGCCTGGGTGGCGCAGTCGGTTAAGCGTCCGACTTCAGCCAGGTCACGATCTCGCGGTCTGTGAGTTCGAGCCCCGCGTCAGGCTCTGGGCTGATGGCTCAGAGCCTGGAGCCTGTTTCCGGTTCTGTGTCTCCCTCTCTCTCTGCCCCTCCCCCGTTCATGCTCTGTCTCTGTCTGTCCCAAAAATAAATAAAAAACGTTGATAAAAAAATGCTGCCAAGTAAACTATAACATGCCACTGGTTTTTAAAACACATCCCTATATTAGAGAGGTTAAACTGTGAAAAGATATTATTTTAGAATTGATGAAAGATATAGATGATGAATAAATACATGCTTTATCTCTGTGTGGGAAAGGGCTTTCTAAGCTTAAAGATAAAAGAAAGTATCCATGGCTTTGACTTCATCAAAATTAAAAACTTCCTTATTTCTTTTTTTTTTTTTAAGTTTATTTATTTTTGAGAGAATCCCAAGCAGTCTCCGCACTGTAAATGCACAGCCCACCTAGGGCTCCATCTGATCTGACGAAGTATAAGATCAAGACCTGAACTGAAATCAAGAGTCAGATGCTTAACTGACTGAGCCACCCAGGTGCCCCAAAACTTCCTTATTTCTTATTAAAACTATAACAAGCAAAAGGTAAGTGAACAGAAAGATTTGGGGCAGCTGTGGCCAAGGGTTAATAGCCTTAAAAAGACCACAAGATCACTGGAGAAAGCAATCAAACTGCCAATTTATGTAAGAGGGAGTTGGCTATAAATGTATAAAATTTATTCTACCTCACTAGTAATCAAACAGGTGCAAATTAGAGATATGGTTTTTCTCAGTGTTACATCACCAAAGATTAGTGGAAAGGAAATTTTCAGTGCCAGCAAAACAAGGGATATGAAACCCTCACATACCACAGAGAGGATTTGTCAAATGCTCTAGCCTTTATTAGGGGCCTTCAAAAGACTCGGATCCTTTCATTAAATAATTTTACTTCTAGAAATTTACCCTACAGAAATGATCAAGTCTTTCTGTGATAATGATACATTACATTGATTTTTTTAAAGGATTTTTAACTACCTCTACACCTTATGTGGGGCTCAAACCCACAATGCCAAGATCAAAAGTTGCATGCTCCACTGACTAAGCCATCCAGGCACCCACATTCTTATTATGGGAGAAAATCACAGGAAACTGTAGGAAAAAAACTAGGAAAAATAAACATCTTAGAAGTGTGGCCATATTGTTAAAAGGTAGAAACATGATTTTTTTAAATGCACTACCAAGGAGATCAGGGGTTTTCCCTCATCTGATCATAAACCAGTGTTCTTTGGTCATTTAATAAGACCTGAACTCTCAAACGCTGTAACCTATTAAGACGACACCTCCGGATGTTAATTATACCTTAATTAAAACAAAAAATTAGAAGAAACCTCTGGGAAGTGTCTTTGTGATATCCTGGAGAGAGCATCCAAAAGCAAAAAAAACAAAAAACAAAAAACAAAACCAAAAAAAACCGGGGGCGGCTGGGTGGCTCAGTCGGTTAAGTGTCCGACTTCAGCTCAGGTCATGATCTCACAGTCCGTGAGTTCGAGCCCCGCATCGGGCTCTGTGCTGATAGCTCAGAGCCTGGAGCCTGCTTCAGATTCTGTGTCTCCCTTTCTCTCTGCCCCTCCCCTGCTCATGCTCTGTCTCTTTCTATCTCAAAAATAAATAAAACATTTTAAAAAAAATCTCAAAAGCAAAAAAAAAAAAATGTTTTCCTTACTTGTGAACCACCCAGAAAGACCTCCTATCTGGAAGATTTGGGAGTCCCACGTCTTGGTGACTTCAGCCAAAATGCCATTTCCTCTAGCTCTGTTTTCATTTGAGGGCAGGCAGCATTATTCACCCTGACTGTTCTTTCTGTGTCCCTCTCACTCCTAGCCACGGAATTTTCCTTTACCAACAGCTTGTATTGCTCCCTGTTGAAGATCTGCTCATGCCTTCCCCTTGCACTTGGAGTTAACACCCTTGCCAAGACCTAAATGGCCCGTCAGGATCACCCTACCTCTGGGATCCTATCTTGGATCATCGTCCCCCTTTACTCCATTGATGAATCTTTCTCTAGTTTTCTCAAACCTGTCAAAACTGGATGTGGCTTCCAGATTATTACATTTGGGCAGGAACAAACTTTCGCCCAAATCCTTTCATGGTGGCATTCAGAGAGGCCTTCACTAACTGTCCAACGCTACCTTATTGCTAACTTGTTTATGGCCTGTGTGCGTAGGTTTGAGGTGGAGAGGACAAGCAGGTAAGTTCCCTGCAGTGCTGGTGGGGACCAGGAACACCACTCATCTTGTGCCATATGCTCACATGGGGTGACCGGCGTCTCCACCGAGGAAAGGGACTTAATAGTACCCACTTATCCTTGGAAGAATTAAGCGGGAACCTGCTCAGGAGAGCCGAGTCCGGCGCTGATGAAGTGCAGTGGGACACGGCTTCCGGCCACCCTTTCTCGTGGCAGCGCCCCGCGGCGTTCAGGGCCTGCCTACTGAGCGCCGCAGGCGGGGCGGGGGGAGGGTCGCGTGGGTGCGAGTTCGTTAGGGCAAAAGCCAGGTACGCGACTGAAGCACGCGCAGGAGACCCCGCGCGGGTCCGGGCCTCAGGCCCGACGGTGGCAGGTAAGGGGAGTGGAGGCACATACGCCTTGGACATGCTTCCGGTGTCGCAGCCCCCAGGAGAGGCCCAGGTGGTCATAGGCTGGTTCTAGGGAGAAAACGGGTATAGGCGGCGCCAGGGCGGGGAGCGGCTGTCCCTTCAGGTCTGCCCGGAGCGCGGATAATAGG
The DNA here is from genome assembly GCF_028018385.1 of Neofelis nebulosa. Classification (NCBI taxonomy): domain Eukaryota; kingdom Metazoa; phylum Chordata; class Mammalia; order Carnivora; family Felidae; genus Neofelis; species Neofelis nebulosa. The sequence continues at coordinate 149,842,565 of NC_080782.1, read as the reverse complement.
CTAGAGTAGGGGTAGGAACGTAGCCACCGTACCACATCCCGGATCTCGGGACTGCCTTTCATACAATTACTACAGGGAATGGATTGCCGCCATTCCCCTCCCCCACTTTGGCGGGTAAGGGGACAGAACTGTTTGGAGGAAGACGCATGCGCATGAAACTAAATCATAAACGGCAGAGGCTCGAAGTTCAATAATCGCGGAATGGCGCAGGCGCAAGAAAGCCCGGCGGGTTTATGGAGGTGGGAGGGGGAATGAGCCCAAAACGCGTGCGCACAATCAAATGCTGCCTAGAGGGAGGCCCGTTCATGAAATTACGCATGCGTCTGAGCTCTGTGTGACGCAAGGGGGCGGTGCGGGCACCTAGCTGCGCGTGCGCAGAGCTTGTTCAAAGGGCCTTATTTAGGTTGCGCAGGCGCCCGTTGGCCATTTCTTCTTAGCCACGCCGAAGTCGTGTGTTCAGGTAGGTGAGTGTCGCTCTGTGTTTGCTACCCAGCGGCCCCCGAGGATGTCATTTTTTCGAGGACTGCTTATCCCTAGCCCTCGGTAGTGCCTGTGGGGCCCTGGCAAGGTGCGGGCTGCAACTAAAAGCCAGAAGTAATTCGCCGAGTAGCGGCGGGGCCGCCGAGGCCTGCAGGCCGCGTCGACTCTATTGTGTGAGATGTCGGAGGAGGCGGAGCGGAAGCGGCCGCCGCCATTTCCTTGCCTCCACGCTGGCGCTAGGCCAGGGCCCCCTCGGCTTGGGGCACCGGTACTTGGTGCCCACAGCGGCTTCGGGCTCCCGGCCGTTGGCCAAAGAGGTGTTGGTGTTGGAATTGCTGGGTTTCGGGCGTCTGCACGGGCTCGCCTCATACTCGGGCGCCGCGGACCGTCGGGCGCCTCGAGGGCGGAGGGCTGTTGAATTTTAACATTTCCCTGTTCTGACGTTCATCCCTCGCCTTGCAGTCTGTTTGGACGCCAGGACCCACTAAGAGACAATGATGTTGGGCACCGAAGGCGGAGAGGGATTCGTGGTGAAGGTCCGGGGCTTGCCTTGGTCTTGCTCAGCAGACGAAGTGCAGCGTTTTTTTTCTGGTGAGTTTGAAGCGGAGGCGGGAGTTCGGGGCCGGAGCCGGCGGACGGGCAGGCGGGCCGTGAGGCGGTCGGGCCAGGGCGGGGCGGGCCGGGCCTGGGGCGCCCCCTGGCGGGGCGCGGGCGACAGCCGTTCCCTCTGGGCTGCTCGCGCCCCGCCGGCCGCTGTTACGCAATGGAAATTGCGAAAGCCCCGCCCGCCCTCCGAGTCCTCTTGGGGGGAGTGCGGCCTCTCTGGCTGATTTTTTTTTTTTGTTTGTTTGCTTTACTTATGTTTAAGCACTAGTCTTCTACGGCTATCTTTTCGAAAGGATAAATGGGATTTCTCTCTTCATCTTGAGAAAATTGCCCAGTTGCTGGGCAAACAATACTAACATTTTGCAAAACCTTTAAGTGTAACAACTTACTCCCAATTTTGGTATGTTCTTGAAGCAGGGTATTTGACTTCAGAAAGTTAAAATGTCACTTGTTAATTTCAGACAATTTCCAAATCAAGATTTGGTAATTGTGACGAGTTCTTGCTCATTCTAGTTCTTGATCTGGCTCACTTTACAGTTGAGGACACTGAAGCCCAGGGAAATTTACTTGTCTGTGTAGCTCTTTTCCAGTATGTAGGTTTTCTGAATAATTTCTACTAGAATGTCCTTGTTCTCATTGCTAGTGTGAGTTTAGGCTGATAAAGATATATTTGGAAGAAATTTACAGGTTTTGGAAGGACACTTGTAGTATTGACTTACTGTCTGAATTTAGCCTGGGTAACGGAAAACGACCTGTAAAACGAGAACCAAGTACACTGGAAGCCACCTTGCGGTGAGCAAGACTGAGTTTGGCTTCAGCTGTGCAACTTGGAGCATTTTAGCTTGCTAACATTGATCCCCACTTAGGTGAGTATTGGCCCTGCAAATTTGGATTCACAGGAGAAATTGTAATGTTGCTGCTAGTAAGGTAAAACCACGTGCCCTGGACCACAACTTGAAACAGTACCCAGAAAATGCCATAAAATCAAAGTCCAGACTTATGAGGGGTTTCAAAGGATGTTCAATGGAGAAGACTTGGAAGTCAATTTTGTTAAACTGTTTTTGGATTTTGGGTTTTCTTGAGGTAATGGAATGTATCATCTAGGGAGTAAGGAAGTTTGGGAGAAGTTAACGGCTTAAGTTCTAGAAAGCGGCTCTGGGATTTGGTAACATTGCTCATTCTAGGCTTTGCAAAAGCTCTGTTTGTAGTGGAGCATGAATAGGCGTTTCATCTATATCACCCAGAGGTGGTTTTTTTTTTTTTTTTTTGTTTGTTTGTTTGTTTTTAGTTTTAAATTCTGTATTAACGGTTGTTTTCTTTCCAGACTGCAAAATTCAAAATGGGGCTCAAGGTATTCGTTTCATCTACACCAGAGAAGGCAGACCGAGTGGCGAGGCTTTTGTTGAACTTGAATCAGAAGATGAAGTCAAATTGGCCCTGAAAAAAGACAGAGAAACTATGGGACACAGATATGTTGAAGGTTTGATTTATGTTGCCCTAGTAACAGTAAATAAAAACATTAAACACATAGAGCTCTATCTTACCCCTTCTGAATTTTAGGTATTTGACCGCATGGAAATGGTCATCTAAGGGAGTTTATGGCAGCTCTTCCTAGATTATCTAAAGACCCAGGAAGTCTGAACTTCATTCTCTGACTTTCCAAAATTGACTAATTCTAAGCACCTCTTTCAGTATTCAAGTCAAACAACGTTGAAATGGATTGGGTGTTGAAGCATACTGGTCCAAATAGTCCTGACACGGCCAATGATGGCTTTGTACGGCTTAGAGGACTCCCCTTTGGATGTAGCAAGGAAGAAATTGTTCAGTTCTTCTCAGGTATGTAGTTGTGTTTGTTGCTGAGCAGTGAGTTCTGGCTAGCTTCTGGCAACATGTGATTTAATAGACCTTAAAGTTGAGTAGCTTAGATATTTAAAAGGTGTGAGTATATACAGGTGAATTAAATGTTTTCTTCTTCCTGGAGACCTTCAAATAATTTAAGCCCATCTTAAAGGTGGAAATTAAGTACTTTGAAAATGCTAACTTTGCCTATATTTAGTATTGTAGTTCAGAGTAGATCTTTGAGGATTGTCCTCAACAGCTTAACTACTTCCTCACAATGCTGTTCAGCAAAGTACTTCAAGTTAAAGGTAAGATCCCTTAACATTAGATTAGTTTGAGTTAGGTTGTTGTGATTTATGGCAAGTGCCTATGTTTTAAGACAAATTGGGTCATGGGCCCAGAAACATCTCTAATGGCCTAACTCTTAGTGGGGAAAAAAAATACGGAAGCAACTGGTTGTTGTAGCCAGGGAATTATGAACTTAATTAAAATCTAATGTAAGAGTAGTTTGAATGTAGTCTCATTGTCTGAAATAAAGTATTTTGAAACTGTTCTGGGCCTAAAGTATTTGAATGTTTTTATGCTGAAGAGCTGGTAAAATTGCATGTGTAGAAGAATGTTAGATCATATATTTTAAGTACTATTTTAATACTCATGTGATAAGTGGAATTAAGAAATCCTTTCATGGTTCAGTATAGTATGTATGAAAATCTTGACTTAGATATGTATCAAGTCCTAATATTTTGCCAGAATTCTTGAAATCAAGTCTGCTTTGATTGTTTTTGTCTAAATTGGTGAGAATTGAATGCTATCTGTCAACGTTAAATATGAACATAATTTCATATCTTCTAGGAAAGTGCTTTAAGCCCTTTTTGTAAGCTTGGGAATGTATCCACGGAAAGGATTTTTCATAGACGGAATTTCCAGAAGTGAATCATACTACTATTAGAGCATAAGAGTGCATGATTGTGCTGTGTAGATCAGTTGTTTGTTGAAAAGTTTAGATTGTATGTTTGTCAATTATATGACTTAAGCAATGTTTCAATTTGTATATGAAATGTTTAAATGTGTAATTTTTTTTAAAAGTTGAAGTTCCACTTAGAACATTAAAATATAAATTGAGGTAAAAGGTGTTTTAAGTATAGTAACTGTTGTATATAATGCTTGAAACTTTATTAAATTCTTGTGTAATTCTCAACATTAATTTGCGTAGATTAGAGTGTTAATTGTTGAATTCTTAATGCATCCTGTGTTCAAGTTTTTTTTCTTACATACTGTGCCATGGGGTGTGTTAAGAATTGAGTTATACTTTGTAATAATGGAACTTCATATTACAATGCATATGTAAAAAAGTACTTGTTGAAAGCATACCGTTCACCTAAAGTTAAAATTCTGGTTTATTTAAAGCTATAAGAAGAATCATTTCTGGGCTTGTGATGTTAATATTGCCCCCCTACTGGGGTTATTTGTCCTTGGGTTGAAGGGTTGGAAATCGTGCCAAATGGGATAACATTGCCGGTGGACTTCCAGGGGAGGAGTACGGGGGAGGCCTTCGTGCAGTTTGCTTCACAGGAAATAGCTGAAAAGGCTCTAAAGAAACACAAGGAAAGAATAGGGCACAGGTGGGGATGGATGGTTGGTTGGATTTGTCACTTTTCTTATGGTAAACAATTAAATCCATATTCTCTCTGCTTAGAAGAAAAACCTATTTTCTAGTCCCAATTGATGTTTTGCCACAATTTTCAAATTCCCTATATTAAAGTCCCATAAAGCATTCAGATTAAAGTTTAGATTTTAAAATTGTCCCCAGTTAATTTGGTCTCCCTTACGATACTGTAAGATTCCAAGATTCCTAATTCTAATCAATAGAGTTGAGAGACTATGGCTTTAAAAAATGTTAATGCAAACCTGGCTTTAGCTGTAATAACACCCACCTAGTAAATTAATATTACCATAAGAAAATGTGATACTTTCTGATCTTGTTTTTAAAGTTGAAATGCAACAAACTTTCTTGCTGTATAAATATTCTGCATATGTATTAATAAGCATAGCTTTCAAGAAATTGTCACAAAAGGTTTTATTCTCTTTGCTTGTGACTATTTTTCATTGAAGCATGCGCTTACCTATGCTGATTTCTACTAAAAGCATAGGCCTGGGGTATTATTGGCGAAAGAAAATGTGTAGTGTGGGCTAGACTGTTGGTGGAGGCTGGCTTTTTAGCCCACTTGCTATACATGATGCCAATGGATTTAAGACATGAAATGTTGAAAGTTGAGTGGAATTCTTTCCCTCCTAAAACATTTATTTGTAGTACTCCTCTCTACCCCTAAGGTTGGGCTCTCTGCCTCAGAGGAGTGAGTTATACTATATAAATACAATTTACATTAAATCTTACAATTGAGTGAATTTCTGGTCATTGCCTATGCAAATATAAGAAATCTGGCTTTAAATATTAGTCAGTTTCATGGCTATGACTACATTGTTTTCTTGTGTAACTAAATACCTGTATGAAATGAACTAATGTTTTTTCTCCCTTCCCCATCCCTTTCCTTCGTGAACAATGCTTTAGGTATATCGAAATCTTTAAGAGCAGTCGAGCTGAAGTTAGAACTCACTATGATCCACCACGAAAGCTTATGGCCATGCAGCGGCCAGGTCCCTATGACAGACCTGGAGCTGGCAGAGGGTATAACAGCATTGGCAGGGGAGCTGGCTTTGAACGGATGAGACGTGGTGCTTATGGAGGAGGTACGTCAATATGCAGATACCACAAGGTCTGTTGTTTGTGTAACTGTTTTCATTTGATTGATTGTACTTCTTGTCTTCCAGGTTATGGAGGCTATGATGATTATAATGGATATAATGATGGCTATGGATTTGGGTCAGATAGATTTGGAAGAGGTAAGGTAAGAATTGAATTTCTCAACTAAAGGATACTTACACTCTTGTCCATCTAGACCTCAATTATTGTTTTTCAGGAATGTCTGATCACAGATATGGGGATGGTGGCTCTACTTTCCAGAGCACAACAGGACATTGTGTACACATGCGGGGATTACCTTACAGAGCTACTGAGAACGACATTTATAATGTAAGTGTAAGATAAATTTACAGGTTGTCTATTTCAGGAGAGCATTAAAAACTTGGTTCTTAGTCTAAGTGAAACAGTATACTATAAATTTGTGTTTTCTAACAATAGAGATTTGACTTTATTCTCTGAAATACTTAAATTTAGTTCTTTTCACCGCTGAACCCTGTGAGAGTACACATTGAAATTGGTCCTGATGGCAGAGTAACCGGTGAAGCAGACGTCGAGTTTGCAACTCACGAAGATGCTGTGGCAGCTATGTCAAAAGACAAAGCAAATATGCGTAAGTGAGATTTAACTGTCTTGGCCAGGGGTCTCTACAGATGGTTGAGTGACCAGTGTTTGTGATAGAGAAATAGTAGGGATGTATGAGAAATTCGGTCTGATAATGAGTTAGTTCTTTGGTTTGTGTTTAAAAAATGTGGGTTTAGTGGGATTGGAAGGGATTTGTGATGAGAACATGGACTTGAATTATAGCCTTAATTGACAGACTTAATTTAGATGAATGTTTAAATCAGAAGGCTGGTTTTTGAAATGTGCATAGTCCAATTGCCTGAGAAGCAGCTAGACTTTTTTTTTTTTTTTTTACCAAAAGTATTTGAAGTTCACAGATCTACTTGTTTAAGAACTTAAAAGTGCTTCTCTCTTTTTCTTTCACCAACAAAGACTTTCAAACTTTTTTTTTTCTCATTTCAGAACACAGATATGTAGAACTCTTCTTGAATTCTACAGCAGGAGCAAGCGGTGGTGCTTACGGTAGCCAAATGCTAGGAGGCATGGGTTTGTGTAAATATCACTTTAGTGTCTTTTTTTTAAGCTAACCTTGTATGCCTTTTCTCTCATTTCAGAACACAGATATGTAGAACTCTTCTTGAATTCTACAGCAGGAGCAAGCGGTGGTGCTTATGGTAGCCAAATGATGGGAGGCATGGGCTTGTGTAAATATCGTTAGTTTTTTTAAAAACCAAAACATATCTATATAAGTCGATTATATAAGTTAAGTTAATTTATATTTTAATGAGTTTAGCATAATTAAGTTAGGCAAAGAGTTTTCAATTTGAATTTTGTCTGGCTTATTTAAATCCTTGTGAGTTAATGTAAAAACTGTTTAGATGACTAGTTTTAAGTACTTTTGGGGGAGGGGATGGCAGAAACTAGTTCGGTTGTCTTTATGAAGTATAAGTCTAAAATTACTAAAAAGCACAGGATCAATAAATTCTTGGGCATAGTTGGGCATAATTAGGTGTTCAGTTATACCTGTGTATTGACATAACCTTACTGTATAAATTATGGGGTAAAACCCCACTAAATCCAGTTAAGCAGTATCCTAAGGTCTTCTCAAAATGCCTCTACTTTATGGAATCATGTGCATTTAGTCCTGCTGATGTGCATACTGTTGGCCTTTTGGTTTATAAATGTTTGACTAGTTCATACGATGGATAGAAAGGTAGTTTTGGTCATAGGCAATAGGCAGAAGGAGACAGAGGATTATAGTAATATAAAATCAAGACTGGAAAATCATAGATTTAGAATTACAAGCCCGGTACCACCAGGTACCACATTACATATGGCACAGGGTTCTAATGTTCTCTTAACTTAACAGCAAACCAGTCCAGTTATGGTGGCCCAGCCAGTCAGCAGCTGAGTGGTGGTTATGGAGGCGGCTATGGCGGCCAGAGCAGCATGAGTGGATATGGTAAGTGTGTTTTTCTGTATACTTGAGATAAGTTTTAGGCAGGTTTCTTTAGTTGGGGGAATATGCAGGCTTCTTTTTGGTGAAATTGGGGTTAATAAATAATATGCTTTTGATCCAAATGTAACTTGTTCTTTTAATAGCTTAATTTTCAGAACCAATCTTTGGGAGGGGGAGTGTTGTATAAATTATTAGTCATTGCAACTTGGAATAATGTCAAGCCAGAAAACATCTGCCTCCATTTATTAAAAAAATTGTTCATCTTTTTTTTTTTTCTTTTTTTTTTTTTTCTGTCTTTTCGTTAGCATTAAATCCATTTTAGATGGAGGGAGAATTTTATAAAGTAGAATGGTGGTTGGGTTCAGGACCGTATTTACTAGTCAGTTTTATCCTAGGATTGCTTTTATTTGATTTTTTTTTTCAATTGGTCTAAAGAATGGTGATTTTGGTATTATAGTCTTACCCTACAAAATCCTTTTGCAGACCAAGTTTTACAGGAAAACTCCAGTGATTTTCAATCAAACATTGCATAGGTAAATATTTTCTCAAAAAATATAATTTAAATTCCCAATAGCAAATACTGATATGTTGTAATAACACTATTTCTATAGCAGTCAATGGCTCTGACTTAACTCCATGGAGGCTGCCATTTTGGGCACAGTGAGTTGCCTTTAGTCCAACTTTTGTCGTCTCACTTCCTGCCCACCATGAATAGGAAAAGCAAGAGACTGCCCCTGTCCTCCCTATTCATATATGCCATTCGATGGACACATTGTGAATGTTTATGGTAAAATTTTTTTTTTAAAATGCCTTGTTTAGCTTTAAAAACAACATGAAGTAATTTTGCAATTTTTGAAAAACACTAGTTTTCCTTTAAACTTAATTTTCTATGTTGATCCTGAAGCATCCAATTAAATGGTAGCACGAGAGTCTGGCAAGTTGGTACTGCAGAGAAAAGGGGTTAATTGAGACTTGTTTGGAGTCGGGAGTCCCCTTTCCCAAACATGCTTCTCGCCACTTGGACAGCAGCCATTTGTACTCGTATACTTTTTAAACTTTTTCTTGGAATGCTATATTTTATTTGACTGATAATCTGATAATTCTCCTGACTTGTCATATTGATCTCTTTGCAGGCAGCCAAGGAGCAGTGAACAGCAGCTACTACAGTAGTGGAAGCCGTGCATCTATGGGAGTGAACGGAATGGGAGGGATGTCTAGCATGTCCAGTATGAGTGGTGGATGGGGAATGTAATTGATCCTGATCACTGACTCTTGGTCAACATTTTTTAAAGAAAAAAGTTTAACAGTTTTGCAATACAAGCTTGTGATTTATGCTTACTTTAAGTGGAAATCAAGGATTGTTTTAAAGACTTAAGGTTCAGTATTTTTGAACACAAACTTTCATCTAGGATGTAACAACCGAGTAAACTATAACTGTTAAACAATTTTCAGCTTTTCTCTAGTTATATAGTAGGATGTACTTAAGCAGTAAGTGTATTTAGGTTAAAGCAGTTGAATTATGTTAAATGTTGCTCTTATACCACATTACATTGAACACTGTTTGGATGCATGTTGAAAGACATGCTTTTTTTTTTTTTTTGTAAAACTCAATATAGGAGCTGTGTCTACAATTAAAAGTGAAAACATTTGGCATGTTTGTTAATTCTAGTTTCATTTAATAACCTCTAAGGCACGTAAGTTTAAGCTTTTTTTTTTTTTTTTAAGTTAATGGGGGAAATTTGAGACGCAATACCAATACTTTAGGATTTTGGTCTTGGTGTTTGTATGAAATTCTGAGGCCTTGATTTAAATCTTTCATTGTATTGTGATTTCCTTTTAGGTGTATTGCGCTAAGTGAAACTTGTCAAATAAATCTTCTTTTAAAAACTGCACTTTGTCTTGTCTATGCTTCAGTGTCATGTGGACTGTTTCTTGGTGCTCTATTCCTGCCCGGGGCGTAGGTGACAGTGGCTCACGTCTTTGGCTGTGGCAGAGAGGCTCGGCAGTTGAGGCTGTTGTGTAGATGTCATCAGACTTCTTCCCTCCAGTGCAACTGAAGGTAAATCTAGCTTGTGGGGCCCTTGTGGAAGGGCTGTGTGTTTGGCCTGGCTGCGTAGGACCTAACCTGAGCTGCCTCTGACTTGCTAAGCGCTTGCATAAAACATGGAGAGGCCGAAGTGCTCACTGCATGTTCTGCATGTTCGCGGAGGCCTGCAGCAGGCATGGCTAAGAAGGAAGTGCCAGGGGTGGTGGGTGGCTGACCAGGAGCCACCCTTTCCACTCTAATGGCATCTCGAGTTTTTGCTTACATGGGGTACGAGAGGTCTTCTAGAAGGAGTTAGCCCTCTTAAAGGTGTGATTGTCTCAAAAATTCCTTTAGTACATGCTTAACACTGCAGACTCCGCTTAAGCCAAATTGAGGATTTGAAGCCACTTGTGTCAGTGCTGAAAATCTTTTCATCTTTGGTGAGGTTTGGTTACAATCTTAGGTGTTTCTAAGCATCTGTAGATGGCAGCATTGCACAAATGTGTGCAAAAGGCCCTGCAGATGTATTATGCTGCATCCCCTCTGTGGAGGATGGTGCTATCCCACATGGTGGAGGGGAACAACTTGCCATCAGCCTGGGGCACACAAGTGTTGTTGGAATCCTTAGCCTGTCTTCAGGTTTAGAGAAATAATTTGCAGGGGAGGCAGCCTTGAGCTTCTGCTGTGTTCTGGACTTCACACTGCCCCTAGCATCTTGGCTGAGTTATTCAGTGTCTGTGGAACTGACCCCTGTTAATGAGAAGGCTCAAGGAAGGTTGCTTGTCTGGCTTTTTAAGTTGTTTTACGTAAGGAATGTCTTTGAGTAAAGGCTCTTTGGAGGTAAAAGGGACGGCGGGAGTAAGGCTAAGCTAATCCAGAACCATTTGGCTTTTGAAAAGGGAGTATTTAACCCACCATCCTGGTTCTTTGGAACCTTGTGTTCCATGGACTTGAACCAAAACCACCTGGGTGCTTGTTAGACCAGAACCTCCAGGTGCTGTTGGGAGGTGGCATTCTAACAGGACACCCTTCTTCCTGGCTAACTTGTGCATTTAAGGTTGAGAAGCATTGCCTTAGACCACTGTCCCTCATTGCCCGGGTCAGGAAGGTCACCCCACCACAGCCTGAGGATTCCAAAGTTCAGGTGCATATTTGACGTGGCATGGATAGAAAAGTTGTCTCATTGCAACTAAATATTTGGTAACTGGCAAAAGGGTCCTTTGAATAATGCCTCAGTATCTTGCTTGTTGGCTGGAGAGGGGGAACATTCTACTTAGTGGTCAAAACAGGAGTCAGGTATTCTTTTCTGTGTGGGCAGATGAGAGCCCAGAAGTGAGGTGATGACAAGCCCAAGGCTCCCCAGTGGGCTGGAATCCAAATTGGGTGCACTGAAAACTGGGTACTGCTCTGAGGCCAGACCAGTGTGGAGTATAGTTCAGGATGTAAGCATTACGGGAACAGCTGAGTGCTGGAGATTTTACTAAAAAGCTGCTCAGATGAAGCGTCCCTCTTGGCAGCTGCTTTCGCTGCCATCGTACTTCCTGATAGGATGTGAGAACCTGCAGCTCCGAAGGAATGTTGTTCTGGAGCTGGGCGTGTGTATCGACCCAACCTTGCAGAGCTGCCCAGGTCTCTCCCCCTGCCCCCCCCCCCCCCCCCCCCCCCGCCAACTTCCCAACCCCACAGATGTGTTTAAGGGAGCAGCACATATGGAATCTGAGCCAGCCTGTGGGGAACTTTCTGCAGGGTAAGAGCCCAGGAAGAAGAGGGAGAGCCAGGGCCTCGAGCAGGGGCTAGACAGCTAAGCAGGCCAGGGGACTTATGGGGAAAGTGGGGACTGAGCAGCCAGCACAGGGAGTCCCCTGAGGGCTGGAGAAGGCAGAGGCTCTGCAGATGGATGGATGGATGGACAGGTCTGGACAGCATTACAGCACTTCTTTCATTTCAGACCCCTGGCAGGGGGTGGGGTGAGCATGTGCTGAGCCCAATTTCACAGCTGACTGCACCTGTCCTAGCCCTACTTTTGAAGTTTGTGAATGACTATCTGGCAGGTGCCTCCCACAGGTATCTCCTGCAATCCACTTGCATAAAGGAACAACTTCTGAGCTTTGGTGATGGGCGTGAGGTCACTTCCTCTGTGCCTGTTGGTGGACTTAATGGCCCGTGTTGTCCTCAGCTCACTGGACAGGGCACAGCCTGTACCAGTACCCAGCAGGCTTACCTCAAAGGCAGCTGCCCTCCTTGAGGGCCTTTAGTCCTGACATGGGGGCTGCCCTGAGGCCTCCCCAGAGGCTGACCCTGACGTCTGTGACATGGACACGAGTGCCTATGCTTTCTGCACCGGAGTGAAAAATAAATGATTTTATTGCAGGTCCAAAGACATATTAACAAGGGTGTGATGTGGCAAATCTCTGGCTTCTGAAGCAGGGAAGGCAGGGTGCGGGGGGGGGGGGGGGGGGGGGGGTGGAACTGGTTGCTCATTATACTAGTATGACTGCCATAAAACTGGACAATTTTTTTGAAAAGTGAAAAATGACAGTAGCAAAATCATGAAGTTACACTGGAGCCAAAGCCAGTGATGTAGCCAAGTGAGAAGGAAGCATCCAGACAGGTTAGCAGATAGGTTAATTCCATACAGTCCGGAAAGGAGAGGCGTGTACCTTCCATTCCGCCATGCTGTGTGCACAGCCGGCCAGGATCGCGTTCCTTCCTGCTTCCCCAAGCCCCTGGGCATCCCCAAGACCCACAGAGTTTGGCACTATTGTGAGGCTGCCTTGCCGACGTTCTGTGTGCTTAGGAGCCAGTGGACGAGGAGCAGCGCTGCAGGAGCAGCGTGTGGCAGCTGTCGCACACACGCACGGGCTTGGGGTAGGAGGGCAGTGCTAGCTCGTTGCTGGAACACGTGTTGCAGAAGATATGGCCGCAGTTACGGCAGTGGTGCTGCGGGACAGAGAGGCCATCATGGTGTGCTGTGCTTCCCCATCCGTACACCCACTCTGTTCTTAGAGCCTTTGGGGAAGGGATCTTAAAACCTAAGGCAGACTTGCAGATGTGTCAGTTTGGAAGGGGTCCTTGCAGACATTTGTTTCTACAGTCCTGTGCCTCTAAGGTCTGCAGAGTGGTGGTGGAGGGGCATGCGCTTGTATGAATCAGGCTCTTTTCCTTCAGGATGTGTTTACTGGAGTTGGGGGCCCAGGTTCAGTCCCTGCAATCCCTGCACCCTGTGGTGGGACCCCAGGTTTCTTTAGCCAGCCAGCCCCTCCTGATGGGTGTCTTACTTTGTGAAGAACTGCCTAAGCCTTGGGCAGAACGCCAAGACCAGGATCCATGTAGAAATCTGTCATTTCTGCCAACAGCCCAACCCCATCAGGCTAGACAGTGAACCTCTGCCAGGCCGTTCACAGGTGGGGATGGAGAGGCCCCAGTGTCCAGCAGGCCTTGTGGAAAAGCAGGATTTCAACGGTAGCCTCGGGAGGGCTGTTTCTACCTCTGGACCTACTGCAAGGCACTAAGGTTTGGGAGTTGTACTTTTCCACAGAGAGGCCGTTAGCCGGGACGGGTGAGCATGCGCACCTGTGTAGTAGTGGATGGGGTACTGTGGGCTGTAGAGGTTTCCAGTTTTGCTTGGCATCTATATCCTGCCCCTATCATGCCCAACTGGTCACTCAAAGCCCTGTCAACCCTGGACCAAAGGTATAGGACCTTCTGTTCCTGGAGCCTGAGGGCAGGCTGTACACTGGCAGAGGCAGACTTATCAGGGCACTGGCTCTGCCCAGATGCCAGTGAGCTTTTGGTGCCACTTGGGGGCCTGTCCGGAGACTCGCTGCTCACCGGTTCTCTAGAGATTGTTTTTGCCTCACTTTGCCAGATGTTGGTCCTGTTGCTTAAAATGAATTTTCAATGATCTGCTCACCTAGACTAGCTCTGGGCATGAGCTGGGAAACCATCTCTGTGGGCCAGCAGACCAGCAGGTGTGATCACAGTGCGGTGGCCCCTGTGGGACTGGTGGGAGGGGAGCCCCACCTGTGTGAGCCAATGGAGGGCCACCCCACGTACCTTTCTTCGGGAAATGGAGAACTCCTTTTCACACTGCTTACAGTGCGTTGCTTCATCGTCTTTCAGCCAAGTATGGCCCTGGGGGAGGAAAGACCACCACAGAATCCCAGTTTACGGCCTGGCTCCTGATGGACCTTTGGCTGCCCAATGTCAGTGGCCTACCACTTCTCTAATAGCACCTTTTGAGGGACAGCCACTTTACGCTAGATGGGGCCTCCTAGGGCCTCCCTGCCCTGACCACAGCTCACGTGCTGCAGACCGTCTTCCCTCTGGCCCTGGCTTCCCGGCCTGCAGCCAGATCCCCCAGCTTCCCGGGAACCTGAGCCTTCCCCACCCCCTTTCAATAAATGCCCTTCGGCTGAGGTAACAAGAGTCAGGATCTGATGCCTGCAACTGGATCCTGGCTGAGACATTCTCCAGTGTCCCCCTGCTGAACTGGCAGGAGGGAGAGGGGCCAGCCAGACCAGGTCTGTGATGGCAGTCCCTGCTGAGACAGAAGGTAACATGCCATGGGATGGGAGGCCCTTCTCCACATGCTGAGCCCCCCAACCCTCAGAGCGAGGTGGGGAGGCAGGAATCTCCATTCTGCAGAGGCAGACACCACTCTGAAAGCTGTCTTTCTAAAGGACAACCAGGAGGTATGATTTGTTCAGCTGCAGGGACTGAGCTTTCAAAGGGGCCAAAGACCTGAGAAACTTTTCTGGCTCCTTAGCCTCTGGTGGATGTCACTTTCTTGGTGACAGACTGACCCTAAGAGCTGTAGCACCACGCCCAACAGCTCCTTCCTCGAGTGCTGCTGTCACTGTTGGACATTCCAGCAGTTTTTCAGGGACAGAAAAGCAGCTCACAGCGATCTCCTCTAAGGCGCTGCCCACCTGCAAGGGCGGGGAAGGTGCATGATGTTAAGTCAGGGCTGCCGTGAGTTGCTGTGACAGTTTGCCTCTGCCCTGTGTGTACTAGGGTCTCCATCCAGCAGAGGCCGCAAACTCCTGTCCCAGGTGGGCGGTCCCTTCTCTGAACCGTCCCTGTCCCGACCCTAGTGGGCCAGCCTGGTGCCCGTACCTAGTCACCTGGTCCCCACGTTCCAGCTCTCCGTAGGTGGGTGCATCATCCTGCCCTCCCCAAGGTGGTCCAGAAACACGGCCCAGGTCAGGGCTTGAATGGTCCTCAGAAATAGCAGGGTGGCCTCCGGCCCCACTTGCAGGGAGAGGTCTCATGCTCCCTATTCAACAATCCCTGGATCTCTCTGCCACTTTGTGCTTCCTCCATTTGGGCACCTGTGTGGCAAGCCTGGGGTGGAACTATGGCTGACAGCTGAGGAGCCTGGATCCAGACCAGGGTTCTAGGGTGGGCCCGCCACTCAGCAGCACCACCTCTCACCAGGTCACCTGGCTCTGAGCGGCACTTTCTGCGCTGTGAACAAGTGCTAACCGCCACTGAAGCCTCAGCCGCACACGCTCACCTGACTTGTGGCAAAACCCAAGAGCACATGGGGTGTTTGCACTAGCTGACCAACAGCTGCTCTTGGGCAGAGATTCTTATGCTAATAACATCAACAATCCAGTACCTTCAGTGCCTTATTTACTTCTTTGATGTCTTCCATCTTCAGCTTTGACCTTGAAGAAAAAAAAAGGCAAAAATCATTTAGAAGCAGTGAGAGGCTCTCAACAGCGACTGTCTGGCTTCGGGAGGGAGACAGGGCTTATTGAGAGAGCTGTCCCATAACATGAGTCATTCTGGAACACTCTTTCTACCTTTTCATCATCCCAGAGCCACCTCTTGAGGTTGGCTTACGTCTGCCATGCTCCGAGGTTGAGCCTGTGGACTGAATGTGGCCCAAGAACAGACTGTTGATCCTGCAAGCTTTCAGAAGACTTTGAAATAGTTGCAGCCACTTAAAGATTGAGGATACGGGTGCCTGGGGGGCTCAGCTAAGCGTCCGACTCTTGGTTTTGGCTTGGGTCACCATCTCACAGCTTTGTGAGTTCGTGCCCCGCATCGGGCTCTGCGCTGCAGTGCAGACTCTCTCTCTCCATCTGCCCCTCCCCCACTTGGGGTGTCTCTTTCTCTCTCAAAATAAACTTAAAAAATAAAAAGATAATGTCCCAGAAGTCCAGTTTCCTGGCTTCTCTGGGCAACCATTCCTGCATACGGCATGTCCTGGAGTGGGGCTGTGTGTGCTCCCCTCAGGAACCAGAATCTGCAGGGCTCTCTGGGCCCTTTTCCTGCTGCCTGCTCCTTTTAGAACAGTCCTGCTCAGAGGTCATGTTCATTTGTCCTTGCTCCATTCTTGTTAGGGTAAGAATAATTCCTTAGTTGTCCACATAAACAACTGACTGAACACAGTCTAAACTGGCAGGATTAAACCAGATAAAATGAAACTGTAAGAAGTTGTAATTGTGGGCAGGTGGGGCAGGGGGGATGGTCTGAGCCCTTGAAAGCTGAGATTAGCCTAAACTGTCATTGGATTAACCTAATCCAAGTGTCAAAGTGGCCGGGCTCTGAGACCCGAGCTAGTCTTCTGGGGGAGGATTAGGAAACTGAGCATCAGGTCCTTTAGAAAAAGGCATTCCCTCCTGCCCTGACCAGCTTAGGAACAGGCCTGCAGACTGACAGCACCAGCAGCTGCCTGGGTGGAGAGACCTGGGGACACCAGGTGGAGAGGGCAGCCTGACTGTGCAAGCACTTCCCTGGGAAATAAGCTTGGGAAGGACCCAGACTTTGGCGACATAAACCAGGCAGCTGTGTCTGGCTGGTGGAGGGATCTGAAGGGAGTCTTCTCTGGTGTCACCTGGTGACATGAAGAAGGAGGGAGGGAAAGAGGGAAGAAGCACAAAGGTTCCCTGGGGAACCCCTGCCCGTGTCACGTGTCCTGACACAGCAACCCCCACGCAGCCCAACTGAGGGACATCCTGTTCGGTGTGCATACTACTTCAGTGTTTCTAGTTTCTTCTCCTGGTCACCCTCATCTCTGGACCTTTTCTGGTCAGGGTTTTATTCAGCATGGAGCCTGAGCCCAGGCTGTGCTGGCCATGACAGGCCTTCTCTCTCTGGTCACCATGCTTATGACAGGCACCAGAACAGGACTCTGGTGGGGGTGGCAAGTCAACCTGGAGTCCCTGTGGGAGCCATTCTGCCCTGATGTGAGCCAGAGCCCCTCGTGGTGGAAGCAACAGACAGGACAGCAGAGGTAGGAAGGAGAGACCGTTCTGATGGCTTTTTCTGCTTCAGACAGTTTGAGTTGGATTTTTGTCCCTCTGAAACCAAGAGTCCTGACTCAGAAGCAGAAAAAGCTCCCCCATGGCTTTGAAAATTCAGTAATAGGGGCACCTGGGTGGCTCAATCAGTTAAGTGTCCGACTTTGGCTCAGGTCTCACGGTTTGTGGGTTGGAGCCTGGAGCCTGCTTTGAATTCTGTGTCTCTCTCTGCCCCTCCCCTGCTCATGCTCTATCTCTTTCAAGAAATATTAAAAAAGAAAAACAATAATTGCACAGGTGAACATATTCTAGTATCGGCTGTGACCTATCAGACTGTCCAGAGCAACCTGGCAGGACTGGGACCATCGGGAAGGAGAGCTGTCCAGTTACAGGACAAACAGAAGCACCAACATCGGCACTCCTGCAGCAGCAGCAAGCAGAGCAGACAGAAAGACTGGTGGGTGCGAGTATCCAGAAAGGCTGGAGGTGACCGCACTTTGGCTAGGGCAGGCTGGAACCCTCAAACCACAGTATCACTCTGGTCTGACTGCAGGCCCAGAAAGCAGCCCGCCCCCCACCCATCTGGTTCACCCATCTGGGGTTTCTTAACGCGTTAAACCAGCATTGCGTCCTTGAGGCCTGACCTCCACCTGGCAGGCCTCCTTCCCGGCCCTCCCTTCCACGACAACACAATTTGGTTCAGGGCCCGGTGGGCAGGCTGGTGTGACTCCAGGGGGCGGCTCAGGGGGCAGGTGAGGGGGACTGGGGTCTTACTGGCTGAGGTGCAGCCCCATTTCCTGGAGGGCCTGTTCCTGCTCCTCGCAAACCTTCTGCAACTCCGCCTTCTCGTCCTGGAGCTCCCGCAGCTCCTAAAACGAACCGACCAGATGCCTGATACGCTGACAGTCTTTTTTTTCTTTCTTTCTTTCTTTTTTTTTTTTTTTTTTTTTTAAAGGTTTAGCGATCACAGGGGCACCTGGGTGGCTCAGTCGGTTGGGCGTCCGACTTCGGCTCAGGTCATGATCTCGTGGTTCGTGAGTTCGAGCCCCGCATCGGGCTCCATGCTGACAGCTCGGAGCCTGGAGCCTGCTTTGGAAGCTGTGACTCCCCCTCTCTCTGTCCCCTCCCTTGCTCATGCTCTCTGTCTCTCAAAAAATAAATAAACGTTAAAAAAAAAAAAAAAAAGGCTTAGCGATCACAGCAACAAGAAGGGCAGAATGCTTTTCAAGCGCAAAAAGCAGTTTTGTCGTATGAACCGCACTCCAGACGGAGTTACTTCGTGGGTTACTTCTCACCAGCCTGTTTCTCCAGAATGGGCAACTGCAAGGTGAATGCTACAGGGGTGGCCCTGTGGTGGGGACAGTGACATGGAGCAGGAAACAGCTCCATTCAAACAGTCCTCCTCCCAGGGCAAACAAGGCTCTGCCCATCTGAGTTGCTATTAAAGGACTGTTTAAACACAGAGAATTACCTCCAAAAATACACAGGTGAAACTTCTATAGAACTGTAGGTCACTTGCCCAGGGAAGGCTTGTCTGGATAGTGTTTTTTGGAAAGGGCTGGTTGTGAGTGAGTGAACAAGGCTGATGAAGGCCCAGATTGGGATCTCATTCTCGTGCATGTGGGGAGAGCAGCTCACACAATGACAACCATCGTAACCTGAGAACAGGGCACCTTGACACAGGCTGGCGAGGGCTAGGACAGAAGACCCAGGACAGTGCGGTTCAGGGCTTAGGCCTAAGTGGTGGGCACTTCCCTCCCAGCCGCCCCAGAGCCTGCTGTCACAGGCACACACCACAGGGCACCCTGCTGATGTCAGATACATTTTGTTTCTTGTGTGTGTATGTAAGTGCGGGTGGGAGGTGGGGAGGGCAAGCGATTCAAATCTTACACTAAAGTATTTGGGAGTGGAATAAAGGAGGCACGATGCAGAACTTTCTGGGAGTCCTCTTCTGCCCTCCATTTCTTCTCCTCCCTTTTCCAAGCCTGAGAGGCTCATGAGGAACTTCTCCCCTCCCCAGGCCTAGTGGGCTCCCCAGCAAGGGGCTCTAGACACTTTTCAACAGAAACCAAAGCGCCTTTGTTGGCTCATTCAGATTGTGCAGCAGGACCCATTACCACGTTCAGCACAACGAGATCCGGGTCTGGGAGCTGCCCCAGCCTCAAGGACCCTCTGCCAGGGCAGGTGTGGTGCGGAAGGCATGCGAGTCCCACCAGGAGAGGCTGCAGTAGTCAGGGACACCCCCTAGCAGGCTGCAGCTGCTCCCACCAGCATTGTGGGGACCTCCCACCTTTGCGGGAGATGCCTGGCGATTTTATCATCGGGGAAGACTTGTAGACTGCCTGGGTTCCCTGGGAGATCTAGTTCTGCAACCAGACAGAGATGCCATTCTGGCACCCCAACATCTCTCCCCCTGAAGCTTTCCATAGGATCCAGGCCTCACCTTCACCAGAGGACCGAGGTGGCTCTAGGCAGAGACTGGTTTGGTTGGCTTCCCAGGGGTGGCCCAGGCCCAGAAAGTTCTGGGGAACCAGGATACCTGACCCTAGGCCAAGCCCCTCTGGGGTGGAGGTGTGGCACTTGGTGGAAGATGTTCATGCTTACTGTTTCCTCTCTTGCAATCCGGCCACCCATTCTCACACAGTAGCTGGTGACGGTCTTAAAATGAAGTGGGCCATGTACCTCCCCCACCCCCTCCATGCCCCCAACAGCTTCTTACCGTGCTCAAGAGAAGATCCAAATCCCTTCGTGCAGCTCTGGGGACCCGAGATCGGTCTGCCCACCTGAAGCCTCAGCTCCAGTGCTTCCTTCTTCCGCTCGCCACACCTCAGCCTCATGGCCCTTCTTTCTGCTCCTTGACCATGACATACCCTCACACTTCCTGCTATCTGCCTGAGAGGTTCTTAGCTTGGACCTGTGCATAGCCGTCGGTTGCTGTCATTCAGATCCGCCCGTCACTCTTCCCAGACCACCCCTGCCCACGGCAGGGAATGTTCTGTTCACAGCACTCATCCCTGAGTGTCTGGTGTGTGCACCGGCCGCCCAGAGCAGCAGCTCCATGGGCACAGCTCTGGCTCTGTGGTTGCAGTTTCCAGAGACACTGGTAGCTCTTTTTCTCCCAAGGATGGCTGCCTTACCTTTCTTTTTTTTTTAGTTAGTTTGTTTGTTTATTTATTTAGAGAGCGAGTGAGTGAGCAGGGGAGGGGCAGAGAAAGGGAAAGAGAGAATCCCAAGCAGGCTCCATGCTGTCAGCACACAGCATGATGTGGGGCTCCAACTCATGAACCGTGAGATCGTGACCTGAGTTGAGATCAAGAGTCCAACACTCAACCAAGCCACCCAGGCACCCCTGCCTTACCTTTTTTAATCCTTCCACTTGCTGTAGCTCTGCTCGGAGCAGAGAGGAAGTGTCTTTCTCCTGCTGTAATTCTCGTTGAAGAGCCTGTCTTTGCTCTTTTTCTGATTTCAGCTCTTTCTCTAGACTTGAACTGTTTTCCCAAAATGAACTGGAGTTAGTCTCAGTGGGAGATTTGCGCAGAAACTGCACAATCTCCAACCCAATTCACCACATAGGGAACGGGGAATTGGAATTGGCATTGTCACATGCGTATCTAAACCCATCACTGGAGCAGGGCTGCCTGCCCCTCCACAGGGGACACCGGGACCCCTCAAGGGGAAGAAGGGCAGGTGCACACTTGACTGCATGTGAGCCGAAAGAAAGCAAAAGGGCCTGGGGACACTTAGGGCTGCACCTGTGGGATCCCCTACTGAGGCAAGACCTGGGGCGTGGGGGGTTGCAACACGAGTTCTGCTTTTTCCAACCCAGAGCCAGCTCCCACTGGAGGACACTGGGGGTGGGGGCAGGAGAAAGCTACTGGACCCACCCATCCCCCGCTGCTCACCAGCCAAGTGGCCCTGGGACGTTCCTGAACCCCCGAACCAGCTCTCTCATTTGTGAAACACAGACATCTGTCACTCATCACTGGGCTTTACATGCACGCTCAAACCCTCATCCCAGCCTCGTAGGAGATGAGGGTTAAACTTCGAAGAGGCCACGGCCCGCCCCCCCTGCCCCCCACCGGGCCACCCGCCTACCACTGCTCATGCAGCTGTGAGAGCTGTTGCTGCAAAGCACACGTCCGGCCGCCCAGCTCCTGTTGCAGCCGGTGGCTCCGCTCCTCAGCCCCCTGCCTGGCCCTTTCAGACTGCCGTAACCTGCACCGAAGCAAGCACATCTGCATAAGGAAAGGAGCCACCCTCGCCACCGAAGGTATCGTGTTTTCCTGTTCTCGTGGCTTGCATTGTAAATATGCACACAGTAAGATTGACTCATGTGTGTGCCCAGTTCCCAGAGTTTTTAGCACACGGATAGACCCATGGAACCACCATGGTGATCAAGAGACAGAGCAGTTCTGTCACCCCTGAAGGCTCCCTTCCCACCCCTGACCCCTGATCGGCTCTGATACCATGACTTTTTCTTTTCCAGAGTGTCCTATAAGTGGAATCATACTTTCTATAAATAACGTTTTAAGCCTGGCTTCTTTCTCTCAGCTTAGTATCGCTGAAATCAAGTTTGTGGATCAGTGGCTCATTCCTTCCTCTGCCTGAGTACTATTTCACTGTACAGGGTACCAGTTTGTTCTTACTTCACTCGATGAAAAACCTCTAACTCGCTTCTAGTTTTGACAATAATGAATAGACCTGCTACAAACATTTGTGTATGGGCTTTTGTGCGGACATTAGTTTCCATTTCTCTTGGGCTGATATCCAGGAGTGGGATTGTTGGGTCAGATGGAAGAGTAAGGTTAGCTTTATTTTAAGACACTGTTTTCCAATGTGGCTGTACCATTTGGCATCCCCACCGGTCATGTAGGAGAGTTCTAGTTGCTCTGTAGCCCCGTCAACACTCGGTATTGTCATTAAAAAGATATTTAGCTGTTCTAACAGGTGTGTAGTAGCATCTCACTGTGATTTTAACATGTACTTCCCTGGGGGTGCCTGGGTGGCTCAGTCGGTTGAGTGTCTGCCTTGGCTCAGGTCCTCATCTTGCGGTTTGTGAGTTCGAACCCACATAGGGCTCACTGCTGTTAGCACAAAAGCCCACCTCTGTCCCCCTCTCTCTGCCCCTCCCCTGCTTGCACTTTTTCAAAAATGAATATTTACAACAAAACATAACAAAACATGTACCTCCTTGATGGCTACTGACACTGAACATCTTTTTGTGTGCTTATTTGCCATCCCTATGTCCTCTTTGGCAAAGTGTCTGTTCAAGTCTTTTGTCCATTTTTCAACTGGGTTGTCTGTTGAGTTTTGAGAGTTCTTTATATATTCTGGAGACAGAATATATAACTTTGTCAGTTAAGTGATTTGCAAGTTTTCTGCCAATCTCTAGCTGGTCTTTTTATTCTCTCAACCATGTCTTTCATAGCACAAAGGTTTTACCTTTTGATAAAGTCCAACTTATCAAGTTTTTCCTCCCATGGACACCATGCTTTTCAAAAGTATTACTTTTTTTAAGTTTTTATTTATTTATTTTGACAGAGAGAGAGAGCAAGAGAGAGCAGGCTGAGAGAGAGAATCCCAAGCAGGCTCTGCAGTTCCAGTGCAGGGCCTGGCATGGGACTTGAACTCATGAACCGTGAAATTATGACCTGAGCCGAAATCAAGAGTTGGACACTCAACTGACTGAGCCACCCAGGGGCCCTGGATCCCATGCTTTTATGTCATGTCTAAGATCTCTTTGCCTAATCCAAGATCACAAAGATTTTCTCCTAGGTTTTCTTCCAGAGGTTGTAAGTTTTAAGTTTTCCATTTAGACTTATGATCCATTTCCAGCTAATTTTTGTAGAAGACAGGAAGTATACACCAAGGTCCATTTTTTTTGCTTATGCATGTCCGATTGTCCCAGTATCACTTATTGAAAAGATTTTCCTTTCTCCCTTGAACTGCCTTTGCACCTCTGTAAGAAAATCAGTTGCCATATTCATTGGGGTCTGCTTTCAGGCTCTATTCTGACCCATTATAGACTGATGTTTAAGTGTGTCGGTGACAAGGAGCTCACTGTATGGGTCTGACTCCTGAGAAGACAATGTGATACAGTCACCCAGAGATTGATTAAGGGAATACACACTTAGGCAAGGATGGGAATCCAGCCCCCTTGCTCAGCAAGACTACAATTCCAAAGGAGTTTCATCCCAAGTTGTCTGAACTTTTGAGAGAGACTCTGAGTAAGTTCCCGGGCCTAGGGAATGTCCAGCACCTTCTAGGGAGTATCTGCCACAGGGAGTGATTACCTTTCTTCCATCTGTTTCATGCTGGACATAACCTGGTTGGTTTTTTCTTCAAAAGATGTGATGGCTTCATTCTTCTGCTGTAAACAGCTCTCTGCATTCTGCAAAGACAAGGAAGAGGGGTCACACTCTGCCTCTCTCTCACTGCTGTGCCCGCTCAGGGTTAAAAGAGGGTTTGATGATTCAATCTGTGCTTTCACAATATTTCTAGGAGCATTTCACTAATTGCTGGTCTTTCCCATAGCACTGGAAGACAAACTGGACTGAGGCTCCCAGCTTTATCCACACAAAGAAAGGCCAAAAAGGAAGTAATAAGCTTTTTGTTTTCCTCTATGAAAGGTCCATGCTCCTTTTTAAAAAAAGAACTTCAGAGTGAGATCTGACAGTGTTACAGAGCTGTTCCTACATGCCAAGCACACCTACGAGTTCATCGGGCCCTTGTAGGTTCTCGTGGCCCGCTCGTCAGCCCCAGTTCCCTAAGCACAGAGGGAGGCTGGCACAGACGTGCAATACAGCAGATTTACACCCACAACTGTGTGACTTCTGAATCCAGGCATGTACTGGGGGCCCAGGCAGGGGGGGCGGGCAAAAAGCACTGTGTCCCTGTGTGTCCATAACAGACACTTTTAAAATAAAAGGATACGAAAAGGCTGATGACAGAAGGAAGTCCTAATAAGTTCCTAATATAATATACAGACTGTATTCTTGGACCTTAATATAATGCAGTTAGACATTAACAACAAAAGAATGGCTAAAAATGCCTCATATCTTAGAAACTAAACTACATAGCATATTACTAAAAAGCTGTTGAGCTAAAAATGTAAACCAGAGGACTAATTAAGAAATACTGAGAGGTAGGGGCGCCTGGGTGGCTCAGTTGGTTAATTGTCCAACTCTTGATTTTGGCTCAGGTCATTATCTCATAGTTCGTAAATTTGAGCCCTGCATCAGGCTCTGGGTTGACAGCCTGGAGCCTGCTGAGGATTCTCTTTCTCCCTCTCTCTCTGCCCCTCCCCTACTTGTGCTTTCTCTTTCAAAAATAAATAAACTTAAAAAAAAAAAAAGAAATATTTAGAGGTAAAAGCCAGTGAAAACAGTATGCAATATTGTATGGTATTGAAGATGCACTGAGTGGAAGACGTATCCTAATTTTACACACCACTAAGCAAGAAAAAACAGCTACTTAGAACATGTGCCATTGACTGTAAGATGCATGTAGGTTTCAGAGAGGCTGAGCTGTGAATAAATGTGCTTCTTAGGTGATATACTTTTGTCAAAATTTGAGGGCCACAGGTAAAGCAGTAGTTGTGTGGGTCATTTTTAACTTCTTTCATTTTTAATATTAAAAAAAAATAACATCTTTTTTATTTATTTTTATTTTTTAAAGCAAACTACCCCCAGCATGGGGCTTGAACTCACAACCTTGAGATCAAAAGTCACATGCTCTACTGACTGAGCCAGCCAGCTGCCCCCAAATAAATTTTTTTATGAAATAAAAAAAAAAAGATAAAACAGATGAGCTAAGCATGCATTTCAAAAGATGAAAATAAATTACAGAGCAAACGCAAAGAAATCAGAAAGAATATAATAAAGGGGTACCTGGGTGACTCAGTCAGTTAAGCATCTGACTCTTGATTTTGGCTCAGGGCATGATCTCATGGTTGTGAGATTGAGCCCCCCAGCGCAGAGCCTGCTTGGGATTCTGTGTCTCTCTGCCCCCTCCCCTGCTCAGGCCCGTTCTTTCTTTCTTTCTTCTTCTTTTTTTAAATGTTTATGTTTGAGAGAGACAGAGCATGAGTGGGGGAGGAGCAGAGAAAGAGAGAGACACAGAATCTGAAGCAGGCTCCAGGCTCTGAACTGTCAGTACAGAGCCTGATGCGGGGCTCGAACTCACAGATCATGATGTGGGCCAAAGTTGTATGCTTAACCAACTGAGCCACCCAGGTGCCCCTGTTTCAAAATAAACTTATAATAAACTTATAATAATGTATAATAAGCTTAACAAACTTATAAAAAAAAGAAAACCTTAAAAAAAAGAATATAATAAAAGGAAGGGTGGAAATCAATGAAACATGGAACAACAGACAATAAAGAATATTAGAAAAAAGGTGGTTCGGGGCGCCTGGGTGGCGCAGTCGGTTAAGCGTCCGACTTCAGCCAGGTCACGATCTCGCAGTCCGTGAGTTCGAGCCCCGCGTCAGGCTCTGGGCCGATGGCTCGGAGCCTGGAGCCTGTTTCCGATTCTGTGTCTCCCTCTCTCTCTGCCCCTCCCCCGTTCATGCTCTGTCTCTCTCTGTCCCAAAAATAAATTAAAAAAAAAAAAAAAAAAAAAAAACCGTTGAAAAAAAAAGAAAAAAGGTGGTTCTTTGAAAAGATTATTGCCAATGATCACCAGCAACCACCAGCAGCTAGGGGACAGGGATGCTTACAGTCCTTCTCACAGCCCTTAGAAGAAAGCAACTATGCTAATACCCAGCCTCAGGCTTCTGGCTTCCTGACAGTGTGG
This sequence comes from Neofelis nebulosa, assembly GCF_028018385.1. NCBI lineage: Eukaryota > Metazoa > Chordata > Mammalia > Carnivora > Felidae > Neofelis > Neofelis nebulosa. The sequence continues at coordinate 149,816,784 of NC_080782.1, read as the reverse complement.
AGTCTGGTTGGGATTCTCTCTCTCCCTCTCTCTGCCCCTCTCCCGCTCTCACTCACTTGCACACGCTTCTCTCTCTCTCAAAATGAATAAATAAACTTAAAAAAAAATGTTATATATGAACTTTATGGTAACCACCAATCAAAAGCCTATAACAGACACACAAAAAACAAAGAGAAAGGAATATAAGCACAACACTATAGGAAGCCATCAACTGCAAGTGAAGAGAGCAAGAGAAGGAATAGAGAATAACTACAGAAACAACCAAAAACAACAAAATGGCAATAAGTACACACCTGTCAGTGATTATTTATTTATGAAAGAACATATGCATATTTACTTATTTATTTTTGAGGAGAGAGCGAGCCCAAGAAAGGGGCAGAGGTGGGGAGAGAGACACTCTTAAGCAGGCTCCACTGTGAGCCTTGATCCCATGACCCTAAGATCATGACCTGAGCTGAAATCAAGAGTCGGACGCTCAATGGACAGAACCATCCAGGTGCCCCAAGTAATGACTTTAAATTTAAATGGTCTATCTGTTCCAATCAGAAGACATAGGTAGGGTGAGATGAATGGATAAAAAACCAAGACCTGTCTATATGCTGCCTATAAGAGACTCACTTCAGATCTAAAAACATATACAGACCGAAAGTGAAGTGATAGAAAAACATATCGCACACAAATGGAAGCCAAAAAAAAAAAAAAAAAAAAAAAAAAAAAAAAAAAAAAAGCTGGGGTAGCAGTACCCATGTGAGACTAAAATAGAATTACATGATGATAAAGAGATCTAACAAGCTGAATCCAGCTTGAGGATATATGTCCAGCAAAAGAATATAAAAATCATTAATATCTATGCACCCAACATGGAAGCACCTAAATACATAAAGCAGCTAACAACAAACATTAAAAAAGAAACTGACAATAATACAATAGTAGGGGACTACTTACATCAATGGATAGATCATCCAGGCAGAAAATCAGTAAGGAAACAGTGGTTTTGAATGACACATTAGAGCTGATGGACTTAACAGATATATACAGAACACTCTATTCCAAGCTAGCAAAATACACATTCTTTTCAAGTGCACATGGGACATTCTCCAGGATTGATCATGATAGGCCACACAAGGAGTCTCAATAAATTTAAGAAGATTGAAATCATATTAAGCTGCTTTTCTGACCACAATAGTATGAAACTTAAAATCAATTATAGAAGAAAAACTGGAAAAAGCACAAACATACAAAAAATACACCAAAAAAACCTGGGGAGGCTAAACAACATGCTACCAAACAACAAATTGGTCAACAAAGAAATCAAAGGAGACATTAAAAAAAAAAAAAAAAAAGCACCTGGAGACAAATGAAAATGGAAACACAGTGGTCCAAAATCTTTGGGAGGCAATAGAAGCAGTCCTAAGAAGGAAGTTTATAGTGATACAGGCCTACCTCAAGAAACAAGAAAAATCTCAAAGAAACAATCTAACTTCACACATAAAGCAACTAAAAAAAGAAGAGCAAAACCCAAAGTTAGTACAAGGAAGGAAATAATAAAAATAAGAATGGCTATAAGTGAAATAGAGACTAAAAAACAATAGCAAAGACCAGATGAAACCAAGAGCTGGTTCTTTGAAAAGATAAAATTGATAAACTTTCAGCCAGACTCATCAAGAAAAAGAGGGCTCAAATAAATAAATTCAGGGGCATCTGGGTGGCTCAGTCAGTTAACCGTCCGACTTCGGCTCAGGTCATGATCTTGCAGTTCATGAGTTTGAGCCCATATGGGGCTCTGCATTGACAGAAAGACCCCAGTTGGAATTCTCCCCTTTTCTCTCTCTGCCCTTCCCCTGCTTGCGCTCTCTCTCTCAAAATACATAAACTTTATAAATACATACATACATACATACATACATACATACAGAAATGAAAGAGAAAAAGTAACAGCTGACACCACAGGACTGTAAGATACAACTATGAAAAATTATATGCCAACACATTGGACAACCTAAAATAAATGGATAAATTCCTAGAAACTTAACGATCTTCCAAGACTGAATTAGGAAGAAATAAAAATCTGAACAGACCAAGGCACCTGGGTGTCTCAGTTAATTAAGTATCTGACTTAAAAAAAATTTTTTTTTTGTTTTTAATTAACATTTATTTATTTTTTGAGAGTCAGAGAGAGACAGAGCATGAGCAGGGGAGGTACAGAGAGAGGGAGACACAGAATCAGAAGCAGGCTCCAGGCTCTGAACTGTCAGCACACAGCCTGATGCAGGGCTCAAACCCATGAATCGTGAGATCATGACCTGAGCCGAAGTCGGTTGCTTAACTGACTGAGCCACCCAGGCGCCCTGACTTTTTTTTTTTAATTTATTTTTGAGAGAGAGAGAGAGAGAGAGAGAGAGAGAGCGAGCTGGGGAGAGGCAGAGACAGAGAGGGAGACACAGAATCTGAAGCAGGCTCCAGGCTCTGAGCTGTCAGCACAGAGCCCGATGTGGGGCTTGAACTCATGAACTGTGATTTCATGACCTGAGCCAAAGTCAGATGCTCAACGACTGAGTCACCCAGGCCCCCCAGGCGCCCCTCAAGTATCCAACTCTTGATTTCAGCTCATGTTCTCATGGTTTGTGAGTTTGAGTCCCACGTTAGGCTCTGAGCTGACAGTGCAGAACCTGCTAGGAATTCTCTCTTTCCCTGTTTCTCTGCCCCACCCCACCTCTCAAAATAAATAAACTTAAAAAAAAAAATCTAGGGGTGCCTGGATGGCCCAACTGGTTGAGTGTCTGACTTCGACTCAGGTCATGATCTCACACTCATGGGTTTGAGCCCAGCGATGGGCTCTGCGCTGACAGCTCAGAGCCTAGAGCCTGCTTCGGATTCTGTGTCTCCGTCTCACTCTGCCCCTGCCCCACTCGCACTCTTTTTCTCTCAAAATAAATAAACATAATAATAAAAAAAAAAATCTGAACAGACCAAGTTCTAGTAATGAAATTGAATTTGTAATAAAAAAAATTCCCAACAAACACAAGTCTAGGACTGGATGGCTTCACAGGTGAATTCTACCAAACATTTACTTAAAAAAGAATTAAGGGGCACCTGGGTGGCTCAGTAGGTTAAGCGTCTGACTTCAGCTCAAGTCATGATCTCACAGTTTGTGAATTCGAGCCCCACATAGAACTCTCTGCTGTTGGCATGGAGCCCACTTGGGATCTTCTGTCCCTATCTCTTTATGCCCCTCCCCCTTTCATTCTTACTCTCTCTCTCTCAAAATAAATAAACTTTAAAAAACATTTAAAGAGGGGCGCCTGGGTAGCTCAGTCGGTTAAGCGTCCGACTTCAGCTCAGGTCATGATCTCGCGGTCCGTGAGTTTGAGCCCCGCATTGGGCTCTGTGCTGACAGCTCAGAGCCTGGAGCCTGTTTTGGATTCTGTGTCTCCCTCTCTCTCTGACCCTCCCCCGTTCATGCTCTGTCTCTCCCTGTCTCAAAAATAAATAAACGTTAAAATAAAATAAAATAAAATAAAATAAAATAAAATAAAATAAAATAAAGTAAAATAAAATAAAAAATAAAAACATTTAAAGAAGAGTTAATACTCCATCTTCTCAAACTGTTCCAAAAAACAGAAGAGCAAAGAAAACTTCCAAATTCATTGTGTGAGGTCAGCAGTACTTTGATATCAAAACCAGAACACAGGTCCTACCAAGAAAGAAAACTACAGGCTAACATCCCTGATAAACACAGATGCAAAAATTCTCAGCAAAATACTGGCAAACTGAATCCAACAATACGTTAAAAGGATCATTCACACGATCAAGTAGGATTTATTCTAGGATACATAGCTGGTTCAGTATCTGCAGATAAATCAACGTGATACATCACAACAAAATGAAGGATAAAAACCATATGGTCATCTTAATAGATGCAGAAAAAGCATCTGATAAAATACAACATCCGTTCAGCAAAGTACGTTTAGAGGGAACACACTTCAACATAATAAAGGCCATATAATGAGAAACCCACAGCTAACATCAGATGCAATGATGAAACACTGAAAGCTTTTCCCCTAAGGTCAGGAACAAGACAGGATGTCCACTCTCACCACTTTTACTTAACATAGGACTCCAAGTCCTAGCCAAGGCAATCAGACAACTGAAAGAAATAAAAGGCAACCAAGTTGGGAGGGCGCCTGGGTGGCTCAGTCGGTTGAGTGTCTGACTTCGGTTCAGGTTATGATCTTGCAATTTGTGAGTTTGAGCCCCTTGTCAGGCTCTGTGCTGACAGCTTGGAGCCTGGAGCCTGCTAGGGATTCTGTCTCCCTCTCTCTCTGCCCTTCCCCACTCATGCCCTGTCTCTCTCTCTCTCAAAAATAAATAAACATTAAAAAAAAAAAGGCGGGGCGCCTGGGTGGCTCAGTTGGTTAAGAATGGCCCACTTTGGCTCAAGTCATGATCTCAAGGTCCATGAGTTCGAGCCCCGCATTGGGCTCTGTGCTGACAGCTCAGAGCCTGGAGCCTGCTTCGGATTCTGTGTCTCCCTTTCTCTCTGCCCCTCCCCTGCTCGCGCGCTGTCTCTCAAAACTGAGTAAACATTTAAAAAAAAAAAAAGGCATCCAAGTTGGTAAGAAAGAAGTAAAACTGTCACTATTTGCAACTACATGATATTACATAAAGAAAACCCAAAAGACTAAAAACTTAGAACAGATAAATGAATTCAGTAAAGTTACAGATACAAAGTTAATATACATTTCTGTTCCATTTCTATATACTAATAAAGTAGCCGAAAGAAAAATTAAGAGAACAATCCCATTTATGGGGCAGCTGGGTGCCTCAGTTGGTTAAGCATCCGACTTCGACTCAGGTCACAATCTCCCAGCTCGTGGGTTCAAGCCCTGCATCGGGCTCTGTGCTGACAGCTTAGAGCCTGGAGCCTACTTCGAATTCTGTGTCTCCCTCTCTCTGCCCCTCCCCTGCTCACTCTCTGCCTTTCAAAAAAAAAAAAAAAAAAAAAAAGAAAAAAACATTTAAAAAAAAACAATCCCATTTATAATTACAGAAAAAATAACAAAATACCTAGGAATAAACTTCACCAAGGAGGTGAAAAGCCGATACTCTGAAGACTGTAAAGCATGGATGAAAGAAACTGAAGATGGCACAAATAGACCATGCTCACAGATTGAAAGAATTAATGTTAAAATATCCATACTACCCAAAGCAATCTATCGATTCAATGCAGTTCCTATCAATATACCAACAGTATTTTTTTTCCTTTACTTTTTTTTTAAATTTTTTAAAATTTACATCCAAATTAGCATATAGTGCAACAATGATTTCAGGAGTAGATTTCTTAGTGCCCCTTACCCATTTAGTCCATCCCAACCCCCCCCCCCCACAACCCTTTCAGTAACCCTGTTTGTTCTCCATATTTATGAGTCTCTATGTTTTGTCCCCCTCCCTGCTTTTATATTATTTTTGTTTCCCTTCCCACCAATAGTATTTTTCATAGAACTAGAACAAACAATCCTAAAGTTTGTATGGAACCACAAAGGACCCCAAATAACCGAAGTGATCTTGACAAAGAACAAAACTGGAAGTACAGAATCCTAGATTTTAAGCTATACTACAAAGCTGTAGTAATCAAAACAGTATGGGCTTTCCTGCACATCTCTGTCTGCAGTTTCAGATGACCGGCCGCTGAAGGAGGGGAGTGGGAAAAGACTGATAGAGCACAGAAATGAGGCAGGCAGAACTGTGTTCAATAAATGAAACCATAGGGGTGCAGGGTTAGCTCAGTCAGTTGAGCATCTGGCTCTTGATTTCGGCTAAGGTCAGTATCTCATGGTCGTTGAGTTTGTCAAGCCCCGCGCTGGGCTCCCCACTGAATGTGCAGCCTGCTTAGGACTCTCTCTCCCCTTCTCTGTCTGCCCGCCCCTGATCACATGCATGCGCACCTGTACTCTCTCTTTCAAAATAAAAAAATATAAGAAAATAAGAAATAAAAATAAATGAAACAATAAACTGTGGTCATCAATACACAGATTGAAGGGAAATAACCAGACCAGACATGGTGACTGAGGGAACTGTACTGTCACAAAAACTCGTGTCACCACGAGTCAGGCCTGAAGAGTATCTGTGACTGTTTGACCCTTCATACAATCTCCAGGCCAGCAAACCGAGACCAGTGGGAATGTGGCTTTTAAGCCGTGCAGCCACCAAGAAGGCCACATTCCCCAAGAGCCCACTTCAAATGGGCTATAGAGATGGCGGACTTGTCAGGGACCATGGAGGTTGGCTGACAAGTTCTGTTGACGACTGAGGAAGAGTAGGTGGACATGCTAACAAATGGAGCCCCCAGCACCCTGGGCAGCCTTCCCAGCTCCTGCCCAGAGGTGCAAATGATGGCCACGGCAGGCCAGGGTCTGCCCTGTGGGTCTCTTGTTTCCTTTTGCAATCCTGTTTTGGCTCCACTATTCTATGCTGGGCGGGATGGGTTAATGTGAGAAAGACAGCTGATCTTCTGGTTCAAACACAGGCCTCGAGGGCTCCATGGAGAGTGCTGCTTGTCACCCAGGGGCTGCGGACCAGGAGGATTCTGGGACTGGACAGGACTTCTGGAAGCTCAGTGGGGCAGATGGTGGTAGTGACAGCTATATCTAGTGACCCTAGTGACTCCTATTCTCCCCTTCATCTGGCTCGCAGCTGGGACACGCCAGCCCCAGGCTCCCCTCACAGCCACATCTGGCCCTTGGCTGTGTAAGTGAATGGAATGATGTGTGCAACTTTTCTCTCACTGTTTGGGAGGAGATCCTGGTTCTGGACTTTTGCTTTTCTCTCCCTTCCACTCCCTTCCAGTGGCCTGGACAGCTGGAGCTGCCATTAGCCTGGGTCCCCAAGCGACTGCGGGGGGCAAAACTGCTGGTCTGAAATGATCTCCTCGAAACCATTATGCAACAGAAATACAAACTGCCATAGTTTGAAGCCGCTTTAGGTTAGGGCCTGCTAAATTATTATGAAGTATGGTTTCCTCTGACGAGCATGAATATTAAGGTTACAGACTGACCCAGACCAGAAGAAAACACAAATTAAAATAAAGAATGTGTCAGGAGAGCGCAACGATTTTCCTCTTTTTCTCCCTGTGCTTTAATTTCCACTGCAGCTATTATTATAATGCTGGTTATGTAATAGTTTTTAAAAAGGCTGGGGGTGCCTGGGTGGCTCTGTAGGTTGAGCATCCAACTCTTGATTTCGGCTCAGGTCATGATCCCACGGTTCATGAGTTTGAGCCCCTCGTCGGGCTTTGTACTGACAGCTCGGAGCCTGGAGCCTGTCAGATTCTGGGTCTCCCTCTCTCTCCGCCCCTTGCCCACTTGTGTGCTCACTCTCTCTCAAAAATAAACATTAGGAAAAAAAAGATTCTCTCTCTCCCTCTGCCGATTGCATACGCTCTCTCTAAAAAATTAAAATAAAATAAATACATAGATAAATAAATAAATGAGACTATGTTTAAAAAAAAATGGCAGGACAAGATAACATGTGTGTCTGTTCACACCATCTTTGACACAGATTGAGAGCACATCTAAAGAGGAAGTGGGACAGTTCAGGCATTAAAACAGGAAACAGGGGCACCTGGGTGGCTCAGTTGGTTGAGCGTCCGACTTTGGCTCAGGTCATGATCTCACAGTTTGTGAGTTCAAGCCCTGCACTGGGCTCTGTGCTGACAGCTCAGAGCCTGGAGCCTGCTTCGGATTCTGTGTCTCCCTCTCTCTCTCTGCCTCTCCCCCGCTCATGCTCTGTCTCTCTCAAAAATAAAAATATAAACATTAAAAAAAAATTAAAAAAAAAACCCCAGGAAACAGAACTTCAAAAAAAAGAAAAGAAGGACACAGAATGGTCTTGGGTGCTGCTGTAGCCTCTGAGCAAGGAAGCTTTGCGATTTTTAGATGCTAGCTTTCAAACTCTGGCACAATTGATTCTCTCTGGGCTAGCTCCCCTGAACCGCTCTGAAGTGACAGGAGAGGTGTGCAGCCAGCCGCGCAGCTGGAGACTCAGCAAGATTAACTTCATGGCCCAGCTTGAAAAGACGACACTAACTTCTATCGTTCCTTAATCCACTTCTCCATTTCCTGGGGCAGACAGTCATTGAAGAAGACGAAAGACACTAGGGAGACAGTGAAGGGAAGAACGGGTCAAGACGGTTCAGTTTTCCGTTCTACTTACTAGCTGTGCCACCCAGCGCACAAGATGCAGCCACTCGGGTTTGCCCTGTAATTTACACTTTCCTCCATGTTATCAACTTTTCTCAGGGACTGCTGAGAGACCCAAATAAAATAAGTGCAGAAATGCGTAATGGGGCCTATGGACGGGGCCTCACGGAGGTGTCCGTCCTCTCTTCTGCGGCAAGAACGGTGTGAGGTTGCAAGGCTGTGCTAGGGACATAGAGTCAGCTCCCACCTGAACTTTGTGAAACATCTGTAAATTGATGGCTTTGACTTCCTCCAGCTGCTGGCGGAGGGCGACTAGGGTGTCCTGCTTCTCGTGGGTGTCCTTTTCGAGCAGCTTCATTGCGATCTCCATCTCCGTCTTCATTCCAATCTGCAGCTCCAGTTCTTTTTCTAGTTCCTTATCAATTAGGAATATCAATTAAGAAGGTGTTATTACAGTAGACACAGGGATGTATTTACCTGAGGGTGTATCTTGGGCAGTGGCAAAAATATAACCCGGAAGTCGGAGTAGGTTAGGGAGATTTAGGAAATTCTGTCCAGAGCATAACTACATTAAGTTTAGCCCTTTTGCTCATTTTGTAAGGAAAACTGGCTCTGGATCCAGTCAACAGAAAGTTGGTAGGTGGCAATGTGAGCCTTGATCCTGGCAACCACATTCTTTAAACCCTAAGATCAGAACGCACAGTCTGAAAGAATGTCTGCCAAGCAATCTGACGTTGTAATGTGAGAGTTTTTGGATTTTTGTATGGTTTGCTCCTTTATGGCAATAAAGGTGCAACCATTTTGAACTAGTGCTGTCCTGGGTAACTCAGGAGACACGTTTCCACATCTGCGTAAAGACACAAAGCAGGTCCAAGAGTTGTGTCTACTAAAAAACACTGGTTGGGGCATTTGGTTGGTTCAGTTGGTAGAGTGTGTGACTCTTGATCTCGGGGTCATGAGTTCAAGCCCCATGCTGGGTGTGGAGCATACTTTAAAATTCACGGTTCATGGGATCAAGCCCGGCATCAGGCTTTGCACTGGCAGTATGGAGTCTGCTGGGGATTCTCTCTCTCCCTCTCTTTGCCCCTCCTCCCCTTGTGATTGCTCTCTCTCAAATAAATAAACATTAAAAACAAACCCAAAACACTGGTCACTGGCACAGAGATTAGGTAGAATATAATAAATAGACCAGAGGCTGACTGAGGGAACTGTATTGGCAAAGCAACCTCAAATCTGGTCTCATGGTAATCCTTGAAAAAGGTTTATAAAACTGGAAAAAATACAGAACTTAGGTGTAAGCTAAGTAAGCCCTTAAAAAAACATTTTTTGGAGGGCGCCTGGGTGGCTCAGTTGGTTAAGCGACTGACTTCGGCTCAGGTCATGATCTCACGGTTCCTGAATTTGAGCCCTGCGTCAGGCTCTGGGCAGACAGCTCAGAGCCTGGAGCTTGCTTCGGATTCTGTGTCTCCCTCTCTCTCTGCCCCTCCTCTACTCACACTCTTTCTCTCAAAAATAAATAAATATTTTAAAAATATTAAAAAAATTTTTTAAAGGGATGATTTTTGATTCTTCATGAATATATTTCTTCAGACTTTAGAAACTTTGCATAAAAAACTCATTTGTTTTTAAAAGCAGATTTAAGCACATGTGTGAAAAGTGACAACAAATAACATGAAGGGCTATTGGGGAATTCCTTCTAAAGACACTTAGCCTATGGGTACCTGGCTAGCTTAGTTAAGCGTCTCAGCTCAGGTCTTGATCTCAGGGTCGTGAGTTCAAGCCCCATGTTGGGCTTTGCACTGGGCATGAATCCTACTTAAAAAAAAAAAAAAAAAAAAAAAAAAAGACAGTCTTGCACTCACCAAACGGACTTTCTTCTCCTCTTTTAGCTGCTTCCACACATCACTATACATTTCATCCAGACCTTGCCGAGTTTGCTTGTAAGTGTCCAGCTCAACTTTTGTATCTTGTTTTGTTATCTATATCAAACAAGAACACCAAGAGGCATGGTTTGCTTATGGAAGTGAGCTAACTACAAAGTATTTTACAATATATCATAGGGGCACCTGGCTGGCTGAGTCAACTCTTAATCTCAGGGTCAGGAATTCAAGCCCCACATTGGGCATGGAGCCTACTTAAAATAAAAACATTAAAAGAATATGCCACAATTATTAAAGATGTAGGATAACTTCTATATTTTAAGCACTGTAGAAAAATGCTAAAAGATACTTCAAAATATCTTTGAACCTGAAGGATGACAGCAAGCCAACAGACTTTTGAAAAGTTAGGTTTGGAAAACAATACATATTTAATTTTCTTTAAAACAGAACCGTTGTTCTTAGTGGGAAAGGCCCCCATTCATTCCATCATTCAGCATGGATTTTTATTTATCCAGCATGTTCTTTAGCAGTGGATGAATTTCAAGATGAATCAGATATGGTCTCTTTCTGTTCTCAGGTCATTGTGTAGGACAGCTGCAAGCCAGCAATTCTATGACACAGAAAATGGGTTCTCTAATGGAGGGAGGGACAAACAGCTCTGGGAACAGGGGAGGAAGGCCCAAGGCCACGGATGGGGGCCATGGAGGCATCACAGAGGACACGGTACGTGAGCAGAGGTTGAAGAGTAAATGGGAACCTTTGAGTGCAAAGGCCCAGAGGTGAGGAAGCAGTGCGCTTGGAAGCCCGAAGTGGCCCAGGTGGCCTGCAAGTGGTGTGGGAGGGCACAGTGGCACCAAACAAGGCATCTCTGTACGTCCTGAGGCCTGTGTCACTATTAAACAATGAGCATGAGCTCTGCCACGGACACTTGCGCATGGGAGACACGCTGCCCAGCTGTGAGGTCAGTTTCTCACCTCCACGCTCTTTTCACTTCTTTCGCGAATTAACTCATTTTGTTCTCTTAATTGTTGCTGCTCTTCTTGAAGTGAACAAATCCGGTCTGTTGCAGCTGAAAGCTGATAAAGAAAGATTTTTATGTTCCTTAACGTTGAAATTAATCTTACCGTTCAGATTAAAAACTAACATTTGGCACCTTCACAATTGATGATGGACTTCCACGTATTTGGTATTTTATCATTTAATTTCTTTGTTTTGAATAGGGAATACATTCACATAGTTTAAAAAAAAATGAGAGCAAACCACTTAATGGGGTTAAGGATTTAATGTGGGCAAGGATTTATGGACACAAATTATTAGAGGCACTTGAGTGTCCAATATCACAGAAGCTTACTGAAAGACAGTGGGAGCATAAGGCAGAAATATGTAGTTATTAAAATGTTTGCAAAGGCTTTTGATGACTTGAGAACATACTTCGGGTATAATATCAATAGGGGACAAAAGGCAGGTTCTATGGCACGTTCTCACCTCTAATTAAAAAGAAAAAAATCACCTATGTTAGAAATGCTTAGGAAACATTGCAGCACATATACACGGAAAAACAGTAGCTGTTACTTAGCAAAGGGATTATGGGCTTTTTTTCCTGATCCTTCATTCTTTTCCAGCCAATAAATAAGGATTATTTTTATCACTAGAGGGAGACTTAAAGCATTCTGGGGAAGGAATCACAACAAAATCTGCTGAAGCCAGGCCCTAGAAAGCCATCTTCCTGTCCTCGAATGAGTTACCATAGGTGGGGGCAAAGTGTATACAAGCCTGTTGGGAGGAGGTTCTCTGCAGAGGCAGGTAGAGGCATTAACATACCCACCAACCTCTCCTTATGCAGCCTCTGAACACAGCCTGGAGAGAGAAGGGCAGGCTGGGGAAGGAGAAAGAAGACGTGAACTGGGGTGTGCTCTTGGCATCACTCACTGAGGGGGCGGGGGCTGAAGCACTGAACGCCTCTCTCCTCTTCCTCAACTGCATCTAAGTCCACGTGGACTCAGAACCCACGACTGGGGTTTCTAAACGTTACCACTGTGCTGAACTAAGAAATCTTAAGTCTCTAGAGGTGCTAGTTAACCATCTGCTAATTCCCACTCTGCTCTCTGAAGCCAGGGAGAGCACACCCTGAGGAGAGGGACTTTTCTATAAAGCATGTTTCCCATTACAGCTGTTGGCCTTTGAAGAAAAAATAACCTAGCTGTTTAGTTTCAAAAGCTAAAATTAGACCTTCCTTCAAAGTATGCCACCTCGCCTGGGAGAACGAAGAGTCAATCTGTTTGTTCTAAAATCAACTAATGTCTCCACATGCCAAGTGTTGTGTGAGGCACATTTATATAACACAAATCTCATTTTTACAACACTGTTAGGTATGAGTTATCATGCGATTTGGAGATGAGGACAGTGAGGCCCAAAGACCTGCCTCCCTAATAAACTAAGGCCCAAAAGCCCACCCACCCAAGGGCAATGTGGGTCCTCCAGTTCTAAGTGTGGTGAAGCTGCTCCTGAGAAGCCCATCTATGAACGCCGCCTTTGAATCTCCTTCTCCTCACACAAATCTGAGCTCCTCTCCTTAAAGCTTTCCAGCACTGGCCCCTTGGGAGAGAGCAGTCAGTGTAAACAGAGGGAGCCTTAAACCGGGCCCTCCGTACAAAGGCATGCTCTGTGTCTCTCGTCTGGCCATAACCTGCCTCCACACTGAGGTGGGGGTCACGCCCTGGCAACCTCTCACAGCCCTCTTCCTCCCCAGTGAGACCTGGTGGGGAGGCCCGAGCAGCCAGGGACCGCTACCTGTGGAAAGCCTCAGAAAGGCTGAGCAACCCCCCTCCTGCTAACAGGAGACAAGATGTGTCCACCAAGGAGACTGCCGGGCAGCGGGCAGCAAGCTTTCTTCCTCGGCCTCAGCCCTCCTTCTTCCTGTCTTTTCATTCTCTCTCTTCCTAGTGAGAAAGCAGAGAAAGACCACACTGTGGGGAGACTGGTTCCAGGCTCCTGAGAGGCCGAAACACAGAAGGGGTGGGCAAGGGTACTTTTACCTCATAACAGAGTCTGCACCTTCTGGGCAGCAGGGAGGCACACTATGTCAGAGGAAGGTGGGGAAAGAGGAAGAGAGAAGCGCATTCACCACAGGAGCTGGGCTTTCCGAAGGAGGCCCAGGGTTCACTGCGAGGTGATAAAACCTAAGTCACTTAGAACTGGCTCATGATCAGCTGCACTGGCTCATGGGAAGCCCCGGACAGGGCCACAGACATTCTGAGGATGCGAAATTCCGAGAACACCGGTCTCACATGCAGCTCAGTCCAAACTTAGCGATTCCCATTCCGACCAGTGAGCAGCTCTGGTCAGATGTACCAACCACACTGTTTCTCTTAACCTTGGGCCATTTTGTCCTAAGAATTTCAGTAAGTTACAAACCTCTTCTTGAAGTTTTGAATTCGTCTTTTCCAAGCCATCTATCTTGTTTTGAAGATCCCCAACTGTGCAGCTAGAGAAAATAACATATTAAGTAATGGTGAACTTTAGGAAGGCTGTTTCCCCAACCTCTGAACAATGAGAATAGATTCCTAGGTTTCCTGTATGAAATGGAGAGTTGAGGGGTCTCCGATTAATTCAGAGATGAGAATTCTGAAGACATACGTATGTGTACGTGTGTATACGTTTATTGAAAAGGTTTCAATGTCTTTCCCCCAAAATATGCTATCCATTTCTTTAGCTAACTGGAAAGAAAATCATTTTTTCTCCCTAACATGGTAGATGGGAACCAAAATGTACTGGCAGTCGTGTATCTAAATAATATCCACAACAAGATAATAGTACTTTGGGGTTGTAGGATCAAAGGGGGATCTTTTTTATACTTTGCCTCATTTTTTCAAATATTCTTTAAGTAATATGTACTATGTTCCCACTGAAAAATATGTAAAACGAATGTAAATCTGATAAATAATAATAACGGCCACAATAATGATATAGTACCTTCCTTTTTGGAAGGTCTCTTCTAAGCACTTTATTTATTTCAAATTATGTGCTTGTTTGTTTGTTTATTTATTTATTTATTTACTTAATTTTTGAGATAGAGAACATGCAGGCGAGGGGCAGAGAGAGAGAGGGGCACAGAGGATCCAAAGCGGGCTCTGTGCTGACAGTAGAGAGCCCAGAGCCCGATGTGGGTCTCGAACTCATGAACTATTAGATCATAACCCAAGCCAAAGGCAAACACTTAACCAACTGAGCCACCCAGGGGCCCCTAATTTTTTTCTAATGTTTATTTATCTTTGAGAGCAGGGGAGGGGCAGAGAAAGGGAGACAGAATTCAAAGCAGGCTCCAGGCTCCACGCTATCAACACAGAGCTGGATCTGGGGCTCAAACCATGAACCGTGACATCATGACCTGAGCCGAAGTTGGACACTTAACCGACTGAGCCACCCAGGTGCCCCTTCTAAGCACTTTAAGTGCCTCAACTCATGTGACCCTCTCCATAATTCTGTGAGTAAATCTTACCGTTACCTATTTCACAGACGAGGAAACCATAACTTTACACTGAAAAACTCACTCAGGTTTCATCCCCGTTTGGAGGGGTGCCAGGATCTGAATCTAGGCAGTCTGGCTCGAGAACCTGTACCTTTTGCCACTAACCTGGTGCCTTTTGCCAGTGGGGGTGCGGGGCAAATAAATAAACCTGGCAAGGTTAATGAACCAAAGTTCAGGCATTAGATACGACAAAAATTAAAACACAACAAAATGAAAAAAAAAGAACACAAAAGATATAGAGGGAATTACAAGTCTTTAAAGTATGTAATTTTCAGTTCTATTCCAACTGTAACATAGAAAACGTCCCTAAAATTTATGCTTTTCTTAGAAAATATAAATTACCAGGGGCGCCTGGGTGGCTCAGTTGGTTAAGCGTCCGACTTCGGCTCAGGTCATGATCTCCCAGCTCGTGGGTTTGAGCCCCGCGCCGGGCTCTGTGCTGACAGCTCGGAGCCTGGAGCCTGGAGCCTGTTTTGGATTCTGTGTCTCCCTCTCTCTCTGCCCCTCCCCTGCTTGTGCTCTATGTCTCTCTCAAAAATAAATAAACATTAAAAAAAATTTAAAAATAAAATATAAATGACCAAAAAAAGACACATCCTCAGGAGAAAAAAACACAGATAAACAACTCAGGAAAAAACTGAAAAGCTGACAAAGTCTTGCCTCAGTAAAGGCTTTGAGCTTCACATTTTCTGTTTTCTTTTTTAAAATTTTTTAAAAAAGTAATCTCTACACCCAGTGTGGTGCTCGAACTCACGACCCTGACATCAAGAGTCGCATCTACTGACTGAGCCAGCCAGGCGCCCCATGCTTCATGCTTTCAAGGAGCAAATAATGCTCATGAACCAGAAGCTCCTCCTGATTCATTCTGTGAAGATGCATAATCCTGACACCGTGCCAGAGGGGGGAAAAAAACTACAGAACAATTAGGTTAGTTCACATATCAAAAATGATGCAGTTACTAAAACTATGATTAAGTAGAGTTTATTCCTGTGACCTGGAAATGGTTCTGTATGAAGAAATCTATTAATAAAAAACCTCCCATCAACAGATTAAGGGATAAAAGTCATGATTTCCTGAATGATAATGAATGTCTGATGAAATCTGACATCTCTTCCTTACAAAACCGGTCAATAAATGAGGGATCTATCAAGGATCTCTCAAAGCAACAGCCAACATCACGCCTCAGGAGAACTTGGAGCACTGTCCCCAGGCACATTCTGTGAAATGTGCCAGCTCCTTTAGCTGTCTCGTCGGCATTTGGGGCCAGCGGGGCTGTCCCGTGGAGCACTGCTTATGTGCACTGCCCACCTGGAGGGGATTCAGAGATACAGAGAATAACCTGTCTCCCAAACACATTAGACTGTGAATCTCTGCCCATTCTCCACCAATACCGCCATCGGCTAGTGTTTCATGGAACACAGCGGGAGCTTTCCAATTAAAATGAAAAAATCACAGAAAAGATGCCTGCTGTTGCTACTGAATTGCTGTCGGGGTTTAGCCCTTTTCTCCTGTCCCGACACACCAGAGGGATGTGTGCAGATTCCCTGTAGGAACAGTGCTTCCCATGGCAGTCACTTCCAACCAGGTGGCTGAGGGGTGAGGGGTGAAGACTCAAGGCTTAATTTGTTTGCTTTCTACAATGTCTAACTGCATAAAACAAAGAACCAAAGAACTCCCAAAGCTCCTTATTGAGAAATCATACTCCTCTGGTCTGTACACACAAGCATGCTATGATACCCCTTTTTCACTTGGTGTGGAAAAAAGGTCAGTTATGGCAACTGAAAAATGTTCCACGGAACAATTATTGGGTACTGACAATTAACTGTGACACTGGAAAAGGGAGTGAGTCCTACCTTAAGTGCCGATTAAGTTCTTCCACGTAATTTTTTTGATCAAGGACATCAGTAATTCTTTCGTGCCTTTTGAAAACAGCATAAAAAAGACAGAAATTCCTTTAATACATGGTTAATACCTTGTAACCATCTCCCAACCTTCCAGGCACCTCGAAGAAGTACCAATGTCATCATGAAACTAAGGCACAGTCTGAGCTTAGTAATAATGTCTGCCTGGTCCTGGTCCCGGAGTGAACAGAGCAAAGCTGGCCAAGGGTGTGGTGGGGATGGCAGCCAGGTCCTTTGGAGATGCAGGAACGTGGGCAGGCTTCCTGTAGACACCCTCCTGCCTTGTCAGGCCAGGCATTTGGGAAGAGGAGAGAAAGCCATCTGGCATATGAGGTGGAAATACTGACAGCCAGATACAAATGGCCCTCCCTCAAGGTGGCAGATCAAACTTGTGATACTCAAGGGAAAGAGAAATGGCTCAAAAAAGGAGACCAGAGGCTTTTCAAAACATAAAGCTGACTAGCCTGGGTAAAAAAAAAAGATGTTAATTAAAAAAAATTTTTTTTTTAAATAAAAAATGTTTATTTATTTTTGAGAGAGACAGAGACAGAATGTGAGTGGGTTAGGGGCAGAGAGAGAGGGAGACACAGAATCTGAAGCAGGCTCCAGGCTCTGAGCTATCAGCACAGAGCCCGACGAAGGGCTCAAACTCACGAGCTGTGAGATTATAACCTGAGCTGAAGTCGGACGCTCAACTGACTGAGCCACCCAGGCGCCCCTTAAAAATTTTTTTAATGTTTTTATTCATTTTTGAGACAGAGAGACAGAGCATGAACGGGGGAGGGGCAGAGAGAGGGAGACACAGGACCCAAAGCACACTCCAGGCTCTGAGCTGTCAGCACAGAGCTCAATGTGGGGCTCGAACTCATGAACTGTGAGATTATGACCTGAGCCAAAGTCGGATGCTTAACCAACTGAGCCACCCAGGCGCTCCTCTTTAACATTTTAAAGTTAGGCATCCCCCTCCACCCCTGACCCCCAATCTCTTTACATATATATATATATATATATATATATATACATACACACACACACATATGTACATACAGGGGATCATTCTACACAGGTTCTTGCCACAGGTGCTGGATTTGTTTTTCAGCACATTTTTTTCTTTTACCTATTCTGCCCTTCACATAGCTTTTCAGGTAACCCACGTTAATAGTCTGTTGAGCCTATATGCATATGACCATAGTATCTGTCTGTATTATATACAGATAGATACAGTATGTAATTAAAACACAGAAAATACGTTAGGGATTTCTTGGGGTTGTTTACAAAAATGACATACAGTTGACCCTTGAACAATACATGGGTGGGGGACGCCAACCCCCTGCACCGCTGAAAATGTGCATGTAACTTTTGACTCCCCCAAAACTTAACTACTCATAGTGTACTGTTGAGGGAAGCCTTACCAATTACATAGTCCATTAACATGTATTTTGTATGTTATGTGTATTATATACTATAGCCTTACAATGAAATAAAATAAAATGTTATTAAGAAAATCATAAGGGGGGCGCCTGGGGGGCGCCTGGGTGGCGCAGTCGGTTAAGCGTCCGACTTCAGCCAGGTCACGATCTCGCGGTCCGTGAGTTCGAGCCCCGCGTCAGGCTCTGGGCTGATGGCTCGGAGCCTGGAGCCTGTTTCCGATTCTGTGTCTCCCTCTCTCTCTGCCCCTCCCCCGTTCATGCTCTGTCTCTCTCTGTCCCAAAAATAAATAAAAAAAAAACAAAAAACAAAAAACAAAAAAAAAGTTGAAAAAAAAAAAAAAAAAAAAAAGAAAATCATAAGGAAGAGAAAATACATTTACAGTACTGTACCATACTTAACCGAAAAATATCTGCGTTAAAAGTGGGCTTGTGCAGGTCAAGCCCGTGTTGTTCAGGGGATCAACCGTATATACCCTTCTCAGTATCATACTTTTCTCATTCGATAACACCTTGTGGAAATCCCTCTAAGTCTACTATAACCAGTAGGTCAAATTTGTTCCATAATATCTCATAGAATGGAATATTTTGAATGTTCTGTAATTCATTCAATTATCTCCTATTGGTAGATATCAGTTTATTTCTATTTCTTTACATTATGAGTATAATTTTTGGGGGCTCCTGGGTGGCTCAGTTGGTTAAGTGTCTGACTTTTGATTTCGGCTCAGGTCATGATCTCACACAGTTCCTGAGATCAAGCCCTGCTTCAGGTTCTGCGCTGACAACACAGCCTGCTTGGGATTCTCTGTCTCCCTCTCTCTCTGCCCGTCCCCACTTGTGCTCATGCGCACTCTCTCTCTCTCAAAGTAGATAAATAAACCTTAAAAGAAAAAAAAAAAGAATATTTCTGTTTAAGTTTCAAGTGGGTGAATCCTTATACTCAAGAAGCCTGAGGTATTTGTGGGGTTCCCACTGCCGGATAAGGTGTGCTGCTAGGGCTTGGGGCCTGTGAGAGTCCTTATCAAGAACACATTTGAGAGACAGATAACAGATACGGTAAACTATTCAAGCACAACCCAAAGGTTTACAGTGAGACTCCCTCCCATGCCTGCCTCCTGGCCTCTTCCCTTCACCCACCCAGAACAGCCACTGTTAGTAGGTGTCTACGCACCACTCTAGAAATGGTCCAAGCGTGTGGAAATACAACATATAAATGTGGATGCATATTCTTCAGCGTAACTCAAATGGTAGCATGTTATATACATTGTTTACTTTGTTTTCTACCCCACCCCGAATGACTCCTTTAAAAGGATGCTCTTGTTAATAATAAGCAGGAAGGAGAGCATAATAAGGAAGGAGAGCATAATAAGCATGGCATGGAGGGACATCCAAGACACACTAGGATCAAGGAATGAGTCCAAGGGCAACATATATATATATATATATATATATATATATATATATATATATATATATATACACACACACACACACACACATATAGGAGTACCTATAATGGTACCATCCCACTTATATTCAAACAAACCATAAGGCAAATTATACAACCAATAAATATACACCTGCAAGGCATTTAAAAAAAGGTGTGGAAGGAGACATGAGCAGCTTCCTCTGAGGGAGGAGCAGGCACGGGATTGAGCTGGAGATGAGGGGGCAATGTGAATGGGGACATTCCTTTCTACCCTACAGAGCTTAGCTCCTTGCACAATGAGCACATTCATGTATTACCTCTGTGACTAAAAAATACCTGCTGAAAATGAAAAGGTCGAACAAAGCAAAAACAAACGTAGCATTCTTTCCCAGAATTTCATTAAAATTGTGAAGAACAGCAGCAGGCATGCAGTTACTTACTCTTTGCCGCCATCAAGACCCTGCACATCCTTAAGGTAGAGGGAAAAATCGATCACTCCAACCTGATCGACACAAAACGTACAAGTATTAAATAGGAGAAACTTTTTCTGTTTTCCGTAAACCATACATCTTTAAAATTCAGGGCATTTACCTTCCCGTCTCTTTCCTACACACATTTAGTTGGGCTGACCACCTCTACAAAAATAGTAATCAACTGAACAAACAAACCAAGAGAGAGAGAACCCCGCCAACTTCTAGAAAAAAAACTTATCACAAATCAGGATTTAAGGGAAGATTCTGAAGTTTTACCCTCTCGTCAAGACTAGTTTTGTGTATTTATTCACTAAGCAGGTTGTTGACAAAGATCAGTGAAGTTCTTTGGGTATAGAGCAATTTAAAAAAAAGGCGGGGGAGGGCGCCTGGGTGGCTCAGTTGGTTGAGCATCCAACTTCAGCTCAGGACATGATCTCACAGTTCATGAGTTCGAGCCCCCCATCAGGCTCTGTGCTGTCAGAGCAGAGTCTGCTTTGGATCCTTTGTCCCTTCCGGCCCCCTCTCTCTGTTCCTCCTCTGCTCATGCTCTCTCTCTTTTTTTTTTTTTAATTTTTTTTTTAATGTTTACTTATTTTTGAGAGAGAGAGAGAGAGAGAGGGAGACAGCGTGGGGAAGTGGCAAGAGAGAGGGAGACACAGAATCTGAAGCAGGCTCCAGGCTGTCAGCACAGATCCCGACGTGGGGCTTGAACTCACAAACTGTGAGATCATGACCTGAGCCGAAGTCGGACACTCAGCTGACTGAGCCACCCAGGTGCCTCCTGCTCATGCTCTCTTTCAAAAAAAAAAAAAAAAGAATACACATAAAGAAAAAAAAAGAAAAAAGAGGTCTGGGTGGCTAGACTAAGGTGGTAGGTAACCTTAACTGACATTCTGACCCCCTCCTTCCCTAAATTGTGGTGAAATGGTCCCATCTCATTTTCCAGGGGAAATTCTCTGCTGTTGTGAACGAGGGAGAACCAGAGCCCCTCACATCTGAATGTCAAGGGCTTTGTCCAAAAATAAAGCCCTTGAGAGAGAATGAGAGCCTGGTCTGCCACTGTCTGCTACAGCATGAGTAAGTGAAGCCACTTCTTCTTCTTCTTTTTTTTTTTTTAAATGTTTTTTAACTTTATTTTTGAGAGAGAGACAGTGCAAGTGGGGGAGGGCACAGAGAGAGGGAGATGAAAACTGGGAAAATGGGGTCCATCAGTAAAGAAATATTGATCAGTCGTGTAATAGCCATGTCATGGAGCCCCATGCACCCATCACAAAGAATGCAGTGGGTGGATGTATGACATAATGACATGAAGAAAGCTCCAGGAGAAAATGAGAAGTCCCAGAGTGATATATACAGCATTAACCCTTTACAGTAATACCACTTTGTTAAAGCCACAGCCATGTGTGAGAGTTTCTGCAACTTCTCTGTCACACCTCACCAACCTACATTCCTGACCCTTGAACCTGGGCAGCCTCAGTGTCTGTCTTGAGTAAAAAGCAGCAGAAATGATTCCGTGACTTCTGCAGCTACATTAATGGAGGCAACATAAGCTTCTTCCTAGCTCTTCCTAGAGGGGCATATAACATTGAAGTTCTGAGCTTCCCCAAAAGAAGTCTGGCTACCCTGAAGCTACCATGCTGGACACCAAATGGAGAGACCACGAGTACAGGGGTGCCTGAGAAGCCTCTGCGGTTCCTGTCCCAGCTCCCTGAACCTTCTCAGTCCGAAGACAGATAAGCGAGAGAAGAGGCCTTCAGTGATTGCTGCCCCAGCCACCACCAACCTGACTGCACAGAGCTCTTAATCCAGAAGCGTCTGCCTCTCTCTGTCCAGCCAACCGTTGAGATACAGTGATTGCTATTGGTTACCTGGCTGTTGATTCGTCATCCAGAAATGGGAGCAAGAAAGGATTTAATATGAAACAAACCCACGTATACATAAATGCATAGAAAAAGTAGAACTGTTTCTAGAGAGATTTTCCCCCTCAATATTTACCACTATCTATGGGGACGAAAGGGATCAAGGGAGGGGAGGGGGTGAGTTTGAATTTCATTCTTCACTTGATATGCTTCTGTATGAACTTTTTTTCAGCAAGCATGCATTTTTTTTGTAATAAAATTAAATAATAATAAATCGGGGGGGTCTGGCTAGCTCAGTCAGTAGAGCATGTGACTCTTGGTCTTGGGGCTGTGAGTTCGAGCCTACATTGGGTGTAGAGATTACTCAAAAATAAAATCTTAAAAAAAAATAAAATAAAATTTAATTTAAAAAGTACACTTTGGGGCACCAGAGATTCTGTGTCTCCCTCTCTCTGCCCCTTCCCCGCTCATGCTCTGTCTCTCTCTGTCTCTCAAAAATGAATAAATGTTAAAAATTTAAAAAAAAAGTACATTTTCAACTGCAAAAAACCCTCAACAATAGAAAGGAGAGAGGATTAATACTCAAAGTAGACATTAATGGATCAGAAAGCAAATAAAACCCTCCTCCCAAAGCAGAAATAATCAAGAGCAAAAGATCAAATGTAAAAGCTGGTTCTTCAAGTTCAATATAGCAGACAAACCTCCACCAAATATGATCAAGATTTAGCAAGTGCACAACACTGCCAATGAGAAAAGTGAGATTTTAATAAGCTTAAGAGAATACTCTCTTATAACCAATAGACCTGAATGAAATATATGACTTTTGGAAAAATATAAATTACTAAAAAATTGTCCTAAGGGGCACCTGGGTGACTCTTGATTTTGGCTCAGGTCATGGTCTCATGATTGTGAGATCAAGCCTCGTGTCTGGCTCTCACTCAGCGTGGAGCCTGCTTAGTATTCTCAATCTCTCTCTCTCTCTCTCTCTCTCAAAAAAAGAAATGAATAAAAATAAAAATAAAAAATGTCCTAAGACACAGGAAACCAATACATTGACCAAAAGCTAAATGAAAAAGTGGTCAAACAACTAAGGACCAAAAAACCCATAAAGATGAAGAGATCATCCCAGTAAGTTCTTACAAACCTTCAGAGGAAAAAATCATTCCTGGTCTAATAAACAGTTGCAGGAATACAGAAAAGAACATTATCCAGCTTATTTTATGAGGTTACATTCCGACACCACAAAGTGGCAAAGACAGTACAGTAAAGGAAAACTGAGAACAGTGTCACAAATGCAGGGAAACACAAAATTTCCAAATAAATCACAAACATGTTGAATCTAGGAGGACACTAGAAGAGTAACACATGATGACCACTCCTGTAAACCCTGTTTACTTGAGGAATGCAGGGATAATATCACAAAAGGAAACCTATGAATGAATTCAGTTATATTTATGGGTTAAAAGCTAAGACATTTTAAAAGATGCCAAAAAAAGGTATGTGATGGCACTGCATGCTCATTTATAATAAAAATGCAAAATAAATTAGATTGGCACAGTACTTTCTGAACATGAGAAAAAGGATCCCTCAGACATCAGTAGCAAACATTCATGGTGACATATGAGAGGCACTGTGCTAAAGAACCAGGGAAATGCATGGAAGTGTGGGATCATATATCATACACCTGAAACTAATGTAACACTGTACGTTAACAATACTGGAATTTAAAATAAAATTCCAGGGGCGCCTGAGTGGCTCAGTGGGTTGAGTGTCTGACTTCAGCTCAGGTCATGATCTCACGGCTTGTGAGTTGGAGCCCTGTGTCAGGCCCTGGGCTGACAACTCAGAGCCTGGAGTCTGCTTCAGATTCTGTGTCTCCCTCTGTCTGCCCCTCCGCTGCTTGCACTCTGTCTCTCGCATTGTCTCAAAAATAAATAAACATTAAAAACAATTTTTTTAAAATAAAATTCCACTGTGAGCACAGATCTACATATGGAAATGCTATTTAAGATTTTTAAAAAATATTTTGAGATAGAGCAAGAGCGCACAGTCAGGGGAGGGGCAGAGGGAGAGAGAGAATCCTAAGCAGGCTCCACTTGGCGAGGAGCCCGACTCTGGGCTCAATCTCATGACCTTGAGATCATGACCTGAGCTGAAATCAAGAATCAGAGGTTTCACTGACTGAGCCATCCAGGAGCTCCAATGTTATTTAAAACTAAAAATGAATGAAGCAGGCTACTACTGTCATTTCAGAGGACTCTTTAAAGGTTCCCTCAGATTGTCTCTTAAATAACGGTAACCATAACAGTACAGAATTAAAAATAAAAAAAGAGGTGCCTGGGTGGCTCAGTTGGTTGGGTATCCAACTTCAGCTCAGGTCATGATCTTGCAGCTCGTGGGTTCGTGCCCTGCGTCGGGTTCTGTGTTGACAGCTCAGACCCTGGAGCCTGCTTTGGATTCTGTGTCTCCCTCTCTTTCTGCCCCTCCCCTGCTCACACTCTGTCTCTCAAAAATGAATAAACGTTAAAAAAGTAAAAAATAAATAAAATAAAAATAGAAAAAGACCAAAACAGGATGCTTTATCATATCTATTATTTGATAAGAGCCACAATTGAGTTTTTATTTTGGAATCTAACAAAGTGATGTTCAAGTTCACATGGCAGAATGGACAGCCTGAACTATATCTGAAAAGGAAATAAACAAAGTAGGCAGGAGGTGAGCGACTAGAATGTAAAACATACTATGTGGCTCTAGTAAATTAAACACTGTGTTACTGGCATAGGAATAGAGAGATCCAGAGACTAGACTTCTGAGTCCAGAAATAAACTTCAGTAGATTTTGGATATTTCACTCATGATAAAGGTGAAATTCCAAATTAGCAGAAAAATATATTTACTACATGACATTGAGAAAACTGGTTTACTATTTGTAAAAGAAACCTAGACTCCCACTTCACACTATGTCAAAACAAATGACAGACGTTATTTAAATGTAAAAAAAAAACCAAACCAGTTTTTAAAAAATTACATTAATTTTTAGATGGGGACAATACCTTAGAAAGTATAAAGAAAAAGTCCATTAAATTTGATGGCACCAGCAGGGGTGCCTGGCTGGTTCAAGTTGTTAAAGCATGCAACTCTTGATCTCAGGGTCATGAATTTGAGCCCCATGTTGGGTGTAGAGATTACTTAAAAATAAAATCTTAAAAAAAAACCAAATAAATTTGAATGCCAAAAAAAAATTATTTTTTTCCTTGCAGAGAACACCAGCTGTAAGAAACCAGCAAAAAATTTATAACAAAAATTCTGACAATTAATATCATTAATCTATAATAAAGGAGTGGGAAAAAATGGAAGACACACAAAAATGGGAAAAGGAATAGGGATGGGGAGTCACAAAAGCTGAACCACCAATGGCATATAAAGCATGCAAAAAATACTTGACCTCCCGAGTCCTCAAAAATATAAATTCGATGGGGTGCATGGCTGGCTCAGTTGGTAGAACATGTGACTCTTGATCTCAGGGTCGTGAGTTCAAGTCCCATGTTGGCCATGAAGCTTACATTTATTTATTTATTGTCTACATATATTTTTTTATGTATATTTAATATATTTTTAAGTCTATTTATTTATTGAGAGACAGAGAGACTGCAAGTGGGGTAGGGACAGAGAGAGAATGGGAGAATCTCAAGCAGGCTCCTTGCTGTCAGTGCAGAGCCTGACGTGGGGGGTTGAACTCACAAAACTGTGAGATCGTAACATGAGCTGAAATCAAGAGTCAGCTGCTTAACTGACTGAGCCACCCCAGTGCCCCTGAGGCTACTTTTAAAAATAAAAACATGTTGGGGCGCCTGGGTGGCTCAGGTCATGATTTCACAGTTCGCAAGTTTCGAGCCCTGTGTCGGGCTCTGTGTTGAAGCTCAGAGCCTGGAGCCTGCTCCAGATTCTGTGTCTCCCTCTCTCTCTCCCCATCCCCTGGCTCATGCTCTGTCTCTCTCTCCCTCTCAAAAATAAATAAACATTACAAAATTTTTTTTAAATAAAAAAATAAAAATAAAAAACATGTTTATAAAAAAATACAAATTTGAGATGAGCTGTTTTTGTCTATCAGACTGAAAAAAGACCAAGAAAGCCCACCATGACATCATAATACTCATGTAGAATGTTTACTGTGACACAGTAGTCCCAAAATTTATCCTAAGGAAATCAATGGACAATAGTACAAAGAGGTATGAGGATGTTTACAATACTGTTGTTGTAATATGGAATCAACCTAAGTTAATAAGGTACTGGTTAAATGAATTATGGCACATTCATAAAATGGAATACAGGCATACCTCATTTTATGCTTTATTTGTACTTTGCTTAATTGTACTTTGCTTTATTTTGCTTTGTTGTACTTCGTGGACATTCCTTTTTTACAAATTGAAGGTATGTGGTAACCATGTGTTGGGCAAGTCTATCAGCATCATTTTCCCAACAGCATTTGCTCACCTTGTGTCTGTGGTTCACATTTTGGTAATCATGTATTTCAAACTTTTCCTACATTTGTTATGATGATCTGTGATCAGTGACTATGGCTTGTTGAAAGCTCAGATGATGGTTAGCATTTTTCAGCAATGAAATATTTTAATTGTTAAAAAAATATTTATTTACTTTTGAGAGAGAAAGAGAGAGAGACAGAGCATGAGCAGGGAAGAAGCGGAGAGAGAAGGAGACACAGAATCCGAAGTAGGCTCCAGGCTCTCAGCTGTCAGCACAGAGCCTGACATGGGGCTTGAACCATGAGCCGTGAGATTGTGAGTTGAGCCAAAGTCGGATACTTAACTGACTAGGCACTCAGCAATGAAATATTTTAAAGTACGAACATTAATTTTTATTTAACTTATTTTTGTTATTTATTTACACAGTTTTTTAGGTATGATGTTATCACATCACACACCTGATAGGTTACAGTATAGTGTAAACATAACTTGTATATGTACTGAGAAACCAAAAAACAAAACCAAAACCAAAAAACCCTCCATGACTCGCTTTATTGAGATACTCGCTTTATCGCAGAGGTCTGGAACTGAATTCATAGTATCTCTGAGGTGTGCTTGTACTGTGCAGCCATTTAAATAGTTTCTATCTCGGGGCGCCTGGGTGACTCAGTCAATTAAGTGTCCAACTCTGGATTTCGGCTCAGGTCACAATCTCATGGTTCATGGGTTCCAGCCTGGTGTTGGGCTCTGCTCTGTGTCAGTGCGGAGCCTGCTTGGAATTGTCTCTCCCTCCCTCTCTACCCCTACCCCACCCATGCTCTCTCTCACTCTCTCAAAATAAATAAACTTAAGAAAAAAAAAAAAAGATTTATATCTCAGGGCACCCGGGTGGCTCAGGGTTAAGCATCGGACTCTTGATTTTGGCTCAGGTCATGATCTCACTGTTTGTGAGTTTGAGCCTCATGTGGGGATTTGCACTGTCAATGCAGAGCCTGCTTGGGATTCTGTCTTTCCTTCTCTCTCTGCCCCCTTCCTGCCCACCCTCCTGTGCATGTACGCACTGTCAAAATGAATAAAATAAGCTAAAAGTAAATAAATAAATGGTTTATATCTCTACTGACATTGAGAACTATGTGGGACAATAGTGTGAAATAAACAAAATTACAAAATGGTGTGTCTGGAATAATCATATTTTGGTTGAACAAAAGTCCAAATACCTTTAATAAAAGATATAAACATACACCCCCTATTCTTGTGCTGGAAGGACAGATATCAAAATGTAACACTGTATTATTACTCTCTGAATATGGGATTATGTGTGAGGTTTTGTTTCTTTTCAAATACTTGTCTGTATTTTTTGAAAAATTTTCAACATGCAAAAACAATAAAACTATTGGGGAAGAAAGGGGGGAGAGGTTATAAGAAAAAAACAAAACAAAAACAAGCTGACCTGGGCATGGAGGGATTAGAGGAAGCTTTAGATTCTTCAGATCCAAACTTGTGGCAGGAAGAAGGCTGGGCATTGGCCCAACCACAGCTACAGATGCCCTGAACAGGGGTGGAGGTCGGGATGGGTCGGGGTGTCTCTCCCCGTCACACATCTATTGTCACTGCCACCAGGAGTGTAGAGCTCAACCCTGGTCACCTGCTCCCATAAGGAAGAAAGCCTCCCAAGAGGGCTGTCTCACCCGTCAGGGCACTCTGATCTGTGCTGCCTGCTTTCATTTGGACCCCATTGTATCATCTCACTTCCCTAATCTCTCCTGACTCTACCTTCCTAGTCCCCATCCAACCTTTGGGACTTTGCTCACTGTTTTTGCTGTCTCCACTGTTGGCCCCTTCTAAACTTATGACCTGGATGGCTGCTAGATTGCTCTTTCTCAAACCTGGGCCCAATCATTTCAGTACACTGCTTAAAAACCTCCAATGGCTTCCTTTTTTTTTTTTTTTTTTTTTTTTTAAGTTTATTTATTTATTTTGAGAAAGAGAGACAGAGACAGAGAATCCCAAGTAGGCTCCACACTGTCAGTGCAGAGCCTGACATGGGACTCGAACCCACGAACTGTGGAGATCGTGACTTGAGCCGAAATCAAGAGTCAAAATGCTTCACTGAGCTACCCAGGCAGCCCTCTGATGGCTTCCCAAGGTTCCAGACACAAAAGACAAACCCTTTCGCAGGACACTGATGGCCTGGAAACTGAGCCCAGCCTCTACCTTCATTTCATGTGCCTCCGTGCCTTGGCCCAGACTTCCCCTTCCCCAGGGGGCTTCCCCCTCTGCCCCAGCCTTCCAGTAGACACCCTCTGCCATTTGCCCCTTTCTTCGGCTCAGCCCATGTCCTCAGATCTTATGGAAAATCCCTGGCCCAAAGAAGGCATTCCACCTAGAGCCAAGATTCCTATTTTACCTGAGAATCCAAGTCTTCTCCTTTTAAGCAGAGATTGGCATCGAGAACATTGAGTCCCACCAGCAGACCCACAATCACCATCCCTTCCTCTTCCATCATCAATGCCTCAGGCTCATAGAACTCACTGAAAGAGATTGACACAGCAGGGGGCTTCTTAGGAAGGGATGTTCATCACCCCATCTCCCTGACCTGCCCCCCTTTTTATCTCCCAGCTGACAGCTGGGCTGCCAGCTTCACCAGAAGCCAGAAACTCCCTGGTGTCCATTTCCTCCTGCCCCCACCTGCTTCAAGTGCTGCTATTTCTTCTCTGGCCTCTCTTCTCTTCCTGTGGTTGAGAACGGGCTCCTCCCACCTCTAGTCTAAGGCTGACTCCTCCATCTGGACCCTGGACCCTGGTCCTTCTCACCTCCTCTTGGCTCCTCTGTTCCTGACCATCACTCTGCCCTTCCTTTCTCTGCTGGCTCCTTTTTCTGCACTGTGAGGAACTATTTCTACACTCATGTTAGCCAGAAGCAGGTTTCCACAGCCCCCCACATCCAAGAATAAAACCCTTCCCTCTTCCCTGTGTCCCACGGAGCAACACTGGATGCTTTTACTTTCTTACCTCCCGAGTCACCTCAGCCATTCATAGTGGGGCCCCATCCCCTGTCTACTACTGCTCCTGGTCACCAGTGATGTGCTAGTTTACCAGCTGTGTGTGTGTGTGAGTGCATGAGAACTTATCATCTTAAGAATTAGTTCGTTAGGTGGGGCGCCTGGGTGGCGTAGTCGGTTAAGCGTCCGACTTCAGCCAGGTCACGATCTCGCGCTCTGTGAGTTCGAGCCCCGCATCAGGCTCTGGGCTGATGGCTCGGAGCCTGGAGCCTGTTTCCAATTCTGTGTGTCTCCCTCTCTCTCTGCCCCTTCCCCGTTCATGCTCTGTCTCTCTCTGTCCCAAAAATAAATAAAAAACGTTGAAAAAAAAAAAAAAAAAAAAAAAGAATTAGTTCGTTAGGTCATAGGGATGAAAGGTCCAGCATAGGGAATACAGTCAATGGTGCTGTGGTAACTCTGCACGGCGACAGAGGGTAACTACACTTGTGGTGAGTACGGCATCATGGTGTAGACTTGTGGAATCACGATGTTGCACACCTGAAACTATGTAATGTGTGTCAACTATAAGTCAATTAAAAAAAAAAAAGAATTAGTTCATTAGAACAAAATCTGTACCTCGAAGTTACTCAGTGTGACTTTACTCAAAGTGCAAAGTATGTGAAGTATTTGAAATCGCATTTATCATGTTAAAGATATAATCAATAATAAGCCATGACTTAAAACGTGGAAAATTTTGAGTGGCAGGCCATACTATAAAAGCTATTTTCAACTCAATTAGACAAAAAGATTAACTCTAGAGAGATTCTTCCCTTATAAATGCTCATGTTCTAGAGAAAGTTCCTTTTATGAAGATATTTTTGCTTACATACGTTTATATGTACATATTTTATAAATTTATATTTATATATTTATAAATATCAAAAATGAACCAGTCTTGGGCACCTGGTGACTCAGTCGGTTACGCATCTGACTCTTGATTTCAGCTCAGGTCATGATCTCATGGTTTGTGAGATCAAGCCCCATGTTGGGCTCTGTGCTGACAGTGCGGAGCCTCCTTGGGACTCTCTCCCTCTCTCTCTCTGCCCCTCCCCTGCTCTCTCTATCTCAAAATAAATAAACATTAAAAAAAAAAAATGAACCAGTCATAAATTTCAGAGACAGCCAGTTAGTCATTACTGATGCTAAGAGATATAAAATTTTACAAACTGGATATGGAATCCTAAGATAGGTAATATCTTGAAAAAAGCAGGATTTTATACTTTAAAGTTGTTCACTGCATCTGGTTTTAAAGTCATTTTTTCCCTGTTATCAACAAGTCAAATAAATAACATTTTGTTGAAGCTTAACCGAGTAGGCTGTCAGTTACCTAATTACAGGGATTTTGAAGAATGAGTTTCGAAATGACTTTTCAAAATGAAAAGTAAGTATGACTCTTCATTCAAAAGGACTTTCAGATATCCGTGCTTACAAACTGAAATACTCTTAAAACTAAGCCACAGGAAATTTATGATGAATAATAATTCAAATAAAAGCTGTGTATGTTGTATACTCGTTTCAATTTAAAACAATCTGCAGAACTATGTTCCAATTATTTACAGAGCGAAAGACAAGCAAAGATAGGAGGTAAAAAAATACCTTAAGAGATGTTTATTGTCTATAAGCACTTTCAGATAATCTGCCAGTTTCTTTTGCATGAGTGCAAGATAAAGCCATGCTCTGCCTCTTCCCACAGCTGTCCTAGAATTCAGAGAATCAAACTGTTAAGGTGTTAACACCAAAAACCCCTCAAACCCCACTTTAAAGAGATACACATATGTACACATGTACATGCACATCAACATGAACACAGAGAACACTGTAAGAATAGTGGCTTTGGGGGTTGGGTGGAACATACTGCCTGCGAAAGCCCAGAAAACAGCTCTTTGGGTACAGTTTGAATTTTGTATCATGGACATGTACTTTTTGTCTGTTTTTTTTTTTGTTTTTTTTTGATGCAAAAAGATGATTTTATTAAAGCATGGGGACAGGACCCATGGGCAGGAAGAACTGCCTATTTTGACAAAAGAGAGAAAAAAAACACTCTTAATCCTCAAAAATCTGATTTCTGGAACAAATACAATCAGACAAACCTTTGCATATATTCATAAAATTTCACAGGGGGCCAGGAAATACCAGATTAGGTTTGTACGTCAGACATAGGTCATGATGTCATGATGTGTGGGTGTGAGCCCTGCATCGGGCTCTGCGCTGGCAGTATTGAGCCCACTTGGGATTCTCTCTCTCTCTCTCTCTCTCTCTCTCTCTTACTATTGCTCTCTCTCTCTCCCCCGCCTCACTTGCTTTCTCTATCTCAAAATGAATAAAACTTAAAAAAAAAAAAAAAGAAAAAATTCTGGGTGACAAATCATACTGCAAAAGATATTTTCATTTATTTATTTGTTTGTTTGTTTATTTACTTGGGGGGTGAGGAGCAGAGTGAAGAGACAATCCTAAGCAGGCTCTATACCCAGTGTGGAGCCTGATGCGGGGCTCAGTCTCACAATTGTGAGATCATGACCTGAGGCTGAAATCAACACTCAGATGCTTAACCAACTGAGCCACCTAGGAGCTCTGATATTTTTTCTTTAAAAAAAAATTTTTTTTTTTTGAGAGAGAGAGAGAGGGCAGGGGAGGGGCAGAGAGGAGGAGAGAGAATCCCAAGCAGGCTCCCCACTGTGAGTGCAAAGCCCAATGAGGGGCTCAAACCCATAAACTGTGAGATCATGACCTGAGCTGAAATCAAGAATCAGACGCTTAACAGACTGAGCCACCCAGGCACCCCACCCTGGTATTTTCATTTTAGACGGGGGAACTGAATTTCGGACAGATTCCTCTCAGGATGCAAAAATTCATCCTACAAGTTTCAAACAACCTTAAACAACCCCTTCCCCCCAAAAAAACTCACTAGTCATAACTTCCAAAATAACACCAAAATTTTAGAACTTTCATTACTATTTAATGAAATAGTTAAAAAAAAGTTCTTTCCCATGCAGCCCCCTGTGAGGCTAGTCCCAGAGGCATCAAGGAAAGGGAACTATTGTATATTTCCTCTTTGGCAGACAGGGTAGGATTTTGGTACCTAAGCCTGTTTAGCAGCCAGAGTTAATAGGGGAACAGAGTAGTGGGTTTAGCTGACAGTGAGCTCTTTGTTAGCATAAGGCTTCAAAAATGCCTCCCATGCATAACTGGAAACAGAGGTCTGAGCGTAGGAGGGACTGTTCTACTCCGACCTGAACATGCTGGGACTTGGTCTAGCTGCTTCACTCCCGAGGGAGTGAGCTGGTCAGAAGGGGTGGGCAAACAGGACCACATAAGTATGAAGCAAAGCAGAAGACGAGGGAAGTGCATGACAGATCACCATATACAGATTTGAAGGTTGTCATGTACAAAAGGCTTTCACCTTCTGTGGTACAAGCCCAGAGGACTGAACTAGGGACAGGGACACAGGCTTAAATTTCGTCTTGATAAGAATGCACAGGGTTCTGTAGCAATGGAGGTCAATGGGCTTCAGAAGGTTCCAGAGTCCTGCAGACCTGTGTTCTCTTCCTGGCTCTACTACTCACTTGCCAACAGACCTTGGGCAGGTTACTTAGCTACTCAGTCTTAGTTTCTGTACTTATCAGTGGGGATTCCAACAGCTTTCCCAGAGGCTTGTTGAGAGGGATTAAATGAGATCCTGAAATGTCCTTAGCATAACTCCTGGCACATGGCAGGCCCTTAGTGAATGCTGGTTATTATCATTATCTCAAAATGGAACAGGCTAGGTCCTTGGGAGAAGCATCAGAGGCTGGACAGTCGTGTTCCCCTGTGGGAGACTGCAGGGTGCTCTTTTGTATCGGCCCAGGGATCTCTAGGTCCCTTTCTAGTTCCAAATTTCATGATGATGCCTTGTTTGTATTCTGTCTAGTTTTTTATTTTGAGCCTATGCATGGGGAATCCTGAGGCAAACCCAGACATGGCAAATGCTTTGTCAGTCTCACCTTTTCACAAATGTCTCATGTCCCAGAATCGAAAATCTGGCCCGAACTACACTATTCAGAAAGGTGCCCAGATGTATCTGAAGCACGGATTCCCAGGAGTGTAATGATGACTCCTTTTACTCCTGTAACCGCTCCTCAGGTGACAACACCTTTTCTTTTTTAAAGTAATCGCTACACCCAACATGGCACTTGAACTCAAGAGTTGCATGCTCTACTGAGCCAGCCAGGTGCCCCACCACATCTTTTCAAACTACGTGACTTTGTGTGACAAGCAGGAATCTTTCAAACCCCATTTGAAAGATAAGGGAACTGAGGCTCAGGGAGGGGCAAATCTTGCTGAAGATCTTGAGGATTATGAGCATCAGGGCTGGAACTAAAGTTTAAGTTGAGTGTGGCTTATGCTACAATTTGTTCTGAATTAGAAAAAGTTTTATCAGCAAGTAGTTGAGAAATGGGTAAATACAAGGGTTTTTGTTTTTGTTTTTGTTTTTAACATTAAGTCAGTGTAACTGCTTCTCACTCACTTTAATTCTGGCAGATTTCTGACACTGGTGGCTATATCTGATGCTTCTGGACAAAGTTTCTCCACCAGCTCCAAAGGACCAAAGAAAGATTTATTTTGGCCAATAAAACTCTTCTTGACTAAAAGGGAAAACAAAAGGGTTATTTATAAGAACAGGTTGCAAAATGTCTTCAGGTGTCCACTGTCTCTCTCCCAAAAGCCAAACAGACAATGCACGACTCTACCACTTAATCCTGATTTAGTCTCAGGGACTCAGATGCCAGGTAACAAACAAGCTCTCCCTTCCTCTGGTGACAGGGTTTCTCTGATATCCCGACTATGTTCTTACTCCAAGTATTTACTGCCCATGAAATAAAACAAGTATCTCATATCTGTATTGCTTGTAGAAAGCCTTCCGCTTTCTCCCTCCTACCTGATGTCAAAATCAATGCTCAAATTATCCCCACCGTCCCTCATCTGACCTGCTGCCAATAATCTTCTAATGGGTCTTCTTGCTCCCAATACGGTCGGCTCCCCACCCTTACAATCTGTTCAAGCACGTGGAAGTTGTTTTAAAAATGTAAGTCAGGTCATGTTTTCCCTTGCTTAAAATCCTCCAGATACAGTTGGAATAAAATCCGACTCCTCACATGACCTATAAAGGTCTACACCATCCAGCCTTCCCCCACCCCCCAATCTATTTCCCTGACCTCATCTCCCCGCACTCTCCCTCTGAGCCCTCTGGTATCTTCCTCAAACCAAGCTTGATCTCACTCAGGACTTCTGCACCTGTTTTTTTTCTCCCTCAGGAATGCTCTTGCCCCAAATCTCTGCACAGCTAACTCTCTTTTGGGTCTCAGCTCATAGTTCCCCAGCAAGGCCTTCCCCTCTCACTCTAGTAGAAACCCATGTTGCTTCCTTGAATTTGTAGCATTTTGTAATTAAGTTTGTTTCTGCCTTTACTGTCTGGTCCTCTAGAACTGTGCTGTCAGAGGTAGTCAGTGGCCACATGTGCTACTGAGCACTTGAAGTGTAGCCAGTGCAAGAGATGTAAAACACAGTGGGTTTTTAAGCCTTAGTATAAAAAAGAATGATGTAAAAATCTCATTAATAAGGCTTTTAAATATTGTGTGTAAAAATCATATTTTGGATATACTGGGGACAAAAAAGTATGTTCTTAAAATTAATTTCACCTGTTTATTTTCACTTTTTTTTTTTTTTTTTAACGTGACTAGCAGAACAGTAAAAACTGCACATGTAGCTGACCTACCAGACAGTGCTGCTCTAAATGTCACTTATTGAGGGCAGGGACGCTTGTCGGTTTTGTACACTGCTGTTATCCCAAGCACCAAGAACAATGTTTGGCACTGATGAATGCCTGCTGAGCAAACAGCTAGCCCGAATTTCCACGCCCCCAAACGCCCCCCCTCAGGCTCACCTTTCAGCCCGTGTTTGAGGCAGTGCTCCATCACTACAAAGAATTGCTGCAAGGGGGCATGGTCCGCATCCAGGCTGCGGCCCAGGCTCAGGGCAGACTGGAGCAAGACTTTGACGCTGAGTTTCATCATGTGCATCAAGTTGGCACGCTCCTCCATCATCTGGCACTTGGAAGCTGTCGGGGCACAAACAGGGACAGCTTCGTTAGTGGGCTGAGTGTGTTCCCGGGTGAGGACTTTAAGATGCAGGGCAATGGATGGAAGATCGTCCAGGCGGGGCCAGGCAATCTGTTCTGAGCACGGACGTGCGGCAGGACGGATAACTGGGTTTCGCAGTCAAACGGCCTCTGATCCCTGGAGGTCACAGATGCACCCGGGCAGCCTAAGCCGCGGGTCAGTTTCCCGAGACCTTTCCCAGGCGGCTCCGCGCGTTGCTAAGGCGACCGTCCTACTAAGACTTGCGGAGATTGGCCTTTCCCACACCCAGTATTCCATTTTTGACCAATGGAAGGGGGCAAACTCCAGGAAGCCCCGCCCCAAGGTAGAAGGCTAGCTGGGGGGAAAGCGTTCCGCCCCTGAACACTCCAATTGGACGAGCCCAGCTAGAGGCCACGCCCACGAAGCTCACGGGCGCCATTTTGCATCCTTTGCCTGAGTTCCCCTCGTCTTCAGCCTGTTCAGAAGGCCAACTGAACCGGCTTTTTTGTCCCATGGTGTCAGCCCAAGTGTCTTCGGGGAGGCCCCTGCCCCTGAGTTCCAGACTCAAATTCTCGTTGTTGCCCGTCAACTGTTGCCCACAGCTACTGGACAATTACGAGTTTTACATTCCTGGGTAAAACCGTTAGAATCAAAAGAACTGCTACGTTTCCATTTCAGCTCCATTAACGTCGCTTTGTTTTGAGAGTAAAAAAAGGTTTGTCGGCTGTATCAGATATCCATGACAAATGTTTACCAGGTGTCCCCCTAATACCCAGGAACCTGTCATCCTGGAAATTAAAAATGTAGACTCCATGCTATTAACCGAGTCCTGGCAGAAAAAACAGCCCCGCGCGCGTCCCTCCTCACCCACGCCAACATTTAGTCTTAAATATTTGACAACTGGATGGGCGAGGGAGTCGTATTGTTTTAGTTTGCAGCTGTTGATTACCAATGAGGTTAAGTAGCTTTTCATGTTTATCCTCTCCTAGTATTCTGTGAATTGCCTGCTAAATCTTTTACGTTTCTCGCTGAACTGTCTTATTATTGATCTGTATAAATTAATAGTGATATTAATCTTTTATAGCTGTTTTATTTCACGGTCATTAATATGAACATAAAGATAGCTAAAAGAGCACATCATGTATAGCTTAAATTGAAAAGAACTACATAATGAATTATGACCGTGAATTACTTTCAGAGAATCCTATGTATTACATTTATAAATTCGAAAACTTTAATGAACTGGATGATTGGCAAAGGAAATAAAAATTGTAAAACCTCATTAAGAGGAGGGAAGAACCCTGAGTGGAGCAATAAACATAGAAGCAATTTGTAAAGATTTACTGCTGAAGAAGGTACCACGCCCAGTTCTGTAAACCACACTGGTCTTCTAATCACAATACATATCCAGGATTCCTGCGCGGGGCTACGCAAGCCCAGGAGCTTGAAGGAAATCCGTTTCCAGCTCAAGTGTGACAGTTCCACAGGACAACCTGATTTGAAAGAGGGCTTCAAATACCTCCATTCTGATCTTAGTACTTTCTAATTGAAGTTCTTTCCAGCTTATCTGTTACCTCTGGCAGAAGGCTGCGTTCAGAAACCACCCCCTCAGGCAAGAAGGACTGCCCTGAGCCAGCAAGACCCCACGTGACTGACTCGAAGACCAGGATAGACTTGACCTTTATTGTCCACCTGTCTGTACTCACTGGCCTTTGTCCCACATTTTCCTTATACAAATCTGTATTTTCAGCACTTTGTAAATCACTTTTGAAAGGCTAGTCCACTGTCTTCCCGGTGTTGGCCTCAAGGAAATAAATTCCTTTCTGCTTCACCACCCCTTGTCTCTCTGCCTTTGGATTTTGTCAGTGGTGAGTGGCCGAACCTGGTGTGTTTTGAAACCCCGGAGGCCAGTGCTCTTGAACCTCTGTGCCCTGGTTACAGATTCACTCCCTATCCCACATCTTCCTTTTTATGCACTGACCTGGGGTCCAGAAAGTCCCACACACCAAATGGAGGTGAAGCCTTCTTTGATAATTCATCAAATCATCCAAAACATGAAGAGCTTCCAATCTCTCATTGCTTTATTGTACTTAGTTAAGGAAACCTAGTCTTGGGGGAGAGGGAAGGTCTCTAGCTCTCTAATGGGTATCCCAAATTTAGAAAGTTATAAATTTTCCCCTACAAATACATGTAATTATTCTCATCCAGTCTCAATACTCCTCCCTAGGATATACCATTAACTTGACGGACATGTGTCATAAATTAAATAGGCCAAAACTGTAGCTCCATGTTTTCAATGAAACTGGATTTGAAGCACACATAAACTATGTCTTTTTGTCAAAAAATGTTGTATTGGCAAAGCTGTAATGAAATAAGCAACACCTAGGTGTCCCCAACTGTTTTGAGTGTTGTGGTCTAAACATGTAACTAAATGAAAGAATTACAAGTATAATTTTCACTTGATAAGTCTTAGTAAAGCCTTAAAAATGTATTTTTATTTTTTAAAATTTATTTATTTTGAGAGAGACAGAGACTGCACAAGTGGGGGAGGGTCAGAGACAGAGGGAAGACTGAGAATCCCAAGCAGGCTCTACGCTGTCAGCGCCGAGCGACTGTCAGGCTCAAACTCACTAAACCATGAGATTATGACCTGAGCCGAACCCAAGAGTTAGCTGCTTAACCGACCCAGGCACCGCAAGCCTTTAAAAAAAAAAAAAGTTTATTTATTTTTGAGAGAGAGTGAGATGGGGATGGGCAGAGAGAGAAGGAGACCGAGGTCTAGGAAGCAGGGTCTGCACTGACAGTTTGAGCCTGATTCGGGGCTCAGACTCACAAACCACGAGATCATGACCTAAGCTGAAGTGGGATGCTTAACTGACTAAGCCACCCAGGCACCCCTTGGTAAAAACTTTTTTTGGGGAACCTTTTTTTGGTAACTGATCAGTCTCCTTTATTCTATATCATCCTATTAGAGTTTTATTATTTTTACACAGGCACTGTGAAATGCTTAAGATATAGATTACTAAATAAAAAAATTAAAAAGAGATCTCAGTACAGAAAATACATTTAATAAATTAAAGTAAAAACCAAAGATCTGGGGAGATCCAAGCCTTAACCAAAAACGTCTGGAAATACCCAAGGAACTAGTCTTTTGACCCATATTCTCTTGGCTTCCAGTGACCATATTTAATAATAAGCACATCAGCCAAAAAAGGGCAACAAATAGTTTAATGGTTTAAAAGATAAGCAAATGTATACTTATTTTCTACTGCACCAAGTGCTACTTTCAATAGATCCATTAAAATAAATATGTGAGAAATGTTAATAAAAGTGATGGTTGCTCAATCCAAATTAATGTTTGATATACAGTTTATAGCATTTTATTACTGCTAGTGTTTTAAATCTGTATGAACAAATTCAAGTACTTCAGTAGTTTCTTACACTTTATAGAAAACCTACCACAGTTTCAAATGCTTTTCAGCATAAGTATCTTAAGAAATATTATAAATAATTGTTCGAATGTTAACTAGGTGCTATGGTCCTAAAACAGGCCACTTCCAAAAAGTCTAATAATTATGGATTATCATAGTAAGGAACTTTTTGAGAAACTTCTTCAATATGGCTGAGTTGCATCCTTTGCCAAGTCAGGTGATTTTCCTTTGCTTTGAACAAAAAGTAACAAAAAAATAGTTTTTGACAATAGATCAGTGTGATTTGGGGCACACAACTTGGAAGGAATTAAAAAACTTGACAACATTACTATGACAAGATTATTCATTTCTATTTCTTTTTATATGAACCAGGGTTCTCAGGGATCACATCTATAAAAGACCAAAACACAGGAATAAAACTGATGCTGAATCCTATCATATTTTATCAGTAAATCACATATTTTCATCTACAGATACATGCTAATGCAAAAAGCAAGCCAGCTCATTTAGAGAATAACAAGAAATTATATCCTTTTGTCAACTTAGCATTTCTAATTATTTTAATGGTAATTCATTCCAGAAGAAAAATATTTTATACACTTAGAGCTTTAGTCACAAGAAAAGTTTACTGAATTTTAATTCATTTACATTTGTTTCTGAAATGTATGATAGAATGAACAATAACATTTTAAAAAACATATGGAAGTGGATGGGGCACCTGGGTGGCTCAGGTGGTTTAGTGCCCGACTCTTGCTTTTGGCTCATGTCATGATCTCACCTGAGATTGAGCCCCACAGATGGGGCTCTGTCAGTGCAGATTCTCTCTCTCCGCCCCTCCCCTGTTCACACATTCTCTCTAGATAGATAGATAAATAAATAAATAAATAAATAAATATTAAATAAACAAACATTTAAAAATATATATATATGGGTGGGACACCTGGGTGGTTCAGTCTGTTAAGCATCTGACTTCCAGTTCAGGTCATGATCTCATGGCTTGTGGGTTTGAGCCCCATGTCGGGCTCTGTGCTGACAGCTCAGAGCCTGGATCCTGCTTCAGATTCTGTGTGTGTGTCTCTCTCTCTTTCTCTCTCTGCCCCTCCCCTGTTCGTGCTCTGTCTCTCTCTCTCTCAAAAATAAATAGACGTTAAAAAAAAAAAAAAAAACACAAGGTGAAATGGAAATTCAAGTTCAAGGAATAAAGGGACAATGTACAGTTTTCAGGGGTGCCTGGCTGGCTCAGTCACTAGAGCATGCAACTCTTTTCTTTTTTTAATTAATTTTGAGAGAGACAGAATGAGAGCAGGGGAAGGGCTGAGAGAGGAGAGAGGGAGAATCCGAAGCAGGTACCAAGGTCAGTGCACAGAGTCCAATGAGGGGCTTGAACCCACAAAACCATGAGATCATGACCTGAGCCAAAATCAAGAGTCGCTGCTTAACCCACTGAGCCACCCAGGCACAAGAGCAATGCAACTCTTGATCTCAGGGTTG
Organism: Neofelis nebulosa; assembly: GCF_028018385.1. Taxonomy (NCBI): domain Eukaryota; kingdom Metazoa; phylum Chordata; class Mammalia; order Carnivora; family Felidae; genus Neofelis; species Neofelis nebulosa. The sequence continues at coordinate 149,776,528 of NC_080782.1, read as the reverse complement.
TGAGTTCAAGCCCCACGTTGGGTGTAGAGATTACTTAAAAATAAAAAAACTTTAAAAAAATGTAAAGTTTTCAAATAACTTATTTATTTTTAAGATGGACAGTAGTGCTTATCAAATCATTTAGATATTTACATACCACTTAAAGAATGATGTAACACTTTTATTTTAAAAAGCCAGTACTTAACAATAAGCCAGAAAACATATTACAAACTTTAAAATTATGATGAAGAATTTTATATGTTAACTTTAAAAGCTGAAGATTTTTTTGGGGCGGGGCGGTCATGTGAGAAAAACATGTGAAGACTAGTGTTTTAGGTGATATGAGCTGGGCGGCAGCAGCTCCTGTCACCGTTCCTGGGTACATGGCTGGGTCCCATCCATTGTTCTCTTCATTATTCACCTGTTCCCATTCGTGCTCAAGTCAGAGAGCTAGGCAAAATGTGAAGTGGATCTTTTCTTCCTTTTTAAAATGTTTACTTTTTTAAAAAAATTTTTTTTAACGTTTTATTTTTATTTTTGAGACAGAGAGAGACAGAGCATGAACGGGGGAGGGTCAGAGAGAGCGGGAGACACAGAATCGGAAGCAGGCTCCAGGCTCTGAGGCATCAGCCCAGAGCCTGAAGCGGGGCTCGAACTCAAGGACCGCGAGATCGTGACCTGAGCCGAAGTCGGCCGCTTAACCGACTGAGCCACCCAGGCGCCCCTAAAATGTTTATTTTTTATAGAGAGCACGAATGGGGAAGAGGCAGAGAGAGAGGGGGACAGAGGATCTGAAGCAGGCACTGCGCTGACAGCAACGAGCCCAATGTGGGGCTCAAACTCGCGAACTGTGAGAACCTGAGCCACCAGGTGCCCCTTTGAGCCATTCCATCTCTCAATTTTAATAGCTTTGTGACTCTAGCCAAGCTGGTCACATCTCTCTAAGCTGCATTAATAATAATAGTTCAGCACATCAGCACAACACATGGAACATCACAAAGTTCTACACTTCCTGAATTGCCAAATAAATGGTGTGTTCAGGGATCCTGAGCTTGACTCCTGCACAGGGGCCAGGCCTGGAATAGAAAGGAGTGCAGCTCTGGGAATATGAGCTGGAGGGAACCTGTGGCCCAACCTCCAGAGGCAGCTGGAGATGTTTTTTTTTTTTTAATTTTTAAATTTTTAAAAATGTTTATTTATTTTTGAGAGAGACAGAGACAGAATGCGAGTGGGTTAGGGGCAGAGAGAGAGGGAGACACAGAATCCGAAGCAGGCTCCAGGCTCTGAGCTGTCAGCACAGAGCCCGACACAGGGCTCAAACTCACAAGCTGTGAGATCACGACCTGAGCCGAAGTCGGAGGCTCAACTGACTGAGCCACCCAGGCACCACTGGAGATCTGGATTTTTATGTAAAGCCTGCAAATTGACTAAAAAATCTTTTTGTGTGTTTTAATACCTTTATGCTATGCGACATGAAAAAAAAAAGCAACTTCCAGACACAAATGGCTCAAATGGCTGGCAGCTTGTTGTAACTTTTGGTGTAGAGAGTAAGGACTCAGAACGGGGAGTGGGCTGTTTGGGGTTTTTTGTTGTTGGCCTCTAAGTTATAGAGAAGTGAGTAGATGCTTTATAAATTTGAGTTCCGGGTAGCCCTTTGGTATCTTGAAAGATCTTATAATGCAGTGTGATGAGGAAGAAAACTTTGACACTTTCCCAACTGTCAGGAATTTTCACTCAGCATCTCAAGGGCTAACCTGAATTCAGCAATGTGGAGTAGAAAAAGTTACTGTGCTTCATTCTAGAAGGAGTGGCACCAGTTGTGGAGGGCCATTTTGACACGTGGAAAATAAAATTGCCCATGGAAGAGAACAAAGGCATAATACGTACCACCTGCCCGGTGGCAAATATGTATGTAAATAATTATAAGATTTTGAAAGAGCGCCCTCTTTATTGGGTACCCACATGCCAGCCATTGTGCTGGACACGTTAACTCTTAGGAACATGCATACTTTGTCACCCGTCCATTAGGAGAAGGCATTACTCGAATAAGCAAGATGAAGAACCTGGCGTGTGTCCTGTGGTTTGTGAGAAAACTGCGTGGGAAGATGAAAGCATGCATGACCACTCACTGAAAGATACAACAGGACTGGGGACAGTTCCTGTGCAGGAGGACATACTCTATCTACACTGAATGATCTTTTGCACGGTTTGATTTCTTTTTTATCACCTGCACTTATTACTTAAAACAACAAAGAACCGGGGGCACATGGGTGGCTCAGTCGGCTGAGCCTGACTTTGGTTTGGGTCATAATCTCACAGTTCGTGGGTTCAAGGCCTGCATCGGGCTCACTGTTGTCGGCATGGATCCTGCTTTGGATTCTCTGTCCCACTTTCTCTCTGCCCCTCCCCGACTCACACTTTCTCAAAAATAAACATTTTTTTTAAATGTTATTTTATTTTTGAGAGAAAGAAAGAGTGCAAGAAGCAGGGGAGGGGCAGAGAGAGAAGGGGACAGAAGATCTAAAGCAGGCTCTGTGCTGACAGCAAAGAGCCCAACATGGGGCTCGAACTCACGGGGACAGTGAGATCATGACCTGAGCCGAAGTTGGGTGCTAAACCGACTAGGCCACAAAAATAACTGCCTCTCAAAAATAAACATTAAAAAAACAACAAAGAACTGAAACGAGACAACTACACGATCACTATGGCATTCTGTGCTAACAGGCCCCACATGGGATAACACTGTAAAACAAGTATTTGAAGCATTCTGCAATAATCCACATTTGCCTTTAACCTAGATCATCAAAAAAATTTTCCCTGGCAGGAGTGCCGCTCACATTCAATTTCTGCTCCTTTGCTGTTCCTCTGAAAGAGCTCTGCCCTCACTGCTTGTGGAAACACATCAAAGAAAGAAAAAGAGATGAACGAGGTGGCCCTTGCCTGGTCCTGGCTGAAGTGGTGGCCATGGTTTTGTCTCGACCTGCTTTTCTGAAGCCTCTGCAGAGCCTGCTGCCCAGTGTCCATTTCCTTTTCCCTACCCTCACTCCTGTCCTATATGATGGCTGCAAATTCTATTACATCCGGGACTGGCCACTCAGTTCCCCACGCTGCAGCCCTTAGTAAGCCATGTTCCCAACTGGTGCCAGAGCTAAGTGGCAGTTACTCATTTAATATTTTCTTTAAAGTGGCTATTAAAAAAAAAACAAACCCATGTATACCATGGCATTTTGCTTATAAAGGCATTGAGGCATTTAAGTGTTGTGACTAAGAGCATGGTTCAAGACTTGGTTCAAGTCCTGGTCTGTCACTTTGAAGTTAAATAGGTCAAGTTACTTCTCTTTTATTCAGTTTCCCTCTTTATAACGGGGACAATCACATGGGGCCAGCTACACAGGTGGAAATATGGAAGTCAATCTCCCCTTCCTGCGGTCCTAAGGGACTGCAATTTCCTGCAGAGATGAAGTCGGTATCTGGTTGGGTGGGCAAGAGGCCCCTCAGTCCTGCCCTGAGATACGGAGGGGACAACCCCAACCCTCCCTCGACCAGCAGTAGTCATGGAGTGGGGTCAGGGAGGGGTAGGAAGAAGCCCCAGGGCAGCCTGAGTGGGCTATGGTGGCTAAGAACCTGTCCCAGGGAGGCTGTGGGACCACACACGAGCCCGGCTCCAAGGCCCCTACATACTTCTTTGTTCCAACGTACTTCACTTAACAAAACACACGAAGATGGTAAGAATTTAAAGTACGGGGCACTTCTGAGTAGCTGGATGACCACAATGATCAAAGTCTGCATTAATGCACACCAGGAAGTCAGTCCTGCTATCACCTAGGGTCTTTATGCAAGTTAAATGAATGAACACAAGTACAGATCTAAGACCTGGCATCTACTAAGCACAATATAAGTGTTGGCTATTATTGATAACACTACTATGGATTGAAAACAAGTATTTTTCAAATATGCATTTGTTCAACAAGTATTTATTATTATTCTGTGCTACATGCTATTTTAGGCACTGGTACATTTTATTTATCAGTGAACAGCAGACATTTTATTATTTGCTTGCTACGTGATCTCAGATGCCTCCAGAACACCTCATGCCTTGACTTTAGGGACTAACCGCCAATGGCTGGGTATACAATCAAACACTCACAGGTGTGGAGCGCCTGGGTGGCTTAGTCAGTTGAGCGTCGGACTTCAGCTCATGCCATGATCTCATGGTTTGTGAGTTTGAGCCCCGCATCGGGCACACTGCTGCAAACACAGAGCCCTCTTCAGATCCTCTGTCCCCCTCTCTCTCTGCCCTTGCCCTGCTCGAGTGCTATCTCTCTCTCTCTCTCTCAAAAATGAACATTAAAAGAACACACACCCAAGGTGAGCTAGTGGGAACTAGATTGTTGAACAGGCTCCCTCATTACCTTCCAGTCCTACTTTCCCTTGCAAGAATCTCAAAAAAAAGTCAGTTTTTAAACTTTACTCCTCAATCTTTCTTAACTAGTGAAATTCTCACAATTCAGTATGTTGGTGTCAGTGATGACTTCTACAGCACATTTACCGATAGACAGGAGGGAATCAAGAAACTTCAAAGGCACATCATTAGGATTCTTAGCAGTACCGTCCTTGGTCAACTCTGCCCCACAGCACTTTCTATGAAGATGAAACTGAAGTTTTAATTTTAATTTAACATTTAAACATCACATGTGTGTAGTGGTTACTTTGTTGGTTAGCACGGCTCTAAATACTTGGCTCTATAGGGCTTCCCAAGTCACACTCTTAAATGATATTAATGATATTATGATATAATCATTTAGTATTTTCATTCATCTAACATGCTCAAACTCTACTCCAGATAACAAGGGCTGAAAAGGACTATAACAGGTCACTGGGTGAATCAAAAAATCCCTATTGCACACTCTGGGAAATGTGGTGATTTGTGTCCATCACAAAGCGAGTTGACGACTGGGCTCGAAGGGAACTATCGCCTCCTGACTTCCTCCTCGGAGCTTTGACTCCCGAGTGAGTCGGGATGCGCGGTCACACCCAGAGGCGTGAGCCGGGCAGGCTTTTCGAGGTTTACAGCAGACAGCAGAACTGGATTCAGTTCTCAAGTACTTTTAAAATACAGACTACCTTAAACTCGTACATTTTGTTGAAGTCCACCAACGAGAGTAAGGAGGTTGTCTGGGGGAATACAATTAGAAGAGTCTCGTTAGGGGAGTAGCCCAATCTCAGACCGTCCAAATCCGCGTTATCTATTTTGATTTGGCTTGCACGGTATAAAGAAAACAGACGAGCAGTTGGGCGTGCTAACAGGTTGGTTGTGAACAACTCGTCTAACAGGCTAAGTAGGTTCAACTCCCTCGCCAGCCCGGCTCCCACGGCCAGCCACCTGTCCCGCGGGCGCGCGCGGGGCGCACCCCTCCGCACCCTACCTGCGCGCGCCGCGCCGTCCGCGCCTCCGTCCGCGCCTCCCAGTCCCGCGGCCGCGCGCAGCGCGCTTCCGCAGCTTGCCGACAGGTTGCCAGTGGCCTTCCGCGCCAGGGTCAGGATGGGCGCCGACCAGCCCTCCGGCCCCACCCGCGGCTTGGCCGCGCTCCGCAGCTCGCTAGGGCTAGGCAGCTGGCTTCGGTCCACAATCTCGAACTCTTCTCCCGGCTCCGGTCCCGGCGCCTGCCCCGGTTCCCGCCCCGCCGGGCAGCCACTTTCCCCGTCGGCCATCTTAGCCGAATCACGTGGCCGCGACGGGCGGAGGACTCCGCGCGGGCGGATGCGCGGGCGGGCACTCTCCAGCCAACTCTGCCTCCTCGGTTTTGGTTGTTTTTTTTTTTTTCCCCGTTCGCGAAGTTCTTCTTCCTCTTCACTGCCCCCCCTTTCCCTTCTTTAACCTTAAAACGGCTCAGGAGAGTACAAATCATAACATAGAAGCACCCCTATTACCACCAGTCGGGAGGACTTGTGTCCAAAAAATTACTCTGGTGTTTTCTCCCCTAACTGGGGTGCCCCCAGCCTGGCTTAGAACACAGCCCCCATGGCTTTGGGTTTCTTTGTGACACTATTTCCTCTTTTTAATTTTCATTTCATGATTTATTTTTTCTACTTCGTCACTTTTCTGCAGCACTCTTTAGAACAAACCCTAGGAGGACGGGTAAGGAAACGGACAGACAAGGCAGGAAATCAGGATTTTTATTTAAAGAGCCCCAAAACTATAAATGACGGGTTGGCAGGACTGGGAATCAGAAGGTCCAGATTCTATTAATTAGTTAAATGGGGGTAATAAGAGAACCTGCCTGATTGTTAAATAAGATTTTGCAGAGGGGAGCACATGGCAGACGTTATCAGTTAATGATCAGTGTTAGCCAACTGTGTGGCTTGGGCAACACATTACTCCCTCGCAGGAAATCACTCCCAGTCTGTTTCTTCACTTGGAAAAGAAGGGCATTTGACTAAATAGGAACATTTCATTAGTATTTGACAGTCTTTGCAAAGTGCCACACATGGGTCTTATCAAACTAGGAGAACCCTGTGTTTGGTTCCCAGAGCGTTTAAATCTTAAATTAAAAAAAAAAAAAAAAATGAAGTTGGGGGCCTGGGTGGCACAGTCGATTGAGCAACCGACTTTGGCTTAGGTCATGGTCTCACTGTTCCTGAGTTCCAGCCCTGCATCACTCTCCCTGCTGTCAGTGCAGAGTCTGCTTCTGATGCCCTGTCTCCCTCTCTCTCTGCCCCTCTTCAGCTCATGCTCTCTTAAAAATGAAAAAAACATTTAAAAAAAATACGAAGTTGTTGCAGATATTTAGAAATTAAAAGACTTGGCATAGGGGCGCCTGGGTGGCTCAGTCGGTTAAGCGTCTGACTTTGGCTCAGGTCACGATCTCACACTTCGTGAGTTCGAGCCCTGCGTTGGGCTCTGTGCTGACAGCTCAGAGCCTGGAGCCTGCTTCACTTTCTGTGTCTCCCTCTCTGCCCCTTCCCTGCTCATGCTGTGTCTCTCTCTGTCTCAAAAATACATAAACATTAAAAAAAAAAATTAAAAAAAAGAGAAAAAAGATTTGGCATAAAAACCTGGATTTTAGCTCTTTTGAAAAGTTGGAAGCTTTGGCAGCTCAGAGTATAGTCCCTGACGTCAATAAGCAATGGCTTGTCCCTTTAGAAACCCGTTTTCTCCCAGATGTGTCTGGTCCCTGAAGGCCAGTTGTTTTCTATGGGGAGAGTGGGAATGGTGTTTGAGCTGTCACAGTGATGGAGGGGATGCTTCTAGTCTTTACTGGAGTGAACAGGGGAGTCTGGAATACCAAAGAGGGGACCCAGATCCTTCATGACTTTTCAATACACGTGGACATTCATGTAGGTGATCAGAGCCTGGACCTAATTCCATTTTGCATAAAAACACAAACTCCTTTCAGAAAAATAGTTTTAGCATTTACCAGGCTAGGTTATGCTTCAGTAACAAAGAACCCCCAAATCTCAGTGGCTTAATGTACCAGAAGTTTGTTTCTCATCAGGCTCCACTTGGGAACCCAGGCCCTCGGAGGTTGTATCCTTTGTAGCAGAGTTTTGTTTGTTTTGTTTTTTTTTTAAGTTTATTTCTTTGAGAGAGTGAGCACACAAGCAGGGGCAGGACAGAGAGAGAGAGGGAGAGAGAGAATCCCAAGCAGGCTCCACGCTGTAAGGCTGATGTGGGGTTCAAACCCATGAACCATGGGAGCATGATCTGAGCCCAAATCAAGAGTCAGATGCTTAACCAACTGAGCCACCCAGGTGCCCCTGGAGTAGGGTTTTGCATCAACACTAAATGCCGCAGACCTGACATGATGAACTTCACTTATATACATTTCCCTCTTTTTTTTTTTTTTTTGAGAGACAGGGTGCAAGTGAGTGAGGGGCAGAGAGAGGGAGAGAGAGAGAGAGAGAGAGGGAGAGGGAGAGGGAGAGGTGTGGCTCATGTTCACAAACCATGAGATCACGACCTGAGCCAAAGTCAGATGCTTAACTGACTGAGCCACCAGGTGCCCCTCTCATATACGTTTTATTGACCAAAGCAAATCACATACCATCTCTAACTTCAAGGGAATTAGAAAGTTAGATCGTACTACTGTCTGGGGAGAGGAGAGCTGGGAATACTGGTGAGAAACATAACTACCATAAATGTACTCGGAGTCTTCCCAGAATGCAGTTAAACCGCTCTGTTCAGAATCCAGTAGCTGTTAACCATTTCAGAAAATCACATTGCCTACAGTGATGTTGCTTTTGGTATTAAGACAATACCTGTGCTGTCACAATCATGGGGATTTTAGTACAAGTGTCTGGCTACCTTGTTTCGATAATATGTATTATCGAAGGGGCCTGATGGGCCTGATAGGCCTCATAGGGTAGGCAATTGAATTTGCATGGAACTATCTCACGTCTAGCAATAGACACTGTAGTTCTAAATTCTTTCAAATTTTACTTTATATGAGGCCAACTTTGGAGAAAACTTGGTGAGAGGGGTCTGCGATTTGGAGCAAACTTGGTGAAGAGGATGTGTATGATTGTTTTAGGTACAAAAAGTAAAATTTAAGAGACACCCTAATGAGTTTGCTATTTTCTATGATTTTCCATACGCTTGAAATGTTCTATAACAATTAAAAAGTTCCTACCCCCAAACATATAGCCCAATCCTCTCTCCCCATGTTCTCCTACTCCCCCACATCCTCCCTGCCATTTTCTCGAACCTTCAATGCCTTGAGTTTCACCTGTCTGCTGCCTCCTTCTGCATGTGATTCTACCCTCCGCCCATTGCCTGCCTCATTTCTTTCTAATCTTCCCAGGGCTTCTTACTATGTTTCTTAGACTCCGTCTCTCACATCTGGCCCTTCTATGCCCAGTGTCCCTACCTGCATGGATTCTCACATAATTTTTGCAGACACACTGCAGGACATCTTGAGTCTTGGGGCTTTACTTCCTCTGTTCTATTCTCAACACCTCAACCTTTCTAAGACTTCCTAAGACCCAGCACTGATTCTTTCACCTTCCTGCTTACAGATCTCTCATGGCTTCTCATTAAAAGGAGGCTTTCTCTTATCTGCATGCTGTGGTTGCAGATGGCTCACTTTCTCCTTGATGTGGACTTTATTTATTTTATTCCTTTATTATTTTTTTTAAAGTTTATTTACTTATTTTGAGAGAGAGAGAGAGAGAGAGAGAGAGAGAGAGAGAGCGGCGGGGAGGAACAGAGAGAGAATCCCAAGCAGGCTCCACACTGTCAGAGCAGAGCCTGACACGGGGCTTGAACTCATGAACCACGAGATCATGAGCTGAGCTGAAACCAAGAGTTGGATGCTTAACTTACTGAGCCACCCAGGTGGCCCAATGTGGACTTTAAATTGAGTTATGCAGCACCTCGGGGTGGGTTTAGTGATTTGCCTCATCCCAAAGCCATGCCCAAAGAGATGGAACCTCATGGCTTCACTGGTATTGTGAGTTGGCCCATCAGCTAAGAGCCTCTCGGGCTGAAGTCATTCTATCTCACGTGTACACGTTTTATACTTTGGTTGGCATTTTGTAATCCTCAGTCTTTGGACATAGTTGGTACCCTGCTGCCAGGAAGGGCCAGTTAAAGCCAAATCACTCCTCTGAATGATGCAATAAGAAGGTTTAAGTTTGCACCTCCTAATCTTTTTGGCATCATGACCTGCTCTGCTCTGCTCTAAGGACAGTTGAAGCCTTGTCTACTTCCTAGTGAGGAATACCATGAATACTTTTATTTATTTTATTTAAAAAAATTTTTCTTTTATGTTTATTTCTGAGACAGACAGAGCATGAGAGAGGGAGGGGCAAAGGGAGAGGGAGACCCAGAATCGGAAGCAGGCTCCAGGCTCCGAGCTGTCAGCACAGAGCCTGACGTAGGGCTTGAACTCACAAACTGTGAGATCATGACCTGAGCTGGTCACTCAACCGACTGAACCACCCAGGCACTCCCCATGAATGCTTTTAAATTTTAGCCAAAGGAGTAACAGACACAACTGAGTAACAAATACCAGTGTTTGGCTCCATCTAGTGGTCTAAGTGGATTTGGGTTTCTAACTATCCAGGATTAGACTATTTCCATCCATCCATCCATCCTTCCATCCATCCTTCCATCCAATCATCCAATACCCATTCTCCCATGCATATAACCAGCTCAGCCTACAAGACTCTGTATGATCTGACCCTTCAATCTTTCTTACCCCATTTCATATCATTATATGTAGGTTTGTTAAGTCCCACATGATTTCTTTCTGTTTCTTGAACACACCACGCTTATTTTTTGCAAATGCTTTCTCCTCTTTGCTTGGAATGATTTTCTCCTAGTCTCAGCCTGATCGACTTTTAATCAACATCTTACATATTCAAGTTCAATTCAACTTTCCAGAGACACCATCCCTAACAGCTGAAAAATACACACCCCTTCCAGCCTCCGGTCCCTCTTTGTCACTTCACTCAGTCTTATTTCCTTGATGGTACTTATCAGTTTCTGACATTTTCCTGTTGGAGTTTTATTTGGTATTGTTGCTTCCCCACACTGGAACGGAGCTCAGAGGGAAACTTGTCCCTCTAGTCCACTGCTGTATTCCCAGGGCTCAGAACTGCACTCGTGTGTTAGTGACTTTATAAATGTTTGTTTATTAATTTTGGGGGGAGGAAAGTGGCAGAAAAGAGAGAGGTAAGGGGGAGAGAGAGAGAGAGAGAGAGAGAGAGAGAGAGAGAGAGAGAGAGAGAATCTCAAGCAGGCTCCGTGCTATTAGTGCAGAGCCCAACATGGGGCTTGAACTCATGAATGTGAGAGCATGACCTGAGCTGAAACCAAGAGTCGGATGCTTAATCGACTGAACCACCTAGATGCTCCAACATGTGTTAGTGATTATAAACAAGAAAAGTTTATTTCATGTTCATACCACACAGCTACTTTGGTTTCCAGAGTTTGTCCGCCTCTTCCCACTGAGAGACTGGGCTGGCAGTGCTCCCATTCTGTGGAACTTCCTTTATCACCCTAACAGAGGGGAGGAGCAGGGGGAATAGTGGCCTATTCCTCCAAAATAAATAAATATTTAAAAGTTGAAAAAAAAATTTAAAAATTTGATAATTCCAACAGCTGGGTCATCATGAAGTTGGTGGGTTAGTTGTCATTTCTTTTGAAAATTGATCACAGTTGCCTGGTTCTTTGTATATTAAAGAGGCATGAGTCCTGGTCGCTTGGCTAACATGTCACTGACTTCTCAAAGCCTTTGGTGTCTGTCCTGTTTGGGGTCAGATCCACATATGTGTATGTTGGAGGTGAGCCCAGGAGTTCGTATACAATTTTATAGGATTCTTTTCTTTTTTTAGGCTTATTTATTTTGAGAGATAAAAGGGAGAGAGAGCACAAGCAGGGGAGGGGCAGAGAGAAGGAGAGACCCAATTCCAAGCAGGCTCTGTGCGCCATCTATGCAGTGTCGATTTGTGGGGCTCGAACCCATGAACCGGGAGATCATGACCTGGCCAAGATCAAGAGTCAGATGCTTAACCGACTGCACCACCCCGGAGCCCCTGTAGGATTATTATCTAAGTCTCCCTCTCTTCACAATCTCTTCTACACTCACTCCCAGAAATCCCCTTCCCTGTCCTCTGGCTGGAGAACTGGGGCTGTGGTCTTCCCTCTCTGTACACTTTCTGTGAAGAGGTTTGCCTTTGTGGGTAAGTGGTGGGAGGAGAGAGGCAAGTAAGAAAGCAAGGGGCGCCAGCTTCAGGACTGAGCTTACCAGGGGCCAGGGCCCAGGGAGAAACACCAAGCAAGCAAGCAAGCAACCAACCAACCCACCCGGGGGATAGTCCCCATTCTCTCTGTCTCTTAGGGGTTCTCTGCTTGCTCTGTAGATAAAGGAGGGCTTCTCTGGTAGCATTTTGTTTTCTTCTCTGGGAGCAATTTTTGTTGGTGCCCGGGGTTGCAGTTCTAGGATTTATGTTGCCCTTGAATCCAGACCAGGAGATATGGGGACCAAAAGATCCCAGACAACTGATTGTCAGTTTCTTCTCCTATGTGTCCACTGCCACTTATTTTTCAGAACCCTCAGAGAGCTGTGACATGGATTGTGTCCAGCGTTTTAGCTGCATTCAGTGGGAGAGACACAGTGGACTGTGTTCGCTCCATCTTACTTGTAACAGAATCTCTTGTCTGTTTCAAAAAATTTTTAAGTTTATTGATTTGTTTGTTTGTTTGTTTGTTTAGAGAGCACAAGCAGGGGAGGGGCAGAGAGAAGGAGAGACAGAATTCCAAGCAGGCTCCGCACCATCAGCACAGAGCCTGGCGTGGGGCTCGAACCCACGAACTTCGAGATCATGACCTGAGCCAAGATCAAGAGTCAGATGCTTAACTGCACCATGCAGGTAGCGCGCCCCCCACCCCCTAAGTGTTTTTAAGAAAATCTAAGAGACATTTGAAGTCACATTTAAATTTTTCCTGGTGGGAAGCTTTGTTTGAATAGACTAGTCTGCCATAACTAGGATCAGGATTTCAGGGTAAGTGTATCAAGTTCTGTAATAAATCCAGTGGGAATTATAGTGGAATTGCATTAAATTTATAGATTAATTTGAGGGAGACCTTAGAGTGTTTCTCTGCTTCTTCAGAGGATCTTTTACGTCCTTTAAAAGAGCGTTAAAAGTTTTCTCCATTGTGACCTTGTATATATGGGTTACTCTATAAATAGGTGTTATATTCACATATATATTTGCCATTGCGTGTGGTGTCTTATTTAAATTAGTTTTGTGTTGGGGCACCTGGGTGGCTCAGTTGGTTGAGCATCCGACTTCGACTGAGGTCATGATCTCGCAGTTCGTGGGTTCAAGCCCTGCATTGGGTTCTGTGCTGACAGCTCAGAGCCTGGAGCCTGTTTCAGATTCTGTGTCTCCCTCTTTCTCTGCCCCTCTCCCGCTCGCGCTCTGTCTCTCTCTGTCTCAAAAATAAATAAACATTAAAAAATTTTTTAAAATCAGTTTTGTGTTGGTTTATGCAAGTGTGAATGAATGTAATTAATTTGGATATTTTCATAAGAAATACGTGATATGCATTTAGATTTCTTACATTTATAGTTGAACAAGTAGGTCTACATACCTAGTTGTTTCAAACATCTGGAAACATTTCAAATAGGTGCATCCATAGGCTGCAACGTAGGATTCCATTTATATGACATTCTGGAAAAGGCAAAACTGTGAGGACAGAGAATAGATAAGGTTGCTAGGGGTGACTGGTGGAGGAAAGGTTTTGCTAAAAAGGAGAACTATGAGGGACAGTCGTGGGGCTGGAGAACTGTTCTGCCTCCTACATATGATGTTGGTTACATGGTCCGATGCATTTAATCGAAACTCACAGAACTGCATGCCAAAAGTAATGCATTATACCTTACTTCATGTAAATTAAAAAAAAAACCAACAAACTAAAAAGGTTTCATGACTGACTCAGTTTAAGAAATACCGAACCTCATGGCATTAAAAATGTTTTCCAATAATGGAATTCAATATCAGTTGTTCCATTAAACTTAAACTTAAAAAAATTTTTTTAAAACTTTTATTCGTTTTGGAGAGACAGAGAAAGACAGCGTGAGTGGGGCAGGGGCAGAAACAGAGAGAGGGAGACACAGAATCCAAAGCAGGCTTCAGGGTCAGCACTGTCGGCACAGAGCCCAACTCGGGGCTTGAATTCATGAACCATGAAATCATGACCTGAGTTGAACTCGGACGCTCAACTGACTGAGCCACCCAGGCACCCCATTAAACTTAAACTTAATGAAGGTGAACTAAAAGTAAAAATTCACTTTGCCAATCCTATTAGCCACATTTCAAGGGCTCACAGCCACAAGGGACCAGTGGATCCTGCATTACATTGTGCACTTTGTGAGAACTTACACTAATAAGAGAAGAGCTAATTCTTGCTTGTAAGTCTGAAAGGATTCACCTGTAAAAAATATCTGTGCCAGAGCCAGGCTTTTTTTTGCTTCTTGTCTAGTCTTCGTGGGAGGGGGTCTTTGACCGCCATTTCAATTGGGACAGAATTATTCATCTAGTCAATTATCTGTCCTTCTTGTGCAGTTTTGGTCTTTTAAATTTTGTCTGTGAGTGTATCACTTTTGTCTAAGTTTAAAAATTATTGGTATTTTGTAATTTATGAATATCTGTCATCTTTATGAGTCTTTTCTATTATCTTTTTTTATCTGCAATTATCTTCATTGTCTCCCTTTCTAGTTTCCTTGGATTTGGTCTGTTGTTCTTCTTCCAGTGTTTTGAATTAAATGCTTATTACATTCATTCATTTATTCACTTATTTATCTCTACACCCAACGTGGGGTTCGAACTCCCCCCCCCCCCGTGCTCCTATTTCATTTATTTTTAATATTTCTTTTCCAATAAATACTTTAAGAGATATAGATTTTATTTCAAGTACCCTGACTTGCATCCCCAAAATTTTGACATCTCTCTGGTTCAGTTTTAAATATTCCTTAATTTGCTTTCTACTAAGGGTTATTTAGTAATGTATTATTTGCTTTCTAACCTTTCTTAGTTTCTTTCTTTCTTTCCCTCCCTCCTTCCTTGTGAGTGGGGGAAGGGCAGAGTGAGGGAGAGAGAGAATCCCAAGCAGGCTCTGTGCTACCAGTGCAGAGCCTAATGCTGGGCTTGAACTCATGAATGTGAGATCATTACCTGAGCCAAAACCAAGAGTCGGATGCTTAACCGACTGAACCACCTAGGTACCCCAAGCAGGTTATATTTTTATTAGCTTTATCATTTATCAGTATTTATTGTACACTTTGTCTTCTTTTACCTTGAGGTTATTGTTTTGATTTAATTTTAATGTTGATAAGAATATTCTTGAATGATTTAATCAGAAAGGAAATTTATGGTGGACTTTCTGAGGAATACATTGGAAGTGTGATTTTCTCTGGTAAGTATCTTGTTCGTTCTTTCTGGAAGACTGTAAGATTTTCTTTTGATCACTGTAGTTTAAAAATTCCACGGGAAATGTTTATGTTTATGACTTTATTTTATTTTATTTTTAAAACTTTTCTTCTTTTTAATGTTTATTTGCTTTTGAGAGAGAGATAGAGAGAGAGAGTGAGAGGGGAAGGGCAGAGAGAGAGGGAGATACAGAATCTGTATCAGGCTCCAGGCTATGAGCCATCAGCACAGAGCCCGACACGGGGCTCAAACTCAAAGACCGCAAGATCATGACCTGAGCAAAAGTCAGACTCTTAATGCTTAACTGACTGAGCCACCCAGGCACTCCTATTTACTGTGGGGGCACCTGGCTGGCTTAGTCAGTAGAGTGTGCAACTCTTGATATTGGGGTTTGAGTTCGAGCCCCATGTTGGGTGTAGAGGTTACTTAAAAAAATAAAATAAAATAAGTGACGTCTACTTGGTACTTAGCTTGACATTTTCAACTGGAAAATTAAAATATTTTTTCAGATGGGGAAGTTTTCATGTATTGTATCTTGTATCACTATTTTCCTTTTTTTCATTTTGGAGCTACTATTATCCATTGTTTTCCAGGTTGGTTTTTCTTTTCATGAATGATATTTTATTGTGTCTGGAGAGTTATTTGTTTACATATTTATTTGACAAATGTTTGAGGACCTCCTCTGTGCCCCAATGTAGGCATTTAGGGTTTTTCAATGCACAATACAAAGAACCCTACCTTCATGGAACTTACATTTTAGCGTGAGGAGACATAAAAATAAAGAAGTAGATTTTGTAAATATAGATGAAGGTGATATGTATTAAGGAAGAAAGAGACAAGGAGAGTAGGGTCAGAAGGACTGGAGGCAGTGAGATGGGAAGCTTCTGTAATTTTAAGTAGGGGTTTCAGGGTGAACTTCTTGGGAAGGTAAGATTTAAGAAAATAAGGTGAAGGAGTGAATTTTTCAGGGTGGAGAAGGAGTGTTCTAGGAAGCAGCTAGTATAAAGACCTTAAAAAAGGAGTGTGCCTTACATGTTGGATGAAGAGCAAGAACGTTGGGGCAACTGGTGCAGAATGGGTTCTGGGGTTCTTTAAAATTTTTTTTTAATGTCTATTTATTTTTGAGAGAGAGAGAGAGAGAGAGAGAGCAGGAGAGGGCCAGAGAGAGAGAGGGAGATACAGAATTGGAAGCAGGCTCCAGGCTCCGAGCTGTTAGCACAGAGCCCAACATGGGGCTCAAACTCACAAACAGCAAGATCATGACCTGAGCTGAAGGCAGATGCTTAACTGACTGAGCCACCCAGATGCCCTGGGTCTGTGTAGGGGTTCTGGTGGCTAAAAGCTCTAGATCCATTAGGGTCTTGCAGTCACAGTAAAGACTTTGGTTTTACTTTACCTAAAATGGGAAGTCATTCTAGGGTTTTGAGACAGAAGAATGACTTGATCTGACTTAAGTTATAAAAGGATCTCTCTGGCTGACCTGCTAGAAGGAGATTGTATAGGTACAGATGGTATAGAAATAGATCTATAGGTAGACACAGGAGACCTAATAGGAGGTGCTGTAGTGATCCAGGTAACAGGTGACAGTGGCTGGGATCAGGATCGTAGCAGTGGACTACAGTGGTTAGTAGAATTGCCACCAGCTGGAATGAGAAATGCTACGGGGTAAAATCAAGAATTTGGTTTTGGATACATAAGTTTGAGTTGTTTAACATCTCAGATGGAGGTGTTGAATAGGCACTTGGATATCTGAGTCTGGAGGCTCTGAGACAAATTTGGCTGGATCTATAAACCTGTGAGTTATTGGCAGACAGATAGTTTTGAAAGCTTAAGACTGGATAAGGTGACTGTATTGGTCAGGATAGGATAGGCTTCTGCGTCAGTAACAACTAGCTCCCAAATCCCAGTGGCTGGATACACAGAAGTTTATTGCTCAATCATATGAAGCCTGATGGAGGTCTCGGCTCATTTCCAGGACATCTGTCTTTCATAGGGTGACTCAGTGATCAGGCTGCTTTGGTTTTTTGGTCCTGCACGTCAACACGAGGATTTCTGCAAATAGCTGCAGCAGGAGAAAAGACAGCTGGAGAGTCGTGTGGCAGTCTCTGCTGGGAAGTGACCTGTCTCTTCTGCTCACAGCCCGTTGGCAAGAGCCAGTCACATATGGTCTTCTACTTGCTGGGAAGGGGTGGGAGGAGCTCTGAATGAGCAGTCGCCAAGGAAGCCAGGAGAGGTAGAGGGGAAAAGAAGGTCATGGAGAAGAGGAGCCAGCAAAGGAGACAGAGAAGGAATGTTTAAGGGGGTGGAAGAAGGAGGCTTAGGAGTTAGTATCCTGGAATCCAAGGAGGGAAATGTTACAAGGAGAAGAGACTGACCAAGACGGGGGTGACTTAGGGCTGGTAGTGAGATCTAGGTGGAAATGATCTGCAACCTTGTGAAGAGCAATTTATCAGAACCGTGTGTGAAAAGCATGGCTGCAAATGAGTGAGGGTGGGTGGGGAGGAATTAGAGACAAGTGTAGACCAGAAATGGGGCAGATGTTGGCAGAAGAAGTGGGTGCAAGCCAAGGACATTTTCGTTTGTTCTTCTCAGCTGGGAGAGGTAACAGCTGTTGAAGATCTCTGTAGAGTGAAAACTGATGATGCAGGCCAGAGAGGAGAGTTACGGAGCCATGCCTTGAATGAGTGAGGAGGGACTGGCCATGGATCTCAGGTAGTAGGTAGAAAGGTAAAGAAGATGTGGCAGCTCTGGGGGAAAGAGGAGGAAGAAGGAAATGGCCTTCTGGACACAGGGTAGTGGACAGAAGAGGGAAGCATAGTGTAGCCTGGGCAGGACGATTTGCCTCTTGAGGTTCATGGTCAGAAACTGAAGTGAGACCCGTCAGGTCCACGTGGCTTGTGATTTTCCCAGCCCCCTTCAGTGGGAGAATCAGATTTAACCCAGCTGATGTTTCATCAAGAGAGTCCCAGGAAATGAGGGCTCAGGAGTTTGGGGTGTGTGCGGGGAAGGGGGTGATAATTAGGATAATGTTGGGTCTTTTTTTTGACCTTTGGGATCATGAATTATGTTACCAGCAACATCCAGTTTATGTTTTACTACCTTTACTGAATTTTATAACCTGAATGTATGTTTAGGTATAAAATGTATGTATGGGTGTGGATAAAGTAAATAACTGTAGTAAAAATAAATACAAACTATAAAAATATGTGAACATGTATGAACAAATAAAAAGGTTAGAATTGTAATAAAAATTTAGACAATACTGGTAATGAGAACTCTCTCTTTTTTAAGTTTATTTATTTTGAGAGAGAGAGAGAGAGAGAGAGAGAATCCCAAGAAGACTCCACACTGTCAGCACAGAGCCTGACTTGGGGCTCAAACTCACAAACTGTGAGATCATGACCTGGGGTGAAATCAAGAGTTGGATGCTTAACTGACTGAGCCACCCAGGGAACCCTGGTAATGAGAACTTTTAAGGAGAGCGAAGAAGATATTACCAAGAAACAATAAGAAAAACAAGCAAAGATTTTGGAATACATCTATTCCAAATCTAAATCTGTATCTATATGCATGTCTATAACCGTGTCTACTCTGTCTCTAATCTATATGTATATCTAACCCATGTGTATATGTATATGTATATGTATATGTATATGTATATGTATATGTATATGTATGCCTATCCATCCATTTCCATCTATATTGATACATCAATCTCGTTTTAAGACTTCTCATTAAAATTGTTTCTCTCAAGTGGCACCTGGATGGCTCAGTCGGTTGAGTGTCTGACTCTTCATTTTGGCTCAGGTTATGTTCCCAGGGTCGTGGGATTGAGGCTTGCGTTGGTCTCCGTGTTGAGCATGGAGCCTGCTTGAGATTCTCTCTTTCTTTGTCTCTCTACCTCTGCTCCTTTTCCCAGCTCCCATGCTCTCTCTCTCTAAAAAATAAAAATAATCCCCCCCCAAACCCAATTGTTTCTCAATATTATATTTTGTTTCTTCTCAGAAGTCTGTCTCTGCTTAAGTCTCTGTCCCCCTCCCTCAAGCCACTGGGTCCTTCACACCAGCACTGCTCAGTGCGGTTCTGGACCAGCAGCACTAGCGACATATGGGAGCTTCTTGGAAATGCAGATTCTCAGGCTCTTCCCTAGACCTCCTGAATCAAAGCTCTGGAGGTGTGGTCCGGGAAGGTACATATACTCCAGCCCCCCAGAGATTCTGTTGAACCTTTGTCTATATCTCCTGTGACCTTTGATTTCCTACTCATGTCAGGGACTGTGGGCCCTTCCAGACCTGCACTGTCAGGATCTGGGGAGCTGGTGCGAGGCATGGGAGCAAGTCCTTCCTTCCTTAAAGGCAGTGGTGGGGTGGGGGGGGGGGAGACAATGGTGGGCAAGCTGGCCAGAAAAGATCTGCCTCCCCATTTCTTGGGGTCTCCAAATATACATTTTGGGTCAAACTGGCATGCAACCACTCCCATGCATGTTAATTATTGTTCTCACCTTCGCTGTGGTCCCTGTGGGCTTTCTCAGGGCTCTTCCTGGGCCCAGCCAAGGGAGGACACTGAGATCTCAGAGAGAACAAAAAGCCAGCCAAGTTTCTAAATGGATTTCAGGAACTCACAGCAGAGGGAACATTCATTTGAAAATCAAGATATTTTTGACTTGCTTTGGCTATCAAGAGACAAATCCTGAAGGACTCTATCTAAACCTTCTGTGAGAAGAACAAAGTGGGGAAGAATGGAGATTGATGTAGGAGCCGAGAGCTGAGTCCACTGGCTGGAGGAGCCCCCAGTGGGCAGTGAGTGTGTGTTGAGAAGGGCTCTGGCCCGGAGAACATGCTGGCCACAAGGTCCCAGGACCCCGGGGCTGGGAAGGGGAGGGCAGCTGCGTGTCCCCGGATCTCTTGAGAGAGAGCCTCAGGAGTGCTCACAGTTTTGATGAAAGCATGCAGAGTGCTTGTCTCTCCAGCAGGTGGCCATGGCTGGGGTGGGGTGGATTTCAGTGGATGCTGGTGGGCACAGGTGCCAACCTGTCATGGGCTGCCAAGGAGGATGCTGGGGACTGCGACCAGGTGTCCATCACCCTCAGTCCTGGCCCCACCCGAGGAAAGCAGGAGGACAAGGTAGGATAACTCTGCCTGAAATGTTGAGTGACCATAGATTTGAGTTTTCCTGGGAGGGACTAGATTATGCTTACAGAAACTGGAATTAGAAATTAAAATTGTGGGGCGCCTGAGTGGCTCAGTCGGTTGAGCGTCCGACTTTGGCTCAGGTCATGGTCTCGAGGTTCATGAGTTCAAGTCCCACATTGGGTTTGCTGTTGTCAGCACAGAGCCCGCTTCGGATACTCTGTCTCCCTCTCTCTCTCTGCCCATTGCCACCCCCCTCAAAAAAAAAAAGAAATTAAAATTGAGTTGTGAAATATGGAGTTACATTTTGCACACATGACTTTTGAGATTAAGAATTGGTACTTATAACAAGTACCAATTTATACTTGAATGTGAAAGTATCTTGCATGGTGCCGGGTGTATATTTGGTACCCAGTAGGTTCATGCTTTTCCAAGTCTGCACATGGCCTAAATATATGCACACAACCCATTGGCAAGTGTAATGGAGCAGAGAGAATGCCAAGGTGATGCTGTCCTATTATTTTTATTCAGAAATGTGCCTGCTTTTTAACAATTTTTGGAACACACCATATTGGTGATTTTTATAACTTAGAGGTAATGATTAGTACAAGATGATTAAATTCCACATTGGTCAGAAGACCCAGGTCTGAATCCTGGGCCTACCACTTACTAGTTGTGGAAACTTGAGCAAGGCACTGCCCCTCCAAAAGTCTTCCCTGTCAAGGGAGGTAATGCCTGATTCATGAGGCTGGTGGAGAAGAATGAGTGTCTCTTGAGGACTTATACCTGCCTGGCCCTGTGCTGGGCAATTTCACAGATGATTTATTGATTTTTCTTTCTTTTTAAAATTTTATTTGAGAGAGGGAGAGAGAGAGAAGGACAGAGGGAGAGAGAAGGACAGAGGGAGAGAGAATCCCAAGCAGGCTCCACACACAGCATGGAGCCTGACATGGGGCTCAATCCCTTGACCACTGAGATCATGACTTGAGCTAAAGTCAAGAGTTGGACGCTCAACCTACTGAGCCAGTCAGGTGCCCCTTGTAGATGTTTTCTTAACAGTAAAGCACCTAGTTAGTGCAAGGCAAGGCGCATATGCAGAGAAGTAGTAATTTCCATTCTCCTACTTGCAAGTCTTACATACACATGCACACACAGAACACAAATACAGACACACCACATACATGCAACGCACCACACTGCGCGCACAGTTTGGTAACAAGGAATTGCAATAATTAGAAACACCACTAGGGGGCATCATGACACTTTAATTCAGAAATTTTTATGTCTTTTTACACAGTTGTGATTATAGTCTATATTAGCAGTTCTCAAAGTGTGGCCAAAACTATTTTCATAATAATGCTAAGATGTCATTTGCCTTTTTCATTCTTTCTCTCTTGAGCATACAGTGGAATTTTCCAGAGACCACATTCCTGGTGACATTGCAGCAGGTTGAAGGCTGGAGCAGATCTGAGAATCCAGCTGTCTCGCTAAGCCAGACATTAAAGAGATTTGCAAATGTGAGCAGAATGCCACTTTGCTCACTAAGATTTTCAGAGATATTATTTTTCATGTAAATGTTATTTATATTAACATGCAATGTTTTTTTAAATCGCCATTTAAAAATAAAAGAGGCACCTGGGTGGCTCAGTCAGTTAAGTGTCCGACTTTGGTTCAGGTCATGGTCTCTTGGTTTGTGGATTCCAGCCCTGCATCAGGCTCCTCACTGCTGGTGTGGAGCCTGCTTGGGATTCTCTTTCTGTCTTCCTCTCTGCCCCTTCCCATTTGCACTCTCTGTCTCTCAAAATAGAAAAAAATTAACTTAAAAAAATTTTGAAATCTTCTCTGTTCTCTCTTAATATCTAATGCAGTTAAAACTGATAGATATACCTCACATAAGCAAAAGTTCTTTAGGGGATTTGCATAATTTTTTTAAGAGCATCAGGCAAAAATACATGTATGTGAGTATACATGTACAAGATGTATAGGTATGTATTATAAATATATGTACGAGGATATATGAGGCAAAAATGTTTGATAATCATTGTTCTTTTTTTTAAAATGTTTATTTATTTTTGAGAGAGAGAGAGAGAGTCAGAGCTCGAGCAGAGAGAGAGGGAGACACAGAATCCGAAGCAGGCTCCAGGTTCTGAGCTGTCAGCACAGAGCCCAATGTGGGGCTCGAACTCACGAACCGTGAGATCATGACCCGAGTTGAAGTTGGATACTCAACTGACTGAGTCACTCAGGGCCCCCTGACAATCATTGTTCTGTATGTCATCACATGTCTATAGATACACATCAATGTTTTTAAATTGTAAATTTATAAAGAACCAACATGTACAGAGAAGGGAAAAACATTTGTAATCTTACTGTTAAGAGATTAAAGACAATTGCTATTGGCATTTTGTCATGTTTTCTAATTATGTTTCTGCAAGTATTTGTCCGCGGTTAATGCCTTCTGAATACAAGCTCAGAGTTCCAGGTTGCACCAGCCTGCAGATCCAAGTGTCTTGTGCTGTCCACACAGGAACTTGGGGCTCTGAGGCTCCATATATTCACCTGCTTATGCTGTGTGTAGCCCAGGCTCCTGGGGCTGGCTGTCTCTCGCCATCTTTCTAGAGCTTTCAAGGAGCCTTACTTGAGTAATCCCAGTTACCTCTGATTGTCGCCTTATAAGCTCTGGCTAAGATATGTCTCCAGGTGTCACTTCCTGCCACACGGCAGCCCTCAACCCTCCCACCTTGGTCCCTCCTGGCTTCTGTGAAGTGTAGAGGGCGCCTCTCATCCTGTGAGGTGGCCAAGGCCTTGTAGCACCCCGCCCCTGCTCCCCTGATCTCTTCTCACTCTGCTTTCCTGGGTCAAGGCTTCTGTCCTGACCTGCCATATTGCTACTATTTTTAGGCTCTGTGTGGGTCTCCACGGTGTCCACTTCTTTAACACCTGTGGCGGGGCCAGCTCTGCACAGTGACCCAAGACCTCCCCATGCATGTCTCTCCTCTGAGTGCACCGAGAAAGCCTGCCTGCTGCCACATTCAGCTCCCAGAAGGAATGGACCATGGAGCCACAGAGGTGGAGAAGACCCTTGGCGAGCCCAGGTGGGAAGGGAGGGGCCTTGAGCTGAGTGCCCAGTGAAGGGGTTCTCCACCCTGCCTCCCCAGGGCCCATGGGGCTCCAGGAGGGGCTGCCCAGGTGGGTTCAGGCCAGCCCCCTGCTGCTTCAGCTGTCCAGGTTGTGCCTTGCTCCTGGTGCTCACCTGCCATCCTTGGCTTCCTTCCCCACCATCCGGCAGACAGATTTGACTGTGATTGTGAGCCCCACTGAGGCTCTTCCCCATGGTGTGGCTGGGCCCTCAGAAAATCTAGAGATGTGGCTAGACCCCAAGCCCCATGAAAAGCATTCCAGACTGTCCATGAGAGTGCAGAGCTTGGTGTGCCCAGAGCCCGCTGGGTCCTGGGGGTTATCCAACTCTACAGACTGGCCGATCTGCCTCTCTGCTTTAGCTGGACACAGTATCCAAACCCACTGATATTTGGACATTGGAAATTCCAGTATTTGGACATTGGAAATTCCAACTCACTTGGAAATTGAATTCAGTGAGGGACGCCTGGGTGGCTCAGTTGGTTGAGCGTCTGACTTTGGCTGAGGTCATGATCTCGTGGTTCATGGGTTTGAGCCCTGCGCTGACGTGGACCCCAATTCTGATCTTCTGTCCCCTTCTCTCTCTGCCACTCCCCTGCTTGTGGCCTTTCAAAAAAAAAATTAAACAAATTGAGTTCAGTGAAAGGCACAGATCTTAAACGTAGAGTTCAGTGATTTTTGACTACTATTTATATATCTGTGTAGCCAACACCACAGTCAAGATACAGAACATTGTCATCACCCCAGAAAATTCTATCCTGTTCCTTTCCAGTCTATCTGTTCTCCCTCCCCAGGCAACTACTATTCTGATTTCTATTTGAAAATATTAATTTTTTTGGGGGTTGCCTGGGTGGCTCAGTAGGTTGAGCGTCCGACTTCAGCTCAGGTCACGATCTCATGATTCGTGAGTTCAAGCCCCGTGTTGGGATCTGTGCTGACAGCTCAGAGCCTGGAGCCTGCTTTGGATTCTGTGTCTCCCTTTCTCTCTGCCCCTCCCACACTTGTGCTCTGTCTCTCTGTCTCTGTCTCTCAAAATAAATAAACATTAAAAAACCCCCCAAACTATTAGGTTTTTGTGTTTTGTTTCCTTTCTGGTTTTCAACTTCATATTAATGTAGCATAAACCATGCACTCTTTTGAATCTGGCTCATTTAGCTAAAAACACTTTTTTGAAGTCCTTCCTTGTTTTTGCATGTATCAGCAAATCATTCCTTTAAATTTTATTTTTATTTATATGTTTATTTATTTTTGAGAGAAAGAGAGGGAGAGAGGGGAAGAAAGAGAGAGGGAGGGGCAAAGAGAGGGAGACACAGAATCCAAAGCAGGCTCCAGCCTCCAAGCTGTCAGCACAGAGCCGGATGTGGGGCTCGAACTCAGGAACCATGAGATGGTTACCTGAGCCAAAGTCTGACGCTCAACCTACGGAGCTACCCACGTGCCCCTCCTTAAGTAATTTAAATGTGAGTATCTTAGTGGGTGTGTAGGAATACCTTGTAGTTTTCATTTGCACATGAACTTTATTGTTTACATATTTATTTTGTTTTTAGTTATGAATGTATTTATACTCTGCTGTATTCCAAAAAAGATTTTAGATGGTTAATTTGTGTTCTCCTTTTTTTTCCTGTAGAGACTTATATCATAATCTATTTTTGAAGCATTTAAAACATGATTGTGTACTTTATTTTTAAATGGCTGCATAACATTCCAGAATGTGAATGAATCATGTTATCTTCTTTTGGCCATTTTAGGCAGTAGAGCATGGAGGTAAAGGCCGGGCGCCCTGGAGCCAGAGGTCTGTGTTTGAAGGCCTTGGGAAGGTGACGCAAGCTCTCAATCCTTCTCTGCAAAGTCTCATGGAGGTTGTAAGCATTGAGTAAGACAATTCATGCGAAACCTTAAGGGGGTAAGTGTGCAATAAATGCTCCTTTCTATCATAAACCACATTGCCATTGTGCATAAAGCTTTTTCCCTTTTTAGGATTACTCCCTTAGGATCAATATTCAGAAGTGAAATTACTGGGTCAGTAGATGGGAGTGTTTTTAAGGATCTTGATAGCTATCCCCAAATTGCTCTCTAAAATGCACCTATTTACCCATCCACCAGCAGCATATGGGAATGCCCATGTCACCACACCATTCCTGGAAAGTGGTGACTTTTATCAGAGTGGAATATTCTTTTTTTTTTTTTTTGTGCCTTTATTTATTTTTGAGAGAGAGAGAGAGAGAGAGAGAGAGAGCGAGCACAGGGGAGGGGCAGAGAGAGAGGGAGACACAGAATCTGAAGCAGGCTCCAGGCTCTGAGCTATCAGCACAGATCCCAATGCAGAACTTGAACTCATGAACTGTGAGATAATGACCTGAGCCAAAGTTGGACTTTCAACCAACTGAGCCACCCAGGTGCCCCTGGACTGTTCTGTCTATAAGTGAGGGAAACCATGTTCATGAGGCAACAACTCAGGAATCACTCCTCACATCTATGCCAGTGACAGCTGCCACCTGCCTCTCCATGTATCAGCTAGCTATTGCCCTATTGCCACAGTTATGCTGCATAACAAACCACTCCCACATGTCAATGGTGTATAGCAATGAGTATTTATTTCCTACTTATGAGTTTGCAGGTTGGCTGGTGTGGCTCTGCTTCATGCTGAAGGTAGGCCAGGCAACTGTGCTCCACATATCTCTCATCCTCCTCTGGGGACTAGCAGGGACATGCTCATCACTGGGTGATGGCAGGAGCCTGAGACAGGGCCCACTCGACCACACAGACACATTTCAAATTTTTGCTGGTGTCCTATCTGCTAACATTCTATTGGCTGAGTCAAGGGGTGAGAAAGTGTGTCTCACCCACAATGAGGCTGTGGCAAGGATGTGGGTGGAGGGAAGGTTAAAGAATTGGGGCCAATAATTCAGACTACTACTCCAGCTTTCCACTGTTGTAAATTAAAGGAAGAAGTGTCTGGGGTGCCTGGGTGGCTCAGCCAGTTAAACGTCTTTGACTCAGGTCATGATCTCACAACTTGTAAGTTTGAGCCCTTCATCGGGCTTTGTGCTGGCAACTCAGAACCTGGAGCCTGCTTTGGATTCTGTGTCTCCCTCTTTCTCTGCCCTTCCCCTGCTCATGCTCTGTCTCTGTCTCTCTCTCAAAAATAAGCATTAAAAAAACTTTTTAAAAGAAGTTTCTTTTTTCCTCTTAAAAAAAATTGAGGTATAACTGACGTATCACATTATATTAGTTCCAAGTGTACAACATAATCATTTGATACTTGTATATACTGCAAAATGATCACCGTGGTGAGTCTAGTTAACATCCTTCACCACACATAGTTATGCCGTTTACCTCTTGTGATGACAACTTTTAAGATTTATTCTCTTAGCAACTTTATTTATTTTTTTTTTAAACGTTTATTTATTTTTGAGACAGAGAGAGACAGGGCATGAATGGGGGAGGGGCAGAGAGAGAGGGAGACACAGAATCGGAAGCAGGCTCCAGGCTCTGAGCCATCAGCCCAGAGCCCAACGCGGGGCTCGATCTCACAGACTGCGAGATTGTGACCTGAGCTGAAGTCGGATGCTTAACCGACTGAGCCACCCAGGCGCCCCATCTTAGCAACTTTCAAATATACAGTACAGCATTATTAACTACACTCACCAAGCTGTACATTACATCCCAGAATATATTTGTTTTATTCTTTTAAAAATTTTAAAAGTTTATTTATTTATTTTTGAGAGAGAGAGAGAGAGAGAGAGAGAGAGAGAGAGAGAGAGAGAGAAAACAGGGGAGAGGCAGAGAGAGAAAGGGAGAGAGAGAATCCCAAGCAGGCTCATGCTGTCATTGTGGAGCCCGGCTTGGGGCTCAAACTCACAAATTGTGAGATCGTGACCTAGGCCAAAACCAAGAATCAGATGCTTAACTGACTGAGCCACCAAGGCCCCTCAGAACTTACTATTTTTATAACTAGAAGTTTGTAACTTTTGGTTTCCTTCAACCATCTGGCCAACTGCCCCCCACCCCCTTGCCTCTGACAACTACCCATCTATTCTCTGTATCCATGAACTCCGTTAATTTTTAAAAAATTTTTAGATTCCACATATAAATGAGATCACATGGTATTTATCTTTCTCAGACTTATTTCAGTTAGCATAGTGCCCTCAAGGTCCACCCATGTTGTCACAAATGGCAAGATTTTAATCATTTTTATGGCTGAACAATATTCCATTGTGTATGTACTCCCCATCTTCCTTATCCATTCCTCCACTGATGGACACTTAGCTTGTTGCCATATCTTGTTTTTTGTAAATTATGCTGCAATGAACACAGGGGTGTATGTATCTTTTAGGATTAGTGTGTGTTTTCTTCAGATAAATACCCAGAAACATAATTGCTTGATTGTATAGTTTTTCTATTTCTAATTTTTTGAGGATCCTCCAAACTGTGTTCCACAGTTGGCTGTATCAATTTCATTCCCCCCAACAGTGCATGAGGGTTCTCTTTTTGCTACATCCTTGCCAACACTTATTTCTTATACAAAAGGAGTTTATTGGATACGAAGTGATAAAAGGGAGATTTCTGTTTAACTCAATATGTTGATATATTAGGAATTCCTGTTTTTCATGTTTAATCAACTCAGTACTCTTTTTTAAAAAATCTTTTTCTTTTTTAATGTTTATTTTTGGGAAAGAAAGCATGCATGCAAGTGGGGGAAGGGGAGAGGAGGGGGGAGGGAGAGGGGGGGAGAACAAGGGGGAAGAGGAGAGGAAGGGGAGGGGGAGAGGAGCAAGAGAAAGGAAGACAAAGGATTTGAAGTGGGCTCTGTGCTGACAGCAGAAAGCCTGATGTGATGTGGGGCTTGAACTCACAAACTGTGAGATCGTGACCTGATCTGAAGTTGGATGCTTAACTGACTAAGCCACCCAGGGGCCCCAACTCAGTACTCTTTTTAAGAGAATGCATCAGGATACAGCGTTTTCTGCACAGTTCCTGATCGTATATGCTCTCTCTTCCACCCCAGGTGGCTCTCCACATAGTGTGATCTGACTTACTGCAGCTAATATGATGCTGGAAACGACAGGTGGTAATTGAAATGAATCTGTTAGATGTGCTCCCACCTTACCCTTGCCCTTGAGTACATTCAAAGGCAAAACATTTATAAATACCTTCATTAACTTAGAAAAGCTAAACTGGCTTTCTTGTCCAATTATTGAGTGAATCAGTGCAGTTTAGTAAAAATCTCAAATCAAGTTATTTTCAGAAGTATGGCAGTTCTAATGGGATAATTTGCCCCCCCCCCAAAAAAAGATCCGTTCTTGCAATGGGACAGTCCATGTGGACCTTGATCATGATTTTGCTTCTTTTCCTCCCTGCTACTCCCATTATCCCTACCACGTTGTGTGCATTTGAGATTTTAATTCCAGATTGAAATTTAACTTAAAAAAAAATGTATGCATCAACTCTAAGCTTTTACTTTGTTTCCCCCTCTGTTATTTATTGGACCCTATATCTTCCACTTTCTTGGATTATTGGGGGCAGTTTACAGGCGGTATGAAGCTACATGTGCTTAAAAGTATCTTTGTTTTGATCCCCACTTGAATGCCAGTTCAGCTGGGTATTGGATTCTAGGTTAAATTTTTTTTTTTTCTTTCAGAACATGAAAGGACTTGCTCTACTATTTTCCAGCATTGAGGGTTAATGATGGAGATGCCCAATGTCAAGCTGATTTTCATCCTATTGTGATAACCTATTTCCTTTCTTTGGAAGCTGGTAGGATTTTCCTCTCATCTTTGGTATTCCAAAATCTTACCACAGTGTGTCTAGATTTTTGAAATTATTATTATTATTATTATTGCTGAGAGAGAGAGAAAGAGAGAGAGAGGAGAGAGAGAGAGAGAGGAGAGAGAGAGAGAGGGAGAGGGAGAATGCACTGGGGAGAGGCAGAGAGAGAGGGAGAGAGAGAATCCCAAGCAGGCTCCCGGCTGTCAGCACAGAGTGGGGCTCAATCTCAGGAACTGTGAGATCATGACCTGAGCCGAAATCAAGAGTTGGATGCTTAATGACTGGGCCACCCAGGCGCCCCTAGATTTTTGAAATTCTGTTTCATTTTTCATTCATCCTGCTTAGCATTCAGTGAACCCTATCGGTCTGAAGGCTTATGTCTTTCTTCAGCTCTGAATGCCCACCTGCCGTCCTATTTGTTCTTTTGGGTACTTCTTCACTCTTATCTGTGTTCTCCCTTTAGAACTTCTGTCATACAGTTATTGGCATTTCTGGGTCTACCCTCTATATCTCACGACTTTTAACTCACGTTTTCTATTTCTTTATCATTTCACACTAAGCTTTAGGGAAATTCTTTGGTCTGATTTTCCATGTCACATATTTCCCCTTACCTGCATTTGTCTCAATATTCATCCCATCTTTTGAGTGTTTGAAGTTAATATTCAGTTTTTATCATTGCAATTAATTTTTTGTGGATGAAATACACACCGTTTTCTCTCTAAAGACAGAAGTTGTAGATATTGGGGTACCTGGCTGGTTCAGTGGGTGGAGCATGTGAATCTTGATCTTGCGTTTGTGAGTTTGAGTCCAATGTTGGGTGTAGAGTTTACTCAAAAAAAAAAAGTTGTAGTTATTATAATGTTTTCTTTATTTTCTCTATTGATCTCCTTTGGTTGTAGTTCTTCCAGGTTATGTTTGATGTTACTCTGTCGTGGTGTTGGTTTCCTCAAATGTTTGGCGATTCTTGGCCATCTGCCGTCCTTATGTCTAAGAATTCCTACTAGCTTGCTTATTCTAGGGATCATATCTGCCTCTGATGATTATTGAGGTGGGGTGGGCTCTCCTCCTCAGAGGGTGTAGAAGTCACCTGTCCTTTCTGGAGCATCAGTAGTCACTGGGGTAGTCACTGCCTTGCCTCTCTGAACCAAGTATGCACACTCTCGGATTTAGGTTGGGGACAAACGTTATGTTCCAATGATGGTGATCTTTCTTATTTTCCCATGCCATTGTGAATTTTTTTCCCTTTACTTTTCTTTCCCTTTTCTGTATTTTCTAATTAAACAAGACTTTTCTGTCATTTAATAGGATTTTGGTTAGGAGGGAGGTCAAATGGGGGTGCTCGGTCCTCCATCTGGCTCTGATCTACATTTTTAGCAAAACAACTAAGTTTGGAAGTTTGAAACTAACGACATTAGGGCTGAGAGATTTCTTAATGTAAATATATTTCAGCAGAGTTAATGAAAACTTGGAGTGCTTACAAAGTTGGATGTATTACATGTGTGACAAATTATATATAAACCAGATTTCATTTCCTGTTGTTTTTTTTTTTCAATCAGCAAAGAAAAAATGGCAAGAAAACCAAGTCTCCTGTATTTTAGCTACGCATTTTAAAGGATAATGCATATTTAAACATTTTCAGCATTTGCTGTTAAGATGAATAAAACTTTACAATAAAATCCCCCTGAAGCATAAAGTTCCAGCCAGCAATGAGCCCCTCATTCGGATATGGTTCAGGCTTCGCCTCAGAGAGCCCGTCGGCCTCAAGCTGCTGCTGTTAGCAACCACAGTGCCGTTTCCCTCACTTGTCTGCCATCACTATGGTGATTCTCGTTAAATAAAGTGAACAGTCCCGATCATGGGCACCAGCGCCTTATCTGTCATTTTTCCTGTGGCTGTCAGTTTCCACAAAACAACAGCCATCTAGTCAATAAATGTTTGTTGAATATCTCCTATGTGCTCGATCCTAGAGGCACACAGACCGAAGGGACAAAATGCTTTCCCTTGAGGAAGCTCTCTACAGGGAAGAAAAAGCAAAAGACGTGGATTCTGTGGGTCATCAAAATAGGCACAGCAAAGGCAAAAGACAGATTCCGTGGTTCAAAGTGGACCCCAACTTTACTGTAGTTACTGAACTTAAAGATGTTTCCTGCTTGTGTAGGTATAATCCTTTTATTTTTTTTAAATTTTATTTTTATAGTTTTTAATTTATTATTTATTTTTGAAAAAGAGAGGGTATGAGCAGGGAGGAGCAGAGAGAGAGAGAGGGAGAATCTCAAGCAGGGTCTGAGCTGCCAGCACAGAGCCTGACATGAGGCTTGAACTCATGAAACTGAGAGATCATGACCTGAGCTGAATTCAAGAGTTGGATATTGGGGCACCTGGGTGGCTCAGTCAGTTAAGTGGCTGAGTTCGGCTCAAGTCATGATCTTATGGTTCATGAGTTCAAACCCTGAATCAGGCTCTGTGCTAACAGCTCAGAGCCTGGAGCCTGCTTTGGATTTTGTCCTCCTTTTCTCTCTGTCCCTCCCCTGCTTGCGCTCTATCTCCCTCTCTCTCAAAAATAAATAAACATTAAAAAAAAAATAGAGTTGGATGCTTAACCGACTGAGCCACGCAGGTGCCCCAGTATTAACCCTTTTACAATTTTTTTAATTTTTGGAAGGGAGATAAGCTATAGGGTTCAAAAATCAAGTGACACGCAAAGTTATTCTCATCCGCTCTTTCAACTCTGCTCACACCCTCTCTGGGTAACCATTTTTATTAGATTCTTGTTTCTACTTCTAATGTTTCCTTATGCAATTATATATGAATATGTATTTTAATTTTCCTGTCCTAAAATTGGTGGCATGCTATATACATGCCAATATATCCCCGGAGATCTTTCCATATAGGTCCATAGAGATCTCCCTTGTTGCCGCTCACAGATCCTTACAGTCCCCTGTGTGGATGTCATAGCACATTAACCACACCCCTATCGGGGGCCACTTGGGATGGTTCCAATCTTTTGCCATTACAATGAATGCCCCAGTGAATAATCTTGTACGTCTGCCATTTGTATGCATGCAGAGGGATTTGCAGAATTGATTTCCAGAGGCAACATTGCTGCCTCAAAGGGTACTTGCATCGATAATTTTGGCAGGGTGTTGTCAGCTGTCACCTTATAGGGGTTACCCATCTGATTCTCTCCTAGCAATATCTGAGAGCACCTCTTTCTCCCCAGGGAGAAGATTTCTAATCTTTTCTTGTATTCCAGTACCAAGTAATCCAACCTTCTCCCCACAGTGTTGTGTTTGTTCTCGCGTGTTGTCCAGGTTTCTGTTAGCACAAGTGAAGCTGCTTCTAAGTGGACAGTGTGTTCTCCTTGCTTTGTGGTGCACCAGATGAGGGATCGTTGTAGGGAACCCAGAATGTTTCAGGGATGATGTGAAGCACCGGGTGGCTGGGGGCCAGGTTCGGGCTGCTGAGCAGTGGGAGGGAGGATCAGGAACAGATTGTGGAGAACTTGGGCTGCCATACACCAAGAGCTTTGGATTTTTCCTGCAGGCCATGGGCAGCCACTGAAGGTTTCAGAGCAGAGGGAGGAGATGGGTAGAACCATGTCAAGGCAGATTTTAATTCCAGTGGTCTGTGCAGGATGCAGAAGAGACTAGAGACCGTAATTTTTGATTTTAGCGCAGACCTGCTGGGGTTTGCTATGGTAATAAACGCGTAATATTGCCATTTGGCAGTTGTCTGTTAAATCGCATGGAGGGGTTCTGGGAGAGAATTCCTGAGCCCTGGGGGCGGGAGCGGTGATTTTTCTCTACTATGTTTGCTGATTGCAAGCAGTGAGGGGCCACTTTTCCACTTGGCTTCTAGAGAGCTCTCCTCATCATTGCCATTCAGTGCACTTCAAGCTCACAAAGTGGCTGGAGCTTTTGAATCAAGGTTGCTTACCCTCTAATCTTGTGATATTATTTCCCACCTTCGAGGGAGAGGCAGTCCTTATGGGGCTACCCCTCATCCCAGACACCTGTGAAGAGCAGGTGTCAGACCCAAGAAAGGAAGGCCAGCCTCCTGAGGTTTTGCTCAGCTGTTTTCTACCCACAGAGTGGCCTTGCCAAACACTGTCGCCTGCCTCCTTGAGGGTGCTGGGAGCCGCGATGCTGTGTGCGGTTTCCATGGCAGTGGGCCGTGGGGACTGGCAGCCAGGTGGCTCGCTCGCCCCGCTCTGTGTTGGCTCACCTGTCTTGCTGTTGGCAGCTACCCCCTTCGCTCCTCCTAGCTCCTGGAGCTTTAGAATGTCTTTTGTTACCCCTTTATAAGTCTGATCTCTGTGGGAGAGGACCTTAAAGTTCTGAGCATATAAAAAGTGTGACTTTGTCTCTAAGCAGATTGAATAGCAGGAATTCAGAATGCCAGGGTGGAAAAGTACTGGGCGATGGCATGTCTCTCCGAAGCAAGGCTAGAACTCAGATGTGAAACTGACTCTGATAGCTGAGCTTCAGGCAAAGGGGGGCAGGAGGAACCCTCCACGGCGAAAAGGGGGGCTTGTCCTCCCACAAAGACCCCAGGATTGTCTGCATGGGTGTGGCTGGCACAGGCTTTTAGAATTCAGGGTCTGCCCATCTTTGTTTCATCTGATCTCTTCATTTAATTAACTCCGGGACACTGATCCTGTTGTACTTACTCCCTGCAGCCTAGAAATGCCGGTGTCGTCTTTGTCTCAGGTTTTCCAGGGAGGACACGTTATCACAAGATTCCAGGAATTAAGAGTCATGGGAGGGAAGGGAAGGATCTCAAGTGGAGAAGGAAGTCAAAGTCAGGTGCAAGTTCATCTGTGTTTTCTCAGCAAGTGCTTCTTGTCTCCCTGTTAGCAGGCTGTGCCTGCTGTGTTTGCTGTCCCATGGCATTGGGACTGGCCAGCTTGTCACGCAGAGGACCCTGTTGGCCCTGCCCAGCAAGGAGGACGCCAGGCTCCGGACTCGCCCTCCAGGCCATGGTGGTGGGCCAGAAGTTTATTTAATGAGTTAATGCCACGATAGGGATGGAGACAAAGGCTCAAGGTCAGGGACAAGGACTCTGTCTTGGGAAGTGAAGACGCTTTCAGTGAATTCCTTCTGATCCAGTCATGAAGGAGCCACTGGAACACAGAACAGCAAAGCTCTTGTCACCTGCCTGAGACCCCAGAGAAATGGCTCTGAAGCCATGCGTTCTTCTTGGATGTATTGAAGAATCACCCATCAGAGCTGGGAAACAAACACAGAAAAACTCCACTGGAGCCCGAATAGGAGTCAAAGCAGATTTATCTCATCTTCTTAAGGCGCA
Organism: Neofelis nebulosa; assembly: GCF_028018385.1. Lineage (NCBI taxonomy): Eukaryota > Metazoa > Chordata > Mammalia > Carnivora > Felidae > Neofelis > Neofelis nebulosa. The sequence continues at coordinate 149,742,269 of NC_080782.1, read as the reverse complement.
AAATATCCTTTGTTCTAATCATCTGCAGTTAAGTCATGAACAGAGACAACAAAATTCCCTTTGGTAAACCCCCAAACTAATTAAACACATCTCTTTGGTTTGTATGATGACTAGGAAAGAGACAAGGCAAGAAGGAAAGACTGGGGAAATCAGTCTGTCCTGTTATTCCTGGGGCAAATGTTTTTGAGCACTTAATCACGTTTTTCGGCTTGGAGGTAGGAACCAGGTGAAGCTGAGTTAAGCTGGGGATTTGGAGAAGCAAACAGCCAGCCAGATGGTAGCTAGAGGCCCAAGGACCTGGCCTTGGGTAGGTGAAGTGGTTGGGGAGGAGGGAAAGTAGAAACAGAGGTACGGAGGTGAGAGAGGCATAGAGCTGGGGGGACGCTGCTGGAGGAAGAGGTGTGGGGAGAGATGGGCAGAGCCCACCGGCTTAGGGGGATGGACTCCCTGTTGCACACGGGAGATGCCTTTGAACAGGGGAGAGGGGCTTCTCAGAGGCCATGCGGCTGATGGGTGGAATGGGGAGGTCTAAGCTCTCATAGGGACAGGGAATCCAGTGAGACGGTTTTGCCAAAGCAGGAAGGAGAAAAGGAAGGGGCAGAGGGTGGACAGCTGGGTGCAGATTTGAGAAACGCCTGGGGTGGGCCGGCTGACCGGGAGTTGGAGGGAGGAGACCCCTGGACTTCTGGTGTGGACAGCCACAAGGCAGGCCATGCAGTTCACCAGGATAAAGACCTGGTGGGAGGGTGCCTTGGTGGGCACGATGGTGGGGCAGAGTGAAGGAGAATGATGGGTTTGAAGTTTTTTTTTTAATGTTTTATTTATTTATTTTTGAAAGAGAGTGTGAACGGGGATGGGGCAGAGAGGGGGGTGGGTACATAGGATCCAAAGCAGGCTCTGCATTGAGAGCAGAGAGCCCGATTTGGGGCTCGAACTCATGAACCATGAGATCATGGCCTGAGTGGAAGTCAGATGCTCCACTGACTGAGCCACCCAGTGCCCCGAGGTTGAGTTTAACTAAGGGTATTAGGTAGTATATCAGTCAGGGCCTGCTAGGGAAACAGAATCTGCTTATACACCAAAGAGGTGGGGGGCGGCGGTAGAGGGGGAGATTGATTTACTGAAAGGCTTACATGATTGTAGGCTGCCTAGGCAAGTCTGAAATCTGCAGGAGAAGCTGTGAGGAGGGGCATACTGGAGCCATCAGGGAGGAGCTGACATTGTAGTCCCCAGCTGCAATCTCTTCCCACTCACGGAAAGTTGTGCTCTTAAGGCCTTTCATCAGATCAGGTGAGGCCTATCCAGATGATCGAGGATCATCTCCCTTACTCAAAGCTAACTGGTTGTAGGGATGAATCACATCTGCTAAAAACCCTCGCGGCAACATCTAGGCAAGTGGAGGGCTGAATAACAGGGTACCACAGCCCAGCCACGTCAACACATAAAACTAAGCATCATCGATGGCAAATCACAGAATCGTGAAATATTCAAGTAGTCGGGGATGAGTAAAGGAAAAAGTGGGTTCCTCCCATCCCAAATGTAACCACAGTTGAGTGTCTCCATTCAGGGGCACCTGGGTGGCTGAGTGGGTTAAGCGTCCGGCTTCAGATCAGGTCATGATCTCTGGATTCATGGGGTTGCAGCCCTGTGTCGGGCTCCGTGCTGATAGCTTGGAGCCTGGAGCCTGCTTTGGATTCTGTGTCTCCCTCTCTCCCTGCCCCTTCCCTGCTTGTGCTCTGTCTCTCTCTTCTCGAAAATTAAAAAAAAAAAAAAGAGTGTCTTCATGCATAGACAGGAAAAGGACTTGGATGGGAAGTAGGCACTGGGGTGCTCTAGCATTTGGGTAGGATGGGAAGCCATGGGTCTGAGGAGTACCTAAGGAGAGTATGAAAGTCATGGACACAGGAAGAGAAGGGCGCATTTTGGGGACACCATGCATAGGGGACAGAACAGGTGGGGATATCATGGAGCCCTGCTCTGCAGAATCCCAGTGAGCTTGTGCATGGTGAGTCCCTAGAAAGTGCCCATGAAGACAGACTGGATGGACAGCAGAGGGACAGAGAGCTTGCCTGGGCTAGCTGGCAAAGCGGGGGGGAATAATCTCATCCCAGCCAGGCGAGGGCTTTGCTAATAGCAAATGTAAGGGATGTTGAGGAAGGAGCAGTCAAAGCTTCTGCTCTGGGCGGCAGAGAACAGGGGTCCTTGGCACTTTGCTCAACATTCACCTTAGTGAGTTTCCAGCTGAACAGGTTTGTCCTGGAGCCTCATGTGGGGTTGCATATAAGAAATTGAGGATAAGAGGCTGGGTTATGGGAAAAGAGTAGAGTGGACTCAGCCCATGGCATGAGGAGACATGAGGAGGAAAGATGGTCAGTGAGACCTTCCCAGAGGGCCTTTTGCAGACAGTGTCTATGACTCAATTTGATGCTGCATCCTGTGGTATATGATGGTGGGCTCCCCTGTTACTCCTCCATCCCCCGCATAATATACCCAGATCTCGAGGGGCAGTGACACAGAATGACAGCATGTTAACTGGGTGTGCATTGAGGTGGGGGCGATGTGCCAGGCCCCTGTGATTTGCAGGGACGCTCAGAGGGCACGTGGTCCTTTCCTCCAAGCAGGATCTTTCTTTTGGAGCCTTGCATCACATGGGAGCCTGGGGCACTTGCAGGGATGGCAGCCACTCTCCAAAGTCACTTCAAATGGGAAGAATGTTTTCCCTAAGGAGCCCCTTGTCTCCTGGACTTGGAATTGCCTGTTTCTGGTTTGTCTTCCGAGGCCAGAGGAATAAGTCTCAGGACAGCTCTGTATGTAGCTTTTTATGGAAATAGCTCTCTTGTCTGCCATCGTCTCTTTCCAGGGCCTCCTTTCTTGGTCTCCTTGGCTGCTCTGATGACAGGTTTTAGCCTCCCACTGTTTTGGGCACACTTACCCGAATGTCCTTATGTGCTATAAGAAAGAATTTGTCTGCTTTTTTGTCTTGGGTTCCTGGGAGGAAGCTTCTAAGCACTTGGAATTTTCTGAGTGACAGGAGAGTTTAGGTTATTCATGGTGGCCCTTGGACCACACCTCAGTTTATGCTAAAGAGATGACTCAGGAAGACCCTGCATGTGATTTGAGGATCAGGGCTTTGAGCCCCGGGATATTAGCATAACTGCCCGACCTCTGGGGATGGAAGAGGTGCTGGAGATGAAGTTTAATCACACTTGGCCAATGATCCAACCAACCTCATCTGTGTAATGAAACCCCAATAAAAACTCTGGATGCGGAGGTTCAGGTGAGTTTCTTGGTTGGTGAACACAGGGAAGGTATTGTGTCTTGATGTCGGGGGAGAAGACATGGGGGCTCTGTGTTTGGTCTTTCCCAGACCTTGCCTTATGTGTATACTCTTCTTTTGGCTGATTATGATTTATATCCTTTATAATAAAACTAAGCCTAGTACTTTCCTGAGTTCTGTGAGCCATTCTAGTGAATTACTGAAACTGAGGGGGTCATGGGAACCCCCAAATTTGTAACCTGCTGGTCAGAAGTGCAGGTGGTCTGGGGAACCCCAGACTTACAGAGGTGAGAGAAGGCTCATTGGGGTCTGTGCTTTAACTTGTGGAGTCTGGTGGTAGTTCTTGATGGTGAGCACCAGAACTGGATTGCAGTATCGCATCCTGGCTCAATAATCCCAGAAAAAATGTGGTACTGAGCTTTTACGGGGGCAGTATCTTCTGCTTCTCAGTGTGGCCCAGTGGCCCCCCAGTACCGTGGGCTGGGACAGCTCCCTGTGTCCCCTTGCATGAGCTGTGGTCAAGCCTGAGTTACTTGGTGATAAAACTCCTTGGAGCACCTGGGTGGGGGAGGGTTTAGGCAGGAGCTAAGTTCTAGATCTCTACGCATCTGGTTCTAAAATCCATACAGAGCAATGAGGAGCCTGACCCCACCCCCCACCCCCAATGACATAACAAAACTGTACCTTTAGAGAATCTGGGAGACAGAGGAAAGCTCCAAGCATCAAATTACATTTAGCTATAGCCAAACGCTGTCTCAGTGGGGCAACAGGACCAGAAAGGGGAGTGGGGAAGAGTCTAACAGTCAGGTCCTAGAAGGTGAGGGCCCCACCCTGAGGGGGGACTGCTGTGAACAAGACTGAAAATTAGTGGGAGGGGATGAGAGAAGGAGTGGATGGGCCTCCAGTGGGCTCAGAAGTAGCCAACCTGGAAAGAACCCCTTTGGGAAGAGAGTGCATCCCTGGAAGGCAGCCACAGCATCGCCTGGGGACAGCTGCTTGTGCGGGAGCGAGAGGGGCTCAGGATTTGGGAAAGAACCCTCTTTTAGTTTTAGTTTGCTCTTTTTTTTTTTCCAGTATCTTACGGTAGAACATTAGGTTATTGATTTGAGATCTTTCTTTCTTTCTTTCTTTCTTTCTTTCTTTCTTTCTTTCTTTCTTTCTTTCTTTTTCTTTCTTTCTTTCTTTCTTTCTTTCTTTCTTTCTTTCTTTCTTTCTTTCTTTCTTTCTTCTTCTTCTTCTTTTTTTAAAAAAAGATTTACTTATTTTTGAGAGAGTGTAAGCAGGGGAGGGGCAGAGAGAATGGGACAGAGGATCCAAAGTGGGTTCTGTGCTGGCAGGCTGACAGCAGTGAGCCCGATGTGAGGCTCAAACTCATGAACCATGAGATCATGATCTGAGTGGAAATTGGTCGCTTAACCTACTGAGCCACCCAGGTGCCCTAAGATCTTTCTTCTTACTTAATATAGGTGGTTGCAGCTATAGCTTTCCCTCTAGGCACCGTTTTAGCTGCCCACCATAAGTTTTGGTATGTAGTATCTCTATTTTCATTCATCTCAAAGTATTTTCTGATTTCTCCTTGCATTTTTTTTTAATTTTTAACGTTTTATTTATTTATTTATTTATTTATTTATTTATTTATTTATTTTGAGAGACAGAGACAGAGCATGAGCTGGGGAGAGGCAGAGAGAGAGGCAAACACAGAATTTGAAGCAGGCTCTGGGCTCTGAGCTGTCATCACAGAGCCTGATGCAGGGCTTGAACCCAAGAACCACAAGATCATGACCTGAGCTGAAGTTGGATGTTTAACTGACTGAGCCACCCAAGTGCCCCATACAGCTCACTTGAATATTAGTAACACAATAGGTATAACTGTATATTTATACAGAACGTCAGAAAAGAAAAAATAGAATTTTTCTGCAGGTGAAGAAAGTACATAAGAAAAATGTTGCCAAAGGTGAGGAAAAGTTATACCCTAATTTTCTAACATAATAATAATAATAGTTAATAATAAATACCTCAGTGAAATAGTGGAAGCTATGACAAAAGACCACAAAGCAGAAATTTAGGATCTTGGGATAGAAATAGCCAGACAAGGGGTGCCTGGGTGGCTCAGCTTGTTGAGTGATTGACCATTGATTTCAGCTTAGGTCAGGATCTCATGGTTTGTGAGTTCAAGCCCCAAGTGGGGGTCCTTGCTGACAGTTCAGAGTCTGCTTGGGAATCTCTGTCTCTCCCTTTCTCTCTCTTTGCTCCCCCCCCCCACTCTCTCTCTCTCTCTCAAAATAAATAAATAAACTAAAAAAAAAAAAAAAAGAAAGAAATAACCAGACAAGAAGACAAGAAGAAGAGATGGATGGGTAATGGGTGGACATTAGGGACTGGTAGAAGTTAGGAAAGAGAAGAAAAAACAAAATAATTTCAACAAAGTAATGAACACTAAATTAAAAGGAGTGCAAAAGAGGAATGGAGCAGAAAGCACAATAAGGCATACAGAGGTTAGAAATGAAAAAAACCCCATGAAATAGAAATAATGGGATGAAAAAGATTAAAGATACCAGGATCAATTGTGAAAGACTTTGAAAGGGACCAAAAAGATTATTGGGCATGTTCAATAGAAAACTCTGCTTTGGAATGTAATGAAAAACTAAGCACCACCTTCTGGATTTGCTCTCTCCGGGTCTGTGCCTTTCATTGTCTTTGTGCTGTTTTATAATCTTGTAAAGGGAAGATAACCAATAGCAACACAAGTGATTTTTATATGCAAATGAACTCTTTCTGATGGAAAGAATCACTGATGTCCCATTGTGGTGGGCAGAATAATGGTCCTCAGAAGACTGGCGTCTTAATCCCTGTAATCTGTGAATGCCATTACTTTACATGGCAAAGGGGGTTGTGCAGATATGATTAAATTAAAGATCTTGAGATGAGGAGATTATCTTGAATTATCCAGGAGGGCCCAATGTAATCATGAGAGTCCTTATAACCAGGAAAGTCAGAATTAGAAAAGGAGATGTTGGAAGCAGAGTTTGGAGAAATGCACGGTCACAAACCAGAGAATAAGGGCAGCCTCTAGAAACCGGAAAAAGGCAGGAGAGCGATTCTCCCCTAGAGTCTCCAAAAGGAAAACAGCTTTGCCAATACATTTCAGACTTCTGACCTTTAGAACTGTAAGATAATCAATTTGTTGTTTTAGGACAGTAATTTTGTGGTAACTTGTCATAGCAGCAATAGGAAACTAATACATACTGCATCAAAAAAGATCAATTTTATATCTCTTTGTAAATTCATTTTATGTTCTATATAGGTCTCTGTTCTTTGAATTCTCCTTTGAACTGGTTGTAATGTTTTATTGATTTTATCATTAATCAATGAGTGAAAGAAACTATTTTAAATTTTTTTTTTTTTTCAACGTTTTTTATTTATTTTTGGGACAGAGAGAGACAGAGCATGAACGGGGGAGGGGCAGAGAAAGAGGGAGACACAGAATCGGAAACAGGCTCCAGGCTCCGAGCCATCAGCCCAGAGCCCGACGCGGGGCTCGAACTCACAGACCGCGAGATCGTGACCTGGCTGAAGTCGGACGCTTAACCGACTGCGCCACCCAGGCGCCCCGAAAGAAACTATTTTAAATGTGTTTATTTTATATTTTTATGAATTCATTATTTCAGTCTTAAAAAATTATTTTTGATGGTGTTTCCATTCAATGGGGGAAAAGATGGTCTTTGCAAAGGTGTTATGAAATGGTGCTGGGAAAACTGGATATCCACATCTAATCATATGCAAAATCTTTATCTAATCATATGCAAAAATTAAGTCAAAATGAGTAATAGACCTAAGTGTAAGAGCCAAAACTATAAAACCCTTAGATGAAATCACTGGGGAAATTTTCATGACATTGGATTTAGCAATAATTTCTTGGATATGACACCAAAGGAACAGGGAACAAAAGAAAAAATGGACAAATTGTATTTCCATCAAAATTAAAAATATTAATTTATTAATTTATTTATTTGAGAGAGAGAGGGAGAGTGAGTGGGGAAGAGGGGCAGAGGGAGAGAAGAAGAATCTTAACCAGGCTTCATGCTCAGCATAGAACCCAGTGGCCCTGGGATCATGATCTGAACTGAAATCAAGAGTCAGACATTCAACTGACTGAACCACCCTGGCACCCCCAAATTAAAAATGGAACCAACAAAATAAAAAGGTAGCCCATGGAGTAGGAGAAAATATTTGCGAATCTCCTACCTGGTAAAGGGTTGATATCCAGGTTATACGGAGAACTTCTGAAACTCAATAACAAAAAAGTCAAACAACTCTATTCAAAATTAGGCAAAGAACTTGAATAGACATTTTCCAAAGAACATATTTAAATGACCAGTAAGCACATGAAAAGATGCCTGATATCAATAATCATAAAGGAAATGCAAATAAAAACCACAATGAGATACCACTTCACACCCATTAGAATGGTTATAATAAAAAAAAAAAACAGAAAACAACATGTTGGTATGGATGGAACCCTTGTGCATTGCTGGTGGGAATGGAAAATGTTGCAGACAGTGTGGAAAGTGGTAGAGCACTTCTTCAAAATATTAGATGTGGAATTATCATTTGATGAAGTAATTTCACTTCTGAGTATATGCCCAAAAATTGAAAGCAAGAACTTGAACAGATATTTGTGCATCATGTTCATACAGCATTACTCACAATAGCCAAAAGGTGGGAACAACCCAAGTGTCCATGAATGAATGCATGGATAAAGAAAATGTGGGTATACAATGAAATATTATCAACTTTAAAAAGGAAGGAGATTCTGATACTTGCTACAACATAGATTGAAGACATTTTGCTAAGTCAGATAAGCCTGGCACAAAAGGGTAAATACTGTGTGATTTTGCTAATATGAAGTACCCAGAGTAGTCAGTTTCATAGAGACAGAAAGTGGAACAGTGGTTCCAAGGGCCTGGGAGCAGGAGGAAGTAGGGAATTAGTGTTTAATGGCTGGAGTGTCAGTTTGGAATGATGAAAATGTTCTGTAGATGTGTGATGGTTGCAACAAAATGAATGTACTTGATTCTACTGAACTGTACGCTTAAAAATGGTTATAATACAGGAGGTGCCTGGGTGGCTCAGTCAGTCAAACATCTGACACTTGTTATCAGCTCAGGTATTGATCTCAGGGTTGTGAGTTCAAACCCCACATTGGGCTCCACACTAGGTGTGAAGCCTACTTAAAAAAATTGGTTACAATGGTAAATATTATTTTATATACTTTTTATCACAATAAAATAAATAAAAATTATCTTCTAATAAAAAGTGATATATAGAGAAAACCAGTAAGAGAGACCCAATAGCTACATCATTGGAATCTTTTTTTATTTTTTATTTAAATACAAGTTAGTTAACATATAGTGTAGTATTGGTTTCAGGAGTAGAATTTAGTGATTCATCACTTACATAAAACACCCAGTTATCATCATAAGTGCCCTCCTTAATGCCTGTCACCCATCTAGCCCATCCCTCCACTCTCCTCCCCTCCAGCAACCCTCACTTTGTTCTCTGTATTTAAGAGTCTCTTATGTTTTGCTTCCTTCTCTGTTTTTCTCTTATTTTCCTTCCCTTCTCCTGTGTTCATCTGTTTTCTTTCTTAAATTCCACATGAGTGAAATCGTATGTTATTTGTCTTTCTCTGACTAATTTCACATAACGTAATACATTCTAGTTTAATCCACGTTGTTGTAAATGGCAAGATTTCATTCTTTTTGATCACTGAGTAATATTCCATTATATATATATGCCACATCTTCTTTATCCATTCATTGGTCATTGGACATTTGGGCTCTTTTCATACTTTGGCTATTGTTGATAGTGCTGCTATAAACATTGGGGTGCATGTGCCCCTTTGAATCGGCATTTTTGTATCCTTTGGATAAATACCCAGTAGTACAACTGGTGGGTTGTAGGGTAGTTCTATTTTTAATTTTTTGAGGAACCTCCATACTGTTTTCTAGAGTGGCTGCACCAGTTTGCATTCCCACCAACAGTATAAGACAGTTCCTCTTTCTGCACATCCTCTCAAACACCTGCATTTTTTCCTGAGTTGTTAATGTTAGCCATTCTGACAGGTGTGAGGTGGTATCTCCATGTGGTTTTGATTTGTATCTCCCTGATGATGAGTGATGTTAAGCATTTTTTCATGTGTCAGTTGACCATCTAGATGTCTTCTTTGGAAAAGTGTCTATTCATGTCTTCTGCCCATTTCTTCACTGGATTATTTTTTGGGGGGATGCTTAGTTTGATAAGTTCTTTATATGCATAATTGGAATCTACAGGGAAGAAACCAAAAGAGTGATTCAGAACAAACATTTAAAAAATAATTGAAGAAATCTTTCCTGAAATAGATTTTAGTCTATACATTGAGAACACACAATGTATTCCAGGGAAAATTGACACAGAATGTCAGTACTGCTACCTGTCCTAGAAAATGACTGGACTTTAAAGATAAAGGAAGACTCTTGCACGGTCAGGCAAAAATGTTACTTGAGGGAAAGAAAACTAGTTGGCATCACACTTCTCTATCATTCAAAGTCAACACAAAGTCAGAAGACAGGGTGGTAACAGCCATAAGATTGCCAATAAAAGAAAATGTGAGCCAAGACTTATCTAGCTAAGTTAAACTGTATGAGGGCTAGAAAGTATTAAACATTCAATAGCAGAAACCACAGGGTTCGCTTGGCTGAAGGTTCACTAAGATTGAGATGACAGGAAACTTGGGCAAAAGGTCTGATGGAGGGTATTGGGTATGAGTAATTGCCGAGCTAATACCAATGTCGTATGTCCTGACAATGTAGATAGAATCAACTTACAAGACATGGGAGGAAAAGGGGCAGTAGAATAAAAAAAAAAGGTGTAGAATGAATAAACAAAGAAAGTAGAGGGTAGAATTAAGTTTGAGGGTTGCCTTGTATGCAATAGAGTTCAAGATATTAAAAAAATTATTTATTATTTATTTTTTTGATTAAGCTTTTTATTTGGATTCCAGTATAATTCACATACAGTGTGATATTGTTTCAGGTGCACACTATAGTGATTTAACAATTCCATACATCACCCGGTGCTCATCACAAGTGCCCTCCTTAATCCTGATCACCTGTTTCACCCATCCCCTCCTGCCCACCTCCCCTATGGTAACCATCAGTTTGTTCTCCATAGTTAAGAGTTAAAGGTATTTTTTTTTTTTATGGGGCGCTTGGGTGGCTCAAACTTCCGACTTTGGTTCAGATCATGTTCTCACAGTTCTTGAGTTCAGTCTCCACATTGGGCTCTGTGCTGACAGCTCAGAGCCTGGAGCCTGCTTCAGATTCTGTCTCCCTCTCTGCCCCTCCCCGCTTGCACTCTGTCATTCTCTGTCTCTGTCTCTCTCTCTCTCTCAGAAATAAATAAACATTAAAAAATTTTTTTGAAAGTACTATTATTTTTTTTTTAATTTTATTTGAGACAGACAGAGAGAGAGAGAGCATGCAGAAGTGAGGGAGGGGGGCAGAGGGAGAGAGAGAATCCCAAGCAGGCTCCACGCTCAGCACAGAGTCTGACCCAGGGCTTGATCCCACAACACTGAGATCATGACCCCAGAAATCAAGAGGTGGGCACTCAGTTGAGTGAGCCACCCAGGCGCCCCAAGAGTTAAAGGTAAATACCTAGTTAGTTGTAAAACTAACTAACCAAGTGGTAGGAATTTAAGCATATTTAAGAAGTCAAAGGTAAATAAAAATAAAGAAACCATTAGACAAACAAAGGTAGAGAAAAAGAAGCCCAATGTCCTAAATTGGGATATAGAGGACAGGGAAGAAATAGGAGAGATGGGGCTATAAACTTTTTTTTTCTTCCTGCTCTACATAGTAGGAAAATAACAAGCACCTGAAACAGGAGGGGACAAGAGTTGTTATACAAAAATTTAACATATGAGCACTGCTCGTGGCCTATTAGTCTGGCCGTGACTGATGGCCTCTATTCCAGTGGGACAACAGCTCCAGCAACAAGTGACTGACTGACTCGTGGCTCTCAGGGTCAGGTCCTGGGGGCACAGGGCTTAGGGAGGGGGAGAAGAAAGATTTAACCTATAAGTTTATGCATAATTTTAGTTTATTAAAAGATTTTTAAAAAGAATGTTCATTTATTTTAAGAGAGAGAGAAAGAGTAAGCACGGAGGAGGGGCAGAGAGGGAGAGAGAATCCCAGGCATTCCTGGCATCTCAGAATGCCAGGCTCTGTGCTGGCAGTGCAGAGGCTGACTCAGGGCTTGATCTCACAAATTGTGAGATGATAATCTGAGCTGAAATCAAGAGCTGAATGCTTGATCAACTGAGCCACCCAGGCACCCCTAAAAATATTTAAAAAATTTTTAAAATATTTTATTTTTTATTTTTGAGAGAGACAGAGAGAGGGACAGAGAGACAGAGCCAGAGCCAGAGAGACAGAGCATGAGCAGGGGAGGGGCAGACAGATGGAGACAGAATTTGAAGCAGGCTCCAGGCTCTGAGCTGTCAGCACAGAGCCCGATGCAGGGCTCGAACCCATGAGCAGTGAGATCATGACCTGAGCTGAAGTCAGATGCCTAACTGACTGAGACACCCAGGAGCTCCTAGAATATTTTAATGTAAATAATCTCTACACTCAATGTGGAGCTTGAACTCAGGACCCTGAGATCAAGAGTCACATCCTCCTTCAACTAAGCCAGCCAGGTGCCTTTAATGCATAATTTTAGTAATCAATAAAATAAAAATACAAACCTTGCCAAAATTAGAATAATAAAACGAGCAAACTGACCACATGCTAAAGTAATTTAATGTATATGTGATAGGTAAGTACAACATTAAATAGTAGAACTAAGAAGAAATGTACTTCATATCAATAAATATAAATGTGCTGGGGTGCCTGGGTGGCTCAGTCAGTTAAGCATCCAGCTCTTGGTGTCAGCTCAGGTCATGATGTCATGGTTGGTAAGTTCGAGCCCCCCATACGGCTCTGTGATGACAGTGAGGAGCCTGCTTGGGAGTCTCTCCCTCTCTCTCTGCCCCTTCCCTGCTCTCTCTCTCTCAAAATAAATAAATAAACATTAAAAAAATTTAAAAAAATTGTAAGTGTGCTAAACTCATCTTTTAAAAGAAAGAGATTTTCAGATTAGATCACAAAGTAAAAATCTAACTTTGTGTTGTATGCTAGAGACAAACCTAAAACAAAGATTCAGAAAAGATAAAAATAAAAGAATAGGCAAGCATAATAGCTAAATGCGAAAAAATAAAATTAGGGATTATAATCATAATATACAAAAGATAGAATTTATATAAAAAGTATTAAATGGGGGCGCCTGTGTGGCTCAGTTAGTTAAGCGTCCAGCTTCATCTCAGGTCATGATCTCACGGTTTGTGGGTTTGAGCCCTGCCTTGGGCTCTGTGCTAACAGCTCGGAGCCTGGAGCCTGCTTTGGATTCTGTGTCTCCCTCTCTCTCTGTCCCTCCCCTGCTCACACTCTCTCTCTCTCTCTCTCAAAAATGAATAAACATTAAAAAATTTTTTTAAGTATTAAATGAGCCAAAGAAGGATATTTTATGATGCAGAAGTTTACAATTCTCAACAAAGATATAATAATTATGGATATCTATACACCAAGTAGCAGCAACTGTTGGAAAAACTGGGTAGCTTTTTGGAAAAATACAAAGTTGGAGTCATACCTCACAGTGCTCATGATAAGTTTCAAATGTATCAAAGATTTGAATTCGAAAAGTGAAATCATACAATTACTAGAAGATCACATGGCAAATTTCTTTATAACCTTTGAAATGGGGACATCCTTTCTATCACTCAAAGTTAAAAGCTATCAAATAGGTCTGATAAATTTGATTATATTAAGACGAATTTTCTATTCTGCTCCTGGGAAAGATGGAATAGATATACTTTCCCTGTATCTCCTAAGTAGAACTAAAACTCCTAGAAAACAAACATAGGGTGGAGAGATAAAGGCAGACTGATGAAAGTTCTCAACAAAGCCTTCTGTCTGTGGCTAAAGGACTAGGAGAGAGACAGCCTAGCAAGACAGAAAATTTTTAGACAATAGCTACTCTACTTCCGCCAAATTCCACAGGAAAAATGATCCCTTTCCCCTCCCCTCCCCTACTGCCATCATCAAAGGCTGTGTGAAGAGCCTAGACTTCCATTCTTGCCTGGCTGTAATGAGGTACTCTAATCTACGCCCTCATCACTGGGTGGTGTTGGACAAGGCCAAGTGAGGAGCCAAGACTTGTGTCCCTGCTGGGTGCAAACAAAGCAATGTTACCCCAGCACCCTGCTGTGTCAGTGGAGAACTTGGGGAGCCTGGACTTTTGCCTCTACTCAGCAGTAACAAGGTATCCCTTTGCCTGTTTGTTGGGAGTGTTGTTGGAGGAGATATAGGGGAGAGCCAGGAATTCAACCAGTTGTTAGCAGTAATGAGGCCATCCCCTCAAGGTGTCAGTGGAGGCCTTGTGGGGAGCACTAATGAGGCACCCCTCCCTCTCCGGACTGGGTGGTACCCACAGAGGCTGAGTTAGGAATCTGAACTCCCATCCCTGCCCAGCAGTATCAAGGAGACCTTCCACACCAGGAAGACATGTTAACCCTAAATGTGTATATATCAAACAGAACTGTAAAATATGCATAGCAAAAACTAAAAAAACAAAACAAAACAAAACAAAAAACAACTAGAAGAGATAGAGATCTCCACAATGACAGTTGGAGATTTCAATACCCTTCCTCAACAATAGGACAAATTAGACAGAAAATCATCAAAGATCTAGAAAATTCAACCATATCATCAACCTACAAGATGTAATTGATGTTTATACAACAGTCCACCCCATAAGCAGAGCACACATCCCTCTCAAGCACCCACAGATCAGACACCAAGGTAGACCATATCCGGTGCCATAAAACAAACGTCAAAAAATGTAAAATAACTGAAATCATACAGAATGTGTTCTCCAACTCTACCAGAATCAGACTAGAAATCACTAACAAAAATAACAGGAAATCTCCAAACACTTGGAAACTAAACAGCACACTTCTTTTTTTTTTCCTTCCTTCCTTCCTTCCTTCCTTCCTTCCTTCCTTCCTTCCTTCCTTCCTTCCTTCTTTCTTTCTTTCTTTCTTTCTTTCTTTCTTTCTTTCTTTCTTTCTTTCTTTCTTTCTTTCTTTCTTTCTTTCTTTCTTTCTTGGTTCAGGCCCCTTTGTAAAAATTTTTTAAGTGTTTATTTAATTTTGAGAAAGAGAGAGACAGAGTATGAGTGGGGGAGGGGCAGCGAGAGAGGGAGGCACAGAATATGAAGCAGGCTCCAGGGTCTGAGCTGTCAGCACAGAGCCCAATGTGGGGCTTGAACTCACGAACCATGAGATCATGACCTGAGCCCAAGTCGGATGCTCAACTAAGTGAGTCACCCAGGTGCCCCTAAGCAGCACACTTCTAAATAACCCCATGGAGCAAAGAAGAAACCTTAAGTGAAATTAAAAAAAATACATTGAAAAGGAAAATATAACATGAAAATTTGTGGGATGAAGTTAAAGCCATGCTGGAAAAAAATTTACAGCACTAAATGTTTACATTAAAAGAGAGGGAGGGAATGTCTCAAATCCATACTCAAGTTCTCACTCAAGAACCTAGAAAAAGAAGAGCAAACTAAATCCAAAGCAAGCAGAAGGAAGGAAATAATAAAGATAAGATCTGAAATTAACGAAATTGAAAACACAGAATGATAGAGAAAATCAATGAAACAAAAAGCTGGTTCTTTGAAAGGATCAATAAAATTGACAAAGAATTGGCAAAGCTGACAAAGAATAAAAGAGGGAAGACACAGATCATTAATACCAGGAATAAGACAGACCCTGCAGACATATTTGAAATAATAAAAAGGAAATACTACAAACAACTCCATTTAGGTACATTTGACAACTTAGATGAAAAGGACCATTTCCTCAAAAACACAAATTCCACAACTCACTCAATATGAAATGGTTAATATAAATAGCTCTATCACTACTAAGGAAATTAAATTCATAATTTAAAAAATCCCCCCAAAAGAAATTTCCAGGGCCAGAAGATTTCACTGGTAAATTCTATCAAACATTAAAAATGTTTTTAAACATTTTTTGTTTAGAGCATGAAGTGGGGAGGTGCAGAGACACAGGGAGACAGAATCTGAAGCAGGCTCCAGGGTCTGAGCTGTCAGCACAGAGCCTGATGCGGGACTCAAACCCACAAACCGCGAAATCATGACCTGAGCCAAAGTCAGATTGACTTTGCATACAGATGGAAAATTCTTTCCTCCCTGCTAATTTATTTTTATTTCTTAATTTCAGCTTTATTGAGGTATAACTGCCATGTAAAATTATAAGATATTTTTAAAATTCTTTAACAAAATAAGCAAATAGAACTCAGCAATGTATAGAAACAATTATATACCATGACCATGTGGGCTGTGTTCCAGGGATGCAAGGCTGGTTCAACATTCAAAAATCAATTAATGCGGAGCACCTAGGTGGCTCAGTCGGTTAAGCATCCAACTCTTGATTTCAGCTCAGGTCATGATCTCATGATTGGTGAGTTTGAGCTCTGTGTCAGGCTCTGTGCATTGGCTCGGAGCCTGTCTGAGATTCTCTTTCTTTGTCTGCCCCCACCACCCCCCGCCAAAAGATAAATAAACATTAAAAAAATCAGTCTGGGGGCACCTGGGTGGCTCAGTCGGTTAAGCGTCTGACTTCAGCTCAGGTCATGATCTCGTGGTCCGTGGGTTTGAGCCCCGTGTCAGGCTCTGTGCTGACAGCTCAGAGCCTGGAGCTGTTTCAGATTCTGTGTCTCCCTCTTTCTCTGACCCTCCCCTGTTCATGCTCTCTCTCTGTCTCAAAAATAAATAAATGGTAAAAAAAAATTAAAAATCACTCTGCTATATTAACAAATTAAGAAAAATCACATGATCATATCAATTGATATAGAAAAAAACACTTGACAAATTTCAACATGTATTCATGATAAAAACTCCCAGGTAACTAGAAATAAGAGGAGATTTTCTTGATAAAGATCTTGATAAAGATCATCTTCAAGAAAATCTGTAGCTAACATCACACTTAATGGTGAAAGATTAGATACTTTCCTCCTATGATCAGGAACAAGGCAAGGATGTCTGTTCTCACCACTGCTGTTTGGCATAGTACCAGAACTTCTAGCTAGTGCAAGTCAAGAAAATAAAATAAAAGGTATACCATTGGAAAGGAAGAAGGAAGTCTCTGTATTTGTAGAAAACATGTAGGGTTTACATAAAAATCCCAAGTAATGTACAAAACCCTCCTATAACTAACAAGTGATTTCAGCAAAATAATTCGATACAAAATTAACTGTATTTCTACATACTGGCAGTAAACACATGGACCCTGAAATTAAAATTTAATACCATTTATAATTGCTTAAAAAAAGAAATACTTAGGTGTAAATCTAACAAAACATGGGCAGGATTTACACACTGAAAACTACACAGTGCTAATGAAAGACCTCAAAGAAGATCTAAATAAATGGAAAGACATACTGTGTTCATGGATTAGAAGACTCACATTGTAAAGATATTAATTCTTCCAAATTGATATATAGGTTTGACACAGTTGCTATCAAAATCTCAGCAGACTCTTTTATAATTTCTTCTTTTAAAGTAATCTCTACACCCATTATATGGCTCAAACTTACACTCCTGACCAAGATCAAGAGTCATATGCTCCACTGACTGAGCCAGCCAGGTGCCTCAGATTTTTTTTTTTGGATATGGACACGGTTATCCTTAAATTTACAATGAAAGAAAAAGGAACTAGAATAGCTAAAACAATTTTGAAAAAGAAGAATAAAGTAGGAAGAATCACCACACCAGATTCTAAGACCTACCAGATTCCAAGGTATTGGTGGAGGGATCAATGAAACAGAATCCAGAATCCAGAAATCACCCCAATCAAGTAGGGCCACCTCGTTTCTGATAAAGGTGCAAAAGCAATTAGAGGGAGAATAGTCTTTTCAACAAATGGTGCTGGAACTATTGGACATGCAGGGCAAGAAAATGTTCTTTGACCTAAATCTTATACTTAGAAATTTTTTGTTTATTTATTTTGAAAGAGAGAGAGAGAGAGAGAGAGAGAGAGAGAGAGAGAGAGAGAGAGAGAGAGAATATGAGTGGGGGAGGGGCAGAGGGAGAGGGAGAGGGAGAATCCCAAGCAGACTCCATGCTCAGCAAGGAGCTTGATCCCATGACTTTGAGCTCATGACCTGAGCTGATATCAAGAGTTGGACGCTTAACCAACTGAGCCACCCAGGCACCCCTTGCACTTTACACAAAAATTATCTCAAGATGGTTTAAAGACTTAAGTGTTAAATGTAAGAAGATAAAATTTTTAGAAGATAATGTGAGAAAATCTTCAGGACACAGTTCTTGGTAAAGATTTCTTGAACATGACACTAAAAGCACAATCTGTTAAAGGGAAAAAAAGGACATATTGGACTTCTTCCACGTTTGAAAACTTTGCTTTCGGAAAGAATCTGTTAAGAAAATGAAAGGACAAACTATACACTGGGAGAAAATATTTGTAAAAACTATGTATTTGACAAAGGATTCATATCTAGAATATATGCTCTCGAGTTTCAGCAGTGAACAATTCAGTTAGGAAAGGGCCAAAAGGCATGGTGAGACATTTTACTAAAGAGAATACACAGGGGGGAAATAAGCACTGGAAAAGATGTATTTCCATATACAAGATGGAAATGCAAATGAAGACAATGATGAGGTATCACTATCCATCTATCAGAATAGCTAAAATAAAAAATAGTGACAATTCCAAAGACATATCTAGAAAAATGTTGCCAAGGCCAATGCCCGAGAGATTACTAAGATTATATATATATATATATATATACATATATATATACATATACACACACACACACAATATATATATATACACACACATATATATGTGTATATATATATATATATACACACACACATATGTATATGTGTATATATATATATATATATACACACACACATATGTATATGTGTATATATATATATACACACACATTAGGGGTTTTATGATTTCAGGTCTCACATTTAGGTCTTTAATACCTTTTAAGTTTAATTTTGTGTATGGTATAAGAAAGTTGTCCAATTTCAATTCTTTTGCATGTTGCTGTCCAGTTTTCCCAACACCATTTGTTGAAGAGACTTTTTCCCATTGCATATTCTTGCCTCTTTTGTACAAGATTAATTGACCGTATAACCATGGGCTTATGTCTGGGCTCTCCATTCTGTTCCATTGATCTATGTGTCCATTTTTGTGCCAGTGGCTGAAATATATATATATATAGATACTGTCCTTGGATTTAGGGCTAACCTTAACTCCCGTGTGATCTCATCTTGAGCTCCTTAATTATAGTTGCAAAGACCCTTTTCCTAAATACAGTCATAGTCACAGATTCTGGGGATTAGGAATTGGACATATCTTTTTGGAGGTCAGCCCTCTGTGGAGATGCAAGTCAGATTTGTGGTTGCCAGGGATCGGTATGGTGGGGAGAGGGCAGTGGGTATGACTCTAAGAGGTCTAGAGGAAGACGTTTGTGGTAATGGATGAGTTCTGTATCTTGATTGCAGTGGTAGTTCCATGAATCTTTACATGTGATAAAATGACAGGCATTGTATCAATGCCAATTTTCTTGGTGCTGATGTACTATGGTACGTAAGAGGCGATCATTGGGAGAAACTGGGTGATGGGCTTAAGAGGACCTCTCTCTACTATCTTGCAACTTCTTGTGATTATACAATTGTTTCAAAATAAAAAGCTAAGGGGCGCCTGGGTGGCTCAGTCAGTTGAGCGTCCGACTTCAGCTCAGGCCATGATCTCGCAGTTGATGAGTTTGAACCCCGCGATGGGTTCTGTGCTGACAGCTCGGAGCCTGGAGCCTGCTTCGGATTCTGTGTCTCCTCTCTCTGCCTCTCCCCCACTCATGCCCTGTCTCTGTCTCAAAAATAAAGATAAACATTTAAAAAAAATAAAACAAAAAAGCTAAAAAACTCTACACACGTATACACAAACATAAGCACAATCAAAAGGCAAATGATACATTGGCAAAAATATTTCTAGCTAATTTCACAAGGGATAAATTACCTCCTATAGATAAGGATGGCAGATGGTCTTGAAAGATGGCCGCTACTGTTTTTTCCTTCCTTGTACCCCACACCACTTCTCCCATCTATTTCCCATCCATTGAGTCTGGGCTGGCCTGTGACTTTGTATGATTGATAGAACACAGAAATGATGTTCTATGACTTCTGAATCTATGCCTTAAGAGTACTGGAAGCTTCTCATGTCTTCCTTCTTGAAAGGGAGCAAATATGCATGAAAACTGACTTCCTTGGGACCACTATTCGGTGAAGAAGCCCAAGCCAACCCCTTGAAAAGGCCACATAGGGAGCACCAGCACACCAGACAAGTGAGTAAAGTCTTCTTGGACTGTCCAGCTCAGCCCAGCTGCAAACTGAATGCAGCCAAGTAACTAAGCCCAGGTGGTTGCCATCTGAGAAGAACCACCCAGCTAAGCCCATTCAACCTCAGCATCCAGGGGAGCAATGAATCATTGTTCTTTTAAGCCACTAAATTTTTGGAATGGTTTGTTACATAATAAAGGGTTCTAATCACCAATTCCAATGTGAGGGGTTTTCCCACACCACCAAGCAAGCAATTTTCTGACACCAGCTGGGTGTTCTACAATTCAACTCAGTTGTGACACTGTTTCCCTGGAGAGAGCATCAGATCCCATAGGTTAAGGTCCCAGTCCTGCAAGACTGCTCCCTGCTACCCCAAAACATGCTAGTGACAAATCCAGGTTATCACCTGTGCTTCTGATCCACTGGCTATCTAATGGAGGCTTTACAACCCCCTCCTTGGGTTTGTTTAATTTGGTAGAGTGGCTCACAAGACTCAGGGAACCACTTTGCTTACTAGATTACTGGTTTATTATAAAGGCTGTAACTCAGAAATAGCCAGATGGAAGATATGCATTGGGCAGGGTACAGGTACGGCGCGTGGGGCTTCCGGGCCCTCTTTGGGAGCGCCACTCTCCCCAAGTCTCCACGTGCTCACCAACCCGGTGAGCCCCTCGGGTTCACCTTGGCGGCTCAGTTGGCTGAGCGTCCAAGTCTTGATTTTGGCTCAGGTCATGATCTCACGGTTTGTGGAATGGAGCCCCATGTGGCATTCTCTCTTTCTCCCTCTCTCTCTCTTTCTCTCCGTCTCTCTCCTCTCCTCCCGTCTACCTCTCTCCCCCTGCTTATGCTCTGTCACTATAAAATAAAATGGAGCTCTCGGAACCCCATGCTTTAGGGTGTTTATGGAGCTTCATTGCGCAGGCACGATTGATTAAATCGCTGGCCACTCGTGAGATTGATTTAACCTCCAGCCCCTCTCCCCTCCCTGGAAGGCTGGTGTCTGGGACTGAAATCTCCAGCCTTCTAATTATGTGGTTGGTTCTCCAGATAACCAGCCCCTACCCTTAGGTGGACTTTCCAAAGCCACCTCATTAACATAACAAAAGGAGGCTGGTCTCCTAGGAAATCCCGAGGATTTTGGGAGATCCATGTGCCAGGAAATGGGATAGAGACCAAACATATATTTCTTATTATAAATCACAACATCATCCATAGCAATAAGTAAATTAAAAAGAGTTTTTTCTCTTGTATGAAAAAGACCAAAAATCCAATAAAAAAATGGGCAGAGGAAATACTTCATAGAGAAAGGAATGCAAATGGTCCTTAAGCATCAAGAGATGCTCAACATCACTCATAAAATAGATGCACATTAAGGTCCCCTTGGCGGCTCAGTTGGCTGAGCGTCCAAGTCTTGATTTTGGCTCAGGTCATGATCTCACGGTTTGTGGAATGGAGCCCCATGTGGCATTCTCTCTTTCTCCCTCTCTCTCTCTTTCTCTCCGTCTCTCTCCTCTCCTCCCGTCTACCTCTCTCGCCCTGCTTATGCTCTGTCACTATAAAATAAAAATTAAAAAAAGATGGTAGGAAAATAATATGGATGACTCAATGCCCTTATACTCCAAACGTTCTAAAAATATCTAGAAAATACAATTAAACAAATTGCCTCAAGGAGAAATAGAAAACCTAAGTGAACAGTCCTTAGCCTGGGTGGCTCAGTTGGTTAAGCATCGGACTCTTGGTTTCAGCTCAGATCATGATCTCATAGTATTGCAAGTTTGAGCCCCGAATTGGGCTCTGCGCTGACAGCACAGAGCCTGCTTGGGACTCTCTCTCTCTCTCTCTCTCTCTCTCTCTCTCTCTCTTTTTCTCTCTGTCTGCCCCTCTCCCATTTGTGCTGTCTCTGTCTTTCTCAAAATAAATAAAATAAAAGCTTAAAGAATAGTCCTTATAATATTTAAAGAAACCAAATTATTAGCAAATAATCTTTCATAAAGCAAACAATAGACTGAGGTAAGTGGAAAAAAAAACTTAAAGGAGAAGATCATCTTGGTCTTTTTTAAAAAATATTTTATTTTAAAGTAATCTCCATGCCCAATGTGGGGCTTGAACTCATGGCCCCAAGATTAAGAGCCACACACTCCACTGAATGAGCCAGCCAGACATCCCATATCATCTTGGCCTTAAACTGTTCTTGTCATAAGAGGAAATGTTCTCCAATACATCTCATAATACTAAAATAAAGGAGATACTCAAAATAGACAAGAAAATTAGGAGAAAAGTAAATTATGGGCCAATCTACTTGTGAACATGGATGCAAAAACCTTGTAAGTAAAATATCAGCAAACTGAATCCAAGCAATATATATATATATATATATATATATATATATATATATATATATGAACATCAACAATTCATGTCAAGGTGTAGTATTCCAGAAACTTAATGTTGATTTAATATCAGAAAGTCTATGAGTGAATCCAACACATTAACAGGCAGAGGAAGAAAATAGCATACAATATTCTCAATAAATGCAGAAAAATAATTTGATAAAATGCAAAAGCCACTCATGATTTAAAAAAGAAAACCCAAACTCTTGGCAAATAAGAGTGGGTGGGAGCACCTGGGTGGCTCAGTCGGTTGAGTGTCCAACTTCAGCTCAGGTCATGATCTTGAAGTTCGTGGGTTCAAGCCCTGCATTGGGCTATGTGCTGAAAGCACGGAGCCTGGAGCCTGCTTTGGATTCTGTGTCTCCCGCTCTCTCTGCCCTTCCCCTGCTCGTGCTCTCTCTCTCAAAAATAAATAAACATTAAAAATTTTTGAAAAATTTAAAAAAAGAAATAGGAGTGGGTATATACTAACAATCTACAACAAGCATTACACTTTAGGGTGACAGGCTAGAGACAGAGTAATCTTTAGCCAGTCAGGAATAAGACGGGAAACCCAGTGTGCTCTTTTCTTTCTTTTCTTTTTAAAAATATTTTTCAATGTTTATTTATTTTTGAGAGAAGAGACAGAGTGTGAGTGGGAAAGGGGCAGAGAGAGAGGGAGACACAGAATCCGAAGCAGGCTCCAGGCTCCATGCTGTCAGCACAGAGCCCGACACGGGGCTCAAACTCAGGAGCCGTGAGATCACTACCTGAGCTGAAGTCAGATGCTTGACTGACTGAGCCACCCTGGGACCCCTCCAGTGTGCTATTTTCATTCAGTATTGTCCCGGATATCCCAGACAGTGCAGACAAAGAAGAAAAAGAAATTTTACCTATAAGGATTAGAAAAAAGGAGACCAAATAGTAATGATTGCTTGATATCTGATATTGTTTGATGTATGATATTACTATATAAATAGAAAACACCCCTCCCCCCAATTTACAAACAGAGAACTGGAATTAATAAGGTAGTTTAATGAGTGCCTGGATCTATAATCAATAAACAAAAAATTGATTGCCTTTCTATGCTCCAAAAAACAATGATAGAAAATCAATTTAACAAAGCAACAAAAAATATGTAGTGCCTAACAATAAAGCCAGCAAACGTTTTGCCAGGAACTTTTAAAAAATGTTTGTTTATTTATTTATTTTGAGAGAGAGAGAGAGAGAGAGAGAGAGAGAGAGAGAGAGAAAGAGCACAAGCAGGGGAGAGGCAGAGAGAGAGGGAGAGAGAATCCCAAGAAGACTTTGCTATCAGCAAAGAGCCCAACACAGGGATTGAACTCATGAACCATGAGATCATGACCTGAGCTGAAATCAAGATTCAGACATTCAACCGACTGAGCCACCCAGGTGCCCCATGTTTTGCCAGGGACTTCTAAATGCCACAAATCCAACAGCTTTGGGTGGACCCTGCACACAGCAATAGAGGAGAGAAAAAGTGGAGCCTGGGCTGTGGAATTTCCCTGCATCAGCATGTCAGAATGTCATGAGTTAAAGAGAATATTTGGTAGAAAGCATAGGAAGGTCCCCAGCAGTGAGCACCCTAAAATCTGGGCCACGTCATCCTGCCATCCCTGAGGTCCAGCTGCAGGCGTTGACCCAATGGAGTGCCTGTGACCACACCTGCATGCACACCCTCATCAGACATGCCTGCGCAGTCCCCAGGGCAATGGTGGTGTTGGCAGTCAGCTTGGATGTTCCCACCTCACACTCCCAGCACATGTTGTTAAGATGAATTTTATCTTGTGAATAGGTAATGCATTTGTATTGTTAACAAAACACAATACCTTGGTGGCCGAGTGACAGATGGGACCCAGAACACGGAGTAGGAAGCAGCTTGGTTGCACTGGGCATCACCGACAGTCTCAGGGCCCCTATCCCAATATCTTTCTCCTCTGTGGTTACCTCCTGCCCTGTTTGGGCCTGCCCCCCCCCCCCCCCCACCACTCCCCTTTGTCCTTTGGCTCTGTCCCCTGCAAAAGCTGTATTGTGTTCTCAGGCCATCTCCTAGAGGAAGCAGAAAGAACAAAGGTAGAGTTTCCTTGAACAGACTTCCCACCAGGGAAGACCACCTCGGCTCCTCCCGTTCCCTGGGCCTGATATGACCATGAGGTGGTGCGTCTTCCTACCCTCCAGGGCAGATCTCCCCTTGGGCTCCACACCCCAGCCCCACCCCTCAGCTGACACTGCGTTGCCTGCAAGTGGAGACAGGTAGTGGCAGATGCTGTCGGGGCTGTCTGCACCAGAAACGTTGGGGGGGGGGACCTCAGAAAGGAAGTGTTGATCTTTCTTGGTTAGTGGGGTACAGGTAAAGGGAGACACCACGAGGGGGGTGGTCCTGGCCTGGGGCAGATGGGGAGGGGCATTGTGGTTGAACAGTGCCACCTGCAAAGGCATAATGGGGAAGTATATTTGGGGCTCACATTACAGACATGCTTCAAAGCCACCCTGGTCAGGAATGCATGGCCTGGGCCTCCAGAGACAGAAAAGCCCTGCTGTATTTACAGAGCATTTCCACCCTGCTTTGTGGGTGCTCTATCTTGGGGGTCTGGGAGGGAATGCTGAGGAGGTGTTGGGAGCTTTCTCCCATGTGGGTGGCTGAAAGCCCAGGATCCCAGGATAGGGATGCCTAGAAGCAGAGATCAGACAGCAGCCCAGGTACCTTCCCACTACCTCCTGGCTCTCGGATCCTGTTCAGAGACTCTCAGACCCAGGGCAGAGGTGGTGGCTAGATGTCACGGTGGGCTTGAGGCTGAACCTGGAGTAGGGCTGGAGGCTCTGCTCACGCAGCCTCCCGACCTTGTGTGGCCCAGAGCATTTCTGAAACTGTATGCTGTGCAGGTGCCAACTACCCCATAACAGCATCCCAAATTGTCCAGAGCAAAAAAGGTGGTTCATTGTTGTCACAGCCTCTTTAGGAGTGGGCAGCGGCCTTGGGTTGATGGCCTTGTCATCCCCAGGACAGGGAGAGGGGTTGTTCCTCTGGATGCTGATGGATTAATGACAAACCTTAGGAGTTTGAGTGCCCTTGCCCTTCAAAATCAAGCCTCAACATAGAATTTAGCATTTTCGTTCTGATTGGAATTTGTGGCTTATTACCGCGACCGGCACCATCCCAGCGAGTATGGCTTAAATGTCAAGATATATTTTTCAGGTACATAAGACACCAAAGATCATAGCTGTCTGGAAGAGTGAATGTTAATTAGCAAAGGGATCCCATAAAACCTCCCAAGCCCCGATGAAACAGCTCTGCCAGGCTTTGTTCAGCCCTGGTGTTTATTACAGACTCAGATGGCTGGCGATAACGTCCAAAGGACCTGGGGAAAGCGTTAGTGGGAACTGGTTTTAACTTTCAAACCTTATCTGTTAAGTCCCTAGTGCCAAATACCTCTGGAGAAAGAAAGAGGGCTACAGAAAGGCGCTTGATGAATAGCTAAAGTGTAGTGGTACTTCCAGAACATTCCACGCACTGTGCTCCCTTAGCGGCTAATGTACGTGGTGTAGGAAGAATTTGTTACCTGGTAGGAAGGCTTAAGGGCATCTCTCACATTTGGAAAGTGCCCCCTTGCCAGTTCTTACCCTCATGTCTGCTTTCTCCGCACCAACTCCCTGCCTCCTATAGGCACCTCCAGAGAAGGCAAAGACACCCTTCTTTGATGTCAACACAGACTCATCCAGTTCAGTGACAGACTGTCCAGTCAGCCCCACCCTGGCGGCTGGGCACTCAGACATGAGTAGGTGGGGTCTTGACCTTTTGGAAAGCTCACAGCCTGACATGTAAGTACGTAGGCTGTGACACAGAGTGACAAGGTGCCCCAGTTACGGCGTAATGTAAACTCCTTAAGTAATATCTGGATTTTAGAAGAGACATACGATTTTGCTAGGCAAAAAGAAGGGGTAGGTACTCTATTGACAGTACAGAAATGAAAGAGATTATAAAGGGATACCTATTTTTAAACATTTTTTTAAAGTTTATTTATTTTGAGAGAAAGAGAGAGGCAGGGAGGATCGGACAGAGAGGGAGACAGAGGGAGAATCCGAAGTAAGCTTTGCACTGTCAGCACAGAGCCTGATGCAGGGTTCGAACTTTCGAACTCTGAGGTCATGACCTGAGCTGATATCAAGAGTCAGTCATTTAACCACCCAGGTGCTCCAGGAATACCTTTTTTTTTTTTTAAGGTATACAAGTGGCAAATGAGCACATAAAAAGATGCTCACCATCACCAGATCTCATGGGAATATGAATGAAAGCTGCAGGGAGAACCACTTCACACTCAGTAGCATGGCTAGGATAAAAATAATCAGATCACAGGTGTTGGTGAGAACATGGAGACACCGGAAACCTCACACACTGCTGGTGGGAACGTAAAACAGGGCAGCCATGTGGGAAGATGGTCTGGCCATTCCTCACATGGTGAAACACGGAGTTGCCGTATGACCCAGCAATTCTACTCCTAGGCGTGTACCCGACAAAAATAAAAACATATGTTCACACAAAAAGTAGCACACGAGTATTCGTATCAGCATTATCCATGATAGCCCCAAAGTGGAAACAAAGCCCAAATTCACCTATGGATGCATACAACTGTGGCATATTCATACAATAGAACATCACTAGGCAATAAAAAGGAATACACAAGACAGCATGGACAAGCCTCGAAAACATGTTAAGTAACATAAGTCAGTCATAAATGACCTGCTATGTGATTCTATTTATGTGATATGTACGGAAGAGGCAAATTTGTAGAGACAGAAAGTAGATTAGCGATCGCCTAGGACTGGAAGGGGGTAAGGGTGTGGAGGCTAATGGATATGGGTTTTTTTCCTGGGGGAGGGGAGGAAGGTAATGAGAATGTTCTTTTTTTTTTTTAATGTTTTATTTATTTTTGAGAGACAGAGCATGAATGGGGGAGATACAGAGAGAGAGGGAGACAGAGGATCCGAAGAGGGCTCTCCACTGACAGCCACAAGCCCATTTCGGGGCTCGAACTCACAAACTGCAAGATTGTGACCTGAGCCGAAATCGGTTGCTCAACCGACTGAGCCACCCAGGAGCCCTGAGAATATTCTAAAATTGATTGTGTTGACGGCTGCACAGCTCTATGAATATACTAAAAAAAAAAAAACTATTGCACTGTTACTGAATTTTATGGTATGTGAAATACATCTCAATAAATCCGTTATTTAAAAAACAGAATTCCTCAGGCAGTGGGAAGGGCATGCTGGGCTGGGGAACAGCATTGCAGAGGTCTGTGTTTGGGAACATGGAACTTTTGGTGTGACGGTGGCAGCTGGCTGTGCATGGAGGGGCAGGAGTGGGCTCAGGATGGAGCACTCAGGCTGTAGTGCCTGGATTTTCTCTGAAGGTCACACGGTGGGCCAGGGAGAAACAGGAATAGGGGAGCAGCAAGCAGAAGAAAGATTGCTCCAGAATGGAGAGCAAGTGGCTGAAGCGGGAGCTGAACTGGGGCAGTGAGTACCAGGCACCAGGAGGAGAAAATAGATTTGAGATCCAGGGACGGTGTCTAATCACCGTTGGGGGTGGGAGAGGGGCCAAGGAGAGACCCCTGGGGAACCTTGGGGAGAGAGGGAGGTCCTACAACGAGAATGGCCTCTGTCCTCCTGCCTCTACTGTTGTTAATGACCTGATCACTGAATCTAGCCAATAAGGCCTGAGTGTCCACCATGGCTTGGCCTCATCCAGGGACAAGGATGGACTCCCAGCCACAGCTCTGTCTTGAAGAGCACAGGGGATGGAGTGGTGAGCTCCAAGGAGGTGGGAGGGATGGCGGTAGGTTTCCTAGACAGGGAGTCTGGTACGAATCTTTTGATAGATTTCTTACTGACTGTGTTTTTATTGGAAAAGATGGTGGAGAAACCAAAACAGAATCTGGAAACAAACCAACAAATGAAAAGCCCCTGAGTGTTCCCCACTAACTTCAGGGACTGCTT
Source organism: Neofelis nebulosa (assembly GCF_028018385.1). Lineage (NCBI taxonomy): Eukaryota > Metazoa > Chordata > Mammalia > Carnivora > Felidae > Neofelis > Neofelis nebulosa. The sequence continues at coordinate 149,714,066 of NC_080782.1, read as the reverse complement.
TTCCTTTGAGAGCTGAGGCTTGGATCACCATCGGGCTTAAGTAGCCTTGACACCTTGGTCTCTCCATTTGCAAAGTGCACCTACCTCAGAGCCTCAGGGAACATGAATCATGACAATGTAGGCAGGTCATTTGGCACCAGGGTTGGACACAGAGTGAGGGTTGAATGAAGGCCAGCCAGAGGTCCCATTCTGGCCCCATCACCTGTGGCTACTTCTTACACATTTGGAAGGATGAACTAAGTCCCATTCTGAGTTCCTCCTTCCACATAGTGTCCTATGTGTTTTTTCATATTGCTACTGTGTGTGTATGTGAATATCTGGAGGATGCTTTTTTTTTTTTTTAATTTTAGAGAGAGAGAGAGAGAGAGAGAGAGAGAGAGAGCGCGCACTAGTGGGGAGAGGCAGAGGGAAAGAATCCCAAGCAGGCTCCAGGCTCAATGAGGAGCCCAGTGTGGGGCTTGATCTCACAACTCTGGGATCATGACCTGAGCTGAAATCAAGAGTTGGAGGCTCAACTGACTGAGCCACCCAGGCTCCCGAGGCTGCTTCTTTTTTTTTCCCAAGTGAAGATGCACAAAAGGGATTATTTGCTTAAGCTTTTATTTGTGTATTTCAATTAATTAATTAATTAATTAATCCTAATTTTTGTCTCCTTTTCATTGGAAAAAAAGAGGTGTACTCCAGGCTTTTACTGCTAAGGTGCCTGCCGTTCTTTATATCTCCTGTAAGTTTTGCTTTATGAAAGTTGGTGCTATGGCATTTGTTACGTGGGCATTAATATTCATGTTGGGAATTACACCACTTACTGTAACAAAGGGCCATTTGTTATATTTAAAAAAATGTTTATTTCTTTTGAGAGAGAGAGAGAGAGAGAGAGAGAGAGCGTGAGCAGGGAAGGGGCAGAGAGAGGGAGAGAGAGAATCCCAAACAGGCTCCACCCTCAGTGCAGAGCTCCTGACCACGGGATCAGGACCTGAGCCGATATCAAGAGTCAGATGCTTAGCCAACTGAGCCACCCAGGTGCCCCTAGTTATATTATTTAATGCTATTTACCCTGAGTATAGCCTTCTCTGTGTTCTTTTGGCTGCATTTCTTGGATATAAGTTGTTCATACTTGGAAGTTTCTATCTCTCTGAGTTTCTCTGGTTTAGTTACATCTTTTGTGTGATGTTGCCTTTTTGGAACAGCTTTCATTGCCTTAATCCACATATTAGCTCATGTGCCAGATATATTTTGCCTTTGTTCTGTCATATAATTTAGGTTTTTTTGGGTTTTACAAAATCTCGCCATATTATCTGTTTTCTTCACTTTGTGTTTTGGATGTGTATTTCTTCTGGTAATGAGAAACGTTTTTAAAAATTCTTTTATTGAGATGTAATTGACAGGTAACATAGTAGTAGTTTTAGGCGTACAACATAATGATTTGGTATACGTGCTTAGTCTTTGTATCATTTTAAGGTCATCCAGTTCTGTTGTGATATGTCATTATTAGCATTAGTAGGGGTATTTTTAAAGATTTTTTTAAACATTAAAAAATGTTTTATTTATTTTTTGAGAGAGAGAAAGAGAGAGAGAGAGAGTGAGCAGGGGAGGGGCAGAGAGAGGAGGACAGATGATCTGTAGCAGGCTCCGTGTTGACAGGCTGACAGCAGTGAGCCTGGCGTGGGGCTCGAACCCATGAACTGTGAGATCATGACCTGGATCGAAGTTGGACACTCAACCGACTGAGCCACCTAGGCACCCCATAAAGATTTTTTTAAGTTTATTTGTTTATTTTAGAGGGAAAGAGAGAGAGAGAGAGAGCAAGTGGGAGAGGGGCAGAGAGAGAGGGAGAGAGAGAATCCCAAGCAGGGCGTGTGCTGTCAGAGCAGAGCCTGATTCGGGGCTTGAACTCACAAACAGTGAGATCATGACCTGAGCCGAAACCAAGAGTCGGATGCTTAACCCACGAGCTACCTAGGCACCCCAAATTTAGTATTTTTAGTAATGTTGTGTGATAAGCTGAGGCTGTCTCTAATTTTGCAAAGATGTGCTAAGCATCTCTGTGTTCAATCGTTGTTGCATTCAGGACTCTGGGGTTGCCAGTGACGGAGACGAGGAGCTGAGGGAAATGGGGAGTGTACTGGTCCCTCGGCCCTGGGGAGGGTCATGCCCAGGAGGCCTGGGTGTAGGAGTGGCCCTGGCTCATTGCACTCTTGCTGGTATCTGGGGATGCCTCTTAACTTACCTTCTCTTTGCTAACTCAGTGGGTATTAAATAGAACTTCAAAGTTGTTTTAATTTTAACAGCAAGGGGTGAGGATGTCTCTGGGTTTGTTGGATGCGGCTATTTCCCCTGTGGCGACTGGCTGCATTTATTCCTTATCTCACTGCCCATGGGGCGGGAATCGGGAAGCGGGGCCTGGCCTTCCATTTCTCGAGAACACGAAGAGCCTGTCTCCGACTGTGCAGCAAAGGCCAGTCTGTTCTGCTGCTGCAGTGGGGCCAGCTCTGTTTCAGCAGGCTGCCTGAAAGGGGCCGAGGAAGTGCTAAGCGAAAATCCATCACAACTTCTGGAGCCAACTCAAAGAACACGCTAGCCTGCCGGAACATCAGCACGACTTCGCCAAACTCAGCGGTCTGGAGGAGGGTTCCTTGTAAGCACATGCAGTCTTTGCTAAGGAAGATCTTAGAAGGATAGCTAATCAAAAGCCTAAGAACTCTCTGAAAAGTATTTGCGTGGGAAGACAGAAGGAGAAGGGAATTTGGGCCTTGTCTGAAACCAGCGTCCTCTGTGTCTCTCTTTTGTGGGGTGTCCTTGCAGCCCTGTGTCCCTCATTGTTTATTTCATTCTTTTGGAAAGAGCTGTGAGCAAAACACGGCAAGTGGCATTGGGTGGATACTGGAATATAATCAGGGGGTTTTACTGTGTTTGATGTAGGTAGTGTCTTGTACAATATCAGATATGTCTTATCCATCAATTTATTTGAACAAAAGCCTTTGGATTTTAGGCATTCCTGAGTGTGCTCCCGTTTTGTGAAATCTTTGCAAGTGGAAGATGGCTTATAAGATGAAAGGAAAATTTTAGCTGATTAGTAATATTGTTTCCTTCTTAGAATGCTGGGTTTTGTCTCTGAGAATCCTTCTAAGTGTAACTGTGCAGGCACAGGCCCTGGATCTCCTGTATGTTCAGGATCCCTTTGCAAGAAGCATCAAAGAGGTTTGGTGAGAAAACTAAATTCTCACCTCAACATGAAATTGCTCTGCTCTTACTTGCTTTCTTATTTTCCAGAAATTCCCCAAACTATAACCCCCAAACAAAATCCGAAGCATCATTCTCCTCTTCCCTGTACCGTTGTGGGGGTGTGTGTGGACTTATCCATTTGAAAATGCTGTTTTCTCTTGCCATTTCTTAGCTATTTGGGGATGAGGAGGTATGATAGGAATATGGTTCGCCATCTTGATTTGGACATTTCTGTTTGAATGATTTAGCTTTAAATATTTGATCCAGGGTACATGGATGGCTCAGGTGGTTAAGTGACTGCTCTTTTTTTTTAAAATTTTTTAACATTTATTTATTTATGAGAGACAGAGAGAGAGCAAGAATGATGGAGGAGCAGAGAGAGAGAGAGAGAGGGAGACACAGAATCCAAAGCAGGCTCCAGGTTCTGAGTTATCAGCACAGAGCCCAATGCAGGGCTCAAACTCACAAACTGTGAGATCATGACCTGAGCCGAAGTCGGATGCTCAACCAACTGAGCCACCCAGGTGTCCCAGGTGACTGCTCTTGATTTTGGCTCAGGTCATGATTCATGGTTTGTGGGTTTGAACTCCATGTCGGGCTCTGCGCTGATGGTGTGGAGCTTGCTGGGGATTCTCTCTCTCTCCCTCTCTCTCTGCTCCTCCTCCACTTGCTTTCTCTCTCTCTTTCTCTCTCTCAAATAAAAAAATAAATAAAAAATATTTGATCCATCAAGACCTTATTTTAGTGAAAGGAGTGCAGCACTTCTAGGCATTAATTTTTGTTTTGTATTACTTTTAACTGATCAACTTTCCATTTGTCTCAGTGCCTTTTATGGAATGATTTACGTTTGCCAACTCATGTGATGGTTCTCCTCTCTCATGTATTAAATCCTGGTTGTATTTCAGATTATTTCTGAATGTTCTTGTCTGCCTCGATCCCTCCCTCTTGGTGGCGGTGCCACACAAGTTCATCACGTCTGGAAGAGAGTGCCACTCCTTTGTTTCTTCTGCTTTTAGAAATATCCTGGATACAACGTAATTTTCATTCTGATAGATTGACTTTGCCCCCCAGCTTTTATGTTATTTTACTTTTAAAATTGAAGTATGGTTGATACTATGTGGTGTTACATTACTTTCAGGTGTATAAGAGAGTGATTTGACAAGTGTATATGTTATGCTATGTTCACCACAAGTGTGTTACCAGATTGGGGTCCTTGGACCTAGTAACTGTAGAAATGAGGCCCAAGCCCCCAAATTTAGATTTTTTTTTTAATTTGAGAGAGAGAGAGAGAGAGAGAGAGAGAGAGAGAGAGAGAATCTCAAGCAGGCTCCATGCTCAGTGCAGAGCCCAATGCGGGCTCAATCCCACAACTCTTAGACCTTGACCCAAGCTAAAATCTAGAGTCAGTCATTCAATTGACTGAGCCACCCAGACACCCTTGGACCCCAAATTTAGAAGCACAGGCAAGGCTTTATTGGAGTAACAGGTGCAGCTGAAGGGAGACAGAGCCACAACAAAGGTGTCAGACTGCCTCCTCAGCAATGGCCGGGAACATCTTAAAGGGACTGAGGGGAGAAAGGAGTGACCTATAAGCATGTGGGGGCGGGGCAGCCCAGGAAGTTGGGATACAGGTACAGGTGACAGAACATGCTTCTTCATACATCGTGTTTCACTGGCATATTACATCTCCACCCCTCGGCGTGATTTTTAGTATTACAACGAGGGGTGAAATTTCAGCAGTGGGGTCCATCTTGGCACAGACTGGTTTGGTCCAGTCTTTGCCCAGAGTCTGTAGTAAGCATCCTTCTCTCAGTAAACTCCCTCCCTCTGCATTCCCACGAGATGTGCTACTCAAAAGGTATAGAGCTTTAGCTGTTGTTGTTGTTGTTGTTGTTGTTGTTGTTGTTAATGGAGGTAGCCAAAGAAGGCTGGATTTTGTGGTCAGGGTTAAGGGGACCTGAGTTCAGTCCCTGTTCTGTCTCAAAAGTGTAGCTATCATCTGTCACCATAAAACGCTATTCCATTACATTGACTCTATTTCCTGTGCTGTACCTTTCGTTCCATAACTGGAAACCTGTACCTCCCACACTCTTTTACCCATTTTCCCATCCCCCACCTCCTCTCCTCTGACAACTGCAAGTTTTTTCTCTGCATTTGTGAGTCTGTTTCTGTAGAATGACTTTCAAATATCTTCCCTTCCAAAAACAGTGTGAAGAAAAAATAAAATACTGTCTTTTTAAAAAAAGTTTATGTATTTATTAATTTTTTTCCATTTTATTTATTTTAGAGAAAGAGAGAGTGCAAGCTGGGGAGAGGGGCAAAGGGAGAGAGAGAACCCCAAGCAGGCTTCACACTGAGCTCAGAGCCTGACAAGGGGCTTGATTCCACGACCCTGGGATCATTGATCTGAGCTGATATCAAGAGTCAGACACTTAACTGACTGAGCCACCCAGGCACCCAGTTTATATATTAGAGAGAGAAAGAGAGGGAGAGAAAGAGATATCATGAGTGGGGGAGGGGCAGAGAGGGAGGAAGACAGAGAATCTGAAGCAGGCTCCAGGCTCTGAGCTGTCAGTGCAGAGCCTGATGCGGGGCTTGAACTCATGAGCTGTGAGGTCATGACCTGAGCTGAAGTTGGACACTTAACCAACTGAGCCACCTAGGCACCCCAAACAAAATACGATCCCAATCAAGCAAGCAAACAAACAAGCAGAGCAAACCAAATCAAACCTCAAGCCCAACCAAGTCCTGTTAGGATTTTGATTAGGATTGAATTAAGCTTCTAGTTAATATGGAGGAGAATTGACATCTGCTTTAGTTTCCTAGGACTTTGGTAACAACTTACCACAAACTTTGTGGTTTGGAACAACAGAAATGTGTTCTCTTGCAGTGCTAGAGGCCAGAAGCCCAAAATTAAGATGTCAGCAGGCAGTGTCCTTTCTGAAGTCTCTAGAGGAAAATCTGTTCCATGCCTTTCTCTTAGCTTTTGGTAGTTGCTGGCAATTCTTGGCATTTCTTGATATGTAGATACATTACTCCAATTTCTGCCTCCACTGTCACATGGTGTTCTTTCTATGTACCTCTCTATGTCTCTTCCCTGCTTCTTATGAGGACATCAGTTGTTTTGGATTAAGGACCCACCCTACTCCAGTATGACCTCATCTTAACTAATTACATCTGCAAAGACCCTATTTCCAAATAAAATCACATTCTGAGGTTTTGGAAGGACATGAATTTTTGGGGGACCTAGTAGAACATCTTTACAATTTGTGTCAATATTGTATTCCAGAACAAGATATGTCTTATTATTCAAGTCTTTTTCTTTTTTTAATTTTTAAAAAATATTTATTTTTGAGAAAGAGAGACAGAGACAGACAAAGCATGAGTGGGGGAGGGGCAGAGAGAGAGGGAGACACAGAATCCCAAGCAGGCTCTAGGCTCCAAGCTGTTGGCACAGAGCTTGACTTGGGGCTTGAACTCATGAACAGTGGGATCATGACCTGAGTTGAAGTCAGATGTTCAATCACCTGAGCCACCCAGGTGCCCTTAAAGTCTTCTTTTATGTTAATGATTTATTTCATATAGTTTATTCCTATTTAAAAAAATTTTTGCCCTTTTGGTGAATGATATAGTTTCTTTTATGTAATCTAGCTGGTATTGCTCCTATTTTCTGTAACAAATTATAGGATCTAAGTTTTGGATATAACTTTTGGATAAAGAATTATATAACTCACTGAATGACCTTATTGTTTTTAATGTTTTTTTTTTCAGTCAGTTCTCTGATTGTTCCAGGTCTGTAACTGTGTCATATACAAATATCATCAATTCTTCTTGAATACTTAAACTTCGTATTCTGTTCTCATGTCTAATTGCATGGTCTTGCAGTTCTTGAACAATGTTACATGATGGTGATGATGGCGACCATCCTTCCTAGTACTGACCTAATGACATCTGGTTTGAGGGGGCTGGTGGAGGGTAGGATCAGAGGAATGTGTAGAAAATTGATTGCAAATGAGGCCAGATTCTGGCTAAAGGGGTTGTCATTAGCATCTTGACTTTCTCACACTACTTCTCTTCTGGATGGAGCCTGGGTTGGTGAGAGGGCAGCTCAGGTGTTTTGGGTCACTCCTCAGGTCAACGCTCTCAGCACTGGGATCAACCAGACTGCCTGGGGACTGTTCCTACACAGGGATGGACAGCCTCTCATGCCTGCTCTGTATTTGTGGCCCCTACTTTGGTCACAGCTCATTCTTTTCCACCTGATCCATGTGGTTCAGGTTGACTCTGGTATGCCTGGTCTAGCCGGTCCCTGACATCTCCTAAGAATGACAATTGTTTCAGGGTGGGGTGGTGGGAGATGCTGTACATCTGATTCAAGCCAGGCCTAGTGAACTTCTTTTGGCACTTTTTTTTAAAAGATTTTAAAAAATTTTTATTCCTTTTTTGAGAGAGAGTGTGAGCAGGGGAGTGGCAGAGAGAGAGGGATACAGAGAATCTGAAGCAGGCTCCATGCTGTCAGTGCAAAGCCTGATGTGGGGCTCAAACCCATGAGCCATGAGATCATGGCCTGAGCTGAAGTTGGACACTCAACCGACTGAGTCATCCAGGTGCTCCTACGTCTGGGACTTTTGAAGAGAAACTCTCTGGTAGGCTGGAGGCAGGGAGGAAGTTGGCTCGAAGCTGCTCGGGTCACAAGTGAACAGCCTGACTGAGGCTCAAGCCAGCACTAAGGGCACCAAGTCGTAACAGCATCATTTGCTTATTTGGATCCAGCCCTGCCTTCAGCCAGTTACTCTTGGATTTTTCAGTTCCATGAGCCAACTAAGAGGTTTTTTTGTTGGGTCCTCTTGAGTTAAGTTTGCCACTTTCAACTAGATGACACTTGAAAAGATTCCAGCCTTATTAATCTCCACCCAAAGTCAAGCTTGGGGACTTGGGTAGATCTGGAACCATGCTCACCTGGCATTCATTAAAAGGGTTGTCATGGGGCATTTCATGTTTGCTCATTCAAATAATATGTATTATATTTATTTTTTTAAAGTTTATTCATTTATTTTGAGAGAGAGAGAGACAGAGCAAGAGAGAGAGAGAGAGAGAGAGCAAGAGAGAGAGAGAGAGAGAGAGAGAGAGTGGGAACGAGTGGGGTAGGGGCAGAGAGAGAAAGAATCCCAAGCAAGATCCACACTGTCAGCTCAGAGCCCGATTTATGGCTGAAACTCACAAACCATGAGATCATGACCTGAGCAGAAATCAATTGGATGCTTAAGCAATGGAGCCACTCAGGCACCCCAATATGTATTATATTTAATATGCAATGCTATGTAAAAGCGCTATTTAAGCCACTTGGAATACCTCAGGCATCAAACCAGATAATAACCCCAGACCTCATTGAACTCACATTTTATTGATGGGAGGGCAGGTAATAAACACTAAATAATACAATTAAGGAATAAATTATTTAATGTGCTAGAAAGGTGAATGCTACAGAAAGGCAAAGAAGGCACAAGGGTGGCTCAGTTGGTTGAGCGTCTGACCCTTGATTTCAGCCATGTTGGGCTCCGTACTGAGCATGGAGCCTGCTTGGGATTCTCTCTCTCCCTCTGCCCCTCTCCTCTGCTCATGCGTCCTCTCTCTAAAATAAAAAAAAATAATAATAAATTAAAAAGAAAAAGAAAAGAAGAGCAGGGTAAGGGGGGTGAGGAGGCAGGTTTTGATATTTAAAAGGGTGGTTGGGTTGAGCCTCATTGAGAAGATATTTTGGGTGGAGGTAGGTGGGGGCATGGGGTCCATCACTGGGACATGCCTGTGCTGGGGGGTGGAGAGGAGGTGGTACAGAGAAGCAGGGGGATTTGCTGAGGATACTTTGGAGCTGGGCTGGCAGGACTATAGGATGGGCAGGATGCCTGGGAGAAGGGTGAGAGAGGGTCTGAGAAGATCTCTAGGTCTGGACCATTTGACAGATGGAGCAGGGAATTCCTGTCCTGCAGCAAGAGCTGGGTGTGTAGAGTTGTGTCTTGGAGATGTCCAGGAAATCTGGACAGGCCCAGTCTGGGCCCTGGTGCTTTTTCCCCTGGCTCCTGGGTTGTTGGTTGTGTCTGGCCAGCGTCCATTTATATGTCTGGGTCACACAAGCTGCTGGAGTTGGGCTGGACAGTTGTGTGCCTGACCTCACCCCTGTCCAGTTCCAAGTGCCCTCCAACTGTCCCCAGACAGTCTTCTGATCCTGGCTGCAGGTCAGGTTAGGCCCAGCTGATACCCTTGTGTTTGGCCTTGCATGGGGCCCTGGAGGCCTCAGTTTCCCTCTTGGGCAGCCTGGGCAGGCAAATCCAGAACACCTGGGCTGAGAGTACCCCGGGGCAATCCCCAGGGGTGGGGGGAGGGGGGGTGGCGGGCAGGGCGTTTCCCCAGCCTCCCCTCTCTCCTCTCAGCCAGTACCCACAAAGTCCACCCTTCTGATCATGTTTTTTGTTCACATTTCTCTGATGGATTTATTTGCCCTCATTTGCATAAAAAATACCACGCTCCCCATCCTAATGAGCAGGCCCATCTGGCAGCACAGGCCTCCTCTCTGCTGAGAGCATGCGGGCCAGGAGCTGTTAGAATTAGGCTGTTCTCTTCTAGGGTGGAGGAAACACTGTCCCAGCAGGCTCTTGATGCAGCCGCTGGACCAGGGTTCTCCTCAGTGGGCCAGAGCCGGCTCCCCGGGGCTGCGGGTTGTTCGCCTGCGTGCCCATCTGTGCGTGCCGTCTGGGCCACCCCACCCCTCCCAGACTGTCCTTGCCTGGACCAGGGCTTGGTCACCACTGAAGAAGGCATTCATAGTAACATTTCAAATTCACGCTGGGAGCAGCACCATAGCCCCTCAGTTGAGTTTGTCCCGGGCCGGAAGGACTTGAATCCTACAATTTGGTGTCACTGATGGCATCCTCTGGAAACGCAGCTCTAGGCAGCATTTAGCTGGGCTGTGTCAGAGGTGACACTGCAGAGAACGTGTTCTACTATCTCAACTGTTGCTCTGATGACTCCTGGGGTGTTCTTTCGTGCACATTCTGCTTCAGTCCCCAGCAGTTACTTCCAAGTGGGCTCTGTGCTGGCCTCAGAGAAGAGATGAGAAGCTCCAGGCCGTGAGAGTGGGGACCACAGGACATAGGCACTTACTGTGGCGGTCTGACTGCTAGAAGAGAGTGGGGGTCGAGGGAGCCTGGCCAGAAGCACATCTGCGTCCGATACGAGCAGGTCCTGCCTAGTCCAGCATCAAGGTGGTGCCCCCAGGTTTCCCTGCCTGTGCGGGGAGCGCCAGGTCACTTTCCTTCTGCCCCAGGCTGCCTTCAGGCTTGGCCTAACCACGGCCATCTGACACCACTCCTCCCCCTGTTCTTACCCCCAAAGTAGTTCCTGTGTGCTTAGTGGGCACTTCTAGCCTCAAAAAGCCTCATTTCTAGTAATGGGATAAAAGTCCATGCTGCTAAAGGGGCAGTTTCCAGGAAGGGCGCCCCTCAAGCATCTTGGGAGAGTGAAAGGAAACTTGGGGGACCAAGGAGAACAGTGGCTGGAGAAGGTGACACAGGCAGTGGTGCATTTTTTTTTTTTTTTTTGGCTTTACTACGGGATCACTCAGGAGAAGCAGTAAGTCAAGGGAGAATTTGCTACGTTCTAAGCCGGCAGCTAGAGAGAGACTGAGGGTGGCATGAATGTGCCGAGCTGCATTAAGGCCAAATTGCCCTGAGGCTGGAAGGGGATGGACAGTCCCTGACCCTTGGGACTAGAGTCTAGGCTTGAGGCAGAGGATTCTGACACTGGAAAGAGCAGGAGGGGCCTGCGTGGTGACTGGTGAGAGAATTAGTGAGTTCCTCTGTCTTTGTGTTTCTTCCAATTGAATTCCAATTGAAGGGCTGGGCCTTCGGAGAGGGTGCTTTTAAAAACTGATATATGGGGGGCACCTGGGTGGCTCAGTCAGTTAAGCATCTGACTCGATTTCGATTCAGGTCATGATCCCAAGGTCGTGGGATTGAGCCTTGCATTGGGCTCCTCGATAAGTGTGGAGCCGGCTTGGGATTCTCTTCCTCTCTCCCCTTGCCCTTCCCCAACTAGGTAGGTATTTGTATTTTTTAAAAAAGAAATTAAATTAGTGTTCTTTGTCTTTGTGTTACTTCCAAGCAAATTCTATATTTGTATTTTTTTAAGTTTTTAAAGTTTATTTATTTATTTATTTTGAGAGAGAGAGAGAGAGAGAGAGAGAGAGAGAGAGAGAGAGAGCCCAAGCTGGGGAGGGGCAAAGAGAAGGAGAGACAGAATCCCAAGTAGGCTCTGCACCATCAGCACAGAGCCTGATGCAGGGCTCAAACCCACATACTGTGAGACATGACCTGAGCTGAGACCAAGAGTCAGATGCTTAACCAATTAAATTAACATTTTTAAAGTTTATTTATTTATTTTGAGAGAGAGAGAGAGAGAGAGAGAGAGAGAACACGAGGAGGGGAGGGGCAGAGAGGGAGAGAGAAAATCCTAAGCAGGTACCACACTGTCAGTACAGAGCCCCAGGGCTTGAACTCATGAGCTGTGAGATCATGACCTGAGCCAAAATCAAGAGTCAGATGCTTAACTGACTGAGCACCCAGGCGCTCCATGTTTTTCATTTTCTATATTTTAAGATGTTTTGACATCTTCTGATGCTTTGCTGTCTGGGGAGAGACCACCTCTCCCAGGGATAGCTGATTTATACAGATAAGGAGCAATGTGCCTGTGAGCACGCCTTTTATATGCAAACCAACCCATCCAAAGTCTCTACCCCCCACCACCTCCCTTAGCTGAGTCTCACACACCAAGCAATGTCCTCCCTGCCCTAAGGCATGCCAGGGCCAGGTACCAGACAACTAGAGAACCCCTCTTAGAGCCTAGAGCCTGCCAAAATTACTCATACTATCCAATCCTAAACTTGCCCTCTTGCCTCACCCCTTTCTTCCCTCAGAAACCACAATACAGGCTCTGGTCATGCATCCCTTAGCTCCTTCTGCCTCCCGACAGACCCTGGTGTTTCTCTGTATGGGCCCTGGTGCCATGGAATGCCCTTTTCCCTTGGGAATTATAAGCAGCAAACTTTCCTTTCAAAGAAAGCTGTCTGTTGTTGATTACCCTACTATATCTGATTAAAGCAAAATCTCAGTTGCATTTCAACAGGGCCCCCTCATATCCTTTCCTAGTGCATATACTCCCAAATCTCAAGAGGTAGCCACTGTTCTGATTTCTATCACCACAGAGTTTTGCCTGTTCTCATCCTTCAATGGGATCATTCAGTGTTTTCTGTTTTGTGTCTGGCTTCTTTCACTCAGCATGACGAGATTCATCCATGTTGTTGAGAATACTTCTCTCTCTCTCTCTCTTTCTTTGGTGTAGTGAGTATTACATTATATGTATAGACCACATTGATTTAACCATTTCTTTGTTGATGGGTATTTGGGTTTTTTACTATTTTACTACCGAACAGATTTTTTCTCCTCTCGGTACCCATTTCTTGAAGAGTTTCATGTTTCATTGTCAGCAGACTTTTTTGCAATTATGAAATAAATTGCAAGTATCTTAGAAGCTGTGACTGGACTATCTCATATTCTGTCTCCTAGAATCCGGTGCCCAGCAGTAAGTGTTCTCCATCCATTTAACAAATCCTTCTCAAGCACATACCACGTGCAACGGTGCTGTCCTAGGTGCTGGACTACCTCCCACGAAAAGCTGTTGCATTTCCAGCAGTGATGGTGGTGGTGGGCGGAACAGATAGTAAACACGCAGGGAAAGAAATCATATGATTTCAGGAAATGATTTACACTAAGGAGAAAATAAAGCAGGGTGAAGGTATAGTGTTCATGGGATTGAGCCCCGCATCGGTTCTGTATGTCTGGGGGCAGTTACTATAGGCTAGGTAGTCAGGGCTGGGCTTTCTGAGAGGATGCTTTTAAAAACTGATATATGGGGGGGCACCTGGGTGGCTCAGTCAGTTAAGCATCTGACTCGATTTCGACTCAGGTCATGATCCCAAGGTCGTGGGATTGAGCCTTGCATTGGGCTCCTCGATAAGTGTGGAGCCGGCTTGGGATTCTCTTCCTCTCTCCCCTTGCCCTTCCCCAACTTGCACACATGCTCTCTCTCTCTCTCTTTCTCTCTCTCTCTCTTAAAAAAATGTCCTTGAGGAAGGAGTAAACAGTTTTCATTTTATTAAATCTTGACTCTTGAGTGAATGATTTTTTTGTCTTTTGTGTCAAGAGGCACACATAAAGCATTTGATACATTCTGAAGCATGACAGTTATGTTGAGGAGAAGCATCTGTACAATTGCTTGAGTTGCAAGCTGAACTAACCACTTTTTTCATGGAATATGACATTTTCTTGAAAGATTGACTGACAGACACACTATGGTTTTTCAGACTTGGTTATTTGGAAGATATTCTTTGGAAAATGAACAAAATGAGCCTTTTTCTTCCAGGGAAATAATGGACAGTATTTGTGGTCAACAATAAAATTTGAACTTTAAGGCAAAAATTAAAATTTTGGGAACATGTACCCACTGCTGTGAGTTTAATAGCTTCTTAATACTTAAAGACTTTTTTTTCTTGAAGTTTATTTATTTTGAGAGAGAGAGTACAAGTATGAGAGTGGGGTGTGGGATGACAGAGAGAGAGGGAGTAAGAGAATCCCAAGCAGGCTCCACGCTGTCAGTGCAAAGCCCAATGCAGGGCTCAATCCCATGAAACATGAGATTATGACCTGAGCCAAGATCAAGAGTCAGACACTTAACCAACTGAGCCACACAGGGCCACATCAATACTTAAAGACTTTTCTGATGAGATTAATGATGATATTACTAATGTGACTTTTGATATTGCTTCATGAAACATGTCAATATTTGGAATATCTATATGACCGAGTGAGCCAACATTTTCTTTATTATTATTATTATTATTATTTTATGCTTATTTTTGAGAGAGAGAGAGAGAGAGAGAGAGAGAGACAGAGCATAAGGGTCAGAGAGAAGAGGGAGAATCTGAAGCAGGCTCCAGGCTCTGAGCTGTCAGTGCAGAGCCTGACATGGGGCTCAAACTCATGAACTGTGAGATCATGATGTGAGCTGAAGTCAGACGCTTAACCAACCAAGCCACCCAGGCACCCAAAACCAACATTTTCTGAATGACAAAGAATCATGTTTCTGTTGGGAAAGACAGTCTTCCACTGTGGCTCTCTCCCACTCCTACAGGGTGAGGTTCACGTTGTTTGCTGTGGCGGCATGCTGTGAGTAATGAAGTCTTTTGTCTCTGACACAGGGATCTCCTGTCTTTTGTCAGCATCCATGAAACAGTAATAAGTTAATCTATTAGCTTATAAGTAGAGTAAAATCAAATCCCAGTCCCGATGGCTATAAAATCATGACTGGGCAAAAGACCCAATCAAAGTACAAGACAGATAAATGAATTTAAAAATTATTTAATGTTATATATTTATTTTGAGACAGATAGAGAGCAAGTGGAGGAGAGGCAGAGAGAGGGGGAGAGAGAAAATCTCAAGCAGGCTCTGTGCCATCAGTGCAGAAACCTACGCGGGGCTCCATCTCATAGACAGTGAGATCATCACATGAGCTGAAATCAGGAGTCGCTGCTTAACTGACTGAGCCACCCAGGCACCCCCAGATGAATGAGTTTTAGTGGAACAGAATAAAAAAGTTTATCACTGTGGTTTCAAAGTTCACACTGCAACTGGCAGGGCTCATATTAGGTGGAGGGAATGAAGTGCAGGCACCATGCATCGCTGAGAATGAGGGAGTGCCCCTTTGAGTCTGCACCCTGAGTGCTCACTCACCCTTGCTCTGGCTTTGGGGATTGATCTTCCAGAAACTGCTACTTGTAGAGTTCTGACGTAGTATCAAGTAAGAGTACCCATTATTCTTGGAAAAGGCTATTAAAACATGCCTCCCTTTTCTAACTGCATCTCTCTGGGAGTCTAGAGTTTCTCCGTTACTTCAACCAAACAACATGTCACAGGAGACTGAAGGCAAGAACAGAGATGAGAACCCAGATGTCTTTGCTTAATCCAGGCATTAGAGAGATCTGCAAACCTGCCAAACAATGGCATGCTTTACACTGCATTTTTTGGTTTGTCTTGGAAAATATAATTATCGCTTGTAAAAAAATGTGTTATTTATATAAGCATGCAAATGAGATTATTATTTTTTTAATGAATGAATGGATGTTTTAAAAATGTGTTGGTTAAAAATTATAATATGGTAAGCACTGATAGATATAACTCATACAAATAAAACCTTTTGGGGGTTCTCAGTAATTTTTAAGAGTGCAAAGGGGTCTTGAGACCAAAAAGTTTGAGAACTGCTGGTCTGAATATTTAACAGTTATGGGGCATGCCTGGGTGGCTCAGTCAGTTAAGCATCTGTCTGACTTTGGCTCAGGTCATGATCTCACGGCTTGGCTCGTGAGTTTGAGCCCCACATTGGACTCCATGCTGAAAGCTAAGAGCCTAGAGCGTGCTTTGGATTCTGTGTCTCCCTTTTTCTCTGCCCCTCCCCTGCATGCGTTCTAAGGATTGGGTGTTGGGGGGGTGCTGCTTCCTAGCAGCTGTCACATTACTTATCCCATAGCATAAAGGCTTGCTGATGAAATGGAAGGTTCCAGGTCAGCATTGGAGCTTGTGTTCTCTGTATATGCCACCAAGGCACTTTGTGATGTTGATCTCCATTTTTTTGAGTGTAAGATGAGGGGGGTTGGTAGGAGTGTCCCCCAGTGCTCTCCTGGGGGTTATGTTCATTCCAAGAGTCTATGATTTCTGAATTGCTGTTGAGACCTTGACAACTTTTGCATGGATTTAACTGGTTGGTTAGAGGAAAAAGTGCTTTTTGCTTTTTCTTTCTTTCTTTCTTTCTTTCTTTCTTTCTTTCTTTCTTTCTTTCTTTTTTGAAAAATGAATAGAAATATTTACTAAAATTTTTTTCTTAAATGGTGTTACTATCTATTTAGGCCAGGGGTCAAGGGAGATAAGCTCATGCTAAATAGGAAAATAAGACTATTCCTCTCTTACTTAAACATCTTTCATATTGCTTAAAGAATATATGTATGTTTTTAATCAGTTACATTATTTTTTTATTTTTAAAAGATTAAAATAATTTTTTTATTAAAAATTAAAACAATGTTTAATGTTTATTTATTAATTTATTTTAAATGTTTATTTATTTTTGAGAGAGAGACAGAGTATGAGTGGGGGAGGGGCAGAGAGAGAGGGAGACACAGAATCCGAAGCAGGCACCAGGCTCTGAGCTGTCAGCACAGAGCCTGATGTGGGGCTGGAACTCACGAACCTTGAGATCATGACCTGAGCCAAAGTCAGACGCTTAACCAACTGAGCCACCCAGGCGCCCCTAATGTTTATTTTTGAGAGAGAGAGAGACAGAGCACGAGCAGGGGAGGGGCAGAGAGAGAGGGAGACATAGAATTTGACGCAGGCTCCAGGCTCTGAGCTGTCAGCACAGAGCCCAGCATGGGGCTCGAACTCGCGAACTTCGAGATCATGACCTGAGCTAAGTTGGACGCTTAACCGACTGAGCCACCTAGGTGCCCCATAAAGATTTTTGTTTTTAAGTAATCTCTACACCCAACGTGGGGCTTGAACCCACAACCCTGAGACCAAGAGTCCCATGCTCCATCGACTGAGCTAGCCAGGCACCCTAATCAGTTGCATTTTAATCAGTTACATTTTCAAGGTACATTTTGAAGGATACAACCATCAAATGAGGAGAAGCTTTTAGAAAATAGCTTGTAAGTGTAATTTTTGGGAAATGGCCCAAAAATTTACTCCCACTGAATTCTACCAGATTTTCATATGACCGTTATGTGCTACATGCAGGATCTGAGGGCAATGTCTGGACATGGTTGGCTATAGCTAAGAAATACTTTGTGAAGCATGTTTTGTGGAATTCACTGTGGGTGAAAACAAGGAAGTGAAAGGCGCAGACTTACTTTCAAAAAACTTACTCTCACCTAAGAGAAATCCATCTGTTTATCTATCCATCCATCCATCCACCCATCCATCCATCATCCATCAACTGTTTATTCCATTCATCCATCCTTCCTCCATTATCCATCCAGCAGATATTTGGGTGTTGGCTCCTGAGAGAAGCCAGGCCTAGCACAGGTCATGAGGAGACAACAGTTGTGGGCGATTAAAAACCCAGGGGTGAGGAAACCACCTCTTCCCCGGTCCCCTTCCTGACAGTTTAGTAAAGGAAGTCACTGCAGCTTGACACAGTAGGAGGAGGGAAACTTGCTCCTTTAGCCACAGGAGCAATGTGATTATTAGTCCACCAGGAACAGAAATGTCAGAGTCAGGTGGCTAGGAGCAATATTAATTTCTCACATAGATTCAACAATGGAGAATGAGTCTTCACTCTGCAACAAGGCTTGCCTCTGGGTTTTTTTTTTTTTAAGCTTATTCCTTTATTTTGAGATGGAGAGTACACACAAACAGGGGAGTGGCAGAGAGAGAGGGAGAGACAGAATCCTAATCAGACTCCACACTGTCAGTGAGGAGCCCATTGTGGGGCTTGAACTCATGAACTACGAGATCATGACCCGAGCTGAAGTCGGATGCTAAAACCGACCGAGCCACCCAGGAGACCCTTGACTGGTAGAGGGTAGCACAGTTCACTTCCTGGCCACCCATGGGGACCACTGCCCCCTCCTTGGATCCCCACCTTGCCTCTAGGACTCCCTGCTCCCTCCCAACTGCCAATAAGCTGGCACAGCTTGCTCTACATGTTGGGGTGGATTTTTGCACCAGCTGTTGCTGCCCTCCCGAGGTCACACCCCAGAGACCTGGCTCTCTCCCCTGTGCTGGGCTATGTCACGCAGCTGGAGACAAGCTTTGGCTTTCTCCTCCCTTTCCTGGGGGCAGGGGTCCTGTCAGACCCTCCTTCTGCTCATCCCTGCAGTGCCAGAGCATCAGGAGGGAGATGTAATCAATAGGTGGCCAAGTGCTGGCTGCGGTTCCCCTAGACTGGAGGCTCATGCCTGCCGTCCCTTGCCACTTAGTATTTACCAAGTAAAAGTCATTGCCCTGGAGACGCGGGGTTTATTGACACTGAGAAATGAACGCTGTCTGGTCTGCGGGGCTGCAGAGAAAGCTTCCTGTGTTTCTGGGCAGAGTCTCTGGGAGAAGCGTCTGCATGGGCTCTGAGGTTGGCAAGAGGACCAGGCCTTGCCCGGGCGTGGAGGGGCCGGCTAGTGAGTGGCTGGAGCGGCCTGGGCATGGGACGGGGCAGGTGGGGCACCATTTGTGCTCTGAATGACCTGGCGCCTGGGATGTGTAGGGTGATGCTGTCTGCAAGTTGCCCTGCATGGACAATCCTAGCTTCAGGGGCTCCCCTTCTCCCATTTCCTTTTTATCTGAAGCCAGCCCTTCCCTGGTCCCTTCACTGTGTCCTATGTCAGGCTCAGCTCTAGCTGGTCCCACACTTGGGGCCTCTGCAGTTAGGATTGCTTTTGACCTTGGTGGTTGGGGCCCTGCCCTGGCACCCCTGAGCCTTCCACATTCTGGGGTGTCTTCCTTGAAATTGTTCAAGTCCCCCTCCAGTGCCTGGAACCAGCCAGGGCTAAGGGGCTCTCCAAACCTGAATGGGGACCCATGTAGGCCCTGGTCTCCCTTTTAGGCACAGTCTGATCCTATACACAGTGAGTGGAGTTGACCACATATCTCAAAGAGCTCTGGGATGCAGGGGGGTGCCTGGGTGGCACAGTCAGTTGAACGTCTGACTTCGGCTCAGGTCAAGATCTCCCAATTCTTGGGTTCAAGCTACACATTGGGCTCTGCGCTAATAGTTCAGAGGCTGGAGCCTCCTTCAGATTTTGTGTCTCCCTCTCTCTCTGCCCCTTCCTCACTTGTGCTCTCTCTCTCTCTCTCCCCAAAATAAGTAAACATTAACAACAACAAAAAGTTCTGAGACTCTGGGACTCAGGCTGGTGGTTCTGTAGGTCCTGTGGCTGAGCCCTGGCTCTAGGAAGGTGGCCTAGTGAGTGGATGGTTCCTGCTGGCCTGTGTGGTCTTCCTCCTGTGGGATCATGTGAAGTGGGGCTGCCAATGCTGATTTTGGGGTGACCCAAATAGTCTACATAGAATAAATTTGTCGAAGACTTGTTGAATCACTGTGTTGTCCGTCTGAAACTAATGTGATATTGTGTGTCAACTATACTTCAATACAAAAAACACAGCAGATATATTTGTCCAGGGTCTGCAAGCCATAGGGGCAGCCATATCTGCAGCAACTCATGAGCTATCTACTTGGTCTGGTAAATGCCCAACCGCCTTGATGTTTTGTCCCAACACCTGCTCCGTTTTCCCAGGACAAACCGCGGGCACACTGTTGGGAGCTTGGGCACGGTGACTCCTCCATCTTTAACGTGTCTCTTGCTGCCATCACCCTGATTTTGATCAGAGGAATCCTGGTGGTTTCCAGGCAGTTCATTCCTCCTAAAGTCCCGTCCCCTGGATGCTTTCAGCATCCAGTCTCTGCACCTGGCACTGAAGGACCTTAGGACTGACCCAGGGTCCCACCTGCCTGTGTCCCGGGGGGTGTCTGCACCTGCATCTCTGGGCAGCTGCTGGGTCTGAGTGTTCATGCCTAGCCCGCCTGCCTCAGACACTGGGTGCCTGGTTCCGTGTACACAGGGGCCACGGAGTGGAGGCTTCACATTGGTGACAGATGCTTCCTTCCAGACAGCAGATAAAGGTCGCTCCTAAATTCCAGAATAAAATCATCCACTTATCTGGAAAATGTCAGAAAGAAGAATGGCTGCCCTTTGCTGAGCTGAGCCCTGCAGGGTTTGGCAGGGAAGTGAGAAAGGCAAGACGCTGGCGAGGTGAGGCTCAGGAAAGTAGGCTCTTAGCTTAAGGAGGGAGGATATTGGGTGGCCCCACCCGCAGGCCCATCCCGAGGTACAAGGTCATTGAGGCTGGGGCAGGAGAGTCAGGGAAGTTGGCAGCCGTGGTGGGAAGATGCATTGCATACATCGGATCTGGGTCTGGCCAGAATTGTTCTGTTTGACATCACCCACAGTGATAAATTGCTAACATCACATCAAAGGCTAGATGTTCAGGATTTCTTTGAAGAGGGCTGCCCTGGGCTGACATCCTGCTGTTTCATAGGCAGAAGCTGAGGAAGAGCTGCCCCTTGGAGGACCTGGGGCTCTTCTGCTATTCACAGCCCCAGGCCAGCCTGCCTCCCTCCCTCCCTGCTGGCCTGCCTGGCCGCAGTGGGCATCCCAGCTGGGGAACCCAGTACTCGGCTGTGAGCCCTCCACCAGGCCAGGCGGGCTCCAGTTCAGCTGACCCATTCTTACCTCTGTGCCTTTTCTATCTTTTCTCACCATGAACACAGCTCTGCTGGACTCCCAGGCAGTGTGAGGCTTTATCTTGCTTCAATGCCAATCACCCCCCACCTCTGGCATCTCTTTTTCTATGAGTGTCGGCCCCAAGTCGGATTGTGCCTTCTAGGGTCCCTTCTAGGGTGTCCCACATCTCAGCAGAGTCAGGACAACCCAAAATGCTTCCTGCCCGATGCCCTGGACCAAAGGTGGTGCCCAAGGCAGTGCCTGTTACTGGTGCCTCATAGCCCTTCTACTGTGATTGGTTAGGGGTGCTGGAAGGCTCTAGACTAAGTTCTGTGAGGGCCGGCCTGCATGCTGTGTAAGCCCAGTGCCTGGACGGTGCCTGGTGCCCAGTGTACATCTGTGGGAGGAATTGCTACAGAAAGAGGTCACGTGCCTGCATTGGTCTGCTTGGGTTGGGTGCTTCGGCAACAGAAATTTACTTCTAACAGTTCTGGAGTCTCAAAGTCTGAGGTCAAGGGTCGGCAGGATTGGTCTGTTCTGAGATCTCCACCCTCAGCCTGTAGATGGCTGGCTTCTCCGTGTCTTCACATTGTGTTCCCTCTGTGCCCGTCTGTGACCTAATCTCCTCTTCGTATCAGGACACTAAGTCACATTGGATTAGTGCCCACCCTCATGCCCTCTTCTAACTAATTAATTAATTTATTTTTAAAGTTTATTTATTTATTCTGAGATACAGAGAGGGATCTCATGGTTTGTGAGGTCATGACCTGAGCCAAAACCAAGAGTTGGACACTTAACCAACCGAGCCACCCGGGTGTCCCTGTAAGACAGTGTTTTTTTTTTTTAATGTTTATTTATTTTTGAGAGACAGAGAGAGATAGAGCATGGGTGGGGGAGAAGCAGAGAGAGAGAGGGAGACACAGGATCTGAAGCAGGCTCCAGGCTCTGAGCTGTCAACACAGAGCCTGACGCGGGGCTCGAACCCACAAACCGAGAGATCATGACCTGAGCCAAAGTCAGATGCCCAACCAACTGAGCCACCCAGGCGCCCCAAGACAAGTGTTTTTATAAAGGCTGGAATGATGGCAAATGCTCACCCTGCATTTGATGTCCACATGAGATGCTGCCTGTACATTATTTCACGGAATGCTCAAAGCAACTTCATGAGGCACATTGCATTTTTATGATCATTTTACAGACAAGAAAACTGAGGCCCGGTAGGGTCAGACACCATCCCAAAGTACCACGGCTAAAGAGCGCCCACACTCAGCTTCAGCCACCAAGCTGCTCTGTGAAGGACGGTGAGGACCAACAACGGGCCCTGGGAGACTGGGAGGCAGGAGTCACTGCTGCAGCCCTGGTCTGGGGCTTCACAGCAGAACTTCCTCTGAAATGTCTGAGTGCAAATCCCGGACCCAGATTCTCATTTCAGGCTCCTGCAGTCTCTACTTGCACGTGCCGGTCGTCACGCCAAAGTTCAAGCCAGCAGACAGAGTTGATTAGATTTGACTTTATCCCTTGTTTTGAATTATTCATGCCTCTCCCTTAAATTCCCCAGGAATAATTTAATAATGCACAGCAGCAGGAGGGTGCCTGGGTAGGTGGCTCTGCGACGTGCTAACCCGTGATGTCTGTGGGGAGAGGCTGCCCAGGACCATCTCTCCTTTAAAGCAAGGCCCTCCCTGAGCGCTCAGGACTTGGGGAGGCTGCCTGGGCAGCCTGGAGCTCCAGGAACCTCCATCCTCCTGTGTTTCTGGTCCCCAGCCCCATGTCCTGACTCCCTGCAGAGCTGTGCCCAGTACCTGGCCAATGCTCCTGGACCCCAGACTCTGCTTCCATGGTCTGCAGTCCAGGCCACACCCCCCACGGCCCCAGAGTGTGTGAGAAAAACTCTTCCAGCCACAGAGCTCTCCTGTTTCAGACCCTCCTCCTCCTCCTCCTCCTTCTGCTTCTTCTTCTTCTTCTTTAAAAGATCTTATTTTTGGGTATTCTCTATATCCAACGTGGGGCTCGAACTCACAACACCCAGATCAACAGTCACATGTTCCACCTACTGAGCCAGCTAGGCAGCCCATGTTCCAGACCCTTCTGGAGCCACTGCCCTATTTCTCATGGGCAGAGGTCCAAGCTTGTTAGATCAGCATTCGAGGCCCTGTCGTGCTGTCCTCTGGGGTCAGCCACGTTCCCTTTGTGTTTCTTGTTATGTGGAGCTGTTTGTAAGGCCAGAATACCCCCTGGCCTCACCCCACTGCAGCCTTGCATGTCTTGCAGTTCCCTGGGGAAGGTGGGCCAAGCACATATGTCCCAGTGGGCTGACACCTTTCACATTGCCTCTCGGTCACAGCTCAGTGTGGGAAAGAGAGCTGTTTGGGGCACCTGTCCAAGACTCCTCAGCCAGTTGCACCTGCCTTGCTGGATCATGGGGTGAAGGCCCAGAGGCCCTGGCCCTCCAGACAAACATACCGTCTGTGTAATCTGTGGGGACCTCAGCCATGTTGCCTTCCTCAGGAGGAGCGCAGGGCGAGGCTGAGGGCTGCTGGCCCCGATGGCAGAGCTGACCCCAAACCTGGGCCGTGGTGGGGTAGACACCATGGGTGGTAGACAAGCTGGCCTAGCAGCCCTGCAGGACCCACACCCTCAGGCCAGGTGAAGTGTTGCCTGGGCCCTGGTGGCCAGGCTTCTCATTCTCTCAGGGTTCATGCTGCTGACCTGTGTCTCCCACCAGCTTCAGAACAGATCAAGGGGTAGAGCTGGACTGAATGCCTCTTCGTGGCCCACAGAGGGAGCAGAGAGAGGCCCAAAGAGGGAAGGGGAGAGTGAGAGGAGCAAAGCTAGCATCTTTTCAGTGATTGCCATTTGTTAGGAACTGTGGTGAAGTCTCATCCACTTGACTGGACAATCCATGAGGTGGGTACTGCTACCATCCCCATTTTACAGAGGGGGACACTGAAGCACAGAGAGGTTAAGTGATTCCCCCAGAAGTACACAGCTGTGCATCCAGAACCCTGGTGTGTCAGATTTAAAACCACTCACTTGGTTGTTACCTGGAGGTTGGAGCCAGGAGAGAGAGATGACTTCCATGTCTTCACGTGGAATTGGAGAGGGCTGGGATACTTGGTTTCATTCATTTCCATCCACCATCCATCCATCCATCCATCCATCCATCCATCAATCATTCCTTCCTTCCTCACATCCATTTTTTTCTGCCCATCCATCCAGCCAGTCATCCATTCATCCATCCATCCATCCATCCATCCACCATCCATCCGTTCATCCATCTATTGTTCCTTCCTTCCTTCTTCCTTTCTTGCATCCATCCATCCATTCACCCACCCATCCATTCCTTCTTTCCTCACATCCATCTTTTTTCTTCCCATCCATCCACCATCCATCCACCATCCATCCACCATCTGTCCATCCATCCATCCACCATCCATCCATCCATCCCTAAAAGCATTATTGATCTTTTATCACACACCAGGTCCCATGATGGGTACCGGGAGCCCAGACATGAATTAGGCCCTGTCTTTGCCTGTGGGACTCCCAGGTGGGCAAAAAAACCAAATAGAGCCACTCAGAGCTGGGGAGACCTGGAGGGATGCTTGGGTCACACTGGGCCTGGTTTCCCTGGAAGAGGTGCAATAGTAGGGCTGGCTCTGACCCTCCACTCTGGGAGGTGCCTTGGTGGTGAGTGCTGGGTGGCCATGGCCTGGCATGTTCTTTTTCTTCCCTCTCAGTCCTCCCCATTGACTCCATATACGTTTCCGTCCCTTTGCTTGCTGACAGGATGTCTGCACTGGGGACACTGGTCTCTGTTGTCTCTGTTTTTCAAGGCCACGATGAGGTTCTCCAATAGCATACCTACCACCTATTCCCATAGGAACAGCTTCCCAAGATCACCCACTGTCTGCTCGGAGGAGGGGGGTCTCATTTCGAGATGGTGTATGCTGGGCTCCCTTAAGTTTACCATGTCAATAAGTCAGCAAGACTTGGATGAGTGCCCCTGGAGGCTATGACTATTTATTTGGGCCTGGGACTGGGTGGGTTGGCCTGGGGACTAGGGAAGAGTCTAGAAGATTGGGGGCCCTGCAGAGATCCTAAGAGAAGGATTTGTGCTTGTGTCTTGACACTGGGGACAGTGAGTGGGTGGAAGTTCCTCATTTTCAGGAGCCTCAGGGAAGGGTATGGGGACCATGGCAGCATCTCCTCAGTGGGGTGGACAACATGTCATGACATCCACCCTGCTGGCCTCTCCCCACTAAGGCTGACTCCAGGAGTGCTTGCATCAGGCCCAGCTCCTGGGGGCTGGCAAAGGAACTCAGCGACTTGTGGAGGTTGGCCTGAGAGATATCTGGCAGCTAACCTGGCCAATGGAGAGGGGTGGTTGGATGACAGGGGTGGGGCATGGAGCTGTCCGGACTGGAAGGTGAGGCCTGGTGATGAGATGCTATAGCAGGTCATGGGGCCTTCAGGTTAGTGGGAGGTTGGCCTAGGACCAGGTGGCCTCAGGTCACCAGACCGAGGGGCACCTGACATGGAGAAGACCATCAGGGCTTATAGGACAGGGGGCTTGTCCTAGGCTGCACAGACACAGACATGACAGGTGACAGATGAAGGGGACACAGGACTGGGGTGTGGTGGGGGATGTCAGGGAAAGTGCCCCCCAAAGGGGCAGAACTGGGGTGTCCAGGGAGGGGAGGAAGGTCACAGATAGTGCTTCAGAGGAGCAGAGCAGTGTCGTGGGGAGAGAGCAGAGGCTGGAGGTGACTGGAGGTTGAATCGTGGCCCTCTCCACCATGTTTCCATGTCCTAATCCCTGGAGCCTTTGCATATTATCTTAAATGTGGTGAAAGAGACTTTGCAGATGTGATTACATTAAGGATCTGGAGATGGGGAGATTATCCTGGATTACGAGGATCGGCCCTAAATGTAATTATCAAGTGTCCTTGTAAGAGGGGACGAGGGGGAAATTGGACTGTAGAAGAAGGAGATGTGGGGCTAGAAGCAGAGACAGGACTGCATCAAAGCAGTGGGATCTTTTCGAAGCAAAGAGTGACCCTTGGTGAAGATGGAGGGAGGAGCCTTAGGTCAGAGCAGCTTGGGAGATGGCAAACAAGGTAAGGAAGTGGATTATTCTTCTCTAGAGCCTCCAGAAGGAACCAGTCTCCTGATGCCTTGACGTTAGCCCAGTGATACTAATTTTGGATTTCTGGCTTCCAGAACCATAAAAGGATAAATCTGTGTTGTTTTAAGCCACTGAACTTGTGGAGATTCATTGCAGTGGCAATAGGAAACAAGTACGGTGACTGCGCTCAGGTTGAGCCAACAGTGCGGCAAGGTCACATTAGAAGAGGCAGAGAACCAGTACAGTGGAGGACGTGATTCTCCTCTGTGCACTCTGCTGGGATCTCAGTGTGTGGACGTCTGTTCTGGACTCCTCACTCTGAGAGGGACAGCAACAAGTTAGAGGAGAATGGCCACTTTTTGGGGGTATTTTCCCAGTCTGTCTTCTCTGAGAACTGCTCCCCATGTCTCCTAAGGATGGGCCAGGACAGCTAAGTTTATGCCACATGGTCCTGTTGCCTTGGCCGCACTTGGTCAAGGCAGGGTGGACAACTGACCCCTGCTCAGCCAAGCAGATTCTGTCTCCTGAGCAGTCTGTAATTGAAGCAGATTCTTGTTGCATCTGGGCTAGTTGATGAACCAAGGTCACATGATCTCATGCCCTAGGGCAGCTGTCCTGCATCACACACTCAGAGAGGTGGCAGGACAAAGGGACTGAGGGTGATGTGCCGTGAGCTGCCCTCGGCCCTCAGACGTGTAGCCATTAATTTGTTGATAATAACCTCTTACCTTTTTTTCCTTTTCAATTTTTTATTGACACAGAATTCATATAGTAACAAAATTCACTGCCTTCAAGCATCTAATTCAGTGGGTTTTAGTATATTCATCATGTTGTGCAGCCATTACCACTATTTAATTCCAGAACATTTTCGCCATCCCCAAGAATCTCTGTACCCATCAGCAGTCACTCCCCGTCTCCTCCTCTCCCAGCCCCTGACACCCATGTGATGTGCTTTCTGTCTCTGTGGATTTTCCTATTCTGGACACTTCGTATAAATGGAACCATACAGCACTTGGCCTTCACTGAGCGCAAGATTCTCAAGGTTCATCGTGTTACAGCCTGTGTCACTGCTTCACTCTTTTTTTATGGCTGAATAATATTCCATCGGGTGGCTCTGGCGCAGTTTATTATCTGTTCATCAGCTGGAGGCATTTGACTTGGGTCTCCTTTTTGTCTACTTTGAACAACATCTGAGTTTCTATGTGAGCGGGTTTTTGGTTCTCTTGGGTAGATCCCTAGGACTGGAATTGCTAGGTCCTGTGCTAACTGTGCTTTCTGTCCTCTCAGCTTATGAATGTCAGTGAGCTCCATGGCGCACTCTTCCTTCTCATTTCTGATATTGTTTTCTTGTGTCTTCTCCGTTGGTTTCTCGCTCATGTCTACAGGATTTATCAGTTTTATTTTGCTTTTTAAAATTTATTTAAAAATTTTTTAATGTTTATTTATTTTTGAGAGGGAGACAGAGCACGAGTCGGGGTGGGGGGGCGGTGCAGAGCGCATGGGAGACACAGAATCCGAAGCAGGCTCCAGGCTGTGAGCTGTCAGCCAGGAGTGGGGCTTGAGATGTGGGGCTCAAACTCATGAATGGTGAGATCATGACCTGAGCCTGAGTCGGATGCTTAACCAACTGGGCCACCCAGGCGCCCCTATTTTGCTTTTTTGAAAAATGTTTATTTATTTATTTTGAGAAAGAAAGTCCGATGGGGGAAGGGCAAAGAGAGAGAGGGAGAGAGAATCCCAAGCAGGCTCTGTGCTGTCAGCGCTGAGCCTGATGCATGGCTTGATCCCATGAACGGTGAGATCATGACCTGAACTAAAATCAAGAGTTGATGCCCAATCAACTGAGCCACCCAGGCACCCCAATATTATCTTTCTTTTTAAAGAACCAGCTTTTGGCTTAGCGGATCCTCTTTACTGGATGCCTTAAAATGTTAAGTAGTGGGGGTGCCTGGCTGGTTCAATCAGTTAAGCCTCGGACTCTTGATTTCAGCTCAGGTCATGATCTTACAGTTTCAGGAGTTTGAGCCCCACATCAGGCTCTGTGCTGATAGTGTGGAGCCTGTTTGGGATTCTCTCTCTCTCTCCTCTCTCTCTGGCCCTCCCCCACTCATGCTTACTCTGTCTCTCTCAAAATAAATAAATAAACTTCAAAAAAGAGTTATGTAGCATATATCTGTATTTTTACCATCTCTTTCTTTTTGGTTTCTTTGGTTCATTTTGCTGTTATTTTCAGCCTTGCCTTTTGTAATACTTGTGTTCAAAACTGTGTTTCCCAGTAAGCATGACTTCAGCTGCAATCTCCCCAGCTTTGAGATGTGGTATTTTTGTTACCACTACGTTCAGCATATTTTCTAGCTCACATTGTGATTTGTTTTCTTTGATCTAAAAATTATTTTAAGATGTATTTTTCAGTTTTCAAACAGCAGGTCCTGGCCTCGATCCCTTCGCAAAGCTATCAAAGTGTCACCTCGGGCCTCAGCTGCCTTCTCTGGAAGCAGCAAACGTATTTGTTTTCTATGTCGTGTTCTAATCACAACAAATTTAGCAGCTTACAACAACACCTGTTCATTAGCTCACAGGTGCGTAGGTCAGAGGACTGTGTTCTCTGCTCTAGGTCTCACCAGGCCGAAAGCAGGGTGTCAGACAGGCTGCATCTCACCTGGAGCTTAGTGTCGGCTTTTAAGCTCATTCAGGTCATTGGCAGAATTTAATTCCTTGCATCTGTAGGTCTGAGGTCCTTGTTTCCTTGTTGGCTGTCAGCTAGGGGCTGCTGTCAGCCCCTACAGGCTGCCTGCCTCTCTTGCCATAGGCCTCCTGCATCTTCCAAGCTAGCAAAAGAGAATCTCCCCCATGCTGAATCTCTCTCACACTTAGAATCTCCTTTGCCAGGAAGAATGCTGTTCCCTCTAACGGCTCACCTGATTAGGTCAGGCCCACCTGGGAGAATCTGCATACCATAAGATCGGCTGATTTGGGACATTAATCACACTGGCCAAATCATTCCTCAGAAGTGCCTAGCTGGACATTTATATTTGATGAAATAACCTGAAGAAGGTGTGTGTACACCAGCGGGGAGGGGTCTTGGAGCTGACTTAGAATTCTGGCTACCACATAGTTCTAAACCTTGGGTTCACCTGCCGGGTCTCCAATCTCCCTCAGGATATGCTGTCCCAGTTCAGGAATTTTTTAAAAAAATTATTTATTTATTCTGAGATGGGGAGAGAGAGAGAGAGAGCGAGCACAAGAGGGGGTGGGGCAGAGAGAAGGAGAGACAGAGTCCCAAGTAGGCTCTGTGCCATTAGTGCAGAGCCTGATGAGGGGCTTGAACTCACAAACAGTGAGATCATGACCTGAGGCGAGATCTAGAGTTGGATGCTTAACCGACTGAGCCACCCAGGCGACCCAGGAATTCTTCATTATCTTGTTAGCTTTCTGACATATCCTGACAGATTTCAAAAGTTCTGCTTTTCCTCAGTGAGATGGTTGGTCCGAATGACATACTCACCACTATAGATATCAGAACCTCTTCTTTTCCTGATTAAAAACCAAACCAAAGCAAACCCTAAACCCTCAGGAATAAAAGAAAAAATTCCTTCGCTTGATAAAGGATGTCTGTGAGATATCTAAAGCAGATAGCATATCTAACAGTGAAATTTTTTTTTAAATTTTATTTTTGATGTTTATTTATGTTTGAGAGAGAGGGACCGAGTGCAAGCGGGGGAGGGGCAGAGAGAGAAGAAGACACAGAATCCCAGGCAGGCTCCAGGTTCTGAGCTGTCGGCACAGAGCCCGACTCGGGGCTCGAACTCATGAACCATGAGATCATGACCTGAGCTGAAGTCAGATGCTCAACCGACTGAGCCAGCCAGGCACCGCTCTAATGGTGAAACATTAGGCCAATTCCTATTAAAAGTCGAAATTGAGATAAATTCAAGTTCTTTGTCACTGCTTCTAGCTGACACACAGAGCCTTGGCAATAAAGAAGCTAAAGTTGCAAAGGAAGAGAATAGAAACTGTCATTATTGTAGTTGGATATGACCCTCTACCTAGAAAGTCCAAGAAGATTCAATCACCTGTCAAATTATAAGAGCTAATTAGAGAGTCCAGCAAGGTGGCAAACTAGATCAACACGAAGAGCAGTAGCGTTCCTCACTGCAGTAATAACTAATTAAAAACATAATAGAAACAAGCTGCCAGTTACAGGAGCCTCAGAATCTGGAGAATGCCTGAGAATGAACCTGAGCCATTGCGGGAGGATTCAAATGTTGAAAATCACAAAACCTTGCAGAGAAGCACAACAGAAAATCTCAGTCAATGATGAGAAATATCACTTTCAACGTGGAAATATCCAATGTTCCGAAGGCTTCATTCTCAGATTAATGTAGGTTCAGTGAAAATCTCAATCAAAGTCTCAGTAGGGGGGAATTTGTCATGAAGCTCATTAAACTGATCCCATAATTCATAAGGAAGACAACATGGTCAAGAATAATGAAGTGGTTTTTTTTAACTTAAAAATTTTTTTTAATCTATTTATTTATGTTAATGTTTATTTATATTTGAGAGAGGGCGGGGAGGGGCAGAGAGAGAGAGGGAGACAGAATCGGAAGCAGGCTCCAGGCTCCAAGCTGTCAGCACAGAGCCTGATGCGGGGCTTGAACCCATGAACCGTGAGATCATGACCTGAGCTAAAGTTGGATGCTTAACCAATCGAGCCACCCTAAACTTTTTTTTTTTTTTTTAAGTTAAAGCTTATTTATTTATTTTGAGAGAGCATGCGAGCAGGGTAGGGGCAGAGAGTGGGAGAGAGAGAATCCCAACCAGGCTCCCCTTGACACGGGGGGTCGAACCCATGAACTGTGAGATCATGACCTGAGCCAAAATCAAGAGTCAGACTCCCAGGCAGCCCAGAATGAAGTATTTTGGAAAAAGAATATCAATGGATTCTTCCAGTGGTCTCTAGAATGCTGGGTTCTCTAGAGCTTGAAATAGTGTGGTGTTGGCACATGAAACAGAACATACCTGGGGCTTGGTCCTTGATCTCAGGGTCGTGAGTTAAGCCCCACATTGGGCATGCAGCTTACTTAAAAGAAAATAAAGTGGAAAGAATGGATGCAGGATACTGGTTTGCAAAGCTGATGGGGGAGCTGAGAAGCCAGCAAGAGCCAGAGAGGCAGGTTCACTGGCCTAGGTTGGGGGAGAAAAGCGAGTTGAGGTCAGCTGGTGGAGGTTGGGAGCACAGTGGGCTTACCCAGGGATAGCTGTAGCCACGGAGTGGGTGTGGTTCTTTCTAGAGTGGCCAGCTGGGCAGAGGGGGAAGGGGAGGGGCACCCTGCTGGGCTCTCCTGCTATGCTTGGCCTATGTGGGCCGAGCCCAGCCAGACACCAGGAGACATACAGTGGCCTAGGAAATGCAGCCTGTAGGGTCGGCTCCCCATGGGGCAGGGCTAAACTGGGGAAGGGCTGGGATGGAACTGGAAGCAAACAGTCCAAGACAGGTGAAAAAATAAAGTTTGATCCTTATTTCATGGCTTAGAAAAAAAGAATTCCATATCAGTCAAAGACCTAATGGAAGCAACGAAAGAATGGAAGTATTAAAGGAAATATAGGAGAACACGGTTATGACCTTGGTGCACATAATGCTTTAACGAACACATAAATGAAAAATCAACCATAAAAGAGAGCCTACAATTTATTTATTTATTTATTTATTTATTTATTTATTTATTTATATTTGAGAGAGAGAGAGAGAGAGAGAGGGTGAGTTGGGGAGAGGGGCAGAGAGAGAGAGAGAGAGAGAGAGAATCTTAAGCAGACTCCATGCTCAGCGTGGAGCCTGACGCAGGGCTCAATTCCGCAATGGTGAGATCATGGCCTGAGCTGAAATCAAGAGTCAGACACTTAACTGACTGAGCCACCTAAGCACTCCAAAAACTCAGGCAATTCTAAGGTAGGAAACTATGAACAGAATGATAGCCAATATGACTACCTATTGGGAAAATACAAATTAAAACAACAGTGAGATACTGTGTTAGGTAAATACAAAGGCTGCAGTAAAAATTGCTGGCAAGAATGTGTGATGGAGGCTGAAACATGCCTCTATCTCCCACGTGCCTTTATTCAATAGTGACCAGACTCCACATTTTCAGTTGCACACAGGGCCTCCCAGAATAAAGGCTGCATTTTACTGCCTCCTTTGCAACCAGGTATGGCCACGTGACTAGGTTCAGGCACTGACACGTAAGGAGAAGGGTGGAGGGGCAATTTATGGCTCCTTCCTTGAAAGATAGCCAGTGGGTACTTTTGCCCCTTCTTTGTCCTTTCCTCTTTCCTAATGTTGGAATGCAGCTGTGATGGCTGGAACCACAGCATCAATCAGGAGATCTGGGGAAAGGAGACCAGGCATGATGGAGTCACCAGCCAGGTTCCTGGGGACATTGGGGGGAGCAGAGCTACTAAGAAGCCCTAGCTTGCCAACCTCTGGGTTTTTATGTGAGAGAGGCCTGCACTTCTATCTTGTTTGTTTTAAGTTCCCGTTACTCATAGACAAATTGATTCCTAAGTGGTGCCAGGGCATAGATGTTATGGGCTGAATTTTGTCTTCTACCCAAATTTGTATGTTGAAGTCTTTTTTTTTAAATCTTTTAAAAATGTTTATTCATTTTTGAGAGGGAGAGAGAGAGAGAGAGAGAACAGGGGAGGGGCAGAGAGAGGCAGACAGAGTCGGAAGAAGGCTCTGAGCTATCAGCAGAAAGCCCAACGCGGGGCTCAAACTCACAAACCGTGAGATCACGACCTGAGCCAAAGTCCAAGTCTTAACTGACTGAGATACCCAGGCACTCCCATGTGTTGAAGTCTTAGCCCCTACTACCTCAGAATGTGACTGTGTCCTGATGATCGGTGTCCTTATAACAAGAGGAGATCAGGACACAGGTGCACCCAGAGGGACGACCATGTGAGGATGCAAGGAAAAGGTGGCTTATCTACAAGCCAAGGAGAAAGGCCTGGGGAGAAACCAATCCTACAGACATCTTGATCTTGGACTTCTGGGCTCCAAGACTGTGAGAAAGGAGATTTCTATTGTTGGAGCACCTCACCCTGAGGTACTTTGCTGTGGGCAGCCTGAGCAGACAACAGGCATGGGCTCTTCACGGATGTTAAAGCTGCTCTTTTCTACGATCTCATGCCCAGCACCCAGAGTTGAACTTGCCTCATGGCAGGTGCTGACGAAATATATATATTTTTAATGCTTTATTTATTTTGAGAGAGAGCACCAGTGGGGGAGGGGCAGAGAGAGTGGGGGACAGAGGATCTGAAGCTATCAGCACAGATCCCGATGTGGGGCTTGAACTCACGAACTGCAAGCTCATGACCTGAGCCGAAGTCAGACACTCAACCGATGGAGCCACCCAGGCGCCCCAATAGTGTGCAAATCCACATATATAGCTCTTGGCTGCAGTATTATCTTACACGCATGTGGACAAATGTCCAGATACACACATGGATCATGCCTGCAGCTGGGCTTACCTCTGTGAAGGGAATGCTGGGCTTGGGATGCTCCAGGGTGCCTGCAGCTTTATTTGTGGTGTTTCAGATGTTGTGTCAATATCAAAGAAATAAGCAGACTGCGATCTCTCTCTTTCCATTCAGAAGAGGCCACCTCATCAGCAGGTGGTGAGCACAGCCTGTCTCCAGTCTTGCCATTCTCAGTGTTTGAGGCACACTCTGGCCAGCTTGGCCAAAACTGGGACACTGGCTCTCCCTGTGTCCACATGCTTTGGAGGGTTAGGAGCCTTCCAACTGAGTGGTGACTTGGAGCCCCAGGACACTGGCCCTAGGTCTGCCCACTGTGTGCCCGTCAGCCCACCCCATCATCAGCTATTGGTCTGGCTGCCTCTCTGGCCTTGTCTCTCCCAGTCATTGGGGTCTGCTCCTCTGCCTTCCCTCAGACTTCAATCCTGCCTGTCTCCCTGCCTCTCTGCTCCTCTGGCCTGGAGGGGCTAGGTTCACACCCTGGTGAATCAGGTGCATATCTCCTAAAGTTCATGGCAGGGTTACAGCCCAGGGAGGGCAATTGTCAAGTGGCTCACCAATGTCCCAGAGCCGCTGTGGCCAGGCCAACTGCAAGGAGCTGACTGAGCCACATGCAGGGACTTCAGAGGGACTTTGTCAGGCCTCGGTCTTCCTTTACACACAATGCCAACATTTAGGAGTCCATGGCGAATGCTTGCTGAGATTCAGACTATGGAGGTGAGAATTAAAGCAGACAGGTGGCTTCCAAGGCTTGGTCCTGAAATGGTTCAGGGGGCTTTGTCCATGGGTACCTTGCCAGCCAAAGGGTGAATGATGAGGTCGGTGGGAGGTGCTCCCACTGTGACCAGGGGTTGGGTGGTGCTCCCATGTGGATGAGAGTGGACAAGTGTGGACAAGAGGGTGGGTGGTACTCCCAGTGTGGACAGGGTGGTGGGTGATACTCTTCTGTGGATGGGGGTGGTATTCCCAGTGAGGACCTGGCGGGGTAGTACTCCCACTTGGACAGGGGCAGTGCTCCCACTGTGAGTCCCAGTGTAGACGAGGGCAGCATTCTGAATGCAGATAGCTGGTGTGGACAAGGGGCCGTCACAGGTAGGGGGGCTGTGACGTCCCTGACTTGCTTAGTTCAATGGGAATGTAAATTACTCTCAGCAACTCACTTATGCAAAGAAAATGGAAACATTCCTGAATCCCCTGGCAGCCACCAGGAGAAAGAATTAAACGGAAAACAACAAACCAACCAATTCTTCCTTTTCCCTGTGGGCCTGGGGGTCTGGAGGACAGAAGAGGAAGTGAATTGCTGACTCCCTTTGTCCAGAAGCCACTGTTCCCTGGGGGCCTTGTCCTGCCCCTTCTCTGCACGGGAAGTTGTGTGGGAAGTTGTGTGAGGCAGGAGGGCTCAGCCAGCAGCGCAGTCCTGGCTATCTAGGAAGATGAGCCACACCTGTCTGTGACGCCAGCATCCTGGGCACCCTGGGCTGGCAGGAGCCCCCAGTCTGCCTGCAGGCTCTGTCTGCACGCCTGGCCACCACCACCATCACTTGCATCCTTACAGCCTCGTTGTTTGCCTTGTGCCCTGGCTTGCTTGATGGGGCCCGGATCTGGATCTGGATCTGGATCTTGATGAGAGCCGCCTGGGGCACCATTAGTCTGAGGGCCTCCTCAGACCAGTCCATGACTCCAGTCCAGGGTACTGGGTGGGGGTCCCCTCTCCTCAGTAGCCCAAGCAACTCTTTCTGGCAGCATCCTCTGTCCTCCTCCCAGCTGGAAGGGGCCGTACCGGGACATGTGCCCTTTTGCCCAGGTGGGCTGTCACGGAGGGTCATGGGACCAGGGTGCTGGCCAGGGGCAATGCAGCCCCTGGACTTTGCAGCTTGGGCAGTGAGGGCAGGCGCCTCCCCTGGATGGGAGACAAGGCAGGAAGCTAGAGCGGTTGTCCCTCGAGGTCATGAGGCAGGGAGCATAGCTGGAAGCTGGGCTACCCAGAACTGCTCAGGGGGAGCTGCTGGTCCAGCATGCAGTGACAGACAGGGCCCTAGTGGGCCAGCTGGTGAGGACAGGCAGAGTCCCAGAGCTGTGGGTGGGCCCAGGAAGACTCTGAGGAGTCCAGGAAGGCCAGGGACGCCAAGCTGCAGACCCTGATGGGGGAGTCACAGATATGAGTCTGAGGCTATGTACAGACTACCTGCAGCAGCCAGTGAGGCAGGCCTGGGCTCTCTGAGACTTAACTTTCCAATCTGCAGAATGGGGACAGTAATATTTACTGTGGAGCTGGTCCTAGGCTTCCATAAAAGGCTCTAGGGGTGCTTGGGTGGCTCAGTTGGTTGAGCATCTGACTTCAGCTCAGGTCATGATCTCACAGTCTGTGAGTTTGAGCCCCCTGTCAGGCTCTGTGCTGACAGCTTGGAGCCTGGAGCCTACTTTGGATTCTGTGTCTCCCTCTCTCTCTCCCCTTCCCCTGCTTGCACTCTGTCTCTCTCTCTCAAAAAAAAAAAAAATTAAAAAAATAAAATAACTAAAGGCTGTAAAGGGTCCAACCCTGACCTGAAGTCCAAAGTATGGGGCCAGCCTTTCAGCAGGGAAGGCGATGGCTCAGAAATGAATTCTTTACAAGGGAAGAAACCCAGGTCCCACTCAGGCTGGCCTTTTCCCTTGGGCCCTCCTGGCATCTGACCCTTTCTGGAATGAACACGTATTGTGTGTGTTGGGCTGGCAAAGGGTGTCACCCCTTCTGTAACCCTGGGAAATGAGGACTAGAATGCTCTCGGTTTTCCAGATGAGACCCCGCAAAGATCAGGGAAGCATGGCCCCTGCCCATGGTCAAGCCATGGGAGAAGCACAGAGGTGAATTGGGAGGCCAGCCCAGCACGAGAGCTGATAGCAAATGTAATCTGGGTCTTGAGGAGCTGAGGGCAGGCTAGGCCAGTAGGAGTCCTCACCAGAGAGAGGGGGCCTGCTGCACACGGTGTCCTGGGAGAAGGGGGAGGGGAGCGGATCAGGAAATGTGTGCTTGGATGCAGGGGAGGGAGGGGCTGGCTGATCCTCTCGGGGTCCCCACAGAGGCTCAGAGACTGGAAGTGATTTTTCTTTCCTTGCAAACTAATCATTATTAGAAGATCCAATGGTTTAGTGGGGTCCGTAGAAATGTCGAAGTGCCTGGGAGTGGTATTTGGGGGTCTGTCCTCTGTTGCTTTGCTCAGATCTTGTTTGGAGATGTGCACAGGGAATCCTTCCTGCTGTTCTTGTGGGGGCTATCACCTTCCTGAGCTGAGGGCAGGGGGTGCTGACTCAGGAGAGACCCAGCGTAGGCGTGGCCCGGTGCCCACAGTGAGGCCCTGCAAGATAAAAGGGCAGGCTGAGAAGAGTCCTGCCTGCCCTTTCCCTCTCCTGTCTACTCTGTCCCCCGATCGACAACCCCCTTTATCAGCCTCCTGTGGGTCCTTCGAGTGTTTCTTTAAGGGCATACACAGATGCAGCTGTGTGTTTTCTCTCATCATACGGTAACTACTATATGCTCTTACTTCATAATGTGCCCTGCAGATCTTTCCAGACTGATACCTAGAGT
This sequence comes from Neofelis nebulosa, assembly GCF_028018385.1. Classification (NCBI taxonomy): domain Eukaryota; kingdom Metazoa; phylum Chordata; class Mammalia; order Carnivora; family Felidae; genus Neofelis; species Neofelis nebulosa. Next base: position 149,677,253 of record NC_080782.1, on the reverse strand, counting down.
GCGTCCTCGTCCTTTTTATAAATAGCTGCTGCATCAGTCAGGGGCCTGGCAGGAAACAGATGGCTCACTCAAACTGGGCAATCTGAGGAGCGTTTACTAAGAGGGACTCTTCACAGAGGTGTGGGCAGGAGGTAGCGAAGTCATGAGGGGTGGCCCTTGTCCTTATTGCCCGAGGCTGGAGAGGCCAGGGGAAAGGGGGAGAGATGAGCCAACAGGGCTGCCCGGCAGGAGCCCTGACTTTTGGTCAAGAGCACAGGTTGGCCAGGGGTGCCTGGGTGACTCAGTTGGTTAAGCTTCTTGACTTCGGTTCAGGTCATGATCTCATGGTTCGTGGGTTTGAGCCCCACATTGGGGTCTGCACTGACAGTGCGGATCCTGCTTGGGATTCTTCCTCTCTCTCTGCCCTTCCCCTGCTCATGCTTTCTCTGTTTCTCTCTCTCTCTCTCTCTCTCTCTCTCTCTCTCTCTCTCTCAAAAAAAAAAATGTGTAGTTGGCCAGAGGTTTCTCTACATGAGTGAACACATACCTCTGCTTTTCTGTCTTCTCCCCTTTCCACTGGCTGAAACTGACCTGAAGTCAGGGGCAAGGACTTTCCCATCACACCACAGCCTCCACCCAGGGCCCCAAGCAAGGTGAAGGGGGCGGGGGACTGTGAATCTGATCCGCAAATGGAAAGATCTCCAGGTGTGTGTTTTAGTTTCTTCCAGGTTGCTGTGCCATGCACAATTTTTAATTTTTTATCTTATTGTGAGAGAGAGAGAGAGAGAGAGAGAGAGAGAGGTGGGGAGGGGCAGACGGAAAGAGAATCTTTTAAAAAAATTTTTTAAAAAAATGTTTATTTTTGAGAGAGGGACAGAGCGTGAGCAGGGGAAGGGCAGAGAGAGAGAGGCAAAGAGTGTCTCTTTGAGAGAGACACAGAATTCAAAGCAGGCTCCAGGCTCTGAGCACAGAGCCCAACAAGAGACTCAAGCCCATGAACCGTGAGGTCATGACTAGAGCTGAAGTCGGACGCTTAACTGACTGAGCCACCCAGGCACCCCAAGAGAGAGAATCTTAAGCAGACTCCATATGTTGGACGTGGGGCTCGATCCCACAACCCTGGGATCATAACCTGAGCCAAAATCAAGACTCAGACGCTCAGCTGACTGAGTCACCCAGGTGCTCCCTCCCCGCACTTTTTTTTTTTTTTTAATACAAGTGGTTTCACTTAGATTTCCAATCTGTTGCTCTTAACATGCAGGCATATCTAAAGGATACATTTCCAGAAGTGAAATTGCTAGGTCAAAGGGTTAATGCATTTGCTGTTTTGATAGCCATTGCAAAATCGCCTTCTGTGTGGTGATACCTCTTCCTACAGAGTTTCACCAACAAAGGGGTGCTGTCACATTTACATTTCTGCCAAGCTGAAAGTGAGAAGCCACTTTGGGGGTGGGGAGTGGGGGGCCAATTTGCATTTCATTTCATAATTTCTTCTCTTAATTTGCATTGTTTATGTTTGAGGGCCCTTTGTATTTCACTGTGTTCAAGTTCTTCATCATTTTTTCCCCCCTATTGCATTATTGATCTTTATCTTCTTAGTTTCCAAGAGCTCTTTATATATTAGGGATATTAGTTCTCTTGACAGTGATCTGAGTTGCAAATATTTTTTTTCCCACTTGATCCCTTGGCTTTGCCTACAGCTGCTTCTGCTGTGCAGAAGGTTTTGATCTTTGTGTAGTCTATCAATCTTTAATGGTTGTTCAATTTTGGGTCCTAGTTTGAAAAACCTTCCTTGTGTCAAGATCGTAATGCTCAATTCTTCCCATGCTTGTGTGTGTGGTTTCGTTTATACATTTAGATTTTCGATCCATTTAGGGATCACCCTGACAGTAATCAGATAGGTTAGCAGATAGGCACTGGAAGGTGCCTTTCATTGGCAGTTTACATTATGTTCAGAATTGGATAAGGAAGAAGAATATGGTGCTTTGGAGCACCTGTATTTGTGATGTAAGATGTAAGCCACACCCTCTCGGTACTGCTCTCCCTTGCCTGTCCTTACTCACCCTGGGCTCTCTTTGGGAGATGTGGATGCACCCAGCACCCTCCCCTCCAAGGCCTGACGTTCATCTGTTCCCTGGGATCTTCTTCCTCCCAGGCCTCCTCCCATAGGCGGCTGCCTTCCTGACTCTGGGGGGTGCCTGGACCCAGGGTGTAGCTAGGTGCCGGCACTCAGCAGGTCTGAGATGTGTTCTTGGCTTGAATGACCCTGTCTTGCCTATTGGACATCTCCACATTCCACAGGCACCTAAAACTCAGTGCACCTGTACTGAACCCACTGCCTTGCTTCCCACACCCTGTGCCCAGCCCCCAAAGATTGCTCTCTGCAGCCCTCCTGTCCCCTCCTGTCCCCTGGGGGTGCGTCCATTCCCCCGTGGCTCACACCTCTGACACGTCACCCTCTCCTTGCCCTCGTGTCTACTGCTCATTCTGTGCTTGGTCCTCTCAATTTTGTCCCTCAAATGCATCTTGCAGGGGAATCTCTCCCTTGACCTGTACGGCACTTTGCCCGACTGGTCACCTCCTCCACCTCCCTGCACTGCAGTAATGCTCCTTCCTGCTTGGGACCCTCCTGGTCTGCTGTCCAGAGGCTATCAGCATGATCCTTCTAGAATGTAAATCTGTCGGGATCATTTCCCTGACTAACGCTGCTGAAGGTCTCTCCGGTGGCTCTCAGGATGAAGTTCAAACTCTCAGTAGCCTGGCATCCTTGGCCTTTTGTCGTCTGGCCTCAGTTTACTTCACAACACTGCAGCCCATCCTCACAGAGGCTTCCTTCCCACCCCTCAACTGATGAGCGGTGCTCAGCCTTCAGGTCTCAAGGCCTGTGTTACATTTTCTGGGCAGACCCTCCTGCCCACAGGTCTAGATTGGGGACCCAAGGGCTCCCCATGTGTGTAGCACCACTGCGGCCCTAGAGGGCAGACCCACGCTGGACCTGCTGCATCCCAGTGCCTGGCATGTGGGAGGAACTTATTCTTGCCTGAATTCAGAAATTCAAGCCTAGAAATCAGGACAGCAGCAGTTGATAGAGAAATAAGATGTTTTTCAGGAACATCCCTGAATCCACCCCTTGGCACTGAAATGTTCTTAGCCTCTGAAGGGCTTAAGGAAGAGTGGGCGCTGAGCCAGCCCTGTAGACAACTGAAATGAGCCCAGGCAAAAGCTTCCATAATGCATGTGCCGCGCCGCCGGTCCCCAGAGATCCACGAAAGGATGGATTATATTTTCAGCAGGAAGAAAAGAAATTTGTCATCTCCTCTGGTGCTGGGAGCCAAGGTCACCCAGACTGCAGAGTTGCCTTCTTGATGACACCGGGGGTCAGGAGATGACTGGGCTGGGCTTGGGGTCCCCTGGCCAGCGAGGCAGGTGTTGCTCAGCATCTTGGGGCTGAGCCCTAAGGCATTGTTGCGCCATGGGGCACTTCCAGAGGGTCCCCAGCACAACTGAGAAGGGACCCAGAACAGCCTCCTCAGTTCATTCTACTTCCTCCCATGGGGGCCTCCCCAACATGCGTTTGCCTCACGCACAGCACCTCCAGAGAACCGTGACTTCATGCATCCCAGCTCTTGGTGGCACCGGGGTCCCCATCATCCTCTCTGGGGACCATGCTCCCATCTCTCCTGGGAGTGGATTGCCAAAACTCAGTGACCAGAGAGCATGACCTAAGATGGCCAATGCCGGCCAGTCACTGGACGTGGTCCGACAATTTCGGGATCCAACGTTAAAGTCTCAATATTACTGTCCACTTAGTCGCTCCCCCAACCTTCTTCCTCCTTGCCTGTCATCTCCAGGGGCTCCACCTTCCTCCCCACTCAGGCTCTGCTTCTTACAGGGAATACTGAGCTGAGAGTTCCACCTTCTTTTGCATCCCCGGGGAAGATGCTGTTCTGCTTCTGAGGCTCAGTGTTCTCATGGGAGCTGACAGTCGCAGGGGTACAGGCCTGGGCTGCAGGTCAGATGCTCAAAGCAGCTGGCTGCTGGGAGGGACAGTCCCTGGTGCTCATGGCTTCCCAAGGGGCGTACAGGCAGGGACGGAGTCCGATTTGCCCCGGGAGCTATAGCTGGGCGGTAGGTGCCCTGTAAACACTGTTGACCAGGGGTCTAAGGACCCCTACTTAAGGGTGAGCCTTGGGCCTGAGGGGTAGAACAAACAGCTGGTACAGACGGCAGGGTACAGGCATGCAGATGGTGACTACAGGCAGGACCAAAGCAGCAAGTGCCCCGAGCCAAGAGCGTGGGAAGTCAGGAATGACTGCCTGGCGGGAGGGCCAATGCAGGGCGCTGACCTTGAAGGATGCACAGGACTTTGACAGCTGTGGTGTACCAGGAGGGACCTCAGGCCTGAGGAAAGAGGGGGAGGAAGAAGATGCTGGATGTGTTCAGATATACAAAATGGGCAATTCATGTTTGAAGTGAAAACAGGCAAGAAACACATAAAAGAGGCTTGACCCAATTAATAATCAAAGGATGCAAATGAAAGCAATAATGAGATGCTTCCCACCCCCAATATTAAGTAGGCAAAGATAAAACCATATTGGAATCCAGGCCTGGAAGAGAGTTGGAAGATTGACCTTCTTACCGGTATAAACCGGGCCATTGCAATGCTGTGCCTAGAAGGCTAGGAGCTGTGTATGTGCATTAACCAAAGAGCTACTTCCAGGATATTTTCCTAAGGATATAATTAAGGCCGCACACCAAAATTTAGCTGTACTGATTTTCATCAAGGCACAACTTATGCCAACAAAGAAATTTCAATGTTTAACAGTGAATCGGTTGAGTAAACTTTGGTCGTTAGAAATCTTGTAGTTAAAGAGCAGTTCCTGTCGTGAGAAAATGTTCCCGATAAGCTGTTAGTGGAAAAAGCAGTGAGAACAGAATGAGGTGAGTGTTACACAGATGGGCAAAGGTATTTGCCCGGGTGTGACTTTCTCACTCCCGGCAACAGGAGGCGGGATGGGGCGGGGCTCCTTCTCTGGGGGGCGTGGCCTCCTCCTCCAGGCCAGGCTGAAAGCGCCCAAGAAGCCAGGGGTTGGCTCTTTGTCTCTCTTCGCCTCTCTTCGGCTCCCTTTGCTGGTTCTCTGGTAAGCTGGCATCCTGTTGGGGGGATGGGATGGGTGGGAGGGGGGAACAGGGCACACACGCAGCTAATAATAAAAGGGAAGCTTCCATTTGCCACTTGCCACTGTCCCTTCCCCTTCCTGCAGCTTTCTTGCAAACGTTGTGCTCGAAATTCGAGTATTCCTTAATCCCACCATAACTTTTGCTTATAATTTTGAACGTTTCTTTTATTTTAAGACTTATTTATTTATTTTTTGAAAGAAAGAGAGTGCACGCACAAGCAGGGAAGGGGCAGAGAGAGAGAGAGAGGGAGAGAGAGAATTCCAAGCTGGTTCTGCTGTGTCAGCACAGAGCCCAGTGCAGGGCTCTGGAACCTATGAACTGTAAGATCATGACCTGAGCAGAAATCAAGAGGTGGATGCTCAACCGACTGGGCCACCCAGGCTCTCCTTGAATGTTTATTTTCTGTTGTAAAGTTCAAACACACAAAAGGGTGTATAGTGAAAAATATAATTTCTATCCATGTTTTCAAGCCTCTCAGAACCACCCAGCATTATCCATTTCTGGAGCAGCCTCCTGGAGATGTTTTGTTTTAAATATTTGATGAACATTCAGACAATCACATGTATATAATATCCCCCGAGCTGCTTTCACGCAACTGGTGGTGCATTTTACTTGTCGATTTGTATCTTGTTTTCACTTAATGATGTGACTTGATGACAACTGCATCTCAGTCCCTGGAGAGTGCCCTTTTAATGGCTGCGTAATATTCCACGATGTGGCCCACCATTATTTATTTAGCAATGGATAGGTTGGTTGTTCCCCATCTTTTGCTATTGCAATGAAGAAGCTTTGGCACAAGCAAATTTTTGATGTGACGGGATCTGTAGGATAAGACCCTAGAAGTGAGCAAAGCTTTGTGCCCTGGAAGATTGGGTGGAAATCACCAAAGATATCCTCCACAGATGATGCACCAATTTGCACTCCTCCATCAGCCACGGAGTCGTTTCTCCACCCTCTTGCCAACACAGAGAGCCCTCAGATTTATTTGTTTGTTTGTTTGTTTGTTTGTTTATTTATTTATTTATTTATTTATTTCGAGAGTGGGTGTACTTGTTTGGGCAAGCTGGGGAGGGACAGAGAGAGGGGGAGACAGAGAATCTTAAGCAGGCTCCACACCCAGCATGGAGCCTGATGCGGGGCTCGATCTTACAACCCTGAGGTCATGACCTGAGCTGAAATCAAGAGTCAGATGCTTGACCAACTGGGCCACCCAGGTGCCCCAAGTCCTCAGACTTTTTAATCTTTGAAAAGTAGTTGAAAAACTTTCACTTATTATGAATGGGGTTGAACTTCTTTTAATATTCTTTTTTTTTTTTAAATCATGAAATACAGCACGTATACCGAGAAGTACGTAAAACATATTTGTATGGGAAAATGGATAATTATGAATTAAACTCTCAGAGAACCAACAAACAGATTAGGACTTTAAACAGACCAGCACCCAGAGTCCACTCCCCCTGTGTGCACCCTCTCTTGGCTTGACTCCCTCTTCTCCCAAATTCTGTGACAGTGGTCACCCTAGAAATCACTACACATCTTTAACTTATCAAAGTTTGTGGTTTATCAGTGCCCTCCTCTCCCTCCCGGGAGACACTGACCACAGAACACTTTAATGTCATTTACCCTGCCTCTAACTTATGTGTGATTGCTGTTAGGTATTTTGATTCTATTTCTTCCTGCTGATTTCTAGGATCTTTTTGTGTATTAGCAAATTGACTCTTTGTCGGTGCAATGACTTGCAAATATTTCTCCCAGTTTATCTTTTTTATTTTTACTTTGGCCACAGTGATTTTTGCCATGCAGGATTTTCCCAAATATATATGTATTAATTAAAATAGACTAGCAGGTTGTACGCCAGAATGAGGGCATCGATAACCACAATAAATGGTGGAAGTATGGCTAATTTTTGTGTTTTTCTATTGTATTTTTAAAGTTTTTTTTTTTAATTGAGGACATATATTACTTTTTTTAAGTGGTATTTTTTTGTTTGTTTACTCTGTGGGTGGGGGGAGAGAGAGAGAGCAAGCAAGCATGCACAGCAGGGGCAGAGAGAGAGAGAGAAATAGAGAGTCCCAAGCAGGCTCTGCACTGTCAGCATGGAGCCCAACGCAGGTCTTGAACTCACGAACTGTGAGATCATGACCTGAGCTGAAATCCAGAGTCGGGCGCTTAACCGATTGAACCACTCAGGCGCCCTGTGGATGTATGACTTTTGTAATCAGAAAGAAATATAGCAGATATTATAAAAGGTCCATTACAGCAGGACTGTCCTGGGCCTCCCCTAACCTAGTGTACTGATGAAGTCACTTTGCATTAAGGCCCAAGTGGCTTCAGGTCCTGTATCCCTCCCACTCGGCCAGCTGCAGACCCCAGCGTCTTTGCCTCTTCCATGGTATCCCAGGCTGTTTCTGGGAGACCCAGACAGGGTTCCGGTGGGTCTTCACCTGTCAGCCTACCTTGCCCTGTGCTGCTGGCATCTGAGACCTTGAACCTCTCTACCATGCTGCCCCTGCATGTGCCAGCACCCCTGGTCCTCAGGTAACCTTCCTGCGACTTGAATCACTGGAGCTGGGTGGCTCCTGGACTCTCTGTTCTATTTGTCACCTTCTGAAAAGTCCAAATAGCTGAAGGTGGCTTTAGGTGAAACTTTTCTCTTTTTGTCTATAATCTTTATACCACCAGGCTGCACCTAGTAGGGGCTTTAGGCAGTAAAGCTAGGAGGGAGTCAAGTGTTGGGGTTCAAAGCCGAAACAGATGGGACTTGTAGGGTCCAGGGATGGTCTGAGGGGAGCTGGCTGGAGCTCCACTGTCGCGAGCAGACGTCACCCCTGGGACATAGTCACCCCCGAGGGCTCTCCCCAGAGAGCGGGTGCCATTCCCAGGGCACAGTGGGAATAGAGTCTCCTCCCTGCCCAAGTGTGGGGAGCAGGAGTCTTGAACCATCCCTGTCCCTGCCACTTACCTGCCACTCCCCGCTTCCAAGCCCACAGCCTGGGAGGAAGGCTGCTCACTTTCTACTTCCTATTGTTCTTGCCTTTTGGTCCCTTAGGAGACCTTGAGATACATACCCTGGGATGTCTCCTGGGTGATTGTGTGTGCCTTTCACTGTTACCAACCCTGAAGCTTCTAGCAGACAGTTTCGCTTTTTCTGGGAAGCAGCTAGAAAGCTTTGGGACTCCTTTGTGGCTCGCCATAGCAGGCTTACAGCTCATGTGGACTTTGTTTTCAGGTTAGCCTACTTCTTGCCAGGCTTTATGGCCCTACACTTGTTTTTCTTTCTTTTTTGGCACCCACATTAATTTATGCAATCTTGTTATATATGTGTATCCTCGTAAGCACCTTAAATCCTTTCCAGAAACGTTGGGTAGAAATCATAAATACCATTTCTATCTTCATCCGGAGTCTGGAGGTGGGTAAACATCTCAGTGACAGCCAGTCTTATTAACCCTTACCTGGGCAGGCAGGAATGTGGCTCCTGGGGTCCAGAAGCTTCCCCTACAGACCCACGGAGAGGCTCTAAGGAGGGGGCTGGTGGATGGAGAATGTACCTCCAGCTGAGAGTGAGGAATGGGAACAGGACCCCCACATGAGCCTTGCTGAGGGCTGCTGGGAACCCTGGATTTCCGTGGGGTGACTCTCTGGAAGCCTTAGCCCCTGGGTATTTGAGAAAAGGCACATTTTCACTGACCCGGGACAGGGTTTTTTCTAGGCTTGTCTGGCAGAGGACGGAAACAAAGTTTGTGGGTGCTGAGGGCAGGAGAGTAGCTGAGGGGCTCAACCACTGGTTCTTCCAGGCTGAGCAGGGAAGCTCGAGAGGCTGGGGGTATTGACAAGATACTCCCAGGGTAGGGACAGTGCATGGGGGGGGGCGGCAGAACCCTGGTTGGCTTGGGTGTGAAGTCTGGGGTCACTTCTTAGAGGTGGGGCTGTCTTAAGTGATGGGAAGGTTTCTGGCTGGCTGAAGTGGTGTGTTGGGAAGGCCACTGGTTGCAGGGACAGGTCACCCCTCTGGATGCTGAGCCCTCCTTGGAGTGGGTCAGTGAGGAGGCATACAAAATGATGGAACTGGGTGGGGCAGCCCTCCTCCGTGGCAGGTGGAAGGCTGGGTCTTTGGGCTTTGCCTGTCCAGCAGCTACTCCTCTTTTTCCTAGTGACAGTATTCAGATGCCTTTGGGGATCTGCCTCTCCTTGACTTCCATTCTCAGACCATGTGATGTCAGTAGGGCTCCACCCCTTCTCCATGGCTGTGGTTTGGGACCAGGCCTGGCCATGGCTGTTGGTTCATGGCAGGCCCATCCACCAAGTTTGTTCAGTTGGATTGAATCTCGGAGCTCGTGTGCAGACTTCTGGGAAGAGATGTTTTCTTTCTTTTTGAACTTGGACCTGGGAAGACGAAAGCCTGGCAGCTGCTTTGTCACCATGAGGAGGCTAAAAGGAAAGCTATATAGAGTAGACTGGAGAGAAGGAATAAAGAGAGATTAGGGACTGGAAGTGTTGTTTTGAGCCCCTGACTCCAGCTGTGTCTGAAGCTAATTTATTGAGTCATATATTCAAAATCTCCAGGGGGTAGTATGGACTTCAGGAGAAGCTTGATCAGGCATGCAGTGGTATCTTGTGGGGCATGAATCCCTTCTGCTTTTTACCACCCATGGTGATGGCATCATCCTCAGGCTGGCTCTCCTTTTGGTGGCACCGTGACTGGAAGCAGCTACTAGGGTCAGGCTCTTTCTTACTGAGAGATAGCTCCCCCCCCCCCCCAGAAGTTTCTGTAGACTAGGGAAGCATCTTTCCTAGAAGACTCCAGCGAACATTATCCTGTCCTGTCTTATCCTATCTCCCTGGCTTGGCTTGGATCATGTACTTACCCCTAGACCAATCCCTATGGCAAGTTCTGGGCTCTTCTCTGGCTCTTGCCTCTGGGTCAGTGCTCTGGGTCTGACTGCAATTACAGGGGGGCGGAGGGGGTAATGCTAAGGCTGGCGGGCAGCTGGAGGGGCACCCCGTTCAGAGTGAAGCTTCCAGAAGTCCGCGGGGTGAGTGAAGTGACAGAGCAGGAGAGTTTGTCATGGCTCTACCGCGTTTGCTCTTCCTCCAGGAATTTTGCTCAGAGACATGAGCTGCAGCCACAGTCGGGAGGCAGGTGTTTTGTATCTGGAACCGTGGGTCGCTGCCTTATTTACTCCACAAACTAATCCCCCTCCTGTGTGTCATGCATACCACTGAACTTCTCTGTTGAAACATGAATGATTCATATCACTAAGGTTTACATTTTCTGTTGTGATGTGATGAAATTAGCAACCATGGCTCAACTGACGTGGATCAAACTATAACTCACCTGTCAAATGTGGCTTGACCCTCTCGACTCTGAAGCCACTGTGGGTCACTGGCCATGGTTGGAGAGGTGAGGCTGAGATTTCAGCTTACGTGGCCATCTCTTTCCAGAGCCAGATTCCCCTGATGACTGGTTCTGAGCCGTTCCCTGGGAAAGATGCTCTTGAATCCTGTACACATTTGAAACTGAGTCACGTCTGGTAGGGGTCACCTGCTCGAGGCCGGACAACAGGGAGGGAGGATAGAGATCCTGGGTGTCAGCCCCAGGGTGGAGGCAGGTGTGCCTGCGTTCCACCCGCCACCCCCTCCTTCTTCCCTTGGGAAGGGCTTTGCAGATGGACATCGCTGCTTCCCACCCAGTCCCCAGTCTGGTCCCCACAGCCAGGGAGCCCTTGCCTGGATGGGTTTCCGCTTCCATCCAGGTGACTGCCCACATTAGCTTCTTCCCTTCTTCCCCTGGAAGCTCATGTGGCCCCAGAGCCCCAGACCCCGCATTTTCGGTGCCAGAAGGGACATGGGGCTGTCCACAGAGTGGGCATGGTGACTGCTCTCAGGAGTGCCTCTCTGAGAGGACACAGACAGCTTGACTGTCAGGGAGATGCTTTGCAGGGGACTGAAGCAACTTGCCAGCAGGGAGGGGTGGGGCTGCACTGAGGAAGGCATGATAAGGGCCAGGCCCACAGCCCCAGGAGGCATGTTCTGGAAGCACATTCCAGACATGGCATGAGCTGGGGGCTGGGAGAACATTGGAGTGAGAGAGCCAGGGGAGCCCACGGAGGGCGGTGCAGGTCAGGCCCTAGGGGAGTTGAGATTTTATATGTGATGTGAAGCTATGGAGGGTTTTTTTCAAAAATTGTGTTTAGGGGCACTTGGGTGGCTCAGTTAGCTAAGTGTCCGACTTCGGCTCAGTCATGATGTCACAGTTGGTGAGTTCGAGCCCTGCATTGGGCTCTGTGCTGACAGCTCAGAGCCTGGAGCCTGCTTCCGATTCTGTGTCTCCCTCTCTCTCTGCCCCTCCCCTACTCATGCTCTGTTTCTCTCAAAAATAAGTAAACATTAAAAAAAATCTTTAAAAAATTGTCTTTGTTGAAACATAATTTATGGACAGTAAAATGCACAGTTTTTAAGTGTACATGTTATGAATTCTAATGAATGTCTATAGGCATGTGACCACCATCCCAATCAAGATATAGAACATTCCACCATCCCTGGAAGTCTCCTGTACCTTTCAGTGAATCTCTGCTCCCCAAGCCCAAACACCTGCTCCACACAATTGCTGGTCAGCTCTGTTACCATAGACTTCTTTGCCTGTTCTGGAACTCAGCTCTCTGTTGTGTCTGGCTTCTTTCACTAACCAAAATGCTTTTCAAATTCGTTGTGTTTTTGTGCATTATTAGATTTTTAATTAAAAATTTTTTTTTTTATTTTAGAAAGAGAGAGAGCACACACAAGTGGGGGTGAGAGGAGAGGGGGAAGTGGGGGAGAGAGAGAGAGAGAAAGCGAGAGAGAGATAGAGAGAGAGAGAGAGAGAGAGAGAGAGAGAGAGAGAGAGAGAGAGAGAGAAAGAAATACCAAGCAGGCTCCATGCTGAGTGCAGGGCTCAATCCCGTGACCCTGGGATCATGATCTGAGCTGAAATCAAGAGCCGGACGCTCAACTGACTGAGCCACCCAGGCACCCCGTGCATTAGTAGATTTTTTAAATTGCTGAGGAGGATTTCACTTTGTGAATAAACCACCATCATCCCACTAGGGATGTTCAGGTTATTTCCAGTTTGGGGCTCTTATGAATAAACTTGCACCAAACATCCTTACACAGGTTGTTTTTGTGCACATGTTTTCATTTCTCTTGGGTAAGTACCTAAGAGTAGGATTGTTGGCTCCGAGGGTAGGTATATGTTTAATGCCAGTTTTCCAGAATTGCTTGGACTATTTTTACTGCCTGCCGCAAGCAATGCACAAGGGTGTCTGTCGCTCCACATCCTCACCGACACTTGGTGTTGTCCGATCTTCAAATTTTGGCCAATTTACCGAGTGCGAGGTGGTGTTCCCTTGTGGTTTGTATGTACATTTCCACTGGGGTAGCAGGTGCAGATGGGACATTGGACCGAGTCTCTAGGTTCAGATCTCCTGGAGCCAATTGAATTCACTGTCCCTCGATTTTCTCTTGAGATCCTGGCTCTCTTCCCTCCCAGCTTCTCTTCTCCCCCACCCTTCCCCTCACCGCCCAGCCGCATTCAGTAGGATGTGCAGCCGTGGGCACCTGCAAGATGGCCTTTGGTGTCCAGTGAAAACTGGATTCCAAGCCCTGCCTGGAAACCTCCCAGGGATTCAGCAGCACGCGGGTCCTAGGGACCCAGGGTCAGCCAAGTCCAGTTCAGCCCCCTGCTGACCCCCAGCAGGTGCCGCCGGGACTTGTTTTCAGAGAGAAGTGTCACTGACGATTCCTCAGGGTGGCTTCTGTTGGTGTGTCCCCTCCACAGCAGGACCCCTGTGGTCACTCCATGGCCTGGAGACCCTCCTTGGTGTCCAGATCTCTTGCTCTCTCTTTGCCGTCTGCCTTCCTCTCTTTGAGAGACCCCTGGATCGTGAAGGGCTTGCATATAGAGGCCCCTCTTCTTTCTTGGTCCACTGTCCTTAGTGGTCTCAGCTTGGGCTCTGGGTCCAGAGGGCCTGGGGGAGTCGGCGAGGCCTGGCTCCGTCACTCAGCAACCAGGTTCACTATGGCCTCCATGCCTCAGTTTCCTCCCCTGGACCTCAGTTTCCTCACCTCACAGCTGGAACAATGACACGTCCTCCTCACGGATTGGCGTGAGGATTACGAGACCCTCACAACACGAGAGTGCAGACCGCTGGGTGGGTCCTCCTGACGCTCACCCTGCCCGGGCTCAAAGGTGCTTCGTTCTTCAAGAAGTGGAGGCCCAAACCCCTCAGCCTGGCTCTCAAGATGTCCCCATGCTGTGGGCTGTGAGGGGGCACACATGGTGACCTGTCTGTATCCATCCTGTGGTGTCCCCTGCAATCTCAGGTCTGTCTCCTCCCCCACTGCAGTGTCCCGTTCATTCATTCTCACTTCCTGATTTTGTTTAATGTTTGTACATTTTTGAGAAAGAATATGAGCGGGGGAGGGGCAGAGAGAAGGAGAGGGACAGAATCCCAGGCAGGCTCTGTGCTGGCAGCAGTGAGCCCGACATAGGGCTTGAACTCACGAACTGAACCATGAGATCACAACCTGAGCTGCAGTCGGATGCTCCGCCGACTGAGCCACCCAGGTGCCCCTCACTTGCTGACTTGTGCTTTTCCTTGCCTGTGCTTTTCCTTCTGCCTCTTCTCTCCCCCCTTTCCCTCCTGTCCCACTTGACCCTTCTGTTACACCTGAATGTTGTCTCAGCTGACCCACCTGTCACAGCTGAACTTTCTGTCTCACCTGATCCAGCTCAACTGTGAAATTCAACCCACTCTGGTCATGGGGGTGCTGACACTTGTTGTGTGGGTGAGGTCCAGTCTGAGTGTATGCTCCCTGCAGCAGGCCAGGAGTGGCCTTTTAGTCCACCTTTGGGCCAATGACTGTTGGGAAGCATGGAGAGAGGCACCTATGGGGGCACACATGCTGGGCCCTGGCAAGGGCAGGAGAGCCCTGAAGAGTGGGGGCTACAGGGTACCTGCTTCCACAGTTTGTGTTTTCTCTCCTATCCCTTTTCAGACCCTCAGAGGACAGGCCCCAGAATGTGAGGAGGGAACACATCACAGAGCTCCTCCTCTGACTCCAACCAAGCATGTGGGCCCGGGCAGGCTCCATTCTGCTGGCCTCTAAGTTGGGCCAGGGGTAGGGCCTTTCTCACCCTGCTTTTTTAGGGTCCCCAGGTCAGAGGCATTGGGGGCCAGTCCCCCCCCATTTATTTTTTCTTTTAATTTTTTTAATGTTTATTTTTGAGAGACAGAGAGAGAGAGAGAGAGAGCATGAACAGGGGAGGGGCAGAGAGAGAGAGAGAGGGAGATACAGAATCTGAAGAAGGCTCCAGGCTCTGAGCTGTCAGCACAGAGCCTGACTTGGGGCTTAAACCCATGAACCACAAGATCATGACCTGAGCCGAAGTTGGACGTTTAACCGATTGAACCACCTAGGAGCCCCGGGCCCATTTATTTATCTGGACTTATATTTTGAAATTGTGTTGCCAGGCCCACTAGGAAGACCAGCAGTGCCAGAACCCACTGTAGAATTTATTTGTTGTCCTGTGTCCCACCGCTGCCCCCTGGGCCGAGAGAGACCAGGAGCCCTAGCAGTGTGTGCCAGGGATGTAGGGTCACCACAGGGTCACACTGCAGACCTTGTTGGGGGTAAGTGCTGCTCAGGAGAAGGATGTGTAAGAAGGATGTGTAAGAAGGGGGACAGGCACTGTTGTCCTACTGGGGGTAAGCTGTAGCAGACCAACGGATGAACAGGCTCCACCTTTACAGTGTTACCACCCAGTGGGGAAGGCAGACTTTGTCTGGCCCACCCACTGACCAGTACAGTAAAGCCTTGGATTGGGAGTAACTTGTTCTGTGAGGGTTCTGCAAGACAAGCAAACATTTCTAATAAATTTTAACTTGATAAATGAGCGATGTCTTACAATATGAGTCGTACGTGATGCCGAATGTCACATGATCGCAACTGAGCCAATGGTTTTTCTTTCTTTCTTTCTTTCTTTCTTTCTTTCTTTCTTTCTTTCTTTCTTTCTTTCTCTCTCTCTCTGACTGAGGGATTGTGGGTAATGGTCTCCCATGCTCAGATGCTCAGTCTCAGGCTGCGGTGTTTGGCAGATATCAGTGATTTTTCAGAACGTTAGAAGGTGCCCACAACTGGCCCTAGTGTATTTTTTGCCACTTCAAAGCACTATGGACAGTCCTTTGCTTTTCCACACAAGAGTAAGCTTGGGAATGCTTTGCTTCATTCTAGGTCAGGCTGCCAGCAGATATAGACCCTTTCCTCTGCTGCCTTATTGCCAGTTACACTAGAAACAGTACATGACAAGAGTTTATTAATACTGTACTGTAGTCAGCATCCGTCAGTGATAGTGAAAATCGTCCTACACAGTAACCCTCCCCTCTCTTGTGTTCCTCACATCAACCACGAAGGTTTCCAAAGTGCAGGTTAGTTTGTTTATTTTTCTTTATATTTTGTATTTTCTTTATTATTTACAGTATTGTAATCATTTTTATCTGAATATCTCTGGGTTGTGGAACGAATCATCTGAGTTTCCATGATTTCTTATGGGGAAATTCACTTTGATAGAAGAGTGCTTTGGACTATAAGTATGTTTCCAGAACGAATGATGTTCGCAAACCAAGGTTTTACCGTATTTGAAAGCTGTGGAGTACAGGGCGTAGGGACAGAAATCCTGATGGCTCTGCCATGAGACCGGGACAGGGATGGGCACAGCCCTCTGGAGAGTGAAGGGGCTCCCCTCAGATGGATCGTGGTGAGTGTCCCTGCAATGCCGCTCCTGGTATGGCTTGTCCTGTCTTGCTTGGATGCCTTCTGAGGGGCTGTTGAGGACACCTCCAAGCCCTACTGGAGTGAGAAGTGGCACATCTCAGGGACACACAGCACTATGGCTAGACCTTCACTTGGGGCCGAGTGAAAAAGCCAGTAACAGGAGGTTTTTCCATCATGCAATGTCAGTAAGTCCCACCCAGCAGTGCACTCTCGTCTTGTAAGGATGCACAAAATGCAAGGACACGCAGCAAAGGCACCAGATGCTGGCTGAGACGTGTGAGGGGCATTTGGGGATGCAAGGGGACGGAGCAAAGGACAGAACAAGGTGTGGGGTTTGAGGACCCTCACAGGATAGAGGTTGTGGACTGAGGAATCTAAACTCAATCCCCTCCTTTTTTTTTTTTTTTAATTTTTTCATGTTTATTTATTTTGAGGGAGAGAGACAGGCATGAGTAGGGGAGGGGCAGAGAGAGACAGGGAGAGAGAAAATCCCAATCCTTGCTGTCAGCACAGAGCTGGATGTGGGACTCAAATCCACAAACCGTGAGATCATGACCTGAGCCACAATCAAGAGTTGGACGCTTAACCGACTGAGCCACCCAGGCGCCCCTCAATCCCCTTCCTCTAAAGCCCAAAACACAACAAACAAACAAGTACTTGTAGATTCCAGGGCAGGAATGCTCGGAGGAAAGCGATGTGGGGGAAGGGTATGGGACGGGGAACGTGTGAGGCCAGACAGTGGTCAGCCATTTGTGCATTTAGGTCTCAGGGCCGTTTTCTGTCAAGTCAGGGCCAGGGCTCAGCCTGGGTGGTGGCCACGTCCTGCGGTTCTCCTCCCTGGAACTGAGGACTCCTCCCTTGCTTTGGTCTTGGCCTGCCTGCCCTTCCTCCTACGGCCCGCCCTTCTGGGGGATGGGGGAGGGGGGTGTCCTTGGGTTTCAAGGTCATTTGGTGGGTCAAGGCCTTAGAACAGAGTCAGAAAATAGCTTTGGGGACTGCTGCAGCTTCTGATAACACCAGCACATCAACTTCTGGGGTACTTTCCATGTGTGCCATTGAGACTGGTGCTCAGGCCAGCCCCGTGCATTACTGTCTCTGCTTTACAGATGGGGGAACAGAGGCTTGAAGGGGGAGGTCCGCTGGGAAGATCATGGAAGCCTAGGGGCGAGGTGCTGCATTCCTGCTGGTTCCCCCATCCATGGCGATGGCTGGTCTGTCCCAGGGTCCAGGCGGGGGGCCTGCGGGAAGCCTGTCAGGCTGCCAGCATCCCGGCAGTGGTAATGAAGCTTCGATGGATCCGCGTCCTGGGTCCGTGTGCCCGGAGTCTCTAATTGCTGGGAGCCGGCCAGCCCAAAGGACAGGACGGTTATTGCAGACCTGGCAGAGTGTCCTGTTCCTTTGGGTGTTGTTTTTTTCCATTGCAATTGAAACAACTTTGCTCTTCCTCATAGGGCTGGGGCCGGCCTCTCCTGGCCTCCAGCAGCTGAGCCGGTCCTGGGAAACTCTGACTTGCTTGGGTTGCCAGCGAGCGGACCGCTGTCACATCTTCAGCCGCTGGCTCCGTCCCTGCTGGTGACCTCAGGGGTGGGCCTCAGCCAAGCACTGGGCCTTGGGCAGGGGTCGGGGTCTGGCTCCCTGGTCCTGAATCTCCTGCCAGGGCCAGCTGTGGTCCCCACCTTTGCCCTGGGCTGCCCAGGGAGAACGCCTAGCCTCCGGTGTCAGCCCGACCTGGGCTCCCACCCTGGGACTGGTCCTGGGACCTGGGCCCAGGGAGCTTCAGCCAGCGCCTGGCTGAAGCTGCTGGACCTGTCTTCTCTGTGCCCCTTTCCCTGCCTGTCCTGGCTCCTATCAGCCTGAGCAGAAGCAACATCTCAACCTGGGAGGAAGGAGAGAGGGGAGAGGAGAGAGGAGAGAGGATGAGGTCCTGGCTCAGGCCAGTCTGCCCTGTGTAGAGCCATCTCAGGCTGGGTTCTTACTCCTGGATGTGGGTGGGCGGTGTGCGGGCTTGAGCTCTTGCTTGTGCCTGGCACAGCTCTGTGGGGCTTTTTTGGCCCCGAGGATCTGGCCTCCCACTTGCTCTCTGGTGTTCCCTTAGAGGTCTTGATCCTTGAACTCCCTGAAGAAAGCAGACCAGTGCCCAACCTCAGCCATGGCAGGGCCTGGGAGTGCAGCAGACCATGAGAAGGAAACGTCCATCCAGGCCTGGCTGGCTAGGACTCTGCTGCCCAGAACCCCAGGGAGAATTTGCAAGGGACCAAATCACACCTCTGAGCCTGCCTCTTTTAGCTCTGGAATGTCTGAAACCTGCTCTGACCCCTCGAGGAGTTTGGGTAGTCAAGGTCCCTGCAGGATGCAGGGTCCATTCAGAATGAGCAGACAGAGGGAGGTGGATGAAGGCATCCACGGGGGGGGGGGGGGTGCATAACAGCAGGGGCTGGGACTACCCCAGACAGCAGAGTCAAGGGAAGGAGCAGCATTGACCAGGAAGTTTTAATTAAAAAATGAAATACATTTCTAGCAAATCTGGATAGATGGTTTCCAAGGTGTACAGCAGAGAAGCAGTAAATTTGTGCATCTGAGTACATCTCTGAGGTGTAAGTGTGTCCTCCTGGGATATGCTCCCCCTGGCCCAGGCCACTTCTTCCACTAGCACTTGGCCTTGATGACCTGGGACCCCCGTCCTCCGTTGTCCCTGCCATTTCCTTTGTGTTGGCTTAAGGGGTGGGCACTGGATCTTTTGATTCCTCCATGCCTTCCCTGGAATCCTGCACAGAGTGCCTCATCTGTAAATATCTGTGGGCGTAAACGATTCAATGAATAAATACATTAATGATTGCAGTGAAGGGAGAAAGTGCCAGTCTGATATGGAAGAGAGAACATAAAAGGAAAAAAAAAACAATAAAAGCAGGTGAGAGAAATACAAAGGCATGACAGCGTGGAGCTAGTTGGAGCAGGAGCTCCAAGGATCCCAAGATGGTCTCGTTCACCCATCTGACTGATGTCAGTTTGGAGGCTTGTTCCAGCTCCTCCCCTTCCTCCTCCTCCTCCTCCTCCTCCTCCTCCTCCTCCTCCTCCTTCTCTCCCTCCTCTCCATGCTGGTTCCCAGACACGCTCCCTGCTTTCCTTTGGCCTTAACATGCCTATAATATCATGTCTTCTGGCTGTTGCTGCTGTCCCTATGTGGAGTATCTGCCTTGTTGACCTTATAAAGTCTCCTTCTTCGAGACCAGGTCAAATGCCTTCTCTCTGTGCAACGCCACCCCCTTCTCCATTCACCCTCCATTCACCCTCCCCACCGTGACTGTGCCTTGAGCTAACTTCCTTGTCCCAACTGCGGCAACTCACACTCCCGTCTAGCCGGGTGTTTACCACGGCTCCCGTAACTTATTTTGAGCCTTCTTCTCCAGTGAGGTCCTCCTGGGCAAGGGCAGCATCCAATTTTTCCTGTAGAAACTCTACACATTTGTTGAATCAAATTGAAGTTTGGGTATTGAAAGTCTAGGGTCTTCTGGAAATTTGGCCAGTGAGAGAGTGATCCCCCAAGGGTCCAATACAGTTGCAGTTTTCTCTGGAAGATTTAAGACATGAGAACCATAAAGGCGGGGGAACGGCTCAGCCCGGTACAGAGGGCTTTGCCCAACATTAGACCAAGATGCTTTATAGGAAAGAATGATTTTTCAATAGCAGAAACTTCCTGAACCATTAAATTGGACAGGCTGGAAGCCCCACGCATGTCACATTTGCTTTCTTTCTCTCTCATTCCTGGCTTTTAAAAGAGCCATCCATTGTCATTTAGTTTAAAAGAGTTTCCCACCTTCATGCGGTTGAGTTCAGCCAGTATTGACTGAGTTGGGCCAGTGCTGGGTGCTGAGCTTGGAGGTGTGTGAAGTCCCCTTCTGCTATGGGACTGCTACCAAATCCCCATGGTAGGCTAAGGGGATGGGTGAACACAGAAGTGGGTTGTGGGCAGCCCCCCCACCAGGTTTCAGCATGCCTGGGCCACGTCTAAGAGGCCAAGGATGGTTGCTGGCTGGCGGAGGCAGCATGGGTGTGTGCAGGGCACAGAGTTCTCTGGACTCAGGGAGACGGTGTTCAAATCCTGGCCTGCAGGCTGATTAACATAGCTGTTGTCCTCTCTGTGCCTTGATGTCATCACCTGTAAAGAGGTGGTGGTGGAGTGGTGGCATAGGACGATACTCAGGACACAGGGCTCTGCTTATTATGAAGCAATCTGGGATTACGTCACTGTGGAGAGGGTAATCTCTCACACATAGCTTAAAGACAGAGAACTCATGCACTGCCCGACTCCACTACCTTGCTCAGTATCTCTGCTTCTTGCCATTGTGTCCCCTCCCAGGTATGAGCCCAGGCCTGTGCCCCTGGCTCTGGGGCAGGGGCCAGCCCGGTGGGGTGCAGAATGGCCCCGAGGTAAAGGGTAGTCCCTGCAGTGTGTCCACTCTTTGGCCTCTCCGGTGCTCATGCTCCAGGGAGGCCTGAGAGGGAATCCAAACAGGCCTTCAGGGAGGCTGAGGCAGAGGCCAGAGCTGGAGGAGTTTCTGGAGGCAGCCTCAGTGCCTGCCAGTACTTCCCCCATCGAGAAGCTGTCCGGGGCCCAGGGCTCTTGCTCATCCCCGACCACATCCGTTCACAGGCCCGGTGGGTCTTCTCCCCTCCCCAGAGTCCACACAGAGCTCTGGCTCAGCTGGGGACCCCTGCAAGCCCCTTGCTGCCCCGGGGTCCCACGATTCCCGTGGGCTGGGAACCAGGGCTGGGCTTCTCAGATGCCAATGCCGTCCACACTTGGCCTTCGGGGACCATGCTCTTCCCAAGATAGGCCTCTGAGGGCGGCTGTTAGTGATGGAGAAACTTTTTTACAGATGGAAGCACTAATTAAGACATTTGAATGTCTTCCATATTCCTGATTCTTTGTTCTTTTCCTTTATGTAATAGAGAAGATCCTGCCTAGCTCATTACCAGCTGGTCTAGTAAACATCTAGAGACTATAAGGATATTTTATTTTAATTGCCTGAGCCTCAGGATTATGGAAACAAGATGGTAGGGGGAAGGGCTCTGAAAACAAGACTGGGAAGGAATGCTCTTCCAGAAGCGGTCACTTGGAAGCCAGCGTGCTGGTTACTTTTATTGTTTGAGTGGGTTTAGAGTTTTTGACCCGGACCCAGGAAAGATTGAGATCAATTTGGAGGAACAGATCGGCAGAGCCTGAGCCGCTGCCCGGTTGACGGGAAGGCAGGTTGGAGCCGGTCAATTAAACACATTTCTCCTTAATAAATGTGGCAAAACTGCATGAAAATATGTCTTCTTTTCTGAGTTGTATGAATCAAAGGCTGGCAAGAGGCCCAAGAGGCAAGAGCTGTTTGCTCTGTGACAGACATGTACACAGAATCCTGCTGCTGGCTCTGGGTTTAACTTGCACAGGGAACATGGCCTGCTTTCTGGAACACTGTCCTCAAGCCAGACTGGAGGGATCAGGGATGGTGGTGGGTACTGACCGCCAGCAGGAAAGCAGGGTGCTACTGGTTCAGCAGTGTGGCCCCTGTCAGTCTGAGGCCTTGTGAGTGTCTGCCCTGGGCCCAGGGCTTACCCCACAAATGAGCCTGCACGCCTTAGCTTTCCCAGAGCAGGCCGAAGTGGGTGCACAGGGTCCTAAATGAGAAGGTCTGGCATCTTACCCTGTGGCTTCCTAGCAGGCTGCTCCCAGGCCTGACCCCTGAGCTTGAGGAACAGCACCCGCTGGCAGCCTGTTCTGTTAACACCCAAGGTGGATAGGGGTGGATGAGGCCATCCAGCTTTCCTGGGTCCAGCAACAGGGCCCACCCATGGCCTGGCTCACAGAAGGTTCTGGCGCCTCAGCCAGCAAGGCTGGTGTGTTGTTCTGGAATTGGGCAGCTCCGGGGATGTCACTGCCCAGAGAGGAAGCAGCAGCGTCATCTCCTGGGACCCTCCATGGCATCCCATCCTGCCCGCTGTGGGCACTCCCTGGAGATGCCCTTGGGCCCTCTGCCCCTGGGCCTGTAGCTCTAGGAGGGAGGGATGGCAGAGATTCCTGCTCATGTAGCCTTGGGAGCCACTCTGGGAGCAGGGGCTGTGCAGGACAGGAGGGGTGGAGGAAGCAGAACAGAGAGGTGCTGTCCTTGTGGGAGGAGGCAGAGGCACAGTGTCCTGTTCTGTTCAACCCCCACCCCCCTACAGGTGGCATTTCCCTTGGCTCAGCTGGAAGAGCGCCTGCTTGGCCTTATTAAAACCGGGATACACCGTAAATGCTAATTCCCCACTCTTAACCCTCAGCGTGTGTGTTTATGGCGGAGGAAAACTCATTAGGGCCGAAGTGCTTCCCGGGCCGAGGAAGCACAGGGCTCATTAGGGAGGCTAAGTCCATCCTGGTGGTTTCTAATGAGCTGTGAAAACCACTCAGGACCCGAAGAATTAGCAGAAAGGGTGTCTTTAAATTCCCAGAGGAGAGTTTATTGCCTAATTTTGGAGCCTACAGGCCAAGGCATTTCATGGAAGGGGGCTGGCAGAATGGGTCTTGCCTTTGGTGAATCTAAATTAGAGCCTTGGGGACAAAATTCTCCCATGGGGGAGGCACCATTTTCCTGGGTCTCCAAGACTCTTGGTTGGGGGAAAAGAGATGTAGTGGGTGCAGGCAGGGACCAGGCTGGGGGCCACCAGGTCCTCAGAACAAGGTGGGGTGCTCGGGCATTAGGTCTGCGGTTCTTGGGTGGGGATGTGAATGGTGGCCTCCAGGAGTCCAGACGGAGCCTGGCTGGCCAGACTGGGGCTCTGGCTAGCTCCTGGGTCAAGGACACAGGTCCAGCAGGGAGGGGTCCTGAATGGAAGGATGTGAAGCTTGTGTCATTTTGAGATCCATCCCTGATGGGCGTAAGTGGGAAACTCTCTAGCCAGTATTGGGAGAGCCTGGTGCAACTGGGCCAGGGCTCCCACACTGGTGGCAGGGGTCGGTCCTCTGGAAACTTCTCAGCCCCCTGTCCTCTCTGAGGCTTCTTGCCCAGGGACATGCTCCTCACATGGGGCCTCTGGAGCTCCGGCTCCTGGTCCTGGCTTACTCACCCCAGTGGTTGGAGAGGGTCTCTTGCTTAGAACGTCCAGGAAATATCCCAACCATCTTGTAACTGAGGCGGCTGGCCATGCCCACCTTGAGCTGGGAGCTGGGGTCACTCACACGGGTGACTCTCAAATGGAAGCCAAGGGGCCATGGGCACTGGTGGACCCAACCCAAAGTAATCCCTGAGCAGACACCCTCAAGGTCCTCCAGAATATCTGGTTCCCTCACCAAAAACTTACTGTAGGTGGGGTCCCTAGGGGATCCTCAGGATAACCAGGCATGTAGGGGGAGGGTCCCCTTTCCGGCAAGCAAGTAACCACTTTCTAAATTCTCCTGCCCACACTGCCTTACAGGGCAATGGTCCGTGTCCTTGGCCCCAGTCAGCATGGTCAGGTGTCCATGGATCAAGTGGCCCGAAGGCTGTGTGCTCCCCAGGTGTATGTGTGATAAGCGTGACTGGCTCGCCTCCAGCTCACAAACACATCTTTGCTCTTGTGTCTAAGTTCGTAGGTTCTCCATGAAATTTTACAGATTATAGACCCTCCGTGGAGCTTCGCCCTTTCCTGACACCTTTTGTTTTCTTGGCATGCCTGATAGGATGTTCTGCTATGTTTCCTTCTGCTCTCTGGATTGCTCCTTCTCAGACTAGCTTTCTGCTGCTTTCTCCTTGATGCAATCTTTAAACAGCCTCAGTCCTTGGCCCCCTTCCCTATCATGGCAAACCCTCTCAAGCAAAGCTATCCAGCCCTGACTCCGAGCCCATTTGTAGACTAATATCCCTCAACTCTCCACCTCCAGCCTTGAGTTTTGGACTTGCCCACCTGACATCCCAAAGGATCCCAAACTTGCTCTCCCCTTTCCCATCTGTTGCTCTTCCTATCTTCCCCATGAGGGGATTCTCCAGTGGCTCCATCTAGAGACCTGGGATAGACCTGTTCCTGCCAGCCCAGGGCTCAGTGTTACCGTGTTCCCATGCTCTGCATAGGGGTCGTCCAAAGTAGACTTGCCTTGGGATGGGGCTTTCTGGGCACACCCCTCCTGGATCCTGTTATCTGAACTAGCACCTCTGAGGACCACTAAGGAGAGAGATTCTGAGTGCAAACAACTGGAACAGGAAAGAGGAGTCCAACGGGCTTGCTGGTTCTTGGTGCTCAAACAATGAAATACTGATTTCAGGTTTTCAGGTGCTGGCTCTTGCCCTCGGCCTTATCACAGAGGCTGAGAGGGCAGACCAGAGGGTCATCCTGGATACCTCTCTCCATCACTGGCCACATCCAAACAGTCCCCAAGTCCTGTTTATTTTACCTCTCAAATCCACCCTTTCTCTGCCTCTCTGCTACCAACCTTTCGGGCCAGATCATCATAGTCTCTCTCGAACTCTGCAGTGGCCTCTTCAATCCACTCTCTGCTCAGCAGTGAGCACAGTCCATGGCACTTAATAGGTGCTCACTTAGCATTTATGCCTCAGAGGGACCAGAACTGCTCTCCATGTTCAAGCCTGGAGCCTGCTTCAGATTCTGTGTCCTTTTCTCTCTGCCCCTCTCTCGCTCGCGCTCTGCCTCTCTCTGTCTCTCAAAAATAAATAAACGTTAAAAAGAAACAGAGAAGAGCTACTGGTTTGTCAGAGCAGGTAGGAATCACAGTAAGAACACTTAGTGCGTCACCCACAGGTCTACCAAGTATGTGGTTGTTGGTTGGAATTATTTCTGCACATGTCTTGTCCTGTGCTTTCTTTTTTAAACTTTTGATTTCTAAATAATTCACAGGAAGTTGCAAAAATTGTATATGGAGTCCCTCATAGGCTTGCCCCATGGTGACATCTTACATAACTGCAGTGCGGTATAAATATCCAGGAAGCTGATGTTGGTGCAATACTGTTAACAGACTACAGATCCTGGCTTTTACCATGTTTCAACTTGCAATCATGTGTGTGTGAGTGTGTGTGTGAGTGTGTGTGTGTGTGTGTGTGTAGTTCTGTGCAATTCTATCCCATGTAGAGATTCAGTAACCACCACCACAGTCAAGAAGCAGGACTTTGAGATGCCAGTAGCTGTATTCTTGGGCATACAAACAAGTCACTAGGAAGAAATTTGCTTCATGTTAACTTACTAAGAAAAGACTACCAGCTACAGAGTTCATGCAAATGAAGACTGGTTCCCATGGAAGAGATGCCTTATTAAAATAATGGCCAAGTTTGCCCGGGAATGAAATACTCATTTTCGTGTTGTTTTTCAGATAATATTCTCTTCCTTTAGTTACATCTGTGATGCGTATCTAGAATGTATGTATGAAAGAGAAAAAGATACATGGTAAAAGAGCTGTGTACTTATTGTGGGGGAAAATACCTTATCAAAGGAATGATAACAGCAGATACCCTAATAGTGGTTACTATATATTCAGGTACAATAAACCTTAAAAAAAAATCCATTGTCACAAATGAACTCCCCTGTGTCACCTCTTTGTAGTCACACCCCTCTTCTCCTCTCCCTGTCTCTGTCCCCAAGCAAATACTTAGCTGTCCTCTATCTCTACAGTTCTGTCATTTTTTTAATGTTTATTTTATTTATTTATTTTTTTGAGAGAGAGAGAGACAGAGTGTGAGCGGAGCAGGGGCAGAGAGAGAGGGAGACACAGAATCTGAAGCAGGCTCCGGGTTCTGAGCTGTCAGCACACAGCCCGACATGGGGCTCCAACTCACCAACTGTGAGATCATGACCTGAGCCAAAGTCGGAGGCTTAACAGACTGAGCCACCCAGGAGCCCCTACAGTTCTGTCATTTTTGAGAACGTGATATAAATGGAAACATAAAGTATGAACTCTGTGACATTGACTTTTCCCCCATTAAGTATAATTTCCTTGAAATCCATCAGGTTGTTGCATGTATCAATAGTTTATTCCTTTTTATTGCTCACTAGTGTTCCATGGTATGGACATTCCAGAGTTTGTTCATCATTAAAGAGTAGAGGTTTCATGAATATTCATGTACAGGTTTTGGTGTGACTATATCAGTTTTCATTTCTCAGGATTAAAAGTCCAAGAGTGCAAGGGCCAGGTTGTGTGCTAAGCGCGAGTTTACTTTCGTGAGAAACTGACAGACACATTTTCCAGAGTGACAGCACCATTTTCCATTCTCACCAGTGATGAATGACAGATGTCTGCATTCTTGCTACCATTTGGTATTATCACTATTTTTTTTCCCTGTAGTTGTCTTCATAGGTGTGTAATAATATCTCATTCTGGTTTTAATTTGCGTTTTCTAGTGGCTACTGAACAGTCTTTTCATGCGTTTATTTGCCATCTCTACCTTTGGTGAAATATCTGTTCGTGTCTTTTGCCTATGTTGTAATTGACATATATATACATATGTATGTATATATATATACATTTTTAAATGTTTATTTTTGAGGGGGGGCCAGGGAGAGAGAGAGGGTGACACAGAATCTGAAGCAGGCTCCAGGCTCTGAGCTGTCAGCACAGAGCCCAACGCAGGGCTCAAACTCATAGACTGCTAGATCATGACCAGAGCTGGATGTTTAACTGACTGAGTCATCCAGTGCCGCCTGCTTTTTTTTTTTTTTCTGTTGAAGGTTTTAACCTAGGAATATATAATGCAATTGGCCTACATGTAGGGGATCTGGAGGGTTGGGAAGTCTGGTCCCTGCCCCATTTGATCCTCTAGCTCAGTTTGCAAACTGGTAGCACATGAGTCTCATCCAGTTAACAGCATGCTATATTTGACCTATGTGGTGTTCTTTTGAATCAAACGTATTTAAATATACTTTTAAGTGTAAGTTCAATGAGCATATGTGCATATATACATATGTGTCAAAACTCCAGAAATAGCAAAAATTGAACCACCAGATCAGTAAAATAGCAAGAGTTTATTGTCCATATAAGAACAGTTTGCAAACTGGGAGCCCTCAAGCCCTCAGTGGAATGAGGCCCAGAGGCATACTGTTATAGGACAGTCTATGCAGTGAAAATACAGAGGCTGTTTATTTTTCACGATGACTGGGTATAGCATGAGGGTTTTCCTAGTGATAGGGGATCGGTTGAAAGTGGTTGCCTCATGCCAGTTTTGGGTAACAGCTTAAGTTTCATTTAGGATTTTCAGAGCCATTTCCAAGAAGCAGCTCATGAGGTTTTGCTTATTTAGTAGAATAAACCAAACTGGCTTAAATGGTTTCATTTGGTCAGGGAATTTTCAAGTTTGGTCTTCATTTTGTATTTTACTTGTATTCATATATATCTGAATGTACATGTAAATATATATCATTTTATATATCATATATTTTATATATAATTGTATATATAACATATATGTATAAGTTATATATATATAATTTACATATAATTTATATTTACATAATATATTTATATATAATATATGGTTTACATTTATATAATTATATAATCATTATTATATATATAATATATAATTTTATATATTTTTTATATATAAAAACCCATGTAACCAAGAGAACATTTTCATCATCCCAGGAAGCTCCCTGTTGCTATTTTCCAGTTGAACCCACTAGGATTTCTGAACTACAAAACTATAAAGTAGTAAATTAGTGTTATTTTCAGCCAGTGTTTGTGGTAATTTGTTATAGCAGCCATAGAAAACCAAGATGGTACTCAAGATTCTTGTCCCCTGGTTACCTGCTCTGTGTAAACCCCTCCTCTTAGGTGTGAGTGAGATTTGTGAGCATGATAGACCATCCTTGATATGATTATGTAATGTTATATGGCAGAAAATATTTTGCAGATGTAATTAAGTGTTTTCATCAGTTGACTTTGGGTTAATCTAAAGGAAGATTACCCTTCGTTGGCCTGACCTTGAAAGAGGTCAGAGAGGTTCAAAGTGAAAGAGGTTCTCTTGTTGGCTGTAAACTGTCACGTTGTGGATCACATGGCAGAGCATACCGAGTGGCCTTCAGGAACTAAAAAGCCTCACAGCTGCAGGGACCTAAATTCCTCTATCACCCTGAATGAACTTAGAAATGGAGTCCAAGTTCCAAATGAGAATGCAGCCTGGTGGACACTTTGATTTTGTTAGCCTTTTGAGATCCTAAGCAGAGAACCCAGGTACACCATGCTGCGGCTTCTGACCTGAAAACTCTGTGGAGTACACAATTAGATGTGAAATAATAAAGCTGCATTGTTTTAAGCTGCTGATTTTAAGCTGTTAATTTATTATGCAGCAATAGAAAAACAATGTATTTCCCCATTGAATTGCCTTGGCACCTTTGTTGAAAATTGGTTGAGCATATATATCTGGGTTTATTTCTGGTCTCTATTCTTTTCCATTGATCTGTTTGTCTATCTTTTCTACCCAAACTACTATCATTTGGATTACCATAGCTTTATAGTAAGTCTTGAAAAATAGATACTAGAAGTCTTCCAGATTTGTTATTCTTTTTCAAGATTGTTTTGGCTATTTTAGGTTCTGTGCATTTTCACGTAAATTTTAGAAGCAGCTTTACATATCTACCAAAAAACACTTGCTGGGCTTTTGAATACGAAGATCGATGTGGGGAGATTACACAGATTAACGATATCAAGTCTTCTGATTCATGAACATGATACATATTTCCATTAAGTCTCCTTGCAGTTCTCTTGGCAGTGTTTTGTAGTTTTCAGTGTGGAGGTCTTAGGCATAGTTTGTTAAATGTGTTTGTATGTATGTAATGTTTTCTTCGTGCTGTTGTAAATAAAACATTTTTAATTAAAAAAATGTTTTTTAATGCTTATCTGTGAGAGAGAAAGACAGAGTATGAGTCGGGGAGGGTCAGAAAGAGGGAGACACAGAATCTGAAGCAGGCTCCAGGCTCCAGGATCCAAGCTGTCAGCGCAGAGCCTGATGCAGGGCTTGAACTCACGAACTGTGAGATCATGACCTGAGCTGAAGTTGGACACTCAACCGACTGAGCCACCCAAGCGCCCCAGAACATTTTTAATTTTCTATATTCCAATTTTTTACTGCTAGTGTATAGAAATGCAGTTCTTTTTGTTTTAACCTTGTATCTATGAATTTCCTAAATTTGTTTATTAACTAGTAATTTTGGGAAAATTCTTTAGGATCATCTACATAGACAATCATGTTTTCTATGAATGAAGGCAGCTTTATTGATTTCCTTCCAGTGTTTTTGCCTTATATTTATTTTTCATGTTTTAATGAAGTATATAGGACCTCCAGCATAATGTTCAATAGGCTTTATGACAGAGGACAGCGTGTGGTATATCACCACTTCATATGATAGGACTTATACTTTTTTCATAAAAAATATTATTATTATTATTATTTTTTTTATTTTTAGTGTTTACTTTTTTTTTTTTTAATTTTTTTTCAACGTTTTTTATTTATTTTTGGGACAGAGAGAGACAGAGCATGAACAGGGGAGGTGCAGAGAGAGGGAGACACAGAATCGGAAACAGGCTCCAGGCTCCGAGCCATCAGCCCAGAGCCTGACGCGGGGCTCAAACTCATGGACCGCGAGATCGTGACCTGGCTGAAGTCGGACGCTTAACCGACTGCGCCACCCAGGCGCCCCTTTAATGTTTACTTTTGAGAGAGAGAGAGACAGAGAGACATACACACACACACACACACATACAGAGAGGGAGACATGGAATCCGAAGCAGGCTCCAGGCTGTCAGCACAGAGCCCAACGTGGAACTTTAACTCATGAACTGTGAGATCATGACCTGAGCTGTAGTTGGACACTCAACTGACTGAGCCACCCAGGTGCCCCCCCCCCCAAATTTTTAAATTAAGTTGAGGAATTTTACTTACATTCCTAGTTTACTGGGAATTTTTGTCTTGAACTGATATTAAGTGTTGTCAAATTCTTTTCCTGCAT
Source organism: Neofelis nebulosa (assembly GCF_028018385.1). Taxonomy (NCBI): domain Eukaryota; kingdom Metazoa; phylum Chordata; class Mammalia; order Carnivora; family Felidae; genus Neofelis; species Neofelis nebulosa. The sequence continues at coordinate 149,647,337 of NC_080782.1, read as the reverse complement.
CTATTAAAATGACTGTGTGATTTTTCTCATTAATTTCATTATTGCTATGAATTATAAATTGGTTTTTGAATGTTGAGCTTAGATAGAATCCACTTGGCCGTGATTTTATTGTCATTTTTACATATTGCAGTGTTCTCTTTATTGATATTTTATTGAGGAATTTTGCATCTATGTGTGTATGATTGGTAGTATTAAGTATTTGATAGAACTCACCAGTGAGGGGTACTTGGGTGGCTCAGTCGATTAAGCCTCCGACTCTTGATTTTGGCTTAAGTCATGATCTCACAGTTCGTGGGATCGAGCCCCTTGTTGAACTCTGTGCTGGCAGCGCAGAGCCTGCTTGGGATTCTCTCTCTCCCTCTATCTCTCTGCGCCTTCCCTGTTCACACTCTCTCTCTCAAAATAAATAAGTAAACATTAAAAAAAAAAAAGAACTCACCAGTGAAATTATTTAGGCCTGGAGTTTTCTTTGTGGGGAGTTTGGTTATCATTATGTAATAGATTTACGTTGTGGTGGATGGTCTGCAAAGCTGGATGCCATCCACTGCTTCCTTTTCTGTGTGCATGCTTCTACATGGATGTCCCTCCCTTGTTGCTGGGGTGGCCTTGAGATTTGCTTTGAAAAATGGAATATGAGAAAATGATGCTGGGTCAGTTCTAGATCTATCCCTCATAAGTCCCGGCAGCTCCTGCTTTCCTTCTTAAAGCCAGCTACTGTGTAAAAAATATAACTACTCTGAGACCACATTGCTCAGAGGAAGCTGAAGTAGAGAGATCATCTGGAGGAACACTGAGGTACCAGACATGTGAGTAATGCATTCTTGGAACTTCCAGCTTGGCCCAGCTGCCAGCTGAAAGCAGCAGAGTGAGTCATCCCAGCCAACACCATTTGGAGAAGAACCACCCAGCTGAAGTCAATTAACTTAGCAACAACAAAATGATTGCTATTTTTGTTATTTTAATTTACTAAGTTTTGGAATTGGTTTTGAAGCAATAGGATACCGAAAAGTAGGGCTATTCATGTTTTCTCTTTTTTCTTGTGTCATTTTTGGGATATTTTGTGTCTCAAGGAATTTGTCTATTTCATCTAAATTGTTGAACTTATTGTCACAAAAATTTTTTTTTTTTTTTAAATTTTTTTTCAACATTTTTTATTTATTTTTGGGACAGAGAGAGACAGAGCATGAACGGGGGAGGGGCAGAGAGAGAGGGAGACACAGAATCGGAAACAGGCTCCAGGCTCCGAGCCATCAGCCCAGAGCCTGACGCGGGGCTCGAACTCACGGACCGCGAGATCGTGACCTGGCTGAAGTCGGACGCTTAACCGACTGCGCCACCCAGGCGCCCCACACAAAATTTTTTATAATATTTCCTTATTTTTAAAATATCTGTCAGATCTCTAGTGATATCTTCTCTTCTACTTCAGATGTTTTGTAATTTGTGCCCTTTTTTCTTGATCAGTCCTGATCAAGCAATTGTTTGGGTGTTTTGTAATTTTATTAATCACTTCAAAGAGCTATTTTTGGCTTTGTTATTTTTCTCTGTTTATTTGCTTGTTTTATATTTAATTAATTTTGGTTCTTTATTATTTCTTTCCTTCTACATACATGGAATTAATATATTCTTCCTTCTTAGACTGCTAAAATGTAAATTTGAACTATTGATTTTTAATCTATGCTTTTTTCTATCATAGACATTTAGATTATGAATTTTCTTCTAGATACTGCTTTAATTGAATTTCATAAAATTTGTTATTTTTTGTTATCATTCAGTGAAAATATTTTCTAATTTTGCTATTTCATCTTTGTCATATGACTTTTTTTAGAAGTATGTTGTTTGGTTTCCAAATATTTGGGGTCATTTTCTAGATATCTTATTGTTCTTGACTTTTCACCTAATTCCACTGTGTTCAGGAAACGTATTCTTATAAGATTTTAATCTTTTGGAATTTTTTGAGACTTATTTTATGGCCCAGTGTATGGTCTAGTTTGGTGAGAATTCATGTGTGCGTGAAAAAAAATGTGTATTTTGGGGACTCCTGGGTGGCTGAGTCAGTTGAGTGTCTGACTCTTGATTTCTGCTCAGGTCATGATCTCACGCTTCATGGTCTCAAGCCCCACATCGGGCTCTATGCTGATGGAACAGAGGCTGCTTGAGATTCTCTCTCTCCCTCTTTCTCCCCCCTCCCCCATTCTCTCTCTTTCTCAAAGTAAGTAAGAAAAAAAGACTTACATGTGTATTTTGAAGTTGTTCAGTGAGATAGTCTGAAAATGTCAATTAAAGATTGTTGATAGTGTTGTTCGGATCTTTTATATCCTTACTGATTTTTTATTTCCTTATTCTGTAAATTACTGAGGTAGGGATGTTAAAATCTCCAGTTATGACATGGGAATTGTCCAATTCTCTCTTTCCTTTAGTCAGTTTTGCTTTATGAATTTTGAAGCTCAGTTATTAGGTGCAAACTATGTTTATTTTTTTGTGTGAGATTTCTTGTTGAGTTAATCTTTTTGTCATTATTCAACATTCCCCTTTATCTGTGGAAATATTCTTTGCCTTGTAGTGTACTTTGTCTTATTTTAATATAGCCATAGCAGCTTTCTTATTTGTTGCTATTTTCATTTTTTGCCATCCTTTTACTTTCAATCTATCTGTGTATTTATATTTGCACTTTCATATAGTTGAGCATTGCTTTTTTAAAAAAATCTATTTTCAAAAAGAAATAAAAGTAAAAAATCTATTCTGACAATCATTTCCTTTTAATTGGAGTGTCTAGCTCATTTATATGAAATTATTGATATAGTGGGTTTTAAGTTAAATATCTAGTTATTTGTTTTATATTTGTCCCATCTGCTTTGGGTTCCTATTCTTCTTTTGTAGGCTTCTTTTGGATTAATTCAATATATTTAATTCTTTTTTTAAATCTCCTCTATTGGCATCTAAGCTATTCCTCTTCTATTTTTATTTTTAGTAGTTTTAGACATTACAGTATGTATTTTTAATGTATCACAGTATACTTACAATTAATGTTGGTTCATTTCACACGTTATTATTTACACTTCACAAATATAAGAAACTAATAACCTAATAACAGTATAACTTCATTTTCCTCTCCATTCTTTGTACTATTGCCATAATTTTAATGATGTATATTATAAACCTCAATTTATAATGCTGTCACTTTTGCTTTGAATGGACATTTATTTTTTTAAGGAAATTAAGGGAAAATCTAGTGTTTTAAATGTACATGTTTATCCTTTCCAGTGCTTGTCATTCCTTTCTGTAGATCTGTGTTTCCATCTGGTGTCATTTATATTCAGCCTAAGAGCTCTCTTTATTATTTCTTTCTTTCTTTTCTTTTTAGTATTTCTTATAGTGCCGGTCTGCTGGCAACCAATTCTTTCAACTTCTGTTAATCTGAAATGTCTTCATTTTATCCTTATTTTTTTAAAATGTTTATTTATTTTTGAGAGAGAGAGACAGAGAGAGAGAGAGACAGAGTGTGAGCGGGGGGAGGAGCAGACCGAGAGGAAGACACAGAATCTGAAGCAGGCCCCAGGCTCCAAGCTGCCAGCATATAGCTGGACGGGGGGCTCGAACTCATGAATGGCAAGATCATGACCTGAGCCAAAGTCAGACACCTCACTGACTGAGTCACCCAGGCGCCCCAACCCTCATTTCATTATTTTTTTAAATAAATTTTTAAAAAATGTATTATTTTAATTGTTTATTTTTCAGAGAGAGAGAGACAGAGCGTGAGTTGGGGAGGGGCAGAGAGAGAGGGAGACACAGAATCTGAAGCAGGCTCCAGGCTCCAAGCTGGGGCTTGAATTCACAAACCACTAGATTATGACCTGAGCTGAAGTCCGATGCTCAATCGACTGAGCCACCCAGGTGCCCCAGCTAACCCTCATTTTAAAAGAATATTTTTGTCAGATATAAAATTCTTAGATTACAGTTTTCTTTCTTTCTTCATTTCGATGCTGTTCTGTGATCTTCTGGTCTCCATTGTTTCTAATGAGAAGACTGTTGTCATTTGCACCATTTCTCCCCTGTATTTATTTTGTCATTTTGCTCTCATTGCTTTAAAAGTTTCTCTTCACCTTTAGTTTCTAGCAGTTTGATTATAATGTTCTTACTTGTGGTTTTTTCATTGTATTTATACTGCTTGGGGGCTTATTTGATTTTGGGGGTTGGCAGGTTCATGTATTTCACTACATTTGGAAAAATTTCAATTATTTTTTAAAAAATTGTTTCTTTCTCATTTTCTCTCTGCTTTACTCTGAGCCTTGAATGAGACTTTTAATGACTACTTAATGTTGTGCTACAGGTCACTGAGACTCTATTCATGTTTAGAAAAATGTTTTAAACTTTTTTTTTGTATTTTTTAAATTTTAAGTAGGCTCCGTGCCCAATGTGGGGCTTGAACTCAGGACTCCAAGATGAAGAGTCACATGCTTTACCAACTGAGCCAGGCAGGGCACCCCATGTTTTAATTTTTTTTTTACATTTATTTATTTTTGAGAGACAGAACACAAGTGGGGGAGGGGCAGACAGAGAATGAGACATAGAATCCGAAGCAGGCTCCAGGCTCCGAGCTGTCAGCACAGAGCCTGATGCAGGGCTTGAACTCACAAACCATGAGATCATGACCTGAGCTGAAGTTGGATGCTTAACAAATTGAGCCACCTAGGCGCCCCACCGTGTTTTAATTTTTTAAATATCTTTTTTGCAGAATGGAAATTTTTATGAATTCATCTATAGTTTATTGGTTCTTTCCCTTGACACTTTAAATTTGCTTTTAAGCCAATCTAGTAAATTTTTTTATTTCTGATATTTTCTTTTCAGTTCTAGAATTTCCATTTTTCCTTTTCATAATTTCTATTTCTCTGCTTATATTTTTCTTTTTAAAAAATGTTTATGTATTTATTTTGAGAGAGAGAGAGAGAGAGAGAGAGAGAGACTCCCAAGCAGTCTCCATGCTCAGCATGGGGCCTGATGCAGGGTTCGATCTCACAACTGTGAGATCTTGTGAGATCATGACCTCAGCCCAAATCAAGAGACAGACACTTAGCCAACTGAGCCACCCAAGCCCCCCTCTGCTTACATTTTTCATCTGTTCACTCATTAGGACCATATTTTTCTCTAGGCTCTTTAACACGTTTCTAATAGCTCTTGAAAGTTCTTGTAGGCTGATTCTAACTTCTAGGTCATCTCAGGATCTGTTTCTATCAACTGCTTTGTTTCTTAATTATGAGTCATATTTTCCTGTTTCTTTGCATGCCTAGCAATTTCTTATTGTATCTCGGACATTGCAAATTATACATTTTAAGGAATCTGGCTTATTTTTACTTCCCTTCAAGGGTTCTGAGGTTTATTTTTCTGGCAGACAATTTACTGGCAGTTCTTGATCTTGTTGAGGCTTGGTTTTAGGCGTTGCCAGGGCAGGATTGTTGTAGTTCTCCATTGCTGTGTAACAAATTACCCCAAAACTTAGCACTTTAAAACAACAAAATTTGTTATCCTACCATTTTTGAGGATCAGGAGTCTGGGAGTGACTTGACTTGGTTCTGAGTCAAGGTCTCTCACTAGGTTGCAGTCCAGCTGACATTTGGGGCTGTAGTCATCTAGGGCTACATTGTGGCTGCAAAATATACTTTCAAGGTCACTCATGTGCTTATTGACAGACCTCTGCTTGTTGCTGACTATGACAGAGGCCTCTGTCCCTCTTTACTTGGGTTTCTCCATGGAGGGATTTTACAAGAGTATGAATAGTAAGAGGTGAGGATCATTGGAGACCGTCTGGAAGGTTGGCTACTAGCTGCTGCAAAGGTGGAGAATGGCACTTACTCTAGGGTGGGACTTCTCCACCTTCACACTATTGACATTTTGGGCTAGAAAATTCTTTGCTATGGGGGACTATCTTGTGTACTGTAGAATGTTTAATAACATCCATTGTCTCTACCCACTAGATGGCAGTGGTACTTCCCACCACGACAGTAAAAAGGTCTCCAGACCTTGTCAAAGTCTTTTGTGGGAGGGGCCGAATCACCCTTTCCCTCCAATTAAGAACCACTTCTCCAGGATGTGGTTCTTATTCATGAGATGTGGGATCTATATTCTCAGATGAATGTCTTAATTTGGTTTCTTTACCTTAAGGAGGCCGGGGCAGAACTCCAGTGACTCCTAGCTCTGTGTGACTTTCAATATCTCAGTTCTACTTTCAACTGTGTCAACCGGTTTCTGCTGGGTTTGTCTTTCTGTACACTTGCTGCCGTGGGGTCTCAGCCAGAAATCTCGATGCCGCTCTATACCAGTCCCCTCCTCTATGCTACCAAATGCTTTATGGTTCAGGCACTTTAGCAACCTGAACTCTAATGTCTGCTTCCTCAATGCGGCATTTGTGCTCTGTCTACCAGACATGCTGGGACTCCAGTTTCTTTCTTTCATTTTAATTTTTAAATTTATTTTTGTGAGGGAGAGAGCGTGAGTGGGGAAGGGGCAGAGAGAGAGGGACAGAGGATCCAAAGCACAGAGAGGGACAGCACCAAGCCCAATGGTGGGCTCGAACTCATGAACTGTGAGATCATGACCTGAGCTGAAGTCAGACGCTCAATGAACTGAGCCACTCAGATGCCCCAGGGAGTCCCCTTTCTTTACTGTGGTCAGGAAACTGTCCGAGGTCAAGAGCCAGAGAGCACACAAGGCTCATCTGATGTGCTTCCTTCTCTCAGGAGAGAATAATCATGAGCTGGCGATTGTCTGGTCCCTGACAACATTAGCCTTCTGTATTTTGTTGCATTATATCTGTTGACAGCAGAGGGACAAGTGTGATGCCAATTACTCCATCATGGTGGAGGTAGAAATACCCAACATAGTGTTTTTTTTTTAAAAGAACCAACACTTAAAAATCAAAAGATTTCATTTAAAAACAAATCTCCGCATTGCTCTTGAAAATCATATCTGTCCACGTTTATCCAGACTGAGGGTTACCATTCATCCTCACACTTATGCTGTTGTTTCCCTCAGTTCTATGCATCCCAGTCTCTCTACCTGTGTCTCTTACAAAAATGAAGAGGTATACTGAGTGGACAGTGTGATTTTTCTCATACGTGTCCAACCTCACTTGTTTTTGTCGTCTATATTTGAGTTGGTCACCTTTTTTCCTGAAATTTAGGAGCCTTGGGGGGCTGATGGGATCCGGAGAGAGAAAACATCCTGGTGTAATCTGTCTTGCCCATAAATAAGTCGTGGAGACTGTTTGATTTGGGCCAGTGCATCCCCCACGGATTCACTAGGCTGGGTTTAGCCACACAGCCACCACCAGGCAATTAAATAAACAGACTCCCTGAGGGGTTGGCTCTGATGTGGTCGTCTGAGCCCAATCAGAAGCTGTTCATTTTCCTGAGGGCTCTGGCAGGACATTCTTCAGTAGCAAGTTACTGAAAGAAAACGCAACCAGGAGAGGGACCCTGGTTTACACGTGTCTGGGCCACCATCTGATTCAGCTCCCACCCACCCTGTTGAGGGGTTCTGAAGAAGGAACAGCCTTTAACCTAAATGGAGATTGTGTGGCTAATTTACCCTGTTCGCTAAATCAGAACCACCATCACTGGATCCGTAAAGGCAGGAAGAGTCTTAAACTGTCCTTCAGTGAGATGTGCACATTTGAATGTCCAGAGGGGCCAGATATGTAACATAAATGGATCAAGGTAGATGTTTAACAAGAGAGGGTTGGGAGGGGGTGTCTATAGCCACTGGAGAACACATTCCCTGGGTGGGCAGTCTGTTTCCAGAAGTTTAAAGCACGGAGCTAGTCAAACAAAGCCACACCTGGGTTTGATTGTGGACTACCTACCAGTTTAGAGATTCTGGCTCAATGCTTTTAGGTTGATGAGAGACACCACTGCCAGTTTTACTGGGGGTATCAGCCATTGTGTTGGGATGTGCACAATGTGGAGGGACCTAGTCTCAGTAGTTAGAGCCATTCCTGTGGGATGTGGGGGGTTATATGCCCCAGGGCCAAGAGCTGGAGTGAGCCCTACAGTTGGGGCTTGATGGCTCTGAGTTTCCTTCTGACCACATGGTACTGTCCCCTCAGGACTATCTGTATTCTGGGACCCAGGGGCTCCATTCTTCCGAGATTTGGAGATATTTGGTGCTCAGTGAGTGCAGGGGCTGTGGAGGGGAGGGAAGGGAGCTTGCACCATGTGGCCATTCACCCTGCACGGACTCTTTCCCCACATCTCACCCTACTGGCCCTGACTCCAGCCTGCCCTACTGTGGGACACACCAGATGCTGAAGTTCTGGGTCTGAACAGTGAGGGGTGGGGACAGGCAATGACCCCCCTGAGCCCATGAGGCCATGAGAGATGGCCACACAGAAACCCCTATTCTAGTCCTTGACCACAGAAAACAGTCCTCCAGCCTGGTAGAGATCCCCCACTACGTGAGTTTGGAAACACCCTCCCTTACCTACAGCCTTATTTTGGTTCTCACATTGAGAGTCAACTCCACTTCTGCAACGGGTCCCCAGGTGCGCTGAGGAGGAACCAGTGGCCTAGGCTGACTTGTCATACTCCCTACCTGATTGGTGACCTTACAGCTTCTTGGTTCTCTTCACTTTTTCTAGGTGTTCATGAGAAAAGTGTGCATACTCGGTTTTTAAATATTATATTTCTAGGAATGCTGATTTTAATTATCTTACTAGATTTAGAACACCATCCAGTGTGTAGGTATTATTACCTACGTATAATTATGTAACAATTACATATAATTGTTTTCAACTATCAGGAAACTAGGAATAGACAGAAACTTCCTTAACTTCATAACTACTACTATATTCCAAAAGCCTGCAGCAAATACTTGGTTGAAGATGTTTTGGACATCTTTATACTGTGAACAGGACTGGGTAATAAGGTTCGTGGCACTCCCACTGGTAACACCATATTTGGGGTCTCTAAGGAATGGAATTGGCCAAAGACACTTCAGGATTAGAAGGAAAAGGTTTAAAGCCTCATTCTTTGCAGACGATAACATTATATGTATCTATTAAAGTCGATTGAATCAACAGACCAAATAATAGAACAAGGAGCTCAAGCAAGGTTTCTGGATGCATCCTTCATCAGCTTACTGTCACCAACAGCCTCCCTCTACATCAGCAACAGCCAACTAGAAAATCAGTCATGTTGCTTCTGGGCTGGTGGCCACAGGGAGGTGCTGGGAGGGTGGCCTGCCTGCTCCCCTTCCCCATACCTTTCTTTTTTTTAAGTTTATTTATTTTGAGAGAGACAAAGACAGTGCAAGTGGGGTGGGGCAGAGAGAGAGAGAGAGAGAGAGAGAGAGAGAGGGAGAGAGAGAGAATCCCAAGCAGGCTTCATGCTGCCAGCTCCGGAGCCCAACATGGGGCTCGAACCCATGAACCATGAGATCATGACCTGAGCCAGAAACCAAGAGCTGGATGCTTAACCGACTGAGCCACCCAGGTGCCCCTCCGCCATACCTTGCTCTCTGCATTTCTTCCATTCGGCCATTCCTGTTCTATCCTTTACAATAAACTGGTAAATGGACTGAAGGCGAAGACTCTAAATACCCTTTTCTAAAACCTGAAGCTCTTTTTTTCTATAGATTCAATTTCAGAGTAGAAAATACAGAAGACTCCTTGGCTTACACATGACTCTGTAAGAGAATCAGTACTTATAGGAGCCATGAAATTCCAGGTATTGAAGCAATAGCAGAATTGTCCCTGGACTACAAATTTACAGGGTTCTCTCCAAACAATCCAAAAAACAGTTGGCTACTATCCGAACCTTCCATTGGTCTTATCAAATGATGAGGTGTTGACAACCAAATAAATGATCTTTACTGAAAAATGAAATGAAAAATCACATATGCAGCAAATATACTGTAAAAGTGGCAATATTAAAAAAATACCATAAAATGCTTTACAAACATGAATTGTCAATGAAAAGTGACCAAGAAATTGAAAAAAAAAGTCATCACTTGCAACAGGAAAAAAAGCATCTTGAGATCATCCTAACAAAGAATGCACAGGACCTTTCTGTAGAAAAATTAAATTTTAGTACAGGACATAAAGGGAGACATTACCAAATGGAGAAATTACCATGTGCAGGGTTGAGATGTTTTAATGCTATGACTCTTGAGTCTTCTAGACTCATCTAGGCATTAAATGCAATTGGATTGGGGTGCCTAGGTGGCTCAGTTGGTTGAGTGTACAACTTCAGCTCAGGTCATGATCCCACAGTTCATGGGTTTAAGCCCTGCATTGGTCTCTGTGCTGACAGCTCAGAGCCTGGAGCCTGCTTCAGATTCTGTGTCTCCTTCTCTCTTTGCCCCTTCCCTGCTCACGCTCTGTTTCTCTTTCTCTCTCTCAAAAATAAATAAACATTAAAAAAATAAATGCAATTGGATCAATATTTCAGCTAGAATTGTTGAGGAGATCAACAAACTCACTGTGGAATTTATATGAAAGAGTCAAGGTGTAAGAGGAGGTAAATCAATCTTTCAAAATTGCTCTGGACCAGATGTCATGGCATATCACAGAGGCTGGGGTCCTGGTCAGGAATAGCCTGGGATGTCGGTAGCATGGAATAGGGAGCTCAAAATAGAGCAGGTGCATCTGGGAACTTGATATACAATGCAGGTGGAAAGAGGAAAAAGATGGGTTGTTAAGTGGATGAGGCTGGGAAAACTGGCTCACTTTATTTGTTTTTAATTGTTTTAGGTTTTTATTTTAATTCCAGTTAATTAACTACAGCATTATATTCGTTTCAGGTGCACAATTTAGTGATTCAACACTTACATACAACACCTGGTGCTCATCACAAGGGCCCTCCTTAATCCCCATCACCTATTTCACCCATCCCCTCACCCCCTACCCTCAGTAACCCATCAGATTGTGTTCGATAATTAAGAATCTGTTCTTGGTTTCTCTCTCTCTCTTATTTTTTCCCTTTGCTTGTTTGTTTTGTTTCTTTAATTTTACATATGAGTGAAATCATATGGTATCTGTCTTTCTCTGATTGACTTATTTTGCTTAGCATTATAGTCTCTAGCTCCATCTGTGTCATTGCAAATGGCAAGATTTCATTCTTTTTTTTATGGCTGAATAATAATCCATTGCATGTATATACACCACTTCTTCTTTATCCATTCATCTATCGATGGAAACTTGGGCTGCTTCCATAATTTGGCTATTGTAAACAATGCTGCTATAAACATAAGGGTGCATGTATCCCATTGAATTAGTGTTCTTGTGTACTTTGAGTAAATACCCAGTAATGTGATTGCTGGATCACAAGGTAGTTCTATTTTTAACTTTTTGAGGAACCTCCATACTGTTTTCCACAGTGGCTGCACCAGTTTGCATTCCCACCAACAGTGCGCGAGGGTTCTTTTTCTCCACATGCTTGCCAACACCTATTGTTTCATGTGTTGTTCATTGTAGCCATTCTGCCAGGTGTGAGGTGATATCTATCTCATTGTAGTTTTGATTTGTATTTCTCTGATGATGAGTGATGCTGAGCATCTTTTCATGTGTCTGTATGTCTTCTTTGGAGAAATGTCTGTTCATGTCTTCTGCCCATTTTTAAATTGAATTGTTTTTTAGGTGTTGAGTTTTCTAAGTTCTTTATATATTCTGGATATAAATTCTTTGTCAGATATGTCATTTGCAAATACTTTCACTCAGAAGGTTGCCTTTTAGTTTTGTTGATTGTTTCCTTTGCCGTGCAGCTTTTTAGTTTGATGTGTATTTTGATGTATAAAAATAGTTTATTTTTGCTTTTGTTTCCCTTGCCTCAGGAGACATCTCTAGAAAGAAGTTACTCTAACTGATGTAAAACTGGCTCACTTTAAAAGTGGACTCCTGGGGTGCCTGGGTGGCTCAGTCGGTTAAGTATCCAACTCTTGATTTTGGCTCAGATCATGACGTCACAGTTTTGTGAATTCGAGCCCCAGGTAGGGCTCTGCCCTGACGGCACAGAGTTTGCTTGGGTTTCTCTCTCTCTCTCTCTCTCTCTTTCTCTGCCCCTCCCCTGCTTGCACTCTATCTCTCTCCCTCTCTCTCTTCCCCTCCTCCCCCTCTCAAAATAAATAAATAAACATTAAAAAAGAAAAAATAACCACCTATGTAAGATGCATCATGCATAGTACCTAGCTCCCATACTAAACATTTAAAAAAATCTACATTCTCCTACAAACACTACTGTCACTTATCATTTTTTCCTTCCAGACTTGAAACAACATGCAACTACTTTTCCATTTCATTTGTTTTAAACCACCTTTTAAATCATGAGGAGTGCATCGTGATGCCTGGGATGTGATTGGATTAAGGTGTCTTTGCCCTAAATTAAAATCCAGTTTTCCCACCTTTATGGTTCCTACATGGTTCCTCCATGTGGGAACAAATATCTTTGGTAAATTTATTTTAAAAGCTGGAATTTGCTTGACTATTCGTGTGTGTGTGTGTGTGTGTGTGTGTATGTGTATTTATATAGACAGGCCTCAACTGCAGAGATTTGTGCTAAGGCCATACGCCTCCGATCACAGCTTTGTTAACACAGATGCATGCAACCCCCTGACTTCTTTTCTTCCACTTGGTTTTTTCCCTACTTTCCATTTCCCCACTCCCATTGCCTCCCACTCTAGTCACGTTTGCTAACATTTTTAAAATTATTTTTGAGAGAGAGAGAATGCATGCATGAGTGGGACAGAGGGGCAGAGAGAAAGAGAGAGAGAGAATCTTAAGTGGGCTCCACACCCCGCTCAGAGCCTGACACAGCTCATGGCCACCGCTAGTATTTGCATTTTACAGATGATGCTCTTGACATTTGGAGAGGGAGGTAAGAACCTTGTTGGAAATTGTGAAGCAAAGAGTTGACTGGCTTGGAAGTCAGGGCATCGGCCTCAAAGCCTGTGCCTTGACCCAGTGATGAGGGTTGGGATAATGGCCAAACCGAGATGGGTCTATAAAATGAAATGGGATGCAACCAAGATAAAAAGCAGCAACAGATGGGAAGTAATGGCTGTCCTCAAGATGACAGGGAAAATTAATATAAATATAAGGGCCTGTTGCAACTCTAATCCTCCAGGACAAAGTGTCCAAAGCAAGTGAAAAAGGAATTTATTGAAAAGGAAACCAAGCAGCAAGCCAATGTCTCAAGGAGTGTTTCACTTTGCAAGGCATTAAGGAAATTCTAAGCTGTAAGGCGTTATCACCTTACACATAACCATGCCGTTTTTTAAAAATTGCAAACCAGGACGTGTGGGTGGCTCAGTTGGTTAAGCATCCGACTTCAGCTCAGGTCACGATCTCCCTGTTAGTGAGTTGCAGGACTCCTCTCCCCACCCCTCTTCTCCCCACCCTACCCTCTGAGCTGTTGGCACAGAGCCTGGAGCCTGCTTTGGGTTCCGTGTTTCCCTCTCTCTCTGCCCCTCCCCTGCTTGCACTCTGTCTCTATCTCAAAAAATAAGTAAACAAAAAATTTTTTTTAAATTAAAAAAAAATTGCATGCCATAAAACTCAATGCTGGCAAGAGCATGGGGGATATGCACCGTCACCCATAGCTGGCAGGAGGCAAACATGGATCCGGCTGTCCTGGGAGGAAAACACCCCTCACATGGGAACCAAAACACTGCCGTGTATTTTTGCTACTATCCCTTTAAAATGTATTTGGTGGGAGGAAGTCTTGCCTTCTCCAGAGGAAAAGTCAGCAGGTGTCAGGCTCCAGAAGTTAGCCTGTCCCGTTCAAGGTAGCGACTAAACTACATGTGGCGGCACGATCCATCTTGCACCTTCTTCCAGCTGGGGTCCCACCACGGGAACCTGGTTTCTCTGTTTCTCATCTACAGCTTTCCCCACCCCCCACCTTAATCTTGCCTACTAGGGTGGGCTGGCTTCCTGCACTTGGCCTGAATGTTGGGCTTTCTCTCTCATGTGTACCGTTTGATGGTTGCTGGAAAGTTCCTTACTAGACTCTTCACAGCTTCTGTGACTTCAGGGTTCCTGGGATGGAAAGTCCCTCTATCCCATGGGAGCCTCAGGATGAGGGGTGGGTGGGAGTTGCTGTAGCTATCTAATAGGTGAACAACCACCTTTTCTTCCTCCAGCCCTTCCTGGCATCCCTAGCTTCTGGTTCTCTGCAGGGTCATTGCATGCAGACTCCCCCTGAATCCATTGTCTTCTCAGACTGAGGGACTAACATATCTGGCGCATCCTTTCTTTTTTTTTTAAATGTTTATTTATTTATTTTTGAGAGAGAGAGAGCAAAAACATGAGCAGGAGAGGGGGAGAGAGAGAGAAGGAGAGAGAGAATCCCAAGCAGGCTCTGTGCTGCCAGTGCAGAGCCTGATGTGGGGCTCGAACTCACAAACTGTGAGATCATGACCTGAGCTAAAATCCGGAGTCGGACACTTAACTGACTGAGCCACCCAGGTGCCCCATCCATCCTTTTTTCCCATGCTCTTATTTATTTATTTTTGAGAGAGAGAGAGAGAGAGAGAGAGAGAGAGCATGCACAAGCGATGGAGGGGCGGGGGTGGGGGCGGAGACACAGAATCTGAAGCAGGCTCCAGGCTCTGAGCTGTTAAGCGCAGAGCCTGACATGGGGTTCGAACCCATGAACCATGAGATCATGACCTGAACCGAAGTTGGACGATTTACTGACTGAACCACCCCGGCACCTCTGGAGCATCCTGAATCTTTGGCCCGGAGGGACTTGGGGAGGCAGGCTGTTTCCAACTGGGTAGCTCCCTCCAGAATCTACTCTCCTGGCAATGACTTGGCTGGCATTGGCTCCCATGTGGGGGTCAGACTCCAGTCCTCAGTGCCCATGACCTCCAAGTGGCCCCATGGAAGCACCCTCATGAGACTAGAGGTGAAGGAGGCAGCATCCCACAGCCATACTCTGAGGGCCAGGGAGAGGGGCGGGGGGGGGGGGGGACCATTAATAGCATGACAGTGGCTCTTTTCAAATAAATGTGCCCCGAATCTCTCTTCAAAATTCTCTTGCAACACCTTTATATTATCCTAGTTGGTGAAGAGGCTCCGTAGCAACAGGCATGCAGGCTGAATTTTGGGGTGCCAAACTTTCGAATTCCACTTCGATTCCATCTGGGAGCAACCATTAATTTGACATACATATTTGAGCACTAGTGCATGGGGGACACACCATGGTAGGTTCTGAGTATGCAAATGTACCTCTGATGTGGTCTCTGTCTGTAACATTCAGGAAAGCAAATGGGTGAGGGGAGGGGAGGCAAAGAAGGCATCTCCCTGATGACCCCAGGACAAGGAGTCACGACCCCAGTGTCATGGAGTCGGTGCCTATTGATGGCAGGCATACCAGGCTCATACTCAGGGCTGGGCAGTGGGGTTCACTCAGTCTGAATTGGAAGCCACAAAAAAACCTGCTCAAAGTGTCTTAAACTCTAAAGGGAATAGATCAGCTCCTGTTACTGACAAGTCTGGAGATAATTGGTTGCAAGTGGGGCTTGATGCAGTCATTGGAATGAGGTCACTAAGGACCAGCCCCAGTCCTCTGGGATTCTCTTGGCTCTGCCATCTCCAAATGCTGGATTCATCCTTAGCCTGGTTCCCACATGCAAGTACGTAGCTGCAGTGGCTCCCGACCACCCACCTTCACTATCTCTTCCTGAGGCACCCATGGCATAGGGGACCCAGGCTTCCTGGGATAGAAGCCTGAGGCTCACTCCGATTGGACCCATTGAGGTCGTTGGGCCAGTTCCCAGGGCCAAGTACGTGCAATGTGCTGACTGTCTTCGGTCCCGGTTCCCCAATTCATCCCTGTTGAGGGAAGTTGAGGAGAGGTGACCAGCGATGTGAAGGGCAGAGGAGGAAATGGGAAGCCCACCCATGCTGCAGAAGCATGATTTCCTACACCATTACTTTATCCCCCCATTTTGCAGGTAAGTAGCTGCTTTGCCTGAGGCCACATTGGGAGCTAGTGGATATGACCCCATGTCTGAAGACCCCGAGCCCAAGCTCTCGCCACTCTCCTGTCTCCTAATGGGTACACGAGGCCCCACCAGTCTGGTCAGGGACACGGAGGTCTGCAGACCACGGCATGAAGCTTCCAGTTAGAGAACAGGAGGGCATGTGGAGCTGGGGTCGGCAGTAAGGTGGGGTTGGTGATTGGTGAAGGGTGGTCTAAGGCTGGATGACAGCCCATGAAGGTCAAGTTAAGGCGGCTGCCCTTCTCCTGTAGGACACGGGGAGCAATGGACAGCTTTTTAGCAAGGAAGTGAAGGGATCACTGCTAGGTCTTGGAGAGAGCACTGGGGTTCTGGGTGAATGGATAGGAGGCAAGGTATGTACTTAAGGTGCCAGACATGAGTACTATGGTGGCACGTGGGAGGACATACCAGTGTTTCTTCCCTGGCAGTTCCCGGTTATTTCCATCCACAGCCAGCACCTCCAGCCTGCCTGAGCTCATTTTGGAGGCAAAGCCTTTGCCCAGCTGGATTCAACACTGAGCTCTGGGGCTGGGGGCAGGGGCGGCGGTACCAGACACAGGCACCATCCAGTCCTTGGCATTTTACATACTACTGATGCTTCAAGGGATACATGTTCCCTGTTACTGATGGGGAGGCATCCTGTTTCCGTCTCACGTCCTGGTCCCATATCCAGGATCCCGTGTCCTGTTCTGTCAATCTCTGCTCTCCAGCCTTCTAGGATGAGATTTTTTTCCCCAAATGATCATGTGGGGCCTAGTTTCATGTGTTGTTTCCTGGAAAAAGGGAGAAGTTGTGGTCAAATTTGGGACATTCAATCCCTCTCCTGAATTCCTGACAAAAAAATCCTCTTGGGGTGATGTCCAAACCCTTTAAGACTGGCTGAGTCACCCCCCACCCCTTTTACCCATGGAGCTCCACATCAGAGGCATTCAAACAGCTCCCCTCCCCTACCAGATCACATGCTTTGACACCTGCCTGCCTTGGCACAGGTCTCCCACCAGAGAGGGAGAGGGACCCTGCTGGGACGGAATGTGTGTTTGTTCTCTTCTGAAGTTGCAGACTGTTTCATGAACACCAGGCTCCTCCAGGCACATCTCTTGCTCTGTGATAGGGTCTCCCTCCATTATGCAAATGGGAGGCAAGACATTTTCGTGGTTCTGGGGCAGGAGTATGAAGACAGTTTTTCCGAGTGGCTTTAAAAACTGCCTCACCCCTTGTGGATTAGAGTTGGTCTCTGATGAGGAAGGGGGGTGGTGCTGGGTTAACCGAGTATAATCACGGGAATCTTTCTCCTTCCAAGGAGCCTGCTTCTAGAAGATCCCTCTGCAACCTCTGAGGAGGCCCCTGCTTTTGAACGAGCTCTGGACCTGGTCTGCAATGTTGGTTTTGCCTGTATGAGCAGCACTTCCCTCGGGGCACCCTCAGAATGGCGGGCACTCCTGATGGATTGCTCAAGAGCGCCACACAGGTCTGCTGCCACCCATGTCTCTATCCGTGCTTTTGGGTGGGACTCAACAGTGTGGACCTGGCTGGTTTGGCGAATGGCTGTCCTTGTGCGACACAACCAGAGAGGGTATTTACCTATGAGCACGGTGTACTCCTCTGCTTGGCAGCCAGCCCAGTCACCGGGTTATAGTTCTTCCTCTTACCCTGCTCCAGTTGGGCTCCTCCCCCTTCAGACTCTGTTCATTGGGCTCCTCCACCTCCCCCAGTTAGGCTCCTTCCCATCTGGACTCTCCCCAGCGGGCTCCCTCTCTGGAGGCTCCCCCCAGCGGAGGTCCTCCCCCTCTGGACTCTCTCCAGTGTGCTCCATCTTGGGACCCTCCCCCAGCTGGGCTCTCCCTCTCCGAGGTCTGCTCAGTGGGCTCCTCTCCCTCCCGCAGCTAGGCTCCTCCCCCTTTCTCTTAGATGGCGTCCTCCCATTCTGGATTCTTTACTGGGCTCCTTCTCTGGACCCTCCCCCAGCTGGGCTCCTCTCTGTCTGGACACGGAGGCTCTGTGAGTGGGTTTAAAGTCTCATAGGGGGGGCTCGTATTTCTGGGTTCTCCACCCTGGCCCAGGAGCATTGCTGCAGTGCTGACCCATGGGGCCTTAGCTGAATGTTAATTGCATGTGGAGGGGCCCAATGTAGAGGAACACTGCACATATTGTGCAAATTCTTACACAGTTAAAGATGTTCCCTCGTCAGTGAAGTCCTCCCTGAGCTCACTCCAGCCAAGTTCAGAAGAGCCAGAAGCTTTTCTCAGCACTTCAGGTTTGGTAGGTGCTGGGATAAAATAACCAGCTGGAGCAGTGGTGAGTCTTGAGAGCACACCCCTGAGTGTAGACCTTTGCCCTCTCTCCTCGGACTCTCAGCAGCGTCTGACCCCTCTTCCTGCTCTGGATCCACCTGGTTGCTCTGCCCTCATCCTAGGCTGGGTCACAGATCACCCAACTGACCTGGCCCGTCTCCATGGCCTCTTCACTAATTCTCACTTCTGCTCTGGCATATGCATTGCACTGTCCATATGGGAGTGAGAATAATATTTTAAAAATATGAATGGTGAAAACCCCCCAAAGGCTTCCCAGGACCCTCAGCATAAAGCCCAAACCTCACTGTGGCTCTGTCCTTACCTCCCGTCTCCACTCTCCCTCACTAACTGTGCACCAGCCACGCAAAGCTCCTGTCTCTTGTTGCTGCCTGAGGATCTTGGCTGTTCCCCAGTTTGAAAGAACTCTCTGCAGATCTTCCAATGATGGCTGCTTCTCCCCATTCAGGTCTCAGCTCACATCACCTCTTCAGGGAGGCTACCTCCTCAATGTACTACTTGCTCATTCATTCAACAAACAAATATTGAGTCCCTTCTAGGTCCCAGACACTGAGCCTACAGCAGTGAGAAAACAAAAGTGAACAAAGTCTGTGCCCACAGAGAGTGTACACGCTGGTGGGTGTGGACAGAAAACAGACAAATAAATGCATAGAATGTCATATGATCTTATGTGCTAAGAAGTTGAAGTCAGTGAGGAAGTTAGTGCTGCAGTTACGGTGGAGTAAGGAAGTGGCTGCTAATATTGGGTGGCCAGAGAAGTTCTCACTGGCAGGGGGACAGTTGAACTGACACCTGAAGAAAATGAGGAGGTGGTCATACAGGCATCTGGTGGGAGTGGGTTTCAGGCAGAGGAGGTGGGAATAAGCATGCCCTACTTCAGAAAGAGCAGAGAAAGCAGAACGGGAAGCAGAGTGAGTCAGGGGAAGGGAAGGGGTCAGAGATGAAGTCTGAAAGGCAGCTGCTGGATCATGTAAAGCTGTAGATTATGGGGAAGGCTTTAGCTTTTACTTGGAGTGAAATGGAAGGTCTTGGGCAGAAGAGGGACAATGACTTTTAAAGTTTTGACACATTAAAAAAATTTTTTTTAATGTTTTTATTTATTTTTGAGACAGAGAGACAGCATGAGCAGGGGAGGGGCAGAGAGAGAGGGAGGCACAGAATCTGAAGCAGACTCCAGGTTCTGAGATGTTAGCACAGAGCCCGATGTGGGGCTCGAACTCACAGACTGTGAGATCATGACCTGAGCTGAAGTTGGACGCCTAACCAACTGAGACACCCAGGCACCCCATATTTTTGAAGGTTTATTCTGGCTCTGGTTTGCATGGTAACACAACATGGGATAGTAGCAGGGAGACCATTGCTTTCATTTGGCGAGTAATGGTGGTGGCTTGCGCCAAGGTGGGGTGGTGGACGTATGCGATGTGACTGGATTCTGGATCTACTTTCAAGGCAGGGCCACCAGGATTTGCTAGTAGACTGGCTGTGGGTGTGAGAGAATGACTCCATGGCTTCTCACTGCCGTGAGGTGTCACAGCTGGAAAGTGTCTGGCGGGTGAGTTTGCTGTGTGTGGAGGAAAGGCCCCTGTGAAGAGACACGGCATCCTGGACAGCTCCCAACTAATCCCAGCTGGGGTTGTGGGGGGGCCGCCTGTGGGGCAGTAGGAACAAGGCAGTGGTAGGGACCTGGGCTGGGATCGGAACATGCAGAGAGCCGCCGGCTGTGATTCTCAGCTGTTCTTTGGGAAGCTGGCATGGGCTTCTTTTTTTAAATTTTAATTAATTTTTTTAAGCTGCTGCCTGGCCCTTCTGCAGTCCATTTCCATTCCTTCTTCCTGAGCTGATGCATCCATCAGCCCCTCCTTCTGGTCAAAGAAGGGCATGGCCCTGTCAGAAGGGGGCTGGCCCTTGAGCTGCCTTCACCTTTGAGGGCCTGGAAGAGCCATAGGATGTTCGAGCTAGGATTCTCTGCTGCAAGTGTCAAAAGCAAGACTAAACCAGTTCAAATGCTCTCAGAACCAAACAGGTACCCAGGCACTAGTAATGGCATGCCAGAACTCTCCGCTGTCTGCCTTTGGGGCCTCCCTGAGGCCAGCTTCTCACTTAGGGTCCTGACACCTACAGACATATATTTCAAAACCTTTCTACCAGGAAGAAGTGACCTGTAGCCTTAGGTCCAGTTAAAAAAAAGCACTGGGCAGGGGGGTGGTGCCTAGGTGGCTCAGTTGGTTAAGCGTTTGACTCCTGATTTTGTCTCAGGTCACGATCTCACGGTTTGTGAGTTCAAGCCCCATGTCGGGCTCTGCGCTGACAGCTCAGAGTCTGCTTGGGGTTCTCTCTCTCCCTCTCTCTCTGCCCCTCTCTCCTCTCTGTCTCTCTCTCTCTCTCTCTCTCTCTCTCTCTCAAAATAAGTAAACTATAAAATAAAATAAAATAAAATAAAATAAAATAAAATAAAGCACTGGGGAGGGATGCTAATTGGTCCAGCATGGGCTACAGCAGGGGGAAAACACTGTGTTTGATTGACAACTCCTCTTCCAACCAGAACCAGGCATTTTCCCAGAGGGCAAGGTGTGAGCTGGGCAGGGCAGGATTATACATAAGATGTTCCCTGCATCAAGGTTCCTCAGCTTGTGGCTGGAGCCCTCCTCACAGCTGCCCAGAAAAGACAAAGAAAACCACCCATGCCATAATTACCAAGGACATACTGGAACCCCATACTCCTGGCACCAGTTATTAAACACCTACCAGTGATGTCTGTGTATCCACATGGACAGGTTCTGGGCCGGGCGCTTAAGATTAGTTATTTGTCATTCTGGTGATGATCCTGCGCAGGTATGAATCCTCCCATAGGTAGGTCTGTCTCCTTTTTTTGTATGAGGAAACAGGCTCAGAGACCTAATGTGGCTATAAGAGACCAGGCCGCTAGCCTATCCAGAGTCAAATCAGGGTCGGGATCTTCCAAGCTCCCAAACCTGACTCTTCTCTCCAAAAACGTTCCTACCGATGGACAAGGCTAAATGGAAAAAGAAGATTCTTGGAAATAAAACAATAAATTGTAAATCAAAGAAAAGGCCAATAAATGAGCCAGATGAAACAGGTTGGCAGCTTCCACAATAAAAGGCGGAGCTAAACCAGGAAAAGAGCTGCAAAGATTTTTAAAAGTGTAAAGTATAGGGGTAAATAGCAATAGCTAACAGAACAAAGAAGACAGAAGAAATCATAAAGCAGAGTACTTAAAAGTACGTCGTGACTCTGGCTGGGAAGGGCTGGTAACAGTCCGGATGAGCCTGGGGTGGGCTTCTGCCTCCCGCCTCCTCCCCCAGGGGCCAGGGATGGGCACCCCCACCCGCCAGAGTGCCAATGGAAGGTCTCCCAGCCAGCCAGGCTCGCTGGGCTCTGGAATTGTGTACCCTGACCACACAGGCTGATGTCTCGCAATGGCTCTGGCCAGACAGGGGTGGGCCCGAATCTTCACTGGACCTATTTTGGTAGCTGATCTCAGTGCGTGAGAATAATACTTTCCCGATTCGACATAAAGCATCCTGCACATGCATTTATTTACAGACGCTTGTCAAACCTTAGCTATTCACATTTCAGACAGGCCTCCCTGCAGTTCGCCCTGATCTAAGAGGATTAACCGGCTGCTGGGAGGGTGGAAGAACCCAGGGGACTCACTTGGTGGGGTCTTTGACCTGGACACCTTTCTCAGCCCCACCCACTGGGGGGTCAGACTCCAGCCCAGGAGGCGAGCCCACGGGAGCCCCACTGCATGGAGGCTGCAGGTTCAGTAGCTCAAGCTGGGACTGGCTGGGCTCCGGCATCTGAGAACAGCATCTTCTCAGGATCTTGCAGACAAGGGGATGCGCGTGTTGTTGCTGGGATACGGTGGAGCCCTGGGAAGCGAGGCCCAGCTGCTTGCGGGCCATGGCATTGATTTTTACCAAAGGACTCTGCGGGCTCCTGTGTCTGGGCAGGCCTGGGGCCCCGAGAGCTGGGGTTGGCTGCCGGGGGGGCTCAATTCTGAGCCGAGCTTTGAAAGAGAAGCCCCTTGGGGGACTGGCAGTCCTGGAAGGGCAGGGACTGTGTTAGCCCAAACATGCCACTCTCTGGTCCTCACTCCCTTATCCAGCACCTTCTCTGTGCCAGGCATCAGGAAGGGAACGGTCCACTCTTACCCACACGGACCACCTCTCTCTAGCAGGCACACAGTATGGATGCTGAGGAGGCAGCGGCCGCAGCGAAGGGAAGCTGACAGCACTATGGCTGGGTGACCTTGGACAATTGCCCTAACCTCTCTGAGCTGCTGTTTTCTAATCTGTAACATAAGGATGATAAAAACAGTGTACACCTCAGAGGGTTGTTGAAAGAAAGAAATGAGATAAAGGCTAAGGAACTTAGGATATTGCCTTACACAGGGGCACCTGGGTGGCTCAGTTGGTTGAGCACCTGACTCTTGATTTTGGCTTAGGTCATGATCTCATGGTTCGTGGGTTCGAGTCCCACATCAAGCTCTGCTCTTGCTGATAGTGCGGAGCCTGCTTGGGATTCTGTCTCTCTCCTCTCTCTGCCCCTCCCTGACGTGCTCTCTCTCTCTCTCTCTCTCAAAAAATAAATAAACTTTAAAAAAAGAATATTGCCTTATACATAATAAATGCTGGACAAGGGTTATGGGCTCAAGTGTGTCCCCCCCAAATTTCATGTATTAAAGTCTCAACCCCAAGGACCTCAGAACATGACAGTATTTGGAGATAAGATCTCTATAGAGATAGTAAAGTTAAAATGAGGGTGTTAGTGTGGCCCTAATCCAGTGTGACTGGTGTCCATATAAGAAGAGGAGATTAGGACACAGGCATAGAGGAAAGGTCATGTGAGGACACAGATCAGAGACAGCCATCCCCAAGCCAAGGAGAGAGGCCTCAGGTGGAGTCAACGCTGCTGACACCTTGATCTTGGACTTCTAGCCCTCAGAACTGTGAGGAACTAAATGTCTGTTGTTTGGGCCACCCAGTCTGGCACTTTGTGATGGCAGCTCCAGTACCGAACGCAAGTATTAACTCTTGTGGTTATTCCCATGCCCCAGGGGCACACAGCAAGGACTGGGGAGTTTGTGGATGGAACCCTCAGGAGTAGACGACCCCTATGAAATGGAAGGCTGCAGAGAGTGAGCCAGAGGCCCTCTGTGCTGTGGGAGTAGCTGCCCTGGAGGAGGGGGGGAGGGGCAGGTTTCTGTGGTTGCCATCTGTAAATGTCATTGTATGCCCTGCAGCTCTGCCACTTGCCTCCTTCACACAACAGCATGAGTGGAAGTCTGTGCCAGTGGTCCAAAGGCTCTCCCTCTGTGCCGGGGCAGCCGTGGGTTGACATCTTCATTGTTCCTGATATTTTGCTATACACACAGCACTGAAGGGAGCGATCTTGAGCTGGCCCCCTTGGGCATGCCGGCAAGCTTTGTCTTGCCAAGGTGGATATGAAGAACTACTGGCTTGTGGATTGTTAATTTTAATTTTAATATATTTTTCTTTTAGACTCATCTTTTTTATGGTGTCCTAAAACTCAGAGTAGTGGGTGAGCAGGGACTTCAGGCCTAGCACTGTGGTGGAGGAGGGGCCTCGGCGTCCCCTAAGGCAGGTCACTGCAAGAAGGCACTCTGAAGGGGCTATGATCCGATACCCCATTTCTTCATATAGTGTCAGTGGGGGATGAGGTAGGCAGGAGAACATCCCTTCCAGCATACCCCCTAAAATCCCTACCTTAGGTGAGGGAAGCTGCATGTCCAAGCCCCCACTTCTCTTTTAATTTTTTTAAAAAAGCTTATTTATTTATTGGGGGGGAGCAGAGAGAGGAGAGGGAGAATCCCAAGTAGGCTTTGTGCTATCAGCATGGAGCCTGACATAGGACTTGAACCTGGGAGCCATGAGATCACAGCCTGAGCCAAAGTCAAGAGTCAGAGGCTTGACAGACTGAGCCACCAGGGCGCACCCCAACCCCCACTTCTTCTGCCTTCTAGGTGGCGCCACATTGATAATCACCTCTTTGGTGATGTGCAAGCCAGGGCAGGCCCTGCTAACTGCTCTCCTCAATTGCCATCATATATGAGACCTGGATTTGGGGTAGTGAAAGAGCGAATCTCAAACTTGACCCTGATGGGGGCCGGCCCTCCACCTCTTCACTCTCCACAATCGGGAGGCCAAAGGAGGTCCATATCAAGTACTTCTTGGCCGTGGGAAGGACTGAAGACTCCAAATACATTTCCAAATACATTTTTTTAATGTTCATTTTATTTTTGAGAGACAGGGACAGAGAGAGAGAGAGAGCAGGGAAGGGGCAGAGAGAGAGGGAGAGAGAATCCCAAGCAGGCTCTGTGCTGTCAGCCCAGAGCCTGATGCGGGGCTCGACTCACAAACCATGAGATCATGACCTGAGCTGAAATCAAGAGGTGGACGCTTAACCTACTGAGCCACCCAGGTGGTCCTCCCTCCCCCCCCATACATTTAATAGATCAGCTTGCTCCTGATCATATTCCCCCAGCAGCTTGGGAGAGGACCCACCTCCTCCAAGGGACTTGGCAATGCCCTTTCTGTCTGAGCAGAGACAAATGCTGGCTGGTGGTTTATGGGTACATTCCTGGCTATTGGTGAGGCCCTGAGTCGTTGCCCAGGTTTATGGCTGTTGGCCTCCTGTTGAATGGGTCGGATTGGGGCAGAGACTGGACGTGGGGACTGTAGGTGGAAGAGGCTCAGGCAAGGTAGAGAGGCAGGGACACATGAGGTGTTTTCCAGGAATAGGGACAGGAACAGAGGGCTGGAAGGGGAGACCCTTGATGGGGAGAGGGTGTGGTGGCGATGTGCAGGGCTGGAAGTCCAGGGGAGGGCTTGGGCTCAACCCTGAAGACCCTGAGGGCAACAGAAGTGAGGTGGAGGAGGGAGTCGGGTGGGTTTGAAGCTGGAAAGGCTCCTGGGCTGCTGAGCATGGAGGGAGAAGTTGCCTGGAGCACGAAAGGCAGTGGATCCGGTGTGGGGAGTGGCCTGGGAAGCCATCTGGAGGCAACCCCAGCAAAGCAGACAACTGGCTGGAGGTTGGGGTGTAGATGGGGGGGGGGCTATGATGTGACAGCAGCACTGTATAGCACTGGCCCAGGTGGCCACCTTGCACTTCCTGGACAGTGGGCCCTCTGGGCTGTCACTTCCACTGGCTCTAACATGGCCTGTTGATGGTGACCAGCATCTACTGCCAGCAGCTGGCCTACCTCCAGGCTGACTGGTGTCCCATGGAGGAGGCATTCCTCAAGCTTACCCCAAGTTGGGGAGTGGGTTTCCTCCAAGCCATCTGTGCTAACTCTAGCTGTGAATGTCTCCCTAACCTATAGAGGGAGCCCTTGTAGAAAGAGGGCTGGAGCAGCAGGTCCCACTGGGGGACCCTGGTGCCACCCAGTGAGACAAGGGGAGTATGGGAGATGAAGCCTGTTGGGGTGGGAAATGTGGCTTTAGAGTCTGTCAATTGTTGGCGTAGTCTCAGTATTTTTCTGGGAATTCCGTGTCAGGGAATTCATGGTGACCAGGCTTGGAGGGGAGGGGAGCATTGCCTTGAAGCCAGGAAGGGCCACCTGCCAGTCCGAGTCCAGCCTCTCCCACATGCGAGAGGCAGGCAGGGGAAGAAGGTCGGTAGGAATGTGTTTCCTGGTCAACTCTTGGTATGTGACTCTCATCCACCGAGTGCTGCCTCTTCTTTGGATTTCTTCTTTGGAGAAATCCCCGGGGCTGAGTGGGCCACATGGTCAGAGGTTACCTCCCTGTAGTTTTACAGCGTTCACCCAGAGTGTGTGGTGCCACTGTGTTGTGTGTGTGTGTGTGTGTGTGTGTGTGTGTGTGGTTATGATGAGTCCAGAGTCCCAGTCCCTTAGAGAACGTGATTGGGGACAGCCACACCCAGACCCTGATGCTCAAGGGGCTTGCATACACTCTGCTTCCTCTCCCTGCAGAGTCCTGATCCTGAGGGTCTGCCCTGGGAAGCTTGTCCATGAAGCAATGCTTTGGGGTGGACAGCTGCTTCCCTAGTCATCACCCTGGTCCTCACCATCCCTGCATGTCAGCCTGAAAATCCACATAAGGCCTATTGGTCAGGTGGTGGAAGTGAGGCTCTGAAGGTTTTCTTTTTCTTTTCTTTTCTTTTTTTGAGGTTATGATTTCTTTCAATTTTTTAAAAATTTGTTTTCAAGTTAGTTAACATACAGTGTAGTCTTGGGTTCAGGAGTAGAACCCAGTGATTCATCTCTTACATATGACACCCAGTGCTCATCCTGAAAAGTGCCTTCCTTGATGCCCATCACCTGTTTAACTCACCCCCTACTCACCTCCCCTCCAGCAACCCTCAGTTTGTTCTCTGTGTTTAAGAGTCTCTTATGGTTTGCTTCTCCCTCTGTTTTTATCTTATTTTTCCTTCCCTTCTCCTATGTTCACCTGTTGAGTTTTTCAAATTCCACATAGGAGTGGAATCATGTGATACTTGTTTTTCTCTGACTTATTTCTCTTACCATAATATACTCTAGATCCATCCACATTGTTGCAAATGACAAGATTTCATTCTTTGTCATTGCTGAGTAGTATTCCTTTGTCTATATATACACCACAGCTTCTCAATCCATTTATCAGTTGATGGACCTTTGGGCTCTTTCCATACTTTGGCTATTGTTGATAGCTTTGCTATAAACATTGGGGTGCATGTGCCCCTTTGAATCAGCATTTTTGTATCCTTTGGGCAAATACCTAGTAGTGCAATTGCTGGGTTGTAGGATAGTTCTATTTTTAATTTTTTGAGGAACTTCCAGTTTTCCAGAGTGGCTGCACCAGTTTGCATTCCCACCAGCCGTGCAAAAGGGTTCCTCTTTCTCTGCATCCTCACCAACATCTGTCGTTGCCTGAGGTGTTGATTTTAGCTATTCTGACAGTTGTGAGGTGGTATTTCATTGTGGTTTTGATTTGTATTTCTCTGATGATGAGTGATGTCGAGCATCTTTTCATGTGTCTGTTAGCCATTTGGATGCTGAAAGTTTTGGTGACGGGACCGGAAGAACCCACTACCCTACCCTGTCTCGCCACCTACATCTGAAAGGCAAAGGCGGCATGGGCTGGACACTAGCCCTGAGAGGAGAGCTGGGGGCAGGGGATGAAGAAGAGAAAGGCCCAGGTCCCACAGTCCAGGCTGAGAAATACCCTGGAGGTGGCAACGAGGGTTAGCCGGGATCTTCTGGTGAGTTCCAGTCCCTCAGACCCCGAGATGATGTTGATGGTGCTGTTCCTGGCTGGCCTTCAGTGCTCTGTGCATGTGAGGGCACCTCAGGTTCTCTTTGTGGGGGCCTGGGTCTACATCTCCTGAGTCTGTGTGGGGGGCTGGGTGATGTGAATAGAGGAGAGCCAGAGCCCTGAAGTTTCCAGGCTGTTGGCCCACTAGGGGGCTATTAACCTTTTCACTAATCATCTGGGCTTCGGAGGACACCTTCATCAGAGCCTGAACTAGCCCACTGGAGGCCGTTCTGAGCATCTCAGCAGTGGGGAAATACCAGGAGGTACAGGGTCTGTGGGATACAGGGTGGAGATTGGAGGGTGGGAGCTGAAAGGTCTCCTCTCGGGAGAACCTGGTTTCTCTGTCTAGCGCTGGAGGCCCTGAGGGAGAGCCCCCCACACCTGTTCAGTTTGCTGACTTCCTCTGTGTCCTCACCCAGGCTGGCCCTTCGGAAATCAACAGTCTCATGGTTGCTTTATACCTTACTGCTGTGTCTTTTCAATACATTTAGGTGTCCTGTCCAGCATATTGGTCACTATTTCAGTCTTGTTCAATAATAAGGCACCTTCCTCCCTGCCTCAGGGACTCTTCGCCAGGGAAGGGATGGCATGTCTCTGTCTCTCACTTCCTCCAGCACCCAGCAGGGAGAAGAGGGTGGCACAGTGTGGGAGCAGGGTTAGCTGGGAAGGTTCACAGGTAAGGGTCACTGCTGAGACACAGCTCTGCAGTTCACAGATTCTTGGAGCCTCTCCCCCAAGCCCTTGGGCTCCTGTGTCCTTTTGTGCAGGCAGGAAGTCTCCTGCCAGCTGCTCCTGACCTCACTCTGACTGGCAGGCCAGCCTCCTGGGGCAGGACTCCCTCTTTGGGGTTCAATCACACCCTATAAGAGAGTGAGGGGTCGCAGGGTCACTGAACTGGTTCTTGGAAATTGCCTTTGAAAACCTGCTCTAGGGGTACCTGGGTGGCTCAGTCGGTTAAGTGTCTGACTTCAGCCCAGGTCATGATCTCATGGCTCTTGAGTTCAAGACATGTGTTGATGTCTATGCTGATGGCTCAGAGCCTGGAGCCTACTTCGGATTCTGTGTCTCCCTCTCTCTCTCTGCCCCTCCCCCCTGCTGATGCTCTCTCTCTCTCTGTCTCTCTCTCTCTCTCTCAAAAATAAATAAACATTAAAAAAAATAAAAAAGAAAAAAAGAAAACCTGCTCTCAGAAGATCCTCTGTTCTCAGAGGGCCTATTGCCTTTAAAAATGCTTGCCAATTAATGTTTCTATAACCGGGCTGCTCTGTGTTCAAGCTTTTACTGTTTAGTTCAGGCTTTGACTGGAACACTCAGATTATTTTACAGCTAAAAGGGTTTAGGAGAATGACTGCGCCAGCTCCCCGAATTTACAGACAGGGAAACTGAGGCCTGGGGGGAGGGATGTGCCTAAGGTGAGGGTTAGTTGATGACAGAGTGGGGTTGGAATGGAATCTCCGATAAGTTCCTTATACCAGCCCAGGGATCCCTTTAAAGGCATTTGTATGGAACGTCCGTGTCACATCCCTGGGGCCGTGCACAGCCCCTGGCCATTCCTCCTCACACCCTAGTCCTCTGGGGTCACTCTGTCCACACTGCTCTTCTGGAACCAGCTTGAGCTTTCTTGCTGAGTCCTCTCTGCCTCCACCCTGCTCTTCCCTCCTCTCCTCTCCCCTTCCTCGTCTCCAGCCTAATTCAGTTAATGCATACCCAGAGCCCATGGCCTCAGGAAAGGCTTCTCTGACCCCTCACTCTCCATCCAGTGCCACAGGGACCTATAAACACAGGTGACCACGCTCAGCCTCCCCTCTGGTGGTCAAGAGGTGCCAATTAAGACAACGAGGTGCCATGATCACAAGCCAGATTGGCAAAAGTCCAAACGAGCAATGGCTCTCTGAGCTGCAGGGATGTGGGTGAAGGATCACTGTGCACCCTGCTGATTGCTCAATCCTTTAGGAAAAGCCTGCTGATATCTGTTAAGCTAAAAATACGCATTAACTTTAACCTGGCAATCCCACCCTGGGGATTGTATCCTACAGAAATAAAAGTACCAGTATACAAGGAATTGGGGATGTTTATTACAGGGCTGCTGGTAGTAACATGCACACCTGTGTGCACACATACACACACACACACACACAGACCTACAACCAATCTAAAGATGTCAATAAACACAGGAGTTGGACAAATTACTGCTATGGGCTTTTAAGCAGCTGTTGCAAGAAAGCAGTAGGTCCCTTTAGCTACTGTCCTGCAGGGATGTCCATAATGTATTAGCAAGTGAGAACTGTTAGTTGCTGATATGTGTGATGTAATTCCGTTTTTGGCAAATAAACCTGCCCAAACCCTCCCGTGTCTGAGGGGGTGGGCTACGCCTGAGCCCAGGGTCACAGGGGGTGAGGGTGGGATATAGAGAGAGACAAAAGAGGCAGGTGGCTTTGAGGGGGGCAAGGAGATGCCCAGCTTGATGTCTGAGATTGTACTCTAAAAGGAGTTAAGTGTAGCCACTGGGGCCAGGGTGGGTCCAGCACCAGCTGACCTGACCCAGCCTCAGTGCTCCCCTCTCCCCATAGGGCAAATGGTGGTCCTGGAGGAGGGCTGGGCTGGCTGGTGGTATGTGGGTGTTCATGAGGCAGGCAAAGTCAAGGTTGTAACTTTGACCTTCAGCTCCTATTTGATCTGGGATAGTTCCTCACTTGCTTATTAAACTGGTGTTGCATGGGATTTTATATCATGCTTACCCAGGACCCAGTAGAGACGTATAATTAGCTGGTTAGTTTGCCCATTATTAGGGATGAATTTTATCCCTTCATTCTCCTCCCCCCCATCATTCATATGTTGAAGCCTGAAGCCCCAAACCCCATGGTGACTATATTTGGAGATAGGGCCTTAAAGAAGTAATTAAGGTTAAATGAGGTCATAAGGGTGGGCCCTGGTCTGATAGGACTTGTGTCTTTATAAAAGAGGAAGAGACACCAGAGGTGGTTCTCTCTCTCTCTCTCTCTGTGTGTGTGTGTGTGTGTGTGTGCGCGCGCGCGCATGGAGAAGAGGCCACATCAGGGCACAGAGAGAAGGTGGCTATCTGCAAGCCAGTAAGAGGCCTCACCAGAACCTGACAGCTTGATCTCAGACTTCCAGCTTTCAGAGCTGTGAGAAAATAAATTACTGTCATGTAAGCCCCCCAGTTTGTGGTATTTTGTTGTGGCAGCCCGAGTTGACTAAATTGGACAATCCAGGTTCTAAGAATTAACTTGTCAGGGGTGCCTGGGTGGCTTAGTCGGTTAAGTGTCCAACTCTTGGTTTCAGCTCTGGTCATGATCTTACCATTTGTGAGGTGGAGCCCTGGGTTGGGCTCTGTGCTGGCAGTGTGGAGCCTGCTTGGGATTCTCTCTCTCTCTGCTCCTCCCCGGCTCATGCCGGCCCCCCACCCCATAAATAAATAAATAAACTTTAAAAAAGGAACTAACTTCTTTTGTGACTTAACAGGCATACTCTGAGTTGGAATTGTTAGGGGACACTTACTGATTTCTGACCACTTATACCCTATCTCTGTGGGTCATGTAGTTGGGATGAAGCTGATCCAGCTCTGGCTTCAGGGGCAGATCACATGGCCCAGGCCTGCCCACCTGGGCAATTTCATCATCTTGACCATGGGATGGGTTCAGGGATGGGCACCTGACCCTTTTTGGGCCTGTCAGAGACCTGGGACTTAGTGTGAGTCTTGGGGAAGCAATCTGGTTTCCCTCAGGGCTTGAGGCTGTGTGAAGGTGAAGCCAGACCTTCAGCAGCCCTCCTAGCACCATGAGGAGACTTCCTGTGGTAATCCAAGGGAGCAACCGAAGGAAGGGGGAAAATTTGGAGGGACAGAAACTGGGTTCCGGGGACATTATTTCAGATGTTCAAGGCCAAACTATTCCTCGATTTTTAATTTTGTGTCCCACATTTTCCCTTAAGCTCTTCTGTCCAGCTTATCTCTTAACTCAGGCAAATGGGAATCGAAACTGCCCCTCAAGCAACAGTGACCGCCCTGGCCCAGACCACCCAGACCAGTTTGAGCTTACGCCCTTATTCATGCCTGCTCATGGACCATGGAGTGACCTCTAGAATGACCGACAGTTACCTTCACCTCATTAGAATAGTACAATCTTGGCCCAAGGAGAAGCTCAAGCTTTATTTATATAATGTACCATGTGTGTATACGCATGTTTCCTTAAGGCTCACACATGACCTTATGCCTGCTTCTACATATGATGACAAGCCTTCCCTATCTAAGTATTCATCCTAACCCATCCATCCTTGCTCTGGGAGTCATGGCTTTAGAAGTTATTGTCCTGTGATATCCCGATTTGCTGCAAATAAAGTTTTCTATGTGCGACGACTCAACAGGGTGCAGTTTCTGACTCACCAAAGAGCAAGCTCACATTGGTTTGGTTACACAGTCAGCCCAAGTCAGTTTTTGTCACTTTCTGTGTAACCATGAGTGATTCACCCAGTCTTGTCAACCTCTGACCTTTCGTGTGGCTGGGCAGGACGTCTTTGCTGTCCTGGGACCGGGTCTGACACAAAGTGGGCTCCCCACTTATCTCGGGAATAGTTTTGGTCCCCTGGGTTGTCTCCCTGGCTTCCAGACCCAGACCTGAGAACTGCCTTCAGCCTCCCAGAGCTTTGCAGGAGGAGGAGGACACGTTGGGGGGGTTGTGGGGAGGGGAGATGTATCAGAGCATTTACCTCCAGGAAGGCAAGCTGAGCGTTGAGTCTCTATGGCCCAACTTTAATTTAACTGACAATTTAAAAAATCAAAACCAGCATCTGGGGCATTTAGAATGTCTGTCTTCCCAGTTTAATTTCACGGGGATCGTGTTATGGCTTTTGATAAAATGTTTCATTTTAAAGGACTGGTTTCATCAAAGCAGGGCTTTTCCTTTACAGGGTCAGCTTCACCGATAAAAGACATTTTCATTAGGGAAAAGCGGTGCCTGGCTTGGACTTAATTGTAGGTTCAGAGAACAGAGAGGAAATGCCTGTGCCTTTTGGTGATCTTTTGTGGTCCCCGAGGAGGCAATGTAGCTGAAACCTAGAGTCATTTCTTTTTCATATATATATATATATTTTTTTTTTTTTTAAAGTTTATTTATTTTGAAAGAGAGAGATCACAAGTAGGGTAGGGACAGAGGGAGAGGGGAGAGAAAGAATCCCAAGCAGGCTCCTCACTCTCAGGGCTCCACCTCATGAACTGCAAGATCATGACCTGAGCTGAAACCAAGAGTCGGACACTTAACTGACTGAACTACCCAGGCGCCCTGGAATAATTTCTTGAATGCACAGTGCCTGTTCATGCCTCCAGCCCATGCTGCCGCCTCTTCCTGGAGGCCCTCCTTCTGCTCTTTGCAGACAAGGCCCCCACACTTGCTGAGTTGCCTCTTCCTATTCTGGGGGTGGTCTTGGACAACTCTCATGTCTTTGCCAGAGACAAAGACTGGTTGCAAGGACGGTATACATATGACCTTATTAGGCAGAGTTCTTTGCAGATGCGATTAAGCTGAAGACTTTGAGATGAGGAGATTATCATGGATTGTATGAGTGGACCCTAAATGCAATCACAAGTGTCTTGTGAGAGAGAGATAGAATGAGAGCAGGGGAGGGACAGAGAGAGAGGGAGACAGCATCTGAAGCAGGCTCCAGGCTCTGAGCTGTCAGCACCCAGCCCGACCCGGGGTTCTAACCCATGAACCGCAACTTAGCCCAGGACCTGAGGCAAAGTCGGATGCTCAAACCAACTGAGCCATCCAGGTACCCTACAAGTATCTTTATAAGAGGGAGGCTGAGGGACACTTGACCCAAACACACATGGAAGAGAAGGAGGTCATGTGACTAGGAAGCAGAGATTGGGGTGATGTGGTCACAAGCCAAAGAATGCTGGGAGCCACCAGAAGCTGGGAGAGACAAGGAATGGATTTTTCCCTGGAGCCTCTGAAGGGAGTGTGGTCCTGCTGACACCTTGATTTTGTCCTTCAGAACTGGGAGAGAAGACTCTTCTGTTGCTGTAAGCCACCTGTTGGGTGGTGACTCATTGCAGCAGACACAGGATACTAACACAGAAGGGAAACCCCATCTGAACTGTCATGAGCAAACCAGAGACTTTGTGTTGAGGATGGGGGTGGAGATAACCCATCAAATCCTGAGTGGAAAGAACATTCTGGCCTGTTATGTGTTGGGAGCAGGACCAGAGAGCTTCCAGGGAGCTCACAGCCCTTTCCCTGCATCCATCTTGCTCCCCTCTCTGTCTGGTCTCCTTGTGCATCACCTGACCTCATTCTCATCTATCTACATGGAGAAAACAGTGGGAGTTTCACAGGGAGGAAATACTTGCTTTGTCTTCATGGGATTTGGGATCGTCTCACTTGTTACAGGTAGCACTTTCAAAATATGAAAAAATGTCAAATAAGGAAAACTCAGTCTAAGATGTGTTGGATCACCTCCTCACACATCCCTATGTCTACACCTCATACCTGGTGACTTTTTGCAACTTCTCCCTCTAGAATCGAGTGGGTGTCCCACCTCATTCATGTGGTCCTACCGGCCCATGGAATCTGGGTGGAAGTGACTGTGCTGGTTTCGAGCCCAGGATTTAAGCTTTCATGCTCATCCTTCTAGAAGCTTCTGGCTTCCTCCATGAGATAAGCTTCCTTTGGAAGCTTCATGTGGTCCCCTCAGCCTGGACCCCAGGATGTGGTAGAGCTGTGAGCCTGAGCATACATTATTTAAAAAAATTTTTTTTAATGTTTATTTGTGTGTGTGTGTGTGTGTGTGTGTGAGAGAGAGAGAGAGAGAGAGAGAGAGCAAGTAGGGGAGAGGCAGAAAGGGAGGGGGACACAGAATCTGAAGCAAGTTTTAGCTTCTGAGCTGTCAGCACAGAACCTGATGCAGGGCTCCAACTCACAAACCATGAGATCATGACCTGAGCTGAAGTTCGGTGCTTGACTGACTGAGCCACACAGGCGCCCCCTGAGCATACATTATTATTGATCTAAGTTGTGAGGTTCTTAGGTGGTTTAGTATGCAATGTTAGCACAGCAGTGGGTAACTGCTACAGAAAGTGGTACCTAGAACAGAAACCTGAGGCATGTGGCTTTGGAACAGAAACTGTCTGGAGGCTAGACATTGTCTAGGAGGCTAGAAAAATGACAATCTGTGCAATGGAGCAGTGGAACATTTGTTAAAACTTGCAATAGGTTGGAAAAAAAACCCCTTGCAATAAGTTGGAAGTTGGAAGGTCTTCCTGGCCTCAGACTTGCAACATCCAGGTAGAATGTTGCAGTCACAAGTGGGCTCCTGTTGCCAGAATTTGGTCTGGAACCACAAAGAAGAGACAGCTCAGGAACAATCTGGCCAGATCTCAGAAAGAATTGAGAGAGTACAAAGAGTCTGGAAAATCTGGGACTTGCTGGGTTGAAAAATAAAACTATTTCTAGGGGCACCTGGGTAGCTCAGTTGGGTAAGCATCCAACTTCAGCTCAGGTCATGATCTCATGGTTCATGAATTCAAGCTCCGCGTTGGGCTCTGTGCTGAAAGCTCAGAGCCTGGACCCTGTTTTGGATTCCATATCTCCCTCTCTCTTTGCCCCTCCCCTGCTCTCTCTCTTGCTCTCTCTCTCTCAAAAATAAATAAACATTTTTTTAAAAAAGGAAATTTTATTTCTAATCTTCAGCTCTTCCATTCAATAAAAAAAACCCCTCAAATTAAGATATATCCTTAGAGAAAAGTCAAATCAAGGGCATTACTGTTGAGATACAGTTTGGGGATGGACAGTGAATCAGAAGCATAGATTTCACACCCCCTGTGAAGGTATCTGAAAGAATTAAGTGGTGCCTAGTAGTTACTAAAAAGATCGATAGCAGCAGCAGCCGGAACTACCCACAGTACCTGTAATTAAGTGCAGAGAGAGACACATCTTGAATTAGATTGTGCATATGGCTTTTAGCCCATGCAATGAAATACATAGGAAACCCACAATTTTTGAGAGAACTGTATTGGCAAAAGCCCACCAATCTGGAGCCCAAAAGACTGAGACTATTCAAGGGGGAAAAAATCTAGGGCCACTAATTTTTTATGAGCAAGATGCTGGCTGAGAAAACCTCCAGCTGCTATGAAGAGCATATTTTCCGGGGTCCTTCTCAGAAGTGACCAAGGAGAATTACTCCCAGAGAATAGAGCCAAGAGCCACAAGGGACTGAGGCTCCAGCCCAGGGAGAGGATCTGGACCCTAATTACAGAATATCACCTACTCCAGGGTAGAATTCCTGGCAATATTTCTCCAACAGGGCTTAAGAGCTGCTCTGGATCGGTGGCTGATGCCATGATTGGTTGTCTTGGGAGGGAGCGAGTGTATTTTGCAAGTGGGAGAGTCTTGCATAGTTGCGTCAAGAGGTCAGTCTGTTAGATTATATCATTTAAAAAATATCTTTATTTATCTTTGAGAGGGAATGAGTGTGAGCAGGGGAGGGGCAGAGAGAGAGAGAGAGGGATATAGAGGATCTGAAATGGGCTCTGTGCTGACAGCACGGAGCCTGATGCGGAGCTTAAACTCATTAACTGAGAGATCATGACCTGAGCCGAAGTCGGATGCTTAACTGACTGAGTCATTCCCCACCCATGCTGTGGTAGTTTCCTAGGGCCTCCATAACAAATTACCACATATCTGGATGGTTTAAAGCAAGAGAAATGTACTGCCTCACAGTTCTGGAGTCCAGAAATTTAAAATCAAGGTGTCAGCCAAATTGGTTTCTTCTCCGAGGGAGAATCTGTTTCACGTCTCTCTTAGCTTCATGGAGGCTGGCAGCAACCCTTGGCATTTCTTGACTGTAGACATCACTCCGCTCTCTAACTCTGTCATTGCATGGCGTTCTCCATGTGTTTCATCTCTGTATCTCCATTTCCCTTCTTACAAGGACACCATTCACACTGGGGTAGAGGCCCGTACTAATCCGGTATGACTCTTCTTACCCAATGACACCTGCAAAGACCACATTTCCAAGTCGGATCCCTTTCTGAGGTTCTGGGTGCACATGCATTTTTGGGGGAAATGCTATCCAGTCCAGGACACGTCCCTGTCTCCACATCCTCTGCTGTCTGCCTTTGCAGCTTCTAGGTCCAGGATGAAGAGGACATTTGCCCCGTTCGTGCAAACTGGACTATGTGTCTTGCCTAGCTGAGGGAACATGGGTGTAAGGGACGGTGTGCTGGTTTGGACCCCTGACCTCAGAAGCATTGTGTATTCATGCTTACCATTCTAGAAGCTTCTGACTTTCTCCAGGAGGTGAGATCCCCCCCAGAGCTGCTGTCTCTGTGCCCTGGGCCCATGTGGAGCAGAGCTGCCCCAGTTTTCTCGCACACCTGCCCTGCCAAGAGAGTGCCTCAGCCAACCTGCAGAGCTGTGAACTCAGGGATCATTCTTTTTGCTCATGCCACTAGGTTCTAGGGAGGTTTGTGAGGCAAGCGTTAACTGCTTCAGGTGAGGAAGGGCAGAAATAGAGGGAACAGCCTCTCCTAAGCTCTGCTCCAGCTGCGATGCTGGGATGTGAGACCAATGTTGCCAGGGTGTTTTCTTAATCTAAAGGAGTCCAGAATCTACATTTTTTTTAATTAAAAAAATTTTATTTTTTTTGAGAGAGCACGAGGGGGAGGGGCATAGAGACAGAAAAAGAGAGAAAGAGAGAGAGAGAGAGAGTGAGAATCCCAAGCAGGCTCCATGCTGTCAGTGCTGATCCAGATGCAGGGCTTGATCTCAGGAACCGTGAGGTCATGACTTGAGCCGAAATCAAGAGTCCAAAGCTTAGCTGACTGAGCCACCCAGGTGCTCCCAGAACCTACATTTTCTAATTGGAACTCTCTTAATTTTTATAGTTATATATCTTATTCAATTTATTTTTATTTTATTTTGAGAGAGAGAGAGAAAGAGCACATGCACAAGGTGGGGAGGGGTAGAGACAGACAGGGAGAGAGAGAATCCCAAGAAGGCTCTGTGCTGTCAGCATGGAGCCCAACGTGGGGCTCGAACCCAGGAACTATGAGATAATGTCCTGAGCCGAAATCAAAAGGCTTAACCGACTGAGCCACCCCGGCGCCCCTCATTGTTAAATTGAATCACTGTGCTGTCCAACCAAATACGCCGTGGGCAGGATTCTGCCCTGAAGCCTCCAGCCTGTGGCCTGGGGTTGCAGACTGGCTGGCCCTGGTGGGTCCCTCTCCTGCTCAGTTGCTTCCAGGCACAGGTGCCATTCTGGGAAGATGCTGATTCCAGGAGGAGAAGGTCCTCCTGTGTGACTGGGAACCCACAGAACCCATGTGGGCCCAGCAGGAGCTTGGGACTCACAACGGGAGGAAGTGCAGGCTTGTCTCTGTGGATGGTACCGCACAAACAACAAGGCGCTGTAGGGAACTTGTCATCTTGCTGCCTTTCTGCCCCTTACAAGGGCATCTCAGGTTATGCTGTTAAGAAATATTTGGCAAGAAGATTCCCACAGAGTTTCTTTTGCAAAAATGGGGGGGTTTTATGGATTGTTTAAAAACAAAACAAAACAAAACAAAACAAAATAAAAACAAAAACAAAAACCCAGCGAAGAGGGAAATCAAACACTACCAAGTTGAAATAGATTTTACTGGACAAATGTCTCCCTTTAAATTGAAATTGAGCCCAAGTTCTCCTACTCTCCCAGACTTCTAGAAGGTGGCATTCAAAATGTTTACACTTGTTTCATCTGCCTTTTTGCTAAGTCCTGGCCCCCACCTCCTTCCCCTGCTTTATACTTGATGTCTTCTTGCACACATATGCTCAACTTTATATTTACATATATCTAATTTTTATATATGGCTTGTGAAATATGCCAGACAAAGAATGAAATAGTCCTGAAAACAGCTGGAAAATTATGCAACGGCAGGGAGATTGGGCACATGCACATTCTGTACTGCAAAGTTGCACAACAGACCAAGTTTGTTATAAGTGAGGCTGAGAGGCTTTTATTTTTTTTCTCCAGGATGACAGCTTGTTCGGTGGAGTAGGGCTTCTGCAGAAGGCGTTTCTTTAGGAGCCCCAGCTTCCCCCAGAGAGGAAGGTGAGGCTTGGGCTGCGGCAGTAAGCCATGTAGAGGCCATGGCTCGGGGCAGGCTGCTGGAGGGGCCCAGGGGGCCAGTGAGGCCAAGGTTGAGGTCCAGTGAGGCCACGGTCTAAGGTTCAGCAAGGTGGAGGCCCAGGGTCCAGTGAGACCAAGTCCAGTTTCTAGCGAGGGGAGGTCCGGCTTTTTGGAGGCATCCATTTCCCTGGTGCCATGTGACAGGAAATCTTGGCAGTCAGAGAGTCTTTGATGGACCTTGAGCCACATGGCTCTTCACTGCCTGCTGCCCCCAGAGCTCAGGGTTTGCCCAGGACGCCTCTGGCTCTGCAGTTCTCAGGTCAGTCTTGTGCCCTGGGAGGATTCAGGAAAGTAAGGCCTTGGTCCCTCAGACCAGGGCTGGGCCATCCTTCGAGCCACCCAGCCCTGTGACCCTGCTGTTGCTCAGCTCTGCACCGCATCGTCTTACAGGTTGGAGCCAGAAAAATGAAACCAGTGACACCTGTGATTGGGTTCATACTCTCAATTGCCAACATCAGGGGTAAGGGGAAGGCTTTACTGTGCTTACATAAAAAAGTTCGGAGGGTCTCAGTGGACCTCAGGTATAACAGGGTGGCTGATAATGTGATTTGCCTGCTCAAAAACAGAAAACAACACTACGGCCAACAGTGACCTTCTGTCTGGGCTCTGAGATGCTGTGTGGAATAGGGGTCCGGCATGTGCTGGAGGAGGGGCTTCCTAATAGCGGGTCTTCAGAGCGGGTCAGGAGGAGGACAGATACCATAGCACAGACCTACGGGGAAGGGGTCCTCTGCCTTGTGGCAGCTCAGCTCTTGGCACAGGGTTTAAGGATGCTCACGGGCACAGGGCAGGGCCCTTGGGTGTGGTAATGATGGGGAAAAGTTTAGCTCCTGTGCTCTGTGAAGGACCTTGAGAACAGAAAGCCCACTGGGGGGGGTCTCAGCTGCCCCCAAACAAGCCAGCCAAGGCTCCCACCATCATTACAACCCCTGGGGGAGCCGGCAGCTTCTGTCCACAGCCCTCGTGGCCAGGGCAGCAAGGACATTCAGAGACTGCAGTCTGGCCAAGGCCAGGGAGCAGCTCACAGTGTGGACCCCACCGAGGGTTGCTAAGGAGTCTGGGGCTCAGCTGAGAACTCAGGCTGCCCTGTTGCTGTAGTCGCTCAGAAAGGAGATGGGAAATCGCCGTTGGGGA
The DNA here is from genome assembly GCF_028018385.1 of Neofelis nebulosa. Lineage (NCBI taxonomy): Eukaryota > Metazoa > Chordata > Mammalia > Carnivora > Felidae > Neofelis > Neofelis nebulosa. The sequence goes on along the minus strand of NC_080782.1, from coordinate 149,607,415 downwards.
ACAGTGGCTGCCTGAGAGTCATCAGATTTCCTTTCTCATTTTCAGAAATGCAGTTAGGGAGGCCAGGGCGCTGCGTGGGCTCTGGAACGGGTGTCTGGGTCTCTGGGCATTTGTGGGCTGGGGGTCAGTGTGCATCTACATGCCTGTTTGTGCACATGAACCACCATGCGTGTGGTGTGTGTGTGTGTGTGTGTGTGCATGAACGCACACGCATGTGCAAGTGAATGCTCTTGCCTCCTGGCTTTTGGGACAGTTGCCCATGAGGTGCCCTGAATTAGCTTCCTGCTTTCCGTTTATATGAAGTTGTTGGCAAGCCCCTAGACGTTGAGATAGCAGGGTCCTCCTGTGGCAACAACCCTCCCCCCACCCCCACCAGCCCACGCCCCCTCCACCCCGACTCCCAGTGGCCTGTGCTTTCAGACTCATGTCTGGAGGGCCCTGTATCCTCAGATGGGGTGGGAAGGGAAAGGGTGGTGGCCATCTCTTGGTGAGCAGTTATGAGCCACTGGTACTATGTGGGGACTGTGAAAGGAACATTTTGGAAAGTTCCAGCAATCTGGAGCTTTTGTGGAGGTCCCGATATGCGATCGTAGAGAAGCTGGGGGGTGGTGGTGACATAGAGGCTGGTTGTGCTGGAGAGCTGGCTGAGTCACCCCTGGGGCCATCCAGGGGTCCCTCTCCCCATCTGAAGAAGGCAGAAGTGGGCTCTGAGGACAGTGAGAGTGGGGTTGTGTGGCCCCTGTGTGTTACCCTGCCTCAACCTGTGGCCAGTGTGGCCAGATGTGCTCTATTCCTCACCCCCTCTCCCCGCCCCCCACCAAGAGAAGCCATGGATGCATATTTTCATGGGAAATCTTTTGATTAAAAAAAAATCTTAGCAAATAATTCTAGTTGAAAAACAAAAGTCTATAGGCTAAAATTAGCATGCTGCCCCTTATGCATCATACTTTAGGGTATTTGAGTTTAAAAAGTTTTTTTTAATGTTTTAGTTATTTTTGAGAGAGAGAGAGAGAGAGAGAGAGAGAGAGAGAGAGAGAGAATGAGCAGGGGAGGGGCAGAGAGAGAGAGAGAGAGAGATACAGAATCTGAAGCAAGCTCCAGGCTCTGAGCTGTTAGCACAGAGCCCAACGTGGGCCTCGAGCTCATGAACCATGAGATCATGCCCTGAGCTGGTTAGATGCTTAACTGACTGAGCCACCCAGGTGCCCCCTAGGATGCTTGCATTTATAAGCAACAGCTAACGACTGCTACTTTAGGCAAAGAGCAGGGATGCTTGGGTCTGAACTCCAGAAGGGCAGGGGTTCTGGAGAAGCACCCTTGTGGGCAGTGAGCGCTCAGGTTCTTGTGGGAGTCAGTGGGGTCCCATTCAGCTTTATTCCCCTGGGGACTATCGTCCCAGAGCTTGGGCTTCCTCATCTGAAGGTGGGAATGTTGCAGTCCCACCTTGTGGGATGTTATGATGGTCAAGGGAAATAGTTTACCTAAGAACTTTGCTAAGTCACCAGCAGAGTAGACCCTGTGTCACACTGACCCCTGTGGGGAGAGAAAACTGTGGGGCCCAGCCTGGAGAGTCATCTATGACCAGGGCAGATGGGGATCATCACGGGGCATAGATATGTGTGACCCTTCTCCTGAGAAGGGAGCTGGGAAGCCTCTGACCACTGTCCTGGTGAGGGCTCCCAGTTCCCAGAGCGTTTTGGGATGAACATGATTTTTCTTCATTCTCTTGTTGATATTGTGCCCTTAGAACAAAATGCAACCTCTGTCTGAGACCTGCAAGGCCCCCCTGGTTACCTGTTTCACTTCAAATCTTCCTTCTTTTCCTTCTTTTATCACTGTAGGCTTTGCTGCCCTTCTTTCCCTGGAAGAGAGAAAGCTCTTTCCTGCTGTAGGGCCTTTGCATGTGCTGGTCTCTCTGCTTGAGATGCTCATTGCTTAGACTGCCCATTCCCAGTAACTTCTCTCTGATCGGCTTTTAGCTGAAACCTACCCTCACCTTTCCCCTCCTTGTTCCATGCATTTGATACCATGGGCCTCTTTTTCTTTTCTTCATAGCATCTATCTTTGGAAATTATCTTATTGCATTGATTTGTTCTGCAAATATTTACTGAGCACCTACTATGTGCCGGGCTGTGCTTTGTCAATCCCAGTATTTCCTGCAAGCCTGGAGTAAGGTTGTTTATGAGGCTCTGGCATCCCATCCACCCATGTCTTGCAGTACAGCCAGGATTTTGTTCTAAAGTCAGCGATGATATGAAAAAAGAATGTGGTCAAAACACGCTGGAAATTTTCCTGTGAGCACAGTTTTGTGCCTACAGCCCAGTGCTGTACAGGGCTGGGTACAGAGAGGGATGGAAAGCAATACCAGCTAAGGTATGGAGGGCCTGTTTTGCAATGGATCAGTTCTGAGCTTTTCAGTGTTAAATCATCAGATTCTCAAACCACCCTGTGAAGTAGGTGATATTATTATAATTTTTATTAATTTTTAAATGTTTATTTATTTTTGAGAGAGAGAGAGACAGAGTGTGAGCTGGAGAGGGACAGAGAGAGAATCACAAGCAGGCTCTGCACCAGCAGTGTGGAGACTAACGTGGGGCTCGAACTCATGAACGGTGAGGTCATGACCAGAGCTGAAACCCAGTCGGTTGCTTAACCGACTGAGCTACCCAGATGTCCCTACACCATGTATTAAAGACATTATTTTTAATGTTCATTTTTTTTTTTGAGAGAAAGAGAGAGATAGAGCATGAGTGGGGGGGAGGGGCAGAGAGAGAGGGACACGTAAAATCTGAAGACGGCTCCAGGCTCTGAGCTGTCAGCACAGAGCCTGACGCAGGGCTCAAACTCGTGAACCTCGAGATCATGACCTGAGCTGAAGTCGGACGCTTAACTGACTGAGCCACCCAGGTGCCCTGAGGTAGGTGATATTATTATGCCCATTATACGGTTAAAGAAACTGATGCATGGGAAGGTTAAGTTTCCTAAGGTCACAAGACTGGAAAGTGGGTGATGAGTCCAGGCTGCCTGTTTCAGGACTGCTTCGAGGAGTTGAATCCATCCATGTTGGTGAGCCGTGACAACGGCTGCAACAGTGACAGGGTGGGGAAGGGGGAGCCCTCTAATTAGGAAGCGTGCTTCATTATTCCAGAGGAACAGCCTCAGTTTGAACCCTGCATTGAAAATAAGGATGTGCCAGGCTCCAAGCTCTGTGTGACACTGGGAGGGAGGTGAGGCGTATGATCCCAGCCCTATAGATGAGGAGACAGGGTGTGGAGAGGCTGAGCATGCTGTGTGCAAGTCACTGTGGGGGTGCTGGAGACACCCATCTGGCCAGCAGGAGAGAAAGGCACTTTGATGAATGAGCTCGAATTCAGGCATCTAGTGGCCAGCGGACAATCATGTGGGTGCTGCCGTCGTGCCCGGGAGAGGTGACCTGGGTTAGAGGGAAGAGGGGGCCGAGTGCAGAGCTAATGAGAGGGTAGATGGAGCTGGTAACCCCTTTGATGTGGGAGCAAGGAAAGGGAGGGGCCCTAGATGTCCCCAGAGCCCTGGTGTCAGCAGAGATGCCAGATGTGAACCAAGGAGGGACTGGAGCAGGGGTGGGGGGTGGGATGGGGTGGAAATGGGGCTCTGAGTAGCAGGGGATCTGAGACACCCTGGTGGAGATGCTGGGGGTTACTGCATTTATAGCATGGGATGGACCTGGCTGGGGTGGTTGGTGTCCTGACTCTTAAACCCATAGGAAAGAATGAGATTGCCCCCGAGGGAAGGGGCTGGAGACGGAGCTGAGGAGGGGCTGTGTACATGGGGGCAGGATGCCATCCATCAAGACTGGCCCTGAGGACCTGCCAGAGGCGTCAGGTACAGTGTGAAGAGAAAAGTCTTCTCCAGAGGGGCTGCCTTCAGCCAGATCCGCAGAGCCGGCAAGAGCAGCTGGGCACAGGGATGATTATTTCACTAGAACCAAAAACTTTAAAATCCCATCCAAAAGGTATAGGTGTATGTATATTTTTGTTCTCTTTCAGTGGAACAATCAGAAGAAGGGAGCACCGTTTTTCAGGGAGCAGAAGTGACCAGTTCTTCCATGAGCTCCATTTCAAATGTCCTGGGGACTTTGTGTCTGATCTCAGCGTTTCTGTAGAGGAGGAGGGAACCATCTGGAGCTGCTGGGAGGGAGCCAGCCAAGAAGGACCTTCCTACTAGGGATGGGGCCTTGGGCTGGAGAGAGGCCTCCTTGAACCTTCTGGAGGAGCTGGGGGGTCCCCAGGGAGTCTGCAGTGGCTGTGGTGATGGCCAAAGGCTTTCAGCTCTGCATCCAGAGTTTCCTCCCATGGGTCCTGGCCTTAGGATCCCATGGTTAACACCACTGCCAGCCCCAGCTGGAAGCTTTGGCCCTTTTAACACCCACATTCTAGATGCTGTGAATGGGGCAGGGTCAGGCGAATTGGATAGAAGAAATCTGACACAAAGGTAGTGTGACCTGAAGAGAATAAAGCCCCAGAGGCCAGGGATCCTGGGGTCCAGCAAGGCTTTGGCTAGGGCCACTGGTTGACATTCCCAGTGAGGAAATGCCCAGTGAGTATTACAAAGGACTGGAACCCAAAGCCCCATGATAGGATTGTGCCCTTCACAAGTTACGTACAGGATTTATATGTAAAGAAATTAATTCTCCATGCTCTATAGGTGACGTTGTCTGGGAATGGGATAAAACGTCACATGGGGAATGTCTTCTGTCACCAGGCAGGGGTAAGCTTGGGACTAAGCCTTGCTCTCATTTGGAAATAAAAGCAAACAAGGTGTTGGGGGCATCGGGGCTGACCTCTAACACACATTCTGCCCCAGACGGCCACTTCAGGCTTGTCCCAGTAACACCCTCTGTCCCGTGTCAGCAGCTGGTTCAGCAATGGGCATGTGACCCAGCCAGGCCCACAGATCTGAGAAGGGCTAGCCAGCCCTTCTGGGAGAGGGCAGGACACCTGCATGTGGCTTGGCGATACTTCTATGTGGTCAGGATAGCCAGGTGTCATGTTGAGCTCTGGAGCCACCATACCTGCAGACTTCCTGCTGTGTGACATGATACATTTCCGTATGTTTTAAGCTGGCTGTTTTATTTATAGCTAGGGGCATCTTTTATTTTTATTTTTTTAAAGTTTTTATTTTTATTTATTTTGAGAGAGATATAGAGAGCAAGCTGGGGACGGGGAGAGAGAGAGAGAGAGAGAAGGAGACAGAATCCCAAGCAGGCTCTGCGTTGTCAGTGCAGAGCCCAATGCGGGGCTTGAACTCATGAAACCATGAGATCACGACCTGAGCCGAAGTCAAGAATTGAACGCTAAACCAAATGAGCCACCCAGGTGCCCCTAGCTAGGGGCATCTTAAGGGACCCAGAAATCTTTCTCAGGTGGGAGAGCTGGACCAAATGGCCAGACACAGATGGACCCAGGGCTCCAGACCCTGATCCGAGTGGGCCTAGGACATTGCCACCTGCCCGACCCAGACATTGCCTTGAAAGTTCGTGGGCCTCACTGCCTCTCTGCCAGGTCAGGCATACATACAAGTAGGCACTGAGCTTTTATTTTTCTCTGGGTCATTACTGTTTAGATTGAGTCGGAGCCTCCAGCTGTGTCTCCATTTAGAAGTGTTGATTGAGCCTGGATCCCCAAGCCTTCAAATTTTAAGTACTTTGTCTTCCTCTTTCAGGCAGAACTGATCCCAGCGGTGGTGGGACACCTCTGTGAGGAACGTGGCAACGAACAAAATTGCTGCCCAGATACTACCCTTATTTCCTCTTTTGCCTGACACAGCTCCCTGTCAGGGTGTGTGGGTGTGTGGGTGTGTGTGTGTGCGCGCGCACGCTCAAGAAACAACAAGAACCACACTCCCCAAAGGCCACCGGGCCTTCACGTTCTGTTCAATCAGCATTCCCCTGACATATTGCTTACCAAGGCCGCTCGTGGCCAGATCTCTGCCAGTGCATCTGACGGGGCCACTGCACCCGCTGTTTGCCAACAGCAGAGAGGGGACTGAGCTGCTGTCTTCAGAGGCCCCTTGACAAGGTCACTAAGACCTCAACGGCTTGTTATGCTCTGCATACGGGTCCCAGGAGACTGGAATTGTCTAGGTCCCTCCCCCCAACCCCTGGGAGCTTGCTTGCTGGAAGGGAGGACAGTGAAGCCTCATTGCCTCCATCTGCTTGTTGCCCGCAGCGCGGGCAGGGCCTGCCAAGGATGATGACCTCGTCAAAGGGCAAGAAGAACTTCTGGTTTCTGTGTGGCCACCAGAGGACAGGAATGGCTCTGATGAAGTCTGTGCTGGCACATGTGGCCTGAAAGCTAGAGATAGAGCCAGAAGCCTTGCCCTAAGTTTCAGAATAAGGCAGGGCACCCATCCCATCCAGAGCTGGGCCAGGCACCGAGGAAGACATTCTCCTTTCTTAACATCTCTGCCCTGAGACACGTGCAGTGGTCTGTGACATCCAAGATGACCAGGAAGGGTCCTCCTCTCTTTCTGTCTCTCACATCCTTCAGGAAGATTTTTTAAAAAATGTTTATTTTTGAGAGAGTGCAAGCGGGAGAGGTGCAGAGAGAGGGGGACAGGGGATTTGAAGTGGGTTCTGCCCTGAAGGTGACAGCGGTGAGCCCCACGTGGGGCTCGAACTCATGAACCACAAGATCATGACCTGAGCTGAACTTAGATGCTCAAATGACTGAGCCACCCAGGTGCCCCCCTTGGGAAGATTTTAAGAGGGTCAGAGGGCCCGAGATCACCCTGAATTGCCCTCATCCCTCTCTGGGGCTATTCTAGATCAGGGTTCAAGTCCAGCCCTTCAGGGATCAGTTGGTAACAACTGTGAGCCATAGGACAGTGGTAGTGGTGGGGACTGTATCCAGCAGGAGAGCACAAGCCAGATCTAAAGACATTTGAGTCCAGCTAAAACCAAACACATGTGACCCACACTAACTAAGTGTTCCAGTTGAGTTGACCCCGTGGTCCTTAGTTTTGTGTCTTTGGGATCTAGACTGAATGAGTCTACCTGAACAAAGTACCATGAGGGAATTCTGTGTCCCACTTCTCATCTGAAAGAAAAGAAGTGGGGACCAGAGGGTGAGGCAAGCCCCGGGGGTAGGCCAGTACTTTCCCGAAGAGGAAGAGGAGAGATCTGAAACCATGAAAATTTGAAGATGTAGGGAGGTGCCTCTTTTTTTTTTTTTTTTTTTTTTTTGAGCTGCGGACAGGTGATCAGGGAACTAGGACAAGTCAACACGGGGCCCCCTACATGAAGGACTCAATAGGAAATTGCAATGCACATGTGCCTGATTCATCTGCTCAGCCTTGTGGGATATCACGGTGGGGAGTGAAGAAAGGGCTGGTCATGGGCAGTGATCTGCCTCCCACTCATGTCTGGGTGAGGCCCCAGGAGGCCAGAGGCGACGTGGGAAGGAACAGCCGCCAGGGCTCATTCACGAGTGTCGGGGAGACAAACCCTCTTTCCAAGGTGTAGCCTACTGCTGGTATTTCAAAGTGGTGCCAGATAATGTAGTTAGGTGGCCCCGTCTGAAAATAGCACTTCGCAAAGTGAGAGAGCCATCCATTTTCAATTCTGCTCTTCTATGGCATCAAGGGAAAGGTCTCTGCTTCTGCTAGTCTGTCTCACCACTTTCCCCACACTTGCCAGTCAGCTTTGGCCTCAGCGCCTTTTGCAGGCAATCGTATCTAGAATTTGACAATATTTTTTTTTGGGGGGGGGCTTGATTTTATTTATTTTTGGCAGTTATCTTTGCATTATGGTAAGATGTTGGCCTTTCCATTTATAGTGGTGATTTAAAGTATCCTTTAAAACCTTAAGTACAAGTACATGGTTAAGTACTGTACGAGGAAATAACTGTGGGGATAGTGGGGGGATTATGGTAACAATAATAGACCTGGCAGAGAAGCGACTGAGACAGTAGAACATGACCCTTGAAGTAGGTGAGGCTTCTGGTTGGGTCTTATCCGTCTTTTGAGGAGGAGGAAAACACAGACAACCACAGGAGGAATGAGTGGAAGAGTGTCATGAGTTTCAAGACAGCACCTAGATAGACACAGGTCTGGGCTGCCCAGTTCCCTCAACCTTCAGGATTCAACCCATGCCACTTCTTACAGGAAGTCCTCCAAGATGCCTGGCTCTGAAGCCATCTCTCTTCCCATACACTGATCACCATCCACTTTCTCTGGAACCAGGTATGTCATCAGAGATGACAAAAGTGGATGCCTGCTGGGGGTGGGGGAAGAAGACCTGTAGTGAACTGCAGGGCAGATGCCCCATTTCATGGTTGATAAGCAGAAATGCAGACCCGGTGTGGCCACACTTTCCAATTTCTCAAGAAAAACTGAAATCTAAATTCTTATGTGAAATTTCACTATTTTTAGCATTGACAACAAATGTTCACTATGTCTGGGGGCTGGATCCTGTCTTGGGCACCCTCAGGCAACACAGAGGGAAGATTCCAGGTGAAGATGGCCATCAAGCTGCAGAGCCCTCACACCCAGATCCTGAAGATGACGGAACCGAGGATGCAAAATCACAGCTAGAACAAGTTGTGCAAGTCATGTGTTTGTCCATAAGACCGGGCCCTCCTGGCTGGCAGGAGGGCCCTGAGTCATCCGACCCTGCCTGACCAAGGCCAGCCCCAAAGCCCTGACCACATTGGTCTGAGGCAGGGTGAATGAGAAAACCCAAAAGGTGTCCACCATCCAGGGAAGTGAGGCAGAAGTCTGGGCTCACATAGCAGAGATGTCCCCAAAGAGACATGCCTAGGAGGGGGTTTCCAGGTGGGACCTAGGGAGGGAAGGTCACTGTGCTGGGGGACAGCAGGCCTAGTAGGAGAGTGACTTCAGGCAGTGGGAGCACTGTACTGGAGAGGCGGGGATTCCACCTGGGGATGGGCTTTGACAAACTTGCTCCAGAATGGAGAGGGATGCCTCGGGTGGTGAGTTGGAAAAGGTGGGTAGAGTGTAGAGAGGCTATTTTAGGCAGGCCTGGGAGTGCAAAGGCCAAAGGCCAGGAGGCTGGTGGAGGCGGAGCAAATGAGGGCAGCAACCTGACTGAGCTCTGGGAGGCAGGCACAGGCTTGGGTGGAGAAGGCTGTATTCAGAGGTTGCAACAGAGGGTTGAGGAGGCAGAGAGGGACAGGAACTTTAGGCAGAGAGGAGTTGGGGACTAAGAAACCTTGCATCTCTCCGTAAGGGTAAAAGTTTATATTTGGGATAGCCCCTGCAGTGCACGCACCCTCCTATTGAAAGCATCTTCCAGCCTCTGGTGTTTCCATCTCAAGCCTCCCCAACCCCGTCCCATTCCTACGCCCGGTCCTGCCCCAGGGCTCCCAGAGAGCGTGAGGCGGCCCTTTGAGCCCCAAGGCTGACGGGCGGGACCCGGGAGCCCCAAGGACTCTCTGGGTGGAGATGCTCGGGCGGGCGCCGCTCCTCCGAGGTTGTGCGCCGCGAGGGCGCGGGGCGCGTCCGATGGTGGCCGGTGGCGGGGCTCTCCGCCACCAACCCCCCCCTGGCCCGGCCAGCTGCGCTTCTCTGCCGCCGCCTCGGGGCGTCTCTGCTTCGCTACGAGCCGGGAACCGCCGCGGCGGCGGCGCGAGGAGGGGAGCGGGCGGCGGCGGCGGCGGCGGCGGCGGCGGCCGCGCCAAGAAGCGCCGGGTCACCGCAGGCTGAGGCGCCCGCCGTCCCCGCCCTCCCCCTCGCTCGCCTTCTCCTCCCTCCCGCCTCCCTCGCTCGCTTGCTCCTTCCCTCTCCCCGCCTCCCCTCCGCTCTCCCCCGCCCTCCCCTCCGCGCCTCGCCTCCTCCGCCCCGCGCCCTGCGGTGCTGCAGCTGCGGGCGGCTCCAGCTGCCCCCAGATGTGGGCTGGGCGGCGCGCGGGGAACTTTCGCGCCGGCAGCGAGTGCGGGGCCCCGGCTGCGGTCCGGCTGCCATGGATCCGCCGGCGGGAGCCGCTCACCGCCTGCTCTGCCCCGCGCTGCTGCTGCTGCTGCTGCCGCCGCTCCTGCTGCCGCCGCCGCCCGCGGACGCCCGACTCGCCGCCGCCGCCGCCGACCCCCCAGGTAGGTGCGGCCGGGCCCCCGAGCCCGACGACCCCGGTCGGCCGGGCCCCGCCCCGCGTGCCCCGCCGCCCCCTCCCCAGGCGTCGTCCAGCCCGACTTGGGCAAACTCTGTGCACCCCGCCCGGGGCCAAGTTGGCCAACTTCGGGGCCGGGTTGGTCGCGCAGGGGGCGCCCCGCGGCGCACCGGAGCGCCTCGGGCCGGGGGGAGCCTCGGAGCGTTCGCGGCTCCCGGGACGCGGAGCATGGAGATGGAGGACCGGGAAAGCCCCGCGGCAGAGAGCGCAGCGCTAGCCCCAGCGGGTCCTGGGGAGCCAGGGCGAGGCTGCGCCGGGGCTCGCGTCCGGGGACGCTCAGGAGGAGCCGGGTGCTGAGCTCGCCGCCTTGGGCCCTGAGGACTGATGGGCTCCCTGGAGGGAATCCCTGAAGATCCGAGGGACCCTGCTCCACCCCTCCCTGCCCTCGGGCGCGCGGGGAGGGGGGCCAGCGTTGGTCCAACCGAGAGCTGGACACGAAGGACAGGCCGCGCGTGCCGGGGGGAGCCGAGTCCTCGCCGCTCCGGAGGCAAGCGGTGAGGGCGCCCGGGCGGCGGGGACAGCGGAGGGGTAGAGGCGCACGGGTAGGGGCCCAACCAGCAACGGCTTCGGAGCAGCCCCATGTCCTGCCAAGGACGGTAGGTTCAAGGGACCGGGAACAGTCTGACGGGGCCATCCCCAGGGGAACTGTGAGGAGCTCGCGGAGCCCCAACCCGGAACCGGGCAGGGGGCAGAGCTCTTGGCTGGCAGGGTCCCAGAGGGGGACGGCCTGGGGGCGGCGGGGCTCCGGAGTGATGTCCCTGTTAACGCCCCTTCCCAGTTGGAAGAAGGCCGGGGAGGTGAAGGTTAGTTTCTGGGGGTTGTTTGGCAGAATGCCCTTCCCTGTTCGCAGCGGTGGTGGCGGCGGGGTGGTGGAGGGATGCGGGGTTTCGCGGCGAGGCTCTGGCGGGTCTGACGCCCCTTCCCGTTGCAGGAGGGCCCCTGGGGCACGGAGCGGAGCGCATCCTGGCGGTGCCGGTGCGCACTGACGCCCAGGGCCGCTTGGTGTCCCACGTGGTGTCGGCGGCGTCTGCCCAGGCTGGGGTACGCGCCCGCAGGGCCGCCCCTGACCAGACCCCGGGCTTACCTGGAGGCAACGAGGAGGACCCCGGCGGCCGCCTCTTCTACAATGTCACAGTCTTCGGCCGAGACCTGCACCTGCGGCTGCGGCCCAATGCCCGCCTCGTGGCGCCCGGGGCCACGGTGGAGTGGCAAAGCGAGTCGGGCGCCACCCGCGTGGAGCCCCTGCTCGGGACGTGCCTCTATGTCGGAGACGTGGCGGGCCTGGCTGAAGCCTCCTCCGTGGCGCTCAGCAACTGCGACGGGCTCGTGAGTACTCACTTCTCTCGCTCCTTTCTGTCCAAGGCCCTTGCCTGGGAATTGGAGGCTGGTTACCTGTGAGTCCAAGGCCTGCACTGAGGACCTCCTCTGTACCCCTGTGTGCAGGGACCATGGGGCACTGACTGAAGTGGTTGGCAGGAAAGCAAGTTATTTTGACCGGCCCAAGAGCGGGTGATTTAGGCAGTGGGTCAGAGTCTCTAAAGCTCTGATCAAGCAGAAGAGTGTGGTGTCCCTTATGCGTGCTGGGCCCCAGGTCTTCCTATCATAGCCAAGTGTGTGTACATCTCTGGGAGTGTGTGAATCTGCACATGTGTCTTGGAATGTTGGTGTGCACTTGTGTCTGGGTACCTGTGCACCTGCGTGAATATGTGTCTTGTGCATGAGCATATCTGTAGGTTTCTGCTCATTTGGGTGTCAGGGTATCTGTTGAGTGTGTGTCCCCGTGCGTTTGAGAATGTGTGGTATGTGTGCAAGGGGGCACATGGGCTGGCGGTCAGTCTGCTTGCTTCTGTGCTGCCCAGGGAGTGGGTAGTGGTGCTGAAATGCCCGGTTATTCCTCTGCCCCCTGGCTGACCGGGAGCCACTGATTTATTCTGTGGTTTCCTGTTGAACTCCAGCTGGTAATTTGAAAAGTCGGTTTTCTCTCTCTATTTTGAGCCAAGGGGAGCATTTGGAAATACAGGCTCTGATGCCCACGGGTAGCCTCTGAAGGACAGGAGAGAGGCCCTGTCCCCTCCTGGGACTTTCTGGGCCACCCAGTGCGACTGGAGCCCTGGGAAGTTTTCCTGTTTTCAGGGGCCCCAGAAGGACCATGGCTTGGCATCAGGGGGCCTCAGAGGAAGCCTGGATCGATGCTCAGGGAGGAGGCTGACATTGGCGGTGCTCTGTCCGGCCGCCCCGGGGCCTGGCACGGGCAGAAGCCACTGCAGTTTTCTATTTTGGATTGGGTGTGCGGTGGTCAGGCTGGTGGTGCTGGCCAGACATCTGAAGCCGCCCACCGTGGCTTCTGCTGTAAGTGCTGCTCAGGACACTCCCGTTCTGAGTGAGTGGCCGCTCTCCCAGCCCTGCTGGCCCCCAAGTCCCCCTGTCCTCAGGCTCGTCCTGCCTGCCTGCAGAGCCAGCAATGACACCAGTGCCCCACAACCGCTGGTGTTCTTTTTATGGAGACACAGGAAATGTCACTTGTTGCTTCGGAAAATCACTGCCTTTGGCTGGATTTCATTAGAACCCAGGCATATTGCAAACAACTATAAATGTCCTTGAAGGAGTTGGGTTATCCTGGTGCGGCCCTTTGTATGTCCGAGGACATCCCGGGCCTCGTAGGTGTGTCTCATTTCGTGCTGCAGGTGAATTTCCTAAATCAAAGGAAATTGGTGCTGGGGACTCCAGGGGTTGGGGGAGTTGACATGGATGCAGTCTGTAGGTGGGCCAGCTCCTGTGTACTGATTAATTCCTGAAGGACAGCACTTCAGGGAGTCTGTGTCACTATATCACTCATTTGTCTGTCATTTGGTGATTCATCTGTTTAGCCAGAACCTCCTAGTGTGTTTGTCCACTGTGCCGGTCAGAGGTGTTCCTCGCCCGGTGCCCACCTGGGTTGAGGGGCTGAGCAGTACCCCGTCCCTGCCTTTGACAGTGATCTCCTGGGGGCTATTTGAAGAAAGAGTTGCCGATAGGCAAAGGTGCATGTTGGCAATCTCAGAAGAGGGAAGAAGACGTGCAGAGGTACCAGGTATGCGTTGGCCGGGTCAGGACAGACATGGTGAGTGAGATGTCACATGTACTGGACACACGCCTGCACACGTACAAGATGGAGCAGGAAAGAGTTGGACTTGGAAGACTGGCTGGACCTTGCCTCAGGGGCCTTGAATACTGGCAGTGAAAAATGGCCCTGAGACAGTGGGGCATCAATTTTAGTTCTTTAAATTTCTTTGTTTTTCTTTTTCTTCTTCTTCTATTCTTTCTTTCTTTCTTTCTTTCTTTCTTTCTTTCTTTCTTTCTTTCTTTCTTTCTTTCTTTCTTTCTTTCTTTCTTTCTTCCGTCCCTCCCTCCCTCCCTCCCTCCCTCCCTCCCTTCCTTCCTTCTTTCCTTCCTTCCTTCCTTCGGCCTAGAGATGGTAGGGCATCAATATTAGTTTTTTACTATTTTTCTTTTTTCTTTTCTTTTCCCCTTCCTTCCTTCCTTCCTTTTCCTTCCTTCCTTCCTTCCTTCCTTCCTTCCTTCCTTTTCCTTCCTTCCTTCCTTCCTTCCTTCCTTCCTTCCTTCCTTCCTTCCTTCCTTCCTTCTTTCCTTCCCTCCTTCCTTTTGTTTTGGCATGTGTGCCTCTTCTCATTTATAACAATTAATTCCTTAACCTTTGAAGTCTCTCTGCATCAGTGATAGGCCTGGGGCTTTATACATCATGCAAAGCCGTGGTCTCCACAGCTGTCCTGCAGGGGAGGGATCCTCATCCCTGGTTTGCAGATAGGCAGGGAGGCTCTAGGAGGATGAGCCACTTGCTCAAGACCACATAGGTAGGATTCTGGCCTGGTTCCCTCCAGCTACTTTTTCCACAGCGCTCCCAAGACACTGAGATAGGCAATACCTGTGCATCCCCTCCCAATGGGCCTTATATGGATAAATGCATCTCACTCACCCAGAAACCCAGGCCCTTAACCCCCGTGCCACACAGGCCACCTTTCTCCTCAGCTTTTGCTCTTCCTTCATAGATAACACAACACATGAAGCAGGTATGTCAGGCTGTGGTGTGTGTGCAAATCCCCAGGGACCTGGTTAAAATGCAGGTTCATCACATCTGCGGTGGGGCCTGAAGTTCTGCATTTCTCATAAGCTCCGAGGCTAATGCTCCTGGGCCTCGGCTTGCCCTTTGAGAAGCCAGGCTCAATAGCCCCCTTTCTGCAAGAGAGTTCTGCAGATTGTACCACACGTTGCCTCTAACAAATGGGGTTCAGCCGACAAACTGGTGTGGGCAGTGCTGTACCTTGCATTCAGCTTGTGAGATTCAGGGAGTCCATCGGGATCTCTGAGAAGTTCTGTAATGAGGAAGTCGTCTCAGGGCTCCTGGGTGGCTCGGTCGGTTAAGTGTCCGGCTCTTGATCTCAGGTCAGGTCTTGATCTCAGGGTTGTGATTTCAAACCCTGAGTTGGACTCCATGCTGGGTGTGGAGCCTACTTAAAAAAAAAAAAAGGAAATGTCTTGTGCTCTGTGTAATCCATCATGTTCTACGCAGATGGGACCGTGGAACCCCTTCTTTGCAGAACATTTGGAGCTAGTCTTCCTGGAAGACGTGAAGAGAAACCACAGAGCAGGGTCCCAGCAGGCAGCTGTGGTCTTAGAGCTTACATTTAGATGGGACATGCCTTTCCCAAGAGCCACAAGCCCTTTCAGGCCTAATGTCCTGCTCCTGGCCAGGGACACACAGTTGCTCATCTACTTACCTGGCCCTGAGTTTGTTTCTCTGCTTTAAAGGAAGGCACAGTGGCAGTAGCTTTGTTTTCTGTGGACAGGAGTCTCCTAATCAAGGGGATTCTTAATTCACCATAGTTGTCAGGATCTTTTCAGTTACAAGTGACAGCTTAAGTTAAATTAGTTTAATTAAACAAACAAAAAAAGGGAAGTTATTAGCTCACAGAATGGTAAATCTTCAGGCATGGCTGAATCCAGGTGCACTTGTCTCCTGTCTCTGTCTTCTATGTGTTAGCTTTGTTGTCAGGTGCAATTCTTCTGTGGTGCCCCTGTCTTTCCAGGGGCCCCAGCAGTGCCTGACTGACATCTTTTTCTGATTATTTCTGGCTGAGTCCTGGGTATGACTCTGGCTAGCCTGGGGTCTAATGCTCTTGTGAGAACCCCAGAAATGGAGACCGGAAGAGGTGCTGTTTCCTCAGTTACCATGAGATTGAGATTCTGGGCCTGCCAAGATGTAGATCTTTCTGGAGTCAGGTAGAGGTGCAGACTCAAGAGATGCCACATGAAGACATGCTTTGTAAGGCATGCCGGGCACTTTATTTCCAGAGAGGCTGGGAAATGTAGAGTTTCCAGGTTGTCTTTTTTTTTTTTTTTACAGCCACTAGACAGAAATTGTTCATGATATGCACAGGGAAAGGGTAAAGTTTGTCTTTTCATGATGCATAAGAAAATTACACTTAATGAAGGATTCTTGCATGTCACATTGCTATAGTTTTCTAGTACCTCTCGGGCCAATTGATAGGTATGCTAATTTCACATCATTCTTATATGCTCATCAAAAACCCAATAAGGGGCACCTGGTGTCTCAGTCAGTTAAACGTCCGACTCTTGATTTTGGCCCAGGTCATGATCTCAAGGTTGTGAGATCGAGTCCCCTGTCAGGTTCTGTGCTGAGAGTGGAGCCTGCTTAAGATTTTTTCTCTCTCTCTCTCTTTCCCTCTGCCCCGCTCCCCTCCTCAAAAATACAGCAACAACAATGAGAAGGCTGTTGGCATAAAAATAATAGTAAGTCGTAGTTTTTTGTGCCTCTACTATGTGCCAGGCTCCCTGCTGAGCACCTGATATCACCCTGTTCAATCCTCGCACTAGCCTATGGTCTATGCCTGATATCCCCATTCTACAGATGAATGAACTGAACCTCCAAATGCTGAAACCTTGCTTCTGATTCCAAGACCACGCCAACTACATTTTATTGCCTTTTTTTTTTTGCATGCCAACAAAAAAGAATAAAAAGGAAGAAATGCATTTCTTGAAAACAGTCCTTACCTTTCCTGTTTTGACTCTTAGAGACCTTCTCAGTCAGGGGAGTTGTCTGTTGTTTGTGGGAGCAGGGAGCAGTCCTGGTGGCTGACACACTGCTCACCCGCTCCAGCCTGCAGCCCCTGGCAGGTTGCCTCAGTCTTCACAGCTGGGTGATGGCAGCGGGGACTCCAGTAGGACCGAAGCACCCCGCGCCACCTCTGCCTCCCACCTCAGTGCAGCTCTGGGGACCTCTCTGGCCAGATAGGGCCTGACGGGGCCAGTGGGTGGAAGTCTTCATGGGCTAGGCAGTGGGAAGGGTCTGGTCTCCGAGGTCTGGTCCCATCCTGAGGTCTGACCAGGGGGGCAGTGTATATCCTAATGTGGGAGCTCAGTATGAGCCCCCATGATTCTGCGAGGCAGAGCCCTCATCATATGGCCAAGATTCAGAGAGGCCCAAGGACTTCTGTCTGGTGGGCTGGGGCTCCTGGCCAGGATGGCAGCCTGGCCAGGAGCCAACTCTGTCCAGTCTTTTTTTTTTTTTTTTTTTTTTTAACATTTATTTATTTTTGAGAGAGGGAGAGAGAGAGAGAGGGAGAGAATGCACACATGTGTGTGTGAGCATGGGGGTGGGGCAGAGAGAGGGGGATGGAGGGTTTGAAGTGGGTTCCATGCTGTCAGCGCAGAGCCCGACGTGGGGCTCGAACCCACGAGCTGTGAGATCGTGACCTGAGCGGAAGTGGGACGCTTCACCGACTGAGCCACCCATGCGCCCCTGTCCAGTCTTTTTAAGTGTCACCAAGGTCTACAGAGAAAAGTCATTTGCTGGCTCAAGGGACCAAGATGAGTTTCATTCCAGCTGGCTCAGATGCTAGAGTCGGGCAGGCAGGTGTGGCAGGCTCGGGCTGTGGGGCTGGGGTGAGGGTGCCTAGGGCTTGCAGCTGTCCCTTGTAAGGTCTTCCTCCCACCCTACCTTGGCACTGCCTGGGGGGGGGGGCAGTGAGAAGATCTCAGGAACACCACAGAGGGGCTGTGGGACATTCCAAGTTCCCTGGGTCTTGGGGGTCCTCAGGTCAGAACAGCAGAGGCACCTGTTTGGCCCCTGCTCTTGGCAATCTACACAGCTGTCCCAGAGTAGTCTCAGCCTCCTCCATGGCTTCTTGGCTCCTTGTTGTTTTAAGATTCATTCAGTTTACATGACAGAAAACTGACTTACAATGAATGAAATAAACAAGGGAGGTCATGGGCCCAATTATCTATGGGGTCCTGAGGAATTAAGGCATGGCTGGATCCAGGGGCTCAGGGCTTGTTTCAGCACATGCTCTCTGCCTTTCAGTTCTGTCACTCTTTGTGTTTATCTCAACATGGCCTTCCCCATGTGGGGGCCACCGGCAACTCCTGCTTAATTTGTCTTCTTCCACGGTGGCAATCAGAAATGCAGAGCGGTTCTTTCTGGGTGGTTCCTGCTAGCATCCTGGAGAGGGCTCTGATAGGGCCCATTTTTATTTTTATTTTTTATTTTTTTTAATATATGAAATTTATTGTCAGATTGGTTTCCATACAACACCCAGTGCTCATCCCAAAAGATGCCCTCTTCAATACCCATTACCTACCCTACCCTCCCTCCCACCCCCCATCAATCCTCAGTTTGTTCTCAGTTTTTAAGAGTCTCTTATGCTTTGGCTCTCTCCCACTCTAACCTCTTTGTTTGTTTGTTTTTTTCCCTTTCCCTCCCCCATGGGTTTCTGTTAAGTTTCTCAGGATCCACCTAAGAGTGAAAGCATATGGTATCTGTCTTTCTCTGTATGGCTTATTTCACTTAGCATCACACTCTCCAGTTCCATCCACGTTGCTACAAAGGGCCATATTTCATTCTTTCTCATTGCCACGTAGTACTCCATTGTGTATATAAACCACAATTTCTTTATCCATTCATCAGTTGATGGACATTTAGGCTCTTTCCACAATTTGGCTATTGTTGAGAGTGCTGCTATAAACATTGGGGTACAAGTGCCCCTATGCATCAGTACTCCTGTATCCCTTGGGTAAATTCCTAGCAGTGCTACTGCTGGGTCATAGGGTAGGTCTATTTTTAATTTTTTGAGGAACCTCCACACTGTTTTCCAGAGTGGCTGCACCAGTTTGCATTCCCACCAACAGTGCAAGAGGGTTCCCATTTCTCCACATCCTCTCCAGCATCTATAGTCTCCTGATTTGTTCATTTTGGCCACTCTGACTGGCGTGAGGTGATATCTGAGTGTGGTTTTGATTTGTATTTCCCTGATGAGGAGTGACATTGAGCATCTTTTCATGTGCCTGTTGGCCATCTGGATGTCTTCTTTAGAGAAGTGTCTATTCATGTTTTCTGTGATAGGGCCCATTTTTTTTTAATTTTTTTTTTCAACGTTTTTTATTTATTTTTGGGACAGAGAGAGACAGAGCATGAATGGGGGAGGGGCAGAGAGAGGGAGACACAGAATCGGAAACAGGCTCCAGGCTCCGAGCCATCGGCCCAGAGCCTGACGCGGGGCTCGAACTCACGGACCGCGAGATCGTGACCTGGCTGAAGTCGGACGCTTAACCGACTGCGCCACCCAGGCGCCCCGTGATAGGGCCCATTTTTAAACTGATCGCTATGATGTAGGCCTGGCCTGAGTCTCTTGCTCACCTTTGGGATTGAAAGTGAGGGTCAGATCCCCAAACTCTGGAGTGGGTTGGTGTTTTATGTAAAAGCAAGAGGAGGGTGAATGTGCCAGGCAGATGAAAACAGTTGCTACCACACACTCCACCCGGACTCCAGGTCCCAGAGTCCAGGCCAGGTCTCTTCCTGGGCTCCAAACTTGCCTGCGCAGCTGCCTCCAGGGCTCCTTCTCTGGTTGACCCCATGCTTCTGAAATGGAATGTACTCTCCATTCTCTTCCAGACCCCACCCTTTCTTGGGTGGGAATCCCAGGATCACCCCTCTCCTCCCTGTGCATGACCCCATATCCAGCCAGCCACCATCTTAGACATCTCTGGACTTCATTCCAGTGCCCACCTCTCCACCATGCCTGACTCTAAGCCTCATCTTTTGTGCCTGTGTTCCTCAGCTGCTGCTGAATGGTCTCTCCCCAGCAACTCTTGCCTCACACAGCAGCCAGACTGATTTTATAAACCACATATTAAATCATGTCACTCCTTTGTTCAAGATCTTTCAATGATTTTTATTGCCCTTAAAAAAAAAAACCCGGAAAAACATCAAAACCCACTGGCCTGGCATTCAAGGCCCCCTATGACCTGGCCCAGTGGCTTCCAGGTTCGTCTGTCATTGTGTCCCCCTCATGCTTGTGCCCCAGTCACACTGATCTTTTAGTTCCTCCAACCCTGACACTCCCAGCTCAGGGCCTTTGCATAGGTTGTGTGCCTGGACCACTCTTATCCCTTCATCTTTACTTGGCTCAGTCTGTAGGTCTCAGCCAAGTAGCATTTCATACAGGAAGCCATCCTAGACATTCGCATGCCATGTTACACCCTGTGCTTCTTAGTAACCTGTACCATAGGTAATGTGTATCTGGCTATGTCTGGGCTATGTAGGGCCCAGCTGTGAAATCAGAGTTCCTGAAGCCTATGTAGGAAAGGGCTGTGGACTTGCCCTTGAGACCCTGTACCGTTCCCTTCCCCCCCCCCCTCCCGCCAATGCCCAGGGCTGGCCTGCCTCTCCTTATCTGCTCTCTTGCCAATCCCAGAATGTCCACCTTCAGTGGGGCAGACCACTGAGAATGGCTGACAGCTCTGCCTCCTTTCCCACAGGAAAGCACTTGTACACACATGTGGTATTACAGGTTTCTTGCCCCCACTTTGGGGTTCATGAAACCTGAGTTCAAAACCACTGGTCTAAATCAAACTAAGTAGGGGATGGAAGTCCCCCCCACCCCCGACCCCAGACCTGTATGGGGAAGTGTTAGGTGGGGGTGAGGAGATATCAGGCTGGGCTCTGGCAAGCCACCTTGCAAGCCTGGGCAAATCCTCCCACCATGAGAGCCATCAGTTTGTCCAGATGGAAAGTGGGAGTTGGAGTTAACCATTTCTAGGACCCTTCCAGGGCAACTCCAGGTGTCTTAGGGGCCAGGTGGGGAACAGACAGACACGTGAGGGAACAGAGTTGGAGGATGGAGAGGCGGGGATCCCCGCGGACCCAAGCCCCACCTCCCTTGAGAGATTGCTGCCTCTGGTGAGTGTGGGCTCTTTGCTGCGGAATCCTCTATTGTTACTTCAGAGAAACTATGTTTCTGAATCTGTTGATATCATGTGGGCAAACAAGTCCAGTGTGAAGACTGACAGGTCCCCTGACAGGGCCTCCAGAGGCAGGTGTGGAAGCACTGGGAGATGTGCTAGCAGCAGGATCATTAGATGGGCCAGGGTTCCCTGCCAGCAGGGGCTGGGGAACCTGCTGAGAACCCAGCCTCACTTCATCACAGCTGTCCCACATACCCTTCCAGGACATCCACAACCTTATGGCTGACCTCCCCACCACTTCTCACTGGGAAGGATTTGGTGGAAGGGAAGGAGCTTCCTAGGGGCTCTTCCCTGCCTGGGCTGGGTAGGAACATGCGCTGACCTGTGGCTGCCATGATGGAGGCTTACTTGTCAGGGGTTTGTGTTCAAGGTGGCAGATCAGCAGCCTGTGACCCCACCCCACCACCCCATTTCTTCGTGGTGGCCCCTCAGAATGAGACTCATCTGTCTTTATTGAATAAGGCATCCAAAGGCGGGGGCGCCTGGGTAGCTCAGTCGGTTAAGCGTCAGACTTCAGCTCAGGTCATGATCTCGCGTCCAACTTTGGCACAGGTGATGCTCTTGCAGTTCATGGGTTCAAGCCCCGCGTCGGGCTCTCTGCTGACACCTGGGAGTCTGGAGCCTGGTTTGGATTCTGTGCCTCCCTCTCTCTCTGCCCTCCCTCGCTCGCACTCTGTCTCTGTCAAAAATAAATAAACATTAAAAAAAAATAAGGCATCCAAAGGCACCTAGAGTAGTCAAAATCATAGACAGGAGAGTGCTGGTTGCCAGGGGCTGGGGGGACGAGGGGAGAGGAGTTATTATTAATAGTTACGGTTTCAGTTCTACAAGGAAAAAAAGAATTATAGAGATGTGTAGTGGTGATGGTTGCACAACATTAAGAATGCATTTACTAGCACACTAAGAACTACACAAAGAATGATTAAGATGGTACATTTTATGTTGTGTGTATTTTACCACGTGAAAAAGGGCATCTGAGGACTCATGGGATTCAGTAGGTAGTTCAGGGTTGGAGTGGTGCCCCTTGAATCCCACTCACCCAGTTTTCCTCCCCTGTGTGACTCTTTCTCCTGGAGGACCAGTGGCTGCAGCTGTCCCCACACCCCTCACATCCCCAGGGACAGGCTGGGGAAAGAGAAGCGGTCTAGTTTTTGGAGGTTCCCGCCAGTCTTGAGCTTCACTCTGATTGGCTGGGATTAGGTCACGGGACTTTTCTATAGCCAATCACTGTGGCCCAGGAATGCCATGTGCTGATTGGCTCTGGCTGAGTCATATGATGCAGCCACGGCTTCGAACAGCGCCAGGAGAGCGCCGGGAGCTGCGACCACCCATGACTGCGGGGTAGCGGCTTCCCGCCTGTGTCACTCTTCTGCCGGCTGAGGGCCCTGCTGCCCGCGCTGTCCCTCAAGAAAAGGCAGAGGATCAGTGTCTATACCGGCTACCTTTCCTGGAACATGTACCCTATCACTGCGGTCGTCCTGTGAGCTCGCCATTGCTGTCCCCCTTTGACAGATGAGGAAACTGAGGCTCTGGTGAGTTACTCAGATCTGTGGGCTCTCCCAGTGTGGTGTCGCCTCTCTCCATGGAATCCTCTAGGGTAAAGAACACAGTGGATTGGTCGGTCACCGATCTCCGAGCCTGAGCTCTGGGAGGCCAGCTCTTTCTGAGTCATCCTCTGTCACCTTGACACCCCCTGCCCTGACTCTGTGGCCATGTGTGTTTCTGGCACTGGTTGTGGAGTGTAACGGTGCCATCCATTTATGTGTTGGCAGGCTTCAGGCTCTTTCTGCCCCATGGCCAGCCTTGGCTGCCTGTCCCCTTGTGCCCCCAGCCCTTAGTGAGTGAAGAGTGATGCTAGGGTCAGCTGGAAGGTGGGGAAGGCCAGATCCTCACCTAGGCCTGCTGTGAGCACCATGAGTGCCATAGCCAGGGTGAGCACTCACCGAGGAGCTCATTTGCTCTGAGACACAGGGACACCTCCCATGGCCTGGAGTGTCCACCTAGCACTGAGGCTGGCTTTACTGTGCAGTGGCCTCAGCTGTGGTCTGGGCCTCCCGTTCTGGTCTCTGAGATCCATAGGGGCAAATGCGTGTGGGGTCCTTCCTGGGACCTTGGGTCTGTACTGGCAGGCAGACACATCCTTCATTACCCTCACTGCCCTCCTCTGCTTGGGCAGGCTGGGGGAACATATGTGCATGTTTGTGCACCTCTGCATGGCAATGTGTATGTGTATGTGGAAAGGTGTGAGTGTGTGTGCATGTGCATGCATATCTGTGTGTGTGTGATGTGAAAATGGATGTGCACGTAAGTGTGTGTGTGTGTCCATGCATGGGAGCGTATGCATTGGAGTGAGCATGTGCGTGGGTTTGAATGTGCATGTTTGCGTCTGTGTGTAGGTGTATATATGTCCCCATTTGAGTGAGCATGTGCATTCAAGTGTGAGTGTGTATTATGGTCGTGTGTGTTCTTGGCAGGGGCTTTCCTCAAGGGGAGGGGATTGAGAGGGAGCAGAGGTACTGAGGGGAGGGGGAGACCCCAGCCCTGTGAATCTTGGGACCACCTTGGATCCCCCTTCCCCCACTGGCAGGCGCTCTGGAATGGGAGGGCCCAGGTAGGAGCCTCTTGCTCTGCTGCTTATGTTTCATATTAAATGTCAACTGCCCACCGGGTCTGCGGTGCTGCCATTAATATGGAGAAGTTATTACAGAGCCTGGAGCTGGCTCCTCGGGCTCATCCATGAATTTCAATTACCTTGCACATCTACTCTAGGCCTGTGGAGTGGGGTGCACAGCTTCTCTTTGGAGGCAGAGGAAACCCTGGCATCCAGGACCCAGGCCCAGACAGTGCAGGGAGCCTAGGCAGGCTCTGCGCTGCCCCACCTTGCCCTGCAGGTTTCAAGCGAGCACGGACTTGGTGTGGCCCAGAGGCTGCCATGTCACACGGTCATCTCTGTCCCACATAACTGGGCAGCCAGGACAAAGGCTAAAATGCCACTAAACCTCATTTCCTTGGCTTGCAAAGGAGGGGAACCTATCCATACCCACCTTGCTGGGCATTGGAAGGATGGGTGGGTGCACAGCAAGCCCTTAGCCCAGGCCTAGGGCTTGGGAAATTTATGCATTTCATCAGATCGAAGGTGCCATCAATCATAGGGCACACCAAGTAAGAGCAGACACTCCTGATAAAACTGCGCCGTGCTGCCTTAACTTCGGTCCTAAGAGGCACAGATAGGCACCAGCCACCCTGCCCCTAGTTGCTCCAAAGAGTGGGCCATTTCTCCCTTCTCACTCGCTTTGCTTACTTAGCATGTGACTGCCTTCTTCATTTTGAGGTGTCTTCTTCTCCTTGGTAAAGTGTGGGGTTGCAGTCATTCCTCCAGGGACATTACTCACTGATGCCAAAGCTACACACTTCCTTGTCTCGGTGACCTTCTGCACATGCTATAAATGTTTGCCATTGTGGTGTGGTTTTTTGAGGACATTTTGGGTGGCAAGGATCTCCACACAAGAAGTGCTGCCCCTACACCCAATTCAAGTGAAGTAATAGCAATATGAGTGAAACACCATGGGCAGGCTGGTGCATGCCAGCCAACACCAGCCACTGCATGGTTGCTGCTGACTGCTGGCGGTGAGAAGATCCGTTAATTTCCTCCCCAGTTCAGAGGTGGTAGGTGCGAAAAATGTGAGTCTAGAGTTCTGGGCATGCAGTTTTTATTGTTGTTGTTGCTACTATTGTTATTATGTTACAAACGATTTCAGGGCACTGTCTGAGAGCTGGCACGCAACTCTCAGGCCGAGAAGCAGAGCAGCGGCTGACACAGGGCCATTCACGCCAGAGGGACTAGCCCTTGCTAGCTCTGTGAGCAGAATATTCAAGGATTCATCTTTGAACCTGGATAATTCTCCTCTGAAAGCAGGGATTGTGACTCCATGGCAAATAAGGTGTATTTCTGTTCCATGCAAGATTTGTCTAAGTCTCAGGCGTGGCCAGTGTGATTGGGAACAGAGCTTCTGTAGGTACGATGAAAAGTGGCTCAAGCGTGGTGAACATGAATGTATATAAAAAAACACACATCAATGTTTTTTTAATGGATGACGCCACATACCGTCTCCCGTCACTTGCAAACGAAATGTCAGGTTGATCGATATCACAGATGAATTCTGTTTTTCTGTCACTCTGTTCTTCAACCTGTACTAAACTGTGTTTATCATTAGCACCTTTAAGCTGTGATAGCTGAAGTATTAGCTACTTTATAGCTACACTGTCCACCACGGTAGCTATGAGCCAGCTGAGCTATGAGCTGGGTGAGGCTTTTGACTATTTGAAATGTGACTGGTCTGAAGTGAGTGTGTGAAGTGAGTGCCTAAGTGTAAAATACTCAGTATTCAAAGACTTACTACAAAAAAATATATAAGATATTTCATGATTATCTAGAAGTATTGATCATAGGTTAAAATGTTAATATTTTGGATATACCGGATAAAGTAAGAAATATTGCTGAAATTAATTTCACCTTTTTTTTCCCCTCAACGTGGCTCCATGTGAAGTTCTCATTACATTTCTGTTGGGCAGTGCTGATTTGAGACATCTGGCTGGATACCTCCCGTTTTGCTGTTATTCTTTTGCAAAATTTTCTTGGCTGGTCACATCTGTTTATTCTTTCAATTGAATTTTAGAATTGTTTTGTCAGGTTAAAAACACCCCTTGCGAATTTGATTGACATTAAATTAAACCTAGAAACCAATTAAAGGAGGAATTGACATAATTTACAGCATTTACCAGGAACATGGTGTATTTTTCAATCGATTTAATTCTGCTTTGATGTTACTCAGTAAAGTATTATACATTTTTTATATGGGTCACCCATTGTTTTAAATCACGGTCATTTCAAGGATTTTTTTCCTTTTTGCTATTTATTGAATCATTTCCATCTATCGTTGGTGTACAGGAAGGTTATCGATTTTTATATAATTATCTTTTATCAAGCTGCTTGATTGAACTCATTAATTCTAATATATCTTTGTGGATTCCCTTGGGTTTTCTAGGTATACAGTTGTACTGTCTGTAAACGATGATAATTTTGGAGCCTCATTTCCAATCTGCACTATCTAGAACCTTCAGAGTAACGTTAAGTAACAGCAGTGGCTTTGTGCATCCGCGTCTGTGCCTGGCTCTGATGGGAACGCCCCTGGCATTTCTCTGCTTAATAAAATATAATGCTTGCTCGTGGACTAAGATGGATTTTGTGTGAAGGCAATATCCTCTGAATTCTAGTTTTCTAAGGTCCTATTTTTATCAGCAAAGGAGCTGAAATCTAGATAAAATGTGTCTAATACCTCACACACCACCCCACCCCCACCCCAAGCCAGAGGCGTTATACAATTCCCAGGGGGCTGTCTTTTCTGAGGACCTGGGACTCAGGGCTGCTGGCCACACAGGTGGCTTCCGGGACTGAAACCAGTTCTCAGAAAGCCCATGAGTGGGGGAATTGCCACCTCAACAGGCCACGTTCTCCTTCTCTCAGTGGTGTCTCTCCCAACCGTCACTGTTTCCCAGGCAGACCTCCCGAGTCTTACAGAAGATGGTAGTTGTTGGTACCTGCCCACAGAGGCCCCCACTGGCTCTCACTGGTACTTTTATTCCCACATGCCTCTAGAAAGTCTTTCCTCAAAGACCATCGCCCCCCCCCACCCCCACCGCCTTAGAGGAAATCTATGGCCTGTTGTGTAGAGAATAAAATTGTTTTCCCTTGTGTTGTCTGTCTGTCTGCCCACATATGGGCAGCTCTGAACAGTGTCTGTGCTGAGGCCCTGCCCTGTGAGATTCTGATTTGTTGGATATAGGTAGGACTTAGAGGTCTGATTTCCCAACATGGGAGGATCTTATTCACAGCCAGTGGGCACCCACTGACCTAGAGGAAGGTCAGGAGTTGTGAGGTCAAACAGAACCAGGTTCGGGGCTGGCTCACTACTTGCTGGCCTGTGACCCTCAGTTTCCCCAGTTGGCATGCTACCTACCTTGGAGGGCTTGTGTCTTTGAGGAAGTGAAGGGGAACAAGCTGGTTGACCCCAGTCCAAAAAGCTTGGGATCCAAAATCATTGGGAGGATTGGGGTGGAAGGAGAAGATGTCCAAGAGGGACAGCCAGGCCTTCAGGTGGCTTGGGAGCACAGAAGCTGCCTCTGAGGTGTCAGCTCCTGACCCTCTGTGCCACCTGGTCCTTCACCTGGAAATTCAGAGCAGGGCACATGGAGGGAAGCCCTCTGGCATGACTGTCCCTGAGGCTGGCTGTCCACACAGTGGGCGGGTAGAACGCAGTTGGCCGTGGGCACTGATCCTGCAGGCCCTGGTGGGCAGAGTAGGGGCAGGGTGCTGTCTTCTATGGTACCCCTCAATGCCCCCAGCCAGACGCTAGGCCTTGTGACGCCCCCCCCCCCCGCCCCCCCCGGCTCTGCTGGCTGACCGCTGGCCGCTGGTGTGAGCTCACTAACCCCGGGCTTAGGTCTGGGCATCCCTGGTGTTTGGGTGTGTTGTAGCCTAGAGTGGCTGGTCTGAGACCTCCACACAAAGTGAGCAGAGGTCCCAGGCCGGGGCTCAGCTTAGTTGAGAGAGAGAAAGCCTGTGTTTCCTGAGCAGTCCCCAAATGCCACAATAACTGTCACAGGGAGGGCACTGGAGGGTGGGGCAGGGGGGTCCTGGTTCCATCCCTCCCCCCAACCCCCCACCGAAAGCTTTTTTTTCTCTTGTTTCTCTTTCTTCTCTCCCTGCCCTGCCTCACCCTCTTCTTTCTTCTCCCTCCCTTCTCCTTACTCTGTTCTCTTCCTCCTCCCTTCCTGCCATCTCCGTCCTCCTCTTCTTTCCCAGAGTGAGCCTTCCTACTCCATCAACCAGGACTCCTGGGTGACCCTTCCTGTGTGGTGGGCTCTGCATGGCTGGCCACACACTCAGACTCTGGCTGTGCCTGCCCGTTCCTATTCACACATGGCCTCTGACACTGCCAACAGGAACACTCTGGGAGCGGTATATCATCCCGCTGTACTGGGGGGAAAGCAGGGCTCAGAGAGGGACAGTGACCAACCCCAGGGCACACATGGCCCCAAGCTTGGGCTCCTTCTGCTGTAGCTGAAACTCCAGAGGAAACCCTTGCTGTCCTCTGAGGTACACATTACCCCACCCCCAACCCACACAGCAGGCTTAATTACTGCAGCAGGAGGGGGGTTCCTCCTTCTCTCCTTGGCGGCTGAGTTCTTGGTGCAATTCCCAGCAAACAAGGTTAAGGCCAAGCCCCTGCCCTGCCAGAGTAGCCCCCACCTCAGATAGTGTGGCCTGGCCTTCGGGTGATATTTTTCCTGTTGGGGTCCGCAGGTCCTTGTTGACTGTGTCCTTACTGGGGAGGTTGGTCAGACGGGGCTGCTGTGCTCCGACCTAGGGCTGCCATGGAAGGTTGTAAACGAGGTGTCCTGCACAAGGGCACCTGGCATGGGGGTGCAGGAGGCCAACCTCTGCTCAGTGTCTGGGAGTGGCTGGAGTGGAGGGTGGAGGGCAGCCAGAGCTGTGTGGAGGAGCAGTGTCAGGCATCTGCCCCCACCATCAAGGCCACCAGAATCACTACATTCATTTCCCTTTCTCCTGCCTTCATTAACCCTTTGTGAGCTTGGCAGATTCATATTCAGAGAGTTTCCCTTCTTATTTTACCTTGCCAACCTTTCATTTCTCCTGGTCAGCTCTGCCAGGCCTCTACTATTAATTTCTTCTGTTTACTCAGGTTGTAGAAAATAATCAGCCTTTCAAAGAAGTGCTCTGTTGTATTTATTTTATTTTATTTTATTTATTTTTGGGGGGAAGGGGCAGAGAGAGAGAGAGAGGGAGAGGATCCCAAGCAGGCTCTGCTCTGTAAGCTCTGAGCCTGACTCCCTGACTTGGGGCTTGAACCCACGAACCGTGAGATCATGACCTGAGCCAAAGTCAGATGTCCAACTGACTGAGCCACCCAGGTGCCCCTGTATTTTGATTTTGAAATGTTGAACTCCTTTAATCCAAGGGATGTGTGTTTCCTGTACTGTATGAGGTGTGGGTTAAGTTCTTATTTTTTCTAAATTGCCGTTCTGTGTCTCAGCACCTTCATTTACTAATACACCCCTTTCCTTGTGACTTTGGGATGTGCACTCCCTCATCTACAAAGTTCAGGGAGGCACTCTTGCTTGTTTCTGGCCTCTGTTGTATTTTGTACCAACACGAGGCCCTTTGTTGCTTACTAATACGTTTTAATATCTGGTAGGGCAGATATCACCATCATGACTTAAAAAAAAATGTTTTCACTATTTTTGTCCATTTTCCAAATGGATTTTGGATTTGTTTTCTTATGATCTTAAACAATATCCTAAGAGGATCTTTATTTTGGATGATATCGCATGCTTAAAATACTGTCCAGCATTGCAGCAGGGCCTCAGTGAATCTTTGTTGAACAAATGAATGACATCTTCAAGGTATTTAATTTTCTCAGGGAAATAAGAACATTGATTCAAATCTTTAAAAATCTATCCCCAGTGGGTTTCTTACTACGACTTTTCAAATTTTATCACCATTGTGAATAGGATCTTTTCCATTATATTTTATTAGCAGGTTATTATAGATAGTAATTTTTTTAATGTTTATTTTATTTTATTTATTTATTTTGAGAGAGTGAGAGACAGAGCGCGGGTTGGAGAGGGGCAGAGAGAGAGAGGGAGACACAGAATCTGAAGCAGACTCCAGGCTCTGAGCTGTCAGCACAGAGCCCAATGTGGGGCTCGAACCCCTGAACCGTGAGACCATGACCTGAGCCGAAGTTGGACGCTTAACCAACTGAGCCACCCAGGTACCCCTGTAGATGATAATTTTTAACCTAGAATACAGTGGGTGACCATTCACTCAGGATACCTGGGACCTCCTTATTCCAGATTAATGATATTCTCAGAGGTGAGACACTTTCATTCACAAAGAGCGAATGAAGCTGAAATCAGCATGTTCAAATCAGCATGTTCATACAAATTATATATGCATTTGCACAAACTGCAGCTAAACGCTTTGAGGACCATAGTTGACCTGGCAAATCCAAGCCCTGCCCAGGCCCCACTTGCGCCTTCTCATTTGCTTCTAGTGACTCTGTCTTCCTCTTGTGCATCAGCAAAAACAGTCTCCCGTTATCATAGTGGCATGAATGCAAAAAACATGGATAATCACAAAAAAATCATAAAAGAAATCTCTCGATTGGATGTTTCCCATGTTTGCATTCCAGATATGCAAATTTCTATATTTCGCATCTAGGCATTTTAATGAACTTCCGTATTATTTTTTTTCCTTTTTTTTTTGTGGATTCTTTTGGGGGCAAGGATTTTCTAAGTGTACAGTTATCTCCTGCAATTCATATTTTTGTGTCTTCTTTTTCAGTATTTATTCATTTTTTTGTCTTATTACGTTGGTTAGAGCATAAAATTGAACTTCTTTAATTTTGCATGGGAGCTCAAACCATGTTTTCAGAGCAGCTGGCCCGCTGCCGTCTAAGGGAGACAAGAACCAGGTCCCACTTCTCTCTTGTTCTGTGAATGCTGCAGGCAATAGATCTAAAGCGGGTAAGTCTTGGCATAAGTGGACCTTGTATCTTCACTTACCCATGGCAGGGCTACTTTTCTTTTGCTGGTCTGTTGTGTCAAGTGAGCACAGGGCATGGATGTGTGGTGGTTTGTGGGGTAGGAGTAGCAGGGACCGGTACTCCCTCCCACAGCCCCCGTTAGGTCAGGGAGCTTCTCTCGGCCCTGTGGCCTGTTAGGAAACCCCTACAACCTCGGGAGCAGTGTACCTGGGCAGGATTATTTTTTTTTTCCTTTATTTTTTTGAGAGAGAGAGAGAGAGAAAGAGAGAGAGGAGAGAGAATCCCAAGCAGGCTCTGCAATATCAGCACAGAACCCAATGCGGGGCTCGAACCCACAATTGTGAGATCATGACCTGAGCCAAAATCAAGAGTCGGGGGGCGCCTGGGTGGCGCAGTCGGTTGGGCGTCCGACTTCAGCCAGGTCACGATCTCGCGGTCCGTGAGTTCGAGCCCCGTGTCAGGCTCTGGGCCGATGGCTCGGAGCCTGGAGCCTGTTTCCGATTCTGTGTCTCCCTCTCTCTCTGCCCCTCCCCCGTTCATGCTCTGTCTCTCTCTGTCCCAAAAATAAATAAAAAACGTTGAAAAAAAAATTTAAAAAAAAAAAAAAAAAAAAAAAAAATCAAGAGTCGGAGGCTTAACCGACTGAGCCATCCAGGCGTCCCAGGAAAATGGCTGCCTTTGAAAGACTGTCTTTGGTTTCAGCCGGGGATGTGGTTCAGCAAGCCGCTCTCAGGGGAAGGCTGGCAGGTCGATCCAACCTGCAACCTCAAATGCATTTGGACTTCGAAGCCCCATGTGAGTCCCTGCCTTGCCCCTTACCAGTGAAATATTTCTAAACTTCAGTGTTCTCATCGGTGCAGGGCGGAGTTTGCAAACCGGTGGGCTGCATGCCATGTCTGCCCACAGATGAGTTTTGTTTGGCGCTCCCCCAGTGTTTGACAAATCTCTCCCAAAGCTCCAGATTTCCAGTTTCTTTTGAGAACCTGGGAGAGTGCCTAGAC
This sequence comes from Neofelis nebulosa, assembly GCF_028018385.1. NCBI lineage: Eukaryota > Metazoa > Chordata > Mammalia > Carnivora > Felidae > Neofelis > Neofelis nebulosa. The sequence continues at coordinate 149,576,306 of NC_080782.1, read as the reverse complement.
CTGCACTCCGTGGGCTGGAGGTAAGCAGGACAGAGCCCTCCAGAGGGAGCCCACAGCTTTGGGCCCCATAGGTGCTGCTATCCCCTGTAGTCACCTTTGCCCTTCTCACTGGCTGGCTTTCATTTCCCGCATGGTTCCTGTGTCCACGACAGACACCTTCTCTCACGTCGAGGTGGATGTTGCAGGGGTTTTGGAGCCAGTCATTTCTCCCCAGTCCCTTCCTCTCTCCCCCTTCCCCTGATTTCAGTTTATCATCATCTCTGACAAGGCCCTGTGCGCTGAAGTCAGACACGGTCCCGCTCCATCGAGTGTGTTTCTGGCTCCTTCTCTCACTCACCGAGATTCCTCTTTCTCATCCGTGAAAGGTAAAAATTTATGGCAGTAACTACTGTGGTGGCTTACTAGGAGGATTACATGAAGGAAGGCCCACGGCCGGCACTTAGCAGCCAACAGCCTTCGTTGCTACGAGGTAATATTTTCCTCATGGTGCTGCTAGAAGGAACCAAAGTGTGGAAGTACTTATAGACATAAGAAATGCAGTGCAGATATGAATCAGTTTGGAGTGCTCTGTGGGCTGGGCTCAGGCTGGGTGTGAGGAGTAGGGAGGCAGGGTCCTTGTGTCCCATAACTGGCCTGGGACGTGTTGCCAGATGAGGCCGTGACTGTTCTGAAATGGAATTCCTGGGTCAGAATAAGGAGAACAGATGTTTACTGGATGAGGCCAAGAGCCTCTGACATCACCCAGAGCCCGTCAGGACACAGGCCGAGGGTCCCCCATCCTTTCAGGCCAGTGCAGTGCTCCTGGGGCAGCTGCCAGGGTTGGAGGGTGGGCACACACGCGTGCGCGTGCGCACACACACACACACACACACACACACACACACACACGTGCGGCTTCTTCCACCAGATCCTCTCCACCTGAACACAATTAGCCAGGATGTGGAAAAGATTTCCAGCCTGGAAGGAGAGGAGCGAGTGTAGTTGGCAGGCAGGCTGGGGAGGGGAAGTGCAGGCCCTGATGGTGAGTGGAGGCTGCAGGATGGGGGAGCAGCCTTTGGGGGCGGAGAGCTGTCTGCAGCCGCTGGCCAGGGAAGGAGGAGCGCTGGAGCCTTCCTCCCAACATCGCCAGAGGCGGAGACCTTGTCTCCCAATTGCTTCTTTGGCCATGAATCTGGAGATTGTGACCAAGAGGCTGCTGGGGCCTTGCTCCTGTACTTTTAGGAACACCTGTGTATCTGGTGCCTGCTGTCTTGTCCCTCACGGAAGGCCACCTCCAGGCCCAGGCTCCTGCCACTGCAAGTGATAGAAAGCCCAGTGCAAACCAGCCTAAGCCAAAAGGGGGATGCTCAGGCCTGTTTCAGCTCCTTGGCCTATCCTCAGCAGGCTGTCCTTAGTGGGAGGCTGGAGGCTCACCGTGGCCCCAGCTGCCAGCCTAGCAGAAAGACCTTCCTTTCCCCTGGGCTTCCAGTGAGTGTCCTGAGGCTGGTTCTCACTGGTTCAGGTCATGTGCTTTGGGTGAATCCCTGTGGCCCAGGCTGAGGGCAGGGAGCTGGCTTCCATTGGCCAGGCCTGGTCACATGACCACAGGTTCTAGGTGGATAGAGTCTATGGTGTGAAGCCCAGAGACACAGGTGCCAGAAAGACACAGGTGCCAGTGGGCACCCACTGCCTTCTCTGTGTCCCAGACCTCTGTCCACCTCTTCCATGCTCTTGCCTCCTGTTTTCCCTGTGTGGGTTTGCCCTGCCATGTCCTCTCTCTGAGGGCTTCCAGTGGCTCTCCTTCACCCACTGGGTGAAGCACAGACCCAGACACTTCAGCATTCAAGACCTGTCACGACCAGTCAGCACTTCTAGATTATTCCGTGCACTTCATCTTCCCTCCCTTCCATCCTGTGGGCCTGGGACAAGAGTTCTCAAAGACCATGCATTCCCATCACAGTAGTTAGCTGTGTCCGTATTGAAAACAGCCCTTGTTGCAGGATGGGAGGGGACCGATTATCTTGGCTGCAGTTGAACCTAAAAATTATCTGAGGGCGTGAGGGATGAGTTCAGGCTGCGACTGGGCAGGGAAGCTGGGGGCTCTGTGGGCTCACCTGGGGTTGCACTAGCAGAGCTGACAGAGTAGCCGACAGAGTAGCACAGCTGATGACCTCTGGGCTTTTGTGTGAAGTTCAGGGAGCCCTGCATGCCTGGCTGATTCCCCACATCCATGTCACAGGAAACCTTCCCCATCCTCCTTGTCACGGCAGGTAACACAGCTGCATCGAAGGACCTGTTTGCTGATTTTCTCCTCACCCCTTCTGTGTCCCCAACACTTTCGGCAGTCTGTCCAGACCCGTGGACCCTTTATTAGAATAATGTTTTTAATGCACATTTTAAAAAACACAGGACACAAATTCTATCAAAATAAAGCTATTTGAAAAAAATTGAGGGGTGCCTGAGGGGCTCAGTAGGTTAAGCGTCCAACTCTGTATTTTGGCTCAGGTCATGATCTCGCGGTTCATGGGTCTGAGTCCCATGTTGGGCTCCACACTGTCAGCGCAGAGCCTGCTTGGGGTTCTCTCTCTCCTTCTCTCTCTGCCCCTCCCTCACTCACACACTCTCTTTCTGTCTCTCAAAAATAAACATTAATAAGTTTTTAAAAAATTAAAAAGAAGATTGATAATACAACATGTGTGCTTTTAAAAAAATTTTTTTTTAATATTTATTTTTGAGACAGAGAGAGACAGAGCATGAACGGGGGAGGGTCAGAAAGAGGGAGACGCAGAATCCGAAGCAGGCTCCAGGCTCCGAGCTGTCAGCACAAGAGCCCGGTGTGGGGCTCGAACTCACGGACTGTGAGATCATGACCTGAGCCGAAGTCAGATGCTTAACCAACTGAGCCACCCAGGTGCCCCAACATGTGTGCTTTTTATTTTTTATTGTCATCATGCCTTTTTTTGGGTAATAGCTTTATTGAGATATAATTCACATACTATACATTTCAACTACTTAAAATAAAATTCAGTGGCTTTATTGTGTTGACAGAGTTGTGCAACCAGCACCTGATCTGTTTTGGAACATATTCACCACCCCCCAGAGACCCCATATCCCTTGGCTGTATCACCCTCAATTGCCCCATCCCCTTAGTCCCTGGGAACTGCCAGTCTGCTTTATGTCCCTATAGATTTGGCTCTACTGGGCATTTCATATAAATGGAATCACACAGTACTTGTCCTCTTGTGTTTCACTTCTCTCAGCATAATGTCTTCTCAACGTAATGTTGTAGCATGGATCAGAACTTCATTCCTTTTTTTTTAATGTTTTTATTTTTGAAAGAGAGAGAGAGAGAGTGAGCAGGAGAGGGGCAGAGAGAGAGAGGGGCAGAGGATCCGAAGCAGGCTCCGTGCTGACAGCACGGGCTCGGACTCATGAACCGCGAGATCATGACCTGAGCCGAAATCAAGAGTCCGACGCTTAAGCGACTGAGCCACCCAGGCGTCCTGTAAACTTCATTCCTTTTTATGAACAAATGATATTCCATTGTATGGATATGCCACAATTTTTTTTTTTTTTTTTTTTTTTACAATCTATTCGTCAGTTGATGGACATTTGGGTTGTTTCCACCTTTTGGCTCTTACGAATAATGCCACTCTGAACATTTGCCTCTGAGCGTTTCATGTGCTTTTTGATGAATGAGTGAAATAACAAGCCCCAGCAGCATGTGCCGCTGCCTCCGTTGTTTGTGCTGAGCCTACCTCGTCAGGGGTAGGGAGAGCTACGGATTCCCAGTGTGTCTGTCGTGACGGGCATGGGTGCTGCTGATTCTGTTGTGCTTGCTGCCTCCATCCAGAGTGGAAGGGAATAGGAGCTCTCAGCAGGGAGCAAGAATGGAGTGCTCTGTCCCGGCTTACAGAGCCGAGCCCTCCAGGGAGCTCCCTGAGGGCAGTGACAGGTCCTCGCTGTGAGTGTGCCCTGTGTGGTGCCCACTATGGTGGCCCCAAGAGACCCTGGTGAGTGCTGTGGCCTGTGGCAGGACGAGGTATCCAGATCAAGGTGGTGGCTGTCCTGGTCTGCTCATGGCCCACTGTGAGGGGTGAGATCCCACTACCCTTTCCTCCCCAGAGTGTTTTCTATGTCTCTAGCTTGGGACTCCTGCAGCTGGAGGGTGGGGAGTCTAGGCCTCCTGAACTGGTAGGAAACCCCTCTTTCCTCATTGTCTTCCGTCCCGCCAGGCTATTTTCCTTCACAGCTACTTAGGAGGGAACAGAGCCAAAGGCCTGTCAGCAGGGGACCGCCGATGGATTTTATGTCAGACGCACACACCCGGCTCCCTGCCACCAGCTGAGTCTTTGCTTGCCTCTGGAGGGCACTGGGCCTCTGTCACTTCCCATGCAGCCCCTGCCAACCATGGGGCTGGTGAGGGTTCCTTTGCTGTGTGGAGGCCGCGGGTCCCAGCTCTGGGATGGGCTCAGCCCGGGGCGGGGGGCGCTCTGCCTCCTTCCTGTCCCTGTGTCAGGTCCTGGCCCCATGTGGGCGCTCGGGAGGGAGAGTGCCCACGACTGGGAGATGCCTTACCAGGTGGCCTTCCTTGGGGGCACCTGCAGTTGAGGATCAGGCTCCAACTTGTGTGTGAGACACCAGTTCTCTCCCTGGTGCTCCTTCTCAGGCCCTTCTTGGAAGGAGCTGTGGCCTCTGCAGCTCTCTCGTCTGCACCTCCTGGCCAGGCCCCCCACCTGCCTGTGGAGCTGCCAATGTCCTCATCTGGTGCCCTCCCAGAGGGGCCTCCTGTCCTGCTTCTTGTATTTCAGAGATGGCCAGAGACTTCCCTGACTCCGTGGCTGGCAGCAGCCTTGCTGAGCCATCTAGAATTGGCTCCCAGCCTCCTCGTGTCTCCTGGGTGTCTTATGTGGCGATGCAGCTCTATTTTAGGGCCTGCGGGAGCACCCGGGATTGCTTCAGGGGCTGCCCCGGATTGAGGGGGTGGATCATGGCCTACAGTGAGGACCTGAGTGATGGAAGAAGAACTGGGCTTTGTGTTCCTTCCCGCGTGACCGTGGGCAGCTGTCTTCACTTCTTGGAGCCTCCAGGGCCTCGGCCATGCGGTTGTGAGTGAGGACCAGTCCAAGGGCAAAATGAGTAGGGGGCCATCTCACATCCTCTCCCCACCCGTGCCACGTCCCTCAGATGCTGGAATGCCTGGCGCCAGCAGCCTTGGGATGGTTTACAATGGTTTATGATGTTTTGTTCTGTCTTAAGTCCAAGAGTGCCTAAGCACTGAATAAAGCAGAATGCATAAATAAACTAAAGGAAGAAAATTGAAATCCCCTGTAATCTTATCAACATTTTAGGGTGTGTCTCTCACATATACACACGTGTGGACAAGCATACTTAATGAAAAGGGGCCATATTGTCTGTACAGTCTCCGACCTGCTTTTATTTACCGTATATATAAAACAGACATATTTATGGATCATTTAATATTCTACCTTAATGTCTTGGACCAGAGGCGGCATAATCTACTCAGGAAATGTGAAGAGGCCAGTATGGGAGCTCGGGAGTCTGGGCCTGGCGGGTGAGGGAGAGGCGGAGGAGGAACACCCCCAGGCCTCTGACTCGGGTTGATGGGTAGGAGGGAGGGCAGAGGCATGCTGGCTGTGAAATGTGGCTGGGGCAGTTTCCCTGTGAGGAGTCCTGGGGCAGTTTCCCTGGGAGGAGTCCTGAGGCAATTGGAAGGTTCTGTGTGTAGGAGCAGGGTCTGGGTGCAATGTGAGTGGGGGCTCTCTGTGCCAAGGGCCATAGGTGCCATTTGTCCAGGGAGGGTGGGCACCAAAGGAAGAGAAGGGCAGAAGCAGAGACTAGTGCTCCTTGGTCCCCCACCACATAGGGGACACGTGGAGGGGATGGTGCAGACCTGAGTGAGGCCTGCTCAGAGATTTGAGAGACTCATCAAAATGGGGGAGCTGCCGGACAGCAGTGTGTGGTGTGGGGTCCAGCACGGAGGAGGGGGCTTTGTAGACGTCAGGGCCAAGTGCCTGAGGAGTGGGTAGAAAATGGCCACCTAGAGGCAGGAGACTAGAGGGTGCATGGTGAGGACAAGTGCTGTACTGGGGGATATGTCCGGTCGAAGAGGATTTTTCCTCTTGGGAAGACTTCACTAGGTAGTTAGTCAACCCTTGAACAACGTGGGAGGTAGGGGCACCAACCCCTATGTAGGTGAAAATCCATTTAGAACTTTGACTCTGCCCAGACTTAACTACTAATAGCGTACCTTTGACTGGAAGCCTTACTGTAACACAAATAGTCAGCGAACACATATTTTGTATACATATATACATATATATACAATTGCATAATATACATGTTATATACTGTATTCTTATAATAAAATAAACCAGAGGAAAAAATGTTATTAAGAAAATTAATGCAAAAAAATCCACATATAAAAAATCCACATGTAAATGGACGCATGCAGTTCAAACTCAAGTTGTCCCATGGTCGACTGTACATATGTGCCTGCAGTATTTACATGTGCACATATATATGTGTGTATTTGAACACTACCTCTTTGTGCTGAGGCTTTTATGTGGCTTGAGTGTGTTCATAGACTAAGGACAAGGATGTAGGAGAGAGGGAATGTTTGAAGGTAAGGTATGGAAGAGAAAGGATGCATTAGTCAGGAGTTATTCTACAAGTTTCAGAAATCCAAATGAAACTGGCTTAAGCAAAAAAAAAAAATAATAATAAAGAATTGATTGGTTAATAAATCTGAAAAAAAAAAAAACCAAACCCAAACCCCAATATCCAGTAGCTTCAGGTTTGGCTGGATTCAGGTGCCTAAATAAATTTTTGGTCTTTCTCTCATTTCTTTGAGCTCTACTGTGCTCTATGTTGATTTCATTCATGCTCTTCACATGAGGAGGAAAAATGACCACAGGCAGCTGCCATCTCACATTCTCATTGCTTAACCACCTCAGGGGAGACGACTCTTCTGTTCTCATAGTTCCAGCAACAGTTTCTGGGTTTAATCTGATGGATTAACTTGAGTTAAGTCCTTGTCCCTGAGTTGTGTTCATATGGTCGGGTTGGCCTGGCCTGGCTCATATGTCCCCCTTTCCCCTCATCTGGTCTGAGGGTCAGAGGGGCAGCTTTTGAGGAACACAGTGGGGCTGTGTTATCAAAAGGAAGACAGTGGGCTCCAGGCAAGCCCGAGGTCCCTGAGGAAGAGGCTGGGCCCTGGGTGGCTGGAGGAGTGTGTTGCTGCTCCATAGGGTGGGAGAGAGAAGGATGTGGAAGCACATGGGGTGGGAAGGAGTTCTCTCTGTGGCTTCCCTCCCTCAGGAGGGACACCGATGTTGCCGACCAGGCTCTGCAGTTCTCCTGGGGGTTGGCCGGGTCTGGAAGGAGAGCATCAGGCTGCAGGAGGTTGACTGACCGACTGCTGGCTGCCCTGGGAACCCTCAGGCCCAGCAGCAGAAGTGGTCTGAATTCAGAAAAGCAGGCACTGGGGCCAGGCAGGGCAATCCACCTACCTCAGGAGCCAGAGACCAGGCATCATCAGGCCTGTCAGAGAGGTGCAGGGCACTGGGTGGGAATGTGCAGGCCAGCAGAGACCCAGGTGAGATGACCACTCTGCCCAGGAGAAGCTCATGGGGGCTGAATCCAGCCTGCAGACATGCTTTGTATGGCCTCTGGGTAAAAACAAGGTCCCAGCCAGTGGGGTGTTCTGTTTGACTGGATGGATGTAGGCAGCGTGGGCTGGGGGTGGGGGAGACAGAAATAAACACCATTTTGGATAATGGTAAGAACAATGCAAGTAAGTAAGCAAATGAGGAGGCTGAGAGCAGCTAGCAAGGGTGAGTGAGAGCGCGCGTGTGTGTGTGTGTGTGTGTGTGTATGTGTGTGTGCACGTGCCCACGTGTGATATGCGTGTGTGAATGATGCCATGGATGTGCGCTCATGTGATGCATGTGTGAGTACATTGTGAGCCGCATGCAGGTGCATGTGATGCACACATGTGTAATGCCTCTGTGAGACATGAGTGATATACACAGTACATGCAGATGCACGTGTGATGTGTGTGGGAGTGCACACTGGGTCACATGCATGTGTGAGAGTGCATGTGTGTGCATGTGTTTGTTGAGGGTGTAGCTGTTGGCCCCCCACAGTCAAAATGAGGACAACCTATAATCTTTCAGAAGACCTTCCTCACAACTGGAGGACAACAGGAGAGAAAAAACATGTAGGGGGGTTAGCACAGTCACTATGGGGAGCGACCCCCCTTTCCCCAAGTACATGGTGCAGAGGGCTTTCCTGTCTAGTGGCTGGCTCTGTCAGCTCTGGGTTGGGGTCTGGCTTTCCTGCATGGCCCTTTAGGCTTCTTCCCCTATGAGAGGCCAGGGCTCAAAGTCTTGGGGCCTAAGAGAGTGACATCAGTGGTCCCTCCCGGGAAGTTGCCGTGGGAGGCTCGGTCCCACCATGAGCCAGGGGGACCTTGGTGCTGCCCCTGACCCAGTTCCAGGCTAGGAGCTGTCCTCCGCCACGTGGGGACGAATGCCAGGTACTGGGCTCTCACCATGGAGATTTCAGAAAGAGGACACCCAGTGTTTACCGGAGCACCTACTGCGTGCACTTGGTTTACTCCCACCTCCCTACCTTGTTGGGAAGGGGCTTTGAAGCAGTGGTGGCAGGCTTTTTCCAAAAAGGGTCTGCAGGGCTGCGGTGGCTGTTGCACGCCCTGTCTGCCCCCTGTCTTTCCTCCACTGGCTTGTCTCCTCTCCCTGTCTCATGTGCGGCTCCCCTGCCTGCCTCTGCTCCCTCTCCCGGCTTCAGTCTCATGCCGTTTTAATGAGGGCTTGGCCTCCTGTGCATGGCGGCTCAGCGGCAGTGCATTTAATTAATAATCTCACATTGCAGTTCTTCAGAGTAAATGCTGCCATTTTATTCCTCACTAATTGGAACAGGCTAGTTAAGCTCTGAGATGAATGGCCCTTTCTGCTTGGGATCTCTGTCGGAGTTGCTGTGTGGGGCCAGGTGCTGTGAGCCCTGGGGTGGGGCACTGTGCTGGAAGGGCAGACGTCTGGCCCACCCCACCTTCCTGGTCCAGGGAGAGCCCTTTTGCTCATGCCCAGAGCAGCCATCTGGCCCGGGGTAAGCCCACTCTTGACCTCGGGAGGGCTTTCAGGTGGGCAGGACTTGGGACTCACTTTTGCCCATTCCTTGGGTCCCAACTCTGTGCCTGCTCTGGGTGAGGCCCTCAGGGACCCCAGAGGGCCTCAGTGTGGGCTCCAGAACCTGGACTCCCCGTCTACACCTGCTTCCCTACTCTCTGTGGCCTGGCCCAATCTCCACCCTGCATGCCTGCACCATTGTTCTCACCTAGCCAGAGTGTCCCAGCTGGTGCTGGCCACATAGCAGGTCCTTAGCTAGATGCATGCTGAGATGGATATGTCCCCCAACAAACATAGGCTCTGTGTGGCCCTGGAAATTAGGGAAACACCAGTTACCCCATCACTGCAAGCTGTTGTGCGCAGCAGCAAAGAGGCTGGTCTGCAGTGTGTCAGGGGAAGGACCACCTGCCTGTGTGGCACTGATGGAAGTTTGGCCTGCACACCAGCTTCGATGCTCCAGGCCTTGGGGTGTCCCTGAGATGTGGATGTGCAGGCCACTCTCCTTCGACATGAGACATCTGAAAGCACCTCCATGCTGGCCCAGAGGAGAAAGCCTGAGTAGAGCACAGCAGTGTTTTGGAGCGAAGTGGAGCCGTGGGCATGTGGGTGGACCAGGTCAGGTGGGTAGAGGTGGGAGGGAAGAGAAGATGGCAGGGTGACATACAGGTGCCTGGCATCTGCACCCCTGTGTGCACAGGCAGGGCACAGGGAGGGGTGCAGCACACGCCGCTCTGCCCCAGGGTTTCTGGGGGAGACCATGCTGGGGATTGCGGATGGCATACTATTTGTATTTTTTTTTTTTTTTGAGGAGAACGTGTTTATGTAATGGTCACGCAATTAATACAAGAAAGTAGGTGGAGTTTTTCTTGGGACACACATGGTATTGAATGCCAGCAGCATTCCTGGTGAGCCCCCAGTGTGTGTGTCCAGCCTGTGTGCTCTGTGGTCTTTAATGGCATCAGAGCTCTTGGCTCAGGTCCAGGGCACGAGATCCAGTTCCCTTCCCTCCACTGGGCTGAAGGAATTCCCATGGCCTCTCCCCTGGATGGTGGGGTTTGCAGCAGGGCGACGTGAGAACAGTGACGAGGGATGTGTGCTCAGCTCCTCCCTGTGCAGAAGGTTCACTGCTGACTGGTGTCTTGGCCTCCCTGGACACCCACCTGTTTGCATATCTCTCTATGCATGAGCTCTGCTGTGGGCTTCTGGGGTCTTCATGCTTTTCCCCTGTTGTCTTGGTGACAGAGACTGGGGTCAGAGGTTCACCTTCTGAACAGGCTGGCCATGCAGTATGACACTGCATTGTGATATCACCTGCTCTGCCAGCTGAGCCGGTCTTCAGGGACAAGGACGGCTCTAGCCAGAGTCCAAGCACCGATTTATGAGGAATTAGCAGGAAACTGTCAGGAGGAAAGAAACCAAGGTGCTGGCAGAAGGGGCTGCCGGCAACAGACTGGCTCCAGGAGCCCACAGGTGGCCTCCAGGCATTGCTGCTGGGAGGGTTGAGCTAGTGGGATCCCAGCAGCCACAGGGCTGGGGCTCTGCCTTTGCCTTTGCATTCCTACCTTGCGTATTGCCGAGGTTAGCTGGAATTTATTTCTTCCTTTCTTGGTTTCTTCCTTCCATCTTTCCTTCCTGCCTTCCTTCCTCCTTTCCCCAACTCCCCTTTCTTCTTTCTCTTTCCTTCCTTTCTCCCCACTTCTTCATCCACTGACATTTCTCCGTCCTTCCTCTGTCCAGGCCTTGTGGACACACGGTTTCTTGGAAAGGCGTACCAAGAGGGTCTGCAATGCCATCCAAGGGAGTGATGGGATGTGCTATAGGGTAGGGAGCCCCCAGAGGATTTAGGCAGGAGCCTGACATGCCCACGAAGGCATGAGTTCCCCACATGCTGTGGCTGAGGCACCCCATGGGTCCCCGCACCCTGGCTGTTTAAGCACCCCCCGCAAGGTGCTGCCCCACTGGGTGGCTGGGTCTCCTGGGCTCTGGTGTGGCCTCGGCTGCCCACCCTCCTGAGGGGGACCTGAGATGCTCTGCACTGCTCTGGCCTCAGGGAATGGGCTGTCTTTTCCCCTGGGTGAGATCTTTTTCTTGAATTCTTTGCAGCTATTACTTCTGGTGCTCTTGGCTCTTGTCTGCCCCCCCGGTGCATGTTCCCCCGGTCCTGGAGTTTGATGTCTGTCTGGTGCTTTCTTCTGCAGTGATCTGCTCTTTTTCTCTGGGAGCTGTCAGAACTTTCTCTTTATCTCTGATGTTCTTGGGCTTCATTATAATGTGTCTAGGTGTGAGGTTTTTTTTCCTTGGGTATGTCTTCATCAGTTCTCTGAATCAATTCACGTTGAGATCTTTCATCTCGTTTTGGAAAACTTGTGGCCATTATTTCTTCAAATATTTCTTCTCCCTGCACACCCTTTTCTACTTCTGGGGTTCATCCATATCACTTAACCTGTCTTTCATACCTTCTCTCTCTCAGTCCCTCAGCATCCAGAGTGAAAGCTCCGACCAAATGTCAGCTTCTGAGTTGGTTGTTTGCCATTCAGTTCAGCAAGTGGGTCCTTTTTCTATTTACAAACATTTGTCCTAACTAGTTCTCCTTTGTAGCTGCTCATGCATGCCCTGTGTTGCTAGTGTTTTTATGTTCATTTCAATTCTCCCTCATCTGAAATAGGCTGTTGGGGTATGGGCTTTCTTTCACGGCACAAGCGCCGCTCAGACGTGAGCTCTCATTCCCCAAGGCGTTAAGTGACTGTGGCCAGTTGTGTGGGGGCAGGCTCACACCCCTCCTAGTGATCCGGACAAGGGAGGTGTGGAGGAAAGGCCTGGAGCTGGCTTTCTTCCTGCCCCTGTGTGCACCTAACCGATCACAGCTTCCGTTTTGTGACCCACGATCCTGGCTCCCTGTGTTAACAATGGTGGGGAATGAATGTGCGTTGGATGGAGACATCCCCATTTCACTGAGAGGAGTCCAGCAGGCCAACCCCAGAACCTTGTCACAACCCTCACACAGTGATCTGGCACGTTGGGTCTTTAGTCTTGTCCATGGTTGCCTTGTGATGTGTGCCGTAGGAAGAGCTCTCTGGGTGTGGGGTAGAGACTGTGCTGGACAAGGGAGGGCCTGAGTCAGGGGGTAACAGAGGAGAGAGATGTGAGGCTGCACCCAGGCAGGGATAAGGAGAGAGAGGCAGGGGAGGATGGCAAGAGATAAGTGGGAAGTGGAAAGATCGAGGCTTGGGGATCTGAGTGGGAGGGAGGAGGAATCAATCCGGGACAACCTCCAGGCTCCTGGCTTGAATGGCTGGAAGGAGGGCACATGGCTGACTGTGATTAGGCTCTCAGAGAGGGAGGGGTGGGGGTGGAGAGGAAGAGGAGAGTTTTCTGACCTAGTGGGCTGGGCTTGAGGCTCCTCCCATAATGAGGGGGTGTTCCTGTGTCTCTGTGGCTCTTGGATGGCCCTGGTGCAGAGAGGTGTGGGGACCCTTGCCCATCAGGTAGAGAGTCTGCTGGCGTGGAGGCTGAGGCAGGACATTACCTGGGTGCATGGAGGCCATGAAGGTTGGGTGGAAGAGGGCAGCACTCCAGAGTCAGGGTTTGGATTCTGGCTGGGGTCACTCCTGATGGGCTCTGTGACATGGCCATCATGTTGGCCTCTGCAGGCCTTATTTACCTCATCTGTAAAATAGGGGCATAGTCCAGCGGGGACCTGGCAGTGGACACACTGATGAGAAAAGGCATGTGGCCTGGGGGCTGCAGAGGGGTAAGCCAGCAGTAGGGCTTGTGAGCCCTGGGGGCTCTGAATAAAGCACAGTGGATTTACTACTCTTGTTTCAAAAAGAAAGGGGAAGGGGCGCCTGGGTGGCGCAGTCGGTTAAGCGTCCGACTTCAGCCAGGTCACGATCTCGCGGTCCATGAGTTCGAGCCCCGCGTCAGGCTCTGGGCTGATGGCTCGGAGCCTGGAGCCTGGAGCCTGTTTCCGATTCTGTGTCTCCCTCTCTCTCTGCCCCTCCCCCGTTCATGCTCTGTCTCTCTCTGTCCCAAAAATAAATAAAAAACGTTGGAAAAAAAAATTTAAAAAAAGAAAGGGGAAAACAGTGTCTGTTCCGGCCACGATGGGAGAAGAGGAGCCCTGTCCCTGCCCTGCTCTCTGCACCCCCCCTTCCACCCCGCCACACTCACTTAGCTCAGAGTTGGCTCCTGCCCAGCTCTGAGTGAGACGTGGCAGCCAGGAGGCTGAGGCCCAGCCAAGCCCCAGATGGCTGGCGAGAGGTGCTTCCCGAGAGCTGAGCAAGACGAGGACAGGGGCCGACCTGGTGGGGAGGGGACAGGAAGGGGCCAGGAGCCCGGGAAGTGCCAGCCCTGGCCTTGACACAGCCGTGCCTGCTCTGAGGCAGCACCTTGTTAGAAGCTTCCAAGTGGACTCAGGAACACAGTGCTTGGAGTCTGAGCCCTGGGGGCACGGGGAGGTGCAGGGAGCCCACACCAGGTTTTGCTCAGGAACCTCTGCACCCAGAGCTGATGCCTCTGCTCTGGCCAGGCCCCCCTCTGGCTCTGTGTGAGTGTGTACACGTGTATGAGTGAGTGTGTGTGTGTGTGTGTGTGCGCGTACGTGTGTGGGTATGAATGTATGTGAGGATATATGCAAGTGTGAGAATGTATTGTAAGTGTGCAAGAGTGTGTGACCATGTATGCGTGTGTATGAGTGCACGTGTGAGTGTATCAATGTGATGCACACACGCATGTGAGTGTGCATGTGTGCACTCAAGCACACACATACATGCGTGTGTGCATATGTGTGTACAAGGGTGCACTTGTGTATGCAGGAGTGTTTGTGTATGGGTGTGTGTGCATGAGTGCATGTGTGCATGAGAGTGAATAAGTGCACACATGTGAGTGCATGGGTGTGCATGCATGTGTGAGAGTGTGCGTGGATACGGTGTGTGTGTGTGCACACCTACGCCTTCTTCACAGGCCATTCCCAAGAAGGTAGCCCTTGCAGTTACCAGTCTGTCTTTAGGCAGGATTGTAGTGCTGTTTCTTGATGTATCACATTTCAACGTTATCTATTGACTTCCTGCCACGGAAGATGAGGATCTAGCTCACGGACAGGCCCACTGCCCCTCCCTGGCCCCGTTCTTCCCAAATGGTTCTGTCACCACGTTAGTCCATATCGCGGCTCCCTGTTTTGTTGGTTTCCTGTGGCCAAGGTAACAGATGACCCCAGACTTCCTGCCTTCGGTAACAGGAGTGTGTTCTCTCCCACTAACAGAGGCAGGGCCGTGCTCTCTCCCTCTGGAGGCTCCAGGGAGAATCCGTTCTTGGTGCTGCCAGCTTCTGGTGGCCCTGACATCCCTTGGCTTGTGGCTGCCTGCCTTGCTCCTGTCTCGAGGTCAGCATCTTCAGTCTGCCTCTGCTGATTTGTGTGGCTTTCTCTGTGCATCTGTCTGACCTCTGCCTGCCTCCCTCTGTAAGGAAGTGGCTGTGTGACTGCACTTAGGCCTCGTTCTGGCAATTCGGAATTGCCTCCCATCTCAAGATCCTTAGCTTAATAACATCTACTTAGTCCCCCCTCCCCCCCTTTTTTTGCCATATGTGGTGACATTCACAGGTTCTAGGGGGTAGGACCAGGACCTGTCTTTGGAGACCATTTTTTAGCTAACCACACCCGGTGGACATTTTGTATCATATTTGTACCTTTGCTGCTTCTTCCATCAGCCTGGACTGTGGGGTTTGGAGACCTCCCTTAGTGTTCTGGGCTCCCACTGCCCTGCCGTTCTCTCCCCTGTCCACTTCCTTCATCTTTACCTTTTGCTCTGCATGGCAAGGTGTCCATCATTCACATTCTTTGTTCTGGTGGGGTCTTTGCCGTTGGGTTTCTGTTTCTCTGATTCTCTGTGTGCTGCTCACAGCTGGCTGACCTTGGCCAGTCACTGCAGCTCTGAGTCTTACTGGCACCTGCCCTGTGGGTAGTCGAGAGTGGGGACAGATTCCTAGGCTCAGGAGAGCATGGAGCCGGGCCCTTCCAGGGCGTGCCGGTCAGAAGCCAGCTCCTCCTGGGCGGGGATGGCCAGGCCCTGAGTGGAGAGGGGGCATGGCTTTCCTGCTTGGAGGGGTTGGAGAGGATCTGTATTTGAGCAAACATCTGTTGAACATATGCATCTTTCCCTTATATAATCTGGTTTAGAGAGTGGTTGGAAAGATTGTTTCCTGTTGTCGTTGAGATGGCAGAGGGCAAGCCCTGGTCCTGCCCTCAGGGGTTCTTTGGCCCCACTCCGAGGTGAGCAGTGAGCTAGCAGGTGGGTGGTGGCAGGCAAAGCTGGTGGGGGGCTCTGCCTCAGGTGCTGTGCGACAGGGTGGACAGCCTGTCCCAGACACGGCCCCCTGACCCTGCAGTGTGGCTGTGGTGTGGAGCCTCCCTTCTCCAGGGCTTCCCAGCCTCCTTTCCTTGGTCTTCCCAACCCTTTGCCAGGCCAAGATGTTCCTCCCATTTTAGAGCTGAGGCTAAGGGAGCAGGAAGAGTTTCAATACCCAGGCCACACAGCTTGCAAGGCAGGGGTTGGTTCAGACACCCACATTCCTCTTGGACCCTTTACTGAGCTTCAGGGGGCCCTGGAGGGTCTAGAGTAGTGCATCTCAGACTTATTTTAACTTAATTTTTTAAAAAATAAAAATTGTAGGGGCACCTGGGTGGTTTAGTCAGTTAAGCATCCAAGTCATGATTTTAGGTCAGGACTTAATCTCAGGGTTGTGAGTTCAAGCCCTGTGTTGGGCTCCACATTGGGCATGGAGTCTATTTTTTTTTTTTTTTAATTTTTTTTTTTCAACGTTTTTTATATATTTTTGGGACAGAGAGAGACAGAGCATGAACGGGGGAGGGGCAGAGAGAGAGGGAGACACAGAATCGGAAACAGGCTCCAGGCTCCGAGCCATCAGCCCAGAGCCTGACACGGGGCTCGAACTCACGGACCGCGAGATCGTGACCTGGCTGAAGTCGGACGCTTAACCGACTGCGCCACCCAGGCGCCCCGGGCATGGAGTCTATTTAAAAAAGAAAAGAAAAGAAAAAAAATTGTGTGTATTTAAGGTAAATAATATGATGATTTGATCAGCATATGCATAGTGAAATGATTACTACAATGTCCATCAACAGATGAAGAATGGTGTGTGTGTGTGTGTGTGTGTGTGTGCATGTGTGTATGTATATACATACCATATGGTGTATATACCATGTGGTGTGTATATATATACACAGCAGAATATTATTCAATCTTAAAAAAAGGATGAGATCTCTGGCATTTGTGACAACATGGATGAACCTGGAGGACATTATGCTAAGTGAAATAAGCCAGACATGGAAAGACAAATACTGCATGATCTCACTGCCATGTGGAATCTAAAAGAACTGAATACATAGAAGCAGAGGATGGTGGTTGCCAGGGGCTGGGGTGGTGGGGAAATGGGGAGATGTTGGTCAGAGGTACAAAGTTGCAGTTATGGAGGGTGAGATCTAATGAGCGGCATGCACATTACAGTTAATAATTCTGTATTGAATACCGGGAATTGACTAAGGTGCTCTCACCACACGCCCACACGCCCACAAAGGTAACGAACATCGAATCATCTGGAAACTTACAAAAATGCGGATTCTGGTTCAGCGGAGTGAACCTGGGGTGAGGCTGGGATTCCACATTTCTTTTAATTTTTTTTTATGTTTAGTTTTGAGAGAGAAGAGGAGAGAGAGAGAGAGAGAGAGAGAGAGAGAGAGAGAGGCTGAGCACGAGCAGGAGATGGGTAGAGAGAGAGGGAGACACAGCATCCCAAGCAGCTCCAAGCTCTGAGCTGTCAGCAAAGAGCTCGACACAGGGCTTGAATTCACGAATGGTGGGATCATGACCTGAGCTGAAGTTGGATGCTCAACTGACTGAGCCACCCAGGCACCCTCCACATTTCTAATAAGCTCCTGGGTGACATCCATGGTCTGAGGCCATTCATGAAGCCAGTGAGGGAGGAGGCACTTCTCTGGGAGGGCTTGGGGCTTCATCTCCCTTCAGCCCCCATCTGTGCACGTGGATATCATTCTGGGAGAATTTATTCAGTGCATACAGTTCAAAAGAATTTCTCCCAAAGTATTTGTCTAGGAAAAGAAAACCAAGCCTTTATGGGTGGTTACCACATGGCAGGGAATCCCTGTGGCCTCTTGCCCACCTGCACCCTTTTTCTGGGATCAGTGGCGGCCACCCCGTGCCCCCCTTCTGCCTGCCTGTGGGGCTGTGCAGCTCTGCTTCCAGCTGGCGTGTGTGACCTTTCCAGGTATTTCAAGTGCTCTCTCCTGGTGCTGCCGAGCTCTGCCGATCCCCGAGGCGGTCATTTGTCAGATGGTCCCAGAGCCTCCCTACATCCTTTCAGATTCTCCTGCTGCTAAGACAGTCTGTGTCAGACAACTCCCAGTGCCTGTCTTCCCCCCTGCAAGCAAGCAGCCCCAATGTTTTATAAACCAGAGAGAAACCGGAGTGCCAGAATTCTCCATCTAAACCTTTCCTTTACGCTTCCCCTTGTATACACCCTGCTCACACCAGAAGGCAGTGAACTTGGCCCACTGTGTGAGACCTTGAGGAGGGAATGAAGTCTTTGAAGGTGAAGTGACTTTTCATATTTATTGAGTGGCTGTGAGGTGCCACGTGCTGGTCTAGGGGCTGAGGGTCTAGCAAGGAAAACTCCTCTCCTGAGATCTTCTGGTGGGAGGGCAGAGACAGTGACCCAGTAAACAGCCTGCAAGTCAATTATTATAAAATGGTGTTATTAAAAAATAGAACAGAATGACAGAGTGGAGCATGATGGGGAAGGGGCACTTTTAGCCAAGGTCCCTCTGGGGAGAAGACATTTGAGTGGAGACCTGGACTTCCAGGTGGAAGCAACAGCAGTTGCAAAGGCCTTGGGGCAGGAACTAAGTTGAAGTGTGCCAAGGACAGAAAGAAAATCTCTGTGACAGGAACTTTGAGCGAAGGAGAAGTCAGATGGTGGGGCAGCCATGCGGTGAGAAGTGCTGGAGGGTTTGGGGGCAGGTGCGTGACAGGTCTGATTCATGTTTCAGAGATTCCGTTGGGCACCTGTGTGAAGGATGGAGGTCACACGGGCTCAGTTAGCCCTGGCTCCCGGCCTGGAGTGCTCTATGGCACTGTCAGCAAATGGTGCAGCTTGTCATGGGAAGCCCCTGCAGAGTGGTGAGCTCCCAGGACCAGGTTCCTTAAGCTGTTGAACCCTTGTGGGCCGAGCTTCCACTCTGTGCCACAGAGCTGTCCCTGAGTGATAGGTAGTGCCCACCTTGGGTCAGCTGGGTGCTGGAGGCCCAGGACGGCCAGTGTGCTCTGTGGAGGCTCGTGATGCCCTCACAGCATCTGCTGGGGTGGATGGCAATGCAGAGCAGGGATGGGCAATCTGAGGACAGGGATGCAGTGTCAGCACCAGTGTTTGCCCCACATTGGCAGGGAGGGAGTCTGGGCTGGGCTCAGGTGGGCCCCTGGGGAGTGCTCAGCCTCTATTGAGGGTACCGAGCTGGCACCCAAGAGCTCAGGCCCAGGATTAAGGTTTCTGGGGTCACAACAGAGACAGGACTGGCCCCCTCAGGTGGACCCCTCAGCTCATCCCCCACCCAGGTGCTGGCTGACACCATCTCCCTCAGAGCTTCCTGTTCAGGTGTGCTTCCCCAGCCCCTCAGGCCCTAGCTGCCATCAGGCCTTGTTGTAGGACAAATGCTGTGTCCCCAGAGAGCTTTCCTGAGAATTCAGATTACCATTCTAGTGCCTGCAGGAGCACTTGGTGCTACAGGAAATGATTTTGTGGCTTTGCTTCCCTCTGGGGTGTTGGTTCCAAGGTCAGGTTCATTTGCCTGGCTTTCTGCTGACACAAGGCCTGGCACTAGAGATTAGAGGTCCAGCAAGGCTGGTGGATGAAGCAGGGACCCCCTGCCCTTCCTGTAGCCTGTCGGGGCCAGACACCCCTCCCTGGGCATCTGCCTTCCTCCAGGAACACATGCTTTGGGTACTTGGGTCATTTCATTTTTTTGTCATTAAAAGCAAAGCTCAGAGAATCCATCTACTGGTGCTCTGAGGTGGTGGTCGTGTTTGTAGGGTGGATATTATGAGCGGAACTGCTGGAACAGAGCATGTGGGCATTTTTAATGATCAGAGATTCAGTGTGGAGGGCTGGCTCCCACCAGTCTGGCTTCCCTGTGCATGGGGAGTGGGGGCACGGAGGAGACTGTCCTCAGCCTCTTCCATAGCACATTATTTGCTGACTAAATTTTCTCATTACTGTCCCCTGCCCTCCCTTCCTCCCACCTCCTGTCTAGGCCCAAGTTTGCATCTGTAGAAGGAGGAAAGGGCATTGGAGTCTTGAAGTTTGAGTAGGAGTCTGCCAAGTGGGAAGGAGGTGCAGAATATTCCAGGAGCTGTGTAGGGGCAGCCAGAATTTTAGCTTTCTGGACCCTAAGTATGGAGGGATACAGAGTGCTGTGGGGCTCAAGAGGCAGAGGCAGGGCACACAGGCTCAGCTGAGGGGAGGCTTGGCCCTGCCATCCTGTGGTTCTCAACTTCCTTTCCCTCCCTAGGACACTAACAGACAAGGTCCAGTCATGGGCATTTGTGGGCATGAGATGTATTCTCCCTGGCCTTACTCAGGACGGCTTCTGAGAAAGTCAATGAGTTGAGGTTGCTAGGATCCCAAGATCATCCTGGAATCTGTCCATTGTGGCTTCTTCCAAATTAGAGTCAGAACTACCCTCCTCATGCCACACCTCTCACTGCCAGCCACACCACTTTGGGGGTTGTGGCCCACAGCTGGGGTACATGGTTCGAGTCCTCTGAGGACACACAGCTGGGACCTGGCATATTTGCTGTCTGCTGAGCCACCATTAACCTCAGACCTGTTGATCTGTGTGTCTATCCTTTTGCCAACATCACACTGTCTTGATTAATATAACTATATGTTAGGTTTTTGATATTGGGCAGAGTGATTGCCTCCATTTTATTCTTGTTTTTCTAAATTGTTACAGATAATTTTAGTTCCTTTCCCTTTCCATATAAATTTTAGAATATCCTCGTCTATATCTATAAAAAACTCTGCTCATATTTTGATTGGAATTGCCTTAAATTTATAGAACAATTTATGGAGAATTGACATGTTTATTGTGTTGAGTTTTTCAATCCATGAACATAGTATATCTCTCCATTTATTTAGGTCTTTAAAATTTCTTTTTATTGGCATTTTTTAGTTTTCAGGAAACAATTTCTAAAAATTTATTGCTAAGTATTTTCCTTTTTAAAAATGTTGTAAATGGCTTAGTTTTTTGTTTCTAAGAGTTTATTGCTAAAATATAGAAATATGATTGGGATTTATTATGTTTTGGTCTTATATCCTGTGACCTTACTAAATTCACTTGTTATATCTAGAATTTCTTTTATAGATTCTTTGGGATTTTTTTACATAGACAGTTATGTCTGTGAGTAGGAACAGGTGTATTTCTTTCTTTCCAACCTGTATACCTTGTTTTTTGTTTGTTTATTTTGCCTTATTGTACCCTCGGGACTTCTAGTACAATGTTGAATAGGAGTAGTGAGAATATTCCCTATCTTAGGGTGGAAAACATTCAGTCTTTCATGGGTGAGTTTCATAGTAGCTTTAGGTTTTTTTGTAAATGGTCTTTATCAGGTTGAAGAAATTTTTTTCTATATTAGCTGAGAGTTTTAAATTTTCACTCATGAATGCA
The DNA here is from genome assembly GCF_028018385.1 of Neofelis nebulosa. Lineage (NCBI taxonomy): Eukaryota > Metazoa > Chordata > Mammalia > Carnivora > Felidae > Neofelis > Neofelis nebulosa. The sequence continues at coordinate 149,555,402 of NC_080782.1, read as the reverse complement.
TGTTGAATTTTATTGAATGATTTTTTTTTGCATATTTGATATAATCTTGTGGGTTTTTTTCTTCTTTAGTCTGTTAATATGATAGAGTACTTTGACTTCTGTGTATTGTGTCAGCCTGCAGTCAAGGATGAATTCTACTTGTTTGCAGTATAGTACTTTCTATATTATACTTTCTACTTGTATGTAGTATATTGTAGTTTCTAGCAATCTGTGGATTGCTAGATTAGATTTGCCAATACTTTGTTGAAGATTTTTAAAAATCTATGTTCTTGGGGGATATAGGTCTATAATTCTTTTACCCTGGAACTATCTTTGTGTGGTTTTAGTATCCAGGTATGTAATGTTGGCTTTGTAAAATGAGTTGGGAATATTTCCTTCTCTCTCTCTTTTTTTTTTCTGAAAGAGATTGTGTAGAATTGATATCATTTCTTCCTTAAATGTTTGGTAGAATTTGCCAGTAGAACTATCTGGGCCTGGAGATTTCTTTTTTAGAAGTTTTTAAACTAGGAATTCAATTTCTTTAATAGTTATAGGACTTTTCAGGCTATCTACTTCACCTTAGGGTGAGTTTCCATAGCTTATGGTTTTTGAGGAAATCATGCCTTTCAATAAAATTTGAATTTGTGTGCATAGAATTGTGTATAGTGATCCTTTACCTTTTTAATGCATGTGAAGTCTTTATTCTTTCAAAAAATTTTCTGTATTTTCTTTCTTTTCAAAAATGTCAGTCTTGAAAGAGATTTATCAAATTTATTCATCTTTACAAAGAACAAGCTCTCTTGGTTTCACTGATTTTTTCTATTATTTTTCTGTATTCAGGTTCATTGATTTTTACTCTGATTTTTATTATTTCTTTCCTTCTGCTTGCTTTGGGTTTATTTTGTTCATATATATGTGTATATATATATATATATATATATATATATATACACATATATATATATGTATGTTTTTTTAATGTTTATTTTTGAGTGAGAGAGAGATATAGAGCATGAGTGGGTGAGGAGAAGAGAAAGAGAGAGAGAGAGACAGACAATCCTTAGCAGGCTCCAGGCTCTGAGCTGTCAGCACAGAGCCCCCCAATTCACAGTTTAAACTCACGAACTGTGAGATCACATCCTGAGCCTAAGTTGGACGCTCAACCAGCTGAGCTACGAAGGCACCCCTTTTTGCTCTTATATTTTTAACCATCAAAAATGTTTTTTAGTATTCCATTTTAATTTGTGTGACTATAACTCTTTGTATGGTTGTGTTAGTGGTTGATCTAAGAGTTACAATAAACATGCTTAACTTTTCACCATCTACTTAGAATCAGTATTTTTACAACTTTAAGTTGAATGTTGAAACCATAGCATCAGGTAGAACCATTTACTTTACTCTTTTTCTGTGTGGTTGTGTTTTATCCAGCTATATACAGTGAAAACCTTATTCTATAATGTTAAAACTTCTTACTTAAGAGAACACTCTATTATATTTTTCCTGATATTTACTATTTCTGTTGTTCTTCATTTCTGATGTACAAAATTTCTTTCTAGTGTCATTCCCTTTATGTCTGAAGAACTTCCCTTAACAACTATTTTAGAGTGGGTCTGCTGGCAACTAATTCCATTAGTTTTCCTTAATCTGAGAATGTCTTTGTGTCTCCATAGTTCTTGATGGATACTTTTACTGGAAATAGAATTCTGGGTTGGTAGTTGTTTTCTTTAAGCATATTAAAAATGTTTTCCCACTTCCTTTTGATTCCATGAGAATTTTTTTAATGTTTATTTTTGAGAGAGAGATAGAGCATGAGCAGGGGAGGGCAGAGAGAAAGAGAGAGAGAGAGAGAGAGAGAGAGAGAGAGAGAGAGAGAATCCAAAGCAGGTTCCAGGCTCTGAGCTGTCAACACAGAGCCCGATGTGGGGCTCAAACTCAAGAGTTGTGAGATCATGACCTGAGCTGAAGTTGGACACTCAACCGACTGAGCCACCCAGGTGCCCCTCGATGACAGTTTGAGTCATTTCCCCCACCCCCTCCTCCTATAAGTAATGCACTGTTTTTCTTCGTATCCATTTAAAGACTTCCTTTTGTCTGTAGTTTCCAGTTGTTTGATTATAACATGTTTAGGAGTGTATTTCTTTGGATTTATCCTGTTTGAGGTTCACTATGGTGTTTAATCTGTAGATTTGTATCTTTCACCAAATTTTGGAAGTTTTTAGCCATTATTTTTTCAATTATTTTTTTCATCACTGCATTCTTTCCCCTTTCCTTCTGGAACACCAGTGACATCAATGTTAGATCTTTTGGCATTTTCCCGCAGGTCCTTAAGGCTCTTTTTATCATAAATTTTTTTTTCTCTCTACTGTTTAAATTGGATAATTACTGTGGCCCTATCTTCAAGTTTACTGACTCATTCCTCTGTCATCTCCATTTTGCTATTGAATCTACTCAGTGAGGTTTTTATTTTGGTTATTGTAGTTTTTAGTTCTACAATTTCCATTTTGTTCTTTTTTTTGTATCACCCATCTCTTACTGAGACTATCTGTCCATTTGTTGCAAGGGTTTTTGCCCTTACATTATGGAGCCTTTTTATCATAGCTGCTTTAAAATCTTCATCAGATAATCCCAACATATGAGTTATCTCAGTACAGCTATCTGTTGGTTGTCTTTTACCACACACATTGAAATTTTTCTGACTCATCAGATGCCAAGTAATTTTAGACTGTATCCTGGACATCTTGATACTACACTATGAGACTTTAGGTCTCATAGTCTTATTTAAATTCTTTAAATGCTATAGTCTTATTTAAATTCTCTGGAGAAGGTTGGTATTTTTATTTATCAGATAATTGACACAGGTTCAAGCTGCAAGTTCCAGGCTGCCTTTTCTGAATTGTGGTTTATTTTTTTTTAAGTTTATTTATGTATTTTGAAGAGAGAGAGAGAGAGAGAGAGAGAGCAAGTGCATGAGCAGGGGAGGGGCAGAGAGAGAGGGAGGGAAAGAGAATCCCAAGCAGGCTCCCCACTGCCAGCATGGAGCCCGATGTGGAGCTCGAACTCACAAATTGTGAGTTCATGACCTGAGCCAAAACCAAGAGTTGGACACTTAACTGACTGAGCCACCCAGTCTGGATTATGGTTTCAAAGCCTTTTCAGTGCTGTTTGGATCAGCCCCACGTGTGCACCACCCACCGGCCAGTGTGGGACCTGGGCATTGGTTTATCTCATAGTTTGGTTCCCCAAAGCTGTGCTATGTTGTTTAGGGTCAGATCCATGCATGCACAGCTCAGGAGATGAGCCCCCAGAGATTACGCACAACTTTAGGACACCACTTCTTTTAGCTCCTCTGGGTCCACTATATTTTCCAGTTTCTTGAGGCTCCCTAAGGCTCCTGGGCCAGAAAGTTGGAGCTCTCTGGACCTTGTTCTCTTGTGCACTTGCTCCAACTGTGAGAGGACGCAGAGGGGAAAAGGCAACAGGATTTTGTTGTTGGCTCTACCTTCCAGTGGCTGCAGCAGCTCCTCTGATCAGAGAGGAAGGCTCCTCTCCCTCAGAGTGTTATTAGGTGCCTGTGGACTGCCAAGGACTGGAGTGTGAGACAATGGAGAAAAGAAAAAGGAAATAAAAATTGGGGGTTTTCCTCCATTCTCTGAGTGTTAGGAGATCCTTTCCCTCACCTTGAACTACAACTAGAGGGTTTCTCTTAAGTTCTTTCTGTGTGGGCCCCAGTGCCGACTTTTGGGGTTGTGAATTGCCCCATGTCTTAGGCTGAGGGATACTGGAAGATAAAAAAAATAGTAAATTCGCTGCTGGTGTGGTAGTATTGCAAATTCCGCATGTAATTCCAATTGGCCTGTTACTGTTTACTTTCCAGAGTCCTCGAGTAGCTCCTCCAGGCATTCAGTCCATACTGGATAGCTGCATTCAGTGGGGGAGACCAGGTGAAGTGTGATCACTCCATCTCACCTGGAACTGGGTCCTCACTCCTAGGAGACCTTTCACGTGTGGGGCAGTTTGTGATCTGAGGAGAAACTTGTATCCACAGGAACTCAGGCATAGCCTGGTCCCACCTGAACAAGGGCATTTTGTTGGGAGAGGGGAGGGAAGCTTTGTGCTGCCTCCTTGCCGGCCTTTGCTCTCATGCTTGCTGCCCTTACAATTCTTTCAGCACATCCAGAGCAGATGAGATGGAAATCAGATCTCAGCAGCCCCTGCCTAAGACCCTCTGGGGGCTTCCCACTACAGAGAACAGAAAGGGTGGGCTTCTGACCACAGGTGATGGGGCTCTACGCAACCTGTCTCGCCCACCTCTCTGACCTCATGTGCCCCAAACTGCCCACCCTTTGTTTTCCACAGTCCAGCCACATCGACCTTCTTTCCCTTCCTCAAATATGTCAGGTTCCTTCTGGCCTCAGGGCCTTTGCATTTGCCCTTCCCTCTGCCTGGAACCTGCTTCCCTAGATCTCTGAATAGCTGGCTCCTTCTTGTCATTCAGGCCTCAGCTCCAACATCACCTCATCTGAGAAGCTTTCCCTGTCCCCATTCCCACAACATCACCCTGCGCTATTGTCTTCATGGTCCTGTCACTGCCTTGTATTTCCCTGTTTATATCCTGCTTTCTTGTAGGAGATGGGCCCATGTGGTCTGCATCCAGCCCCAAGTCACACGTGTTGGCCATGTGCTCACATGTGTGCGGACACATCTCTATGGTGCCGCTGGCGAGGTGGGCTTGGGGAGCTGGACCCCCTGGGCCTCAGGCCCTTAGAGAGTCTTCATGGTCCAAGAGGACCCCAGTAGGAGGCAGCTCAAGTTTCTCTGCTGAGAGTCTTGGTCCTCTCAGCTTGGGGTGCTCTGACATGACCACCCCATCGATTTTCATAAATGCGGTGGCATGAAAGGCAGATATCCTGGCAGCTGAGTGCCTGCCAGGGGCTTTGCCTTCAGTTGCACTTGCATGGGCTTCCGTCTTGCTCCATGCTTCCCTTCCTGAAGCTGGTTGGAGGCTGGCTGAAGGACCATGCTGGGCCAGCCCTGGCTTCCCAGGGTCCTCACAGGAGCCCCTGAGCTAGGAACCCAGGCTCCCTTGGAAGGGTGCTCACAGGCTAGGTGTGCAGACCCAGCTTCCCTGGAGCTGTGAGAGGCTGCCCTTTCTCCTCCCTTCAGCACCCCGTACTGCATCCAGCTCTCCACTGCCTCTCCCTTTTAAAGCCTCTGCTGGGTGAGAGGGCACTTCTAGGGGGCTGCAGGGCAGATGGGGTCCTGTCTTAATTTGTATTCCTTTCCCAGTGGTGGGGTGGCTCCAGAATTTGGCATATTCAAACCCAATGAACCCACGAGGGAGACACTTTAAACCATTTCTATTCCTCGCTTACTTAGGCAGTGCCCTGGGGAAGGAGGTCTGTGCACAGCTTTGTGTTTGGGTGGCATCCATGAGCCATAGGGCAGCCCCCTCGTGGCTCCCTATCCCAGCGTGGGGTAGGGGAAGAGCTCAGCTTTGGGGACAGCAGACCTGAGTGGGCCAGTCATGAAGCTATCTGACCCTGAAAGAGCCATGTAACCTCTCTGAGCCTCATTTTCACAATCTGTAAAATGGAATAAGGATAGCTGAGCTGACTTTGCCTTCAGCATCGTATTTTTATCCCTGGACAACTCTGTCAAGTAGGTAATATCGTGCCACTTTACATGCAATAAAACTGACCGAAACAGGTCATCGAGCCTGGAAGTGACAGGGCAGGGATTTGGTCTAAAAGCCCCACAGAGGCCTCAGCTGGGCCTGATTCTGTCTTTCCCTAAGCCCGGTGGCACAGCCTGGTTGAGACTCAATGCAAGGCCCTCTGTTTTCTGGGATTTCTCCCTGGGGCAGCAGGGGCAGGTGAGACAACCCCCCCCTCCCCCCCCCCCCCACTCCCTGAAACTGGGCCCAGGTCACAGTTGGGCGTTTTTGCAGCAGGGATCAGCCTGTTCTCCTTGGCCAGGGTGGGGAGTGGGGGTTTGTTGTGGTGAGGAGGTCTCAGAACAGCTGGTATGTGTTGGGGGCGGGGGGCGGGGTTTAGTTCAGGGCTTTTGCTCTGTAGAGCCTCTCTGGCTTTTAGCATCTCTGTTCTGGCTCTGTTTAGAGGAAGGGATTTCTCCAGAGCCCAAGCAGTAACACTTTATCTGTCTGCTGGCTTGCTGTTCCCAGACTCTTTCTGAATTAAGTTTTATGTATGAGGACTTTTCAGTAATATTATTATGTTGATTTGGATCTCGGCTTTGAAGTGCATTTTTGAGTGTGTACATCATTCCCCCCAGAATCAGGGCCTCCTTTAAAAGGATTTATCCTAAGTTGGAGAAACATTTGCTTAAGGCTGCTGTACTAAAAAAAGAGCCTGTGTTCAGTGCCGGGAGGTCGTAGTCAGGGGAAGAGGACAAAAGATGGGTCAAAAATGGCATTTGTAGGGCACCTGGATGGCTCAGTTGGTTAAGCGTCCGAATCTTGATTGCAGCTCAGGTCTTAATCTTGGGGTTGTGAGTTCAGGCCCTGCGATGGGCTCTATCCTGGGTGTGTGGTCTACTTAAAAAAAAAAAAAAGAAAAAAGAAAAAAATGGCATTGACAAAGAACACCAGTGGAGTCTGTAACTGGACGCAATTATTCTTTCTTCCTTTTTTTTTTTTTGTTGGTTTTCTATTATGTTCACAACTGAAAATTATCTTTTATGCCTACAAAACATATGCTCCTTGTGAACCAAGCACACCAAACAGTGTAGAGAAGTATAAGGAAGAAAATGAAAAACCTGAAACCCTACCATTTTGGCATAGCCAGCATGGGAGGCAGAATGATGCCTGTGAAGATTCCATGTCCCGATCTGGGGCTTGTGGACATGCTCTGTTACATGAGAACAGGGAGCTAAAGCAAGTTTAAAAAGCTTTTGAGTGGTGGGTGTTGTTGGGTTGTTCCTTAGGTGTTAATTCCTAGTAAAACCCAAGTGTTTACAGACTTCAACACCTGTGGGTTTAAATCCAAGTTTCCTTCACCCATTCAGTGACACCCACTTCTAACTAACCCAAACCCAGGTTCCTGCAAGGACCTACTTCCCCCAGCTCTACCCTCACCTCCTCAAACATTTTGGGGACACCCCTGGGTTCTTTCTCAGTTCCAGTGAGCCTGTCTGCACCCTCCTGCCAGGTGTCTGGGCGTCCAGTCTCCTGACCAGCACCCTGGGCTCCACAGAACTTTGGGCACTGTCCATAGCTGCCAGACTCCCAGAGGAAGGATGAGAGCCAGTCTCCATGGAGACTCGGCAAGGATGCCCTGGTCTAGGCGAGCCATTCTGAGTTATGAGCATGGTGGATGACTTAGGTGTTCTGAGCCTTGGGGAATTTCTGATATTGCCTTTGTCTCTGGCTGTTTGCTTGGCTTTGTAAATGTTAGGGGGCTTTTGAAGGGAATGCCTGTTCTATGTTATAAGGCCACTGCCGTACTAGGGAACCTGTAGCCTCTGGTGCCATGGAAACCAGAGGGGGCCAGACAGAAGCAGAGAGAGGATGGTGCAAAGGTCCCTAGTGGCCTGGGGGAGATGGGGCAGAGGCCATGGGTGCTGAGTGTGAGGGACAGGAGATGTAGGACGGGAGATGCTGGGGAGGGTGGGTGTGAAGGGGGGAGGAGAGGTTCTGTTGGTAACTGGAGAGAGAAGCAGGGTCCTCTTGCTCAGAAATGGAGAGACAGACCCAGGTGTGTTGCTCGCCCTGGAGAGGAGGTGCCTGAGGACGCCTGGGGGAAGAGACAAGGGACTTGAGCAAGTCGGGCTAGAGCTGCAGCGTGGATTGGTTTGGCCTGGGCGGTGGGCTCCTTCTCTGAGATTGAGGGGGTCATGCAATCAGGGTCTTCATCAGCTACGGGGTGGACAGTTTGCCATTATGCCCCTGTGATGCCAGGACCTAAGTGGAACGGGGTTCCTCAGGGGCATCCTAAGGGACAGTGCAGGCTCCGAATTTTGGGGCAGGAGGTGTGAGGAGGGCACAGTCAGGATCACAGCAGGCTCTGCTGGGGGCTTTTGGTCAGAGAGCGTGGGCAGGGGAGGAACAGATAGGGAGCACACCCCTTCTCTGCCCTGGGCCTCCAGAGAAGTAGTACCCAGTAGGGATCTAGGCTGCTCTGCTAGGTCAGGGATGGGAGGCTGAGGGTGACAGATCAGGGCGGTCAGGCTAGGCTGGCCGGAAAGGCTGGGATCAATTTCTAGAAGTGTTCCCACGTGCTCTCAGGTATAGGCTGCTATGTCCTTCCTCGCTTCATTCCTAAAACAACTTACACCCCTTTGCCTGTCAGGAGCTCTGCTGTCAGCCTGGGGAGGCTGCAAACTTTGTGACTACGGCACATTCCCACCACGAATTGTCAGTATAACAGGGCTCTCTTTGAGTCACTTCCCACCTCTTGATCCAAATTCTCTTTTTATGATGTTAAAGACACCCCACCTTCCGTGAGTGCATTTTTCTTTGCCTATCACTTGGCATTTTTGCCCATCTTTGAAACAGCACACTGCTTGTTTTTTTAAACTCCGACTGAACCTCATCATAAGGAAAAAAATTTTTTTGTGAGTATATGGGGTGATGGATGTGAACTAAACTTATTGTGGTAATTATTTCACAATGTAAGTGAATCAGGTCATTGTGCTGTCCATGTTAAACTTGCACAGCACTGAATATCACATGATATCTCAGTAAAACGGAGAAGAAAAACCTCATACTGATCGATCCTTAGCCTCAAAGCTTACCCCATTGCCAGTTCTTAGTGGTGCACATGGTTGTGATGTTGCCATTGTTTCTTGGCCTGCATCTCTGTGTATGACTTGTCCCTTCTCACCCCCCAGTGGGCCACCCTCACGGGGCACACAGGGGAGCTGGTCTCACCAGGCCCTGCACCCTGAGGACCCTGCCGCCTGGCCCCATCTCCACCCTCCCTGCCTTCTTGTCCTTCTTCATTCAGCCTGGATGTCAGAGCCCACCTTCATGCTCAGGCCACCCCAATTCCTGGCTTCTTTGATGAAATGCAGAACCAAACCCTGTCCCTCAACCTTACCTTCCAGCCGGAGAAGGTCCCCAGCCTAGCTAAAGAATCTACCTTTAAATTTCTGACTGCAGGCATCAGGCTGGCGGTGGCCCCTCCTGGCAGGACAGCCCCTCTCTGACCCCCACCTGCCCAGGTGCCGCTCCCCGCTTCTCCTGTAGCTTCCTTGATGGCCATTCTCCCCCTCAGGATGGTCAGGTCCTGGTTGTTATTGCTCCTGAATGGTGGCCCCGTCAGTCCCTGGAGGTACTGGAGGTTCCCAGCTCTCCCAGGAACCTTGCCTCTGTCCTCCACTTTTTCCTCTGCCCGCTTGTGTTTGGCTGAGGTTCCCCCAGCCACGGGATGCAGTCTTTTGTCCCTTGTCTCAGTCCTCCCACACTCCCCCCTCACCATCATGGCATCGTATGTGGCACCTGTGGCTCCTGGCTTTCCTCTTCTCCCCACCTGCACATGGCAGAGTCCTGGGGTTTGACCCCATCCTCCTCTTGCTGCACCATCTCCTCTGGGCCATTGTGACCATCCTCCAGCATCTGATGGCTTGACCAGCCTTTCCCTGGGATCCGGTCCTGTCCACGTGGCTGCTTGGCCCACTCACGGCTGTCTCTCGAGAGCAACAACTCTAAAATAGAAGTCTTGGCTCTTCCCTCCCAGGCCCTCTGTCCTCAGCCCCCAAATCAAACTAGAGCTAGGCCTCCATCCTGCCTCCACCCCCTGGGCTTTCACCATCTTGGCAAAGACCACCCGCAGTGCAGGGGCTTCACTGGGAAGCTTGGCCTTGGTCTCGTTGCTTCTTCCCACCCCAGGCCTCAGCCAGCATCTTCCCTTCCTTTGGGTCTCAGCAAAGATTTGCTCAATTCATGATGAAAATATTATTTGTCTTCTCTTTTGCTGTCTAGGCTATGTTTTCTGCATTTGTTTCCTTTTGTAGTGACTTAGAAGATATGTATCCTACTTTTTTCTTGCTAGCCATTAACTTTCAAGTTTTAAAACCTTCCAAAACTTAAGTTTCTCTAAGACTCACCACCAGAAACCAGATGATAACCATGGACACTTTCTGTTCAAGAGGACAGGAGCATCTCACTCCCAACCATATGCAAACCAAACTGATTTTATAGATTTTTTTAGAATATAGATTTGGGCTTCTTACACTTAGCACTACTGGTTTTTTATTTTTTTATTTTTTATGTTATTTTTTTCAAATAACATACCTTCTGTGTCAAGAGTTGCCTTTGATTTTTGTATTAAGTTTCATATCGATATTCAGGATGATTTAGACCTAACTGGTCCCAGGCCACTGTTTGCTGTGTTGCTTCTGACCTGAGCCTTCCCTGTCTGCATGTCCTTTATTCTTGTTCCTTCCCCAGCTGGCGGGGGCCTTTGCGGTGGTAAGGTACTCCTTACGTAGCCAGGACAGTGATCTTCTCTGCTGGGCATGGTGTCCTCAGCAGGAGGGAGCTTGGCAGGCCTGTGGGCTGTGTGCATGGTCTTCTGAACCATGACCTAGAAGGCTGCCTCCTCTCAGAAAGTGGCATCCTGTGTTGAAGGGTCTTTCCTTCTTCCTGGAGTGACCTCCTCCCAAGGTCTATGGTCTGCATACTCCTTTGTTCCCAGCACTGACCCATCGAGTTGTTGCAGTTGGAAGAGATGTTTAGGGTGTGTGTGCAGAGGATGACCTTGATGGGCCATTCCTAAATTCCTTCCAGAGCGTCCAGTGGTCCTACCCTGACTCTTTCCTCCCAGTGGGGACCTCCTGCAGCAACAGTAGGAGAGACTCAGATGCCTGGCTCAGAGTGTTCAGGGTAGGCCTTGGATTCTATTTGCCTGAGTGTCATGGTTGCAGGGAGCAGGCTAACCTATATGCTTCAGGGCAGGAATTGGGCCGGATGTGGAGGTCCCATCTGGAACCCTGGTTTTGGAGCAGAAAGCAATGGACTGTAGCAGGAGCTGTCCAGGCCTGCCCCCTGCACTGTTCCCCTGGGAGGCTGTAGTGATGGGCTGACAGAAAGAGTCTCCATGCTGGATGTCTGCACGTGGACTTTCTTTTCTTCCTTCTTTAGACTACCTGGGTGGTTTTCCACATCTGCTGTGGGAGAGTTATGGTATTAGGTGTCTACAAAACCCACATTTCCTCAACTTTACAGGAACTGAGGGATTTGGGGGGATAATCTTGACATTTCCTGCCCACTCTAGAAGTTGGCCCCTCTCCATGTGGCCAGCAAGGCCTCCTCGGAAGCTGAGAGCTCTGTGTTGAGGCCACCTTGCAGATACAGTTGGGTTCAAGCATAGGTAGGGGCAGGGCCAGGGCCTGGGACAGCCCTGCTGCTTCCCAGACCCTGTGGTTCTGAAGGTGCAGGGTGTCAGGGTCAGAGCGGTCAGACCTGTTTGGCACCGCTGGGCCAGCCTGGGCCCAGCACTTGCAGGCGTGGTCCTGCTGGGGTAGTTCTCAGAGCCTAGAGGCAGCTTCTAACTGGTCTAATTTCTGACCTGTAAACAAAGCCTGCAAGAATAAGAAGCCCCTCAAGTGTGAATCAGCTAATTAACCTGATTTACTTAGAGGGGCACATTGTGCCCCAGCCACCTTTGTGAAGATTAGCACTTTTTGAGCAAGTGCGAGTCTGTTGGGACAAAGCAACATAAAGTTGTGTCCCTTATTTTGGGAGAGCAGAGGGACACTGGGCCAGGCTGCCTTCCCACACCTAGCCCCCCATGGAAACAAGGAAGGAGGCTGTGGGTTAGCACTCACTCTGAGCGTGCAAGCGAGAAGCCATTGGTCCTCATGGGTGATTCATGGTGGCTGGGATCGCAAGAAAGATGGCTCAGGGGACCTGTGGGCACAGCCGGCACACAGAGCTCTTGACTGCCTCCAGGAAGGCAGGGACAGAGGTCGAGCAGCATCCGGCTTCTCTTTGATGGTGACCCAGCTTCTCTTTCGACAACAGTGACCCACAGAAACTGATCCCGACTCCCTTAAGCAGAAGAGAAGTAAAAGCAAACCATGGGGGGGGGGGGGGCGGGCGCCTAGGGATGGAGTTTGGAAATGGGGTGGCTTGGAGGACCCTAGCCAGAGCCTCAGGAAACTTTGTGGGCAGTGGTCTGGGCTCTGGGATGGGGGGGAGGGGCTTCGGTGGCTACACTGTGGTTCTGTACATTCCAGGAAGAGTATGTTACCTTGGATGAACTGATCCTCACCCCTCCCCACACAGTCTCCTTATTAACAGTCCTTCTAGACTATTCCCAGAGACATGGCTGTCCCTAGGGTGTGCCAGGGTTCCAGGCAAATATTTTTTGCAGGGCCCCTGTCTATATATAACAATTTGTTTAAAAATGTATTGCAAGATGCTTGTGCCCTTGTGGAGTACTGTGATATATTGATGCAGATTTAAAGGAATAGGGAAGAAGAGGTGCTAACCTATTCACGTTCTGTCCCTTCAGTGCCTGCAAAAATCCTTCCTGGCGCATGCACACCATCTCTGTCTTCAGGTCCAGAAGCGGTATCTTTGTATTCTTGTCTAGTATGCTGGTCGTGGCTAGTTTCATGTTTGTATTTCCCACAGCAGGAAAACAGGATGGCAGTGCAGTTAATTACTCACAATGCGTGGCTCTCTGGAACCTGTCTGTATAGAGACACAGTATTTCTCTTGCTTCTGCGTTCCCGAATCCCATGTACTAACTTAGTGCTGCTTACAATGTATCTCCTGACCTTGCTTCATCAATCTGCCTGGGAATTCTGGCTTCTATGGCTTCTAAAGCAATTACCGTCCTTGGGTGATGATGACCATCATGCAGATCTGACCCAGAGGCTGCAGGAAATGTGAACCGTTGTTTGTTTCTGGTAATGTCACATTTACCATTTGGAACTTTATAGTGTAAGTGGAGAACTACACATCTTCCAGCTGTGTCTTCCTTGAGTCCTTAGGCTGCACTCGTATAACGTGAGCATTCAGCATGGAGCACAGTCCTGCCTTAAGCACGCCGTCACCAGCAGGCCCCATTTGTTCAAAACATGCTGTCCCTTCACAGACCAGCCTGGAACAGAGGTGACATCCAGCATCTCTTGGAGGCAGGAGAGGACATAGAGCAATATCTCTAAAAACCTCAGAGCTGATGGGTGTAGCCACCCTGGAGGACTGCCTTTAGGTGGCCTGGAGCCCTTGAGAGCGTGTGGCCACCACCTGGGGCACACAGGGCAAAGGACACCTGCTGTTGTCTGCCCCAGCACTGGCTGCCATAAACCAGGAGTGGTGCCACAATTGGGGCACGGATGAAATGTGAGCCAGTGCACGAGCCCATATGGGTGGCCCAAGCTCACCACCAGATCCTGGGCATCAGAGCCCAGAGCCCTGAACTCATTCTGTGTCTGATGTGAGTGACAGTAATCAAAACAGAGGTGTCAGCACTGCTCTGGAGGCTCAGTCCCACACATGTCCATGAGCGAAATACCCCTTTGGCCAGTGGGTTTGGCTTGCTTGGTCAAGACCCTGGGACAACCCAGCAGGTATGGATCCTGGAGCTCCTGGGGCAACTGGTGGGCTCCACGTGCCACTTGAAGGGTTGGAGAGTGTCTGCAAGAGGGCCACAGGGCACATGTGGGTACGAGTCAGGTGTGGGCCTCTGCACAAGGGCACTGCTTTGGCCATACTGTTTTTCTTGGTGTTTCTGGAAGGCGCTGGGCTTATTTCCTCCTCCAGGCTTTGCTTCATCCTCTGGAACTCATTGCTCCTGCAGGGTCTGCCCGTGAACCTGGGGGTACAGCAGCCAAGCCTGGTGCCTCTGTTCCGGGGGCAGGGGGGGGCCCAGCGGGGAGGGAGGTGGCCAGCACGTGCCCAACAAGCAACCAGTAAATGAGGAAGAATGTAGGGGCGCCTGGGTGGCTCAGTCGGTTGAGCGTCCGACTTCGGCTCAGGTCACGATCTCGCGGTCCGTGAGTTCGAGCCCCGCGTCAGGCTCTGGGCTGATGGTTCAGAGCCTGGAGCCTGCTTCCGATTCTGTGTCTCCCTCTCTCTCTGCCCCTCCCCCGTTCATGCTCTGTCTCTCTCTGTCTCAAAAATAAATAAATGTTAAAAAAAAATTTAAAAAATAAATGATGAAGAATGTACCAACCAGGGGGTGCTGAAAGCGGCCTCAGTGCAGTTTTACTTTTATGTGTTTAAAGTTTTTATTTAAAAATTAACTTGAGACCCAGAGCAAAGTGCAAAACCAGTACAGAGATAGTCCCTTCACCCAGCTTCCCCTGGTGTTCACATCTAACCACAACAAGCATGGAAGCCAGGAGATTCATATGGATACGATGTTACTCTGTCACTCAGACTGCATCTGGGTTCTACCCACGTTCCAACTCCTGTCCTTTTTCTGGCTCAGGATCCCACACAGGATTTCCACGTGGGATTTAGTTGTTGTGTCTCCTCAGTGTTCTCCAGATAGTTCCTCAAGTTGTCTTTCCTGACCTGGCTACTACTACTGTTTTTTTTTTTAAGTTTATTTATTTTGAGAGAGACAGAGACAGCACGAGTAGGGGAAGGGCAGAGACAGAGGGAGAGAGAGAATCCCAAGCAGACTCTGTGCCATCATTGCAGAGCCTGACGTGGGGCTCAGTGACCTGAGCCGAAACCAAGAGTCAGATGCTTAACTGGCTGAGCCACCCAGGCACCCCTGACCTGGCTCCTTCTGAAGAGAATGGGCCTCTACACAGGTTTGTCTGATGTTTCCTCAGGTCAGATTGAGTTTATGCATTTGGGGCAGGAATGTCACAGAACTTTTGTGTGCTTTGGGGTGTACAATCTCGGGATATGTGATGTTGAACTGTCTTGCTGTTGGCAACAGTGACCCTCTTCACTTTGAGAACTCCTACCCTTGTCTGCGGGGTTCTCCCCTGGAAACTTACTGTTTTTCTCTTTCTAATTCATAACTATCTCTTGGGAAGGTATTTTGAGATTATGCAAACGTGCTGTTTATCAGAACACTTTCTCACACTGATTTTTAGCATCCGTGGGTGTTCCTTACCTGTGGCGATCCTTACTGGGGTGTTTTGCGTGATGATTTTGTATCTCCATCATTGCTTCCGCCTTGATTGATTGAATCCCCATGAGGAAGAGCTGCTCCTCCTGCCCTCACTTGTTTCTCAATTATTTATTTATACCAGTATGAACTCGTGGATGTTTATTTTATTCTGTGGGTTATAATCCATTACTATCATTATTTATTGTTTTGCTCAAATTATCACAGATTTGGCAAGTGAGATTGGATCCTCTGGCCTTTTGCCATGCTTGGGTGTGATTTAAAAAAAATTTTTTTTTGTTTCATTGTGGCAAAATACGCTTAACATAAAATTCACCATCTTAACCATTTTTACGCAGACAGTTCAGTGGTATCAAGGACATTCATGTTGTTGGGCAACCACCACTCCCATCCATGCCTGCAACTCTTCCCATCTTGGGAAACCAAAACTCTGTCCCCATTAAACATGAACTCCCCCATCCACCAACCCCCCTCCCTGGCCCGTGGCAGCCCCCATTTCCTTTTCTGTGTCTGTGAATGTGACTACTCTAGTACTCTAGTATGATAAGTGGAATCATACACTATCTGTGACTGGCGTATTTCACTCAGCATAATGCCGTCAAGGTTCATCTGTGTTGTAGCGTACTGCAGAATTTCCTTTAGTTTTCAGGGCAAATTGTATTCCACCACACATATATACTACATTCTGCTTGTTTATTCCTCCATCGGTAGACACTTGGGTTGCTTCCACATCTCTGCTGTTGTGGATAATGCTGCTGCGAACGTGGGTGTCCAAACATCCCCTTGACGCCCCGCTTTCACTTCTTTTGGGCAAATACCTGGAAGTGGAATGTCTGGGCCATCTGGCGATTGTATTTTTAACTTTTCAAGGAGCCGCCATACTGTTTTCCTCAGGGCTGCACCTGGGCTGGTGAGGCCAGCCGGCCCTGAGGGAGGGGTGCTGTTGTGGGTGGAGCCCTGAAGGAGGAGTGGCTGCAGTCTTCTCTTGGGGATGGCTTGGGGTGGGGGTGGGGGGCAGGGAACCTGTGGTCTGAAGCCACCTGGTCTGGGGCTGCCACCAGTTCACCTGCCCAGCTTCCAGTGGAGGCTCTAAGAGCCCAAGTTCGTTACTGCTGGTGGCCCAACTGTGTTGCCACGCATGGATGCTGTGCAGTGTCAGGGGCGTCTCTTGAGGGGGACGATTTGGAGTATGGAGGGGTACTGGACATTTGCCCGATGTCACTTTTCTTACCCTGGGGGGACTCTGCCATTGTCTCCTAGTGTGAGGCCCTGGTGGCCTGGTCCCCTGTGGGGAGGAGGATCTCACGGGACACCCAATCCCACGTGTCATCCTCCCCTGAGTGCCCTGCAGTGTCCAGTGACAGTGGCCCCACTGAGCCTGCCTTTACTCCAGATGTAGTGCTCTTGGTCACCGCTGGCCTTGCCACTCTGGCTCCCATTCTAGTCTCCTGCAACCCACAGAAGGGCCCAGGGCCATGTGAGCTGCCGTCCTGGCTCCGGAATTCATAAACATCCCAAGGTTGCTGGTGCTGGAGCCCAGTACTTTACCCCGGATCAACACTTGACAAGTGAGGACACAGCATGGGGAGTGTCTGAAGGCCTGCAGAGCATCCTGGCCACAGCCCAGAGAACCTGGCCCTTCTAGCCCCGTCTCTTCCCATAAATAAACCAGACAAGATCCTTCGTCAGATGGCGTGGCCTGATTTTTGTTTTGGGAAATCTGGACTAGAAGGGGCAGCAGAGAGCCTCAGGCCCTGGGAGGGCTGCCGGCCCAGGAGCGGCAGCTGGACAGGCGGGCAGAGGACGGTCGGGGGTCAGCCTGCCCTGGATACCATGGCAGGCCCTAGAGATCTGAGCAGGAAAAGAAGCCGGATTGGAAAGAAACCAGAGTTGGGCAGGGTGCCAGGCTCTCTGTGCATGCGAGGACTGAGATGTCCGGAAAGGGACTGGTGGCTTAGGGACCCAGGGAAGGGATAACCCGTGGTGCAAAGTGGAAGCCAGGCTCCTTTGCCTGGGAAACTTCCAGATCTGGGCACCCAGCACATGTGTGCACAGAAGACAGGCCCCCTCAATTTCCAGACTTGCCCTCTCAATACTTTCTTCTACCTCTGGGAGAAACTGAGGCTTATAGGGAGAGGAAGGCTGAGCCAGCATTGCACAGTGAAGCCTGCATTTTTTCCACATCAGGGTTTTTGTATCTGCTCTACCTCTGAGGAGCACATCTGCTGGCCAGTGCATCTTCCCTAGCATCCCTGCATTCTGCTGTGGCCTTGACCGCACCCCTGCCCCCACCCTGACCAGACCTGTGTTAAGGGGATTCCAGGTTGAGGTTGCAGACTTCCTGTGGGGACTAGCTGCCCCACAGGTAGCAGGGTAGCAGCCCTGCCCACGAAATCAGTCTTTGTCCACCAGCTGAGCCACTGGACCCTTGGTGAGCCCCCCCAGAGGAGCAGGACACTGCCTCCTGGACCCCCGGGACTTGGGGTTTCCCCCTGGAAAGTGTATTGCATCCTTGATCATGCTGCTCCTCTAGAATTACAACTTCCAGCAACTCTGTAGGCTCAGCCTTGGGATTCCCAGGAAATTCTGAGGCACTATGGCCATGTGAAAAGCCCCATGGTAGGAGTCTTAGCTGACCCCTGGGGGTAGAACCAGCCTCTCTGCAGGAATGAAGTAGAGATGCCAGACTGGAGCTGTCCCTGGCCGGGCTCTGGAGTGGGGCTCCTGCTGATTCCCAGAGAGGGAGGTTGGAAAGCATTCCCATTTCCCTGGGCCCGCACTCACTGCTCGGTGTCAGAGGGGCTGGAATGTCCACTATAGGAGGGAGAGCATCAGGAGCCCCATGCGGCCAGCCTTGGGCATGCTTTGATTTTGCTGGAGTCTTATCTTTCTCCTTGCCTGATTCAGGGGTGGCCTGCCCAGGTGCCCTTCCTTCCTGCTGTCTGGAGTGCTTCCTGAAGCAGCAACCCCACCCAGCTCTGTCATTTCAGGACCTAGGAACCCCCCAGCACTCCTGCCAGCAGCCAGCACTGTGTCCAGGTGGTGTTGGAGCACAGACGCTGTTCTGGGCTGCATTGCGCCCCCAACCCTTATTCATATATCAGAGTCCCAGCCGTGGGTACCTCAGAACATGACTGTATTTGGAGATGGGTTTTCTTCCAGAGATTAATTGAGCTCAAATAAGGTCTTATTGGGTTCAGCATGACTGGCATCCTTATAAGGGGGGAGGGGATTTGGACACAGAGACACACAAAGGAGTGACCATGTGAGGACACAAGGAAAAGGGAGCTTATCCACAAACCAAGGAGAGGACGCTTTGGGAGAAACCAGCCCTGTAGACACCTTGATCTTGGTCTTCCAGCCTCTGGGACTGTGAGAAAGTAAATTCTGTTGTTGAAGTGGCCCAGACTATTTGTACTTCGTTGTGGCAGCCTGAACAGACTAAGGCTGGGGTCCTGGAGGTGGCATTGACCCTGCTGTCTTGAGGGAAGGTGTGTTGGCAGCTTCTTCTTAGAGCATCGGCAGATGCAGAGTGAGCCAGTGAGAATGCCGAGGAATGGTCCTGGGGTCATCAGGCCCGTGGGTTCGGCAGTAGGACTTTGTGGGCTTTGCTCACCAGGATGAATCTAATGGGGGTCTGGGATGGCTGGGTGGCAGTGTCTGCAGGGTCTGGGATTCTATGGGTGCACATGGCTGGCGACACCTTGGCCCAAGGCCTCTGCCACCAGTTAACATTGCTCATGGGGGTGTTAGCTCCCTTACAGTGATCCTCAGCACCCCAAATAACACACATTTAGGAAAAAAGCATACATTGGTGCTGCTAGACAAGTGCTTCTGCCTCCCAGGACCATGACCAGTCCCTGAAGGTTCCTTCTGGACCAGGCTCAGAGTGGAGGAGCTTAGAAGTGCTGATTCCCAGGCAAGTCAGAGGTCAGGAGGAAGCATGGGTATGCACAGCCTTCAAGGAGGCAGGGGGGCCTGATGGGACAGTAGGGTAAAGGTGTTAGATTCTAGCTGGTGTGTGTATTGTGAGGACTGGGCTGTCCAGGGCAAATGGCAGCCAAGGGAAGGGGCTGGCGGCAGGACCTTGAGCAAGAAACTTGGGCCTTATTCTGTGAGCTCTCCTCCACCTCACATCTCGAGGCCACAGTCTGCCGGGGCCCGGCTGGTGAGATACGGGAGTTCAGAAAGAAAAATTCCACTTTTCGATATTTTGGCAAACGTTCCTACAGCAAGAGTCATTTTTCTTCTTTAGCAGAGAGTGCCCTGTTATTTATGTGAATGTTAATTTGTGACTGGGGACATTCCCCGACGCGGTCTTCTTGTTGAGTGAGACCTGGGAAATGTCAGCTGGAGCATCTGTCAAGGATGGGTGTCAGTTCTTGTGATAAATGGGCAGGCCCGTCGTGGTCCCAGGGTCTGAGCCTGACCCACTGACCTCTCTGTCCCGGCCAGCCTGGGAGGCCAGTTCCAGTTCCCAGAGGCCCTCTCTGGCGCTGGTGTGCTCAGGGGCCAAGTATGGGACAGTCTGGACTTTTACAAGCTTAATAGGCCACCTCCCATGGGAGTCACCCTGGTGCTGCCTCATTTAACAGGAAGACCCACAGGCCAGCCCCTGCCTATGCTGGCTCCCCGGAGGCCCTCTTGCCGGCATCTTGTTTATCCTATTTTATTCCCTTATCTTTCCCTCTGTGCTCCCCACCCCCTCCCTGCTTCTTTCTTCAAACATTTTGGTATAAGCCCTTTGTAAACATCTCAGAAAGTACAGAAAATACTAATAAAAAAGCAAAACCCACCTCAAACCTTCACACTGTTAACTCTTTGTCACACATATTTCCAGACCCTTCTCATTTCATGTTAATAATTGTGATAACTGGCTAATGTGCTAGGCACTGTGCTGAGTGCTGTTATCTCATTTAACCCTCACCCCAAGTGTGTGCAAATACTGTTTTTCTCATTTTGTAGCAGCAGCACTGAAGCTCAGAGGCCACATGCTTCGCCAGTGCTGAGGTCAGCATTTGAATCGAAGCAGAGTGACTTGCAGGCCATGCCCTGATTTGTTCGGCTGTGCAGACATTCAGCACACAGATATATGTGACTTTATTGAAAGGCATCGTACTGGTGCTGGGCCTGCCTTTCTTAGTCAGCAATATGTTATGGATGTAGTTGTTCCTTAAGTGGTAAAAAGTCCCATCTGTGAAACTATTTAGACCTAGCATAGATTTGTAAAATTTGTAACTTTTTTGCAAGTCAGGAGATTTTTGAAAGCAATCTGACCATTTACATTTATTGTTATAACAGATATGTTTGTTGTTACTTCTGTCATCTTATTTGCATTTTCTGTTTTTAGTCCTTATGTTGTTTTTCTAGTCTTACATATTTTCTCTATGATCTATTCTCCTTCATCTCCAGTCATTTGGAGGGAATATATTAGTTTTATAGGTTGTGGCTTTTACAACTTCAAATAGGATTCTGAAACTAGTGTTTATCAACTTTAGCAGCTTATCAGTAACTGTTGATTCTTCTATGGAAGATTAAAAAATTAACTGCAATTAAACTGCTTCTTTCATCCCTCCCATAACCCCTCTTTCATATTTTTCAACTTGTTTGGCAATTTTGGCCACAACTTATTAAAGTGGAGTTAGGAATTATTTTTACATTGCATAACTTCCCTTTCCAGAATGTATGGTAAACAACATCTGGTTTGTAATAATTATTACAGTGGAATGGATGCAGAGGCCAGATCAGGTACTTTCAACCTGTGATTTTCCCATTTGTGGAAACTTGATTTTGAAATCAAGCCCCAAGTTGCATAGAGCAGCAGGCAAGAAAAGGTGGGGAGGGATGTAAAATGGAGCTGAGGCAGATGCTGTGGAGAGGATCCTGTCCAGCATCAGAGGTGGGGCGCAGTGCTTCTACGTCTCCTGCTCTGAGGCTCTGACTTGCTGGAGGCCACACACCTAGTTAGTTTGCAGACTTAGGGCTCCCATCCCAAACTCGTGGTGTCTAAAGCAGTGTTCTCTCTAGGCCTGTGTTCCCTAAGTGTTAAGCAAAAGAGATGGATGATATGGGACCAAACATGACATTGAAAAACACTGGATCCTATCAAAATCCCAGCTGACTTCTTGGCAGAAATTGACAAGGTGATCCTAAAGTTCATATGGAAATACACGAGACCCAAAATAGCCAAAACAGTATTGAAAAAGAAGAACACAGTTAGAGAACTCACACTTTCCAATTTCAAAACTTACTAAAAAACGATGGCAATCAAGACTGTGTGGTACTGGCAGAGGGACAGATGTACAGACCAACGAGGCAGAACCAAGGATTCAGAAATAAATCCTCACATTTATTTTTGACAAGAGGGCCAAGACAGTTCAATGGAAGAAAGATCAGTCTCTTCGGCCGGTGGCTCTGGGACAATTGGACACCCCATGCAAAAGAATGAATTTGGCCCCCTGCCTCATACTCTTAGAAAATGGATCTTAGATATAAAGATAAGAGGTAACACTGGAAATCTGTTAACAAATCGAAGAGTAGGACTTCATTATTTTGGGTTAGCCAGAGCCTTAGATACGACACCAGAAGCACAAACAACAAAAGAAAAATAAGTAAGTTGGACTTTATGAATGTCCTTTCAACTTCAAAGAACTCTGTCCAGAAAGTGAAAATACAACTTATAGAATGAGAGGTAAAGTTTTCAAATCACAGATCCAATGGGGACTTGTATCTAGAATATGTTGAAGAACTCTTACTAGTCAAGGAGAAAAATGAAAATAATCCAGTTGCAAAATGAGCAATGGGGGTCTGAACATTTTTCCAAAGAAAAGAAATAAATGGCCAATAAGCACATGAAAAGATTTGTAAAGTCTTTTGTCATCAAGGAAATTTAAATCGGAAACACAGTGGAATGGCACTCTACACACACACACACACACACTCTCTCTCTCTCTCTCTCTCTCACACACACACACACACACACACACACACACATGGATGGCTAGAAGAAACATAGGTAATGACAAGTGTTGGCAAGGAGGTGGGGAAGTCCGAATTCCTCACACCCTGCCGGCGGGAACGTAAAATGGTGCACCTGCTTTGTGAAACAGTCTGGCATAAGGTTACCATATGACTTAGCAATTCCACCTCTAGGTAGATCCCCAAGAGAAATGAAAACCCATGTCTGCACAAAAAGCATATGCATGAATGTTCAAAGGAGCATTCACAAGGCCAAAAAGTTGAAACAATGCACATGTCTACCAACCAGTGAATGGATACATAAAATGTGACGCATCTGTAGGATGAGCTATTAGCTGATAGTAAGAAAGGAATTTAAGTATTGACGCATTTTACAGCGTGGGAATCTTGAAAACATTATGTTAGGTGAATGAAGTCAGTCACAAAAGATCACACAGTGTATTCTGTTTATAGAAAATGTCCAGAACAAGCAAATCCCTAGAGACAGAAAATAGATTGGTGGTTTCCAGGGGCTGGCATGTGCATATGTGGGGGAGATGCTGGGGGAATATGGGAGTGACTGCTAATGTATATGGGTTTTTTTTTTTTTTTGGAGGGGGGTGATAAAAATGTTCCAAAATTGATTGTGGTGATGGTTGGATTATACACCCCGTAAGTGGGTGAATTGCAGGATATGTGAATTATAGTCCAGTAAAGCTGTTCCATATTAAAAAAGCATGAGTCTCATAGAGAGAAAGTTATTCCTCTCTCAATTCTATTTTAAACTTTCAGATGGAGTCAAAGAGAGTCTCAGTTTGATGCTAACAGGTCTTCTTCAGTGCCCCTTCAGGGTTTTTTTTTCTTTCTTTTTGGTAATAGAGATCAAGACTCAAGCTAAGAGTCTTACTGTATAGGATCATCCAGCTAGAATTTAACAAAACTGGGTAAGGCCCAAATCATAATGGCGGTGAAAAGAATGTGGGAGTTTGGTGTCCCCGCACTGGATCTCCTGTGGGCCGGTGGTGAGGGGCTGGTCTGTGTTCCCAAGCCTGCTCCTGGCCCACAGGGAGAGCTGATCTAGTAGTTTGACATCCTTAAACCTTAGAGTCCCCTGGATATGGAGTGTTCTGCCTTATATAATCTTAGGGGAGTTTGAAATGGCATCATATTTAAAGACCTCTGTAGAACTTGCTGTGCGTGCTGTCGGGACTCAAGCCCAGGGGTCACTCAGGTACCACAAAGCCCCTTAGGAATGAAGGGCAGAGACTTGCCACACTGAAGCACAAAGGGGGAGCCCAGGCACAGAGCAGGGCACTTGGGGGTCTGTCCAGACTGGGAGAGTGAGCTGCTATGGCCTTTCTTTTACGGGGAGAGACAATGCTTCAGGGGAGGTGTGGGATTCCTGCTTTCAGTTGTTTTGGCCCTTTCAGGTCCCATGGAATTATGGAAAGAGGACCAGTGCCTAATTCCCAGGTCCCCTGGCCCAGCTCCTCACTTCGCAGATGAGGCAGCTATGGGCTGCAGAGGGAACAGCGCTGGCCTCAGACCAGGATTCCAAGCCGGGTCTCCTGGCTCTGTATCCAGGGCTTGCTCCCCTTGTCAGTCCCTCCCTCTACTCTGCCCTTCGAAGTGAGGTCCTGCTTTCCTTAGCACTCGCTTGGCACACGTGTCTGTTGGGGCCGCATGGTTTTGTGTATCGGAAAACCTTGGGCAGCTGAGGGCAAAAGAAGGATTTTCTGGAGCAAAGGATCTCAAGGCCCCAAGACAGGGCAGGGCCTGCTGGGTGAACTTACTGAGGCTGTGTGGTGCACAGGCTGGGGACTGTGGTCCTCCGTGACCTGTCTGTGTCACTTGGCTGGGGAGGACACCACAAGGCTGGCTCTGGCAACAGCCTCCCCTTCCACCTGGCCTGCACACTGCGGGAAGGGATGGCCCCCCAAGAGGAAAGAAGGCCACATGGATCCACCAAATGAGGCAGAGAGCAGGGGAGGCAAGGATTCGGCCTCAAGGGTGTCCACAGACTTCTCCAGAAGGGCATGTTCCGGAAGGCACGGAGCAATAGTGGATGGAGATGTAGAGGAGAGGACACATGTTTCTATGGGATTGCTTTCATGTGCTGGCGGCCAGTGCCTCCTACAGATGGCTGGTGCTCCTTTTGGGAAAGTGGGAAAATGACTCTATAAAACATGCTCTGTGGTGCTGAACTGAGAAGGAGCCCCTGCTGGTTGGGACTCCCATGGGACAATAGTCCTTATGCTTGTGATGTGTGGCATTTAGGGTCCAGCACTCCCCACACACCCATAAAGCTTCCAGGACCATGCTCTTATTTTCCCCAGGTGGCTGGGAGGGAAAAGAACATGCCCTAGATGACTTGGAAGTGGCAGGTCCTTTTTTGGCAGTACACTAGACCATCATTACCAAAAGGGAGGAGAGAAGAATGGATATGGTTCTGTCAGACCTAAAATAGCTCCAGGAATGGAAATCTTACCAGATGCCAGTGTTCTGGGGGATTCCTGTGGCAAGTGCACGTGTGTGTGTGTGTGTGTGTGTGTGTGTGTGTGTGTTTCAGAACAAAGTCAAGTTTTGGGTGACAGCAGGCTGATGCAGGCGTGTGCTGCCTTGTCCCCTGTCAGAGTCTGGATCCTCTGTTTTTGGACCAGCATATTCCTTTCTTTCTATTCTTGATTGTCACCATTGCAACCCTGACAAGCACCTGACAGCCTTGGTACTGGAGGTTGCAAGAATGACAAGATTGAGTGACAGCCTCGGTCCCCCATCACACACGCGTGGGAGCCTGCTGCTTGCTACAGCCTGCAGCTCCCACTGAAGAAGCCAGTGAAGACAGGGGGCTGGGTGCCTTGCTTTCCAGGGAGACCCCAGCTCTGAGAGTGTCAGTGTTTTAAATACTTTAAAATTCAGAGTAACAGGGACACCTGGGTGGCTCAGTCGGTTGGGCATCTGACTTTGGCTCAGGTCACAATCTCATGGTTTGTGAATTCGAGCCCCACATCAGACTCTGCTGCCACCACAGAGCTCACTTTGGATCCTCTGTTCCCTTCTCTCTCACTGTCCTTCCCCTGCTCCCTCTCTCTCTCTCTCTCAAAAAAAAAGCATTAAAAATTTTTAAAAAATTAAATTAGGGGCACCTGGGTGGCACAGTCAGTTAAGTGTCTGACTCTTTGTCTCGGCTCAAGTCATGATGTCACAGTTCGTGAGTTCAAGCTCTGCATCAGGCTTTGTGCTAATGGCATGGAGCCTGCTTGGAATTCTGTCTCTCCTTCTCTCTGCTTTGTTACCACTTTTGTGTGCTCGTGCTCTCTCTCTCAAGATGAATAAGTAAACTTAAAAAAATTTTAAAAACCACAAAATTCAAAGTAACAGAGGATATCTGTTAAGTCTTTGGATTCTTATAATTTTTTTTAACGCCTAATGTCTATTTCTAGTGACTACTTCATCATAAACCAAATAGCAAAGGAACAGCCATAGAAGAAGGAAGGGGTAGGACAGGCATCTTCTAATTCACCAGGTTCTGAGGACCAGCCAGTGGATTTGATGGCTGAAGCGCTACCAGGTTCCAGGCCACTGCAGTAGAGCCCTCCCTGTGATCCTCCCTCCTGGCTAGGTTGTGCAGACGGTCACGGAGTTCAAGAACAGAGTGGGTTTGGGGCAAGAGCCAGTGTCGGGGGGCCAGCCCTGCGAAGGGACACCAAGCTGGACAGACACAAGTGGGATCTTGATGGAGTGCCCTTCAGGGACTTCTTTAATATTTATTAAGTCTGGAGAGGAAACAGATTCTTATTAATGAAAATTACATGTAGAAACAGATACATGTGCCCCTGGCAGCAGGAAAATCAAAGTCCTGGGGGGAAAAAAACTCAGCAAAACGTAGCCCACGTTCTGTACCTTGTTCTCTTGTCAATTTTCTTTTGCAGGTTTCTAGACAGATCATTCCTGGGATGCATACTAAGATGCTTGAAATTTAGGCAATAAAAGAAACCCCACTTTCTTTCTGAAGAGCCCCCACCAAGCGTGTCCCAGCCAGTGGTGGGGAGGAGTGACCAAATGTTGGTCTCGGGTGGCCATCCACTGGTCCTGGGGTGGCAGTGCTGGTCTTGAGGTGGGCAGCCTGCAGTCTCAGGGTGACCAGATACTGGTCTGGGGGTGGTCATCCATTGGTCTCACGTGGTCAGCCTCTGGATTCTGTGGGATTATGCGCTGATCTTGGGGCAGGTGTCTGCCTGCTCCATTTGTGAGCACTGTCAGTTAGAAGTCTCTGGTTTCACGAGGAAACCTGAGTAACCTGGCATCATGCTTCAGGTTTATCTCAGTGTGCTCTGTGCCCTTGAGATGGGTCCTTGGGAGGGTTCCTGCCAGGCAGCTGGGCGAGCTTGGGCCCTGGTCTCCTGACTGTGGCTCAGGACAGCATCAGATTCAGTGCCCTTGGGTCAGCCCAGCAGGAGGCCAGCCAGGGAGGAGAGCCTGACCTTGGCATGTAGGGAGACCCTTAACTCTTCTGAAATCTTTTAGGCCAGAGAGGGCCGCTCCTCACCAGGTTGGGTTGTCACATTGGGTCCCTCTAGAATGACCCCAGGGCCATCAAGCTGTGGCATAGATGGCTCCTAGTCTGGGGTGCAAGAGTCCCTCCAGAAGAGGGGGTTGCCTTGCTGTTTGCTGGTGTCTTATTGTCTTGCCCCCTAATTGCCACAATAGGTCTGGTTTGGCCCAGGGTCCCACCTGGGAGATGCTCCCTCCACCTGGGGTCGGGGTCTGATTCCTAGACCCTATGTGTTCCCAGCAGGCTTTCCCACCCCTGGGTTTTAGTTCTCTCATTTGCAAAGCAAGCAGGTGGATGACATCAGTTGGGTTGCAGAGCACTATCAGCCTGTGCTCCAGTTCTGTGTCCCAGGCTGTATCTGCTCCTGCAGCAACCATGTGATGGGGAAGGATGATCAACTCTGTTTACAGGCAATTCATTGGAGGCTCAGGGAGCCTTAGCACCTTGGCTGAGGTCACCTGGTCAGGAAGAAACAGAGCTGGGAACCCAGAACGCTGACTCTGGACTGCGTGGCTAGTTCCCATGTGTACTTGAATGGGTTCTTTGATAAGATGGGTTTGAGACACCAGTCTGCCCCCAAACCACAAATGTGGGAGATGTCAGTGGCACTGTGGAGGAAGGAACTCTTGCTGTTGTCCACAGTCACCCACAAGGCAGTTGGAAGGGGATGGCCCATGATGTCCCCGCCTTTCCTGTGTCTCAGAGGACATGCCCCACTGTTGTGGGGTCATTTACTCACTCATCCTCAAGCATTTGCTCACTCCCTGCTTGGCCTGATGGGACCCTGGGACCCGGGCATGAGTCAGAGTGTAGGGCCTGCAGAGTTCTCACAGGCTTGTCCTCCCCTCACTCCTCCCACAGACTGGTGACCTTGGCACCCTGGTCTTGGCCCCCATAGCTCTGGCTCCTACCCTTCCTTTGCATCTTAGACCCCTTCCCCAGAATACCGAGATGCTGCAAACCCACGTTTTTGGGGGGGGCTGCCGTGCCTGCTTCTCTCCAATCCTGTGCCCTTCAGAGAATGGCCACCCCCTTCATCCCACTGCCCACTGGGACCCTGTATTCATTTTCTGCAGCTGATGTAACAAATTACTGAGAACAAGAGAAACTTATTCTCTCACAGGTCTGGAGGCCAAGGTCAGGGTGTTGGCAGGGCCACATTCTCCCTGGAGGCTGAAGAGGAGAATGCGAGGGGACTCCTGGCCAGTGCCAGCTACGCTGGTGTGTTAGATGGGCAGCCGGAAATGCCAGCTTTTCTGATGTTTTGAGAGAATTTGAAAATCTGGTCATTTATGTGAAATCCTCTGATTCTTAAGTTGGAGCAACTAATTTAAGCTTTTAAGAAGCTCAAAGTGAGGTCACCAAGTTGGCAGAGTAGGGGATTCAGCCTCCATCCCCCAAAGAAGATGAATAATTAGGCAACTATCCACCAACAAAAACATCTCCAGGAAAACTCAGGAGTCCACTTAAACTTCGGCAACACAGTAGAACAAAAACCCTGAGAAAAATGGCACGAGAAGAAAAGGAAGGCAGCTTCATTTTGTCTGTATCACCCCGTCCCCCAGGCTAGCGCTGCTCTGTGCCAAGAGGGAACTTCCCCAGCATGAGCTTCCCACACCGGGAAAGGGAGAGTGGGGTGTGCGACCAGCTTCCCTAGCCTCTCAGTGAACAAAGGACCCACTCTGTGTCACCCCATCCAGAAACCAGTGAAGCTGAGAGGTATAGAGATGGCTAGGAACAAAGAAGAAGGACAAGAATTACCAGCATTAGGGATGACCATGGTTCCCCGTGGTCCACTCCACAGGGGACCCCAGCAGTTTTCACTGCTGAAGAAACCGATGGTCAGCACGGCTGCTATGGACCCCTGCAGATTTTTTAAATTGATTTTTTAAAAAGTTTGTTTTTGAGAGAGAGAGAGAGAGAGAGAGAGAGAGAGAGAGAGAGAAGGGGAAGGGCAGAGAGAAAGGGGGAGAGAGAATCCCAAGCAGGCTCCATGCTGTCAACGTGGAGCCCAGCGCCAGGGCTCGATCCCACAAACTGTGAGATCACGACCTGAGCCAAAATCAAGAGTCAGATGCTTAACCAACTGAGCCACCCAGGTGCCTCTAGAGCCCTGCAGATTTTACCACTGAGTTTTCATCCCACATGCTTTCACGCTTACAGACACTAGCTGCTTGAGTCCCTCCTGCTCCCTCTTCCCACACCCTCCCCCCAAGCCTGGGATCTGCATCAGCAGCCTTCCCTGGCCTCTGTGGCTGCACGAGTGCAGAACACCAGCCTAGACTCCTGTGGCTGACCCCCACTGCTGTGTATACACAGGGCTAACCCCTTCAGCTGTACACATGCATACTGCTGACCTGACTCTTGTCACCAACCTCCACTGCCATGTGTGTGCCTGTGGTGAGACCCTGCCACTATGGGAGTGCACAGTGACAGCTAGGTCACTGGTAACTGTTAGTGTGTCTGTGGTTGGCTTTGGTTCTTACTGCTGGTCCTGGCTCTTGTCACAAGTATATATGAAACAAGACCCTGCCACTCGACAGGCACCTGCAGCTGATCCCCATAGCTGAGTGTGTGCATACCACCAGGTCTGGCCACTACCACTGCCTGCCCTGATCCCTAGCCACTAGACCTGAAGGCGCCACTGAAGACCCCAAGAGTGCTTGTAGCCACTGAAGACCCCCATAGTGCTTTCCAGGGACCATGAACTTGTCAATGTTGTGGATTCTAGCATCCTAAGCCAATGAAACATCATGTCTTCCCTACCCACCCTGCCTCCCCCCTGGACCCAGAACCACCACACACCCCCTGCAGTTGGTGCCCTGCTTTTGCCCACCAGATCTGGGGGCCAGATGTCAACAACATGACCCAGTGTGCTCCCACCTGCAGATGAAGGTCTTCCCTTACTGAAGTCAGCTTATAAAGTCTGGAAATGCACAGAAACCTATGCAAGGCTACAGGGATTATGAGGAATCAGAGAAATGAGGCCCCATCAAAAGAACACAGTAAACTTCCAGCAACTGATCTGAAAGAAACGGAGATACATGAATTGTCTGATAAAGAATTCAAAATAATCATTCTAAGTTTCCTCAGAGAGCTTAAGAGAGCTAGGAAAACAACACAAGAACAAAATGAAAAGTTTAACAAAGAGAAAACATAAAAAAGAACCAAACAGAAATATTGGGGTTTAAAAACAGAGTGATTGGAGTGCAGAATTCAATAGAGAGTGTCAACATCAGATTGGACCACGTAGAAGAGACAGTGAGGTAGAAGGCAGATCATGTGAAATTATCCAGTCAGAGGAGCGAGAGTATGAAAAGGAATGGAGGAAGGCCATAGAGCTTATGGGTCACTAGTAAGAGACACAATCTATGCATTATTGGAGTTCCAGAAAGAGAAGACAGGGAGAAAGGGGCAGAGAGTTTATTTAAAGAAATACTGGCTGAGAGCTTCCTAAACCCGGGGAGAGATTTGGAATCCAAGTTCATGAAAATCACCCCCAAATTTCTATCTAGAAAGATCTTCTCCAAGACACATTATAGTAAACCATCTAAAGTCAAAGACAAAGAGATCCTTTCAAATGCAGCAAGAGAAAAAATTTCTCTCTTACCAGAGACCCCCCACCCCATAAAGCTCTCAGTGGATTTCTCAGCAGATACCTTGCTGGCCAGAAAAGATGGGGAGGATATATTCAAGGTGCTGAAAAAAAAAAAAAAGAAAAACTATCAACAAAAAATACTTTATCTTGACAAGTTGTCCTTCAGAAATGAAGACATGATAAAGACTTTACCAACCAAACAAAAGCTGAGGAAAGCTCATCACATTAGACCTACTTTACAAGAAATACTGAGGGGTGCCTGGATGGCTCAGTGGTTAAGCATCTGACTCTTGATTTTGGCTCAGGTCATGATCTCATCATTGTGAGTGAGATTGAGCCCTGTGTCTGCACTGTCAGCAAAAAGCCTGCTTGGGATTCTCTCTCCCCCTCACCTGCGCATCCACATGTACATGTGCATGCACATACTCTCTCTCTCTCACTCTCAAATAAATAAACATTAAAAAAATAAATGCTGAAAGGAGTTCTTCAAGCTGAAACAAAAGGGTGCTAATTAGTAACATAAGAACATGTGAAAAAATATAACACCCCCGTAAAGTATATAATCAAATTCAGAATACTTTAATACTGTAATATGGTCTAATATAAAGGTTAAAGAATGCAAGTATTAAAAATAGCTATAGCTATAATAATTTGTCAATGAATACATGGTATGAAGAGATGTAAATTGTGACATCAGAAACATAAAATGTGGGAGTGGAAAATAAAAGGGAGAGTTTTTGTGTTCAATTGAAATTAAGTTGTTATCCTTGTCTGAGGAAATCCTCAGCATCTTAGAGACTGGAAAGTGTAAGTGCTTTTTGGTGAATGCAGTAACCTAACTTCTTCCCAGCCTGCTGTCTTGGACCTGAGGTGCAGCCTCCAGCCCTGCCATCCCTCCTGCAGACTGGATCCCCCTACAGCCATTTCTGTTCTAATGGAGTGTTGTACAGCCTTTAGTCCATGGGAAATTTTTGTAGTAAGAAACCAAGGACCTGTTTTCCATCCGACATGTGTGAATGCCTTACACCCCTTTATTCTACATTAAGTCCTAGTTCAGGTTCTTTGAGAATGAGCAGGGAAAGGGCAGAGAATCCCAAGCGGACTCTGCTCTGGCAGGTCAGCCCAATGCAGAGGATCATTGAGTTGAAACTGAGAGTCCACATGCTTGACTGACTCAGCCACCCAGGCACCCTAGTCCTATTTTAGCCTTACATCTCCAAATGGTGAAACATTTCAATAAAATAACAATGATTTTGAAAAAAAAAAAGAAACTAAGATGTTATCAACATTTATTATATCTGTAAGATGAGTAAGCCTCAGAGTAACTGCAAAACAAAAACCTATGGGAGATGCACACGAGATAAAGAGAAGAGAATCAAAGTATACCACTGTAAAAAATCATCAACTCACAAAAGAAGACAGCAAGAGAGGGAGAAAGGAACAAAGGAACTATAAAACAGAAAACAATTAAGATGGCTTTGGTGAGTCTTTAACTATCAATAATTATTATTTTTTTATTTTTTTTTTGTTTATTTTTGGGACAGAGAGAGACATAGCATGAACGGGGGAGGGGCAGAGAGAGAGGGAGACACAGAATCGGAAACAGGCTCCAGGCTCCGAGCCATCAGCCCAGAGCCTGACGCGGGGCTCGAACTCACAGACCGCGAGATCGTGACCTGGCTGAAGTTGGACGCTTAACCGACTGCGCCACCCAGGCGCCCAATAATTACTTTAAATGTAAATGGGTTAAATTCTCCAATCAAAAGTCTTAGAGTGACTGAGTGGATTGAAAAAAAAAAGGAAGACCCAACTATATGCTGCCTACGAGAGACTTACTTCAGCTTTAAGGACACACTTAGCCTTAAAGTGGAGGGATGATAAAAGATATTCCATGAAAATGAAAACAGAACAGAGCAGGGGTAGCTATACTTATAATAGATAAAATAGAGTTAAGTCAAAAACTGTAACAAGAGAAAAAGAAGGTCATTATACAGTTGTAAAGTGGTCATCAAGAGAATATAAGAAGTATAAATGTATATATACACTCAACATCAGAGCACCTAAATGTAATAAATCAAATACTAATAGATCCGAAGGGAGAGAGAGACAACAATACAATAATAGTAGCCCCACTTTCAATAGTGGATAGATCATTCAGACAGAAAATCAATAAGGAAACATTGGACTTGAACCATACTTTAGACCAAATGGACTTAACATGTATACAGAACATTCCATCCAATAACAGCAGAATACACATTCTTCTTGAGTGCGCATGGAACAATCTCCAGGACAGATGACATGTTAGGGTAGAGAACAAATCTTAGCAAATGTAAATCATACCAAGTAACTTTTCTGATTACAGTGGTATGAAACTAGAAATCAACAACAGGAGGAAAACTGGAAAATTCACAAATATGCAGAAACTAAACAACACATTCTTGAACAACCAGTGGGTCAGAGAAGAAATCAAAAAGGAAATAAGGAAAGTATCTTGAAACAAACAAAAATGGAAACACAACATACCAGAAATTATGTGATACTGCAAAAGCAGTTCTAAGAAGGAAGTTTATTTTATTTTTGTTTTTTGTTTTTTGTTTTTTTTCAATATATGAAGTTTATTGTCAAATTGGTTTCCATACAACACCCAGTGCTCATCCCAAAAGGTGACCTCCTCAATACCCATCACCCACACTCCCCTCCCTCCCACCCCCCATCAACCCTCAGTTTGTTCTCAGTTTTTAAGAGTCTCTTATGCTTTGGTTCTCTTCCACTCTAACTTCTTTTTTTTTTCCTTAAAAAGGAAGTTTATAGTGATAAATACCTACAATAAAAAATATTTCAAATAAACAGCCTAACTTTACACCTCAAGGAACTTGGAAAAGAAAAACAAACTAAGCCCAGAGTTAGCTGAAGGAAGGAGATAACAAAGATAATTTCAGGACTAAAATAAGTAGAGAATAGAAAAACAATAAAAAGATGAACAAAACCAAATAAAGATGTAAATAAAATTTAAAAAGATATTATAACCAATATCACAGAAATATGAAGGATCGTAAGAGAAAACTATGAACAAGTATACAACAACAGATTAGACAACCTTGAAGAAGTGGATACATTCCTAGAATCATATAATCTACCAAGACTGAATCAGGAAGAAATAGAAAGTCTAAACAGACCAGTAATGAGAAGGAGATTGGACCCATAATCAAAAATATTTCCAAACAAAGAAAAGCCCCAGAGTAGATGATTTCACAACTAAATTCTACCAAACATTTCAAGATGAACTAATGCCAATCCTTCTCAAACTCTTCCAAAAAATTGTGGAGGAAAGAACACTCCCAAACTCATTTTATAATGCCCAAACCAGAAAAGGATGCTACAAGAAAAGAAAACTATAAGCCAATATCCCAGGTGAACATAGATGCAAAAATTCTCAACAAAATACTAGCAAACCAAATTCAATAGCACATTAAAAGGATCATGCATATTATCAGGTAGGATTTATCCCTGGGATGCAAGGTTGTTTCAACATATGCAAATCAATAAATGTGATACACCAGCTTAACAGAATGAAAAACAAAATTCATATGATCATTCCAATAGATGCAGAAGAAGCATTGGACAAAATTCAACTTCCTTTCATGATAAAACTCTCAACAAATTGGGTGTAGAAGGAACATAGCTCAACATAATAAAGGTTGTATGTGACAAACCCACAGCTATTATCATACTCAATAGTGAAATGTTAAATGCTTTCCTGCTAAGATAATGAACAAAACAGGGATGCCCACTCCCACCACTCCAGTTCAACTTAGTACTGGAACAATTTTTTTAAGCTTATTTATTATTTAGTAATCTCTATACCCAATGTGGGATTTGAACTCCTGACCTCAGGAACAAGAGTTGTATGCTCTTCTAACTGAACCAGCCAGGTGCCCCAGTAGTGAGACTTCTAACCAGAATAGTCAGGCAAGATAAAGAAATAAAAGGCATCCAAATAGGAAGGGAAGAAGTAAAATTGTCTATATTTTCTGGTTACATGATCTTATATACAGAAAATCCTAAAGACTCCATCAGAAAACTGTTAGAATTAATCAAATCGATTAAAGTTTCAGGATACAAAAATCAACATACAAAAATCAATTACATTTCTATATGAGAACAGTGAGCTATCTGACAAAGGAAGAAAACAATCTCATTTACAATCACTCTAAACACCCATCACATCACCCAAGGAAGTGAAAGATCTACACACACACACACACACACACACACACACACACACACACACAAGGATATTGATGAAAGAAACTGAAGAAGATACAAATAAATGGGAAGATATACTTTGTTCATGGATCAGAAGAGTTAATGATGTTAAAATGTCCATACTACACAGAGCCATGTCTAGATTCAATGGAATCTCTATCAAAATTCCAAATTCTAATAGAAAACCAATCCTAAAATTTATATGGAACCACCAAAGACCCCAAATAGCCAAACAAAAAATGGTGGAGGCATTATTCTGATTCCAAACTGCATTTCAAAGCTATAGTAATCAAAACAGTATGATACTGGCACATAGACAAATAGAACAGAATTGAGGGTCCAAAAATAATCCCACACATAACACAGTGAGTTTATATTTGGCCAAGGAGCCAAGAATACTCAATGGGGAAAGATAATCTCCTCAATAAATAGTGTTGGATAATAACATGCCAAAGAATGAAATTGGACCCCTGTCCTGCACCACTCACAAAAATTAACTCGAAATCGATTAAAGACTTCAACGTAAAATCATAAAACTTGAAGAAAATATAGGAAAAAACTTCTTGACATTGGTCTTGGCAATGATTTTTTGGATATGACACCAACAGTATAAACAACAAAACCAAAAATCAGTAAGTGGGACTACATCAAACTAAAAAGCTTTTCCACAGCAAAGGAAACCATCAACAAAATGAAAAGCCAACCTGTGGAATAAGAGAAAATATTGCAAGGCAGCATGTATCAGATAAGAGGTTAATATCCAAAATACATACAGAAGTTATACAACTCAAAGCAGAAAAAAAATCTGATTTAAAAAATAGACAAAGGGCTTGCATTAGACATTTTTTTCACAAAAGACATACAGATGGTCAATAAATACATAAAAGGTGCTCAACCTCAGGGAAATGCAAATCAAAGCCAACCATGTCGCATAACATCTGTAAGAGTGGTTATCAAACATGTGAAATAACAAGTATTGGTGAGGATGTGGAGACAGGGAGCCCTTCTGCACTGTGGGTAGGAATGTGAGCTGGTTCTGTCACTATGTCACTATGGAGATTCCTCAAAAAATTACAAATAGAACTACTGTATGATCTAGAAGTCCCACTTGTGTGTATGTATATAGAGGAAATGCCAACAGAATATTGAAGTGATATCTGCACTCCCATATCCATTGTGTCATTATTCATGATAGGCAAGAAAGCAACCTAAATGTCCATCTGTAGATGACAGGTTGATAAACGTGGTTTGTATATACAATGGAATATTATTCAGCCTTTATAAAGAAGGATATCCTGCTGTTTGTGACAACATGGATGAAACTGGATACTATGCTAAGTGAAATAAGCTAGACACAGAAAGACAAATGTAATCTAAAATATTCAAACTTGGGGCACCTGGGGTGGCTCAGTCAGTTGGGCATCTGACTCTTGATTTCAGCTCAGGTCATGATTTCATGGTTCATGAGATTAAGCCCTGTGTCAGGTTCTATGCTGACAGTGTGGAGCCTGCTTCAGATTCTCTCTCTCCCTCTGCCTCTCCCCTGCTCATGGTTGCTCTCAAAATAAATAAACTTAAAAAAAAGTAAAATAAAACACTCAGACTTATAGCAGTGGAGTAGAATGGTGGTTGCCAGAGGCTGAGGGGAGGGGAAAATGGGAGGTGATGGTACGAAATTTTAGTTATGCAAATTAAGTTTTGGAGATCTATTATATAGCACAGTGCCTGTAGCTAACAATATTCTATCATATACTTACAATTTGCTAAGAGGGTCAAATATCATATGAAGTGTTCTTACCATGAGAAAATGATAATAATAAAGGGGGTGGGAAGATAACTTGAAGGTGATGGATATGTTTATGCCCTTGATGGTGGTGGTTTCATGAGTGATACTTATTCCCAAACTCATTGAGTTGTATACATTAACTGTACACATCTTTTTACATGCCAATCATATTTCAGTAAAATGGTTTTTAAAAACCCACCCAGAACCTTGAATGGGTCATAAATGTGTGATCTAAAGGAAATGTATCTGCAGGTTGACACAGTGGGGCCCCCCAGTGTGAGACCACCAGTTTATGGATAATAGATTGAAAATCAAAAGCATGGAAGTTGGACAGATGGCCAAAGGGAGGGTAGGGCCCTGTGCCTGCAGTTGGGGGATCTGAACGAGGTGCTGAAGGAAGAAGGGGAGTTTGCCAGATGGCCAAGGTGAGAAGGTCTAGCTGTGAGTGCTGAATTGGAAGGAGGGGCTGTCCTGGCCACTGGTGTGAGGTGTGCGAGTTAGGGACTGGGGGTGGGGGTGGGGGGCAGTGGGAAGCTGAGAGTTTTGGATGCCACAGTACAGAGCAGCCTGAATCCTGACAGGGACAGGGGTCCAGGAACGGCTTTCCAGCACGGGGAGGGGGGAGGCGGCTACAGCCGGTCTTGGGGGAGACAGCAGTCCAGTTGCTGTGGAGTCTGGGCCGGTGACTGATGTAGGTATAGGTAGGGGTAGACGGTGGGGGATGGGGACCGTGGCTGGCCTCAGAGCTGCATGCTGTGTCCGTGGCGTGCACTGTGGTCAGCGTGTGTTTCACAAGGGAAGCTGGAATAGTCCAGTTTTGAGACCCGAAATCTCATCATTTTGAGGGTCGGGTTCAGAACTTTTGAAAATACTGTTTTGGTCTAGCTGGCCATGTCTGCGGCAGATGTAGTCCCCAGTTGACAGTTTTGGCCTTTGTCTTGGATTTTAGGCTTCTGGGGGGAGGGCGTGGGGGCGACTCAGACTCATGCAGACTCACCACGCTCCAGGGCTCTGGCCTCAGTGACTAGAAGTGGAGGCTCTGGGCAGATGAGACTTCTGGGGTCACGTGTGTGTGCCCCCACCCCGGCCTGGGGTTCAAGCCTGACACCTAGCTGGGGTGCTGGGCAGGGTCCCTCTGGTCCTATCAGTCTGGTGGGAGGTTCTTCCCTCTAGGACCCTTCCTTGGTCTGTCTGCTGTGCTCTGGGAATTTGAACCATTTCATTTTTGCCCCACAGGCTGGCCTGATCCGTATGGAAGAGGAGGAGTTCTTCATCGAGCCCTTGGAGAAGGGGCTGGCAGCTGAGGAGGCTGAGCAGGGCCGTGTGCATGTGGTGTATCGCCGGCCACCCACTCCCAGATCCCCTCCTCTGGGGGGGCCACAGGCCCTGGACACAGGTAAGGCTGCTTGGTAAGCCCTGGTTGTGTCCCCGGGGACCCAGGCACCCCTTCTGCAGGCCAGGTCCCAGGCTGAGCGTGAGCTCTGCTCTCACTGACCACATGGCATGGTGGGAGTACTGGGGTGCTGGGCGGGGGACTCTGCTGTGGCTGCACATGGGCCACAACCAGCAAGTGTCAGGGAGCCGGGGAAGCACAGACTAGGCCTGCACTTGGGCCCGAGTTCGGTGCCCATGTCTGAGCCTGTTTCTCTGAAGAAGATATCTGCTGGCCCCAGACAGCCTCTCCTTCCTTCTGTGTGGTCCACTTTCCCTGCAATGATGATTGACTGCCCCTTCCAGGCCACTCCCAGAGAAGGGTCCTGAGCTCTCTTCAGGCCCCATTTGGACCTTGCTTCCTCTGGGAGACAGCCAGATGCCGCGAGGGGAGGGGAGGGCAGGACGAAGACCCCAGAAGTGCTCCTAGCAGCTTCGGCAGCCTGTACACAGACTCAGATCTTTTTTTTTTTTTTTCTTTCTTTTTCAACTTAGAACCAAGGTGCTCTCTGGGCCCAGGAGCATGGAAGGAGCTTCTGGATGGGCATGGTGACAGCTGCTGGCTGTAGCCCCTCAGACCCTTCAAGGAGTCTTGGCCTACCTCCAGCCCAAACCTCCCCTCTCTTCTTGGGATCTTGGGTGCTGGGTTGCAGCAAGGCCAGGTTGGGGTCTGACCATGGTCCTAGCAGGCCTCGTGG
This sequence comes from Neofelis nebulosa, assembly GCF_028018385.1. Lineage (NCBI taxonomy): Eukaryota > Metazoa > Chordata > Mammalia > Carnivora > Felidae > Neofelis > Neofelis nebulosa. The sequence continues at coordinate 149,517,070 of NC_080782.1, read as the reverse complement.
TCCTCAGGGCCCCAGGGACCAGATAAGGCTGCCTTGCCTGTGCCTAGGCTAGGCTCAGCCCCCAGCCTCTGGTCCTGATGGACCCCTGGCTGCAGATGGTCAGGGCAGCTGGGCCTTAGGTCAGGCTCATCTGCATGTGTACAGAGAGCCCCGAAGGCCCCGCTGGGCCAGCCCAGCTATGCTGTGATTTGCCGAGACACTCCCATCACCCGAAGCCGCCCGGGCTCATTTATTTCAGGTCTCTCTGACTGCCCAGCTTGACAGATAAATTGGGTGCAGGCTGGCAGGGCACCATTCTAATTTCAAGGAGTGGCAACAGATACCTTTGCAAAGCAATTGTTCCGTCAGGAAGCTCAGCGCTCTCTGGAGCTGATCAATACTTTGGGCAGACCCTTTTTCCCAGGTGATGAATTGCTGTCTGCCAGGCCTTCTTCAGGCTCAGTCTTCCTGCCTCTTTCCTACCCATGGGCTTCTCCACAGGGGGAGGAATGGAGAATGACTCCAGAGTGTGAGCATAAGAGTGAAAATAGGGCAGGCGAAATGCCCCGGACCAGGGATAAGGGACTATACTGGCCAGCTGTCCTTGGGCAAGTTTGGGCCTCTCTCTGTCCAGTGGGATCAGAAGGGCCTGTTTCTCAGAGAGCTGAGGGCTTTTGGCTTGATGCTTCTGGGCTCTACTCAGTCTAGGTGAGGTAGAGCCTGCAAAGAGGGGCTGTCAGGTGCTCTGGGCTCGCTCCAATTCCAGATTCCATGTGGTACCTATCTCCTGAATGTGGCATCCTTCCCCCTTGGCCTTGCTGGCTTTGCCTTATTTTCTGGGCTTCTGTTGGTCTTTTGGTACCTTCTGTTAAATCCATCCTCCCTTCCTGCCACCTATTGTTAGAACTTAGGATGCAGGAAAGGAATTTCAAACTACAAACAAACCTAGAAACCAGTGGCCTTAGAAGATGCTGGGAAAAGCTGGCTTCATGGGTTGGAGGTTGAGATTGTGCTAGAAAGTGGTGGGGTGTGGTGAAGGTATTCCAGCCTGGACCTTAGACCTCAGGCCTGGGCTTTGGGCGTGTAGGCTCCAGGCTGTGGGGCTGTGGGTGGTTGGTCCAGGCCACAGGCCCAGGGTCTGGGGCCAAGTCCCCTTTCAGTCACGTCCATGCCCAGTGTCAGCATGACCCTGTGTGGGTGACTTGGTCCACCCACACAGTGAGAGTACATTTCTCACCGGATGTGCCTGATTGTTCCCACTCACTCAGGACTGAGGCGCACTCACTGACTGGAGGGGGTCCAGACGCAAGTTATGCTGGGGCTGGGCCGAGGGCCCACGGTGAACTTAGACAGTCCAGCTTTCCATTAGCCTGGGCCTTGTCCAGGCCCATAGTGTGTGTGTGCGCGCGTGTGTGTAAGCCAGGGGATCCTTTCTTCTAGTGAATTCTGATGGGGACTCTGATATATCAGTGTGGCTGTGGCTGAAACAAGCAGGAGGTGCTGACTTGAGGCTTCCCCCCCACCTCCCCACCCTCTCCCAAGGCAACTTCCGGAAGCAGGTTTGAAGCTCCCATGATGGGCCATGGATATGAGAGGTTCTCTGGGGAAGGGAAAATATCTGTTGTGGGTCTTCCAGTCTCGGGGGGGTGGGGAGGTGGTGGTGGCATCTGACTGGGTGTGGGGTTGGGGGTAGGGGTGCCTATTGGGGGTGGGTAGGTGTGTCCCACACAGCCCTTCCCGGGTGCTGAGACACACTGTCCTGTTTTCTCTGAGCACCTAACAGCCTTCCTGGGGTGCTCTCAGGAGGTCACCCAGCCTCAGAGAATTGTTATCACGAATAGTCTCCATCATCTGAGGTCAGTTGCTGGGCTGCAGACTACCCAGGGAAGATGGATGGAAAGTGAAGGTGTTCACGTGTCTTGCCAGACTCAGGCCAGGGTCTGGCATGTGCTCAGAGCAGCTTAGCATATAATAGTGTTGCCCTTAGGCCCTGGAAGAAGGTATTAGGGTGAACAAAGGCTTGAGAGAGAGGAGGGGGGACCTTTTCTCTCCTGATGGCCTTACATACGTTGCAGAAGTGTTTCTGCTCAGCCCTGCTGGACCCAGGAACCCAGAAGGGGCAGGAGGGCAGAGCTGAGGCCAGGGGGCCAGGGCGGCCTTTTGGGGACAGGTGGCGGAGGCATTTCCAGGCCTCCTCTGTGCCAGGCCTCACTCGGGTGCACCTGGCCTCATTCTCTGTCCCTGCCCTGAGCCAGCCCTGTGTCTGGGAGAGTATGTTGCTGGGGGGCTATATAACATCAGCCTTTTTGGTTTTTGTGTGCCTGTACGGGTGTGTGCATGCACTTTTGCACTTAGGCACATACGTGGATGGGGTCCTACTCTGAGTTCCGGGCCTACGCCTGAGCCCTGCCCTGACTGCCATCTGTCAACTCTGTCTGTGGCTGTGGAGGGGGAGCCAGGGCCAGCGGGTGTGGGAAGAGGAGCCCCAGTCTGGGCCGGAAGCCCTGCCTAGTACTTGAGCCGGTGACCCTGGCACGTCACTCCCTCCTACTCTCTGGCTACCGCGACATACTGCCGCCAACTGGGTCGCTTAAAACAGCTGCAGTGCGTTATCCTCTCCCAGTTCTGGAAGGCGCAAGTCCGACAGGAGTATCATGTCTGGGCAGAAACCAAGTGTCGGCAGGGCCATGCTCCTTCTGGAGGCTGCGGGGCGATCTGTTCCTGGTCTCTTCCAGCTTCTGGTGGCTGCTGGGGTCCCTTGGCTTGTGGCCACATCACTCCAGTCTCTGCCTCTTGGTCACACTGCCTCTTCCCCTTCTGTGTGTGTGTTTAGTCTCCCTCTGCCTCCCTCTGGTAAGAGTGCATGTGATTGCATTAAGGGGCCCATCCAGATGATCCAGAAGGGTCTCCCCCCCATCTCAAGGTCTGTCATCTAATCACATCTGCAAAGTCCCTTTTTTGTCATATAAGGTAACATTCACAGGTCCTAGGAATCTTGGGGGCCACCAGTCAGCTTACAGAGGAAGTGAACCAGCCCTGTCGTGCAGGGCCATCTGTGCAGTGAATGGGATGCCCATCCTTAGAGGAGCAGGCACCCCTCACTTCTTCTTGGGGCACAGTACTCAGGCACAGCTCAGGCAGGGCCATTTCCCTCTGCCTCCGCCAGACTGTGGGGCCTGGAGAAGCTGGGCCGTTCTGTGGCCAGGCTGGCCCCAACACCACATGCACAAAGCTGGCCTTGCCACTGACACTAAGAGCCTGGTTGTCTGTGGGAGACTGAAGATCCCCACAAGGTGGGAGAGATCCCTGGGTCATGAGCTGGGCATGTGGTCTCTCCGTCGGGCACATGGTGCCATTAGCAGAAAGCCCTGCCATCCCAAGACACAAGGCCAGCAGGACCCAGTGGACAGTGTCAGTGAGGACAGTGGCAGAGGGTAAGAAAAACAGCAACACCCATCCTTGGCCTGACTTTCATTTCCCTCCTTTTGATATAAATGATCGACACAGGGGTGCCTGGGTGGCTCAGTCAGTTAAGTGTCCAACTTGGGCTCAGGTCATGATCTCATAGTTCACGGGTTTGAGCCCCGCGTCAGGCTCTGTGCTGACAGCTTGGAGCCTGGAACCTGCTTCCTATTTTGTGTCTCCCTCTGTCTCTGCCCCTCCCCTGCTCACACTCTGTCTCTCTCTGAAAAATAAACATGAAATAAGTTAAAAAAAAAAAAAACAAGCAATGACTGACACAGAGAATGTGTCTCTACTAAAAGGCAAACAGTAGCGTGAATGTGGTGGCATGTGATATCCAGCCGTGGCCTCGTCGTGGGCACAGAGCTGACCGGAGACCTCGTCCACAGGGGCAGCCCCTGCTTAGCTTGCCTGAGCATGACCTGGTGGAAGTGTGGCCCTGGGACAGTGCCTCTCTTGACCTCTTACTGTCAAGAGACTCCAGACATCAGAACTTTCATGTGAACTCTCATGATTTAAAAATATTGCTTCAAATTTCTAAAAAGCTCCGTATGAGCCAAATAGGACATGGCCTCCATTGGCCACCTGTGCTTATGAGATGCAGAGAGGGAAGTGTCCTCTGTGCTTCTTTGGGGTTGCTCTGCTAGGCCCCCTGCAGTCCCGGCACATGCCCTCAGGATGGAGGAGGGGCTTCATGCCCCTGCTAGGTGGGTGGTCTCTGTCCCACAGAACTGCCCATGGGCCACTGTGTCCTCCTGCCTGCTTTGCTCTAAGTCTTGGCTGAAGGAAGAGAAGTCAGACAGCTCAGTGCTCGTGACCTTGGCTGTTGCCTCCTCGGAAGCAGCCCGTGCCAAGCCTCTGCCCACTGCTGTCAGGCTGCGGCATCCTCCCTGGCGGGCAGAGGAGGCATGCCGCCCTCGGGAGCGTTCTGCCCTCCTGCTGCCAAGGAAAGCCAGCGAGAGAGCACGGACAGGGTGCTGGCACTGTGTGCTCCTCCTAGTGGCTCCTCCACGTGGCCAGCCTGCAATCTCCATCCAGTGGCCCACAGTGGTTCCTCTGCTGACCTGCTGCGTATCTTCATCCATCACAGGACATTGCCTTAAGCAAGGTAGGAGTTCCCCAGGCCTCTGAGGAGTAGGGAAGGGGCTGCCTCAAGAGTGAAGCTGGAGGTAGGAGTGCAGGGCCAGGAGCTGGGGGGCCAGGCTGATGCTATGAACTGGCAGGGTCTGCAGCCTGGAATGTTCCAGAGCATGGATGGCGTCCTGCAGGCAGTGGGAGGCCTCAGTAGGAAAGGAGTCTGAGATAGTTCTGTGTCACAGCCAGCCATCTGTGGTCCAGGTTGGAGGCAGGGAGTCCAGAGTGGGGTGCAATGGAGAGAGAGTGGAGTCCTGTCAGGACAGGCCATGGATGGGAGGTGGGCAAGGCTCCACTCAATAGTAGGTAGATGACCAGGCCAATCTCGGTGATGCAGTGAGTGTGAGGCATAAGGGAGAGGCTGAGGCTTGGAGGGGGTGTGGAGGGGGCCGCTAACTTGTTGGAGGCCAGATCGGGGAGGCTTTCCTCTCTGCGGTCTGTTTCCAGAGACACATTACCACAAGCTTGGTAGCTTAAAACAATACAGGTTTATTGTCTTAAAGTTGTGGAGGCCAAAAATCCAAAATAGATCTTAAGGGGCTAAAAATAAGGTGTCCATAAAGTTGGTTCCCTCTGGAGCATCAATGAGGAGAATCCCTTCCTAGCCTTTCCCAGCTTCTAGTGTCCACCGGCATCCCTTGGCTGGTGAGCACATCACTCTGGTCTCTGCTCCCTTGGTCACTGATTCCTCTTCTGTAGTCAGGTCTCCCTGACACTTGTGATTATATTTGTCTCATTGGGGTAATCCTACCCATTTCAGGAGCCTTAATGTGATTAAGTTAAGGGTAAGTTGAGTCCTGCTAACCATATAAGATAACACTTACAGGGTCTGTGGATTAGGCTGTGGACATTCTGGGGCCATGATTCAGCCTCCACGGTATCTAAATGTTAACGCCTGAGGTTCAGTCGGAGTGGGGAGAGAGGCCCTTGCCTGGCTTTGCACCCTGAACCCCAGGCCTGGCTGGTGTCTGGTGGCTTCTGTCTGTGTCCCCAACCTAGGTATCCCTGAGCCTCTTGCTGAAGCCCCATGGCTGGGTCTGGCCCTCATGGATGGAGACCTGGGGGCTCTCATACCAGACTTGGCTTCATGCCCTGCCCAGCCAGCTCAGAGTTGCAGCTGAAAGCCTAGGGGCCTCCGAGCTTGATTCCCAGGGACCCTCATCTTCCCCTCCTCATTCCACCCCCCAGGGCTGTATCTGCAGTTCAGGGACTAGAGGAAACCCAAGGCAGTTGGCCTGGCTCCTGGAGGCATGTTTCAGAGTTGAGCGCACCCTTGGCAGCGACCTCAGTGCTCCCGCTGCTCTGCGGCCAGCCCCCCTGGACGGCTGTAGGAGATGCCAGCGTGGTGATGTGGCCTCACGCCCAAGGGGTGGGCTGGGGTGGGTGCTGGGACAGCCGGGGCTGCACATTCTTGAGGCCTGGATATTTGTCTGGGGTCAAACTTGGAAGAGCGCCCCAGAGCTGTCGGCGAGCAGGGGCTGTGCTTGTTCCCCAGGCTCTACACACGGGGGCCCTGGCCAGTAGTGGGTTATGCAGTGGAGATTTGCTAGGTGTGGCCCTCGAGACACAGTGTGACTGGCACTCTGCCTGGGTGCCGCGGACAGCCCACGTGCTCAGCTGCTTTCCTCAGACATAAATTGAGCAGTCTCTGTGTCTCGGGCCTGCTCTCCTCCCTCCCTCCCTCCTCCTGAGTTTGCGTGGAATTTTGTCCAGGGGTGGAGCCAGCCAAGTGATCGTGGCCCAGGAGAGATCTGATCTTTGCCGGAGCACCATGAACAGATGATGAATGCAACTTGGAGATGGAGGCTTGGCCCTGGCCTGGGGGTGGCCCCAACTCAGGTGCAAGAGACAGTTCTCAGAGACAAGCCAGTGGTTCTCACAAGAGCCAGGCAGTTTGGTGTAGAAGTCGAGTGTATCCGCCTCATCTGTAAAATGGGTGCAATGGCACAGGGCGCATGGGACTTAAACAGCTTTGGCACGGCACCTGCTCCATCTTTGCTGTTACCCATTATTCCGATTCAGGCTATTTGCTCAGGCTCTGCGGGTCCTCTGCCCTCACTGCCCCTTCTCCGTGGCTCTCTCTTCCACAGACACAATCAATTGCTGCTCCTTCTTTTCTTCCTTTATATTTGTACTGCGAATGTCCCCCAGAGAGGTAACCACGCCTGGTTTCCAGATAACACGCTGCTGGGGAGTTGAAGCTGTGTCTGCTCCAGGCGCGTCTGGAGTTTAATTAGCAAGAGCAGTGTGTCTGGGTGCCGCGTTGGCCGTGGGCTCCACATGGCCTGCTCTTTGCGGGTTCCTCAGCACAGCAGACTGGGATGTTTCTGGGAGAGACGTGATGTCTCCAGGGGCAACTTAACACGTCTGTGGCGTTTGTGCTTTAGATGTGCCAGCCGGCCTGCCTGGGGTGGGAACAGCTGGGCCTGAGTCTCCATGGGGACCCTGGTGAGCCTCTCTGCACACCTCAGGTACCCCCATGGGATGACTGCGAAGGAGGCATGGGCTCCTGTGTGCTGTGTCCACACAACGAGGGGCAGAGGGCAGGGTCCTAGGACATGGACCTCTTGGGGACGTGGAGGGGCCCAATGGCAAGTGAGAAGTGCTGGGTCCTAGCATCTGGGAGATTGGGCTGCAGAGACAGCTCCAGGGGTGCCCAAATGGGACAGGAGGCCCTTCCCCAGAAGAAGAAACTGGGTTTGAACCCAGGGTCTGAACTCTGTGGATTTGTACAAGGTGGAGGCCCCTAATCCCAGGCCCTGTTTCCTCTCAGAAATCTCTGCAGGGCGGCAGACACTTCAGCTAGCTCCATGCCTGAAGTGTTTTCTAGAAAAATTTCCAATTTTCCTTGACCCATTTCTCTTTGAAATTAATATTAAGCAGCACTGTGCACTTGGCCCTGAAGGAACTCTGAGCTGCGAAAAGGTCACACGATTAGATGGAAATGTTGGTGTCTGGCTCTCTCCCCCTCTCACGCTCAGGCTCCCCTCTCTCCCTCTGTCTCCCCTCCTTTCTTGCACATGCACACTTGCTCACACATGTTTGGAATTTGGGCCAGCTTCTGGGGCTGGAGCTGGGGTGTCTCTCCCAGAGCTTCTGACTTGGCTCCCTCTGTCTGGACTGTCTTGGGGTGTGGGCTTCATCCCATGATGTGCAGCTAGAGCACCTCCTGGGGGGATGTCCAGGCAAAGTGAGGGGTACACCTGGGATGAGGTCAGGGCTCAGGTGAGGGGTTGCACAGGATTCGGGGCCAGGGCCAGGAGGGGGACCTGCACAAGGAGGTGGATGGCACCGACCTGGGTTGGGGATGGACCAACTCCCCAGGCACAGGGGGAGCAGTGGGAATGACAGTTGTACTCCTGAAATGACAGACTCCTGAGATGGGACACTGAGGCTTAGAAGGGGCACCTTTGTTCTCTCATTCATTCATTCATTCATTCACTCAAGACATTCTTACTGTGCACCCACCTTGTTTCTGGGCCTGGATTGGGTACTGGGGATATATCAGGGGATAAGCCAGAGGAAGTCCCTGCTCTTTCAGAGCTCACCAGCCCGCAGGGGACACACAGGGAGCAGAGGGGTAAATCAGCCAATGGAGTAAAATCCAGGAGTAGGGTAGTGTGAGAGAGGAGGGGTAAGGGAGGGAGCTACTTCAGGTGGGAGGCGAGGCAAACCTGGCTGGTGGGAAGGCCTGCCCCAGGAGGACTGCTCCAGACAGAGGGGACAGCAGGTGCAGAAGCACTGGGTGCTGGGCCTGGGGAAGTGGTGAGGGCTAGGTCTGTGCAGTTTGGGTGCAAGGTCGGCCTTGTTCTCCCAGCTGTGGGAAGCCTTTGGAGGCTCTCAGTGGAGAGAGTGGGAACAGGCAGGCCTGTGAGGCATCCTGGGTGGTCCCCCCGGCCAGTGACAGATGCTGGGCAGATGGGTTCAGGGTGTGCCTTGAGGTAGAGCTCACGGGACATGGGTGTAAAGGGAGGGGTCAAGGGCGGCTCCTGGCTCTTGAAAGGCCTGAGGGCCCTGGAAGGTGGTGGATGGTTGTGACCCAGCTGAGGTAGGGATCCTGGCGGAGGAGAGGCAGGTCAGGTGGCCTGGCCAAGTGCAGAAGCCAGAATTGGGGCCCGTCCTCCTGACCTCTGAGCTGCACCCCTTCCACTGCTCCGGGCTGCCCTGGTTCAGATCAGGGAGGTTTCCCGGAACAGATGGTGCCGGCCATAGGCCAAGGCCATTTGGCTTCCAGACTCTGGGGTTGGGGGGCAGGGACCCCAGACACAGCCCCACAGGTAGGCAGATTCTGGGTTGTAAAGCTTCTCTTGCTCCTGGGGGCAGAGGCCCTGCTCTGTGGGACAGTGTTGCTGGTCACCGTGTACTGTCCAGGATCCCCAAGGATGTACATGTGTCCTTGCCTCTCTGACAAGCCACGTTTTTCTTTCCCACTCTGCCACTTTGGGGAGGGGCTCTGGATCTGCTAGGGTGGATGGAAGCTTGTGGGAGTGTTCAGGGCAGGCTGTCCATCCAGCTGCTGTTTGAGACAGCAGTAATGCCCTTGCCTTTAGGACAACCTCTCTTGGTATTTGGGTTTGGGGACCTCCTGGCAGGGGGCCTTGGATTCCTCTCCTGTTGCTGACCCTGCTGGCCACAGACTGAGCCAGTCCTGATGCCCTGGAGCCCTGGCTCTGAGCAGCTGTTAAGAAGTACTTGCAGAGTGACTGAAATAATCATGGAGTCCAAGTGCACATGGGACAGGGCCAGACTGGTTTCCTACTGCAGCTCCCCCCGTCTCCAAATCCTCACCAGCACAAGGGCTTCACTGACCGATATTTTGCTGATCTGGCAGGGGAAGCAGTGCTGCTCTTTGCTTTTGTTTGTGCTTCTCTGATGGCCAGAGAGGTTGAATGATCTCCCAGAGTGTGATTGCTTTGTGTGTCTCCTCTTCCTGTTTAAGTCCTTCGCGCGTTCACCTCCTGGGGTCTTACATATTGGGATAAGCCCTTTATCTGCTTATCGACTTTCTGTCACGTTTGATACAAGCCTCTCCCCCAGGCTCTGGTTCCCCTTTTCTTTTCGGTTTTATTTATTTTCATTGCACAAAAGCCAGTCTTTCTAGAGCCCGGTCTGTGAGTGATTCTTCTCCTGTCCCTGGAGCTGTGTTGGTGGCTCAGGGACATGTGTTTATCGAGGCCTATGGGAGGACAGGCTCACCTATGCAGGCATTCACCAGGGCACTGCAGGCACATCATCTCTGGACTCGTGCAAAGACCCCGTGGGCTTGGTTGTGCCCACTTTACAGATGAGGAACCTGAGATAGCCACACAGCTGGTAAGTTGTGAAAGCCACAATTGAAGGCGGGCTATCAGCCCCCACGTGTGGCGGGGAGGAATAAGCTAGGACCCATGGCTGCCTGGCTTCCTGTGTGGCATCTCCTTTCCACCCTCAGAGCTTCCCACCTGAAGTCTGTCTGTCTTTGGGAAGCATGCAGAAACTGAACCCCAGTGAGGGTGTGAAGAAGTATCTCACGTCACCTGTCTTATTAGCTGCGGGGAGAATTTTCTGCTTGCTGCTGAACTCCTGGCATTGGGTAGAGGTCTGCCACACAGTTGGCATCTGAATATCTATGAACAGAAAATGAATGTGGCTGCCCTCGAGGCCTGGCCACACGGTCCTCATTCCTGGGGAAGTGGTTGGCCCTGGTAGGTATTTGAGGGCTTGCTACTGAAGCCCAATTTTATTACTGCAACTTATACTCCCTGCGCTGAGGATTCTTGGGTTTGTGCCGGTGGAATGTTGCCGGGGCCAAGGTTGCCCTGGGACGTCAGGTGGCCCTGGGCTTTTGCTGCTGCACTGGGGAGACTAGCTGGGGACAGCAGTGCTCTTTGGGCAGGGGAAGGCCTGCTGCACTGCCCCCAGTGTCCTCTGGCTAGCATTCACTGTGTCATTGTCTTTGAACATGAAGTGCCCCCTGGAAACCATATCCTTTGTTCGCTTACTCATTCAATCCATTCACCAGATCTTTACAGATGGCCCACGCAGGGCCCGGCACTGGGCCAGGCTCTGGGACTCTGGGAGCCAGACAGACATAGCCCCCTCACATCTCCACCCCCTACCCTCACACAGCTTGTGGTGACCCAGGAGGTCCCCAAAGGCCTGTGCAGTTAGAAATGATGGGAAATGCCGTAAACCGACCACAGTGACTGGGAGGTGGAGCCACATCTGAAGTGTGGGTTGCAGTTCACTGGGAGAGGAGAGGGGCGGAGGCGGCAGGGGTGAGTGCAGTGCCCTGAAGGGAGTGCCTTTTGGAGGTGCAGTAGGAGGGGCCTGAGGGGCTGATGGGGGTGGGTCCCGTGGCCCAGTCTTAGAGGGTGGGGTGGTGCCCGGTGTAAGTGGAGAAACAGTGTGGCCTGGTTCCGTGGCAAGACAGGGAGGGGGGAGGAGGAGGAACATGCAGGGGGCCCTGAGGAGGCCACTGATGTGGCCCCAGGGAGAGACTGGGGTCTGGACCCAGTTGGCTGGGGATCGGAGAGGATGCAACATGGAGCCATAGAGCCGCAGGAATGTTGGGGGTCTTGGTAGGTGATCTTCACAGTGGCCAGAGGGGAATGTTGCCTGCCAGAAAGTACCACATTCCCATCCAGGCCTGCCCCAAGGTCAGGGAGGAGCCAGAACCACAGCTCCTAGGCAGGCACTTCCCATACTCCCTGCCCCCACCTTGGCCTGCAGACCCAGCAAGGCAGTGCTTGCCAGAATCCTCTCTTTGCTGGGGCCCAGGCCTGGGAGGTATCTGTGTGTCTGGGTTTTTTTTTTTTTTTTTTTTTTTTTAAGGCTTCTATCCAGAGCTCTCTGGACTCATGTTTGGGATGGGTTAAAACGCCATCTGCAGATTCCTCACTGGCAGTTTCTTTGGTGATTTCGGGGTCTCCAGGGTGTGCTGCAGGGTTAGTGTTCACCCTCTATCCTCAGTGCTTTTACAGTTCACAGGATGGGGCCAGTACTGGTCAGGTGTGGGAAGACACGTGCACTTGGCAGGTGATGGAGTTAGGGCAACAAAGAGCTGAGGCACTGGGCCAGCGTGGGTGGGCTAAGGACCAAGAGCCACCCTGAGATCCCCAGACCACAGGCACGAGTCCTCAGTGGGACACAGAAGTTCGAGATGAGCCAAGTTCAGTTAAGGTTGTTTGGGTTGGGGGGCTCAGAGGGGCTCAGGTTATAGGCAAGGAGAATGAGGGCCTGCTAGGCCCCTCCCCCCAACACAGAGCTGCAGGCTGGAGGTTGTGCCTTGGGTATGGGAATCTGTGTCCAGTGCCAAAGTTCAGGAGGTGCAGACCCCTAGAGGGGTCAGAGCCCTCTAGGACAGAAGCTTGTGTCCCTGTGACCTTGCCCAGAGTCTCAGGTGTCCACTGAGGGTAGTGAAGGGCACAGTTCTGCAGGGTAGGGCTGGATGGGCAGCATAGGAAGAGGTGGGCTGGCATGGGGACATAGGCCACCTTGGGGTCAGTGGCAGGAGGGCTTCTGATTTCTCAGGAGAAGCCGGAAATTGTGATTTTATGTAAAACCTCTTCATTTTCAAATGTTGGCAGCTGATTCAAAAATTTCAAAAGCTGCATATGGGTCAAGCAGGTCCCCAGTGGCGGTGGGTGCAAGAGTCACGGGGTGGCTTCAGTGCCCAGAACCCGAGCCCATAGCATTCCCGCAGCGGCTGGGTCGGAGCTCTCAGTGCAGCCAGTGCTGCCTCGGAGTTGAAATGCACTTCAGAGGAATTTTTATTTTCATTTTGGGAACGTCACAAGGGACTGTTCCAGCGGTTCTGTCTCTGTGAGGAGAGATCTGCGGTCACTGTGTTTTTCTTGGAGGCCTTTGGGGGAGCCCATCTGCAGAGCATTAGTGGGAGAGGGGTGTGGTAAGGGGAGGCTCCATCTAGGCCTCCAGACGGAACCTGGGCGGGGTGGCTGTTTGGTTAGGATCAGCCCCCAAGCCCTTGAAGATGGCCCCCCTCCTCACCAAGCACTAGGGCAGCCCCAACCCATGGATCAGGCTGGACAGGGCTGGGTGGACAGACCTCGTGGTTGTCACATCTGGCAGTGAGTCCCAGGGGCCTGGGGTTCTGCTTCTCTGGCATGTGTGCCCATTGTCAAGGCCTCTGCAGCTTGGGGAGCAAATGGTCAATTGTAGGTGCAAGAGGCTTGTGGTCAGATGACCATGTTCCTTTGTTCTGGGCAATATCCCAGGAGCTGCTTACATCCTTGGCTTTCATCACCAGTAGGATGAAACAGGATCTGGATTTGTCCCAGGGCCTTAGACGGGGAGGGGCTCAGGGTCTTCATGCCCAGAAGAGGCCAGCACTGTAGGACCCTCAGTTTAGGTCCTTGGTGATGAAGGCTGACCTCTTTCTTGGTGTCTCAGTGTTTCTTAGTGTCTCTTGCCTGGAACGTGTGGGTGCTCCCCAAGGGCTGTGGCTGCTCAGGGAGTTGAGGGAGCCAGGGGACTCAGCGTGGCCCTGGCTTGCTGGTCCCTGCTCTGGCCCAGCCTCAGTTTCCTTATTTGTAAAACTGGGGCATTGGACTAAAGCCAGGTCTCATGCAGAGGCTCTCAGGCAATCTCCACTCCCCCACCCCTTGTTGCATTTCACTCACACGTTGTCTTCCAAACTGTGAGTATATGCTTGAAAGTCAAGAGGTTTCACATTAAAACCTCAATTTTCAGTTTCACAGAAAGATCTGAAGGCTTAGAAACCCTGGGCCTGTTCCTGGAGACAGTATTTAGTGGGAAGCATCATGCCTCTTCTGGGTGGGGCACACAGCCCCCTTTTCCCCACTGGTTCCCATCTGGGCCACCTACTCATTCTGGCCCTACCTGCCCTGGTTGTCAACAGAGTAAGCCTCTGAGGCAAAGATAACTTCTGGTGGATAGTTACACTTGCCCAAACTCTTTCTGTTTCTCTCTCTCTCTTTCTCTGTCACACACACACACACATACACACACACACATGCATTGTGCACAGACACATACATGCACATGTGTGCACATGTGCACAGAGCAGACATATCTATGTCTTCATGGAATGAACTGTGGAGTTTCCCTGGACTGGATGCATCCTGGACATGTCCTGCTACCCTGGGCCTTGGAGGTGGCCTTGGGCTCATAGAGCTCTGTGGGTCACCCTGACACTGTGGCCCTTCTCAGTGGGTTCCAGGACCCTTGCCTTTGTGGTCCAAGAGAAGGATCACAAGGCCACACAATCTGCAACCTGGGGGCTTGCTCTGGACCAAGGTGGCCTCTGGGCTTTCTACCTGGGTGAAAGGCACCTATGTTCCCACCTGAGCTCACCTCCTGCCTCTTGAAAGGAGGTGGGGTGGGCTCCAGTTTCACTGTCTTAGGAGATGGTCCTACCTCAGGGCTTTGCTGACCTCCTTCTGAGCCAGGGTCTAACTGGATTTCAGAAGAGGGAGCAGAAGTGAGGGAATCCTGAGGCTGAACGGTAGAAGGGCTTGGCTTTACCAGCGGAGGGACACAGGGAAGATGCAGGATAAGATTGGTCTAAATCCAGTCTGCCCTCAGTGCAGAGGCCACACATTGGCTGCCTCAGCCCTATCCAGTCTCCCCAGCCTCAGAACCACACCCAAACTCCCCCTGGAGGAACAAGTGGATATGGTCTTGGTCAGACACCCCTAGGCCCCAAATCCAGGCCCAATTCTGAGCCATTGAGCAGAGCCCTCTTCCCTCCTCAGGTTCTTGTGGCGGTCTGTCTGGTCTCCCTGAGTTACTGTGGGTTCTAAATTCAGGGCGGGGGGGGGGGGGGGTTGCTGCAGGCCTGGCAGAGGCTGGGTACACACCAGCTCAATTCAAGTTTGAATCTCCCCCTCTCCTGATGGGCTCCTTCTCTTGCCCTACTTCCGTGCCTGGCCTTGGCATTGCTGGTCCCTGAAGGAAGTTGTCCTGGACTGTTATCTTTAGGTCCCCCTCACCCTCTAGAGCTGATCTGAGGACAAGCCTGACTAATTCTACCTTGAAATGCCTAGAAATGATACTGCCACCACCCCCATCCCTGACTTAGTTGTCTGACTCAGTTGCTGTGGATGCAAGGATTCACTTTCCAATGTTAGAATCCATTCATTCACTCATTCACTCATCCATTCATTCATTTTTCATCATTCATCCACTCACGCATCCATTCATTTATTCATCTACCCATCCATCATCCATCTGTCTGTTAGTCCATGCATGCATCCATTCATCCATCCATTTCATTCATCCATTTATTCACTTGTCTACCCATTTATCCATCAATCCATCTGTCCATTAATCCCTCCATCTCTTCCTCCATCCTTCCATCCCTCCATCCCTCCATCCCTCCATCCCTCCATCCATCCATCCATTTCACTCATCCATTTATTCACTCATCTACCCATCCATCCCTCCCTCCCTCCATCCCTCCCTCCATCCATCCATCCATCCATCCATCCATCTATCCATGCATCCGTCCATCCATTTCACTCATTCATCTACCCATCCATCCATTCATCTGTCCATTCATCCCTTTGTCCATCCATCCATCCATCCATCCATCCATCCATCCTTCCTTCCCTCCATCCATCCATTCATCCATCCAACAATTGTTGTGAGTGCCCTGTTGTCAGCCCTATGCTGGGTGTTGAGCATGTACAGTTTGATCTGTGCCCCTGAGGAGTCCCTGTTGTGGGGAGAGGCAGATAAGAAGATGAAACATGACAAGTGCCACTAATATGCTGTTGCCTGGGTCGGGTGAGCTCCAGGGAGCTTGTCAGAGTAAGACTGCTCTAGCCTGGCCTCAAGGCCCAGTAGTGGCTCTGGGACTCCAGGGAAGATGGCAGGGCACCTAGAAAAATTCAGGCTCCTCCCTTTGCCTCTCTGTGCATGTTTTCCTCAACAGAAAAGCAGAGATGAGGGGTTTACACCTGGTTGGGTTCTGGGATAGGATCAGAGCCCATCAAACCTGTGAAGAGCCCTACATGGGCCTGATATGTGCTAAATAAGGACGTGTTGTCCTGAGTGGATGGGGCAATCCTGCCTCGGGTCTCCCCGTGACCTCTCCCATCCTAGCACCTTGTCTGCTGTCCCTCCCTCCCAGGGGCCACAGCCTCCAGGCATTGCACCTGTCCTTCACTCTCCTGATCGCTGCTGGGTTCACATGATGTGGAAAAGCAAGGCTTCCTCAGAGAATTCTCAAAGCTTGTGCACCGGTCCACCTTTACTCCCTCCCAGGGGCTGCTGCTCATACCACATTTCTTTAACAGATGTTTGCCGGACTGCTGTCCTGTGCCCATCGCAGGTGAACAGACCAGCCAGTCTGTCCTCCTGCCTTGCCAGGTCAGGCATGGGAAGCAGACATAGCATGGGGCAATGGGTCTTGAAGTAGAGGGGGCAGTGAGGTCTCCGGGGTGGTCATTGATTCTGCCTGCTGCACCAGGACAGGCATCCTGGAGGAGGTGGTCCTGAAAGACAGGGCTGCAGAGCCTCTCCTTAGAGCCTTCTCTGTGCACCTGTGGCCTTCCAAGCTGGGCAGAAGATGAAAACTGCCAGCCACAGGCTTTGTCGGATGCCATGGTATGTTGTTCTCGTGCAGTGGCACAAAACAAGTTGAACAAATTTAACTACTATTTAAGAGGATTTGTACACATGTGTGGATTGCAGCTTTCCCTGGGAAGTCAGGGCCCTCAGCAGTACATGGTCTGCACTGCTCTCCCTTGCAGCCCCAGTGGGTGGAAGGGCCCTGGGTGGAGGGACATGGGCTTCTCTCTACGTCTCCACCATCTCGTTGCCTCCTCAGCCCGGAGCCTGGGGTTTGGGATCCTTCATCATTGTACCCTGTTGTCTTTCTTTTAGCTAAAATATATCTCTTTGCATTCTTGGCTTTATTACAAGTTGATGTAAGACAGCCAGGCAGAGAGTGTCTGCTGGGGAGAGTATTCGCAGCCTGGTGGCTTAGAGAGTATTCTTAATTTGCAGTCCCCATTTGGCTTCACTCATTCTGTCTCTGTCACTCATTTCTGTCTGGCTTCACTCATTTCTGTCTTCACTTATAAGCATGTGAGTTACTGTCCCTGGCCTTTTATTATTTTTTTGATGGTAATTCATATAACATAAAATTCACTGTTTTAACCTTTTTAAAAAAAATGTTTATTTTTGAGGGGCACCTGGGTGGCTCAGTTGGTTAAGCATCTGACTGTTAAGCGTCTGGCTTCGGCTTAGGTCATGAACTCATGGTTCACGGGTTTGAGCCCTGAGTTGGGCTCTGTGCTGACAGTGTGGAGCCTGGAGTCTGCTTCAGATGCTGTGTCTCCCCCCCCCCCTTGCCCCTTTCTTGCGTGTGCGCTATCTCTCTCTCTCTCTCTCAAAAATAAATAAATAAACATTAAGAAAATATAATATTTCTATTTTGACAGAGAGCGCATGCAAGTGGGGGAAGGGCAGAGAGAGGGGATCAGAGGATCTGAAATGGGGTCTGTGCTGACAACAACAAGCCTGACGTGGGGCTTGAACTCACAACCACGAGATCGTGATCTGAGCCGAAGTCAGACACTCAACCGACTGAGCCACCCAGGTGCCCCCATTTTAACCTTTTTAAAACATATAACCCAGTGGTTTCTAGAATATTTACAATGTTGTAAAACCATCAGCACCATTAATCCCAGAACAATTTCATGCCGTAGAACAGAAACCCTGTCAGTACTCACTATCAGTGAACCAGTCACTATCAGTCACTGCCCATTCACCCTCCCCTCAGCCCCTGACAACCACTAATCACTTCCGTCTCTGTGGATCTGCCTGTTTTGGACACTTCATGTAAATGGAGTCATGCCACCTGTGGCCTTCTGGGTCTGGCTTTACCCCCTGGTCTTTTAAACTAAATTGTCTTGGGGCAGCTGGGTGGCTCAATCGGTTAAGCGTCTGACTTCGGCTCAGGTCATGATATCGCATGGCAGCCCCACATGGGGCTCTGTGCTGTCAGCATGAAGCCCACTTCAGATTCCTCTGTCCTTCTCTCTCTGCCCCTCCCCTGTTCGTGAGTGTGTGTGCTCTTTCTCTCTCTCTCAAAAAACAAATAAACTTAAAAATAAAATAAAATAAAATATGCTGTCTTGCTGTTATGCAGGCCCATGGTTTACCTATGTGGCCATGTTGACTGGTTCTCTCCTTCCATGTTGGCTGGCATAACCCCTCATTGGGTCTCTGAGGCTCTTCCCCATGCCCCAGCTCTGCAGGGCCATTCTGCATCTTCCAGAGCCTATGTGCTGCACACCTGTGCCATTGACCACTCTTCAGACCTCTGAGCAGGGGCAGTGGCCCAGCCTCCTGGCTCCTTCTTCTGACTTGTCTATGACTGTGGCCACTTCTCCATTGGCTCAGTTGCCCTACGGAAACAGAGAAAAGGAGCTTTATTCATTTTTTTCAGAAAACACTTAGTTTAAGGTCCTGTCATGTATGATTTCTAGGCCAGTCCCTCAGAAGGACTTTAGGGTGTGCAGTCCCAGTGTGTGTGGGAGCAGAATGTTCCTGGAGACATGAACATAAAACACAACCGCTACTGCCAAACGCTATATGCTATGACTACTACAAGTCTGCAAACTCACACTGAGTGGCAGAAAGAGGGCCCTCTGGGGTTGGCTGAATTCAGGGGCGCCTGTGTCTCATCAGCCCACTGCAAGCACCAGGTAAAGAGATGGGCCTGGGACCATGTCATAACAGTGGCTGCATCTCACATGCCTAGAATAGGCAGCAGTGTGCATTTGTGAAGCCCAGGGGCATAACACAATAGGGAGCAGTGGGGACTGCACTAAAAAAAAAAAATCTAGCACACAAAAATAGAACTACCCTATGATCCAGTAATCACACTACAAAATACAGAATACAAAAATACAAAAACCCTAATTCAGAGGGACACATGTACTCCTATTTATTGCAGCATTGTTTACAATATCCAAGATATGGAGGCAACTCAAGTGTCCACTGATTGATGAATGGATAAAGAAGAGGTGGTATATATGTGTACACAATGGAATATTATTTAACCACAAAAAATGAAATCTCACCGTCTGAAATGATATGGATGGAGCTAGAGAGTATTATGCTAAACGAAATAAGCCAGTCAGAGAAAGACAAATACCATGTGATTTCACTCCCATGTGGAATTTAAGAAACAGAACAAATGATCAAAGGGAAAAAAAAAAGAAAGAGACAAACCAAGAAACAGACTCTTAACTCTAGAGAACAAATAGATGGTTACCAGAGGGGGTGTGGGTGGGGGCAATGGGCAAAATAGGTGATGGGGGGGGCGCCTGGGTGGCGCAGTCGGTTAAGCGTCCGACTTCAGCCAGGTCACGATCTCGCGGTCCGTGAGTTCGAGCCCCGCGTCAGGCTCTGGGCTGATGGCTCGGAGCCTGGAGCCTGTTTCCGATTCTGTGTCTCCCTCTCTCTCTGCCCCTCCCCCGTTCATGCTCTGCCTCTCTCTGTCCCAAAAATAAATAAAAAACGTTGAAAAAAAAATTAAAAAAAAAAAAGGTGATGGGGGTTAAGGAGTGCACTTGTCATGATGTAAAATAAAATAAAATAAAATAAAATAATAAAAAATACACACAGTTGGCCAAAAAATTCCAGCCCGAGGTTCATTGAAGGATGGCCTTCCTCCACACTTCCGAAGGGAACTCTGTGGAGTTGACACTGAAGTGGTACTTGAGGTTTGCTCCAACATGGCATGCTAGCAAGGGTATGAGTCAACTCTGGGGAAGCTCTGAACTGGGAAACGTTAGAATCTGAGAAATAACAATGCAAACCTTCACCCCAACCCCCTCCCCCGAAAGAGAAAATAACAGAATAAAACATGAGAACCCCCCCTGCAAAGACTGAGCTGGTGCTGATGTTCAGATTTGGAACTTGTGTGGGTGTGCATGTCTGTGTGTTCACAGGTGTGCACATGTCCGCAGGTTGCAGCTGGGGCCAGGCAGGCTGCCACAGCCATTAGAGAAGATGAATTCAAGAAAAAGGAGGTCATTTAAAAATTTTTTTAATTAAATTAAATTTATTTATTTTGAGAGAAAGAGAGAGAGAGAGAGATAGAGAGAGAATCCCAAACAGGCTCCATGCTGTCTGTGCAGAGCCTGATGTGGGGCTCGAACCCAGGAACGGTGAGATCATGACCTGAGCCAAAATCAAGAGTCAGATACTCAACTAATTGAGCCACCAAGGTGTCCCAAGGGATGCCATTTTTATAAGAGTTAAAAAGGAGATCAGGGAAACAAACAAACAAAAAAGAAAGAAGAAAAAAAGAAAAGGAAAGAAAAGAAAAGAAAGAGCATCCGAGAGAGATTGAAATAATAAAGTAAAATAGGAGAATCAAGTCCAAATATATATCAGTAATCAGAGCAAATGTGAATGGGCTGAACTCACCAGTTCAAATACAGATGTTGTCATAGTAGATAAGCCAAACCCAACCCAAATGGGAAAACCAGCTATGTTCCATCACCAGAAGTATAACTAAAGCATAAATGTAAGAAGAGGTTGATGGGAAGAGAATGGAAACAAGAAATATCAAGCAGCCAAAGGCAAGCCGTCACTGGTACATCAATCTCAGACCCAGCAGACTCAGGTGTTGTCAGGTCACCATCTAATGAGGACGGGTTCATTTCCCCAGGATGACAGAGCACTTCCAAAGATTTATTCATATGCTCAATATAGCAGCCTCCACGTATTTGATGTAAACTTTGTGAGAAATAGGGAAATTGACAAATCCATCATCATTTTGCAAAATTCCAGCCATTTTTTCCAATTAGTGTTGGATTAAGTAGACAGAAATATCAGTAAAGACAAAGAAGTTTCTGAGTAACACAACTAATGAGCTTGATTGAAAGGATGTCTGTGTCTGATGGGTCGAGGTACCTCATTCTTCTCAAGCACATATGCAACAGTTACAAATATTGATCAGTAAGTGCAAGTCTCACAAAAATTAAAAGAATAATTGTGATGTAGGTCCTGTTCCCTCACTGTCATGCATTTCAGCTAAAAATTAATAACCTCCACATTATTTGGAAATTAAAAAAATAAAACTTTGAAGCAATTTGTGGATCCGACAAGAAATAATAATGGAACTGTAAAAATACTTAAAACTGAATGATAATAAAAGCACTCAATATCAAAACTTGGATGGAGATTTATGTTTGAAAAGAAGAAGACTGTCCACTAAAGAAATAAATCTCCAGTTTCAGAAGATAGGGAAAAAAGCAAATTTACCCAAAGGAAAGTAGAAGGGGAAAAAATAGTACAAATAAGATCTGAAATCAATGGAGCAGGAAACCTCTCAGTTCTGATGATTGTTGCTCTTATGAGGATGCCAGCTCAGTGTTGCCAGATCTTTTGGTTTTTCGAGAGAAGTCAAAAATTTGTAATTTTGCAAGAAATTTCTGTGCTGAGAAAATGTGGGCCATACGAAACATGTCTGTAGGCAGAATTGGGCCTGGGCTCCTCTTTTACAGGCCCTGCCTTCTCTTAAACAGCACTGGGAAGGGCTTTTCACCTGGGATTTAACCAGGGGGTGGGGGGCGGGGCGGGGCGGGGTGACTGGGGTCTGGCAAAGTGACTCAGTGAGAAGGGGTCTGGGCAAGAACTGAGCTTCAGTCCTGGGCCCTGCTCCTAGGACCCAGGCCACCTCTGCACACAGTATGTGTCCCTGGGCTAGCTTCTTTTCTATGAGCATTTGTGTTCCTGCTTATGTGTGGACAGATGTTTCCAATACTCTTGGCTACAAACCTAAGAGAATTGCTGAATCATATAGTAAGTCTGTATTTCACCTTTTGGGGAAGTGCCAGACTGTTTTGCAAAGTGTCTTGAACATGATGCACCGCCCCCGCTCCCCACCCCCACCAACCTGCAACCACCTGGGAGGGTCAGGGCTGGTTATCATCCACAAAACTGTCCTAGGTCCATGTATGTATTATGGTCAGCTCACTGTGAGTTCTCAAACGGCATCCCCAGGGCTCCTATGCAGAGCTGAGAAGGCCTGCTCCTTGTTCCCCGTCAGCAGAGACCAGCCTGTCTCCCTGTCTCCTGGTTTCTTTCCCATCTGAGGACTGGATGTTCTCGACCCTGGCCTGTATATTTTCTCCAGAAATTGGGGAGGCGGTGGAGGGGATTTGAGCTCTGCTTCTTTTGGCTGGAGAATAATTTCCACATTGGTTCTGTGCTGGAGTGGATCCCTCACTGGCAGAAATATAATTCCCAAGGCTTTTGCGGGGGCAAGAAGCTCAGAGCTTACCTGGCTGGCAAGCCTTTTCAAGCTTTGCTTCCTGGATCACATGGATGTCATTTTTACATATGCTATCTCTCAAGGGCGTGGAGGGATGGGAAGAACCCCATTTGTGGGTAGGAAATGGAAGGTTCAGAGATGGCACAGTGAGAAACTGGAGGATCTGGGACTTGAACCCATGCCTGTCCGATGCAGAATGTGGGCTTTTTCTGCTACGCTAGCCTCAGGTGCTTCCTGAGCCCCTGTGAGGAATGAACAAGGGGTCAAGTGGATAAGGTCTTTGCTTTTCCCCTTAGGGAACCCTGGACACCTCCGGGTCTCACCTGTCCAGTCATCTAGGGCCCTGCTGGCAGAAGCCACCTGTGAGGGCAGAATGCTGGTGCCCTGGGGGCTGGCTGTGCAGCTGTCTGTGTGAAGGGGTTAGTGTGGTAAGGATGCATGCACTTGTCTCCCACCAGGAGTTCTCACCCTCTTTCCTGGTGAGAACACAGCTAACCTCGTGGCTTTCCAGGGCCTTGCACTATGTGACACTGGACAGCCACAAGGCAGGACCAAGAGGCCCTGTTAGCTAGTGCTTAAAGTGTGAGTGGTCATGTGGGTCACCACCAAATGTCACCTGGGGCATGACTGGGAATGTCTCTGAAAAGTCAGAGGTCAAGGAGCAGGTCGTTATTTTATGTTTTCTTTATAATAGCTTTATTGAGATATAATTCATGTGCTGTAATTCTCCCAAAGTGCACAGGTCTCTGGATTTTTAAAGCACAGTCCCAGGGTTGTGCAACCATCACCACAATCAACTTCTGAACATTTTTATCACCCGAAAAAGAAATTTCCTACTCATTAGCATTCATTTCCATTTTCCCTCAAGAAGCCTTCTGCTTCCTTTCTAGTTGAGATGCCTTTTCTTTTTCTTGTCTAATTACTCTGGCTGGAACTTCCAGTACTATGTTGAATAGCAGTGGCAGAAGCAGACACCCTTCCTTGTCTTGTTCCTAATCTTGGAGGAAAAGCTCTCAGTCTTTCACTGTTGATTATGATGTCAGCTGTGGGCTTGTCATAAATGCCCTTGATGTTGAGGAAGTTCCTTGCCTACTACTGGCTTACTGAGTGTTTTTATCATAAAGGGTGTTGGCTATTGCCAAGTGTTTTTTGTGCATCACTAGAGATGATCATGTAGTTTATTTTCCTCCATTCTGTTAATATGTATTATATTGATTAATTTATCATATGTTAAACCACCTTTGCATTCCGGAATAAATCTCACTTGGTCATGTGTAGAATTCTTTTTTTACTTTTAATGTTTATTTATTTACTTTGAGAGAGGGAGTGAGTGAGTAGGGGAGGGGCAGGGAAAGAGAGAATCCCAAGTGGGCTCTGCACTGTCAGCACAGAGCCCAACGCAGGGCTTAATCTCATGAACTGTGAGAGATCTTGACCTGAGTTGAAATCAGGAATCAGACACTTAATTGACTGAACAACCCACATGCCCTAGAAATCTTTAAATATGCTGCTGAATTCGGTTCACTAGTATACTGTTGAGGATTTTTGCATCTACCTTTGTAAGGAATATTGGTCTGTAGTTTTCTTATGATGTCTGTGTCTGGTTTTCATATTAGGGTAATGCTGGCCTCATAAAATAAGCTAGGAAGTGTTCACTCCTCTTCAGTTTTATTGGAGGAATTTGAGAAAGATTGGTGTTAATTCTCTAAATGTTTGGTAGAATTCACTAGTGAAGCTGTCTGTTGGTCCTGGGATTTTCTTTGTTGGGGGTTTTTGAATATTGATTTAGCCTCTTTGCTTGTTATAAGTCTGTTCAAATTTTCTATGAGTTCTTGAGCCAGTTTTGGAAATTTGTGTGTTTCCAGGAACTTTTTCATTTCATCTAGTTTATCTAACTTATTAGTATAAAATTGTTCATAGTATTCTCTCATAATCCTTTTTAAAAATTTCTGTAGGGTCAGTAGTAATGTCCCCACATCTCCTTCCCCTCAATTTTAGTAATTTGAGCCTTCTTTCTTTATCTTGGTCAGTCTGGCTAAATGTTTGTTAATATTGTTGGCCTTCACAAAGAACTAACCTCTGGTGTCATTGATTCTTCTATTGTTTTTCTATTTTATCTCTGTTCTAATTTTATTATTTCCTTTCTTCTACTAGTGTTGGGTTTAGTTTTCTCTTCTTCTCTTTCCTTAAGGTGTAATTAGATTATTGGTTTGAGATCTTTTTTTAACGTAGGGTTTTACAACTATAAATTTCTCTTCTAGTACTGCTTTTGCTGCTTCCCTTGAGTTTTAGGTATTTCATGTTTTAGTTTTCATTTCTTTCAAGACATTTTCTAATTCCCCTTGTAATTTCTTCTTTGATCCATTTGTTAAGAATATATTGTTTAATTTTCATATACTTATGAATTTTTCAGTTTGTCTTCTGTTCTTTCTAGTTTTATCCCATTATGTTTGGAGAAGATACTTCATTTGATTTCAGTTTTCCAAACTTTTTTGAGATGTATTTTGTGGCCTATCATATGGCCTCCTGGAGAATGTCCCATTGTACGGGACAGGAATGTATATTCTGCTGTTTTTGTCTGGGGTGTTCTGTGTTTGTTAGGTCTAGTTGGGTTATAGTGTTGTTCAAATCCTCTATTTCCTTACTGATTTTCAGCCTGGTTTTTCTATTTATTATTGAAGGTGAAGTATTGGTTTCTAGCTTTATTGTAAAACTATCTATTTCTCCCTTCAATTCTGTCAAGTTTTGTTTCCTGTATTTTGGGGCTTTTTTGTTAGATGCATATATATTTATAATTATTATACTTTCTTGATGGTCTGGACTTTTCATCAATATACAGTGTTCCTCTTTGTTATTTTACCGAAGGTCCATTTTGTCTGATATTAGGATAGCCACCCCAGACCTCTTTTGCTTACTATTAAATTTTTTTCTTTGATCAATTCAACATGTTACAATTTGTAGATTTAAGGTGTATAGTGTGTTACTTTGATATATTTATATATGGTAATATGATTACCACTGAAGCAAAATTTATCACATTACATAATTATAGTCCATATTATTTTGCTTACTGTTTGCATGGAATTTATTTTTTCATACTTTCACTTTCAACCTATTTATGTTTTGAGATCTAAATTGGGACTCTTGGGGCTCCTGGGTGTCTCAGTCAGTTGAACGTCCGACTTCAGCTCAGGTCATGATCTCACAGTTTGTGAGTTCGAGCCCTGTGTCGGGGTCTGTGCTGTCAGCTCAGAGCCTGGAGCCTGCTTCAGATTCCGTGTCTCCTTCTCTCTCTGCCCCAACCCCACTTGTGCTCTGTCTTTCTCTGTCTTTCAAAAATAAATAAATGTAAAAAATAAAAATTTTAAATTGGGAATCTTACAGACAGCATATAGTTGTTGGATCATGGTTTTAAAAAAATCCATTTTGCCAATCTATGCCTTTTAACTGAAGAATTTAATACATTTACATTTAATGTAATTACTGATAAGCAAGGATTTACATCTGCCACTTGCTATTTATTTTCCTCATGTCATATCTTTTTTGCTCCTCAATTTCTCCAGTATTGCCTCCTTTTGTGTATTAATATTTCTAGTGTATTTTATATTTTTTCTGAATATTTTTAAGTCACTCTTATTGATTACCCACAGGATTATAATTATTTCCTTAATTGTATAACAATCTAGTTTGAATTAATGTCAACTTACTTTCAGTAGTATGCTCCTATACAGCTCAGTCTCCCTCACCTTTATTATTCTGTCACAAATTATATCTTTGTAAACATTGCATGCCCATTAACATAGATTAATAATTATTGTTGTATGAATTTGTCTATTAAATCATACAGAAAAAAGGAGGAGTTACAATCCAAGGACATTTAGTTACCTTCACTCATGTTCTTCATATGAATTTGAGTTACTGTCTGGTGTCCTTTTATTTTAACCTAAAAGACTTCCTTTAGCATTTATTGTGCGGTAGGTTGACTAGCAACAAAACCTCTCAGTTTTCTTTTTCCAGGAATGGCTTAATTTTTCCTTCATCTTTGAAGAATCATTTTGCTGGATATAGAATTCTTGCTTGACAGTATTTTTCTTCCAGAACTTCATATATGTCATCCCACTGTGTAGAAACCTCCGTAGTTTCAGATGAGAAATCAGCTGTTAATCTTATCAAAGCTCCCTTATGAGTTGCTTCTCTCTTGATGCTTTCAAAATTCTGTCTTTTTTGCTTCTCTCTGGATGCTTTCAAGATTCTTTGTCTTTCTCAAAGTTTTTTTGACACTTTGATTTTAAAGTGTCTTGGTATGTATCTCTTTGAGTTTATCCAGCTTAGAGCTTCTTGATATATAGACATTTTATCAAATTTGGGAAATTTTTGGTCATTATTTCTTTAAGTGTTCTTTCTGCCCTTTCTGTCTCTCCCCTCTTTATGAGACTTCCCATTATGTGTATGTTGGTGCCTGTGATGGTTTCTCACAGGTATCCTACACTCTGTTCATTTTCTTCATTCTTTTTTTCCTTCTGCTCTGCATACTGGATAATTCACCTATATTTATGTTTTCTGAGTAGCTCACATCTGCTGATGAACCAATCCAATGAATTGTTCATTTCAGTTGTTATACTTTTCAGCTTCAAACTTTTCTTTTGGTATTTTATAATAATTTCTATCTTTTTATTAACATTCTGTATTTGGTGAGACATTTTTCTTCTACTTTGCTTTAGATCTTTGTTCATGGTTTCTTTTAGCTATTTGAGCATATTTAAGACAGTCAACTTAAAGTCTTTGTTTATAAGTTTACTAAATCCAATGTCTGAACTTCTTCAGAGAAAGTTTTATTTATTTTTTGAATTTCTCCCCCCCCGCCATGAATATACCATACTGTCTTGTTTCTTTGCATGCCTAATAAGTTTTTGCTAGAAACTGGACATTTAAAAAAATTTTTATAAGGTTTATTTATTTATTTATTTTTTAATATGAAATTTATTGTCAAACTGTTTCCATACAACATCCAGTGCTCATCCCAAAAGGTGCCCTCCTTAATACCCATCAACCACCCCCCATCAACCCTCAGTTTGTTCTCAGTGTTTAAGAGTCTCTTATGGTTTGGCTTCCTCCCTCTCTAACTTTTTTTTTCTCCTTCCCCTCCCCCATGGTCTTCTGTTAAGTTTCTCAGGATCCGCATAAGAGTGAAAACATATGGTATCTGTCTTTCTCTGTATGGCTTATTTCACTTAGCATCACACTTTCCAGTTCCATCCACGTTGCTACAAAGGGCCATATTTCTTTCTCATTGCCACGTAGTATTCCATTGTGTATATAAACCACAATTGCTTTATTCATTCATCACTTGATGGACATTTAGGCTCTTTCCATAATTTGGCTCTTGTTGAAAGTGCTGCTATAAACATTGGGGTACAAGTGCCCCTATGCATCAGCACTCCTGTATCCCTTGGGTAAATTCATAGCAGTGCTATTGCTGGGTCATAGGGTAGATCTATTTTTAATTTTTTGAGGAACCTCCACACTGTTTTCCAGAGTGGCTGCACCAGTTTGCATTCCCACCAACAGTGCAAGAGGGTTCCCGTTTCTCCACATCCTTGCCAGCATCTATAGTCTCCTGATTTGTTCATTTTAGCCACTCTGACTGGCGTGAGGTGGTATCTGAGTGTGGTTTTGATTTGTATTTCCCTGATGAGGAGCGACGTTGAGCATCTTTTCATGTGCCTGTTGGCCATCCGGATGTCTTCTTTAGAGAAGTGTCTATTCATGTTTTCTGCCCATTTCTTCACTGGATTATTTGTTTTTCAGGTGTGGAGTTTGGTGAGTTCTTTATAGATTTTGGATACTAGCCCTTTGTCTGATATGTCATTTGCAAATGTCTTTTCCCATTCCGTTGGTTGCCTTTTAGTTTTGTTGATTGTTTCCTTTGCAGTGCAGAAGCTTTTTATCTTCATGAGGTCCCAATAGTTCATTTTTGCTTTTAATTCCCTTGCCTTTGGGGATGTGTCAAGTAAGAAATTGCTGCGGTTGAAGTCAGAGAGGTTTTTTCTTGCTTTCTCCTCTAGGGTTTTGATGGTTTCCTGCCTTACATTCAGGTCCTTTATCCATTTTGAGTTTATTTTTGTGAATGGTGTAAGAAAGTGGTCTAGTTTCATTCTTCTGCATGTTGCTGTCCAGTTCTCCCAGCACCATTTGTTAAAGAGACTGTCTTTTTTCCATTGGATATTCTTTCCTGCTTTGTCAAAGATTAGTTGGCCATACTTTTGTGGGTCCAATTCTGGAGTCTCTATTCTATTCCATTGGTCTATGTGTCTGTTTTTGTGCCAATACCATGCTGTCTTGATGATTACAGCTTTGTAGTAGAGGCTAAAGTCTGGGATTGTGATGCCTCCCACTTTGGTCATCTTCAATATTATTTTGGTTATTCAGGGTCTTTTGTGGTTCCATACAAATTTCAGGATTGCTTGTTCTAGCTTCGAGAAGAATGCTGGTGCAATTTTGATTGGGATTGCATTGAATGTGTAGATAGCTTTGGGTAGTATTGACATTTTGACAATATTTATTCTTCCAATCCATGAGCACAGAATGTTTTTCCATTTCTTTATATCTTCTTCAATTACCTTCATAAGCTTTCTATAGTTTTCAGCATACAGATCTTTTACATCTTTGGTTAGGTTTATTCCTAGGTATTTTATGCTTCTTGGTGCAATTGTGAATGGGATCAGTTTTTTTATTTGTCTTTCTGTTGCTTCATTATTAGTGTATAAGAATGCAACTGATTTCTGTACATTGATTTTGTATCCTGCAACTTTGCTGAATTCATGTATCAGTTCTAGTAGACTTTTGGTGGAGTCTATCAGGTTTTCCATGTATAATATCATGTCATCTGCAAAAAGTGAAAGCTTGACTTCATCTTTGCCAATTTTGATGCCTTTGATTTCCTTTTGTTGTCTGATTGCTTATGCTAAAACTTCCAACACTGTGTTAAACAACAGCGATGAGAGTGGACATCCCTTTCATGTTCCTGATCTCAGGGAGAAAGCTCTCAATTTTCCCCATTGAGGATTATATTAGCTGTGGGTTTTCATAAATGGCTTTTATGATGTTTAAGTATGTTCCTTCTATCCCAACTTTCTTGAGGGTTTTTATTAAGAAAGGATGCTGAATTTTGTCAAATGCTTTTTCTCCATCGATTGACGGGATCATATGGTTCTTTTCTTTTCTTTTATTAATGTGATGTATCACATTGATTGATTTGCGAATGTTGAACCAGCCCTGCAGCCCAGGAATGAATCCCACTTGATCATGGTGAATAATTCTTTTTATATGCTGTTGAATTCGATTTGCTAGTATCTTGTTGAGAATTTTTGCGTCCATATTCATCCGGGATATTGGCCTGTAGTTCTCTTTTTCTGCTGGGTCTCTGGTTTAGGAATCAAAGTAATGCTGGCTTCATAGAATGAGTCTGAAAGGTTTCCTTCCCTTTCTATTTTTTGGAACAGCTTGAGAAGGATAGGTATTATCTCTGCTTTAAGTGTCTGGTAGAATTCCCCAGGGAAGCCATCTGCTCCTGGACTCCTATTTGTTGGGAGATTTTTTCATAACTGATTCAATTTCTTTGCTGGTTATGGGTCTGTTCAAGTTATCTATTTCTTCCTTTTTGAGTTTTGGAAGTGTGTGGGTGCTTAGGAATTTGTCCATTTCTTCCAGATTGTCCAGTTTGTTGGCATATAATTTTTCATAGTATTCCCTGATAATTGCTTGTATTTCTGAGGGATTGGTTGCAATAATTCCATTTTCATTAATGATTTTATCTATTTGGGTCATCTCCCTTTTCTTTTTGAGAAGCCTGGCTAGAGGTTTATCAATTTTGTTTATCTTTTCAAAAAACCAACTCTTGGTTTCATTGATCTGCTCCAGTTTTTTTAGATTCTATATGGTTTATTTCTGCTCTGGTCTTTATTATTTCTCTTCTTCTGCTGGATTTGGGGTGTCTTTGATGTTCTGCTTCTATTTCCTTTAGGTGTGCTGTTAGATTTTGTATTTGGGATTTTTCTTATTTCTTGAGATAGGCCTGGGTTGCAATGTATTTTCCTCTCAGGACTGCCTGTGCTGCATCCCAAAGCATTTGGGTTGTTGTCTTTTCATTTGCATTTGTTTCCATATATTTTTTAATTTCTTCTCTAATTGCCTGGTTTACCCATTCATTCTTTAGTAGGGTGTTCTTTAACTTCCACGCTTTTTGAGGGTTTCCAGACTTTTTCCTGTGGTTGATTTCAAAACTGGACATTTTGAATATTATAATGTGGCAACTCTGAAAATTTCCGCTTTAGGGTTTGTCGCTGCTGCTTGTTGTGGGTTGTTGTTTCTTTGGTGACTTATTAAAACTCTTTGTAAAATCTGTATACTTTGTTGAGTAGAGCAGTTAAAGATTCTGTTCTGTTATCTTAGTGGTCAGCTAGTGATTTGATAGAGGTTTCCTTACATTCTTGGGGCTAAGGGAAAAACTATTCTCCCAGTCTTTGTAGATTGACTTTGTATTAGGGTACTCCTCCAATGTTTAACCAGACCATTTACAACTCTGTGTTATCATTTATTCCCTATTTTCATAGAGCATAAATGTGAACCAAAGGTGAAAGCTTTGGGTCTTCCCAGGTCTTTTCTGAGCCTGTGCCACATACTGGGTATGTGTGTGTCCTTCCAGATCCCCTGGTGTATGTAGGAGTTTTCCAAAGACCTGATTTTTTCCAAGTTATCTCCTGCCCCAGTCTCTTCCTTCCCAGGCTTTTTGATTTGTGTGTTGCTTGCATTGTCCCAACCTTCATCCCTTGCCCCAGGTTGCTGTGGCTAATACATTTGCCTTTATTTATTTATTTTTTAATTTTTATTTATTTTTGAGAGAGAGAGAGAGAGAGGGCAAGCTGGAGAGGGGCAGAGAGAGAGGAAGACAGAATCCAAATCAGGCTCCAGGCTCTAAGCTGTTGGCACAGAGCCCGACACAAGACTTGAACCCAAAAACCGTGAGATCATAACCCAAGCTGAAGTCTGACACTTAACTAACTGAGCCACCCAGGCACCCCCTCCTTTTAAAAAAAAAAATACATTTGCCTTTAAACCCTGTCAATAACTTACCCACTTCACGGCCCAGGCAAGTGAAACAAAGTCAAACCCCAGAGCTGATCCTTCAGGGATCTACCAGACAGGTCGAAACACAAACCACAATTCTTTGAGAATAAGGTTCATATTGCTCCCACTGGTATTGGTAACCTGCACCAGGAGTGTGGGCTACCTTTTTCATGCCTGCCCCTGAGCTGGGAATAGTGGAGGCTAAGCAGATAAGCTCAGCCACAGCACTTCTTTCTTCATTGGGCATTTCCCTAATTATTGTAAGTTTTTTGAGATTAAATTATGGAGTTCCAAGAAAGCTGATTCTGATACATTTTACCAGCTTGTTTGTTACTATTGTGAAGGGACAGAGTTTTGGAGTTTTCTACTGGCTATTTTGGTAATATCCTATTTATTACCATTACATCTTAACTTAATTGGACTCTACTTCAGATTTATACTGACTTAATTCTAGTAGGCTATAGAAATGTTACTCCTATGTAACTTTATTTCTCCTCTTCCTCTTTGAGCTATCTTTGCTCTACATCTTATATTAGTTCTTTATGGATGCTGTAACAAATTACAGCATTACATTTAGTGGCTTAAATAATACAATTTTATTATCTTACAGTTAGGTAAGGCAGAGGCCTAAAATGGGTTTTATTGGACTAACACCAAGGTGTTGGTATGGCTTTATTCCTTCTAGAGGCTCTAGGGGAGGATCTGTTTGCTGGCCTTTTCCAGCTTCTGGAGGCCTCCTTAATCCCTTGGCTCATGGTCCCTTTCCCCCAACTTCAAAGCCAGTAACAACAGGGCAAGTACTTCTTATGCTACTCTATGGTTCTCTCTCTTCTGCTTCTGTCTTCCACATTTAAGGATCCTGCGATTACATTGGTCCCACCTGGCTAATCTAGAATAATTTTGCTATCATAAAATAATCTGATGGTTCGCAACCTTAATTTATCTTTACCATGTAAATCTTACATATTCATAGGATCTGGGTTAGGACATGGACATCTTTCCAGGGCCATAATTCTGTGTATCATACATATTTATACTTTACAAACCTGACAACATGTTGTTGTAATTGTTTTATATAATTTTATACTTGAAGAAGCTGAGAAAAGAAAGGAGATCAAGTATACATTTATAGTTATATTAACCATCTTATTTACCACTTCTAGTTCTCTTCATTTTGTTCCTGTAGATTCAGGTTACCATCTGGTATCATTTCCTTATGCCAGCATAGCTCTGTTCTCACCCACCTCCTTTGTGCTGTTATTGGCAAATACATTATTTCTATATGATACAGTCCCAACAATACAATTATATGCATATCATTTTATAGCATTGCTCTTTAAGTCAGTTAAGGGAAGAAAGGAGAAGAGACATGCATTTATGCTTTTTTTATAACTATGTAATTTTACCAGTGCTGTTTGTTTTTTGTATGAATTTGTATTAACATCTGGGGTTGCTCACTCAGCCTAAAGAACCTTTAGGATGTCTTGTAAGATGCTTGCAGCAAATTATCTCAGTTTTTGTTTATCTGGAACTGCCTATATTTCACCTTCATTTTTTGAAAGATAGTTGTGTTGGATATAAGATTCTTGACTGACACGTGCTTTTCTTTCACCACTTTTTTTTTAACTTTAGAGAGAGTGCACACAAGAGGGGGAGGGGGTAGAGGGAGAGAGAGTATCTTAAGCAGGTTCCATGCTCAGTGTGAAGTCCAAAACAGGGCCTGATCCCACCACCTTGGGATCATGACCTGAGCTGAAATCAAGAGTCAGATGCTCAACAGACTGAGCCACCAGGTGCCCCACTTTTACCACTTTGAGTATGCCATTCCACTGCTTTCTGATTTCCACTGCTTCTGATGAGAGGTCAACTGTGAATCCCATGGGGGATCCCTTATATAGGGCAAGTCATTTTTGTTGCTGCTTTCAAAATATTCTCTTTGCCTTTGACTATGATGTCTCTGGATGTTGATCTCTTGTATTTATCCTACTTGGAGTTTGTCGGGTTTCTTGGATGCAAAGACTAATGTTTTTCATCAAATTCAGAAGTTTTCACCCACCCTTCAATTTTCTTCTATTACGTTCTGTCTTCTCCTTCTGGTACTTCCATTATGTACATATTCATGCCCTTAATGGTGTTCTTCCTTTCTCTCAGGCTCTGTTCATTTTTCCTCATTCTCTTCCTCTCTGTCCCTTGAATCACATAACATCTGATCTGTTTTCAAGATTCTTCCTTCTGCAAGTTTAAATCTACTGTTGTGCCTTCTTGGTTATTGTATTTTTCAATTCCAGAATTTCTGTTTGGTTCTTTTTAAATATAATTTCAGTGTCTTTACTGACATTCTTTATTTGATGAAACAGTGCCCCCATCACTCCTTTACTTCTTCAGACATGGCTTCCTTTAGCTCTTTGAATGTATTTAAATGGCTCCTTGGAGGGGTGCCTGGGTGGCTCAGTTGGTTGAGCATTTGACTCTTGGTTTCAGTTCAGATCATGATCCAGGGTCGTGGGACTGAGCCCCATGTTGGGCTCCATGCTGAGCGTGGAGCCTGCTTAAGATTCTCTCTCTCTCTCTCTCTCTCTCACATTCTGTCCCCCTCCCTCTACCCCTGTCCCCCACTCACACGTGTGCACTCTGTCTCTCTAAAAAAATAAATAAATGAAAAATAAATAAAATGGCTCCTTTGAAATCTTTGTTGGGGTGCCTGGGTGGCTCAGTCAGTTGAGCGTCCAACTTCAGTTCAGTTCATGATCTCACAGTTCATGGGTTCAAGCCACATGTTGAACTCTGTGCTGGCAGCTTGGAGCCTGGAGCCTGCTTCAGATTCTATGTCTCCTTTTCACTCTGCCCCTCCTGCATTTGTGCCCTGTCTCTCTCTTTCTCTCTCAAAAATA
Organism: Neofelis nebulosa; assembly: GCF_028018385.1. NCBI lineage: Eukaryota > Metazoa > Chordata > Mammalia > Carnivora > Felidae > Neofelis > Neofelis nebulosa. Next base: position 149,483,215 of record NC_080782.1, on the reverse strand, counting down.
AACATTTTTAAGAAAACTAGAAAGAAAGAAAGAAAGAAAGAAAGAAAGAAAGAAAGAAAGAAAGAAAGAAATCCTTGTTAAATCTGACATCTGGGACTGCTCACAGGCAGTTTATGTTGCCTGCTTCCCCCTGCCCCTCCCTGACCCTACACTTTCTTCTTTCTTTGCTTGTCTCACTATGTTGTTGGAAACTATACATTTTAGGTAAGGTAGTGTAGCAACTCTGGATACTGATTCCCCTTCCACACTTTGGGGCTTGATTTTGTTGTTGTTTGCTTATTTGTTTGTTTCTTAGCCTAACTTTACTATTGTAGTAAAGTTGACATCCCCAGCCATGTGAGACATTGCTCCTCAAAAGGCACACACAGCCCTGGGTATGTGCACATTCACCCTGGGACAACAGTGGCTTTAGTGGGGGCTTTCTGTGTCTCTCCCTGATCTCTCTGTTAAGCCATCTGCCTCATTTGGTATCACACCCAGCTTTTAGGATCCATTAATTGATGGATGATGGTTCTGTTATTTCCAGCAATGCCCTGGAGCATAACTTGCTACATAGTCTGATCCAGCTGAACTTGGGTAGGGTTAGTTTTTAAGGCCAATCTTTGAGATTTGTTCTGTCCATTAAAGGGGTCCTCATAACTTTATTTTCCTGGTTCTTTCTGGTAAACTAGCTGAACTAGGCTTAACCTGTTGCTCTCATAGAGCTACCAGCCACCTTTTAAATTCATCCACCAAAATTCCTATTGTTTTTGGCAGCATGCTTAGGCTTGACCTTGTCCATACCCTGATTCAAATAGTCAGTTTTTTGGGGAGAGTTTTAGAGCTCTCTGCTCTGGACTGCCATTCTCTGTAGGCAAAATTCTGAGCCACTGCTCCAGGTTCTTGTCAGGGGAGGGAGCTTCTGGTCTTTTCGGCTTGCCTTTCTCATCATGGAACCTCTTTCCTACAAACAAGCTGGGGCAAGGATGATGGGACCCCAGTATTCTCACTTTGTTGTGCCTGGGATTGAGCCTGTGCCCAATGGATGGGAGCTAGGTGGGGGAAAGGAGTTAATGACTTCTCACCAGGAATTTCACCTCTGCAGTTTGAAGTTGGAAGGGATGAGAAAGGCTGGTGGCTAGCCTATGCCCCCTGAGATACTATATCCCTTGATTGGGAGCCAAGGGCAAGAGGAAACCCCATCTTCTTGGCCATACCCACCCAGGGTAGAGCTTACCTTAGATTGAACTGGTGGGGTTGGGGGAAAGGAGGGAGTAGTTTATGGTTCAAGTTCCATGGACTCATGCTGTTCTTACTGAATTGGATTTTCCCCCCAAGATTAAGTAGATTTTCTTGAATACATGATGCTTCTTCATTTACTTATGCTCTTAGGACAATTTCCAGAGACTAAATTTTTGTTGGTTTTACTTGTAATTATTTTTATTAGTTATGGCTGTTGTGCTGGGGAATGGGTCCATGGGGTTCCTTATGCCACCATTACAGAAGTGGAACTCTTAAGACAGGTTATTCTTAACCTATTTAGGACCTTAGCAGTGAGAAAGATAGAGGACTCCATATCTTTCAGCTTCCTTCAAAATGTAAGTGATGGAGACACAAATCTAATTAAGCCAAAAAAGGAAATGTACTGGCACATGCAATTGAGCCAGAGGCCCAGCTAGCCTCAAAGAAGCCACCAAGGCTCTGTCTCTCCCTCCTTTTTTCAACTTGGCCTCTTCTGCAGACACTTGCCCCTTAGATCGGCTCTCTGTATAAGCAGCCCCAGGCTTGTACTGTGAGTTCACTGATCCAGGAAGGGAAGGTTTCTTTCTTCCAATGTCCACATCTCATGGAGGGCCCATGACGAGCCTCATGGCAGTCATGTATCTCTTCCTGTACCAGTCACTGTGGCGAGGGGAGCGCAGTACCAGGCGTGGGTTATGTGCCAGCTGAGGCAGGTGGGGAATGATTTACATGCACCAGAGCCACATGGTGTGAGGCAGGGCTCTTCCCAGCAGAAAGAAGGGTGCTGGTTTGGAAGGTTAACAAAAGGCCTCCACTTGCCCCTTTTAAAACGTGCTTATGGACAGACACAGACAATGTTGTGTACAATTAATTTTCATGTGTTGTAAATCTCTTTTACATACGCAGAACTTAAAAACAAACTTTATGAGAGTTGTAGCTCTTTTAATTGCACTCTTCATGCAAAAATACATGGCCATTTCCTGAAACCCTGAAATGAATTCAAGTTACACAAGTAAAACAAAGAGCAAACTTGAATCCTACCCAGGGGTAAACTTGTCCAAGAGGACTGCGGTTGCTTGACTTTAATAAATTGAAATTACAGAATGGCCTTTGACACAGCAATTTTCACATCATTTTGGACATCGAATTGATTTTGACTCTGTTTTGATGGCAGTGAGGTTGAAAACTCTGACTCACGAAAGTGCAGGATAACAAACCAATCTTGCCTAGTTTTGCTGGGCGAGGGGGCCCTGCCTGGCTTGGTTTTCCACCAGCATGAGGTCATCTCTGGCAGCATGCGTCTCGTGGAGGTTGTCTGGGGCAGCAAGCACCGGCCAGGGTCACACGAACCCGGGGACTAAGGATGTGCCCACAATGCCCTGCGGGGGCTTCAGGTGTTTGCACACTGTCATGGTGAACACGGTGACCCGACCCTGTCACTCATCCCATTCTGCATCAGCCTGGCCTCCAGCTCTGAAACGTTCTCTCTTCTCTTCCTCTTACATTCCAGTGTCTTCTTGGCCAGAGGACACCACTGTTCTTCAGCAGCTTCCACAAAGGGCTTGGGTTTACCTCATCCATGTAGCTACGCCCATCTGTCAGAAAAACCAAGGCTCAAGCTAGCTCCTCTTGTGAAATTCTCCTGAGAGCTGGGTTTCCTTTTCTTCCACTGAACCTAAGACACCATCCCCCATCCCAAATTGGGCTGTGCTCATCAAGGTTGCTCTCAATGGGGCCCACCGAGCACTAACAGGAGAGTGAAACTCCACGTTCTACTTCCCTTCTGGGACAAAACCCTCAGAAGAGACAGAATTCCAGCTCTGAATCTGAGAACATTCATGGCTCTACCACAGTGATCAGCAGGATTGTGCCTCTCACGGCAGTGTCTGCCCCGGTGGAGTACACCCCCAGTGTCCCCATCCTCATGCACACCTGACCCCTCTCCTCCCCTGCCAGCCTGGTCCCCTTTACAGAAAAACTCTCTCAAGAGGAATCACTGGGAGTATGGGAGATTCTCCCTTATCCCTACTCGGTCAGGCTTCTGCCCTCATCACGCCTCCAGACCTGCCCTCTTCAAGGTCACAGGCGACTTGCGTGCTGCCACATCTGCTGGGCAGTGTTCAGGTCTTCTCAGTAGCATGTGTCAGGGTGGGTCCCTCCCGTGTCAGAGTGGGTCCCTCCCACTCTTCACGTGGCTGGGAAGACACCCTGTTTTCATGGATTCTGGCCACCTCACCATTGTTTGCAGATTCTCTCCCTTCTCTCCTTGTCCTGAGTGTCTGTGCACCCACCTCCCCGCCACCCTACGAGGGTCCTTCTTGTCTCCCTCCATACCCTGGTTATCTCCTCCATCTTGTTGCTTTAGGCACCATTGAAATGCCAATGGCTCCCAGATTTGCATTTCCAGCCCAGACTTTTCTTCCTTACCCCAGACTCCTAGTCCCACTGCCTCCTTAACTCTGGGATGCCTAACAGAAATATTGAACTCAGCATGCCCTTAAGTAAACTACCAATCTTACTCACACCACTGCTCCATCCACCATCTCTGTGGATGATGAACCCTTTGCACAGCAGAGGCCTTGATTCCTCTTGTCCTCTCACATGCCACATGCAACAAGTCAGGAAATTTGTTGGCTTCACTTTCAAAATCCCCTGGAGTGGACTACGTTGCACCCCCTGTATAGGCCCCACCTCAGGCCAAACCACCTTCCTCTGCCTGGATGGCTGCAGTAGCCTCCTCTTGGGTCTTCATGCACCCCCAGTGCCCCATCCATCCCAGTGCAGCTATGGGGATTCTTTTTCTTGAACAGCTTCATTAGGGTATATATTGGGAGGTATATGTTCACATAGTGTACAAGTCACCCAACTTAAAGTGTAAAATCCAGGGGCTTTTAATATATTCTCAGAATTATGCAACCATTACCACAATCAGGGTAGGACATCTTCATCACCCCCCAGAAGATCCCTCACTCCTTAAGGGTCACCCTCTATTCCTCCCTCCCCCCCCAGCCCTGGGCAACTACAAACCTCCCTTCCTGTCTCTGGATTTGCCTGTTTCCATAAGCATTTCGTATAAATGGAGTGGTACACTATGTGGTTCTCCATCAGTGATTCTTTGATATCTTCAGTCAGATCATGTCTGTCCTCTGCTCAGAACCCCTCAGCGGCCCTCACGTCATTCATTTTAGGAGACAGCATCTTTACAATCTACAAGGTTCCACACGCTCTGGCCCTTTGCCACTCTGTACCTGCTACCTGTTGTTTTCCCACTGGCTCGCTCACTCTGGCCTCCTGGCCTCGTGGCCTCCTGGCCCAGCATGGGCCCTTCTTTCTGTCTGGATGCGCTTTCTTCCCATGCGCTCCCATGATTCCTCCTTCAGCTCATTTAAGACTTTGCTCACCTGCCCTCTTTCAGTGAGATGTAGCCCCAACCCCTTGAGTGTTTTGCAACAGCCGCAGCCTCTCTGCTCTTACTTTCTTGTTCTCCACAGTACCCACCGATGTCAGCCTACCCAGTAAGTCACCTCCACTGGAATGGTAGCTCCCTAGGTAGGGCTGGTGTGTTCCAGGAGCAGTCCAGGGCTTGTGTGAACTCCTCAGTCAGTAGTAGCTGGGGGATGCATCCATGCACACCAGTTGGTGAAAGCCAGGACTCTGCTCCACGGACAGGTGTCAGCTGTTTATCTGCTGTGTGTCCCGGGAAACTAGAGGCGCTCCAACTCCTTGGTGGGTCCCTTCAGACTTAAGAGGCACATCCATGTCCCTATACTTGAAGTTTCTTCCAAGCCACCAGGCAGCTTGGCTGTTTCCAGAGCCCGCAGCTTCGCCGAGGGCTGTCTAATAACAGGGTTCATGTGTGTGTGTTGTAGGATGGTCACGGCTTTCATGGGGGGCAGCTCCAAGTGCTGGATAGCTAACCCTCCTTTAACATGGACACTGATGAGAGCAGCCCACAGCCCAATGTGTGTTGGGAAAGATAGATGTCTCAGCTTCTTTAGCTTTGTTGGTTTGTGCTTCTTTGCCAGTGCCTTGCAGGATGAGGACTGGGCTCTCGTGTCCCGGTGGCTAGACCAGGGGCATGCACTTGCTCTTTTCCTTGACATTTTGCAGGTGAAGCCAGTGCATGCTGCCCCACCCTTCAGGAACACAGAGAGAGGCCCAGAAGGGGCCCTAGAGCAGGAAACTCTTCTAGGGGACCTGTAACATGGTGTCTCAGATAATCATCCATCATCTGACCCCAGATAGCAGCATCCACGCTGTCCAACCATTGTGAAACAACACTTCACTGATTGGGCCCAAAGTTATGAAGATTTATTCAAAGAAACTCAAAGGGATCTCAAAGGGGGAAAGGCTTTTTGAAAAGCCCTGTAATAGAGGTCTGACAGCCTGTCCATGTTCCTGGCTTTGTCCCCATATTTTCCTTGGGGTCTTAGGACCTCAGTCACGGCCTAGAGGTGGGGGTTTCCTGGCAAATTTGGTATTTAGATTCCCTTTCTGTCCTCAAGGGGGTAGCTGAAACCATTGGGACTTGTGTCCATCTTCCCCAAGCACCTGGGGATAGTGTTTGCCCTTCCTGCTGCCCACAGAGGAGGCAGTGAGTGTGGCTCCTGGGTCCAGAGTCTGTGGGCTTGGAGGGAGGGATGACCCTGAGATGCCCATCTTCTCTCCTGGAACAGCCCCTCCCCACCAGGGTCTAGCCAGCCTTGGGGCAAAGGGCTGGGCAGGATGCAGTCACCTGATGTGTCAGTATCTCACAAGGCACAGCCACATCTGGAAACTAGGGCCTGGCAGGGGGCTTCATGGCTGAGCACTGTTTTGTGTGCTGGGGGGCAGTGCTCCGTGCAGCTGGAATGGGAGGGTGGCTGGGACCAGAGTTAGGGCCAGGTGGACACAGGGGTGACAGGAGTGTGGCTGAGGCTCAAAGATGTCCCAGAAGGGCCTGAGCCAGATGACGCAATGACCCATGCCCTGGTGGGTGACAAGGATTCTTGGAGCAATCCTGATGTAGGGGGGACCCGTGGGCCTACTAGGAGCTGTGCGTGTGGCTCAGCAATTCATGTGGGGGCCCTGCAATAGAGAGGACCAAGTTGGTTGGTGTCAGTACTGGATTTTAACTGCAGTCTGGGAAGAAGTGGTCCATCCTCCTTCCTGCCTCCCTCCCCACCCCCTTCCTCTTCTAAGGCAAAGCCTGGCACAGGAACCCCTTCTCTAGCCCGGGCAAATGCCTCCAGCCGGGTGGGAACAAGGCTCTTCCCCTATGACCTAGAACTTTTTGTTTTTAATTTTTTTAGTGTTTATTTACTTTTGAGAGAGAGAGAGAGAGAGGGAGCAGGGGAGGATCAGAGAGGGAGGGAGACACAGAATTCAAAGCCAACTCCAGGGTCTGAGCTGTCAGCACAGAGCCTGACGTGGGGCTCGAACTCATGAACTGTGAGATCATGACCTGAGCCAAAGTCAGATGCTTAACCGACTGATCCACCCAGGCACCCCTGACCTAGAACTTTTCTACAGCGCCAATCCCTAGAACCGAGACAAAGGGGCCAGCGAGTGTCTTTAAAGGCCCATCAGCTGATTCTCTTTGGGGTCCCTGTGATTTCCACTCAGCCTGGGCCTGGCACACTGGGCAGAACTCAGGCACACAGGCAGGTGCCTTGGCTCCATAGATGCAAAGGATATTGTCTCTGCTCCACACATGCTGAGTGCTTTATGGTGTCCTGCGATGTGGGGGTGGGCTTGGTTTTTTGCTCTTTGCTTATTTCTTCATTCTGGCACATATAAACCTTCACCGAGATCTTCCTGTCGCCAGACTGGTAGTCCAGGGATGAATCCAACACGTGCTTTTCCTTCGGGAGCTCATGACTTTATAATCCGCATGATCCATGTTAAATAGAAGAAGGTATAGGATGCTGTGAGGGCCTAGAAAAGAGTGACTTGATCTGTTTGCAGGGGTTAGGAGCTGAGGTATGGAGCTGAGTTTTGAGGACTGAGGAGGAGTCTACCAGCAAGGGCAGACAGGTTCAAAGCATTAGTGGGTCTCCTGGGCAAGCCATGACCGTGTGGGGTGACAGGCCTATCAGCAGGCCCTGGGTGGTGAGGATCACACTCCCAGAAAGGCCTGGAGGAGGTCTGGTGGAGTCTGGGTGTTCCTGCAGGGGCTGACGTGCTAAAGTCTGTAAGGAGGCTGCTGCTGGCTGGCCGTGATGAGGTATGACCTCACCATGGACAGGGGAGAGGGGGCAGATTTCAGGGAACAGACGGGGAAATGCCAGCATTTGAGAACTCCCAGGATATGGAGGGGAGATAGGTGGGTCATTGACATCTGCCAGGATTGGGGCAGGGAAAAGGGAGGAATCTGTCTGGAGCTGTTGGCATGCAAGTGTCCCTGGATGCCCCAAGGACAGTTGTGGGCAGCTGGGTGTGGCTCTGGAGCCCAGGAGGATAGTGCAGGCTGTACATGGGCAGGCACCTGTCAGGCAACACCTGGTCATGAAGGGATGGCGGCAGGTGTGGAGAGAGGAGAGAGGTGAGTGTGAAGCCCCGAGGATGCCCAGCCCTCCTTGTGGAGCAGACGGACTGGGGTGTGGTTGAGCTGGGGTCTGGTGGGCTCTGCCTCCCGTGGGGATCTGGCCTTGCTCACTTTCTGAGCTTAACTCTGCAGAGCTGGCAAATTCCACCTGGGACTTCCCACCTGGGTGATGTGATGCAGTATGTTCAGAATCCCCTGCAGAGCAGGGGTTAAGGCCCGTGGTACCTGGGCTGTGCATGGGATGGTGATGTCGCTGGGTGCCTGCCAGGGTTGCCTCTGTGGCAGGGAGGTTCTCTGGCAGCAGACAGCATGAATGGAGTCTGGCTGTCCTGAGCCAGGGCGGAATTACTGGGAGGACAGGAGGATACCCACAGAGTCAGTGGGGAGTTAGAAACCAGGCTGGGGAAGGACCTGGAAGCCAGGCCACTCAGAGTCCCAGTGACAGGAGGGGCCTGACAGCTGTGAGTGGGCACGGGTGATCCCCACAGTTCTTCTGTCTCCTGACCCGCATCTTCTGTCTCAAGGCCCGCATCCAGTGAGGGAGGGGCTGATTGGCTAGAGGAGGGCTGTGTGCATGTGAGGGACCAGTGATTGCTGGGAACAAAGTCAGAGTGCTGCTCCAAGAAAGGGGACTCTGGGTACTCTGGCACTCCTCAACCTTGATGCCTGGTTCTCGGGCCCTGCTTAGTCCCAGGGGTCTCGGCATGACACGTGTACAGATATACATGCACGTGTGCGTGTGGGCGTGTGAGCAGCATGCAGACCAGGTGTGCAAGAGAGACATGGCTCACTCACTGAGAGCCCCGCTGTGTTAAAAAGTGAAGGCGGTGTCACCAGGGTGGTACAGCCAGTTGAGCGTCCGACTCTAGATTTCGTCTCAGGCCATGATCACAGGATTGTGGCATCGAGCCCCATGTCAGGCTCTACCCTGAGCATGTAGCCTGCTTGAGAGTCTCTCTCCCTCCGCCCCTCTGCCCTGCTCTCTCTCTGAAGGTGTGGTGCACAGGTACGTGAGTTGTGGTATGTTTTAAGCACGCGTGTGAAATAAAGTTAGTCTCATACCAGACAGAAACACGCTGCAGGACACCAGTACCAGCCCAGTCCACAGTCTCCGACAAGTTGGGGCTCCAAACATGGGACCCTGGGTCAGAGCTCTTGGGCCTGTCTTCCCGCTCCAAACCTTACCCTCTCTGTGCACCCGTATGCACAGCCTCCCAGAGCTTGAGGTCAAAAATATACATTTGTTGTGTGTTTAAGGCCAGGCCTCTCTCTGGTTTCTGCAGGGGCAGGCCCAGGAGTATGTACGTAGAATGACCTAAACCATTTCAGAGGAGCATTTCAGGGTCAACACCCCATGAGTGCCCAGGGCTGGGTGAACACTGGTGGTGCCTGCTGGCCCCGTGAGGGCCAGGCCAGACTTTCTAGTCATTACACTTGCCCACCTGCCTGCGTAGTCTGCCCGCCCATGCCCGCCCATGCCCACCGAAACCTCCTTTTGCTAAGCCACTTAATCCAGCGATGTATTTCCTCTGACAGGCCCGCCCATCGATCCGGTGCTCTAAGAGATTTGATTACAGTGCTTTCTAACAAAGTCAAAAGCAAATTTCCATGGGAGGTTTATAGTTAAGTAATTACGGCGCTTGGTGTGTGCCAAAGCGCGGGTGTGTATGGGATGGGGATGTCATGAGAAAAGGTCAGAAAATTAAATAAGAAAGAAGGTGAGCTTTAGCTAGGGAGGCTGGGCTGCAGCCAGAAGCTCCCAGCAGCCTGGAGAGGGTGAGAAAGGGGAGTTGTAAAAACGAGCCATTTCACGCTTAATTACAATTTCCCATAAGGTACTTAGGGTGTGATGGTGCGCTCTGAACTTGGACAATTAACGTAATTAAACATTCATGGTGCCTGCGGCCCATTTCCTGCCTGGGGATGTCTTTGAAAGCAGAAGCTTCTCCGAGGTGATTTCAAGAGCAGTACGGGAGGGGAGGGGTGTTTCTTGGAGGTCTGGACCTTGGGGGATGCGCCCTGAGCCTCAAGCAAGAGCAAGACCCCTCAAAAGAGTTCTTGCTGGGAGCAGCTGGAGGTCCAGGCCAGGCTGGATGCCCCTGACACACGGGGAAAGAAGCAGGAGTCTGGTGTTTGTGACCCATTCCCATATTTTGGGCAGTTCCAAGCCATTTGAATCTCTCTGGCTGCCCTCTTCTTTCCCTTGATTCTCTGGCAGAGCACCTTATTAAGACCCCCTCACTTTTCCCGAACTTAGGTTCGATGAACACATACTCTGTGTGGGCTGTTGCTGGGGTCGCTGTGCCTGTTTTTCAGATGGGGAAACTGAGGCCCAGAGAGGGAGAGTGGCTTGGCCATGTCTTACCTGGGAAGTAGCCTTGCTGGGATCAGAACCCAGGGTGCCCATCAGGTATCGATAGGGAGCACGGGGTCTTGCTGGACCTGCCTTCCAGACTTTGAGTCTCAGCACTCAGCTTGGAAGGGGTATGAGGATTTCCGGTTGGATGGTCATAGCTGGTGAGCAAGGTGACAGGTGTGAAGGCACCGCCCCCGGGGTGCTCCTGCAGGTGTTTAGGATCAGACTGGCAGGGTAGTGATGGGTGGGGTCCTGCTGATGCCAAGGGCAGGGCCGGCAGACCCAGACACGTCTGGTGGGTACTCCAGCTGTGGGCACATTTGCTGCTCTGGGAAGCATTGGACAGATGCATGCAAGGCAGTGGCTGCGCTGGGTTGAGAGCCGGGTCCTGTGGCAGGGACTCCTCCTGTCTCACACCCGGGCTGGCCTCACACTGAAGGGGGTGGAGGGAGCCCAGCCCATCCTGCTGGTAGCCTTGGGCTGTGGCAAGGCAGCCCCCCTCTGGCCTCCCTGGCTAGAGAGGACAGGACAGTTGGCTGGTGCCCAGACAAGATTCTGGGGAATGGGCAGGAATCAGCAATGATGCTCCTAACTTTCTGTTTACCTGTTTGCAGTTGCTTTGATGTCCTTCCCCTTATGCATCCCTGAAGGCAAACCCCATGGCTTATTTACATTAACCTCAGACACCCAGGACCCCCAGACCATCCTCTAGCCCAGCTCTCTGTCTCTATGCCCCAGACATATCATACCTGAGTGCCTACCAGACGTCTGTCTTTGGGGTCCCCACAGGAGCATCAGGCCCAACCTGCCCCAAGTAGCCTCCCTTCCTCCATGTGATACCTCCTGAGGTCCCCCCTGAAGCAAAAGGCTTCCTAGGGTGACAGGGCACCCAGCTCAGCCACCTACTTCCTGCATCGCTGCAGTGATGGTGACACTGCCTCTCAGCCCTCTGTGTGCCTTCTACCCTACCGCCCCTTTGTGCTGCCCCATCCCATCTCCTCCCAGAAGCTGGGGCCGTTCTGGAGAACAAACTGAGCCACATCTCTCATTATGTTTTCAGGATGAGGATCTTCCACACTGTGTGGGCTCCAGTGGCCTCTGCCCCTGACCTCACCTCTCCTTGGCCCTCTGTGCCACACCCTGCTTGCGGCTCCCTCACTTGTTCTATCAACTTATGCCCCTGATTCACACATTTTTATTTTGACAATCTGACACAAGGATTTCTTTTATTAAAACATGAAAGTGGGGGGCACCTAGGTAGCTCAGTTGGTTAAGCGTCCAACTTTGGCACAGGTCATGATCTTGCAGTTCATGGGTTCAAGCCCTGCATTGGGCTTTGTGCTGACAGCTCAGAGCCTGGAGCCTGCTTCAGATTCCCCCCCTCTCTCTGCCCCTCCCCCACTTGCACTCTGTCTCTCTCTCAGAAATGAATAAACATTAAAACATTTTTTAAAAAATAAAAGGGAATCTTTTCATATCTTTAAAAGCTACTTGATTTTCTTCTTTGAGAACTATCCACTTATACCATTGCCCGTTTTCCTTTTGGATTGCTGGGCTGTTTCTTGTTGATTTGAAGGAGCACTTTACATGTGAAGGACGTTGGTCCTCTGTGTGAAGTGCACAAGATTTGGGGTCAGCCCTCGGCTGTACGTGGGACTAGGCCAAGACCCCCAAGATAGAGGAGGAGCCTGGGATAAACCGAGTGTTTGTTGCTGTGTGGATGACCAGTGAGCATTCATCTGGTCTACATGTGAGGATCCCATGATAAATCATATCCATCAGCAGCTGGCTCTCAGAATAATGGCACACAAATGAACACTGGGTACGAGCTGCGACTGAGGAAATTTCAGCTACTGCAGCAACTGCAGGCAGGCGGCTTGCTCTGTTTTGTCAGAACCTGATGTCCCACAGGCTCCCCATGCAGGTAAGAGGACAGTGCCTAGGGAATGAGCATGCTAAGCATGGAGCCAAGGTCATAGACTGACCTGGGAAACCACCTTTGGCTGGTGTCACTGAGCTGCACGTGACTTACGTTTTATAAAATTGCTTTCTGTGGTGCGTGGGTGGCTCACTCGGTTAAGCATCTGACTTTGACTCAGGTCATGATCTCACAGTTCGTGAGTTTGAGCCCTGCTTCAGATAAGCATGAGCCACATGTCCGGTGAGCTCGAGCCCCACCTCAGGTGACCTGGAGCCCCTCTCTGGATGAGCATGAGCCCCGTTTCTTTGTCTGTCCCTCTCTCCCTGCCCCTTGCTCACTTGCGCCCTCTCTCTCTCAAAATAAATGGATAAAATAAAATTGCTTTTGGGTATCTAAAGATCAGAGACTTCACATGCACATCCAGATTCTGGACTTCTTGACAGAGATAAGTCCCAGCACCATGGACCTATACCCTCCTAAGCAGTGCTGCCCACCTAGACTCTCCAGCATGCCCAGAGCCTCCCCATGGCCCCTTGTCTCTGGCCGAGGCCACATTCCCACGTGGCTTTTTCTTATGGAAGTGAAATATCTCTCAGTTAAGGTGGAAAAATGAAAGATAAGCCAAGGGGGCCCCACATTTCAAGGAAAAATGGGAGAACATATTTCTTTCTGGAACTGCAGACCATTTCCCTATGTTTAATAGTAAACAAGGTCAAAGAGAAAAAGGGGAGGATATCACGAAACACACCTAGCCTAGCCACCTGTGGGCGCTGAGTCCGTGCACTTGGCACCATGGAGGCCCTAGTGAGGGTTGCTTTGGTATGATGCTTGGCCGGTGCTCTGGGCTGGGGGCGTGTGGTCAGGTGGTGCCTGCAGGCTGTAGGGATGTGCCGGGAACCATGGCAACAGCCCTCTCAGGAGGAGAGGGAGAGGTCAGTAGCAACAGCACCCACTGCCCAGCCAGACCCCCCCTGCTGCCTTCATGCTCCGCCCCTGGAACAATGGCCAGGAAAACAGCAGCCACACCTTCCTGAGTGTCTGCCCGCAATTGCTCCTGCCAAGAAAATATTCTCCGTGGCTGCTTCCATGCCTGCAGCCTCTCCCTGCCTTCCCAGCCTCAGTTTGCTCACAAGTAGCATAAGGATAACAGTTGCTTTCCACTTACCAACAGGTGGTTTGGGCCCCAGTTTATTGATGTATTTTGTCAAGCCCCATGTGGGTGTCTAGGGATCTGGAGAGGAGCCAAAGGCAGCCTTGGTCTTCCAGGAATTGATGGGAGAAGGTGTGAGTTTGTGAACATGAATGTGTGAGTGTGAGCCTGGGTTTAAGTGTGCATGTGTGTATGCAAGTTTGAGTGTGTGTGTGTGTGTGTGTGTGTGTTCAGGAACAAGTGAGAGCAAGTCAGCATGTTTGTGATGGTGACATTGCACAGATTGCTATAGTGGGGATCATGCTGCATGGGGCCTTAGAGGTAGTCAAAATTGAAATACTTCATGGAAGGAAGGAAGGAAGGAAAGGAGGGAAGGAAGGAAGGAAGGAAGGAAGGAAGGAAGGAAGGAAGGAAAATGTAAGGTTTGGGCAGCAGGAAAGGAACTATTAACTCGGTCTGCTGGAGGGGGCAGGTGGTCAGGTCTTTTCCTCCCAAACAGAAGGAAATTGGGGGCTGGACTTTGGAGGAGCAGGACTTGGCAGGCAGACAGTGGTAGCCAGGCTGGGTGCCCCATGGAGGGGGTTCCTGCCCCAGGAGAGTGTGCAGGGGCCTCAGCTGTGGGAGAAGCCAGCAGGCAAGGCAGGCAGGTTAACTGGGACTGGATCACTCAAGGGTCTTAGTGTCCGACTCAGTAGTGCAGGAGATGGAAACAGTGAGCTCCATCTGCACTAGTCCTGGGGTGGCTAGTGCCCTGTGCAGTCCTCAACACGCACAACAGTGATGGCGGCCCCAGCATTCTTGCTGGGCTAGGCAGGAGCTCCATGGTTCACGAGCTGGCATGTCAAGTGGCTCATCCACTCTGCCTCTCAGAGCACACCCAGCTGAGTCACACCTGCTTTTAAACCAGGAAAGGAAACCCCAGGCCTTTTAAAGTAGAACACGATGATTTTTGTAGTGTCTGCCTGCCTAGCCGCCTAGTCTGTCCTCTGGAGCCCTTGGGGCGTCCGGGATGGCCAGGGGCCTGGCGAGCTGGCTCTGTGCCATCCTTTCTGCAGGAAGGGCGGCCCTCAGGTGGCCATGGGATCCGGGCTTGGAGGGCACCCCGTGCCCCCAGGTTGTTAGGAAAGGCCCGTGTGAGGCTGTGTCATGGATTAAATTCACAGCGTTCAGCACTTGCTCCGATTTCTCATTTCCTTCCTTCTCTAAATGGGGCTGATCGAATTAAGCCCTGTCAACACTGTGGGCTGACAGGAGGCTGGTGCTGTGTGGGGAACATGGCGAAAGTGCCTCGGGGGCTGCTGTGGGATCCTGGCAGGTCCGCATCTCTGAGGAGCAGGGGAGCCCCTTCCCTCCTTGGTGCCTGTAGGCTGTAGCTTTTCAAGGCAGGAAGGATCACAGGAGAGGGACATGTGGGGCCCATCAGAGCTAATCAGTATCCCCCCAGGACACCAGCCTGCCAGGCTCTGAACCCACCAACCTCACACAAGAAAACAAACAGGACGCGACCCCATCATCTGTGGGACTGGATGATGTGCCTGGGACCCTCGGCAGGGTTGAACAGGGGCCTCTTGTACCTTCACCCCAGTCTGCACCTTGGGTCCAAAAGGTGCAGGCTCATGGCAGACTCCTGTGATTCCTACCCTAGGAAGACAGAGAAAGACCAGAAAGACAGAAAAGAAGACAGGATCTGCCTGACATTCCCTGGGAGAGAGGGCAGAGGGCTGGAGGCACTCAGGTTCCCAGACCCAGCAGGACTCAGCAGAAGATTCAGGAAGAGGAGCCACTGCTATGTGGAACTCTTCTTGGGCTGACCCAAGGTGTCCACCCTGCCAATGTCCCCTGCCCCCTCTGTGGACTGTGGGTCAAGAGGCAGTTCCCTTAGGGTACCCCCTCCTCCACATCAGTAGAGAGGGGTGAGGACAGTCCCTCATCACTCACTTCTGCTCCTTCAGCAGGCTCTGGACAGGGACAGATGTGAGGAGCACTGGTCAGTGGGCCATCTCTCCTGTCAGAAATCCTGCCCCCTTACACTTGCCTGGTGTGGGATCTTTGGACTCTTTCTGCCCATTTCCCTTTCTGCTCCACTTCCAGGTCTTAAAGGGGAAGGGCCCTGTGCAAGCCCACCTCCCTCCCAGGGCATGAGTCTGTGTGAATGTGCAAGGTACCCCCAGCCCCTGCCGCTGTGCAGGGCACTGGTGTGCACAGTGGCCCTGAAAATGGACTTTCGGTGTCTCCCTCCACCATCCAGCACACGCTGCCATGTAGAGCATCTCAAGTTCCAGCTTATAGTGACACCAGTAATACAAGGCTCGAGGGCCACGGGGTGCTCAGTGGGGTGAAACCCCGGCTTCTCCAGGTCCTTGTTAGAGCCTCACACCTCAGGGCTGAAAGCAGACAGGGTGAGGCAGAGTGTGGGTCTCTGCACTGCAGGGTCATGGTGGGATGAGGTCCCCTGACACTTTGAGCAGGCTGTGGTGTACTGGCCCCAATGCAGCTGGCTCCAAGTGGCCCCAGCTGAGGCCCGTGCAGGGGGCTGAGTTGGATTCTGGAATTAGACACCTTCCCTGCTGCCCCCTGCCCCTGTAAGGCCATGGGCTAGAGTGTGAGCCTCACTCCATCCGCATTAGAGAGAGTCCATTCCTGACCCGTGGAGCTGCTGTGAAGAATAAACAGGGATGTCCATAGAGCCCCGATGCCCAATGTGGCTGATGCCATCTTCATTGTCAACTGTAGGGCCTTTTCCTGTCCCACCGCTGACGAGGGTGTCTGAAATTCTCTCTCCTAAGAAGGTGGCTTGGTGGTGCAGCTATTCGTGCATCTTGATCATGGCCTGGTGGGAGAGGGCCTCAGGAGGGGGCTGGGGAGCATCCCATACCTCCTGCAAGCATGCTGGCACTGAGCCCCTCCTAAAGCCCTGGGACCCCTCCCTGCATCGTGTCACCCACTCTTCATGACATGGGGCTCAGTATAGGAATCTGAAGTTGGCAGCTGGAGAGAAATGCCTTGGAACCTGGATTTGGAGAATCTGAAGACCAGTGAGGAGCTGGTTCCTGGAGAGGTGTGAGCTAGGGCTGTGCTTGAAGGGGGTAGGGACAGGTGCAGGCAGCCCTAGGGTGAGGAGAGAGCTGGCTTTGTGGGTTGGGGAGAAGCAGGCCCTCCTCCTGGCTTGGGCCTGGGTGCACGAAGGGGCCATGGCCTTAGGTAGGGAGAGCAGCTTCATCCTAGAATTCTGAGTGGGGTGTCTGAGGGCCTTCCCGGCAGTGACGCCCAGGAGGCTGCCTGACGTCCAAATCCAAATTCAGGACTCAGGAGCGTGAAGGAGGCTGGCGATGGGATTTCCCTGCCTGTCATGCACTTGTATAAGCTGTACATGGGGGATGGGAGAGAAGCCGCCAGGCCCGTGGCCCCTAACATTGGCCCCACTTGTCAGCCTCCCACTTCCTCCACATTTAAAACGAAATCCCAGGGAATCCTCCCTTCTGTCGGGACCTGTGGGTGTCTGTGTTTTGTTCTGAAGTTCACAGTAAATATTTTCATTGAGCGATCTGCCAGTCTCTCCATTGTATCTTGCCATCTGGCTGCCGTGTGCTGGGGAGCGGCAGTGAGGAGGTAACTCAGGGCTAGCTCCCCTTGCTTCAGCTGACTGCTCCCAGAGAGGATGTTGGTGCCCTGGAGACTGTAGCTGGTCTCTGGGACCTGCCCTGAGTTGGCTGTGGACAGGAACTCACCAGAGCAGGATGCTTTCAGCTCCTGGACCCTGGGAACCTGATTGCTGCATCCTTGGAGGTAGATGGGCTTCAGGAGCCGGCAGGAGGGTAGTGTGGGGGAAGCCGGCAAGTGTGGAGGAGCCTAGGCCGTTTGGCTGGTGTGAGCATACAGAGCTGGGAACGGGGCGTTTGGTGCCCTCTGCATGAAGGCTGCAAATGGCAGGTGACTCGTGCTGGGGCTAGGGAGTGTTTGTAGCAGGAGAGCCAGACCGGTGTTCTTGCTTTGGTCTAGTGCTGCTGTAGGGAGCCTGGGAGGGGCTCAGAGCTCCTGATCACTCAGCATGGCCCTGCTGGTCTGGGCCCAGCCTCAGTGGCCTCAAAACCTCTGCTGGGGCCACTGTGGCATCAGGCAGGTCCCTCACTTCCCAAGGACATGTATCTGTGTGAGTGAACCAGAGCTTGGCTCCTTTCTCTTGACAACGTACCTTAAATCCACTGTGGACTTTCTCTGTCCCCACTGAGCTTCCTCCAAAAGTAGGAGGTAGAACAGAGTGGCACCATCTGATGCTAATAGAGGGATATGGCTACAAAATCAAACGATGGTGTCTAGCTTACTTAGGACAGGGCATGTCTCAGAAGCGTGAAGGAGGCTGGCAATGGGATTTCCCTGTGTGTGAGGGGGCGGGGATGGTGCCTTTTAGGATTCTTCTGGCTACAAGAGACAGAAATCCAAATGAATTGACTCAGAGCTGGCTTCAGGCACAGCTGGTATCACCTGTTCTCTTCATTTCTCAGCTCTGCTTCTTGCGGGAGGAGAAGGTGCCCAACAGCCCCTGGCTCACAATTTACCTGCTGAGCAATCACAGCAGAGAGCAGAGATGGTATCTCCCTGTATGCCCCAGCAGATGCTTGGCATCAGGGTTCATTGGCTTCCCTGGGCCATGTGGGTGCTCCTGGGGTAGGGGCTCCATGGCTTTGGCTCCCCCTGAGCCATGTGGTCCAGGAGTGGCGAGGGTGGTTCATCAAAGGAAAATCAAGGAGGTATACCTGAAGAAGAAAGAAGCAGGTGGCCATGTGATACAACTCTGGGTAGGTCTGTAATCTCCAGTGGGGCAGGTGGGTGCTGGGCAGGCCAGGATATTCCCTGTGCACCACCGAGGAGCATCTGTCACCCTGTACCCTGGGAGGGCATGCTCTGGGGATGGTCCCAGACAGAGAAGCTACGGGAAATTTCTTTTCCCTTCTCCAGAGTTCCCATCCCTGACCTGAAGCTCTGGAAAGGTAAGAGGGCCTGGGACTCGAGGCAATTTATGGACCTTCCAGCTCTTATGTCTGAAAGTCCTTGCAGCTGTTACAGATGCAGCCCTGATGAACGAGCATAGAGGGGCTGGCTCAGCCCCAGGCCCCCCACCCCACACCTCCCCTCTACCTCGAGTCGTAAAAACACGACATCAGATGAGCTGTGGCTGCCGGCATTGCAAAAATTAATTCCGATTTGGTCATAAAGTTACAACGGGCTGGGATGAAATAATCCTAATGAGCTTCTTTTAATAAAGCTCACCAGTGGGGCCCTGTGCTGATGGCCCCCTTGGGGCTGAGCCTGCTTTCTGCTTCCCGGAGCCTCCAAAGAGCCTGCCTGCTTCCAAACAGGGCTTTCGCTGTGTCCTGATTATGCTTCTCCATAAACATATTTTATCTTAATGATCATCTTTAGGGGAATTTGCAGTCACGGAGGGCTTGTCTCAACGTTGTTAACAAATGGAGGGGATGACTTTCTTGCAGATGACCTCCCCCGGGGTGGGAGTGCCAGTGTGCTCCTCGAGACCCCAGGCTGCCAGTGCCTAGGACTCTGGTCCACTCACGGCGGGGTCTGGTGGTGTTTACAGCAGGAAGGCTGGGCTGGTGCTCTGGCCTTGACCTGGCTCTGTATGTGTCACTCTCCCCTTATTGGGAGTACTGCCTGTCACCCTGCTCTGCAGGAAGGTTGTAGGGACTTCAGCTTCAGGGACTCCTGAGCACTGGGGAAGGGAGACCAGTTGGTTCTCATCCACATGCTTGAAAGCTGGGCAGCAGCAGGGCCCCCAGGGAGCACGCCCAGCCACCCAGGTGCTTGCCCAGCAGAGGCTGGGGCAGTTCTGGGGGCGGGGACAGGGGAACCTGGAAAGCACACTGGCCTTGGAGTCCAGGGCCTACCCAGCACAGAGACCATTAAGCTGAATTTTCTTCTAGCAGTTTTGTGATTTCAGTTTCATCGTCCCAGGCCACCAGTCCACCGGGAGTTTGCTTTTGTTTACCATCCGAGGTCAGGGTTTGATCTTTTCCTCCATCTATAGCCAGTTGTCCCAGTGTCATTAAAAAGAGAAACCATTTCTCTCCGAAACCAGCTTGCTCCCCTCTCCTCTTCCCCTGCAGTGAGCGACCATTCTAAGGTGCTCAAAGGGTATCCTTTGGTCAGTGTATTATTTTTTAATTTTTTTTTAAAGTTTATTTGTATTATTTTTTAAAATGTTTATTTACTTTTGAGATAGAGAGACAGAGCGTGAGCAGGGGAGTGGCAGAGAGAGAGGGAGACACAGGATCCAAAGCAGACTCCAGGCTCTGAGCTGTCAGCACAGAGCCCAATATGGGGCTCAAACTCACAAACCGTGAGATCATTACCTGAGCTAAAGTTGGATGCTGAACCTACTGAGCCACCCAAGTGCCCTTTAAGTTTATTTATTTATTTTGAGAGAGAGAGAGAGAGAGAGAGATATCACAAGCAGGGGAGGGGCAGAGAGAGAGAGGGAGAGAGAGAATCCCAAGCAGGCTCTGAGCTATGGGTGTGGTGCTGATGTGGGGCTCAAACCCATGAACTGTGAGATCATGACCTGAGCTGAAATCAAGACTCAGAGGCTTAACCAAGCCACCCAAACGGGCCCCAGTCAGTGTCTATTTTTGCAAAATCAGTGTTGCTCCTTGCTTGGGTTTGTATGTGTCTAACTGGCATAAATGGTGCTGTGTTGTACAGCCCGCCATGTCTCACTTTCTGCATTCAGCCATGTTTCTGAGATCCATCTGTCCTGTAGATGTCAAACCTCTAACATCCATGTAGCACTGTGTGGGGTGCACCTGCCTCATTTTGCCCCTCCTCCTGCCCTCTGATGACAGCCACGTTGTCTCCAACTCCCAGAAACCTGTCCAAGCAATGCTGCTGTGAACAGCTCTCAATTGCTTCCTTAAGGACCTGTGTGACCATGCCTGTCTGCACACCTTGTCCAGGGCAGCGAAAAATGGCCCAAAGGGGAAGGGTCGCTATATCCTGTCTTTACGCAGTGGACCCAAAAGTGACATTACTGGCCACCCGGTGCTCTTACACATAATTGACTGAATGGTGCCAGGTTGCCAGAATGTCCACACCTGCTTCATGTTCACCATTTACCAAACCCCTGCTTTCAAATTGCTACCCTGTCATTTACTAATTTCATTTACTGTTTTATTATTTGATGAGCTATTTACAGCTTACATATAAATGAATATCAGAAATGATATTAAATTAATATTAAAACTGGAAAGCAAGCACACACAAGCTCTGAAACGAGAGAGCAGCACTGCCCCCGCTGGACAGAGGCTCCAGGAGAGGGTGAGGAGGGCACTCTCCGGGTCATGGGCTGACTTCCCCTTTGCTGGGAGCTGAGAAGGCCCCTTCTAAGGGGAAGTGGCAAGCAAGGTCACAAGGGAGTCTGGGGAAACACAGGGCTCTCCACAGCCGGGTGCCTGGCAAGGCTGAGGTGTGCACCAGGCACCAGACAGAAGTGTGGTCAGAGGGAATGGCCTGCCCTGTACTTTCCACTTTCGAGCCTGCCATGTCCCTCTGGCTCTTGGGGAAAAGCTAAGAACTTCCAGGAGTGATACGTGTGTCCTCAGCAGAGCACGAGGAGAGAGACCCTCAGCAGCACATGGATGAGAATCTGGACCAAGCTCTCCTGGGTGTTCTGTCTTTGGGTTAAGAGGATGGTCCAGTGGAAATGTGGTGGGGGGACCTGTGTCTTAGCAAAGACCGTCTGTCTCTTGCGTCACATGGAGGCAAGACTGCTCAGCTGCCCTCCACATCTGGTGCAGAACTGCTGTCCTGGGATCACTTTTTACCATCCTCCAAGGGATTCCCTCCTCATTTTTTTTATTGGGTCTCCTGCTCCCCCCATCTCCAGTCTTCCATTTTCTTGATTGCCCCTCTTGTTTTGAAGAAATGTGACTTTCAGTAGCTTCTTGAGAAGAGGTGCTGGACAGATAAAACTTTAGAGAGCTGACACGCCTGGAAATGTCTTTATTTCACTTTCATACTTGCTGGAGAATTTGTTTGGGTATAGACTTTTAGCTAGGAAGTAATCTTTCTTCGGACTTCGAAAGCTTTGCTCCATTGTTGTCCTGCTTTGAATTCAGGGAAGACTAAAGCCATTCTGATTCCAATCCTTTGTTCCCTCTTATGTATCTGCTTCCCCCAGTGCCCTCCTATGCCCTGTGAAAGTCTGTAGAATTTTCTCTGCGTTCTGAAATACCATGGTGATGTGCCGTGGTGCAGTTCTGTTTTCATCTGTGTTTTGAGTACTAGCTGGGCCCTTTCAATCTGGCAAACACCTTCCCATTGTGAGGAATTTTCTTGAATTATTTCATTAATTCTTTTCCTGTCTATTTTCCCTTTCCTCTCTTTATGAAGTTTCTATTGTATGGATGATACATCTCCAGTCTGGTCTTCTAATTTTCTTAACTTCCCTCTCCTGATTGTTCAAGTCTCTTTGTTTCATTGTTTTACTTCCTGGGGGATTTCTCAACTTTATCTCCCTAGTCTTTCCACTGAGTTTGTCATTTCTGCTGAAATGGTTTTAATTTCAAAGGACCCTTTTTATTGTTCTCATCCTGTCCTTGTTCTCATACTATCCTTGTATATCTTCTCCTAGCTCTCAGAGGTTATTGATGATGGGCTGCCCCCACCTTCCTGTATCATCTCTTTTCCCCCCACTTTCCTGTTGTTTGGTTGTCTGCCTCTTCTTGGTCTCCATCTGCCATGTCTGGAGTTTCCCCGGGAGAGCCAGTGATCCCTGGCTAGCTATTCATGTGTAACGTTGGGCAACAAAAGAAATGACTAGGAGCTTGAAACATGTAGGCAGGGGGAACTGTGGACAGTGATACTACCTTTTGGTCTTTTGATCAGATTCTGTAGAGAAGACCCCTCCCAGTCTCCATCCTGAGGGGTAAAGGCCTGACCTCTAGAATACTGGGGTGAATTGTGGAAGGGAGTTAGTGCCTCAGCATTGATTTAGTCCTCCTGGTTTTAGTTTGGTGCCTATGCTTTCAAATATACCTGGTGCCTGCAGCCCACAGACCCTTTTCCACCTTTCTGAGAGGGAACGAGCTTCCAGACCAATACCAGTGTTAGTTGTCAGGGCTGTCACAAGGGCACAGTATATGGGCAGGGCATTTGGCACTAGCCACCAACTGGTCCTGCTTATTTCAATCCTGTCTTCACTCCCACTCCCAGAAGTGCTTGGTGCCTTTGGTGGATTTTATGATGTAGACTAGAAGAGTCTCTTGGTTTTTCTCATTGCCAGCTTGGGATTCAACTTTCTCTGATATAGTAAGTCCATTACTATGAGACCATCTGCTTTCCAGCCTCCAACAGTTCTGTTAGTTTTTCCTCTGCTGCTCTCTGTGTCCTTGTAGCCTTGTGATTTAAAAAAAAAAAATCACTTTACTAAAGTTGTAATGGGATTCCAGGAAGGAGCTAAATTGGTTGTATATGTTCAATCTATTATTTTACCCAGAAGCCCCTCATGTGTTTGGATCTGTTTTTGGACTTTGTATTCGGTACCATTGATCTGTCTTTCATGACAGCAATGGTTTATGTACTAATATTTTGTAATACTAAAAATTAGCATATTAAACATATAAAGAACATAAACATATCTTGTAATATGTTCTGTTAATTTGAAAGGTAAGTACCCCCGAGGGATGCCTGGGTGGCTCAGTCAGTTAAGCAACTGACTGGCTCAGGTCATGATCTCACGGTTCATGGGTTCAACCTGTGTCGGGCTCTGTGCTGATGGCTCAGAGCCTGGATTCTGCTTCAGATTCTGTGTCTCCCTCTCTCTGCCCCTCCCCTGTTGGTGCTCTGTCTGTCTGTCTGTCTCTCTCTCTCAAAAATGAATAAACATTTAAAAAAATTTTTTTAAATGTAAGTACCCCCCATTATTATTATTTTTCAATAGTTTCAAGATTTTTCTGGCTTTTTTTCCCTTCTAGCCTTCCAGTTATATCTTATTTTGTTGGGTTTTAATAATTCTTTGATGGAGATTGTGTTACATTTGTAGATTGATTTGGAGGAGAGTCAAACTTGGGTATTTTATTGGGTTATTTATTTAATTGTGTTAAATTTGTAGATGGATTTGGAGGAGAATCAACTTGCCGTCCAGGATAGCATTGTTGTGTCTCCATTTATTGAGGTCTTCCTTTGTATTTGGGGGGAGTTTCAGACTATATTTGACTACTCATTGGTCTTTATACATTCATTCCTTTTTATTCCTAGATATTTCATGGGCTTTGTTGCTGTATTGAGAAGCCCTTTTGCCCATTCTCTTTCTTAGCTAGAAAGAAAGGCACTGGCCTTTGTGTACATATTTTACATCAGATGAGAAGTATCTATTCCTTGTAGGCTTGGTAAAACTGTCCTATAAAGCCCTCTAGGTTTTTCTTTGACTAGTTTTTCAGTTTTTCCTAAGGTTTATTCAGGTTTCCTAAACTGAGCCAGCGATTAGACTTTATATCCAATATCTAGTGTAGGCTTATTGAAACTGTATCTTTAATTTCTGGTGTTTGGGGTTTGAGGGCATTTCCTCTTCTTGTTTTCTTTGATTTTCTCTCTGTGGTGGTGGCTATGGACATGACTTTTGAGTTTTCTTGCTGTCCTAATACATAGTCAGATTTGGAACGTGTTCCACGTGTGCTTGAAAGGGGCACGTTTTCTTGTTGTTTGGGCTTCAGCTAGGTTGTCTCAGTAATGCAGATCCCCAACAGCCCTACCTCATGTTAGACTAATCCATCTATTGTTTTCTGGAATAAATGTATAAAAATGCACATAGAACTGCAATTTGTCTATTTTTCCTTGGATCAGGTTGAAGCTTTGTTAGGTTTCATATCTTTTATATCTTCTCAATGAATTGCTGATCAGTTTGTCCCATTAATGCCTTGGGTTATATTTCATCTCATAAATACTGTTTTACTATGCTTTTTTTGGTTGTTGTTGGCAATCACATGGTCCCTCTATTGTTGCACCATTCTTCTGAAGGCCCCTGGGTCATTTTATCTTAGCTGTGTCTTGGGTAAGCAGTGCATAGCTGGATTTTGTGCCAGCTCATTTTTGCTCCTGCTCCCCCAACCCAGCCCTGCTCCACCTGCCTCTCCTCCCAGCCCCACTGCTGGCCCCAAGCACCCTCCCATTGCCTCTCTGCCCTGACTCCTTTCCTTCCCAGCCCTGCTGTGACTTGTAGGGCACTCAGGAAAGCGAGGCACCCAGGACCCATGGCTCCTGTCTTCCAGGGGGCCTCTCTCTGAGGCGGGAGAGGACCTTAGGGCCCAGCAGATTCACAGATGAGATTGGAACCACAAATGGTGGTGTGTTTTATGAAAGAAGAAGACAAGATGCTGTCAGGGAGATGTTGGGGGAGGGGAGAGCCTATTTTAATCAGGATGAAATAAACCTAGTCCCCCTGAGGAGGTGACATTTCAGTTGACATGTGAAGGATGAGAAGGAGCAGGTCCAGTGAGAAATGAGGGTACAATCATTCCATGGATAGAGGACAACAGTCTTCTCTTGTCACTGAGAAGGGTCTTCTCAAGACTCCGTGCACTCCATCCCCCGTAGATGTGCAGCCAGCTCTGTGGGGGAGGCAGATGGGGACCAAACGTGTCCCTGAGGCCAGTGCTGGAGGGCCGTGGACCCCCTTCCCTGTGGGCCTTTTGGAGGACCCTTGCTGGGCTTGATGGGGAGCGCCAACTCTGAGCTGGAGTAGCAGCAGCAGAGAGGGCATCCCAGGTGAAAAGGTCAGCGTGGCAAAGTCCTCCCTGTGGGATTTGCAAAGCCCCAGGACAGCAAACACACAGGCGCCCTTGAACCTACAGAACCAGCATCTACCACACGATGCTTCTGAGCCCTTTGCAGACTCAGGACCCAGGGTCTCTCTTCTCCAGGTTAAACGTTTTTGTTTCTGCCAATTTCAGTTTCCCCAACCCATCCCTCAGTGCTGGCAAAGTATGGGGACCGCTCCGGGGCGTGTTAACAACATTGGATCCCATGGCCCCGGGCTGGGCCCCAGCTCCTCCTGGGCTGAGTGGCTTGTCTAAGTCACTTAATCTTTCTGCTCCTGGGATTCCTTGATGCTAAACTGGGGACAGTAATGAGGACAGTGGGGAGCCTCCTGCTTGCAGTGGGTATCAGATGGCTGCTGGGGTGGCAGAGCTTTGTCCCTGTCCCCACCCCCAAATGCGGGGCTTGGTGCAGGCAGTACCCTGTGCTCCATGGGCTGTGGGTGAGCTCGGCCTCTGCGACCCACTGATTCCCCTGGAGGGCGGGTGCTTGGGCATTCCCTGGATGCAATTCGGTTTCCCCTTCTCCCGTCCTGTCCCTGATTCTCTGAGGCATCCTGCCTGATCCCTTCTGGAGACTCTAAAACTGGGGATAGCTCTTGGAAGCTTCTTGCCTCGTCATCCTTTGCCTGAGACATGAGCAAAAAAAGCCCTAGCTGCCATGCAGAAGAAGGGTCCCCCCCCCCAGCACAGGGAATGCCAGGAACCCAAATCCCCGTTGTTAGGCACTAGAAAGATAGGGTCCTGCCACAGATGCCTCCAGTCAGGGGAGCCTTGGCCTGCAGGGATCCTGGCTTCTTCTGTCTACCGTAGAGCAGCCACCCGTGGGGACCAGCAACTTCTCATGGGGAAAGGCTGTGTACAGAGGGCAACAGGAGCCAGAGCAGGAGATGGGCAGCTCTGACAGCTTGTTATCCTGGCCTGGGATCTCAAGTCATCATGACACCAACAACCCAGGGTGTGGTGTCTGGACCCTGGTGCTCCTGTAGCTGAAGGTGGGGCTGAGAGCCCAGCTCCCCTGCAGCACCACTTGTCCACAAAGAGTCTTCCAGAATAATTCTCACTTGTCCCTAAAGCCTCTCGTCTGCTGCCTCCTCCAGACAGGAGCAAGAACTCCCTCCACGTCACAGTGGTGCAGAGCAGATGCTGGAGGCGGGATAGGGACTCTGAAAGCAGCTCAGACTCAGGCGAGGCAGCCTGCCATCTGGTCCCGCCCCGCCACTTGGCCCTGTGCATATGTCTCCTCTTCGGGGCTGACAAACAGGCCCCTGTGGTGTGCATCCCATCACTGTCCCCATCTCACAGATGGAAAGACTGATGGGACTCCCCCTGCACCTGCTGGCACAAACCTGCCACCTGGCCACGGGACAGACACCAAGCAGGGAAAGCAGAGGTGAGGGAGGTAAAGGAGATGAAGGAGAAGCAGAGAGGGGAGGGCTCTGACAGAACAGAGGACTAAGTCAGGCCAGGGCCAAGTGACTGCTTGCATTTCTGTCCCTCCCGGGGTCCTCATGTCCCCCTGTGCACCCTGACACACACACGCACACATGGCAGGTGCTGGCCAGGGGCCCCTCCAGGGGTGGAGACAGGGATGGGGAGGGCGGGCCTGCACGCAGTGCCCGTGCAGAGCTGATCATCCTGCTGGGCTGTCTGGGGATGATTCAGGGCCATCCTTGCCGCTCCCAGAGGAGACACCAGCTACTTAAGTCTGACAGGGGATTTGAGGAATTGCTACTCTATTTTTACACATTTATTTCTTTGCATTTCCAACAAGCAGGGACAACTCACCTTCAGAACCACCTTGGGAAGCAGAAAAATGGTAATTTCCATTAAAAAAAAAACCTCTTCCCTGGGGAAGAGGCTCGATGTTACCCTCTGCCTCTGTCAAGCCCAGGGTCACTGATGGGTGGTCCCTAGGTGAAACCAGCCATAGAGGTGCTTATTAGGGCCATATGACATTTTATTTATTTATTTATTTATTTATTTATTTATTTATTTAAAGATATTTTTATGTTTATTTCTGAGACAGAGAGAGACAGAGCATGAGTGGGGGTGGGGCAGAGAGAGAGGGAGACACAGAATCAGAAGCAGGCTCCAGACTCTGAGCTGTCAGCACAGAGCCTGACGTGGGGCTTGAACTCACAAATCGTGAGATCATGACCTGAGCCGAAGTCGGTCACTCAACCGACTGAGCCACCAAGGCGCCCCTCACATGACATTTTAAAAATAACTCATTGGGTTGACAGTATTTCAGAATTGGGAGATTTTGTGTTAAAATCTAGAAGAGCCATCTTCTCTTGAGGAATTAGGACAGGGGGGTCACAAATTGGGGGCAGGTGATGGGCAGGTAACACTGGGCTGTGGATCGACAGCCATGCCTAGAGGTGGGACACATGGGGCGCATGTCCCCAGGCCACCTGACCTGCTGTCACTGCCCTCCTGGCCCCCAAAGGCACCAGAGTGTGCCCCTGATCCTGGGAGTTGTCATGCAGTGACCCCTCCCAATGTTCCCCATGGGTGGGAGGGTTGAAGGGGCTGCCTCTTGGCCAGAGCTGGCTGGGACACATCTTATAGCCAGATCTGCCAGACAAGCACAGTTTTTAGCGAAATTTATGTTTCAGGTCCATGAAAA
Organism: Neofelis nebulosa; assembly: GCF_028018385.1. Taxonomy (NCBI): domain Eukaryota; kingdom Metazoa; phylum Chordata; class Mammalia; order Carnivora; family Felidae; genus Neofelis; species Neofelis nebulosa. The sequence continues at coordinate 149,455,587 of NC_080782.1, read as the reverse complement.
ACAGCAACCTTTTCTAAAGACACAACAGAAATGCCAATTTCACCTCAAGCATAATTATTACTGTTATAGTTATTACTTGGATCATGAGTATTTAGGGGATGACTTGGTCGTTCTAGAATACCTTCCCCCAAGCCCCAAGCCCTGTAGGGATGCCCCAAAACCAAAGGTCAAAGTGCCGATGGGGAGAAACAGGTGATACCCCTGCCTCTGGAAGCCTCAGCCCTGCTCAGACCTGGCAAGACCTACGGGAACACATCCCCAAGATCAGCAGTGTCTGCCAAGTCCCTAGGCCTAGGGCCACATGAGCACTGATAGGACCCAGAGGCCAGGCTGAAATCTCTTCCACTGTCAATCTTAGATGTCTCCTCAGTTTCCCTACAACGGGCTCCATCCTGAAGCCCGGGCCGTGCAGAGACCCCATCCTGGTTTCAGCAGGCCTGTTGCTCAAGCCAAGTCCCACTGTAGGGATTTGTGGCCCCCTGAGGGACGAGTGGCAGGCTCCTGTCTGATCCTGGGTCAACTGCCTAGTAATCCCCTGACACCAACACTGGTCTTCCTGGCCTGTCCCTGTGCACCGGGTTGCTTACCTGGCCTAAAGGCCTTTGTTCCTCCTGGTCCCTCAGGGTTGGAGGTGGGCTCCTGGCCACTCTCCCCTCCTCCCTTTGGAGCTCCTGCATGCTTACAGCCCATGTATGAAGCCACAGTGACACAGAGCTCACCTAGCCCTTTGTTCCATCCGTCATTACTGGCTCGGACCAGGATAACAAGCTGTCAGAGCTGCCCATCTCCTGCTCTTGGCTCCTGTTGCCCTCTGTACACAGCCTTTCCCCATGAGAAGTTGCTGGTCCCCACAGGTGGCTGCTCTACGGTAGACAGAAGAAGCCAGGATCCCTGCAGGCCAAGGCTCCCCTGACTGGAGGCATCTGTGGCAGGACCCTATCTTTCTAGTGCCTAACAACGGGGATTTGGGTTCCTGGCATTCCCTGTGCTGGGGGGGGGGGGACCCTTCTTCTGCATGGCAGCTAGGGCTTTTTTTGCTCATGTCTCAGGCAAAGGATGACGAGGCAAGAAGCTTCCAAGAGCTATCCCCAGTTTTAGAGTCTCCAGAAGGGATCAGGCAGGATGCCTCAGAGAATCAGGGACAGGACGGGAGAAGGGGAAACCGAATTGCATCCAGGGAATGCCCAAGCACCCGCCCTCCAGGGGAATCAGTGGGTCGCAGAGGCCCTGCTCACCCACAGCCCATGGAGCACAGGGTACTGCCTGCACCAAGCCCCGCATTTGGGGGTGGGGACAGGGACAAAGCTCTGCCACCCCAGCAGCCATCTGATACCCACTGCAAGCAGGAGGCTCCCCACTGTCCTCATTACTGTCCCCAGTTTAGCATCAAGGAATCCCAGGAGCAGAAAGATTAAGTGACTTAGACAAGCCACTCAGCCCAGGAGGAGCTGGGGCCCAGCCCGGGGCCATGGGATCCAATGTTGTTAACACGCCCCGGAGCGGTCCCCATACTTTGCCAGCACTGAGGGATGGGTTGGGGAAACTGAAATTGGCAGAAACAAAAACGTTTAACCTGGAGAAGAGAGACCCTGGGTCCTGAGTCTGCAAAGGGCTCAGAAGCATCGTGTGGTAGATGCTGGTTCTGTAGGTTCAAGGGCGCCTGTGTGTTTGCTGTCCTGGGGCTTTGCAAATCCCACAGGGAGGACTTTGCCATGCTGACCTCTTCACCTGGGATGCCCTCTCTGCTGCTGCTACTCCAGCTCAGAGTTGGTGCTCCCCATCAAGCCCAGCAAGGGTCCTCCAAAAGGCCCACAGGGAAGGGGGTCCACGGCCCTCCAGCACTGGCCTCAGGGACACGTTTGGTCCCCATCTGCCTCCCCCACAGAGCTGGCTGCACATCTACGGGGGATGGAGTGCACGGAGTCTTGAGAAGACCCTTCTCAGTGACAAGAGAAGACTGTTGTCCTCTATCCATGGAATGATTGTACCCTCATTTCTCACTGGACCTGCTCCTTCTCATCCTTCACATGTCAACTGAAATTTCACCTCCTCAGGGGGACTAGGCCTGAACTCTAGTCCAGGGTGGGCTCCAGGCCTGGTGGGAAAGGAGAAGAGAACCAGAGCAGATGCCACAGCTGTGCTGACAGGGAGATGCCATTTTGGGCTCCTGGGCCTGACAGAGTTCCAGGCTCCTGAGACCCTCAGCTGAGACCCCTTGGGCCCTCTCTCCCACCCCAGGCAGACTGTGGAGTCCTTATCCCTGCACAATTCAGTCAGGCAACCACCCATCTCCTCAGCCTGTGACAAGGAGTAGACACAATTTACCGGAGAGAGAGAGGGGAGAGGAGTGCCCATGGGTGGTCTTGACCCTGCACAGGTGTGAGTGGGCCTTGCGTAGAGATGAGGGGCCTTGCTTCAGTGGAAGCAAGTTCTGGGAGAGGAGCTGCCTAAGGAGATGCTGTGGGACACACACCACCAGGGCTGGCCCTTCGTCTCCCTGGTTTTAACGTGGTGGCCACACTGGGGAGACCAGCCTTTGGGCACCTGGGCGGCCCTTCTTGGGTATTCAAGTGTGTGAATGGATGGAAAGAGCTGGCTGTGGTCATGCACACTCCTAGCTGGGCAGCCCAGCTTCTTGGCCTCTCCATTCACTGCTTGGTTCCAGGCCCAGTCTCTGTGATGGCCAAGGAGTTGGTTTGCATGCTGCTGGGTCTGAGCCCACTTGACACTCACTCTGCCCTCTCTGAATCTCTGTTTGTTCCTCTGTAAAATGGGGACAGTTCAGGTGCTTCAATAAGGTAATGGCCAGGCTGGTGCCGAGTGGTATCCAGGTGGAGTTTTGCCGTGTTTCAATGTACCTGGCAAGCCTGGGCTGCTACTGCAGATTGTGTCCTCTGTCCTTTCAGGGCCCCCTCCGGGCAGCCTGGATAACCTCAGCCGTGCCCTGGGTGTCCTGGAGGAGCGTGTCAATGGCTCGAGGCGCAGAGCGAGAAGGCACGCTGCAGATGGTGACTACAACATCGAGGTTCTGCTGGGTGTGGATGACTCTGTGGTCCAGTTCCATGGGAAGGAGCATGTGCAGAAGTACCTGCTCACGCTCATGAACATCGTAAGTGGCAGTCGGTGGTGGGGTGGAGCAGTGGGGCTGCTGGAAAGGTCACCATATCAGCCTGTGGGCAAGACCTCCCAGGACCCCAGTGCAGAGGTAAGTCAGGGGCAAGAGGATTTGAACGAGCCAATTGCTGGGCAGAGAGACCCCTGCCCATCTGTCCACCTTCCTCTCTACCTGCCTTACGTGAGTCATCGACCCTCTGGAACTCAGCCCTTTCATCCCCAAAGTGGGGCCAAAGTCAGGTTTGCAGAGCATATTTTATTTTAATTAATTAATTAATTAATTAATTAATTTTGGAAAGAGAGACAGAGTATGAGTGGGGGAGGGGCAGAGAGAGAGGGAGACACAGAATCCAAAGCAGGCTCCAGGCCCTGAGCTCTGAGCTGTCAGCACAGAGCCTGACGTGGGGCTTGAATTCATGAACTATGAGATTATGACCTGAGCCAAAGTAGGATGCTTAACAGACTGAGCCACCCAGGTACCCCAAGCATATTTTATTTTAGAGACTGTTGTCGTGTTTAACCTCATCTCGTTTTTGAAAAGTGCCTTTGATGTAGTAATAATAATTATGATAATAATAATAATAATAACAATGAAACAACCACGATGGCTACGATCATTGAGCTCTTACTGAGTGACTGTGTGCCAGGCCCCTGTAGGCATGCATTATCTTAGGCAATCCTCACACTAATTCTGCAAGACTAGTAGATATAAAATCTTGCCTGCCTTGAACATATGTGCTCTTCCCCAAGAATTACACTGCCTTCCAACCCGGCTGAAAGTCCTGCTGAAGGAAAACTCTCTGTTTTCCATACTCACACCAGCTCTTCTGACACCATATGTGTGGGTTTTCCATAACAAGTGCTCCCGACACTACCCAGCGTTAGCACGGACCCCACGGGGTAAGGGCTCAGTCCCACAAGACTGGCCTCACTTCGGATGCCACTCACAAGTCCTGGGTTGTCACCTGTACAACCTGGTCAGAAGACCCAACCAGCCGTAAATCAAGGGTTCCCATGACTCCCTCCTCGGGTTCAACTGTTTGCTTGGTTCGGTTCACAGAACTCAGGAAAACCCTACTTACTGTCACTGGTATATTATAAAGGATGCAACTCAGGAAGAGTCAAAGAGATGCATGGGGCAAGGTAGGTGGGAAGGGTTGACAGCTTCCCTGCCCTTTCCGGGCACACCACCCTCCCAGCACCTCAGTGTGTTCACCAACCTGGAAACTCTCAAAACTCCATGGTTTACAGTTTTTCTGGCGGTGTTATTGGCCATGGTGATTCGGTCGTCTTTCTCCCAGGAGCCTGGGGCGGAAGTAGGGGGGCCAGTGCTAAAAGTTCCAACCTTCTGATCACCCAGTTGGTTCCTCTGGCAACTGGCTTCCCCCATCCTGAAGCCATCTAGGTCCCACCAAGAGTCACCTCATTAGCATAAACTCAGGTACCCTTGAAAGGGGCTTATTATGAATAATAAACTTCTCCTGTCACCCCTGTCACTTGGAAATTACAGGGTTTAGGAGGTCTGTGTCAGGAACTGGGGGGAAGAGACCAGTAGATATTTATTATTATGTCACACTTGGGTTAGTTAACTCCTACCCCCACCATAACCTGGTGTGAAGGGTCCCTCTGTCACACATACCTGGTGCTGCATGAGCCAGTAGGAGGAAGTCTAGAATTTTTCTCGGTTTTACCAGTTAACTTCAGTTTATTCATTTCCACCTTCGTGATCTGACTGTATCCCAACTTTGGGTAATAGGATGGTTTGGTTAGTTTCTTGAAAAGCCTGAGGAATACAAAAATTCCTAAATTGAAATGTATTTTATCATAGCCAAAGAAAAAAGTGTTTTATGACATAAATTGGAGGAGCTGAGGAACAGTAGTTGGGTCGCGTCTTTTTTCCCTGTAGCACCCAGCAAGCATTTATTGGACACATGCTTGTCCCAGGGCATGGCAGACAGCCTGGGGCTCAGAGACAAGGTGGGAGGATGTCTGCCCTTCTAATCTGAGCTCTGCCTCCCAGTGTAGTCAGGGAGATGAGGCACCCTGCTTGAGTGTGTGTTGCCCTGACAATTAAGACCCTATAAGGCACTGTGTCCTCATTTAGGGCTGTGCACACCCAGGACAGAGTCCCTAGGGGCTGATGGAAGTCATGCCCCTTTGGTGGTCTTGGGGAGGAGGGAGATGGAGAAGTCATGAATAAGTGAGAAAGGATGACCTTCCAGGGCAACGCTGTCCAACAGAACCTTCTGCAGTGCTGAGAATGCTCAAAATTCTGCCCTGCTCAATGTGGCAGCCACTAGCCAACCTTTGAGCACTTAAAATGTGGCTGGCACGATGGGAGAACTGAACTTTTACCTTATTTGATATTCAGTGGCGTTTTAAAATTTTAACTTAAAAATATTTTTTAAAAGTTTACTTATTTATTTTGAGACAGAGAGAGCACAAGCAGGAGAGGGGCAGAGAGAGAGAGGAAGAGACAAAATCTCAAGTAGGTTCCACATTGTCAGTGCAGTGGGTCTTGAACCCATGAAACCATGAGATCATGACCTGAGCTGAAATCAAGAGTTGGACACTTAACTGACTGAGTCACCCAGGGGCCCTAAAATTTTTTTTAATTGTGGTAAAATACATATAAAGTTTACCACCTTCACAATTTTATTTTTATTTTATTTTATTTTTTCTAATTTTTTAACGTTTATTTATTTCTGAGAGACAAAGACAGAGCATGAGTGGGGGAGGGGCAGAGAGAGAGGGAGACACAGAATCCGAAGCAGTCTCCAGGCTTTGAGCTGTCAGCACAGAGCCTGATGTGGGGCTCGAACTCACCAACCGTGAGATCATGACTTGAGCTAAAATCAGTCACTTAACTGACTGAGCCACCCAGGTGCCCCTACATTCACTATTTTAAAAGTGTATAGTTCATTGGGGTGGTTAAGCGTCTGACTTAGGCTCAGGTCATAATCTCATGGTTTGTGGGTTGGAGCCCTTTGTCGGGCTCTGTGCTGACAGCTCAGAGCCTGGAGCCTGCTTCAGATTCTTTGTCTTGCTCTCTCTCTGTGCTCCTCTCGTACTCACACTCACTCTCTTGCCTTCTCTCTCTCTCTCAAAAATAAATAAACACTTAAAGAAATAAAGTGTGCAGTCCTGGGACATTAACTATGTTCACACCACTGTTGAACCATCCCTAACATCCATCCACCAGAACTCTCTCATCTTGTCCCCATTAAACACTAACTCCCTACTCTCCCCTTCCCTGGCCCCTGGAAATCACCCTTCTACTTTCTGTCCCTGTGGTTCTGACTAATTTAGTTACCTCATATAAAAGGAGTCATATGGTATTTATCTTTTTGTGACTGGCTTATTTAACTTAGCATAATGCCTGCAAGGTTCATCCATGTTGTGGCGTGTGCCAGAATGTCCTTTTTAAGGCTGAATACAATCCCCTTGTGTGCATCCATTGCCTTGTGTTTATTCGTTCATTTGTCAATGAGCACTTGAGTTGCTTCTGCTTCTTGGTTATTGTGAGTAATGCTGCTGTGCATGTGGGTGTACAAATATCTCTTCATGTCCCTGCTTTTCAGTCTTTTGGAGTATATACCCAGAAGTGGAATTTCAGGATTATATGATAGTTCTATTTTTTTTTAACATTTACTTATTTTATTTTTGAGACAGAGACAGAGACAGAGACAGAGAGAGTGCTCAGGTGAGCAGGGTGGGGAGGGGCAGAGAGAGAGGGAGACACAGAATCTGAAGCAGGCTCCAGGCTCCGCGCTGTCAGCACAGACCCTGATGCGGGGCTCGAACTCACCAACCGCGAGATCATAACCTGAGCCGAAGTCAGACGCTTAGCTGACTGAGCCACCCAGGCACCCCTAAGGTAGCTCTATTTTGTATTTTTTGAGGAACCTCCATACTGTTTTTTGCAGCAGCGCACCATTTTACATTCCTTCCCAGCAGTGCCCGAGGGTTCCAGTCTCTCTACATCCTCACCAACACTTGTTATTTTTGATAGTAGCCATCCAGTGGGTAAATTAATTCATTCGTAATTCATTGACATTTGGATTTAGATCACCATTGTGGCTACTGGCCAACCTATTGGACAGTGGCCCTGAGACCCGAGGGTGCTGGCTCACCTGGAGCTGTAGCCGGAGCCCCAACTAGCCCTAGAAGGCCTGGCCAGGGCAGATCTCCCTCTCCCTGTGAGTACACAGCTGGTTATGGGGCTTCCCAGCCCTGGAGCCAAACCAGCAACGTGGAGGACAGATGTGGCGGCAGCTGGCCCGGACTGCGCTCCAAGTGAGGCATTTGGTCAGCTGTGAGGACAGCCACGGCCAGGGCGGAAACACTTCCAGTGTCTGAGGCATAGGGGCCCCACCCTGGACAGACACAGCCTGTCCCCTGAGGAAGACCATAAAGACCCTGGGAGGGGGGTCTGGTGGAGGTTCTGATGGCAGGGACCCAGAGAATGAAGGCTCTGAGGAGGAGCAGGGGCCGAGGTGGATGGGAGGCAGGTATGGCTGGACCCTGGCAGCTCTAAGCTGGGCTGTTTTCTATTGTTCAGGGTGATACTGCTGCACAGATCCCTTTGGGGCCTCTTTGCAGCAGAGTCTGGGCTGGGATGTGGGTCCTGGTGTGACATAGACATTTCAGGTTCTTCAGATATCCATGTGCTCTCTTCTTCCCTCCCAATTACCAGCCTCCCTTGTACCTAATTTGGAGCTGTGTGGCTAATTTTCTCTAATGGTCTGTGTAGAAGGAAGTGATGTGTCACCTCTTGGCCAAGGCAATTAAGAGCCAGTGTGTCCCTTCCCTCTGTTTCTTTCCCTAACACAGTGACCTTGGAAGCCATATATCCCAGTAAGTGCAGGTACAGAACGAGGCAGGACCACCCAACCTCTGCTGGCCTGTGATGTGTATAAAGAAACACATGCCAGCTTTATTGTGTTAGCTACTGATGTGGTGGAGACTTTGTTATGCAGCAGAGCTCATCCTGGGCTGACTGATACACCTGGCACTTGACCATTCTGTCAACAACTGTTCATTGGGCATATCCTGTATGTCAGGCAAGGGGTATAGCTGTGAGCACAACAGGACACAGCCATAGCTTGCATTCTGGTGGGGAGCACAGACAATATTCAAGTGAAAATCAAAAGAGGTAATTTCAGATAAGGACAATGAAAGAAATAAAATAGTGAGGTGGAGAAAGGAGAAGGGCTGGGAAATGTGGGCCACTTTATACAGGTGGTCAGGAAGGACATGCACAGAAAGTAACACTGCAGCTAAGACTTGAATGATATTGGATGACTGTGGGAAGAGGCAGGATGGAGTGTTCAGAGAGAATGGACGGTGTAAAGGCCCTGAGGCAAGAATGAGGTCAGCACATTTGAAGGTGTGAGAAAGGGCTGGTGTGTGGGGAACAAGGGGCCCAGGTAGGAAGGGAAGTTGCAGATGAACAAGGCCAGTCACTGGATGTTGAGAGGGACTTGGATGTGACCCGAAGGGCAGTGGGAAATCTCCAGAGGTGCCACTTCCTTCCTGCATTTACGGGCAAAGACATTTTATTCGTAGGGAAGTGGAAATTAATCAATCCATCCCTCTCTCTATCCAAGACTCTCTGGAGGGTGAAAAGGGTTGTAAATGTTTGCTGAACATCACAAGAGTCACCTCAGTGCAGAAAAGATCCTACGGCATTCAGACCTCTGACCCCCACCAAAGCACTCAGCACCTCCTGCCAGGTCCAGTTTCCTTCCTTTCCTCCCTAAATCTAGAAACTAACGTTCCTTGTTTATTAAAAGATACTCTATTTGGGGGTGCCTGGGTGGCTCAGTCGGTTGAGCATCTGACTTTGGTTCAGGTCATGATCTCACTGTTCATGGGTTCGAGCCCCACGTCAGGCTCTATGCTGACAGCTTGGAATCTGGAGCCTGCTTCAGATTCTGTGTCTCCCTCTTTCTCTGCCTCTCTCTCTCTCTCTCTTTCTCTCGCTCTCTCTCTCAAAAATAAATAAATTTTTTGGGGCGCCTGGGTGGCGCAGTCGGTTAAGCGTCCGACTTCAGCCAGGTCACGATCTCGCGGTCTGTGAGTTCGAGCCCCGCGTCAGGCTCTGGGCTGATGGCTCGGAGCCTGGAGCCTGTTTCCAATTCTGTGTGTCTCCCTCTCTCTCTGCCCCTTCCCCGTTCATGCTCTGTCTCTCTCTGTCCCAAAAATAAATAAAAAACGTTGAAAAAAAATTAAAAATAAATAAATAAATAAATAAATAAATAAATTTTTAAAAATATACTGTATTTAACAGAGACAATAAATTATTTATGATGGAAAATGAGAATATAAATCCGGCAGGAATGTGAATGTCTTCACTTACCGATTATTGCCTATTACCTCATTTTAACGGTGGCATCACATTGCATCACATAGCATGCCTTTTATGTAACCAATTATTGATATGACATAGTCACATAACAAAATTTATTTCCCTATTAGATGTCAGACTGGACACTAGCTGTAATGAACACCCTTACAGCTAAATCTATCACTCATCCATTAATGTTTCCTTAAACTGAGTCCCTAAAAGTGCAGTGCCTGGTCAACAGGTATGGGCATTTTAAAGCTTTCTGTGCCAGAATGTTCTCTGTTAGGATTTCACCTATTAATGCTCCACTGAGCAAATGCCTGTCTCCCCTCCTCCTCCTACCACTGAGTCCTTTTTAGCTATGGTAATTTGAAAGCAATGCTGGGATATACTTTTTGTCTTTAAGTTGTATTTATTTGATGGTAATGAAGTTGCATCTATAAAAATATATATGTACTTTAAAACAGCAATCATCTTACATGTTTAGTGTTGGCCTATTCATGTTCTTTATTCTATGGGGACATTAGTTTCTATCTTGTTAATTTGAAGAACATTTATATTTGAATAGGTTCACTTTTTGTCTGTCATGTGGGTGGAAAATATTCCCTGTAATTCTGTTTTTTGCCCTTTGTTTTGTTTTGGGACAGTTTGCTATGGTTTACATTTTTGTGTGTAGTGGTGTCCTGAGATCTTTCTCTCCTTGGGTTTTCCCTTGGGTACCATGTTTGGCACTTCACACCCTCCCCCAGAAGTTAATCTTCTAGAGCTTTGCTCTGGTCACCCTGGCAGACTCCCGTGGCTTCTTGTCAGCAGACCGTTTCCCAAACTCGTGGCCCTACACTAACCACCTGGCTATTCTTGCTGAGTTCAGCCACATCAGAGACCCAGAATGTCTCTGATTACCAAACTCCTGGGGCCCAGGGCAGAATGAATGTGTGGCTCTCTTGTTTGGAGATCAGGAAAAAGTGCCCTTAAAGGTAGATATAAAGGCTTTTTCCTTTTTCCTGTGATCTCTGTCTCTCAAATTGTGAAGATTTAAAAATTGTCTACTGATTGTCACCGTAAACAATGAAAAATTAGAATTTTAAAGTATTATCATGAATTTTACCAGTTACCTTTATATTGTAAAAAGCTTATTTTATTTTATATTATCTTTGTTTTTTAAATGTTTATTTCTTTATTTTGACAGAGAGAGAGAGAGAGAGAGAGAGACAGAGAGAGACAGAGAGAATGCACGTGCGGGCACATGCCCCTTTGCAGGGAAGGGGCAAAGAGAGGGAGAATCCCAAGCAGGTTCTGTGCTGTCAGCATGGAGCCTGACTCAGAGCTTGATCCCACTAACCGTGAGATCGAGACCTGAGCTAAAGTCGGAGCTTTAAGCGTCTAGCGTCTAAAGCGTCAAGAGTTAGACGCTTAACTGACTGAGCCACCCAGGCACCCCGTACAAAGCTTATTTTATTTTATTTTATTTTATTTTATTTTATTTTATTTATTTTTTAAACGTTTATTTATTTTTGAGACAGAAAGAGACAGAGCATGAATGGGGGAGGGTCAGAGAGAGAGGGAGACACAGAATCCGAAACAAGCTCTAGGCTCTGAGCGGTCAGCATAGAGCCTGATGCGGGGCTCGAACTCACGGACTGCAAGACCATGACCTGAGCTGAAGTCGGACGTTTAACCGACTGAGCCACCCAGGCGTCCCACAAAGCTTATTTTAAATGCAGATATTACAGCATTTAACTTGGATGCAGAATCACCAAAATTAAACAGACTTGTGTTTCATGGCTCATGCCCGGAGGGTGCCAGAAGTTCACACAAAACACAAGCCAGACTCAGAACGGTTGGAAGGAGGAAGAGAGGAGCCCCCAGGAATGGAGCCAGTGGAGGGAGTGCTCTCTTAGACGCAGATTATCACAGGTGCCCCAGGTCATAGCCAGCAGCAGGAGATATGCCCTCTGGGCCTGACAGCTGCTTTGTTCCCTGACTGCTGCCCCTGGAAGAGCACATCATGCCCTGGTATGGGGTGGGGATCTGGGGACATTAAGCCTGGCATCTCCCCTTCCCTCAGGCCCACTGCCCCAACCCAGGGCAGATGGTCAAGGCTCTTTACACCTTAGCAACTGGATGGGGGTGCCCAAGAGACTCGCCTCCACTGAGACCCATGTGGGGCTGCCTTGGGTGGGACCACCACTGCCATGTCCTGGCCCGAGAGACCACGGGGCATGTGCACCCACCTTGCGCCTGCATGCAGGCCCCTGCCCAGGGCAGAGAGTGGCAGTGATCACAGGGTGGGGAGTGGGAGGCTGAGACCTTGTCCTGTGGAGTCGGGACCACTCGTGAGCCAAGGCCTCACTATCCTGTTGGATTTTACTTACAAAACACAAATTCAAAAGTGAAATGATGAGGAATGTCAAGACAGCAACCTCAGAGCGTTAAACCCCAAGTGCAGGGCCCTTCTGGATATGGGCCCTGGTTGCTGGCCCATGAACTCAGCAACATGAGCCCTGCACTGAGACCCCGCAGCCCAGCCCGACCCTCTCCAGACACCTGATGCGGCCTGTGCTCCCTGCTTCGGGCCCCATTCTCCATGGCCCTTCTCCATCCTCTGCTTGTCCAGAGGCTCTCAGCCCAAAGCTACACTGACTCTCAGCTTTCTGTCCAGATGAAGAAGGCTGTGCCTGAGAGAGTGCTGGGGCCAGATTACTGGCAGTGGCCTCGTCCTCTGGGGCCCTCACACTGGTTTTTAGCTCCCAAATTCCAGAGGCTCAAAGGTTGCTAGCAAACCCAGGATGAGGCCCTGTCCTTTTGGCCTCGGGGTCCTTAGCCTAGTCAGAGAGGCTGTGAAGCCCCACTGAGAGCTTCTATCCACTGCTTGTGGGAGGAAGGGTCTCCTTCCCAGCGCTGGGAGGGCTGTAAGGGCAGAACTGTGAGCCGTGAGCAGATATGTGGCCTGTCCAGCCAGGCTGGCTCCTCCAGGCCCCATTGCCACACCGCCGCTGGGCCCCACCTGGGCTCCCTGCTTAGATGTGGCTCTGCCGCAGCCGGCCTCCCTCTGCCGCATCCCATTCCTGCTCCTCCCAGCCTTCAACCCTGGCTCATGCTGTGGCTCCTCTGGACCCAGCCTTGGGAATGAGGAGCTTCCCTCTACCCAGGACTCCCCTCTTCCACGGGCTCTCCTGGTGCACTGGAAACCACTGTCCTGTTTCACCCTTTCTCCTTAGAAACATGCTCCCCTCTGTGTCTGGTGTTCCCAAGCTAGGCTGCAGTCAGCACACCTGAACACACCTGCTGGGTGTGTAGAAGAATCACCACATTTTCACAGACCTGCTCTGCCAGTGCCTGACTGGTCTCTGCCTCCAAACTTGGTGTGTGACAGCGTGTGCCTGGATGCAGCCCCCATGCTCACGGCACGTCCAGTTACCTTGCTAGGCACAGATGGTGGTTTTTCTCCTGGCTCCGGTGAATGGGAGGCCAGGGACAAATACCTTCGGAGGAGACTAGAGCCATGATTCAAGTAACATGTTTACGTATGCATTTTGAAAAGTAAAGGGGTGCCTGGGTGGCTCAGACTTCAGCTCAGGTCATGATCTCACCGTTTGTGAGTTCAAGCCCCGTGTCGGGCTCTGTGCTGACAGCTCAGAGCCTACAGCCTGCTTCGGATTCTGTGTCTCCCTCTCTCTCTGTGCCCCTCCCCACTTGCACTCTCTCTCTGCCTCTCTCAAAATAAATAAACTTAAAAAAAAAGTAAAGTAACATTTGTGCCAAAACTTTAACAAATCTACACCTTGGGGCCAAGACCCAAAAAGAGAGAGAGAATGCGGACCAGCTTCAGAGTCAGGAACAGCTGTATCCTAACCCTGGCTTTTACCTACCTGGCAAAGCTCCTGCCTCGCCCTGCTCTTGGTTTCTTCATCTTTGAACCTTCCACACACTCTGAGAACCCATAAAGTCTAGTGAAGTCCCTAGGAGAGAAGATTCCCCTCACCCTTTTCAGCTCTCCAGTCTTCTGCAGCTGGAGCAGCCCTTTCCTGCAGGCCATCATCGGGGAACTTGCCCTTGAGCCAAGCTTCACCCCTCTTCCTGCTCAGACCTGAGCCCACCCCCAGCCCCACCCTAGGCTTGCCAGCTCTGTGGACCTGTGGGTAACTTTGGGGACTCCTTTACAAGCAATTAAATGAGCTGGTCATTATAGCCATTTTAAAACAGCAGAGTAGGAAGAGCAGATTTCTGAGCAGACAGAGCCGTCTCTCCCAGCTGTGTTAACTGCTTATGTTCTGGAAGAATTCCTGAGCCCCCAAAGCATCTCTTCTGCTGAGGCAGACACACTCTTTAAGCCTACTGAGAATGTGTGCTCCAAAGAAACTTCCATGCTTTCATAATAGAGGCCATATCCTTTGACCTTCCCCCCCAGCACGGGGACAATCCTCTGTACAGTATGTTCTTAAACAATTTTTGTTGAATGAATGATCTCTGTCTGTGCCAGGATTCAGATATTTTTCCTCTTTTCTTTTCTAATTTAATCCAGAAATTGGCCTGGGTTTACCAAAGCCTTGCCAGGGTTTGCAAACAATCAAAGGCATACAAGCTCCATTTCTCACCAACTTCCAAGAATGTTGGGGCCGTGTGGCAATGGTGAGGAAGGCAGTGGCAGGGACAAGAATGTTTTCTGCTGATCCCCCGGGGGAGGGGGGGTGTCCTCTCGTGACCAGGCCACGGAGCTGCAAGCTAGCCAGGGCGAAGGCACTGCCCCAAGTCCCCATTCACGTGTCTCTGGCTCTGGGTCCTGGGAAAGAGAAAAACATCTCTGAAACTGGACACTGAAACCTGGTTCTCTTAAGTTGGAGGGGAGTAGGCAGAGCTCCCAGGCAAAGGGGGACACGTTTGGGTTTGGCCATAGCACAGGGTGGGAGTTCCCATGGCCGCTCAGCAGCTCCCCAGGTCCCGGGGTCTGCTCATGTCCTGGGCTGCAACAGGGCATTCTGGCCACCATTCTGGCTCCTCATGTGTGTCCTACTGGCCTGAGAGCATGGCCCTGTGCGCTTCTAGGAAATAGAGCTATCAGGGCAAGCACTGTGCATGAGGCTGATAGAACGCTTAAGAGAGGATACGTGTCATGGCTGACAGAATCAGGCAGGGAGGCATTGGCCCAGGTGAAGGTGGCTGTGGGCAGTACGGGGTGGTGGGGATGGGGTGACAGGAGAGGGCACGTCCCCCAGAGATCCCCTCCTGGGTCCCCCTCACTTGTGGTCATGGAGGAATGAGCAGACCTGCTGTTGCCAGCTTTGTTTTTTTTTTTCTTCATGAGAAGCTGGAAATCCAAGTTTTATGGGAAATCTAATTATTTTTCAATGTCAGCAACAAATTGAAATTAAGACCTCACACTGCACAAGTGAATCAGAACACGACCGCAGGACACAAGTCTGGCTGGTCAGCTGGTGGATGGTTCCTTCTGGCCAGGAAGAAAGGAGGCACGGCCTGCCCTGCTGTGTCCTGTGATGGGGGATAATTAGTGCCACCTCCCAGTGCTGTCGTGAGCGTGACTCGAGTTAAACACCAGGAAAGTGCTTTTAGCAGAGTGCGGGGCCCATGGAGGGCATCCCACGAACACGAGCTAGTCCTGGCTTTGTGTTTGTGCATTGGGTGCTCTCTGAACCCCTGGTCTAAACTGGGCCTCATTCTGGGCACTGGAGTACAGGAGTGAGCAGTCATGTCCCTGTGCTCAAGAAAGTTGGAGCATGGGAGGGGTGGGAGCAAGGAAGAGAAGAGTAATTGTACCCTGGTTAATGTGCTGATTGTGCAAATACAGGGCATTCTGGGTCACAGGGAAGAGTGCCTCAGATGAAGGCCACTTGAGCTGCCCTTAATGCAGAGGCTGGGGTTAATGAGGAGAGGAGCCTTGTGTATGCCGGTGTTGCTGCAGTGTTAGAACAGCATGTGCAAAGGCCCAGTGGCATTGCCACATCACAGCATGGGGTTGGGCCCTGCTGGGGTGTATGGTGCTGGGATGAGGCAGGAGATGAGGTTGGCAAAGCCTTAAAAAAATTTTTTTTTAATGCTTATTTTTGAGAGAGAGAGAGTGTGTGTGTGAGTGGGGGGAGGGGCAGAGAGAGAGGGAGGAGACACAAAATCTGAAGCAGGCTCCAGGCTCTGAGCTGTCAGCACAGAGTCTGATGCAGGGCTTGAATTCATGAACCGTGAGATCATGACCTGAGCTGAAGTCGGACGGTTAACTGACCGAGCCACCCAGGTGCCCCAAGGTTGGCAAAGCCTTTTGTCTCAGGCTAAGGGGCACAAAAAGGGATGATATCTGGGGTCCCTGCCATACTATGATAGGGGAGTGATTAAGTTAGTTTGGGGTCTAAAAAGAGAAACTTCTCTCTTTAAGAGTTTGGGGCTTATGCCTTCTGTTATTGGAAACACCAGTGTGAGGTGAGGAGACTGAGTTTTTATGCCTGGCAGCCCTGTGTGAGGAGTCAGTCACCTGTTGTGTCTACATTGTGCCTGGTGGCCCGTGAGTTCACTCTCCTGGACAAGGTCACTGAGGCTCAGAGAGGTCGGCTAGTGTGGCCAGGGCATGGCAGATGGGATTCACGTACAGGTGGGAAGATGGGCTCTTAGTGGGGATCTGGCCCAGGTGCCTGTCCCCTCCCTGCTGTTCTGGCCTGAAGAACAAGTGCTCCTGAATCCTTGAGGAAGAGCTGAGGTATGTTCTCACCTTGGATCTCTCTGATCTCCCAACAGCTATTGACATCACTTGCCCATGCCCCAGCCTGTTTTCCATCTACTTTCCCTCTCCTGGTGTTTTCTCTGGCCTTTCCTTCTATTGTGTCTTCCTGTTCTCTCTAAGATTTGCTCCCTCACGCAGTCACCCATTCAGTACATGTTTACAGAGCTCCTGCCACATGCCAGACACAGCCGTAGGTGCTGGAATGTGGTGGTGAGGAAGCCTGGGCAGCAGTGAGGGGGGGGGGGGGGGGGTTCCTGCCTGCATGGAGCTCACATTCCAGTGAGGGTGGGGTGGACAATAGACAGCCACCCCCCTCCCCAGCACTGCCACCCCCGCCCCCAGCCATGATGATGTAGGTGGAGAAAGTTCCAGAGGGGGAGGTACCATGGTCTGGCCTTACCTCCGCTTCTTCTTCCCTGAAGAGTGTGGCACCCTGCCCCCACCCCAGGGTTCTCCCCAACCCCCCTCCCCTCTCCAGGAGGCCTCCTGACAGCTGATATAGGAGTCTGGGAGCAGCTTGCCCTTGGTCTCCCTGGGGAGAGCTGATGGTTGTCAAAGCAGGAGTCAGTCATCGTGGACAAGGAGGGCCAGGCATCGTCACTCCTCGGTGACAGCTTGAAGCAGCTGCAAAGCTTGTCTCTGAAGACTCCAGCAAGGGGGTGACAGCTGAGCTGGGGAAGTAGAGAGTGTGGCACCACACTGGGCTCCTGGTCTGGGCTGGCTTGAGCCATCACTCTCAGCCTGCCCACTCTGTGCTGAGGTACAGTCGTGGGTCCTGAGGGGTCCTGCTCCCCTGCTGCAGGGGCACTTGGCGGTGTGTCTCAGGGGGATTAGGAGTTCATACAAAGGTGTCACATGCTTAATGTCAAATTCAGAGGGTCTGCTTACCTGATTTTCATGTTCCACACCCAGCAAAGGGCCCAGCATATAGGTGTTGAGTAAATGTCTTTTGAGTAAATAAGTTGAGTGAGTGAATTCTCATAAAGTGACTATGGTCCTACAGACTCCCTTAAGTTTTTTTTTAATGTTTATTTATTTTTGAGAGAGAGAGCACGCAAGCAAGGGAGAGGCAAAGAGAGAGGGAGACACAGAATCAGAAGCAGGATACAGGCTCTGAGCTGTCAGCACAGAGCCCAACGCGGGGCTCAAACTCACAAACTGGGAGATCCTGACCTGAGCTGAAGCTGGATGCTTAACCGACAGCCACCCAGGCGCCCCCAGACTCCCTTAAGGCACAGACTCAGGGCGCCTGGGTGGCTCAGTCGGTTAAGCATCCAACTCTTGATTTTGGATTTCAGCTCAGGTCATGATCCCACAGTTTGTGAGTTCGAGCCCCACATTGGGCTCTGTGCAGAGCCTGCTTGGGATTCTCTCTCTCCCTCTCTCTGCCCTTCCCCTGCTCATGCTCTCTCTCTCTCTCTCTTTTAAAATAAACATTAAAAGAGAAAACATAGGGGCGCCTGGGTGGCGCAGTCGGTTAAGCGTCCGACTTCAGCCAGGTCACAATCTCACGGTCCGTGAGTTCGAGCCCCACGTCAGGCTCTGGGCTGATGGCTCGGAGCCTGGAGCCTGTTTCCGATTCTGTGTCTCCCTCTCTCTCTGCCCCTCCCCCGTTCATGCTCTGTCTCTCTCTGTCCCAAAAATAAAAAATAAAAAACGTTGAAAAAAAAAATTTAAAAAAAAAAAAAAAAAGAGAGAAAACATAGACTCTACCTGTCCAGGGAAAAGACATCCCAGTAGCCAAGGGTCCTTATCCCTTCTTCCTTATGACCAAAGCCTTTTCTCCACCACAGATGCTGGAAGTTTGAATCATCAGGTCATAAGGATGCATAGGGTTTAATTTCAACAGATTTGCTAACTTGCTCTCGAAAGCCTTTGCCCCAGTTCCCACTTGTGCTTCTGTGGGTGTGTTTCTCAGTTTCTCTGGGCCTCAGTTTCCCCACCGGTAAAACAGGGATAATAACGCTCACTTGCACGGTGTGGGACGTGAAAGGTAATGACGTGAGGAAGTGTGTGGTCCAGGTTTTGGAAGGTCACCGCTTACCAACAAGGTGCCACAGTCATTCCTTGGTCAGTGACATCGGCCAAACCAGCCAGCTCTTGTCCTTGAGAAGCTTGGCTGTCATGGAGACACGCTCACCCTGCTTTAGGTCAGTAAGGAGGACAAGGGCCTCGGTAGCCTGGAGGCACAGCCCACACCCTCTGCCTGGCTGGCGAGAAGGTCACAGCAGAGAGGAGCCCTGAACTACTGCCATTTCCTGCAGAGGATGCCACACCCTTGACTTGTCCCTGGAATTGGAGCTGTTTGGGGGTTCGGGGCAGGGTGGCCTCAGAGGGATGGAGCTGGCCAGGTACAGGGAGCTTGGGCTTTATCCTAAAACTTTCAGACCTAACAGGTTCTAGGCACTGAGGATAGAACAGCCATAGATGCAGGCGAGCCCCCGGTTCTCGGGCACAGGTGCAGCGGACAGAGAGGGCAGCTGACAGTGGGGGCATTCGAGATGGTGATAGTGCAGCAGAGGAAACAGCCCGAAGGGGAGCAGCGTCCACGTTAGCACAAGGGATGTGCTCCCAGAGAACGTGGGACACAGACACGGGTCTGGGGAAGCAGGAGACAGCCAGGTGTCGGGGCGGGGCGGTCTGTGCACTCCTTCCTGCCAACGAGAACGCGTGCCCCCAGGAGCTCTCTCCCTTCGGTTGTGGGCTCCCTGTGAAGCACAGTGTGCCCTCCTGTCTTCTTGTCTGCCGGTTGGTTCTGGGTGTCTGGTCTGAGCCTGGGCCCTGGTGGTTGGCACACCGCTCAGCCTGTGAAGGGCCGGCAGGGGAGCTCAGTGACTCAATCAGATTCTGGTGGTGCAAAGGGCCACATGCTGCACACAAGGCCAAACCGTTTCTTCCCCGCGTTCAAGGAGGCTCTGTATGTTCTGGGTGTTAGGAATGGCGCTAAACACGAGTGAATTGCGTTCTGGGAGGGACATGTTCCCCAGCAGACAAGCCTGGCAGTGAGTGTAATGCTGGAGGATAGGATTGGACCAGAATCCTGTGCTGGGAACACAGGTGACTGTCTAAACAGTTCTGCTTTTCTCTGTCTCATCTGGGTCAGTGCCTGCCTGGCAGGGTCTCTCCCTACCCCCTTGTTATATGGGGACCCCTGGGGCCCTAGTGGCAGTGGGGAGGCTGGCACGAGCCCTCACCATTTTTGCTGTGAGGTGGGGTCAGGTCTGGCTCCGGGCTCTCTACCTGGATGGCTCAGGTGTGCTGGGCCCCACCTGGTCCAGGGCAGGTTCTGTGATGCCCTGTCCACTATGCAGCCTCTCCCAGCCCATACCCAGCCACCCTCCACCCCAGCCAGTGTAATACAGGAGTGTCTGGAGCCCACCTCCACCCCTCTGGGGCTGGGGGGAACCAGGCTGCTACTCAGGCCAGTTCAATCAAACCAGCCCCACCCCATTCCTCACCTCACACTTAGTGCCACATTGGGAATGGACTCTACTCTCATGATGTGGTCTCCGCTCAGAGTCCAAGTGGGAAGCAGGGCCCGAAGCCCTCAGAATCTGTGTGTTTGACCCTAAAGGTGTGTGGGGAGTAGAAGCAGGGATGGGGCACCATGACCCTGGCTCTGGCTTCCTACCTCTCCTTCAGCTCCTCCTGTGACCTCCTTCATCAACCAGGACACTTCCCTCTCCCCTGTTGCTGTCCCCAGGGATTTCCCATGTGCCACGGCCAGCCCTCCTCACGATGGTATCTTCCCTCTTTCTTACTTTGGGTCAAAATAGTGATAGGACAGCAGAAAAATGTGAATCACAGTAGGAAGGAAAAAAAAATCATTGTTTTCCGATGACATCACGATACCCGGTTGGACACAGGTGACAGAGATCACGTCACAGGGGTGGAGGTTGTGCCTTTCAGACTCTGAGACAGTGGGGGAGGCGAGGATGCCTCGAGGTCTTGACACGGTGGTCCTCTCCCCAAAAAGCCTCTTCTGGATGAGACTCCGTGGGAGTCAGGTCCCCGGGGCTGTGTGGTCAAGTAGTGCCAAGGAGCTCAGGGGTACATCAGGCAGACAGGCGATGGCCCCGGGCTCTCCAGGGCCATGGGAGCTGCCAGCAAGAATCAAGATCCCTGCCTTCTCTCTGCTCCTTCCCTGTCAGGGGCCTCCAAACAGTGGCCTCAGGGGGGACACCAGGCCCTGGCCTCCAGCCTCAGCAGAGTATGTCCCTCCCTTGTTCTGTAGCATTACCCCCTTTCTGATGAGTTGCTGGTCAGTGAGTGGGAAGGTCAGGCCCCACATAGTGGTGTGGCCATCCCTTACCCACAGTGGGGCCTGTCAGGGAGAACCCCCCAAAGTGGGACACACACACATGCACACACACACACACACACCCCTGGTGGGCAGCAGTGTGGGCTTTGGAAAATGCCTGGCGTGCACTCTGGTGACCCAGAGGAGAGCCCCTGGTGGGCCCAGGAGTGAAGCCTGGGTGTGTACCATATGCCTGGGGTTTTGCTAGATGCTTTAAGTACAGTGTTGAGGCTGGTGCTGGTAATAACCTGAGTGATAAGGACCCATATTATGGCAGGATGGTGGCTGAGCCCACGCTAGAACCCGTGCAACCCAACAGAGAGACAGGGAAGGTGCGGCTCTGTGCAGTAATTAGCATCGACAGGACTGTCCTAAGACAGGTTTGCTCTTTGTTTGCCTGGTGAGCATATGCTGAGCCTCCGTTGGGTTCCGGGCATCCACCTGCTTGTCTGGTGGGGGAGAAGCCCTGTCTCCACCCTGGGGACCTGCAGAGGTATCCCCAGTCCCAGCAGAGGGTGGCCTGCCATGGGCCTGGGGGCAGGAACAGTTTGGTCGTCCCTAGAGGAGTCTTGGCATCTTAGGGCTGTGTTCTTGGACTTGGTGTTGAGGGAAGGTTCTACCCACCTCCCATTTTTATTGTACAGTCTGAACCAGTCCTGCCCATTTGCATTTCTTGGCAGTTCGATATTTTGAGCAGCAGCTAGCATCGTGTTTGTTCTTGTGTTGCCTGAGATGCCATCATGGAGAAATAAGTGGGGAAAGGAGATCTGCAAAGGGATGTTTATTCTCACAGTAAAACCAGGCTTTTGCTGCCCTGTTCGTGTGTCAGGAGATGCACACAGATGAAAACAGTCCTTCCCGGAAGCCAGCAGAACCCTCTGCCCCAGCTTCCCACGGCACTTTTTTTTCCTGCCTCCACTGGGATGGTCCATGCCTACTCCCAAGGGTCCTCAGAGAGACCAGAATACCCTAAATACCCCAGGTATTTCAGGGGTCCCAGAGAAGCCACCAAGCACCTTATGAGCCCTGCTTCCTGAGGCCTCATGACAGACTTTTCCGGGCCTGGCTTGCTCCCCAGTGTGGTGCCAGGAGAAGCTTGTGCTACCCCTCTGGTTGCCAAAGTTCAGCTCAGGGGAAGAGGTGACAAGTTTCCTGGAGGTTGGGCACAAGGGATGGGAACCCCACCGATGGCTCTGCCTACAGGGAGCCCCATCTCCTGGACCTGTCTTCCCTGCACCCTCCTGTCCCCAGATCCTTCCAGCAGAGGGGAAAGTCACCTCTGCCCAGCAGGGTTAGGCCACCTGCCAGGGCTCCTTGGTCACCAGGGTGGAACTATGCCACGAAGAAGGCAAACTTTTACATTATCATGCAGAGCCTGTGTCCTTCCTTATTGTCTATTCCAGAACAGAAACTTGGCCGCATCTTTGCATAAGCAAAAGGCACATTACAGTGTATTTCCCCAAACAAGAGAGCCCTTGGCCTCTCTCTGCACAGAGAAGGGCTGCGGCTTTGAACATTTTCCCCTAAGGTTTAAAGATTCCAGGATCAATTTCTCAAGACAGGGCTCAAGGACACTGTCCTGGCTTCCCCTCCCCCTGTGGTCTGAGCAGAGGAGAGCAGCCTCCCTAGCACACAGGTTTCCAGGAGGGTGAAGTAGGGATGGGGATGCACTTGGGCATGTAGCTAGGGTCTCGGTCATTACAGGGCATCATGAGTCCTGCCGCTGTCACACATTTCTGCCTATTTCCTATTGTTCCACATTCTCCAAAGTTACTCACCCATTCATTCATTCACGCTGCTGGGGACACAGCGGTGAGCAAGGAGAAACGGTGCCTCTCTTATCAAGTGCATAGTCCAGGCTGGGAGCAACTACTTTAGGGGGTACTGTGAGCTGGGACAGTTGTGTTGGGGGGAAAGCATGAGAAGACAGAAGGCACAGCAAGTGCAAAGGTCCTGAGGTAGGGATGGTCTCTCTGTGCAAGATGCACAGAGGCCAGTGGCTGGACCACAGTGAGCAAGACCAGGGCAATCTGAGAAGAGCCTGTAGGGCTTTGATTTTATTCTGATTGCAGTGGGAAGGCCTTGGAGTGGATGGGAATTAAGCAGGAGGGTCACCGCCCCCTCCCTTCTTTGAAACACATTTATTACCATGACTTTGTTTTGTCAGATGCTTTTCAGATATTTCAAGAATTCTGGGGCTGGAGAGGGGGAGAGGGAATTCCATTGCACAAGCAGCCGGAGAGGGCAGCCAGGCTTTGCGGAAGGCGGAGCTGTTGAGATTGGGGCCTCCCAGGCAAAGTGGCTGAAGGGGAACACAGAGCAGCCAGCCAGGGCCAGCTTAGAGAGGGCTGCAAGTGCCGAGTGCCGAGTGCCGTGCCAAGGTACCGGGGCTGCTCCTAAAGGCAGTGGGGAGCCATTGAGGGTTTCAGGCAGAAGAAGAGGAGGCCAGATCTGCTGAGTGGTGACCGTCCTGAAGAACGGTGCGTGGGGATGTGGGCAGGACAAGAGGCAGAAATGCACTTGGGAGCCCCTGCTGCCTGCCTGCCTGCCTGCCTGCCTGGGAGATGGGGTTGGGGTCAGGGGAGGAGTGGGACGATGTGAGGGAGATGTTTGGAGGCTGTCTTCCGTCTTCAGTGACCCTTTTTGCCATGTCTGTCAGCTCTCTGCTTGGCAGAAATGTTGTAGCTGTGTTCCTATTAAGGAATTTGACTCATCGTTTCCCAATGGTCTCCATGCACAGGTGGGTCCCATTGGCTTCTAGCATCTGTGCGGCATCTCATGGGGAATGGAAGGGAGCTGCGCTCCAGGGCTGAGGCAATTTTGCAGCCCCCTGAAAAGCTGATGTCACCCTGGGGAGCAGGGCAGGGCCCACTCCTCAGACCGGCAGAGGGAAAGGGTGGTGGGTGGCCCTCTCCTCAGCACTGCCCTGCATTCCCTGAGAGGTATCATAGAGGGAAGCCAGGGCATGGCCCACTGACTCTCCTAGAGGAACAGACCATGTGGAGAGGTATCCCCCATGGAAGGGACAGAGGCTTCCTAAGGGAGAAACCATGAAAGGCTCATTGCAGTTGAAAGTGACTGGGGTCAGGGAGTGGCTGGGGGAGTCTCCAGAGCAGGCCTGGCTGCCAACCTGACCCATGGCCTAGCCTCCTCACTGGCTCTCTGATGGGTATGCTTCTCCATAGCCCAGCCCAGCCAATGCAAGCTGGCAGCCAACAGGCAGCTTGGAAGGCAGGGCCTCCCCTGTCCAGTGTCCGCTCAGTGGCCTGACACCCCAGACTCAGGTCGCCTTGCCACCACCCCCAGCAGGATGTGGGCCTCTGCCTCATAGAGCTTAGCACTGAGTGGTGGGGTCCCTGGGGTTCTGGTTACCTCCTGTCCCAAATCAGGAGTCAGGGTCAGGCTTGCTCAGTATCCAAGGACATGGGACCCCTTACCCAAGATGCGAGTGGCTACCTTTGGGCACAGTGGCAGGGTCCAGGGGAACAGGAGGATGGTGGGCCCTGATGGGCAAGATCTGGGCCAGGAACTGGGAAGGGGACCTCCCTCCCTGTAGGAACCAGCAAGCATACCCTCACTCAGAACCTCAGCTTACCCTTTGCTCAGGTGGGATTGACCACCTCTCATTCTGGCCTCCAAGGGCTGTTGGGAGCATAAAATGATCTAGATAATTTTGTGAACTCAGCCCTGAATCCCTTCCGAATATCAAGGCAGGTTTCCTGTCTTCGTAAAGATTGTAACACCACAGGCTTACAGCCTCACCGTGCACTTGAGGAGCCAGGTCCTCTTGGGATGCACCCCTAGGCCAGCTCTGAGAAGTGCGATTAGAACATGGGCTCCAGAGAGGCACTATCAGGGTGTCAAAGGAGTCTGAAGCCCCTCATTTTCTGGGGAAGCTCTGAGAGATGACCCCGGGACATTTTTCCTCCCTGACTCCATGCAGAGCAAAGATGGACCACCTCCATTTGCCAACAAGAGGATGAGGCCAAGCAGGCCCCAGGGTGTCCCAGGGCTGTATAGGAGGTGCCCTCCCCAATTCTAGTCCACGTCACTCCTGACATCTGTTCTTTCTCTCCACTCATCCCCAAATCTGAGCCCCACACTTGACACTTCAACTGCTGTAGTGGGCACTTCAATCTATATTCCATAAAGGAGGCAGAGTAATCTTTGTAAAATGCAGTGTCATTATATTTCTCTCAGGGCTCCATATCCTCCATTGCTCTTTGAACAGAATTGGAATCCTTCTCACTACCTGAATACTTGTGTAGTCTGACCTCAGAGGCCCTTTCCCCCTGCCCAGTTCTTAGAACACACTTTACTGCCTCTGACCCCCAGGACATTTGCATATGCTACTTTCTTTGCCCGGAACACTATCCCTGCTTTGCTGAGCTAACTCCTTCTCATTTCTTATCTCTGAGATGAAATGCCACATCCTTAGGGAGCCCACTAATCGTCACTAGGGCAGATTCACCATTAATATGCCCTCAATTTCCCTGCCTATCTCTAAAGGTCCTCATCAGCATCATCATGATGGTGGAGCTGTTTTTTACAGAAGGCCAGTTCCAGGCTGGTTACTGAATCCCAAATGCTAACATGATGCTTGGCATGCAATGGGGCCAATAGCTTTCTCCTGGGTCTACTGGGTACCTGCTAAGGTCCGTGGGGAAGGACAGTCCAAGGCCAGGCAACTCGGGACCCCGGGGGGGGGGGGTGGGCCCTGTGAAAGGCCAGGGTGGCTCAGCTTGAGAAGTCCCATTGCAAATCTATAAAGGGGCTCATTGCTGGACTGGGGTGGGGGGGAGGAGGTTATACACTTGGCAGGATGGACATCTACACACCAAAGCTGATGGGTGAAGAAAAAGGCAGCTTTTTTTTAGTTCTTATATTTGATGCCACCCTCACTCCAGGATTGAAGGGAAAATGTGACCCGGCCCCTGAGAGGTGGCTCAGGCTCTTCCTGTTCAGAAGGCTTTAGGGGGAATAGTCAGGTCAGAGGGTAAGCTCTGACTCTGGGCTTGCCTTAGCTCAGGCTACTCTAACAACATACCACAGGCTGGGTCACTTAAACAGCACGTAGTTAATTTCTCATAGTTCTGGAGGCTAGAAATCCAAGATCAAGGTGTCAGCCAATTTGGCTCTTAGTGAGGGTTCTCTTCCTGGCTTGCACATGGCCTCCTTCTTGCCATGTCCTCACATGGTGGGGGACCCCACTCTCATGACATCAGCCAATCCTAATAGCCTCTCAAATGCCCCACCTCCAAATAGCATTATGTTGGGGGTTAGGAACTTGAGGGGACACAATTCAGCCCATACCAGGGCTGTTCATCTCCTGTCCCTCCTCCCTCAGGGTAGGGGTGGTGCATGGCTTAGCCACCCTGCATCTGCACACATCTGTCCCAGCATGCTCTGCCCTGGGCATTGACCCTCCAGGCTTTGGCCCTGCAGTTGGGGTCATTCAGGGTTTATTCTCTCTGCCGTGGCCACACAACGTCTGCCCTCCTACAGGACAGCACCCCCTGGACTCTCTCTGAAGCCAACCCACAAGCCAGCCTGCAGCTATCCTGCCCCCTATCCCTGGGTCCCCTATGTGTAGTTGGGAGCTGTACTCCATTTGGGCTCTCTGAAGCCACCCCTTCTCCATATGAACCTGTCCCTTCCCAGGTCCCAGACAGCAGGATCGAGCCCTCTCTGCTTTTGATTTCTTCCCAAATATCAGGGCTATTTTTATGCTCCCTGCCCTGTTCCCCACCCCCCACCCGTGACTCAAGACATGGGCTGGAGGTCAGGGGTGGAAGGAGTAAAGTGAAGCCTAGTCATTCCTCTCGGTCTTTCTTCCCACTTTCCTCCCTCCTGCCCCCTCCAGCTGCAGCGGGACCTCTCCGTGTAACTGCCTTCTTGGCTTCCACACCATGACTTTCAGTCAAAGACTGTGAGCCAAATTGGCCAGGCTTTGCCTGTGAGAGATAAAGCAATACTTTGGAGACAAAAACCCCTTTCTCTCTTATAAACTGGCTTTTAGAGCTATCGTCTCACTGTGGACTAAAAAGTCTAGTTTGACCCACATTTAGGGATGTGCACCCTGCCCCTGTGACCTCATGGCAAGGCTTCCGGCAATCCAATTTAGTGGTGGTGACAAATATGGCAACTTGCTGTTAAGCTTTGTGAGACAGGGACTGTCATCCCTGTTTGTGGAGGGCACCACACAGCGTGGGCGGGTTGACAGCCTCCCCTGGGCTCCACCTTGTCATCTGCAGGTGGTCCTCAGGCCTGTGGCTCCTGCTGACACCTCCCTGGTTGTCTTTCAGGTCAACGAAATCTATCATGACGAGTCCTTGGGGGCCCACATCAATGTCGTGTTGGTGCGGATAATCCTGCTTAGCTACGGGAAGGTGAGTGAGCTGGTGGCTTCCAGACACAGTGGAGCCTCCCCAACTCTCGTGATCTCTGTGGGGTGAATGGGGACCCTCCAGTGAGGCATGGGTCTCCTCTGAAAGCCAAAACCTCAGTGCCTGTCCCCAGCTTGGCCCGTGATACCTGGAAGAGACAAGAAACTCGTGAGCCTCCCCCATATTCCTGATCCCCTTTCACTTCACCCCTGCTTTTATAATGTAGGTTTTGTTATTATTCATGTGTGGAGAGGCTAGCTGATGATCAGGAGGTGACTGCCATGGAAAAGTCGGTTTATCATTCACACAGGGCCACTGGGGCAGCACCAGGATGGGTCAGAAGGCAGAAGGAGTGGGGGACTGTTGTCTCCACAGGAAGGGCTGGGTGCGGCAGAGTAAGCAGGCACAGGACTGGCCAGCGTGAATAATTCCTGTGGGCTCTGGGTCGTAGGTGGCTAGTACCTGCCCTGAGTGACTCAGGCAGGGTGGTGAGAGCCCAATGAAGGAGGTGGCTGGGGGTGTGGACTCTGAACTGGTTGGTTTGCATTTGAAAAGCATACTCCAGAGCGAGTTGTTTATTATCTCTAGGAATTGGCTAACCCCAGGAGGGTCAGCATGGCCCCAGACATCAAAGCATCAGAAACACAGGTTACTTCTCCCCTCCCTCCCACCTCTTCCACCCATGTTCTCCTCTCCTTATGCTGTGTGGCTTCTGCCCTCACTGGGCTCTCTTGCCCTCCCTACCTTCTCTTGCTGTCAAGCTTGGTGCTGTCTTTCCTAGCAGCATGCAGGGGTCTGTGCAGCTGGGGTAGGAAGCCCCCAGAGACAGTGACCCAAGACCTGAGACAGAAAGATAAGGGGATGCAGAGAAAGGAAAGATGGTGAGGAAGGAAGAAGCCCTGTGCTGGGCAAGTCAGAAGTACTTTACCCGTATTAACTCACTGAAGCCAAGGGCAGATGGGGAGGCGGATGTATGACAAGCCCCGTTTCACAGATAAAAACCCTGAGGCTTAAAGTGGGTTGGTGGTGTTCTGGGTGAGTGGCCAGTGTCATTTGGCTCCTGCAGAGTTGGGCTTCTCACCCTGCAGCCAAATTCTAGACTCCATCGTCTGACTTTGCTCAGTATGTACAAAAACCAATCATCAGGCATGGTAATTAGGTACAGGGTTAATTCATCTGCTCAAAGGCAAAGAATCTTGGTCTCCAACAGTAAAATTGAACTGCACACAACCTACAAGGCCCGTGGTATAAAAAATGACAATGGAGGGCTCGTGTGGCCGGATGAATTCCAGGAATAGTAGATCTTGAGCCCACTCTCTTTACCCTAGGAAGCATGTCCCTCTAAAGTAGAAGCGGCCACAGTAAGGACACCAGTTATGCTCTTTCATGCACCCCTGGGAGAACATAAGATGTATCAAAGAAGACTGTCAGAACAAGGCAGAAATTGGAAAAAAACTAACCGCGGGAGTCTTTCATTCTCTTTTTAAGATCTTTAACAGATTACATTTTAAAAGGCATAGAAGTTTCAAATAAAATAATAATAATGTATAAAGTTAAATTAGTAGTTCTATCATTTTCTTCTTTGCCCTGTGTGACTCCTTTTTGAGGAATCCTAGAACACTTGAAAATTACAAAAGTACTTTAGGTTGTAAAGAAAATTCCAGTGAATTTTATACAGCAGAAACTGTCCGGGCTATCTTTTCTGACTCAGTGCCCTAAAACGCGGTGGAAGGAAGGGATATATGAACTGAAATAAAAAGTCCAATTTCTTTGAAAAGTTAAAAAAACAACCTGCTGGGAAGACTATTAGAGCTGGGAAAATTAATGAAAGTGATAGTACTACAGATCAAAACCTATATAGAGTGTGGCCAAAGCTGTATTCAGAGGCAAATTTGCAGGTGCTTTCCAAGATTACACAAGAGAGAATGAATACACATGGACCCTGCAGTAATGTTAGAACAAAAGTCCATAAGAACTGCAAACCAAAAACCTAAGGAGGACAAAAATAAGGAGGTAGTTTCAGAAAAGCAGAAATTAAAAAATTAGGAAATAAAAATAATTGAACCAATCAAGAAGAGAACCTTAGTGAATGCAAACCTCTGACATAGAGAGAGAGAGAGGAAACACAGATTGAAAGATGAGAAAGGGTGTACACAACGTAACCCACACCAGGATGCTTATCTGGACAGAAGAGAAGGCATTTGGGGCAGTTGCCACACTAGGCCGCTGCTGGAAGACCCCCAATTTGGGTCCTCTATCAACCCCCCTCCCTCCGGATGGCCAGCAGATGAGGTGGACCAGCTATTGGAGGGCTTAGGGAGGCTCTCTAGCCCTGTGTCCAGGTTTGGGGTGCTGCACTCCCTGGGAAGGGAAGCTGAGGGTGGACCCTAGCCCAGAGATCCAGTCCCAGCCTCCATTCACAGGCAGGGGTCTTTGGAATGGCCCAGTGGAGTAGCTGTCCACATGTTCTGCACCCCCCCTCATTTCTCTCCTTCCCCAGACCAGCTCCTTCCAGCCCCTCCATTACCACCTGGGGCCCTCCAGCCAGCATCCTTCAGTGTCTGAGAATTTTCAGAAATTTGGCATGAGGTGTGGACACAGTGAGATCCCCCACCCCTTTTCTCTACTGCTGGAGGGGGGAAATGGGAAACTTCAGGTTGGCCAAGGGCATGGAAGTAGATAGAGTTGGAGAGCCACAGAATGGTCTGGGCACCAGGTGGCAGCTTGCGTCCCCTCTGCCCCTGGTTGCCCCCATATTGGTTAAAAAGAAAAATTTGGAAATTGTGTGTTGTTAATTGCTTCCTAGTGGTAGCAAAGCTTTGGCTCTCAATTCGGCCTGAAATGTGTTGATTGCTCAAGGAAGCAAAGCTTCGTTTATTTTAACTACACCCCAGCAGGCTCTGTGCTAAATTGTCCCCACCCAAAGCCATTTTTTCTTGTTGTTTTCCCCTTCACAGCTGCCAGCAGGTAGATAGACTGTGTGACCAACAGGCCGACATTTGCAGAAGTGTCAGAACCTGAAGGTGAACAGTTGAGTATCCCTGAGTCAGGGACGAGGACACCCTGGGAAGCCAAGGATTTCCTGGGAAATGAGAATATTTCAAAGCCGAAAATGTTAGAAAACACCATAAGTCCCATAACCATGGAGGGAACTCAAGTTCTCTAGCACTTTCAGAGTTCTCTGAAAATTACCTCTAAATAGAGAGTCAGATCATCTATTTTTGCCAGTGCATTCTTATTCATTTCTAAGGAATTATTAGCAAGGATAATACAACACCATGGAAATCGTTTCAGAGCACACACACACACCATATATACATATATATATATATATATGTATATATATATATATATATATATTCTGACATCCACCCAATTTATTTTTATAGCCAGTGTGATTCCTATACTCAAAGCTGCCAGAGGTAACATGTCCAAGACAATGTGCAGACCTGTCTTCCTTCTAAAAATAGACATAAAAAATCCTGAGGTTTAATTCAATAATGCAGAAAAAGAAACTCCCAGCACTATAAAATAGGGTTTATCCTGGGAATAAGGCAATTGTCGAATATCAGGAAGTCTGTTCATATAATTCATCACATTCGTTTGCCGAATGACAAAAGCTTGTAATTGAACCCATAGTTTTTGAAGGGTTTCTGTGTGCCAGGCTCTGTGCTGGGCCACTGACGTGGTCCCTGACCTCAAGAGCTTCTAAAGCAGAGGTACAGACAAAGAAACAATGATAACAGGGGGTCAGGGACTCATGGGGGGAAGATGAGGCAGGCAGCCCTCACAATGTCAGGCCAACTGACTGGAAGGGAGTAAAAGGGAGAAGAACCAGAAGAGGGGTGTTTCCAGGATCTGATTTGCATTTCCAAGAGGATCCCTGGACTCCTGTGGGCAGCATGGTGGGTGGGAGCCTGGCTGAGGAGGGTGCGAGCGCCATTGAAGGGAGGACGGCGGTGGGCTGTACCGAGACCATGGCCACAGGCTGGGGTAAAGAAGGCAGATGGAAGAGAACTGTAGGAGGCCAAATCCAGAGGACGCGGGTTCTAAGTAGATGAAGGTGAGGAGACCCTGAGCCCATGCCTCAGGCAGCCAGGTGCATGCTGATTGATGTCAACCACTCAGATGGACAACACAGGAAGAGAATCGGGGTGTCAGAGGGAGAAAGGCAATGAGTTCAACAGGGATGTGTTGAGTTTGAGGTGAGTGCCACCCCAGTAGAGATGGCAGGAGAGGCTGGCATGGGGGCCTGGGGCTTGGAGAGAAGAGATGAGTATTGCTTGCAAAAGCATGAGTGGGGGGTGCATGGTGAAGTATGCCAAATGGGGGGCCCCTTAGAAAGAGCTCCCAGGAGCCCCTGATGCTGAAGCCACCAGCAGGGCAAGGGCATGGTCTGCAGCATAGTTGCTGAGAGAGTACCTCCCAGTATTCAAAAATCTGTGAAAACTAGTAACAGATGGTAACATGACAACCAAAATTTTATTTAAAGGTGGAGAAAAGAAGCACATGTCCCTAAGAGCGTCTGCATAGCTAATTCATAGGATGCTCCTAGACGTTTACACGGGAAAATAGAGGGGTTCCATAGTCCAGTGAGTCTGGGAAAGGCTTGTCAAAGAATCTGTCAGAGACTTTACGACAGAAATGTGCCCAGTGAATCTCAAGAAGTGGATCACTACACATAGCTTCTCAAACCTGTTTCTCAGTGGAACCCTTTTCCTCACATAGTCAACATTCTACAGAACTCACTTTGGGAAATGCTGCCCTCATTGAGGCAGTTACAGTAAACATGGTGACCAGAAGGTAGCTTTGTTACTGAGGTTCTGGAAATTCTAGATAATGTCTTAGGACATGGAACCAATATCAGAAAAGAACAGATGAAATTTTAATTGGTTGCTGATGATTATGTGCCTGGAAAACCCAGAGGATCCATTGTAAAGCTTTTAGAGTTAATTAAAGAAGTTTAGTGACATGGCCAACTGTAAGATAATTCTATAAAGATCGCTAATTTTTGCACAAACCCACAATACCCTAGTAGTAGGTGTAATAGGGAAAGAAAAGTTCCATTTACAAAAGTAAGCAAAAATATAAAATATCTGGCCCATTCCTAACAAGATAGATACAGGACCTACAGTAAGTAAATCGCACATGGTTTTGTTTTTAAAGTTTATTTGATAGAAAGAGAGTGAGCACAAACAGGGGAGGGGCAGAGACAGGGGGAGAGAGAGAATCCCAAGCAGGCTCTGCACTGTCAGTGCAGAGCCCTGTGCTGGGTTCAGATCCACCAACTGTGAGATCATGACCTGAGCCAAAGTCGGAGGCTTAACCAACTGAGCCACCAAGGCGCCCTGAAAATTGCACATTGTTAATGATAGGAAGGAAATAAAAATAAAGGCAGAGACATATGTTGTTCCTACAGGAAGACTGGGTATAGTAGAGATACTGATTTTTCCTAAATTAGTAGTTGGAAATTTGGTGAAATGATTCTAAGATTCATCTGGAAGCCTTATAAGCCAGTCAAGACTGGCTGGGAGAGGCACCTGGGTGGTTCAGTCAGTTGAGCATCCTACTTGATGTCAGTTCAGGTCATGATCTCATGGTTCGTGGGATTGAGCCCCACAATAGGCTCTGCACTGAGAGTGTGGAACCTGCTTGGGATTCTCTCTCTCCCTCCCTGTCTCTGCCCCTCCCCTGCTCGTGCGTGTACTCTCCTTCTGTCCCTCTCTCTCAAAATAAATAAAAATTAAAAAAAAGACTGAATGGGAAAGCCTCAAAAGCTAAGCAAATAAAGAGAGATTTACTTCAAACATCTTATAAAGTGAAAATAATTAAAATCATACTGTATTTGCGTAAGCATTAACAGATCAATTGAATAAACTATGGAGCTCTGAAAACACTTCATATATTTAACTTAACATGTGATAAATATAAATGAAATGGTTATTAAGTGTTATAAATAAATATATGACAAATATAAATTTCATGTATAGTAAATTAAAAATAACATATGATAAATAACAGGCCAATAAAACATTCAACTATTTAAACCACAAAAATCAAGAAGAAAATATTGGTTGTCAAGGGGGCTCCTTAAGCGTAAGTACAATAGAAGGAATTGTAAAGGGGAAGATAGATATGTTTGAACACTTAAAATATAAAACTCTCCAGAAACAATTACAAGACAAAGCACGAGCATGAAAAACACTGGCAATATGGCAGTGATACCCTAATATATGAAGAGCTCTTACAAACCATAGGAGAAACAGAATTGGCAGTGGGTATAAACAGTTTACAGAAGAAAAATACAAATGGGCAAAAAAAAAAAAAAGAAGGAAAAATTTTTAACTGTACTATTAATCAAATAAAGAATACAATTTGCCATTTTTATTTTTTTTCAGTTTATTTATTTTGAGAGAGGGAAATAGAGAGAACACGAGCAGGGGAGGGTCAGAGAGAGAGAGGGAGAAAGAGAGGATCCCAAGCAGTCTCCATGCTGCCAGCCCAGAGCCTGATTTGGGGCTCAACCCCATGAACTGTGAGATCATGACCTGAGCTGAAACCAAGAGTCAGACGCCAACTGACTAAGCCACTCAGTCACCCTGCAATTTAACATTTTTAAAGGATCACCTGTGCTCAGATTATAAAGA
Source organism: Neofelis nebulosa (assembly GCF_028018385.1). NCBI lineage: Eukaryota > Metazoa > Chordata > Mammalia > Carnivora > Felidae > Neofelis > Neofelis nebulosa. The sequence goes on along the minus strand of NC_080782.1, from coordinate 149,422,064 downwards.
GGGATTTAACTGCTGGCTTGGATGGGTAAAGCATTACCCTTTTCTGGTATGAGTATAAGTAGGTACACATTTCTAGAAGGAAATGTGACAGTACTCACCACTGCCCTTAAAAAGGTTCTTCCTGTTTGCTGGCCACCCGCCTTGTTCATTTCTATGACTCTATCCCAAAGCAGTTATCAGAATTGCAGACAAAGTTTTAGGAAAAAGACAAAGGCCATGGCCTTATTTCTAAGTGTAAACAACTGGGAAAAATCTGAACTGTCTACTAACAGGGGTCCAATTAAATAAACTGTAATACGTCTGTGTGGTAGAATATTAGGCTGCTAATAAATCCCACTTTATTTTTTTTATTTTTTTAATGTTTATTTATTTTAGAGAGAGAGACAGAGTGTGCCCAGGGGAAGGGAAGACAGAGAGGGAGACACAGAATCCGAAGCAGGCTCCAGGCTCTGAGTTGTCAGCACAGAGCCCAAAGCAGGACTCGAACTCACCAACCGTGAGATCATGACCTGAGCTGAAGTCAGACACTTAACCGACTGAGCCCCCCAGGTGCCCCATAAATCCCACTTTCAAAGCACTGGGGAATTGTTACAGCATACAGTTAACTTTATTTGCTTTTGGAAAACAGAATATAACTTATCATATGGGGTTTTTTTAAGTTTAAAAAAAATTTTTTTATGTTTATTTATTTTTGAGAGACAGAGAGAGACAGAGTGCGAGTGCGGGAGGGGCAGAGAGAGAGTCACAGAATCTGAAGCAGGCTCCAGGCTCTGAGCTGTCAGCACAGAGCCCGATGTGGGGCTCGAACTCATGAACCGTGAGATCATGACCTGAACTGAAGTCAGATGCCCAACCTACTGAGCCACCCAGGCACCCCCTAAGTTTTTTTTTTTTTTTTTAATGTTTTCTATTTATTTTGAGAAAGAGAGCAGGGGAGAGGTGCAGGGAGAGAGAGAGAGAATCCCAAACAGGCTCCGAGATGTCAGTGCAGAGCCCTATGTGGGGCTCGATCTCATGAACTGTAAGATCATGACCTGAGCCGAAATCAAGAGTCAGATGCTTAACCAACTGAGTACCTGTGTGCTCCAACTTATAGTATGATCTTAATTTTGTGTACAAATATATGTACAGAAGGGACTGGAAAGAATACATCAAAGGTGACTAATATTTCTCTCTGGGCAGTAGGCCATGGATTTTTATTTTCCTCTTTCTATTTTACTGAACTTTCATAATTTATCATGATAAGCATGTTTCTTTTCTACACAAAATAGTGCATTTTTAATTATGAAAAAATAGTTTACATTTTTTAAAAAGCACTTAAAAATGGCAGAATCCAAGTAATCCCGTTTAACTGAATCCACCTGAGTAGAGTCTCCAGTGGCATGCGACAGGGCTCTGTCATGTCCAACATTTTATTCCTAATTTGAAGGAGGACATTGAAGGGATTTTCTGCTTTCACTTGGCACCTCAACTCTGTGGAGGCTCGGAGACAATTGGGGAGGGGAGGGGTTCTTCTGCCCTCAGGGTCACTGTCTTACCTTTCCTGCGGTTGGGCCCAGGGGCTCTTCCAGTCTCCTGGTTAGGGACCTCTGAGCAAACCATCTGGGCTAGAATGCAGGCTGCCACCTTACCTGCAGGTGAGGCCAAATCCCCCAAGAGTACAGGCACCTCCCTCAAGGCCAGGGCCATGTGGTTACGCCCCTCACCCCAAGTCTCCCAGAGGCAGAGTGGAGAGCATTGTCTGGCTCTTCCCAGGGAGGTATGGGGAAGTGGGTGGGCCACAGAGCTGCCTGGAGGTCACGACCAGCAAGGTGCGTGGCTGGAGCTCACCTGGGCAGTAGGGTAGCTTCAGTGAGACCAGTACTTGGACAGTGGCAACCAGGAGGGGCACAGGGGGACCCCAGCTCCCATGACTTCCTGCTGGGAAGGAGTTTAGGAATTGGAAGGGAGAATCTGGAGCAGGAAGCATGCTTTCAGAGCTAAACCCAGAGAGCGCCTACTGGGCCCCAGCCGAGGGCTCAGCAGCCCAGCCTCACACCTCTGCCAGTGACATCAGAGGAGTCAGGATAGAGGTCATCGCAGGCTGTGGGGGATTGCCCATCCCCAGTACCCCCAGCATGGCCGAGAGGGACAGCATGCTCCCTGCTCCTCTGCTGCCCCTGGGGATCCAGCTGGGCTGACCTGTCTCCTGTAGCAAAGCTTACCCATGCCCTGCCCACCTTCTGCCCTGCCCTGCCTGTCCCCTGAGAGCCCAGGTGGGGCCCATGAGGCTGTGGTGGAGGTCTCTGGAAAGGGCTATCGCCTGTCATGGCCAGTGTGTCCTGGGGGATTCCAGAAAGTTACAGGGCCTGGCTGATGCTCGGTCCTCCTGGGGCAGGTTGCTGGAGTGTGAGGGCTTCCAGGGTGTGGCTTTCGATCTCCTGAGGGAGGACACATGGCAGAAGTGCAGGCAGGGGTTCAGGAGAGTCAGGAGGGCACCGCTGGTGCTGTCCAGATACCCTGACGTGAAGGGACTGAGTGCAGACCCCACCTGTTGGTCCAGCATTGCTGGAACAGGGTGTGCCACCCTGGGCACAGAGGTTTGGTGCAGCGTACTTAGCTGTGGGCTCTGGTTGATTTAAGAGAGCAGAGTTGTCAGCCTCAGGACTCAGGAGCAACGTCCCGCTGACCTGGAGGGACCCGACAACACAGGAAAGTGACCATCTGTGAAGAGCAGGTTTAGGGCTGAGGTCGCTGAGCCGGCACACAGAACACTCAGCCCCGAGAGCCCATCGCTGACCAGTAGTCCTGGAAAATATGTTTAAAAGGAATTCTTAGAAAAGGAAAATGTGACAAAACCAAGATATACAAAAATACCAGCCCAGACTTTTTATTATTAAATTCCGTTCCCATAAAACCACACCATCAAATTGCTGGACAGGTTTCCCTTTTTGGCACTCGTCTCATGTGGACGGTTAACAGTGTGTGTCCGCTAGTCACAGATCCCACTTTGCACAACCACCGGGAGCAGGGCCCTGTTTGCAGGTCTCTGCCAGCAGGGGACGACAGGGGGCGGCCGGGGGTGTCGTCTTAGGAACAGGAAGAGCAGGTCACACGAATGGAGCGTGAACTCCCCGTGAAGTGACAAGTAAACAAGTTTGTTTCAGAGTGGGGAGCACCTTGAAGGAAATAGAACTGGGGGTGGCCCCAGATGGAGTGGCCAGGCAACTGACTGCACAGCTGGGGTCTGAGGAACAAGAGGCCCAACATTCGTGTCGGAGGGAATGATTGTTCAGGGAGAGACTGGACAGGCTTCTAGATTGAGGGTCTGGAGATGGGGCTTGGCTCACAGTGAAGATGAATTCTGATGAGCTGCTCTTTAAGGAACTCATGTGTCCCCATCAAGGAGGGCATCCCCCATGCCCAGAAGGATTTAAGCATCATGAAACCAAGATGACTGTAGCAGGGACTCCTGTGAGGAGAAGGGACTGAGCTGTGTCCCCCAAGATCTGGGAGTTCTCTTGGCAGGGGCAGCTATGAGGCCAAGAGCCAGACTTGGGGCAGAAAGTGGCCCAGGCATTCAGATCCTGTTATTCATTCCAAATCGTGATGGAAATAGACCAGCTCCCCAGAGCCTGTCTCCGGGTCCCCACCAGGTTCCAGAGGGGATAAAATCAGTAGCACTTACATGCGTGCCATGTTGTTTGTCTTCCAGCTTATGAGAAGCTTCTAAGTTATCTCAAGTTTTTCCTAAAACAACGTTTTTTTCCTCCATTTCTTAAAAAAAAAAAAAAGAAAGGAAGGAAGACAGAAGAAAAGAGATTATCTTATTTTATACAATATGCCATCAGCCAGGGAGCAGAACATCGGCAACACTTGAGGGTTGCATAGCAACTGGCTTTCAATTGATTTTTTTGAGAAGGCACCAGAGCTACTGAACTGTTCTCATTTTAAATATTTCCTCGGATGATGGAAATCAAAAGCAAATGGAAATCAGAGACTTGGGGACAATCAGAGAGGAACATAAGGTATCTTGTCGTGAAAGACCAAGTCAAGACCAAGTGGGGAGCACGCATAGGAATCTTTCAGCGTTGGAGGGGAAAGGTCTAAGGAATTCTGACTGTGATGTCCGTGGGCATCACTCACCTGTGCTAGACCTCAGCTGCCTTATGGGTGTGAGGGGTGGCAATGACAGAAGTCCCTGTGCTCCTGGCTCTGTACTGTGGTTGTACCCCTTCTGCAGATGGGGAGCTCAGCACAGTGAGGTAACTTGTTCAAGAACACAAGCAGATGAGACATGAACAGGTCTCCTACCCCAGGACTCTCATGCTGCCCAGGTGAGCTCCACCTGTCACCTGCCCATGCCCTGGTAAGCTGCTGGGCGAGTTTGGGGTCTGTGGGGCTCTCTGACATGTGGCGGCACTGGTATAGCCACCCCATGGCGCTGTTATTCCTAGAAGACCAGCCTCCAGGCTACTGGTCCAGTTTCCCTCCTGTGTTCTTGACTGAAGGAGGGAAGGGCATAAATAATTCAGCTCATTCAAGGGCAAACAATGGAAATGTTAGAAAGCAATGATTGGAACAGAATTTTTAAACGGGTCTTAATTGGCGTGTTAAGGGTGGGACCGCAGAGGTTGTCTCTGGCCTTCAAAATCCCCCTTTGCCCTGTGCATGCCTAGGCTCAGAGCTGCAGCGCCAGCCTGAGAGGGTTGGGAGGAGGTGGGCGGGGCCCTGCCTGCCGGCCCGGCGCGCGAGAGACCGTTCTTGTGACAGCAGCGCCACCTGGTGGCCACGTCTGGGCTACGCCCTTCCTTTCCCGTCTCTCGTCACAGACCGGGAATAGAACACTTCCGATTGCAGCGGGGCTTCCAGGCCCGCAGATACCTCTTGTGTAGCAGGACTTGGGAGCTGTTTACTTCTGTTGTCCCTGATGTGGTTCCACCTCCAAAAAATATATCTTAGGGCAATTGTACAGCTTCAATTAGACTATTTCTGTAAACCTGGAGCTACCACCCAGGCTGGGGGTGCAGAAATGCCCCTTCCGGCGCCTGGGTGGCTCAGTTGGTTGAGCGTCCGACTTTGGCTCAGGTCATGATCTCGCGGTCCGTGATTTCGAGCCCCACCTCAGGCTCTGTGCTGACAGCTCAGAGCCTGGAGCCTGTTTCAGATTCTGTGTCTCCCTCTCTCTCTGACCCTCCCCCGTTCATGCTCTGTCTCTCTCTGTCTCAAAAATAAACGTTAAAAAAATTAAAAAAAAAAAATGCCCCTTCCACGGTGCAAACATCGTGACCACCACTCAGCTGCAATTCACTCTGTACAGCTGATGCCCGCGGCTCCCTCCGGGGGAGGACACACATCTGTGAGGTCCTCGGCTGGTGCTGCGGTCAGCCCCTTGCAGGGCTCACTCATGGTCCCCATCGCAGCACAGGTGGGAACGGGAGAGTTGTACAAACAGGTTTTCCTAGAGAAACCCGCGCAGAGACGAGTAGACAGCCGAGAGACAGGTGCCTTGAGGGCTGGCTGGAACGCAGGTGTGAGAATCTTTCTTAATGGAAACAGGCAACCCCCCCCCCGCCCCCATCCTCTCTCTGGCACTTTGGAAGGAGATACAAATGGGAGAAATAGCTGTTTCCTCTCTTTGCTGGGAGGAGGGTCACAGCTCATAGGCTGTGGTCTACAGCAAAGACAGGGCGGGTCCGTAGTGCCTCCCAGAGTGAGGCCCATCAGAGGTCTGCGTGGATGTGGCTGGATGGCAGAGACGGGGGTTGAGTTGCTCAGGAGGAACCGTCAGAGCCCACGTGACCCACCTGGGCTGGCCCAGACACCTCTCCTGGGCCCTCTATTTGGATAACTCTGTCAGGAGTCCCTCAGCATGTGGGAGGAGCAGGTGGAGGAAAGGCTGAACCTAGGGGGTGCAGGGAGCAGGTGCTCATGGGAACTTGCTTCCAGGGTTTCTCCAGGAAAACCTGCTTCAGCTGATGTCCAGTCCTTTTGAGCTCCTCTGGCCTCACTCAGATTCTGGGCCAGCCTTTGATTTGTCAGGGGCAGGCAGAGCATTTGGACTGATCCCCTAGGGGCTGCACCCAGATAAGGGGGAGAGCTCCCCAAAGCCAAACTGCCAAACTCATACCAAGCAAGCAGGCTGGACAGGAGAAAACAGTCCCTTGACTGTGTCCCCAGGTACCGTGGACCCCGAGCTCGCAGACCTCTCCTCAAGCCTCCCCCGTGGGCCTCCTTGCCACTTCTACTGAAGCCAGAAGCCTCTTCCTCCTCCACCTGCCAGCCCCCACACCTCTCTTGCTCATCTCCTGCCACCCCATGATTCTAACTCTGCTGATATGGCACCAGCTCCTGTTCCACATTGTCCCTCTCCCATGTCCCCTCCCTCCTCAGTGACCCAGAGGCCCTCTGCCTGCCATGGTGCACAGGTCGGTATCAGGTCACAGGCTGGCCCCTAGGTACCCACACCCTCCTGAATGCTCCGGACCCAGTATGGATGAGAATCCCAGTCCTAGATTCTTTTGTCCCCATCTTAAATGGGCCAGAACCTTGAGAAAGTTGGGACGTGGGGCAGAGAAATAAGATGTATAAGCAGGTCTGCATCTTGGGTGCCCAAATGCTGACGTCACCCTTCTCCATCTCTGAGTCCCATCTGGGCTGCAGGCTCTCAGGGCCCAGTACACAGCCCCTGTTTTCTGAGATCTGCCTCCCCCAGGACCACTTTGTCCTGGTGCAGCCCTTCCCAGCCCTTCTCTCTGGCCCTCTCCTCGGGGAGTCTCCTCAGAACCCAAAAGCCTAGAGGTGGGGGGATCCCAGACAACCCCTGCTCTAGACCCTGCAGCACAAACCCCCACGGGCCTGGAGAACGCAGGTGGCAGGCTGCCTTCTTGAAATGGGCAAAGACAAGGCAAGAACAAAACGCAAATCAATATTTCAATAAATTATCCTGCCGCAGCAGCGAAATCACTCTGGCTGCCAGAGGGGCTGGGAGCCTGGGCTGAACTGTAGGAATTTCTGGGAGGAAGGAGGCACTTGCCAGTGTCGGGTCCAGCCGAGAAGGATGTGTTGGAAGGGGGCTGTCTGCATGAGGTCGTCTACTCCAGGGCTCTCAACCTGGTAACCTGGGGGATATGTTTTGTTTGGGCCACATAATTTGTTATGTTAATTTGAGTCAACATTTACTATGAGCTAGGCTTACTTTATAAAATTCAGATTTAAAGATTGGCCCTGAGAAATCCAATGTGGCGGCTCCGGGCACCCATTTCTGCTTGCCAATGGTAGCCGTGCGCTGAATGCCATCACCCTGTCCACCATACACAGCAAGGAGAGATCTCTGCAGGGTCTCATGTGGGCAATTGAACACTCCAACCAGGAAGAGACACAGGTCACTTTTGCTCACAGCTCACTGGCCAGAGTGGGCTCCACCTCCCACCCCCTGCTGCACCTTCCTCTGGGCTGACCATCTCTGTGCCTGTGTCCAGCAGGTCCTGGTCACCAGACCTGTCATTCCAGTCTGTGACTCTACTTCATCAGGACTCATTTTGTCTTGTTATAACGAGCACACTCAGCTCCCAGGTGCTCTGTGCTCGGGGCTTGGGAATTGCTGTGCCATCTTGTAAGTCATTGACGTGGATAATGCATGAGAACCCTGGCAGTGACCAGGAAGAAACAGACCACCTTCAGACATGTCTACTAAGGAATGCATAACTCTGCTTTACGGACAGATGGATCCTTGAAGAGAAGAAGCGGGGAGCTTGGGTGGCTCAGTCGGTTGAGCAGCTGACTCTTGATTTTTGGCTCAGGTTATGATCCCAAGGTTGTGGGATTGAGCCCCACACCGGGCTCCAATCTCAGCGTGGAGCCTGCTTAAGACTATTTCTCTTTCTCTCTCTCTCTGCCCCTCCAGACCACTTGTGTGCTCGCCCTCTCTCTCTCAAATAAAAAGTGGGGGGGGGGGGTGTCTGCGTGGCTCAGTCGATTAAGAGTCCAACTTTGTCTCAAGTCATGATCTCACAGTTTGCGGGCTTGAAACCTGCATCAGGCTGTCTGCTGTCAGCACAGAGGCTGCTTCAGATCCTCTGTCTCCCTCTCTCTCTGCCCCTCCACCACTTACTCTCAATCTCTCTCTCAAAAATTAAAATAAACATTAAAAAGAGAGAAGAAGAAGTACATGCTCAGGACTCTGCTTGGACAGAACTGTTCGGTGGTGGGAGTTCAAGGTGAGAGGAGCTTACACACTCACTTCCTGCTGTGAGGGTAGCAGAGAGAAAAGGGAAGCATGTTGCATGTAGGAGCCTTGCTTTGGGGACAGTATGGTGTGTATTTTGTTTGGGGAGGCAGTTTAGGGCAGAGAGTTGAATATAGGCCTTGGTTTTAGGCTTCCAAGCTGTGTGACTTAAGGCAAGTTACTTGACCTTTCTGAGCCTCAGCTTCCTGCCTCTCAGGGTGGTTGTGAGGACTGAACTAGAGAGTGAATGCCAATGTCACAGTGCAGAGAGAGCTGTGAGGTTGCCAGTCCCTCAGCCAGCCTTGGCTCTGGTGTGCGCCATGATACCAAATGGGGCATGGTTCTCCCGGTGGCTTCCTGTCTGTGGTTCCTGACGGAATGGTTGCTATGCCCCTGCTCTTTGTGTGGCTCCTTTGCTAGATCTGCTGCAGTTTTTCTCCTCCACTGTATTTGTGTTGTTTTCTGTAATACCTTCAAACGGGGAAAGCATAGGGTTCCCTTCCCCTGCTCTGGGCTTACACACCATATCGGGAGTTCTGTCTCCCCTGCCCTGGACCCTGCCATCACTGTGAGCTCTTCAGCATGAGGTCCACATTGCCTTTGCCTCCTGCCCAGGGCTGCCACAGAATAAGTGCCTGAGAGACCCACAGGGACCTCTAGAAATGGCATAGACGGAATGGAATGTGTGAAGCCTCAGATGGCCTCAGAGCTTTGCCTCCACAACTCACCTAAAAACCAGGCAGTGGTTTTGTGTGAAAACTCTTGCAGGTGTGTGTGACCGGGGAACCTTCCCTCCACTCAGAAGAATGGAGCCAAGTGGGAGGTGGGCCCCCAGGGGAGCTGGGCTCGGTGCCACCTAGACCAGGTCCCCAACAGAGGGCTTCTGTGAGCACTACAGCCTTCTCAGCTCCCACCTGGTCCACCAGACGCTAAGCCCTCATTTCCATCTCTCCTGCCCCCTGCAGTCCATGAGCCTCATTGAGATTGGGAACCCCTCTCAGAGCCTGGAGAACGTCTGCCGCTGGGCTTACCTCCAGCAGAAGCCGGACACAGGTCACGATGAATACCACGATCATGCCATCTTCCTCACAAGGCAGGACTTCGGGCCTTCGGGCATGCAAGGTGAGCCTCGGCTGTGTAAGGCACAGAAAGGAGAGAGGCTGGGCATGGGCCAGCCATGGTCCAGGCTGGGAAGTGTGTCAGGATGGGGAGAGGCCAAGACCACCTTAGCCAGTGAGAGGCTGCATAAGTGCTAGTGACCTTCAGGCTCATCGAAAACCATCCTGGCCTCTGCCATTTCCCCCCAGGAAACTGCATCCCCCCAATGGGACAGCAAAAGTCAGAGGTGGTGAAATGGGCAGAGCTTGGGGTGGCAGTCCAAAGACCAGACAGGATCCAAGGTGGGGTTCCAGAATTATTTGCTTCCCCCCTTTAAAACAAAACAATTTTGAGTAAGTTTTCCGCCTTTAGAAGTTAAGAGATTTTACTTAAAAACTCAAACTATATAAAAGTGACAGATCTAAGAGGAGAAATTGACAAGGCCTACAATTATAGTTGAAGATTTTAACATCTTCTTCTCAGTAAATGATAGAACAATAGGTAAGAACAGGGATAAGGATACAGAAGACTTGAATGAAGAAACTTGACCTGAGTAATTTCTAGAATACTATGCCAAAGAACAGGAATACACACTCTTGATGAGTGCAACATAAAACCATACCAAAACAGGGACACATGGGTGGCTCACTTGGTTAAGTGTCCAACTTCAGCTCAGGTCATGATCTCATGGTTCGTGAGTTCCAGCCCTGCGTCAGGCTCTGTGCTGACAGTTCAGAGCCTAGAGCTTGCTTCAGATTCTGTGTCTCCCTCTCTCTCTGCCCCTCTCCTGCTCTCTCTCTCTCTCTCTCTCTCAAAAATAAATAACCATTTTTAAAAAAGACATACCAAAGCAGACTATGCAGGGCCATAGGGAAATCTCAACAAAATACAGAAGATCGAAATCATACAGAATACGTCCCCTGACCACACTGGAAAAGAGAGCTCGAAAAATTATGAGCGTTTTAAAACTAAACAGTATATGCTCATCAATAATCTGTGGTTCAAAAAAGAAGCAACAGCAGAAATTAGACTATATTTTTTAACAAAATGATATTGATAATACAATGTATCAAAAGTTGTGGATGTAGCTAACATGACTAAGTTGGTATTTATAACCTTATTTACACATTCATTAGAAAAAAGGGATGAAGGATCCAATCATGGAAATATCTATCTCAAAAAATTTGGAAAAAGAACAGCTAATTAAACTCAACAAAAATAGAAAGGAAGGAAATTATAAATGTAAGAGCAGGATTGTTGAAATGGAAAACACTAGTAGAGAAAAATCAACAAAACCAAAATTTGGTTGTTTGGAAAACATGGATTAGAATTGGGATGCCCCTGGCAATGCTAGTTTAAAAAAGAAAAGAAGAAAATACACATTTACTAAGATCAGGAATGTAAAAGGGACATCATTACAAATCTTACTTTAAAAAGATAATGAGATAATGAGGAGGTATTTTGAACATCATTGTGTTGATAAATTGGTTAATTTAGATGAAACTTACAAATTCTTTGACAAAACATAAAATCTGAGGGAAAAAAGGAAAATTTGAATAGTATCATATCATCTAAAGATATCTGAATTTATGATTAAAAGCCTTCCCTCAAAGTAAACTCCAGGACTCAATAGCTTCACCAGAGAATTCTTCCTAATTGTTAAGGAAGAATAATGTCAATCCTACACAGACCCTCACAGAATGAAAAGAGTCTTGTCATCTAATTTTATGAGACCTGCTAATATTAGTACCAAAATCTGAGATGGACGTCAAAATTATAGGCCAGTTTCTCCCATGAATATAGATACAAAATCCCAAACGAAATATTAGCAAACCAAATCCAGTATATGACAATGAATTTGGGCTGCTTCTGGGAATGCATGGTTTAACGTATGAAAATCAATCATGGTAATTTGCCCCATTAATAGAATAAAGGAGAAAAACTTACAGAATCATCTCAACTGGTCCAGAAAAAGTATTTGACAAAAATCAATATCCATTTGTGATCAATTGTCTTACTGAACTAGGAATGGAAGAAGATGTTCTTAATGTGATAAAGGATACTTAGCAGAAAAAAAGCTATAACAAACATCATATGAAGTGGTGAAATGTTGAAAAGATTTCCTCTAGACCTGAGAATCGGTCCAGAATATTTGCTATCACCACTTCTATTCAACATTGTAGTAGAAGTCCCAGCCAGTGAAGTAAGGCAAGAGAAAAATAAAAATATAAGGATCAGAAAGGAAGAAATCAAACTCTCATTTGAAGATGATATGCTTGTGTACATAGAAAACCCAAAAGAATCTACAAATAAATAATTAGCATTATTAAGTAATTTTATGGATATAATATCAATATATATATAAATCAACTGAATTGATATAACAGCAAAAAATGAAAATTTGAAAACTGGTACCACTTATAAAATAAATAACAAATAAAAAACAGCAAACACCTGGGAATAAGTTTAACAAAATACATCCAAGATCTGGACCAGAACACTGTAAAACACATGCACAGAAGCTATAAAGACTAAATCAATGAAGAGATGTGCCATGCTAACAGATAGGCAGACTATCGTAAAGAGATCAGTTTTCTCCATACTGACCTGCAAGAGAACATAAGTGCCCTCCAGAGCAAGTTTAGACCCAGCCGAATATTTTGAGGATATTGACAGGTTGATTCTAATGTTCACATAGAAATGCAATGGGCCAGGAGCAGTCAAGAACAACTGAAGAAGATGGACAAAGTATTCAGTGCTCACACAAGTATAGTCGTTAAAAAGAGTATTTTGATGTGAGGGTTGACAAATGTATCTGTGTCAGAACAGAGTCCAGGATTGAACTTACAGATGGATGGATGCTGGATTCATTGTGAAGGTGGTCCCATGAAGCGGAGGGGAAAGATGATATTTTTAACAAATGGTGTCAGGTCAGTCAAATATCCAAATTGGGGGGTAAATACAGCTTAATACCTTCCTTTAAAAATTTTTTTAAAGTTTATTAATTTTTGAGAGAGAGAGACAGAGCATGAGAAGGGGAGGGGCAGAGAGAGAGAGAGAGAGAGGGAGAGAGAGAGAGAGAGAGACACAGAATCCAAAGCAGGCTCCAGGCTCTGAGCTGTCAGCACAGAGTCTGACGCAGGGCTCGAACTCACGAACTGTGGGTTCATGACCTGAGCCGAAGTCGGATGCTTAACCAACTGAGCCACCCAGGCACCCCAATACCCTCCTTTTGAAATGTAATTTGTTTCATTGAGATATAATTGACATATATCATTATATTAGTTTCCAGTATACAACATAATGATGGGATACATGTATAAATTGTGAAATGATCACCACCATAGTCTAGTTAACATCATCATCACACATTGTTACAATATTTTTTCTTGTGATAAGAGATTTTAAGATATGTTCTTCTAGCAACTTTCAAATATACCATACAGTATTATGAACTATAGTTCATGCTTCACATTAGATCCCCAGAACTTATTTATCTTCTAACCAGAGGTTTGTACCTTTTGACCCCCTTTACTCATTTTTTTAAAAATGAGCTCTAAGTATACTGTGGTGGGGAGGGGGAAATGACACCAGATAACATTCTAGCAAAAAATTTGCATCGGTATTTTTTAAAGTTTATTTATTTTTGAGAGAGAGCATGTGCATGTGAGCAGGAGTGAGGGGCAGAGGGAGAGAGAGAAAGGGAGAGAATCCCAAGAAGCCTCCATGCTGTTAGAGCAAAGCCCAATGCAGGGCTTAATCCCACAACTGTGAGATCATGACCTGAGCCGAGATCACGAGTTGGATGCTTAACCAACTGAGCCACCCAGGTGCCCTCCTTCACTCATTTTAACCACCCCCCCCCCCGCCCCTGCCTCTGGCCACTACCAATCTGTTCTCTGTATCTATGAAGTTTTGCTTTTTTTTTTTTTTCCTTAAGATTCCACATAAAAGTGAAAGAACAGCGAATTTGTGTTTCTCTGACTAACCTATCTCAATGCCCTCCAGGTCCATCCATGTTGTGAATGGCAGAATTTCCCTTTTTATGGCTGAATAATATTCCATTGTATGTATATACCACATCTTCTTTATCCATTCATCCATTGATGGACTGTTAATGAGGCAGTGAACATGGGGGTGTAGATATCTTCTTGAGTTAGTGTTTGTATTTCCTTCAGATATATACCCAGAAGTAGAATTGCTGGAACATAAGGTAGTTTTATGTTTAAATTCTTTGAGGAATCTACAAAATGTTTTACATAATGGCTGCACCAATTTACATTCCCACCAACAATGTGTGAAAGCTCCCTTTTATCCACATCTTCACCAACCTTGTCATCTCTTAGTCTTTTTGATTTGAGCCATTCTAACAGATGAACAGGTGTGGAGTGATACCTTATTGTGTTTTTGACTTGCATTTCCCTAATGATGAGTGATGTTGAGCATCTTTTCATGTACCTGTTGGCCATCTGGATGTCTTCTTGGGAAACATGTTTATTCAGGTCCTCTGCCCATTTTTTAATTGGATTGTTTGTTTGTTTTTGCTATTGAGTTGTTTGTTTTCCTTATATGTTTTGAATATTAACCCCTTATCAGAAAGATGATTTGCAAATATTTTCTCCTATTTTGTAGGCTGCCTTTTTCATTTTGTTGATGGCTTCCTTTGCTGTGCAGAAGCTTTTTTACCTTGATATAGTCTCACATGTTTATTTTTGCTTTTGGCATCAAATCCAGGAAGAAATCATCACCAAGACAGGTGTCAGGAAGCTTACTGCCTATGTTTTCTTCTAGGAGTTTTATGGTTTCAGGCCTTATGTTCAAATCTGTCACACTTTCAGTTGATTTTATATATGCTTTAAGATAGTAGTCTAGTTTCATCCTTTTTCATGTGGTTGTCCAGTTTTCCCAACACCATTTATTGAAGAGACTGTCTTTCCTTACTGCATAGTCTTGGCTTTTCTGCTGTAAATTAAATGACCATATATTTGTGTGTTTATTTCTGGGCTTTTCTTCTATTCCATTCATCTATATGTTTGTTTTTATCCCAATACCATACTGTTTTTATTACTATAATTTGTAATATAGTTTGGAATCAGGGAACATGATACCTCTAGCTTTGTTCTTTCCCAAGATTGCTTTGGCTCTTTGGGGTCTTTTGTGGTTCCCATACAAATTTTAGAATTGCTTTTTTGTAGGGGCACCTGGGTAGCTTAGTCAGTTAAGCATCCAACTCTTGATTTTGGCTCAGGTCATGATCCCAGACTTGTGGGATCAAGCCCCATGTTGGGCTCCACACTCAGTGTGGAGCCTGCTTGGGATTCTCTCTCTCTTTCTCCCTCTGCCCCTCTCCCCTACTCAAGCTTTCTCTCCTTCTGAAACAAGTCTTTTAAAAGTAGAATTGTTTTTTTCTATTTCTGTGAAAAATGCCATTGGAATTTTGGTAGGGATTGTTTTGAAACTGTAGATAGCTTTTGGGAGCATGGACATTTTAACAATATTAACCCTTCTGATCCATGAACACAGAATATCTTTCCATTTATTTATATCATCTTCAATTTCTTTCATCTATGTCTTACAGTTTTCAGTGTACAGGTATTTTACTTCCTTGGCTAAATTTATCTCTAAGTATTTCATTCTTTTTAATTTAATTGTGAATGGGATAGTTTTCTTAATTTCTCTTTCTGATAGTTCGTCACTAGTGTTTAGAAATGCAACCGATTTTTGGATATTGATTTTGTGTCCTGCAACTCTACTCAATTTGTTCATTAGCTTTGACATTTTTTTGGTGGAGTCTTAAGAGTTTTCTGTGTATAATATCACACCATCTGCAAATAGAGACAGTTTCACTTCTTTCTTCCTATCTGGATGCCTTTTGTTTATTTTTCTTGCCTAACTTCTCTGCTAGTACTTGTAATTCTGTGTTCACTAAAAGTGGTGAGAGTGGCCATCCTTGTCTTGTTCCTGATCTTAGAGGAAAAGATCTCAGTTTTTCACTGGTGAGGATGATGTTAGCTGTGGGCTTGTCATATATGTGTTTTATTAATTTTGAGGTATGTTCCTTCTATGACCTCTGTATTGAGAGTTTTTATCATAAGTGGATCAGTGGAATTCTGTCAAATGCTTTTTATGCATCTACTGAAGTCCATCTACTTAATATACAAATATCATATTTGTGGATGTCTTAAATCTTAAGTAGGTTTTAGATCTAGATATGAAAGGTGAAATAATAAAACCTGTAGAAGATAATAGAGAAAACTATCTCCATATTTCTCAGAGTAAGAGAAGATTTCTTTAAAAAAGATGAAAAGCACTAACTGCAATGGAAAAGATAAATAACGTTAAACATTACCGTTAAAAACTTTGGTTCATTAAAGGCCCTGTCAATCCATTGGGGAAAATATTCATAATACATATATCTAACAAAGAACTTATATCTGAAATATATGAGCTCTGACAAATTGATAGTAATAATTAAACAGCCCAGGGTGCCTGGATGGCTCAGTCAGTTAAGCGTCTGACTTTGGCTCAGGTCATGATCTTGTGGTCCATGAGTTCGAGCCCCGCATCAGGCTCTGTGCTGACAGCTCAGAGCCTGGAGCCTGCTTTGGATTCTGTGTCTCCCTCTCTCTCTGCCCTTCCCCAACTCACATTCTGTCTCAAAAATAAATAAACATTAAAAAAATAAAAAATAATAATTAAACAGCCCAATAGAACAATGTGCAAGAGATTTTATCAGGCTTATAAAAAACCTAAATTGATCAGTAAATATAGGAAAAGGTGCTCAACTTAATTAACATTAGGGAAATGAGTTAAAACCACAGTGAGATATCAGGACACACCTAATCGAGTGGTTAAAATTTTAAAAATACTGAAAATGCCAAATCTCGGTGACAATGGGGATGTCATTCTCACTCTCTACTGATAGGAATATAAAATTCATACAAGTACTTTGGGAAACTGTCTGGCAGTGTCTGTGAAAGCCAGACATGTGCCTACAGGATGGCTAGTCTCTACCACATGCAGACACATGTGCAAGATTGTGCAGGAGTGTTCCTAACAGCCTTACTTCTAGTAACTCCTAAACAGGGAGAAACTTAAGTCCATAAGCTGGAGAGTGGATAAAAGAAATGTGATCTATTCATACAGCCGGGAAAAGAACTGCAGCTATTTCTACACACCGTGGATGAATCTCACGCATTGAACAGTGAAAGATGCCAGGCAGAGAAGACTATATACTGATGGTTCCTGCTTATTTCAAGTTTGGAAGCGGGCAAAGCTAATCTGTGGCATTAAAAGTCAGGAGAGGGAGGAGGAGAGAGGGTGTCGTGGTTGGAGGCAGCAAGAAGGGGTTTCTGCTGTGCCGATACAGTTGTATTTCTAAACTGGGGAGGTGGCTACATGGGTGAGATCCCTTTGTGATGGTTCACTTGTTGTATCCTATGACTTGTGCATTTTTATGGATGCATATCACATTTCAAAAGAAAAACCTTTAAAAAAACTGCATAAAATACATATTCAGAGGAGTGGGCCCAGTTTACCCCATCCCCATTTTCTACAGATAGTCATTTTCCATTTGTTTCTGGTTGATCATTCTAGTTATCTAGTTTATTTCTACAATATACATGCTCATTGTGTCCACCACTCCCTTCCATGAATTATTATGCTGAACTTCCCTGCATCTTCCTCCACTTTTATAACCTTTAGCTTCTCTCTCTGACCACTTGCCCATATTTGCACAACTAGGGAGACTTCCTGAGTAACCCTGATCAGAGCCCAAATCAGTGTCTGTCAACAAAACATCTCTGTGGCACCACCCTTGCCCCCTTTGCCACACAGATGGGCACCACAGTGGGACTCAGGTGGGAACACAGAATGTGTCTTCAGATCCTACTGAGCACAGAGTAAGTCTCTTACTTGGTGTTGGTGCTTCTTCATTTTGAGGGGCTGCTAGCGCCCTGCAAGCTAAGCCAGATGACAAATGGAGAGGTCTTCCAGCCCTTTTGTACAGGGGAGAGCTCTAATGGGGAATGGAATTGTTCCCCAGGGAGAGAAACCAACACAGCTTCTATAGTAAGTGACCTCATCCTTTGTTTCAAAATGTGAAAGCACAGCTAAAGATGGACAGACTTTCTTTTTTTCTCTTTTTTTTTCATGTTTATTTATGTTTTGAGAGCAAGAGAGATGAGCAGAGGATGGGCAGAGAGAGAGAGGGAGACAGAGAATCCGAAGCAGGCTCCAGCCTCTGAGCTGTCAGCACAGAGCCCAATGAAGGGCTTGAACTCAAAAACCACGAGACCATGACCTGAGACAAAATCAAGAGTCAGATACTTTATCAAACGAGCCACGCTGGTCCCTCTCTCTCTCTCTCTCTCTCTCTTTTTTTTTTTAACTTACACCATGAAAAATTTGCACCAAGTTGCAAAACAAAATTGGAGAACTGACTCTAGAGGAAACAGATATCATTTAGAGACTGGAGAAGAACTTTAAAAAAGAAGTTGCTCGCAGAATGTTTGAGAGAATACATCCGTAAACCAAGCGCAGGTTACTAGGAAGAATAGAGAACAACAAAAAGTTTTTATGAAACAAAAGATATGATGGGTGAAAGAGACAAGTCAGAAGCTGAAACAAGAAGTCAAAGGCATCCAGAAAGATTAAAATAGGAGAGTAAAGACAGGCTCAATCCAAGAGGTACAATATCTATCTAATAAGGTTTTCAGAAAGAAAAAAAGCAAAATAAAATAAGAGGGAAGGGCATAAAGAAAAACATAAAAGTCACGTTTGCAAATCTTCAGATCGTAAAGAGCCATGTAACATGCCAGATAGTGTGAATGTGAAATACTTGCATAGAGGTACATATGCACATGCAAGCTTTGCATACAACAAAGAGAGGATCTCAAAGTTTGGCTCTGGGACACTGATGCCAGAACAATCAACTCAAAACCTGCAGAGCAAAAAAATACTTTAAGATACAGACTTTCTTGTTTATTACAAGGGAAAAAAGACAGTGGTTTGATTCTGATGCTTTTCCAGACAAGTCTAATGCCAGCAAGGCCTGGGCCACCATGCCTCCTTCCCTTCTCTTCTACTCTTCCCTTTGAACAGTTGCTTTGGGATCTCCCTGTGGGGTCTGCAAGGAGTGAGGCTGGGTCAGGGTTCTGAGGGCCAGAACTCCTTGCTTGGTGGGCCTCCAGGTGGTGTCTTAGCAGAGGCCCCCTTTGGCACACACAGCTCTGTACACACTTCTTTATCTTGTCCAGGGAGGGGCAAGTGGCTGGCCCCATTCTCTGGTTTTTCTCAGTTGTAGGTACATCTCAGCATCATGCCCCCCCCCCCACTCCTCTTCTGTGGGAATGCTGTCCTCCAGGCTTCCCTGGAGACATCTGAAGAACAACTTCACCCTGTGATCAGACTCTGCTCACCCAGGGGGAATCAGCTGTTCAACAGGCTGGCCACCCACAGTCCTTCTCGCCTCCCTCCCTGCTTGGGATGTTCTAGCTCATTCCTTAATTCTCCCGTTGCTCCCTGTGTGTCTCCGTTTCCCCCGACTGCTTCTTTGGGCCACACAATGTCACTGGGTTGGCAAAACACTGTGTGTTTTCACTGTTACCTGTGAATTCAGTGGTTCTTTCAAAGCCCCTTGAGTGGGGATGGGGTTGGGCTGGCTGAGGGGGGTGGGGATGGGGGTGGGGTCCTTGGGCATCTTATGTCAGAGGGATGTGGCCTGCTACAGCTCCCCCCCCTTGCTCCTGCTCCCCACCCTCCCCTTTGGGGGCACCTTGTCTGGTTCTGGCCCTTTCCCCACAGACCCCTGGAAGAGAGGAGGCCTTTGACAGGAATGTGGCTCAGAATCTCCTTGGCCAGAGTGCAGGTTCACCAGCTGAGAGCTCTGAGGGCCTTGTCTGCAGCTGAACTACTCCCTCAGCCCTCTCCGCCAGTCCTGGCTGCGTGACAGCAGGGCAGTGTGGCGTCCAGCTCTGCCTGAGCAGCTTCAGGGCCTACCCTCACCACTCCCTGCACGTGCTATGGAAATGAGTGGAGCTGGGGTCTCACAGGACCCAGGGAAGACCTTCCTGAGGGAGTGGGTTCAGAGGGCCAGGGTTCCTGCAGCTTCGGGAGGCGGGGTGGAGGCCATGTATTGCCCAGGGGCCAGAAAGTCACTCCACAAAGTGGGAAGGTGGGAAGTGGGGTGCAGGAGAACAGCAGGCAGGAAGATGCAGAGGGGACTGGGAGTCCTAGCAGTTGAGACCTGGGACACTCACCCCGGCTGCAGTGTGGACACTGACGGACAGGGCTGCTGCCTGGGACCACCTGTCTCCTGGGAAGTTGGTTTGGCTTGTTTGCTCTGGGGACAGTGGTGGGGCAGGGGCACTGGGGCCAGGGCCCCCTGATTCAGGCAGGGCTGTGGGCCTGGGAGCTAGAGACACCCTTTGTCTCTTCCCAGGCTATGCTCCTGTCACCGGGATGTGCCACCCCGTCCGTAGCTGCACTCTGAACCACGAGGATGGCTTCTCCTCGGCGTTCGTGGTGGCCCACGAGACCGGCCATGTGTAAGTGGCTTCGCTGTCCTCACTGCGTGGGGAAGATTGGGGCTCCCCTGTTCTCCTCTGTGCCCTGAGCACTTGAGATGTAATGTCTCCTCTGTATGAAAAGCACTTGGGATGTAATATCCTGACCCCAGCAGTGCACAGGGCAGTTCCCTCAGTAGAATGAACAAATCCAGGGCCACCTTGCTGGGGGCCTTCAAGGCATTATGCCATTCAAGCCCCTGGGCAGGGGCTCCTTACCCCATTTCACACACTAATAACAGGGGCTCTGAGGGAGCCTCGGCCAGAATTAGAGAGCTTGGGGGCAGGGAAGCCACAACCCAACCAGGTGTGCAAGCCCCAGGCGTCCCCTGAATTTGGGGGCCGGGCAAGCTTGATTGTAAACCTCGCAGGGCCGCTGGGTCTGTGCAGGGATGTGCACCCCATCGGTTGAGTGGGTGGAGACTTCGGGCTGCAGACGCCTCCGCCTCCACTGCGTTCTCAAGAAACAGCGCCCCCTGGAGGGCAGGATCCTGAGGGGCAGGCCTCTGCACACTGGCCCCCAAGTGTCCTTGGTTTTAAGAACCCAGCTGGCAGAAAACCCATCTCGGGGCAGACCAGAGAAAACCACGGGGGGAGGGGGGCGGGGAGCCGCTGGGGGAGGTTGGGGCGGCCCCCCAGCTGCCAAGTCAGTGTGGCCAAGGTGTGGCCAAAGTGAGGCTGCTTTTGTCCCCCGCACAGGCTGGGCATGGAGCACGATGGGCAGGGCAACCGCTGTGGTGACGAGGTGCGGCTGGGCAGCATCATGGCGCCGCTGGTGCAGGCAGCCTTCCACCGCTTCCACTGGTCCCGCTGCAGCCAGCAGGAGCTGAGCCGCTACCTGCAGTGAGTACCTCCCCGTGCGTGTCCCGTGGTGACCCCGCAGCCCTGGGTTCAGCTCTAGGAAGGCGCATGCACAGCACCTCCCCACCCCCCGCCCCCTCCACCCCCCCCCAACCCCCGCCCCCAACCCAATGTGCCTGGGCACAGCCCCAGGCCTCAGCCCTCCAGCCTGGGGCACAGGGGAGGGAGAGGGAGAGCAGTGCAGGAGTGTGTGTGTGTGTGTGTGTGTGTGTGTGTGTGTGTGTGTGTGGTGGGGAGAGATCCCATTGTCAGGGTGCCCCGCCTGGCCTGAAGAGTGGGCGCAACAGCTGCCTTTAATGGGATGCCTGGGTAGCTTACAGCTACCGAGATGGGGAGGCAGCACAGCTGAGAGCTGGAGTGTGCAGACAGGCCCACCACCATGGCTCCAGGAGGGGCTGCGGCTGCCTCCTGGGCTGGACATCCCCCTCTCCCCACGGCACTGAAGGCCGCTTGTGGCACCTCTGTGTCTCCTCACAGCTCCTATGACTGCCTGCGGGATGACCCCTTTGCCCACGACTGGCCGGCGCTGCCCCAGCTCCCAGGGCTGCATTACTCCATGAACGAGCAGTGCCGCTTCGACTTCGGCCTGGGCTACATGATGTGCACGGCAGTGAGTGTCAGGGCACCCTGGGGGCTGGGGAGGGGGCACCTCGCCCTGACTGGCTAGCTTCTTAGGAGGCAGCTGGTGTTGGGGTGGCTCTAGAGGGCAGGCCGGAGCAGGCCTCCAGGACGGCAGCCTCTCCCTCTGCATCCACTGCCCCTCACCCACTTGGCACCCAGTGCCCACCTGGCAAGTCCAGACATGGTCCTGGTGACCAGGGCTGTGACCAGGGCATCAGAAGGGATGGCAGGGAAGTACTGGTGAGGCCTCTGCATTGCCTTCAGAGTTCAGGAGGGCTTCCCAGAGGAAGAAGTGAGGTATAAAGGCTAAGTGGGAGGAGAGAACATTCTGGAAGGCAGGAATCACATGTGCAAAGGCCTAGAGGTGAGGGGACATAGCGTACAGAGAACCCACCAGTTGTTACTAGGATCTAGTGCCAGGACAGAGCCAGCAGTAGGAACCCCAGCCATCAGGATTGACTGTACCTGCTGATCAGGGCCCACCCTGTCGCAAGCAGTATGGCGAAAGCATTAGTCTGTGTTAGCATCTGACCTAATGCTCCTCTCAACTGCATGAAGGAAGTATGCAAAGTATTCCCACTTTACAGATGAGGAAACTGAGGACTTAGATAACATGCCTAAGGCCACAGAGCAAGCAAGTGGTGAACTTGGGTACTGATGCAGGTGGTCTAAGCTCTTGCATGACTGCCTAAAGAACTTGGGGGGATTGATTCTCATGACAACAGGAAGCTCTAGAAATGTTTAAAGAGGAGGATAGCATGGCCATATCTGAGTGTCAGCTGGATCCCTCAGGGACATCCTAGAGGAAGAGGTATGGGGATAGCCAAACAGAAAGGCCAGAGAAGAGGCGACTGTGAGGTCCACGGAACAAATATCAAGGGCTGAAGCAAGAGAAGGGCAGAGGGGAGAGCTCCAGGAGGGCTTTAGGGGGTGGAGTCCTCAGCAGGGGGATAGTAGGTGCCCCTAGGGCCCTGCAGTGACAGCCCCTCCTAGCCACCAGCCACTCGTACCTGGGCCAGAGGGATGCCCACCAGCCTTCCTGCCAGGTATACTGACTCCCAGCTGTCTGTCCAGACTCCATGGCAGGTGCCGGGGCCAAAGACTGGAGGCTGGGGAGGCCCCTCAGCCACCACAGGAACAGGAAGCAGCTACTGCATGCTGGAGGTTGTCACAACCTCAGAATCATACAGAGCTCAGGGCACCACATGTGGGCCACCATGGGCCACCAAATCGTGCCTGACTCCACCCTGTCCAAGAGGACCCTGGGGGACCCTAAGGGACCTGCAGTGGGAGGCAGCCTGGTGAGCTGCCCCTGCTCTCTCTTCTAGTTCCGGACCTTCGACCCCTGCAAACAGCTGTGGTGCAGCCACCCTGACAATCCCTACTTTTGCAAGACCAAGAAGGGCCCCCCTCTGGACGGGACCATGTGTGCACCTGGCAAGGTGAGTGGGAGCAGAGGGCAGGCAGTGTGACATGCCCAGATCTCCAGGGACAGGCCCTGCACCCCAGGCGGAGCTGGGTGAGGGGTCTTCTCCAGGCACCCCTGCCTCCTTCCTAATAAATCCTCACATGTGACACCAGAGTTTCTGTCCCCTCCACTTCGAACCCACTATTTCTTCTGTCAGAGCAAACCTGGTGTCTCAGAGTTTCTCACTGTGCTCCAAGCACCCCCCAACTCAGGAATCCCTACTCTGAGGAGCAGTTTCAGGGTTCTGGCAGTCTTCTGTCCCCCCATGGACACTGTGGGTGACTGGGTCACTTCACTTTAAGGCCAAAATTGGGGGTTGGTGACACCTGGATCCCTAGCCCCAGCATCATCAGGCTTAGCTTAGCCTCTCCATCCCTGGGGCCTCTGTGTTTGCCCCCTGGTGGGCACACTTGTTCCCTTGAGGCGGCTCCAGGCTCCATGGCTGGCTGCCCCGGCACCTGCCAGCAGCCTCAGACCCACTTCCCACCCTCCAGCAACTTGACAAAAGATGGGCTTTTCTTACCTTGTCCTTTCTGCCGAAACTCTGGGCCTGGTTCTCACAGGCTCAGATGAAATCACATGCTCACTCTTCAGCAAATCACTTGCTGAGGGCTGGCTCATGTAGGGGAGCCAAAGCGTGGGTGACAGACCACTGATGACAGACCATGTGGGCTCAGCCCACAGAAGCCCTGCAGACCTGGTGTTGGGGATGGGGAGTGGGGAGTGCCCACAGCACCTGTGCCCCAACATCAGGCCTAAAAAGGCCCCCAAATCATCCAGGCCTGAGGTCCCTCCATGCAGGCCTTAAATTCTGGCTACTTTTAGTTCCTGGTAGAGCTTCTTCAAGACACAGATTTCTAAGCCCACTCTTAAAGATTTTGGTTTAGGGTAAGGATCAGGAATTACTTTTGTTTTTGTTTTGTTTTGTTTTGTCTTATTTTTAAATTATTTTTTAATTTTTAATTGTAATAAATTTAGTAATTTAATTTTTTAATATTTTCCCTTTTAACCATCTTCTACAATTCCATGGCCTTTTAGTACATTCACAGTGTTGTGCACCTGTCACCATTATGTAGTTCTAGAACTTCTTCATCACCCCAAAGGGAGACCCCATTAAGCAGTGACTCCCCTATTAAGCTGTCTCCAGCCCCTGGCAACCACTAATCTGCCTCTGTCTCTAAGGATTTTCCCATTCTCAAATTCCACATGAATAGAATCACACAATATGTGGCCTTTTGTGTCTGGCTTCTCTTGTTGAATGTTATTAAGGTTCATTTGTATTGTAGTATGTGTCAGTGTTTTATTCCTTTTTATGACTGAATAATATTCTACCTCATGCTTAGACCACAATTTGTTTATCTGTTCATACATTGATGGACAGTTTGATTGTTCCCACCTTTTGGTATTTGTGAATAGTGCTGCTATAAACACCTGTGTACAAATTTTTGCTTGAAGCTCTGGGAATTGTTGTGGTTTTTTGTTTTTTGTGTTTTGTTTTGTTTAATCAAAATTTATTTATTTATTTTCAGGAAGAGAATTTAGTGATTCATCACTTACATATAACACCTAGTGGACATCCCAACCAGTATCTTCCTTAGAGGCCATTACCCCTTTAGCCCTTCTCCCCACCCAACACCCCGCCAGCAACCCTCAATTTGTTTTCTCTATTTAGGAGTCTCTTATGGTTTGTCACCTGCTCTGTTTTTATCTTATTTTTGCTTTCTTTCCCTTATGTTCATCTGTTTTGTATCTTAAATTCCACAGATGAGTAAAATCATATGATATTTGTCTTTCTCTAACTGACTTATTCTGCTTAGCTAATATACTCCAGTTCCATCCATGTTGTTGCAAATGGCAAGACTTCATTCTTTTTCATTACTGAGGAATATTCCATTAAATATATATACCACATCTTCTTTATCCATTCATCAGTCATTGGGCATTTGGGATCTTTCCATACTTTGGCTATTGTTGATAGTGCTGCTATAAACGTTGGGTGCATGTGCCCCTTTGAATCAGCATTTTTCTATCCTTTGGATAAATACCTAGTAGTGCAATTACTGGGTTGTAGGGTAGTTCTAGTTTTCATTTTTTGAGGAACGTCCACACTGTTTTCCCAACCCCATTTGCTCAAGAGACTCTCTTTTTCCCATTGGATATTCTTTCCTGCTTTGTCAAAGGTTAGTTGGCCATACGTTTGTGGGTCCACTTCTGGGTTCTCTATTCTGTTCCACTGAGCTAAGTGTTTTTGTGCCAGTACCATACTGTCTTAATGATTACAGCTTTGTAATACAGCTTGAAGTCTGGAATTGTGATACTCCAACTTTAGTGTTCTTTTTCAGGATTGCTTTGGCTATTCGGGGTCTTTTCTGGTGCCATACAAATTTTAGGATTGTTTGTTCTAGCTCTGTGAAGAATGCTGGTGTTATGTTAGGGTGGGAACTGGTGATTTTTAAGAGTGCGCCCAGGTGATTTGGCAATGCCCCCAGACTTCATGAGCTGTTAGAAGTTCGAGGTGGGTTGTTGTTAGTAATATGCCAGGGATCTCGTAAAACCAGAACTGACCACATAGCCCTCCTCCCGCACAGGAGCTCAGTGGAGGGAACACGGGCCCAGGAGCATTTGCCACATACCTTATGACCAGCTTTGTAAACACTGAGCTGGGGGCTGAGACTAGCTAGCATGGCTTCCTGCCCCATCCGTGTCCTTACTTTCGACCCGTCCACCCTGCACAGAGAGAAGGTGGATGTGATGGGAGGCAGTCCTGCACAGGCTTTTACCCCACAGGACCCCCAGCCGCTGGGAGGAACATGGGCCAGAGAATGCCTGCACTTCCAGCCAGTCGGCCCCCCTTTTCTTGTGAGGAGGGTGAGGGGAGGTGGTGTCTGGTAAGAAAGGTGCCCAGATGTGGCCAAAGTGCTCCTCCTCACAGAAACCACTGACCTGGCCACTGCCCTTCCTTCATTTTAGGTGGTGGGACCCTGGTTCGTTTAGCCCAGTAAATAAAATTACATTCTGTTTGTTAAATAACAGAGCAATGCTGAAGGCATCCGGGGCAGAGCTGGGGCTGGGGTCAGCCCACCCTGGTTCACAAGAGCACAGGGGAAAACTGACCCACATCAGGGATTCTTGGTGTGTGTGGAGGGGGTGGGTGCAGGGACACAGGAAGAGGCAGGCGCACATCCTGGGACCTATCACACTCCTCTGCCTGTGTGTGTTTGTATGTTGCAGTCTTACTCGTTATTGCATGTAATTTTTTATTTGGGAGGCAGCCCTCCCTTACCTTCCCCTTTCCTGCAAAATAGGGGAGTGAGGAGGGCACAGGCAGAAGTCTGGCTTCATTGGAGAAATAGCAGGACATCTCAGGGATGGGGAGGCATGGCTGTGAAGAGTTCAGCTGTCCCTTTCCCTCTGGCCCCAGGACCACCACCACCCCCCCTCCTGCAGGGAGTGACAGAGCTTAGGCTCAGGACACAGTGTGGCCTCCTAGGATCCTCATTGTCCACATTCTCCAGCAGCTCATCCCAAGCACGTTGTCCCCTCTTGGCCTCCACAGCCAGATTATGCCCCTGCTTACTCAGTGTTGTGTATCCACCATTTCCCAGAGACAGAACAATCCGTACCTACATTCCACACACAGGGATGACCTAGAGAGAGCAAACAAATGAACCATCCGCCTTCCACTCTCTAGGTTCATGGCGAGCCTGCCCTGGGTCAGAATCTGTGAGGACCGGGTAGGCAGGGGATGTCAACAGCACCCTTGGGGTTCGGGGCCCCGTGCCTCAGAGAGATGAAGCAGAGAGGATCAAGGTGGGGAGGAGCAAGGGCCAGTGGTGTATGGCTCTCCCATGGAATCAAGAGGTGGGTTTGGCTGAGAGGGGAGAGGGGAGCGTGTTGCCCTCTGACAGAGAAGTGGGCAGTGGGCCTGAGCATCAGTCTGCTTGGTCAGATTCATTCATTCATTCATTCCTTCACATTCACTGCATGTGTCTTGCCCCTCCACCTCCTTCAGACCTTACGGTCTGTGGCGGTCAGCCATGAACATGAAGAGGCAGTGAGGACGGGCCTGGGGAGTGGCCAGTTGGGGAACCCAGAGAGACTTCCCAGTCAGTGACCCCCACTGACGCCCGAAAAGTGAGAGGAGCAGTCCAGGTGGGAGATGGTGCAGGGCGGGAGCCTGGAGAGGAAGGCCAGGGAGGGCAGATGAAACAGGGAGGACTTGTGTTTCATAGTACAGTGTATTTACATAAAATTTGACATGGAAGAAGGCCAAGAGATCAGAGAAACAGTTTGTTTGTCATGGATCCCGAAGGAAGGGTTCCAGGGGGCCATGCTCCGAAGTACCAGGGTGGGTCAGGTTAGGAGGCAAAGCATGGGAGCAGCTGTGGTTTCTGTAGAAAGGAACAGGTGAGGCAGGGTAAGCAGGCTTGGGATTGGTCAGTGTGAATAATTTCAGTGGGTAGGAGGGACTGATACCTCTGGTATCATCCAGTACCTTTCCCTGGGGTGATTTGAACAGGAGAAGGTGACCTTGAATGTGAGAGTCTGATAGAGGAAGTGTTTGGGTCATCAGCTCTGGATTATTGGTTGGTTTGCATTTAAAAATCCTGCTACTGGGTGAGTTGTTTACTATCCTTAGAAACTGGCTAATCCTGGAAGGGGCAGTCCCTTTAGGGTCAGCAGGCATCCAGATGTCAAAGCATCAGAATCCAGGAAACAAAAAACTTGGTGATTACCCATGGCTCCCCAGGAGGCTACAGTGACAGCCTGTCCCTGTCGTGCCCTGTTCAGGGTGCTGGCCAACGTTGCTCAAATCTGCTGCCAGACAGGCACGCCCTGGAACAGAGTCAGGCCAAGCACAGAGGGTCCTTTCAGGTGCCCTCTGCCCCACAGGCCAGGCTGGTGGGCTCACCTTGCCCTCCCTGATTGAGCCAGGGTTGGAGCAGAGGGGGGTCAAAGATGGTTCCCACCTCAGCATGTTGGCAGGAAAGAGTCCTCCAAGTGCTCTCACATTGACACACAGCATCTTGGGGAAGCAACACCCACTCTCCGTTTTCATTAATTTAGTTTCAGAGACACAGGCCTGGTGTAAGGGCCCCATGATGCCCCTGTGTCATGCCTCATGTTTCCCTTGCACAGCTGAGAAGGGGCAAGCAGGCATAGTGACAGGGGCAGCCCAGGATCTGGACCCAAAAGTTCAAGCCCTGGGTCTCCTTCCTCACCATGTGACCTCGGGCATCCTTTCTCTTCTCGGGCAAGTCACCTAAGTGTCCAGCTCACTTATCCTCACAGGCTCCTGGCATGTGGTACCCACTTGGCACATGCTGGCAGGTAGAGGAAGGCTGAGGACCTCAGTGGTTCAGAAATGCTAACCATGTACTTCCCTGAAACAGGCAGTCTGCCTTTCAGGCTTTCAGAGCAACCCAGCAGAATTCCTGGCCCCTGCCTCGATGCATCAGTGTTCTCCACGGTATTATGCTGTGAAGCAGCTCCCTTGGATTTGTCACAGGCTCAGGATTCACTCAGGACAAGTGGCTTTGTGCTTTTAAATGTTTCAGCCTCTCTATTGTATGAAATATTTGTAGGCATTTAAACATATGTTTATAAAGCATTTTTAATAACCTTAAACATGTTTTTTAAAATAATAGCACTGAGGCATCGGAGTATGAAATTGTTCACATGGGGTGATGTCAAATGCTCGTAGTCATTCAGGAGGAAATAAAACAAAATATCGGAAAGATGTCTTCTGAGTGGTGGAATTAAGGGTAGTTTTCCTTTCTTTCTGCCTTGCTTCGTGTTCTCTACAATGCATGTGTATTGCCTCTGTGCATTTGGACCCAAATTTGTGGGAGAGGTGGCCCATCACAATGTGGGATGTTCTGAGTTGTCCTGAGCCCAGCTTCCTATTTCCAGACTTGGCACCAATTTGTCCCATAGGGACAAGGGGACCACTGTCTGGCCTCCTCCATCCTCCTGGTCCTTGGTGCCCTCGACCAGCAGTGACTTGGAAGTTGGACCCCAGTCACAGCCTTCAGAGATGCCAAGAGCCCTCTCTCCCTCTGTGTCTGAGTCAGCTCAGGGTGCTGTAACAAAAATGCCATAGACTGGGGGATTCAACAGCCAACATTTGTCTCTCCCAGTTCTGGAGGCTGGAAGTCTGAGATCAGGATGCCAGATGGGTCAGGTTCTGGCGACAGCTGCAGAATGCCATCTGCCCTTGCTGTGTCCTCACGTTTCAGAGACAGAAATAGTCTTTCTAGTGTCTTATTATAAAGATGCCAATCTCATAAGGGGCTTCACCCTCATGACCACCAGGTCATGTGATGGGTCTAATACCATCACATTGGTGCTTAGGCTTGAACATAAGAATTTGGGGAGGATGCAAACATTCATTCCACAGCATCTTCTTACCTGGGCCGTCTTCCCTGCCTGCCAGCCCCACCTTGCACCACCAGCTGGGGGGCCACCAGCCAGTGTTTCTGTGGGTTCTTTCCTTCTCTTCCATGATTGAGTGAGGGGCACTTTGGGGTAAGATATGACGTAACTGTGGTCTGGAAGGTCATGACCAGCATCATTGGTGGCCTGCAGACACATCTGCCTGACCCCAGGCTTGCCAGCTGTGCACCAGCCTTATGATGGTGGAGCCTTTGACTGCTTGCCCAGAGCCTGGGAAGGAGAATCTGGAGAGTGGAAGACTCTGTCTCACCTCACAAGGGCTCACACTGGTATGAAGGCAGGTCTGGGAGTCCCTTGGTAGGTTAGGAAGGGTGAGAAGCCTATGGAAGGAAGGAAGGAAGGAAGGAAGGAAGGAAGGAAGGAAGGAAGGAAGGAAAGGGAGAGAGGGAGGGAGAAAGGAAGGAAGGGAAAGAAGAAGGAAGGAAGGAAGGAAGGAAGGAAGGAAGGAAGGAAGGAGAGGGAGAGAGGGAGGGAGGAAGGAAGGAAGGAAGGAAGGAAGGAAGGAAGGAAGGAAGGAAAAGAAGAAGGAAGGAGAGGGAGAGAGGAAGGGAGGAAGGAAGGAAAGGAAAGAAGAAGGAAGGGAGGGAGGAAGGAAGGAAGAGAAAAAGGAAGTAAGGGAGGGAGGAAGGAAGGGAGGGAGGAAGGAAGGAAGGGAAAAAGGAAAGAAGGAAGGGAGAGAAGAAGGAAGGAAGGAAGGGAGAGAAGACGGGAGGGAGGGAGGAAGGAAGGAAGGAAGGAAGGGAGGAAGGAAGGGAGAGAAGGAGGAAGGAAGGGAGAGAAGAAGGAAGGAAGGAAGGAAGGGAGGGAGGGAGGAAGAAAGGAAGGAAGGGAAAGAGGAAGGAAGGAAGGGAGGAAGGGAGAGAAAGAAGGAAGGGAGGGAGGGAGGAAGGAAGGAAGGAAGGGAGGAAGGAAGGAAGGAAGGAATGAAGGAAGGGAGGGAGGGAGGGAGGGAGGGAGGAAGGAAGGAAGGAAGGAAGGAAGGAAGGAAGAGCTGAGACAGGCTCCCAAGCAGAGATGTGCACAGGGGTAGGGGAGGCAGGCATGGGTTTGTCTGAGAGAGGAGAATCAGGAGGGAAGCGTGGCAGTGACGTGGGTACAGAGTTGGCAGCATGGCTCCCTAGGAATGGACTCTGAGACAGAGATCCAATTGTGGGCATCTTCCTGGGGAATGCCTGCAGGATCACCGTCTGTGGGAAGAGTGAGGCATCAAATAGCAATATGGCCACGTTATGGGTCTCAGCAGACCCCACCCAAAGCTCTGGGCTGAACTTTCAGACCTGTGCCCAACTTTGACCAGTGGTTGGCTGTGGCTATTCCCAGGAAAGAGGCATGACTCTGGGCTAGGCAGCGCTCTTTGGCTGAGGGCATTTCCTGGAGAAGGACTCAACTGTGAGCACAGACAACCAACACACTTCACGGCTGGGGGAGCGAGAGCCTCAGTCCTGAAGGGGGATGTCTTTTTGGCATCTGCTGCCCTGGGTGTGGGGGAAGGAAGTGGAGTGTTAGGCTTCCTGAGCAGCAGCATTTGCAAAGGCTTCGAGGGAAGCAAGTGTGGTCTGTCCAGAGACCAGTCAGTGTCTGGGTGCCTGGCATGGTGGTGGCAATGAGCCATGAGGGGCGAGTAGGAGCCGGTCATGCAGGGCCAGGCTAGGCTAAAGAGCTAGTCTGAATCCTGCAGCAGTAGGAGCCTGCAGAAGGTTTTGAGAGAAGAGCAGAGGTGAATCCACCATGAATCTTAGGATGCGCGTGCTCCATCACCTCATACTTCCATTGGGCCCCTTACGATGTCATGTGTTCACATGGTCATGTGTTTTCGTAAAGTTTGCAGAAGTAATTTAACTGTAATCAATTAAGATCACTTCTCTTTTCACATCCCCTTCCCCTCCGATATACTTCTTGCACCGGCAGTAGAGTGGCAATGCGTGCTCTGTGGCTTCGACTAAGGAGAAATTGCATTTGAAGTCTGTTTACTGGCTTGTGTATGTGGTCTCAGTATCTTTCGTGTCCTGTTAAGTTACTGACTGTAGCTGTCCAGGGGCAGGAATAACGTCTAGAGACACTCCGGCCACCACCACGTCAATTCACTGTGGAATCTGCGTGTTACGCGGCTCATGGCCCTCAGATCATTGCAGAAAAAGTGGCTCAGCTATACCTGAGGGCACAACGGCTTCCGTATTGGCAATAGTTTATGTTTGCTTCTGAGGTTTATCTTGCAAACGGGCTCCTTTAAACACAGATCCAACTTGGGTGTTTCTTTAAAAAGGCTAAGTGTAACCAGATGGTCTGCTTGTTAAAAAGCTGTCCACGCCTCACAGCATATGGATTTCAAAATATAAGAGGTGCTAAAATAAATTTTCAGAGACCAGGAGAGAAAGCTGAGTGCAAATGGGATGCAGAAAGTTTATTCAAAACGTTGATGAAGCTTCAATACACCAGTTGAACTGCAACTTTGAAAGTTGTTTTGGAACTCTTTGGTAAAAAAATAAGGGAGAAATTACAGACTTCTGATTTGGACAGATGCATAAAGGTACCATCTTTTGTCATTTTCAAGTTTATGTATTAAATAAAATTCAGATAAAAATTAATAGAAGGCAAGAGGAGGAAAAGGAGTAAAGAAATCAGGAGAAGTAATGCCGACTTTGAAAATTTAACTGTAGGGGAACCTTGGTGGCTCAGTCGGTTGAGCGTCCGACTTCAGCTCTGGTCATGATCTCATGGCTCGTGGGTTCGAGCCCCACATTGGGCTCTGTGCTGACAGTGTAGAGCCTGGAGCCTGCTTCCGATTCTGTGTCTCCCTCTCTCTCTGTCCCGTTCACACTGTCGCTTTCTCTCAAAAATAAATAAATGTTAAAAAAAAAATTTTTAACACAAAAATTTAATTGTAACGAGAAAAGGTTTCAGATCAAACCCAAAGCAGCCATTCATTAGGAGGAAGAGATAAATATCAAAGCGAAGGAACAGACAGGCTCTTGAAATGTTTGACATTAACTGGATTCAGTTAATGAAGAGGGGTGAATTTGATGAGCACATTGGAAAAGCATTTAAACTTCTTTCTGACTTGACATGAAATGTTGACAACATCAAAGACAACATGAAGCTCAGAATATTACCCCTGCAATAAGTAAGAATGTCAACAGGAACTGTTACTGAGTGTTCCCAATTCAGAGAGCGTTTAAAATCAGGCTCTGAGAGAGAAAACTTGAAATGCCCTGAAATCCATATCAGAAAACAAACTGGATAGCAGTGTCTCCATATTTGATCATCTCAGTGTTCCCATTACACCACCAATAGCTTATCTAAATTATCAATAATTTAAAAATGAAGGGGAGCTGGGTAGCTCAGTCAGGTAAGTGTCAGGACTCTTGATTTCTGCTCAGGTCACGGCCTCACGGTTCATGACATCGAGCCCCACCTGGGGCTCAGCACTGACAGCACAGAGCCAGTTTGAGATTCTCTCTGTCCCTTTCTCTCTGCCCCTCCCCACCTCAAAATAAATAAATAAACTTAAAAAAAAATAAAATATTTCCCTCAACCTGCTCAAACCAGGATTAGGAAGCTGTCACACACAGACCCATGCTTCCTGCCACCTGGTTTCCTCCCCTCCCCCACCAACAGCTTCATTAAGATGTGATTCACATTTAAAATCACCAGTTCATGGTTTTCTGTATATTCACAGAGTTGTGCAACTTTCACCACGATCAAATTTTAGAATATGGTTGTCACTCCCCAAAGAAGCCGCGTACTAGTGTTAGCAGTCTCTCTGGTTCAATCCTCTCCACTCAGCCTCCACCACAGTCCTGAGCAATCACTAATCTACTTTCTGTCTGTGTAGATTTGCCTCTTCGGGACATTTCTTATAAATGGACTCATATAATATGTGTCCTTTGTTCCTGGCTTTCTTTAATAGTATAGCATTCCTAAGACTCATCCGCTTGTAGCGTCTATCTATGTTGTAGTGTGTGTCTGTACTTTATACCTTTTAGTGGCTAATAATCCATTGTGGAGAAACACTGTGTTTTATTTATCCATTTATCATTGGATGGGCATCTGAATTTTTTCTGCTTTTCAGCTTTTATGAGAAATGCTGCTATGAACGTTCCTGTATGAGTTATGGGTAGATGCGTCGCTTTTCTTGGATACGTACCTGGGAGTGGAATTGTTGAATCTTACCGCAGCTCTCTGTCTCACGTTTTGCAAAACTGCCAGACCAGTTCCCAAAGCAGCTACACTTTTTTTACATTTGAGCTAGCATTGTCGTGAGGGTTCTGATTTCTCCACATCCTCCCTGGAACTTGTTGTACTCTGTGTTTTTCTTGAATGTGGATGTGAAGTGTCACTTTGTTGTGGTTTTTTGTTTTGTTTTGTTTTTTAGAGAGTAAGAGCATGTGCATGCTTGCATGAGTGGGGAAGGGGCAGAGGGAGAGACAGAGCGAGAGAGAGGGAATCCCAAGCAGGCTCCACACTCAGCACAGAGCCTGATGCAGGGCTCCAACCCACAAACCATGAGATCATGACCTAAGCTGAAATCAAGAGTCAGACGCTTAACGGACTGAGCCACCCAGGCGCCCCCTCACTGTGGTTTTGATTTCCCTAGTAATGTTGAGCATCTTTTCACCATGTGCTTAGTGGCTGTTCATATATATATATACACACACAAACATACACACACATATATGTGTGTGTTTCTTTTGGGGGGATAGATGTCTGTTCATTTCCTCTGAATATTTTCTAATTGAGTTATTCATCTTTCTATTATTGAGTTACAGGAGTTCTTTATATATTCTGGATACAAGTTCCGTATTGGGGTTATCAGATGGATCATTTGCAAGCATTTTCTCCCATTTTATGGGTTGTCTTTTCAATTTCATGACAGTATCATTTGATGCACAAAAGGTTTCAATATTGGTGAGGTCCAATGTATCGGTTTTTTTTTTTTTCTTTTGTTGCCTGTGCTTCTAGCGTTGTATCTAAGAAATCATTGCCGTTAGGTCAAGAAGATGTATTTCTGTGTTGTATTCGGAGTACAGTCCTCACATTTAGGTTTATGATCCATTTTCAGCTGATTTTTTTGTGTGAGGTGTGAGATAGGGATCCAATTTCATCCTTCTCTGAGTGTGGATTTCCAGTCATCTCAGCACCATTATCAAAGAGACTTTTCTCTTTCCATTGAATCATCTTGTCATCCTTGTTGAAAACCAACTGACCACATGTAAGGGCTCATTGCTGGAGTATGCATTCTGTTGCATCACTAGATTTGTCTTTCCTTATGGGAGGGGCACATGGTCTTGATTACTGTAGTTTTGTATTAAGCTTTGAAGTAGGGAAGCATGAGTCATCCTACTTTGTTCTTTTTCTTTTGTTTTTCCTAAAGATTTATTTATTTTTGAGAGAGAAGAGTACAAGTGGGGAAGGGATAGAGGGTGGCAGGTACAGAAGATCTGAAGCAGGCTCCACACTGATAGCAGTGAACCCGATGCGGGGCTCAAACTCATGAGCCATGAGATCATGACCTGAGCCAAGTCTGATGCTCAACTGACAGAGCCATCCAGTTGCCCCTACTTTGTTCTTTTTCAAGATTGTTCTGGCTGTTCCCAGTCCTTTGAGCTGTCAGAATGGCTAGAACCAAAAAAATAAAGAAATAACAAGTGTTGGTGAGGATGTCCATGTCAATTTTAGGAGCAGTTTCTCAATTTCTGCAAAACTCCAGTAGGGATTTTGATAGGATTACATTGAATCTAGAGTGTCGACATACTAACAGCCTGACCCATAAAATGGGATGTCTTTCTTTTTATTTGGATCTTTATTTCAACAGTGTTTTGTAGTTTTCAGTGTACATATTTTGTACTTCTTTGACTCCATTTATTACTAAGGTTTTTTTTTTCTTTTTGGTGCTATTGTAGATAGATTTTCAGTTTCACATTCAGTTTATTCATAGAATAAAATTCACGGAAATAACAATTGATTTTTCTATATGGATCTTGTGCCCTGCCATCTCACTGAATTTCTTTATTGGATCTAATAGTATTTTAACAGATTCTTTAGGAGTTTATATAAGATCATGTCATCTGCAAGTAGAGATAGTTTTACTTCTTCTGTTCCAGTCTGGATGTCTTTTGTTTCTTTTTCTTGGCCACTTGTCCTGGCAAGAACTTCCAGTACAATGTTGATTAGAAGTCTTTTTTTTATTTTATTTTTTATAATTTACATCCAAATTAGCTAGCATATAGTGCAACAATGATTTCAGGAGTAGATTCCTTAGTGCCCCTTACCCATTTAGCCCATCTCCCCTCCCACAACCTCTCCAGTAACCCTCTTTTGTTCTCCATATCTAAGAGTCTCTTATGTTTTGTTCCCCTCCCTGTTTTCACATTATTTTTGCTTCCCTTCCCTTATGTTCATCTGTTTGGTCTCTTAAAGTCCTCATGTGAGTGAAGTCATATATTTGTATTTCCTTGACTAATTTCACTTAGCACAATACCCTCCAGTTCCATCCACATAGTTGCGAAAGGCAAGATTTCATTCTTTTTGATTGCCAAGTAATACTCCATTGTGTATATATATATATATATATATATATATATATATACCACATCTTCTTTATCCATTCATCCATTGATGGACATTTGGACTCTTTCCATGCTTTGGCTATTGTTGATAGTGCTGCTATAAACATTGGGGTGCATGTGTCCCTTCGAAACACCATACCTGTATCCCTTGGATAAATACCTAGTAGTGCAATTGCTGGGTCGTAGGGTAGTTCTGTTTTCAGTTTTAATGAGGAACCTCCATACTGGTTTCCAGAGTGGCTGCACCAGCTTGCATTCCCATACCTACATCTCTCCTACCAACCAACGTGCCAGTGGTAAATTCCCGTAGAAGTCTTGTTCCTGATCACAGGGA
Organism: Neofelis nebulosa; assembly: GCF_028018385.1. Taxonomy (NCBI): domain Eukaryota; kingdom Metazoa; phylum Chordata; class Mammalia; order Carnivora; family Felidae; genus Neofelis; species Neofelis nebulosa. The sequence continues at coordinate 149,385,889 of NC_080782.1, read as the reverse complement.
AAGCATTCATTCCTTCATGATTAAGCATGATGTTAGCTGTGTGTATTTCCTCGATGTCCTTTAGCAGATTGAGGAAATTCTCTTCTGCTCCTTGTCCTGTGTGTGTGTGTGTGTGTGTGTGTTTTCAGGAAAGGATGTTGGATATTGCCAGATTTCTTTTTTTGAGTCTTGCAGCAATCATACAGTTTGTTCTTTATTCTGTTAATATGGTTTATTACATTGATTGATTTTCAGATGTTAAACCTGCGTTCCTGGGTAAACGTCACTTGGTCATGGTGTATAATCTTTTAATATGATGTTAGATTTGGTTTGCTAGGGTTTTGTTGAGGATTTTTCCATCTGTTTTCATAAGAGATAAAGGTCTTTGTCTGATTTTGGTATCAGACTAATGCTAGTCTCAGAGAATGAGTAGGGAAATTTCTTCCTTTTCTATATTTTGGAAGAATTTTTAAAGGATTGGTATTAATTTTTCTTTAAATGTTTGGTAGAATTTATCAGAGAAACCATCTGGGATTGGGCTATAATTTGTGAGAAGTTTTAAATCACTAATTTAACCTCTTTGTTTGTTATTCATCTGTTCTGATTTTCTATATCTTATTAAGTTGGTTTTGGTAGTCTGTGTTTCTTCTAGAAACTTCTAGAATTTAAATTATTCTTTGGTGCCATTTGCTTTCAGCCTGAATAACTTCCTTTAGTATTTTCTTACGAGGAATGCTGCTAGCAACGAAATCTCCTTGTTGCTGTTTGTGTGGGAATATCTTTTTCACCTTTATTGTTGAGAGCTAATTTTACTGGTCATCCTTGATTAACACCACTGCCTCTGGCCTTCATTATTTTGTTTTTAATATTTTTAAATTTTTTAATGTTTATTTATTTATGAGAGAGACACAGGTGAGTGGGGGAGGGGCAGAGAGAGAGGGAAACACAGAAACCGAAGCAGGCTCCAGGCTCCAAGCGGTCAGCACAGAGCCCACATGGGGCTTGAACTCACAAACTGAGAGATCATGACCTGAGCTGAAGTGGGACGCTCAACCAACTGAGCCACCCAGGCGCCTCTAGTAGACATTCTTGAATAAACATTTCTCTATTTGTTGTATCGACTTTAGAACAATCTCCAGATACTTTGAGTGGTTGTTAAAAAACAAAAAAGGATTTTCACCAGTTACGTGGTTATCCTACTGAGGAGAGAGTTCACCCGGCTCCTCACAGGTCCACTGTAGATGTTTCTGTTTGCTGCCTGTTTTTGTAAACAGAGTTTTATCGGAACACAGTCCATTCACTTATCTGTTGTCGGTAGCCGTGTTCATGCCCCAGTGGCAGAGCTGAGTAGTTGCAACTGAGATCATGCAGCCAAAGTAGCTACTGGCCCTCACGGAAAAAGTGTGCTGAGGCATGGCTGCGTTATCTTTCTATTCTCAATACGGAAAACAGTTCCGCTACAAAATGACATCTTGAAACTGGACGACAACTGGGGTGCCCGGGGTCTGTTCGGCTCCTGTTCGCGAACCTGCGGTCTAGGTGTCCTGTGAAGAGGGAATGGAGGAGTGTGCCGTCAGAATTTCAGGAAAAGGAGGCGCCTGGGTGTGGGTTAAGTGTCCGCCTCTTGGTTTTAGCTCAGTTCGTGATCTCATGGTTTCCTGAGTTCGAGCCCCACATGGGGCTCTGTCATGGGGCTCTGTGCTGGCAACGAGGAGCCTGCTTAGGATTCTCTCCCTCCCTTGCTCTTTGCCCCTCCCCCACTCACACTGTTTCTGTCTCTCTCAAAAAAAAATACTAAAAAGAATTGCAGGAAAAGTTATGAAAAGTTGTGACAGTCAGTGAATCTGAAAAAAAATCATTGTTCTCTGCTTCCGGTTGTTTGTGGTACTGGACCCTTTTAAATTTTTAACTTTTTGTGATAGCTTTTCTTATCCTAAGTCAGTATTCCATTTCCTATCTGATTTAGTATTTTAAATTTTGTAATTTTTTTCCCTGAAATGGCCCTGAATTACATAAGCGTCTTCCCCGTGGCAGGCTGGGGAGTGGTGTGACCAGATTCATGCTGTGGATTTGTGTTCTCTGAGCTCAAGTGTTCTATTCACTGTATTCCTGAATTTTTAGCATGTCAGCTTGTCAACTGACCTTCATTTCCATTATATGTCCTTGAAGTTGCCTTTTGTACGTAAACAAGTAGATCCTGTATGTCTCTGGAGTCACTGGCTTGACCTGCCAGTTGCATCTTTATGAAAGGGCCTGGTGTGGGCTTCACCTGGGGACATGGTGTGGGGCAGGCTCTGGCGGAGGGGACAGCAGGCTGGACAGGATGTTGAGGATGGCTGGGAGACCAAGGCGGTGGTCAGGGGGGAGGAGGGTGTCTTTCACCTCGCTGCACCTCCTGATGGGGTTCTGACTTTCTAGGGCAAGTAGGGTCTGCTCTCTCTCAGAACCTCTAGAGCCAAACCAATCTCAAAGGAACTGCAGGTAGAAAGGTATGGGGTGTCTGAGTGGCCCTGGAGTGGTGGGTCATAGGAGTGACCTTTCTTTCAGCACTGCTTTAAAGGACACTGCATCTGGCTGACGCCTGACATTCTCAAACGGGATGGCAACTGGGGCGCCTGGAGTCCGTTCGGCTCCTGCTCACGCACCTGCGGCACAGGTGTGAAGTTCAGGACCCGCCAGTGTGACAACCCACAGTGAGTTGGCCGCGCTGTTTCGCGCCTTCCCGTGTGGTAGCTGAGGTCCCCAAGACCCCTCCCTGGCTGACCCTGTCCTGCAGGGTTCCTATGGCTGCACACCACTTGTGCAGAGGGTGTCCTCCTCACCATTCATGGGACAAAGCAGAGACTCCTAGAGGGGAAGGTCATGCAGCCTGCAGTGGCCGAGCCAGGCCTAGAGGCTTGGAAACCTGGTCTCCAATTCTCTGGCCAAGGGCCATTCCCCCAACCTGGCCCACACCCTCTTCTAGACACCAGCTTCCTCTGCCCTTCTTGGTCAAGGGCATGGAGTAAGGTATCATAGAGACAGGGAAATGGGCATAAGGAGGAGGGCCCTCTCGGGCTCCAGGATGCTGGGAGCCTGAGCAGGGGAGCCGCTGTCTGCAGTCAGGCAAGAGGCAAGGTCAGGGACATGCCATTGCAGGCATGTATGGTGCAGATCACCTAGGGAGGCTGCCCCTGGGGTCTGCCAGCTCCCACTCCCAAACAGGCTCCTCCTCCTGCCTCCCATGCAGACCCAAGGCCCTGTGCTGTGTTGTCCTCCACCAGGGTCCTTGAATCTCCCCCGTTATACCTCCACTCTGTGAAGATCTCTCAGGTCTGTGCCCTTCCTAATTCACGCCCCACCCCTCCTCCACCTTGCCTCACCCATGGTGATGTGCCCATGGGCTCCTGCAGCTCTGTGAGGCTTGGGGTGCATCAGTGAGCCCCGAGCCTCAGGCAGCCTACCTTGTAGGTTTATTGTGGGTGCACATGCAGTAATGTGAGCTGAATCCCTCCCCCTTCCACGTAGACAACAGTTCACTCAGGTTTCCGTCTTCCCAGGGAGGCCCTGCTGCTGCCAGGGGACATGTGGCTTTTGTCTCTTTCTTTGGCCTTTTCAGTATTTTAAAGATCTCAATTCTCCTGAAAATACAACAAATCTGGAATTTCACGTAAAAAAAAAAGAGAGAGAATCTTATTTCCAGCTTTCAGACTTTCAAAGCTTCCAGCTTTCATTGCAACACCAGGCCCAACTACAGGCTAACGGTGAATGGCTTCTGGAGCATCCAGACTCAGCCATCTTCACTCACGTCCTCCACCCACCTGGACCCCCTCAAAGTTTGGGGGTGGGCCCCAAACCCTAAGCCTGAGTCCTAGGCTCATCACCCCTCTCTGGGTTCCACCATGGTCTCAGCAGGAGTTGCATATGACTTTATGTACATCTGTGTTTTTCTCAGGGGCAGGTGTCTGGCTTCACATCATCTTCTCAAAGGAGCCTGTGACCCCCAAATCTAAGCCCTGCAGGTCTCTGAGGCCTGTCCAGACTCTGGCCTCTGCAGCATTTCTGGTTGCTCTGGTTGGCCAGGCCCTGAATTGGCCCCTGGGGTGCCAGAGGGGGACAGCAATCTAGGCTCTGGGGAGAGGGGTCAAGTCCACATTGGTCAGGAAGGGACCCACGACCTGGAGTCCAGCATTGGAAAAGCCCAAACCTCAGGGTCACCTGTGCTTAGGGCCAGGCACTCCAGCTGGTGCTTGGAGAACCCTAAACCTCATGCTTCTGACTAGCTCCTACCCAAGGGCTTCAGGCCCCATCCTGGTCAGGTGCAAAGTACCCTATCCCCAGCTCCTTTCAAGCACCCCTGCGGCTACTATACCTGCCTCGGGATGAGATTCAAGATTGACAAGACAGGAAGTTAGAACCTCAGAGGCCCTGGGGTGCTGGGTGAGGACAGCAGAGTTTCTGTCCCCTGGCATGGCCCTCGGGGGAGCTCACACAGGCTCAAGGCTAGGGAGGGGGGTTCCACGTTCTGTCCTTCTCCATCTGGGCACTCGAGGGAATTTTTACCCCTCTGGCTGCCCCAGCCTCCTTGGTGGCAGCAAGGGACAGGGCAGCAGTGACAGGAGCTGTCTGCTCACACAAGCTATCATGCCCGGAGATTAGCCAACCCCTGCCTGGTGCCAACACTCCCTCCACATCAGTGACTGTCAGACAGCGTGGATGCCTCGACAGGAACTATGAAAACTGTTTACATCACCATCAGTGGGGGACCCGGGTAGCTGCAAGGGGCCAGAGCACCTCAGAGCCCCTGGGCTCCACACAGCCTGTTTGTCAGCACCTCAGATGGGCCCCACAGGCCTCCCTTTCATGCATTCTCCAGAGGGTGACTGTCTGTCCTTGTGGCTCCCTGCACTGCTCCACAGCTTTTCCTAAATACTGGGGCCAGCGTGAAGACACCTGCACAGTTCACAGCCAGCCCTGCTCACTGGACCCAGTCCCTCTCTGTCACCAGCTCTCCCCACTTGTGACTGCAAAACCACAGGCAGTCTAGCATCTGACTCTTTGCTTGGTCTTCCTCCCCAACCACCCCTGAATTCTCCAGCTCACTTTCTGGTTCAAAGTTAGCGTCGGTTTCCGTTGGAGTCAGTAGGCCTCCTTCTTGCTGTTTCCCAGAGAGTCGCTGGGAACTGGCTTCCCACACCTACACCCCCTCCCGGTGATGCCCTCATTGGTGTCCTTCTCTGCTGTCCCATCAGTGGCCTTGGTGTGAATCTCAGAGCTGCTCCTCCTTTTCACCCTCCCCATCCAACACTGAGGTTTCTTGTTTCTCTCCCCACACATTTCTTGTATCATTCTTTCCATGGACTTTCCTCCAGAACGTGGCATGCGAGGAGGGCCCTAGGGGAGTCCCTTTTGTTGTCCACTCTGCTGTGCCGCACGTGGCTGCACTTACCACCCCGCCACATGCACAGAGCATGACCTTTGCCCGAGTCTCAGGTAGGACCTCGGGTCCTGCCACGCCTGGCAGATGGCGGCCCTGAGGCCCCCAGCTCCTCTGGGGGTGCAGTCCGCCCCACTCCATCACCCCGCCTGCCAGAGGCACCTGCTGGCCCACAGCCAGAGCCTTTTCTGATCGTTGCCATGCGTGGGGCCAGGCTTTGTGGATGAGCACTGCTTAGAGTCTCTGTGGTGGAGGAAAGCCAGTGAACCCAGTGTCCACTGCATGCCTGACCCTTGTTGAGAACTCGTGCGCAATTGTGCGGTTTCAGATTCTCTGGTTTTGTGCGCGATTCTGCCCGGCTGTGAAGGAGACTCCCCCAGCTCCTCCATCTTGAGATTAATGTCCCAGTAATGGCAGAACCTTAGCCAGTCAACATCCCACTGTTGGTTCATAGTCATGGCGACAGGAGCTGAGGGGTGGGAGGGCGCCCTAGGGCCCAGCTAATGCTCCTGTGACAGGGCAGGGCTGGGTCCCGTCACTCTGTGGAGCTGCCCCCCACACACACACACAACTGAGACTCTACCTCTCCTCCTGGTGGCACCGAGCTGCAAGGCTTTCGCTTTCTTTCCCAGCCCAGCCAACGGGGGTCGCACCTGCTCTGGCCTTGGCTATGACTTCCAGCTGTGCAACCCCCAGGACTGCCCTGACACCCTGGCTGACTTCCGCGAGGAGCAGTGCCGCCAGTGGGACCTGTACTTCGAGCACGGTGACGCCCAGCACCACTGGCTGCCCCACGAGCACCGGGATGGTGAGCCCCCAGAGACAGGGCCAGCGGGTGCTCAGCTGCTGGGTCCGGGGCACTGGTGGGGCACAGCTCACACCGTCCTGTGCTGCTCATGCCACCATGGGCAAGCCACTGGCTATGCCAAGCTATCAGCGGAGCCCACCCTGACCGCCGTAGCTGCCAGGGCCAGTCCTGGCATTTTAAACTTAAAGCTCCAGTTCCTTCTGGGCCTTGGGCAGGGGTGGGCAGGCGGCGGACACAGGCCTGCTGTGCTGTCTCCATCACCCGTGTGTGTGTTACCCCAGCCCAGCGCCTGCCACAGGCCCAATTCATACAGTCCAGAGAGTGGGTGCCAGAGCAGACAGGGTCCCCCCCTTGAAGGGGGCATGCAGTCTGGAGGGAAAGGCTGTCAGAGTCTCTGGGATCAGCGCCAACATCAACCTGGCTCTGTTGGGAAAAGGTCTTCCCAAATGCAATAGCCCAGGGTCAAAGGCCCCAAGACAGACACACCAGGGGGGTTGAAGCCACCTTCCCCCTTTCGCTTTCTGCCCCAGTCCCAGGGGCAGAATCCTAAGAAGACCCTCGAGAGAGCTTCTCCATTGCATGGTGCTTCTCTTGAGCAAACCTGGGAGGAAAGCGAGGGGTGCAGCCAGCCTGCCTCACCAACACCCCACTGCTTCCCTTCCAGCCAAGGAGAGATGTCACCTCTACTGCCAGTCCAAGGAGACCGGGGAGGTGGTGTCCATGAAGCGTATGGTGCACGATGGGACACGCTGCTCCTACAAGGATGCCTTCAGCCTCTGTGTGCGTGGGGAGTGCAAGGTGAGGGCCGTGAGGCCAGCGGGGGGCGGGCATAGCTCAGGGTATCAGCTTTGTGGGGTTATTGGGTGGTCTGAGGCTAAGCGTGCATAGTGTCAGAATCAGCCTGGAACAAGGCACATCCTGGAGGTAGGACTGAGTAGGCACAACTGATTGTAGGGTCACAGAGGCTGACTTCCTTCTTGTCTTGCTGAGAGATGAGATCTGCAAAGAAGTCTCCAGCAGAAAGCTTGGTGGAATACGACAGGCACCCCAGCCAAAGGGGGTGAGGCCAGAAGAGCAAGGAGGTGGGGTACGGGGCCACTGGACCTGTGCCCAGGGCTTCTCTCCACCCACATGGCGCCTTAGCCCACTGGAAAGGAGGCTCCTGTCTGATGCAACGGCTGGGCGGCCAGGCTTCACAGTCTGCTCAGGTGGTGAAGCCAAATCCTGAGAAACAAAGAACAGTGTCTCCTTAATTCCCGCAGGGTTTTCATTAATGGAGGTGACTGAGTGACCCACAGAGAGGTCAAGCCTTTGAGGAAGAGTGTGTTACTTATGTTTCCTGAGGGAAACTATGCAGGGCCACATGGGGAAGCACCAGATTTGATCGGGAGGTAGAAGGGAGTGGGGGCAGCTTAAGCCAGAGTTTTTACTGGTGCTTCCTTAGGAGAGGCAAGACAGAGCAGGAGAGACAGTTGAGGATTAGTATGAATAATCCAGGTAGGTTCCGGGCTGTAGGGGTGGTCCCTAGTTTCTTGGTGCCTGGCCTTAGGATGATTTCAGGCAGGGGAAGGATCAGCTTGGTGCATGAGAGGCAGATAAAGGGAGTGATTGCTGGATTGTTGGTTTACCTATGAAAGGTGTGCCCCCACATCAGCCCTTTGCTGTTTCCAAGAATCAGCGTGAGGGAGGGGCGGCCTCTTCCTAGCCAGCATGTTCTTAAAGATGTCAGAGCACAGTTAGAAGAATTTCAGAAACATGACTAACATGAGCCATAAGCATCATGCACAATCGAAGAACAGACTTAAGTATTTCATCGATTAATGGAGATTTTGAAGGAATAACAGTAGGATGATAGATTTTTGCATCACTTGAAATATATATATGTCCACATATGTATATGATCATATTGCAAATGTTAGAAAACAAAGGAGACAGAAGGACTGGAACCACACAAAAGTCGTGGGCAGCAGTAAGATGAAATACCGAGTCCTCACGATACATGGGGATGTGCAACCCTTCTTCTGAAAGAATCTCATACTGGGTCAAAAATAATATCCAGGGGCGCCTGGGTGGCTCAGTTGGTTAAGCGTCCGACTTCGGCTCAGGTCATGATCTCACGGCTCGTGAGTTCGGGCCCTGCGTCAGGCTCTGTGCTGACAGCTCAGAGCCTGGAGCCTGTTTCAGATTCTGTGTCTCCCTCTCTCTCTCTGACCCTCCCCCATTCATCCTCTGTCTCTCTCTGTCTCAAAAGTAAATAAACGTTAAAAAGAAAAATTAAAAAAAAAATAATATCCAAGTGGATGCTGTTAATTAGGGAATATCCAAACACAATGACTCAGGAAGGTGGAAAGTGAAATGACAGCAGAAGACGTGTCAGGAGAATAAAGATGTACACGCGTGCACACACACACACGCACACGGAGCAGGGAATGAAAAAAGTATCAAGGATTAAGTGAGGGCCGTGGGGTCATTTTGTTTTGATAAAGGGTGTAGGCCGCTACCCTGAGAAAGTAATAGCATGCTACCGAATATGTCACCCAGAAATGGCACTGAGAGAGGCAGAGATTGAATTAGCTAACATCTTTCCTGATCTGATGACTCACACATAGGATTTCATCACAAATGGGGAGGGAGGAAACAGCACCTCGTTAGCTCTGCGCCCCTCCCTGTGTGATAGATACCCCAGCACCTCTACCAGTGTCTCCCACCCCGTCTTGAACCGAAGCACAGTCCAGCCGAGAGACCTCTCTGGGCGTGGACTTAGCTGGCAGCAGCCTCACAATGCCACTCAGAGACATGAGCCATCCCCAGCCTGAGCGGTTAACCCTGGTAGGATCTCAAGCGAGATTTCAGGCCCGCATGAGGACCGTGGTCTTCATTTGCCATTTCTACTCTGTTAACCCTTTCTACTCTGTCCCCGTGTCATTCTCCCCGCTAGCTCACACCACTGAATGTTAAAACAGTGTCTCCTGAAGGTCTGTGGACACTTGTCAGACATGGAGGCTCCCCGAGCCGGGGATGGCGCTCGCCTGGGCCTGGTGGTCGTGCCACCTGATGAGCCGACTGGCAGGTGCCCACAAAACTGCTCCTCTAGATGGCAGGCAAGGGCCTTGTCCTGTCTGCTGTGATTATTAGACAGACCTTGATTTCAGAACTAGCAAAAGATGGGGAAATAAATGTGTCTGAGAATTAAGCAGATAAAGACAAGCCATTTTAATATCTCTCAAGTTCTGACAGATCAAGCAGTAAATTTATTCTGTTTTCCTTTTGCTCACCTTCTGGGACTCTCAGAACAAAGTCTCAGTTGGAGCAAGTCCTTTAAAATGTAGCATGCTGCTTCCATTTTTCCTCTGTCCAGATAGCCTCCTTCCCTTCCAACCAGCTGAATTTCTAAATTTTTTTAAGTTTATTTATCAATTTTGAGAGAGAGAGAGAGAGCTGGGGAGGGGCAGAGAGAGAGGGAGAGAATCCCAAGCAGGCTGTCAGTGCAGAGCCCGACCGACACAGGGCTCGAACCCACGAACCGTGAGATTGTGACCTGAACCAAAACTAAGAGTGAGACACTTAACTGACTGAGCCACCCGGGTGCCCCTAACCAGCTGAATTTCTTTTCTTTTCTTTCTTTCTTTCTTTTTTTTTTTTAACCAGCTGAATTTCTAATTCGTGTATTGGGTTGTGCACAGGCTGCACGCCTTTTTAGAAAGAGTACGTGAACCAATAAAGAGCTTCTAGATCAGAGCTGGTTCTTATATGGGCTTCCGAGTCCGGGAGTCTGGGAGATCGCCTTCCCAATGCTGCTTGGCTCCTGGCACTGGTGCACATCTGCGTTGGCACCCACTTGCCTCTACGTCTCTGAGGCTTTTTGCGTCTGGTTTATTCTGTAGGAAACTGAGCAGTGACCCCCTCAGGTGAGAGGCTGTGGCAACCCTTCTTCCAGGGAGTGTATCATCCTGGCCTGAAAGAGGGTTCTCCTCTCCCCTGCTCCTTCCCTGAGGAAGGCAGCCTATGACTGTTTGCAAGGACCAACTCCTTCCACCCAGTGACAGCCCCTGCAGGCTGTGTCACAGACGTGTCACAAATGTGGAAACAAACTCTGAATTGGATCAGTGTGCCCCCTGAGACCATACACCTAGAAATGGCAGGTGCATCTCTCAGCTCAGGCTTCTGCACCTGTAAAGACTCTTGTTTCCATCTGGTCTCCACCCCTCCCCCAGTAGATCACATTGTCTTCCTTTGCTAATTTTTCCCCCCTCAGGAATCATTAAAATAAAAACCAGCATGTTCATTGTATTGATTGTTTTTCACCTTGCTCACTTCCAAAAACTATTCCAGAGGCATCGTTGGATATAAAACCAAAGATCATTAACATCTAGCCACACCTTCAAAAATGATCATGAACCACTGCTCTGTAACCCTCTGTGGTCTAGAGCCCCTGTCCTTAAAGGGCCTTGTAAGATAAAAGTCAGAAATCGAAGAGCAGAGGGAGAAGTGGGTTTCTCCAGAGGTAGGTGGTAGGATGACCCTGAGGGGGAAATTGGCTCTGAGCTTCCTGGCAGCCTAGGCAAAGAGGGAAACGTGTGATACTGTGGCTCAGACAGGCAGAGGGAGCAGACCAGTTCAGTGGAGAGCTTGTCTTCCTTGGCTGAACTAGGAGAAAGTGGCCTCAGGAAGCATGTCAGGGCCACTGTCCTGTGGGAGCTCCTTCCCTGGAGTTTCCCCGGCCCCAGGAATGGTGTGCTGCCAGACCTCCATGGAGTAAGAGAACCTGAGTTTGTTACTATTTTTCCAGGTGGCCCTGGGTGAGGGAACATCCCTGCTCAGTGTGGAATAATTTTTGACACTGGAGTGTGGGCAATGTTGAGATGATTTGTTGGAAGAATGGAGGCAAAATTTTTGTCACCAATTCTTGTCACCCCCTGTCCAGATACCCTGGAGATAGACTAAAGGGGACATTGTGTTCTCAGGGCAGTTTGAAGGCCAGGGCACACAGGCCTGAGCTTTGGGTGGGAGCATGGCCACCCTGTGAGAAGGGCAGAAGCCAGGTCTGACTGACAGCCATTGGGACAGAAATGTTCACATGGAGGCTAGCTTGCCAGGCCAGGCCAGCCTCGGGAGGTGGCCCTGTTTGGGCTGTGAAGAGCCTTCTGAGGTCACACTGTGCAGATGAGCAAATGAGGTGCAGTGAGGGGCTGGGCACACAGGGTCTCCTTCCTCTGCATCGGAAACTGCTAAGGGAGGTGCAGACCTGAGCTTCAGAGGTGGCAAATCAGGCCCCAGGGCCCAAGTGGGGAGGGCTCTCAAGTATGCACTGTCCCCCCTCCTCTGCAGAAGGTGGGCTGTGACGGAGTGATCGGCTCCAGCAAGCAGGAAGATAAGTGTGGCGTGTGCGGAGGGGACAACACCCACTGCAAAGTGGTCAAGGGCACATTCACACGCTCCCCCAAGAAGCTCGGTGAGTGAGCCCGTGCCCCCGGCCCCCGGTGCCTTAGTGTCTACAGCACCTGGCAGGGCGCTGGGGTGGCCGTGAGTTGGAGGGAGAATGTTAACACAGGTACAGCTTGAGCCAGGCCCCAGGGTGGATGGGGCATGGAGGCAGGGTCTCAGGTGTCAGGGCAGAGAACACCGACATGCAGGTGCACAGGGCAGATCTTAGAAGTGTTTATTTGAGAGCAAGGGGTCTGAGTCCATTGCTCCCTGCCTCTCTGCTCCAGCCACCAGCTAGCTTTCACAGGACTTTCCTGGAGTACATAGCACAGACGGCGAAGCCACAGGATGGGGCCGGGGAACAGGGGTCCCAGACGACCTGAGCTCTGGGAAAACAGACCTCTGGGTGGGCCTGAAGCAGGCGAAATGTACTCTGTATGAAATGTAGAGAAGCCCCTCTGGTTTGCCTCTTCAAAGAAGGCCGTGGCCTTTACTCAGAGCCGGTGCTGGGGTGTGGGGATGACCCTCTCCATGGCCCCACAAGAGCCCAGTGGTCTTCAGTCTGCAGGTTAAGTGGCTGAGGTCCAGGAGGCCAAGCAGTTTGCTGAGGGCCTCCCTCCCAGACATGGCATCTTAGCTCCAAGCCCAGGCCTGCCTCCAGGAATCAAAAGGATTCCTGCCAAGTTTTCAGCAGAGGAGGCCAAGGGAGTGCCTGGGATTTGAAGGGGTGTGGAAGGGCCTGGGCCAGCTGGGACACAGTAACTCCCCCATCGGGCCTTGTCTGGGCAGGCGGTCAAAGCCCACAAAACATGGGGCCCGCTGGCCCCTCCTCGTGTCATCTGCATTCCAGTGGCCTCCTCCGTCTCATTTCGCTTTGTCTCCCCACATCCCAACAAAGGTTACATCAAGATGTTTGAGATTCCGGCAGGAGCCAGGCACCTGCTCATCCAGGAGGCAGACACTACCAGCCACCACCTGGGTGAGTCCCAGAGCCCAGGCGATGCAGCGTCTCTGAAGCCGAGCAGTTCTGGGGATGGTTAGTGGGCCCAGGGGTCAGAGGTCAGGCTCCTCTGTCCCTGGCTCAGCCCACCTGGGACATCTTTCCTGGGTTCACCTCCTGCTGGAGATCAGAGGGCTCCTCTGGCAGCCGCTGTGGGGGGGACAATGTGTCTAAAACATGCCATACCCCCAGCCCACAGAATGGTGACTGCCTACCCCCTCCTCCATCTCAAGGCCCAGGGGGAAGGCCCTCCTTCCCTGACCTACCAGAAGGCAGGCAGATTTTGCAGGCAGAGTCCTGGCAGCAGCCCCCACACCAACGAGAAGGCACCAGGGCCGGCCTGAGGATGGGCTCACAAACTGCATTTGCATATTTTCAATTACCTTAATTTTAATTTTTTTAATGGTTATTTATTTTTGAGAGAGACAGAGACAGACTGTGAGCAGGGGAGGGGCAGAGAGAGAGGGAGACACAGAACCCAAAGCAGGCTCCAGGCTCTGAGCTGTCAGCACAGAGCCTGACGGGGGGCTCAAACCCATGAACCACAAGATCATGACCTGAGCCAAAGTTGGACACTTAACTGACAGAGCCACCCAGGTGATCCCTTAATTGGTTTAATTTTAAATTCAAGAGGTTCTACCTGGAATAGGGATTTCTGGCATCTCTTGAAAGTGTGGATGTTCTAACAACTCTTCCTCTTCTCATGTGGCAGCCCCTGTCTGCCTGTGCCCTCTGTGCCCTCTGAGACGGCCTCACAGGGCTTCGCCCATCCTCACCCCACCTGCTGAAGACACCTGGACCCTACCTCCTGGGTAGTTGTGGGCTGGAGTCCGAAGTGATGCCAGGGGGCCACTGGGGAGATCCTGCACAAGTTCCTTCTCCCAGTTTGGGCCCCACCTTCCTCCTCATGCTCTGGAGCCCGGACTGGGTCAAGGGCTCCCAAACTGCCACTGTCTGGCACCCCCAGTGACACACGGCAAACACACCACTCTCTTATTAAAAGAGAGCGCAGTTTTCTTCCTTCCCTATTTTAAGAGGAAGCTTTGTATTGCTACCCAAAATGCAAACGCAGTACCACTTGCCTTAAATGGAAGATGAATCTAAAAGTTGATTCCCAAAAGAAAAGACACTTCTATCTAAAGGGTTTCCAGGGTGCCTGGGTGGCTCAGTCAGTTAAGCGTCTGACTTCAGCTCAGGTCGTGATCTCAAAGTTTGTGAGTTCAAGCCCCACACTGGGCTTTGTGCTGACAGCTCAGAGCCTGAAGCATGCTTCAGATCCTTTGTCTCCCTTTCTCTGCCCCTCCCCTGCTCACACTATATCTGTCTCTCTCTCTCTCTCTCAAAAATATATAAACATTTTAATTAATTAATTAATTAAGGGTTTCCTGCTGAAGGCTCCAGGTCTGAGACCTGGTCTCTCTGCACAGGAGGAGCCAGGGTTGGTGACCCGCTGAGGACCTACTGGCACCTGCTGAGGCTTTCTTTTATGGTGCGGACAGAGAGTGACAGGAGACTCGTGCAGAGAACAATTTCCTCATTCTGTGATCCTGGGATATTCATGCCTTGCTGAGGCCCTCCTAAAATCAACCAGCAGCGCCCCCCTAGTAGCTGCCTTCCACACAGTGGGGAGCATGGGGCTTCCTGACCTGCTGTTTCTTGTCTCCTGAACACCTATTTATCCAGGGGGATTGCCAGTGGCCCATGCAACCCCCTGGCCAAGCCAGGCCTCTGAGGATGTGTGGGGAGCTGATGGGGCACTGTGTCAGGATGAGAAGACCCTGTTTTTCAGCTGGACATATGCTCACCCTGTGGCAGGAAGCCCTCACCCCGCACTGGTGTGCAGCAGATGCCCTGCGCCCAGAAGGCTGGGGCGGGGTGCAGGGGGTAGTGGCTGTCCGAGTAGGGAGGTGGCCCTGACAGCCGCTGTGTGAAGCCCCTGCACCCCTGCGGCCTGTGGGGGCAGATCCAGGAAAAGACCCTGAGCGAGGCAAAAGGGTGAAGGTGGAGGGAAATCTAGTTCTGGCTGAGCAGCAGAGGGCAAGGTGGGCTCCCAAGGTGGTTTGGGCCATCACTGGCACGGACCCACCCCTGGAGAAGGGGAGCTGGGAGAGACGGGGCTCTGCTCCCCACTGCTCCCCTGACCAGTCCAAACTTGTGGACCCTGCCAGCCTCTCCCCCATGCCCCTGGCTCCTGCCCCTGAGTGATTATGGTGAGGGGCTGTCTTCTGCTATTCATAGCCGTCAAGAACCTAGAGACAGGCACGTTCATTTTAAATGAAGAGAATGACGTGGACCCCAATTCCAAATCCTTCATTGCTATGGGCGTGGAGTGGGAGTACCGGGATGAGGACGGCCGGGAGACGCTGCAGACCATGGGCCCTCTCCACGGCACCATCACCGTTCTGGTAAGTCGAGGAAGGGACCAGGCCCACCGCCCCCTGGCTGCCCAGTGGGGGTGCAAGCAGGCCACCAGAGGAGAGGTGGAGGGGGTGCCTGGGAACCCTGGACCTCCCTGCATCCTTCAGGCCACTCTCTGAACAGCCCCCCCTGGCCTGCCCTTGGGACCAAAGGTCTCTATTGGTGTCTGACACGGAGCCTTGAGACATGAGACTCTGGGGTCGACTGGGTGACCTCAAACTCTGCCCTCTGAGGGTTTCAGTTTTCCCCTCCAAACGATATTCACGGCCACCTCTCAACAAGCCTATTTATGTCCGCCATCCCATCCAAATCTTGACCCAGGAATGACCCGCAGGATTCAGGCCATTAGACCACCAGACCCAGGTCACACTGGACTTTGTCCCTAAGCAGGACTAGGGACCCCAAGTCTTCTGAGTCCAAGGCCGTTCCTGGTGATAGAGTCCCAAGGGGGCTTGATGTTCTTGGTTTTTTTTTAATTTTATTTTTTATTTATTTTTAATGTTCCTATTTATTTTTGAGAGACAGCAAGAGGGGGAGGGGTGGAGAGCGAGGGAGACAGAGGACCCGAAGCAGTCTCCATGCTGATGCAGGGCTCCAACTCATGAACCATGGGATCATGACCTGAGCCGTAGTCAGACACTTAACTGACTGAACCGGCCCCAGGTGCCCCTTAAGATTTTATTTTTAAGTAATCTCTCTACGTGGGGCTCGAACCTATAACCCTGAGATCAAGAGTTACCTGCTCTACCAGCTGAGCCAGCCAGGTGCCCGGGGCTCTTGATTTTTGGATCTCTCTTTGAAAGTTCATTTAAGTTGCACAAGTGATACATTTTATTTGTGAGAAACGTAAAACACTAGAGATAAGGCTCAGGGCCCTTTAGCCCCTCTGCTAAGGCCAGTGCCCCATGGCACCTGAGCCCACCACCCGATACCAGAGCGTCCACCCGTGGGGCCAGCATGTTTTATGTATGCGTGTCACTCTGCTGACCTCACCTGCAGGGTCTTGCCAGCCCCAGAAGTGCCCATGGTGACCTGACTGTGCCCATGCATATGCAGTTGGGCCTCGGTATGTGCTGTGTCTGTCCTGGCACATTCACCTGCTTGCCAAAGTGTATTTGTCATCCTTGTGTCAATAGTGGTGGAGTTTTCATAGACATTCACAGTCATGTGCAGAACAGTGAAGGATTTGAGTCATCCAGCATTCACGTTCTCAGCCAAGCTGGCACAAGGCTCTGCTCCCTGTAACCAAGGGGCCTGTCCCCACTATGTGTGCTGCCACGTTTTTCACGTTTTTTTATTTGGGAGGATGGTTCCACTGTTTAAAAATGGCCCCAAGCTTGGGGCACCCAGGTGGCTCAGTTAGTTGAGCATCCAAGATGGGCTCAGGTTCAAGCCCCGCTTAAGGTCTCTGCTGTCAGCAAAGAGCCTGCTTCAGATCTTTTGTTCCCCTCCCTCTCTGTCCCTCTCCGGCTCCCCTCTCACTCTCAAAACTAAATAAGCATTAAAAAAAATTTTTTTTAATGGCCACAAGCTAGTGCCGAGTGCTGTCGGCTGTTCCTGAGCACAAGAAGCTAGGTGGTGTGCCCTGCAGAGGAAACACGTGTGCCAAACGAGCTTCATTCAGGCCTCAGTTCTAGTGCACTGGCCATGAGGTCAGCGTTAATGTCAACAGTATCGAGGAAGGTGGCTTTAAACAGAAACACACATAAAATAAGATTACGTATTGACAGTCAGTGAAAGCATCCTGATCCCTCGCAGGACCCTAGCCCTGTACTCCCGTGAGAATTCAGCGTTCTGGGGTGCTTTCTAGAACATAACTAACCTCACATGAGAGCCGGCAGCTCGTGTGCCTTGGCGTGAGTTTCTAAGCTGGCTGCCGAGGAAGGGTGAACAGTGGGGCAAACACCTTTGTGGCCATTTCTGGGCACAGGTCATCCCGCAGGGAGACGCCCGGATCTCACTGACGTACAAGTACATGATCCATGAGGACTCGCTCAACGTAGACGGCAACAATGTCCTGGAAGACAACTCTGTGGGCTACGAGTGGGCCCTGAAGAAGTGGACTCCTTGCTCCAAGCCCTGCGGTGGAGGTGAGGGGCCCCAGAGGTATTCAGGGCTGAGTGGGAGGGATCTTCTGGGCAAAGGGCTTCCTGAGCCCACAGTACCCCGCTGCCTGCCTGACCTGAGTGAGGGATGTGCTAGGTATGAGCAGACTGGCCCCAGGGGCCAGAGAGTGAGGCAGTGGCCTGCCTGGGAGGGGGCAGAGGGTAGGCAGGAAGGGGGTACTCGGGGCAGCAGGCAGCCAGAAGGGCATGTGGGGGCTTGGATGTCACCCATGTGGACCTGCATCAGGGTGACAGAGGGGCTGGCCTGGCGGGAGGAAGGTTGGTGTGCAGGCGCTTGGGTGGATTACCACAGCCTCACGAGGCAGGTGACAAGGCAGGTGAGGAGGGACTTGGGCCGTGCTGGGGGTGGGTGAAGGGGCCCCCTCTGCGGGCCTTTGTTCATTCAGAAAGGTGTCCCTGCCCTCCTGGGGCAGGACTTTGTGCAGAGCGGTCCCACCTGCCCTGGACCTCAAAGAGTCCACAGTTGGGTGGGACAGACAGGCAGGAAGTTCTGGTCCACCCCATGTGGTCGCCACTCCCTGGAAGCTGGACGAGATGAGAAGCAGAAGCAGGTGGCCAGGACAGACCTCCCTCAGATGCCACATGGGGTCCCACATCTCGAGGACAGAGAGGAGTTTACCAAAGTGGGGAGACCCATCCTGGGGCCCAGGCAGGTAGACGGCTCCTTCTGGAGTGCTCCCACCTGGGTGGATGGCACCCCAACATTCTGTTGAGCCTCCCTGCCCCCCTGGAGTTTTTCAGCAGCATGTCCTCCTGACTCTGTCTCCTATGTGTCTCTTGGACCCATCTTCCCAGTGCTGGCTCATTCTTGCTCCCCAGCTGGCCCTTGTGTGTCCACTGTCACCCCCAGAGTGCCCTATTAAAGGTCCCTTGCTGGTATCCCTTCCTGGTGTCATTAAGTTTTAGCAGCTCCCTCTGCTCTTGGGAGAAAAACAAGATTCTCCTTATGGCCTCTGTGGTCCAGGCAGCTTGCTGACCTCTCCCACTGCACTGGTGCCCCCACCCCTTGCTCACCAGGCCCTGGCCACACTGGCCTTAGCTGCTTTTCCTGGACATGCTGTGTTCCTGCCTCAGGGCCTTTGCACAGGCCGCCTACTCCCCAGAAGCCACTCTACTGCCCTCTCACAAAATCAGCATCCTTCCATTCTCTGCTTTCTGGGACACCTCCAGACACCCAGATTAGAGCAGGCTGCAGACAGCCCCTGCGACACGGACACAGTCACATTCTCTTGTGTCCTACCCACAGTCTAGGGTTTTGAGATCTTGCAGTTGCTGACATATTGGGCTCTACAGTTCTCGTGGGGGCTGCCCTGTGCAGTGTAGGATGTTGAGCAGCATCTCTGGCCTCTACTTGCTAGATGCAAGTCACACCCCTTACCCTGAGTGGTGACAACTAGGTGTACCAGATATTGGCAGATGTCAAAATCGCCCCATTTGAGAACAGCTGCCCTAGGCTATGGCGGGAAGAGGCCATGTTTTTATGTTTAGCCACCTCCGGGCTCATCCTGAGTCCTCAGTGCGTGTGAATTCAAGATGGATTAAATGGCTAAGTGATGGAAAGGAAGTAGAGCTTTCCATTCTGCCCCAGGGAGGCAGCTTAGAGGCCAAGGAACAAGGTGGCCACTCTCCGTGGGCTCTCCCCTCACTCCCCTGGGGTACTGGGTGGACACTAGGCCGCACGTCTCCAAGGCCTGCCTCTGGCACACTGCCCCACCTCCCACCCCATCAGAAGGCTAGGCTGAATGGGGCTGAAGCTGCTTCTCCACACCCCCTGGAGGCCGCACTTGCCCCATGAGCCCCCTCGAGCTCTCGTCTTCAGGCTCCCAGTTCACCAAGTATGGCTGCCGCCGGAGGCTAGACCACAAGATGGTGCACCGAGGCTTCTGCGACGCCCTCACGAAGCCCAAAGCCATCCGCCGGGCTTGCAACCCACAGGAGTGCTCCCAGCCAGTGTGAGTTCCCCGGGGCCCCCCGGCTCTCCCAGCCCAGGGTCCCATGAGACAGGAGAAGGCAGACCCCCGGGGCTCCTGTGGAGGGAGGTGCGGGATCCAGGCCCTGAGCAGCTCTGGGCCTCACATTCCCTGCGACGTTTGGTGGATTCTTTCTCCCTCCCCCCATTTCATGGAGTCTAAGATGCTGTAGGCTGTATGGTGCATCCTTGCCTCGGACCTGCCGCACTGAAACTATACCACGCATCTTAGACGTTGTGACATGTGGTAATGCTCGCATGGGAAACTGAGGCTCAGAGGGTACTGGCCTTGCTTCTGGTCCTGTGGTAGATGTCTCCCAGGAAGCTCATTGCAGCGGTGGCGGTCTTGACCTTCCGGCCCAGATTCCCTTTGCGGGGCCCCCAGGGGAGAAGAGGGCTGGTAAACGGGCACATGGGGCTGCGTGGGGTGGGTGCTGGCAGAGTCCACACTGCTGCCCTGGAGGGTTTGTGATGTCGGCAGGAGCTGAGAAGGGACAGATCTGGGGCTCTCTGTGCCCTCCCCCACGTCCCAACCAGGGTATCCCAGCAGTGGGTGACTGTCACCTGCAGGACCTTGGACAGAGGCACGGCCAGGCTCTAGGACATCTTTGCAGAACGGGAAGATGCCTGGGGTGGGGGGTGGGGGCGGGAAGTAGGCTGCTGACATTGCTCTGGCCGGCTTTTTGGGGGTGGGGGGTGGGGGGTTGACCTGTTGCTCTGCCCCCACAGGTGGGTCACAGGGGAATGGGAGCCTTGCAGTCAAAGCTGTGGGCGGACGGGCACGCAGGCTCGCACCGTGCGCTGCATACAGCTGCTGCACAACAACACCACCCGCTCCGTGCACACCAAACACTGCAACGACGCCCGGCCCGAGGGCCGCCGGGCCTGCAATCGTGAGCTCTGCCCTGGCCGGTGGCGGGCCGGACCCTGGTCCCAGGTAAGCGGGCCCCGTGTCCTCAGCCCCCAAACCAAGCTTGCGGGGGATTGAGGGGGTCAGGGAGCTCCACCTCAGTCTGGATGCAGTCCCTGCCCCGGGCCACATCCTGTAGGTCTCAGGGCACCAGTGGGGCTGCACGGCCAGTGCTCTGTCGAGAGACCAAGTAGAACGTGTCCACTCTGTAGGGCAGAGGCTGCCAGGTGCTACAGGAACCTGGAGTCCTAGGAGACGGAGGGTGGCCTGGACTCCAGGATACGAGGGGAGACCTGGGCTCTCATCCCTGAGGGCAGAGAAGGCCGGCCAAGCTTGCAGGAGGGAACATGAGCACGGGAGGCCTTGAACTTGGGCTGCAAAGAACAGTAAGGATGGTCTCAGGCTCGAGGAGCAGTCTAGGGGCAGGACTGAGCTGACATGAGCAGGCCTGGGGGGTCGGGGTCCCCAACCCGACCAACCTCGGGCTCACTGATTCATTACAAGGACTCCCAGGACTGAGAAGTTGTTGTACTCACAGGTACAGGGTATTTCAGTGAAATCACAGTACAGTCAGCAAAGGGGGAAAGTGTGTGGCAAAGCCCAGAGGAAGCCAGGCACAAGCTTCCAGGGGTCTCCTCCCTGGGCTCCCAGGGACACCCTGGATTCTGTCAGCAACGGTGTGTGATGCCACATGTGAAATGCCGCCAGCCAGGGAAGCCCACGTGAGCCCGGGTGTCCAGGGTCTTCACTGCGTGGCTGACACTGGTTAGTCAGGTGGGGAGCTCACCGTAAATCACACTATTGGTACAGACTAACCGGCCAGACCAGTGCAGTGTGACCCGAGGCCTTGAGTCTTGCAGAAACACTCTTACCAGAGAGAACACTCCAAGAACTTGGTTCCCCAGAGCTTCCCAAGCGCCAGTCCTGAAAGCAGGCCTTCCTTGGCACTCTGTAGGGTTTGAGCAATCTGGGTCGGCCGTGTCAGCCTGTCCCCACACACAAGGTGAGGACTTGAGAATTCTCCCTGGGCCAGGCTGGGCCGAGCTGTGAGCCAAGCCAGGAGTCTGGGTGTGATAGCTTCTGCTGGCCTGTCCCCAAGCAGGGTGGTGGAGCCTCCAGAGATGGAGGTGGCTGCTGGAGGCTGGACAAGGCAGGACAGGCCTCTGACACATCCTCTACCCTCTGCCCCTCACCACCTTCTGCGTGTTACAGGGTTACATGTGTGGGGAGCTCTTTCAGGCCCAGCCAACCATGGGTTGGGGGCCCTGACTGATGACTTTCCACCTGCAGTGCTCTGTGACCTGTGGCAATGGTACCCAGGAGCGGCCAGTGCTCTGCCGAACGGTGGATGACAACTTCGGGGTCTGCCAGGAGGAACGGCCTGAGACAGCCAGGATCTGCCGGCTGGGCCCCTGTCCCCGTAAGCCCCCCATCCCAGCCCCCAGTGTACAGCGGGTTCAGGGTGAGGGGGGCTGGTCTAGGCGAAGGCACCTCTCCCCACAACTGGCCAGACTCAGCATCTGTGAACCGGAAGGAGAAGCTGAGCCCTCCCAGGCCAGCGCAGGGATCGTTCCCCAGTCAGAAATGGAAGGGACTCTGCCATGCCTTCCTTGCTGGCACTCCCCATTGGTCTGGGAGACAGAAGCAGATTCATGGTGACCACACAGTGGGGCTCAGCCAGATGTGGCACCCATGCCCATGTGAGCAGGGCTGCCTGTGGGAGTAGGGGGTACCCGTGGAAACTGGGGGTGCCTAGTGCCCTCTGAACCAGAACACCATCTGCGTGCAGACACCTTGCCAAGTGCCATGTGCATCACCTCTTTTGGTCCCAGAAATAGCTCAAGCCGTAGACCCCACCATGAATCCCATCTACAAAGGAGGGCATTCAGGGAGGTCAGATGTGCCCACCCAGCTGGGCAGGGGGACAGATCCAGGATTCACCTACTCCCCATGTTCCTGAGAAGCAGGCCGGGTGGGCCTGCTGGGAGCAATGCAGCGATAAGGAGGTGTGGCAGAGCCTTGGTGCTAGGTTGTAGCTGAGACCCAGGAGGCACGGTGGGGGGTGGGGGCGAGCAGGAGGACTGGGAGGCTAGAGCCCATCTGTCTGAGGGGTCTTTGAATGCCGAGCTAGGGTGTCAGGGCCCTGGATGCCTGGGGCTATGGAGTGTCTCTTGCCCGGGGTGACGGTGCAGCCCAGCGTGGGGCCATGGCAGCCACAGCCCCTCCTCTTCCCTCTAGGAAACATCTCTGATCCTTCCAAGAAGAGCTACGTGGTTCAGTGGCTGTCCCGACCGGACCCCGACTCTCCAGTCCAGAAGACCTCGTCAAGTAACCGGCCCGTTTATAACTCTGCCTCTGCCCTCCAGTGCATGCCCTGCGCCCTGTGGAGCTTGCCGTGGGCTCCCCTCCTCTCTTTCTATGGAAAACTTCCCTGACTCTTCCTGAGCGCTCTCTCGGTTGAATCTGATTTCTCCGGGCCTCTGTGCTCGGCAGTCTCCTTTGGAGCCGCCCAGCCGGCTGCCTGGCCGGGAGGGCCCGCCTCTGCAGAGGCGTGGCCACAGGGCAACTGGCCTCTTGTGGGAGGCCGGGACCTGGTTGGTGATGGCGTGTAAAGGGGCAAAGATCTGTCTTGGTGCTGGAGGGGCCAGAGGCCAGAGTGCAAATGTGACCACTTGGTGACCACGTCTCGGGGCCACATCCCTGCAAGCTGGAGCTGCAGGTCAGAAGTCAAGGGGCAAGCCCACCGGTCCCCTTTCAAACACCGCCCACCAGCGAGGCGAGGCCAGAGGGGCTCTGGGGCGTGTTTTGTGCCGCTGAGCTGGGTGGCCCGGCCCTGAGATTCCAGGGGCGCGTCGGGGGCTTCCCGGCCGCCTCTGCTGTTGCTGCTGCTGCTGACCCTGTGCTGAGTGTGTCCTCCTGACTTGTGTGACTGTGGCCTGCTTCCTGTGGCCTTTGCGTCCAACTTACACAGCCCTTGGCCACCCCCCTCCCTGAGCCCCATCCCCTCGCGGGTTCGGGTTAAACAGAGACGGCGGGGAACGTGTCCCTCCAGTGGGACACTGGGACACACCGCCCCTTCCATTCTCTGTCCATTAGCTCCAATGGCCTTTTCTCATCGTGCACACATGACCCCATCCATAGAGGTGAGAGATTGAGAGAGAGGTTGAGAGAGAGAGAGAGAGAAACTGATGTGGATGCGGCCACCTACCAGTGTGAACAACTACAGAATTACCTCAATTTTTATTGCTTTTTTGCTTAGATAAAACTATGTAGAAAATGCCTTAAAGTTGAAAGGTAACAGATTTGGCTGCTAAGTCCAACTTCAGAGCGGGGACGGGATCCAGGTATAGGAAGCAGGCAGTGGCAGGCCCAGGGGGAGGCAGTCCCGCTCATCCACTTTTCGCCCAGAGTAAGGTTTCCCAACCCAGAGGGCCTGACTCCCCTCTGGCCCTGGCGTCCTGTGCAGGGGACCCAGGTGTGCTGGCTCCAGCCAACACTGCGGAGAAGAGACCCACTCTGAGGCCATGCGGCCAGTCGGCACTGACTGTTTGCTGAGCCCCCCACCCCTATCCTGGGCGCTCCCCCAGTGCTGCCTTACCCAGAAGGCAGCGCACCCGGCCCCTGGTGTGACCCATGTAGCGCCCCCGCCCCAGCCCCCCTGCCACCTGCTAATGGCATCCCTGGGACCAGCACCCAGCCTCCTCCCCGGCTCCAACTACTGTTATGTACATACTCGGTGTGTAACGCGTACTAATTCTCACGACTGTTAACTTCCAACTTTGACTAGGCCACGCGAGTGACTCTGACTCTGGGAAGGTGCAATACGGTCCTGGGCATTGTGCTCTCTGTCTATATGCACTTTGGTTTATCAGGGATATTTTATTAGTGTTTTGTATGTATCCAATGACGTAATTAACATAGGCTCCATTGTCGTCGCTTTTCCGGTTTTTTTATGAGACAAAGTTTAGTGTGTGCCAAAGTGACTGTGGAAATGACCTTTTCTCTTCACTAATGATGGAAAGACTTTCCTGTCATGCATCCCACAAATAAACTCAATAAAAGTTCAGTGAAACTGGGTGCTTGGGTTTGGCACGCTGCTGGCTCCTTCTCTTCGCCTCCATAGCTGACGGCGCTGGCAGACCTGCGGGGACCCTTCTGTCGCATTAGTGACCGGGTTTCCGCTTCCAGTGACTCCCGCCGCCCCCCCCATCCCCCTGCGCAATGTGGGTATGTAGGGTCCCTCCCCCACTGAGGTGCATACCCCTGTCCCCAGGCATTTTTCAAAATGTGACAGCAGCCCATGAAGACACTCCACTATGATTTTGACTTTCGACTCATTCGTGCTGAATGAGCCCCTTTGTGGGAACATCTGGGTTCTCTCCCCACAGATGGAAGTTTTTCACCATTGGGAAAGGGTCCCGGGGTGGGTTTCCCCCACCTCTGGGATCAGTGGAGTGGGAATGTGGGGTCAGTAGCCCAGATAGTGCTGGCCCAGGTCACCGTCCCCCAAGCCACCATTGGGCCACTGCCACCCGTTCAGGGAGGGAGAGGTGCCCATCTGGCCCAGGTCGGGGGCGTGGGGCGGGAGAAGGGCCAGGCAGCGGCAGCTCCGGGCACCTGGCCTGTGCTCAGCCGTGCCCGCCCGCATCTCCACAGGCCTCGCGTCAGAAGCTGCAGGGCCTGGTGCATTGGCTCACCTCTGACAAAGGCCAGACAGCAGGTCGGGGTCCAACAGGGACCTCCTATCAGCGGGCTTCTCTCTCTTCCCTCTCCTATGGAGGGGATCCCGTGCCACAGAGGAGGGAGATCCTGAAAAAAGATGACATGGGGCCATCCGGTGTCATGGAAACAGTCTTAGAGTCACAGGGCCAGGTCCCAGGGCGCCAGCCTGCCAGTGCCGGTCACAGTAGCGTGGCTGAATTCACTCTGCCTAGAGCTCTGGTCACTGAAAGGAATCCCAGCTCCAGAGACACAAGACCTTGAGAGACACAACTTCCTCTGAGAGAGCCGCGTCCACGCAGTGTCCCTTCCCAGATGGATCAGGAGGAATCCCCATGGAAGGGGCTTCCAGGCCAGAGCTGCAGGCAGGCCACCAACAGCCCAGGGGACCACACCAGGGACAGTCGGGGTACGTGAGGGCCCCGCTGGGGGGCCCACGCTCCTGTACCCTGTGGCATAACCTTTTTGGATGGGGAAATGCTGCATGAGGCTCAATTGAGAAAAAGAGAGAACCAGGTTTTCTCCATCCTAGCCTTTCCCGAAGCGTGGGACACAGGGAGGTTTAATTCAGAGGGTGCGTAAATGTGGCCTGAACTCCCCCGCCTCTGAGCAGCCCCTTCCTAGTTCCCTTCACCCTTCAGGACGCCGGCACCCCCCTCACACTTGCTCGCTCTCTGCAGCCCGGAGCTGTGCATGCGAGAGGGTCTCCCTTGCCATTTGAGGAATTAAACTTTGGGTGAAAAATTTGTTTTCCTAATTAGGGTCACCTTTATTGATTACTGCTACTTGCCCGTGAATGGTGGTAGTGTAAGGTTTTCTTCTAAAATAAATGTTAAGTTAAAGAAAAAAAAGACATTAATTTAAAGGAGGAAACACAGGCAGGATTTGGCTCGAGCCAAGATTGGTGGGAATGGCCCACAAATGGCTTCAGTCTATGAGAAGGGGTTTACTCTCAATGGTTTGTTGTTGGCTGGAAGGCAATAGGTCTTGCCAATTCATTGCTACCGGAAATGGCTGAAGACCAGGTACTAGGACACTGAAATCTTATTCTTGATGTAGTACAGATGCTTTGCCGGTCAGTGCCTCTGGCCACATCATGGGCCCTTTGGTGGTGTACTTCCCCTCATCTCGGAGGGCTCTCTGCTCAGTGATAAAACTGTTGGCATCCTTTTAAGAATGATTGGCACCTGGGTGGCTCAGTCGGTCGGGTGTCCGACTCTTGATTTCAGCTCAGATCATGATCCCAGGGTTTGTGAGTTTGAGTCCCACATTGGGCTTTCTGCTGACAGCGTGGAGCCTGCTTAGGATTCTCTCTCTCTCCACTCTCTCTCTCTGCCACTCCCCCACTTGCACTGTCTCTCTCAAAAATAAATAAACCTTAAAACAAAAAAAAAAGAATGGTTCAGCAGGGGCAGGGGGCACCTGGGTGGCTCAGTCAGTTAAGCATCCGACTCTTGATTTCAGCTCAGGTCATGAGATCATGGGTTCGAACCCTGTGTCGGGCTGTGCACTGACAGCATGAAGCCCACTTGGGATTCTCTCTCTCCCTCTTTCTCTGACCCTTCCCCACTTGTGTGTGTACTGTCTCTCTCAAAATGAATAAACTTCAAAAAAAATTGGGAATGATTATTTTGAAAAAGTTTCTAGGGTAATATTAGCATAGCCAAACTCCTAGCCTGTGGCTTTCTTAACTCTTTATTCATTCATTATCTTCATTTTTAAAAACTTAAAGCAATGCAGCCACCATGCAGAGGAAAATAGACATAGAAGTCCAACCTGTAGGGCAGGTGAAGAGAGGCGCCCTGGAGATGGGGACCCTTGGCCCCCCAGCTGTCACCTGCCTGTTAGTTCCAAATCGTCCATTCACTCAGGGACATTTGTTCAGTGCTTTCTGTGTGAGGCTCTGACTCGGGCACTGGGAGGCTGCTGAGCTCCCGACCACAGGTCGGCAAACTTTTCTCTGAAGGGCCAGACAGTAATGGTTAAACCTTATGTACAAAACCAGGTGGAGGCACCCACTTGGGCCATGGGAGTAGCTGGCTGACCCCTGCCCTCTACAGAGGGGATGCTGGTTTCCCAGGATCTCAGCCTGGGGGGAGAGAAGTGAGGGGGAGGCTTAAGTCATTTATGTGAAGAAGGCGGCACAGGTGACAGGGGAGGGTGCTGCTGTGGGGCCAGGGTGGCCCCACTCCCGGCAGCATCACCAGGCCTGGCTCCATCTGTGTTTGTCGGGGCCCCTGCCCCCACCATGTCCAGCCGGGTTGGACAGTCAAAGCCAGGGGTGGGAGGACACCACCCCCTGCCTTGTCAGAAGTCTCGTTGTGTCTCTGGAGGGCTGTGATCAGTGGTTTTTACACCTGGTGGCTGCCAGAAAGGGGAGAAGGGTCAGGGGGTGGGGAAGGGGCCAGGTGGGGCTCCAAGCACCCCCGAGCTTCAAACAGGAGCACTCCAATTTCCTCTGTCTCATACACTGGGCATCTGTAAGATTTTATCTGAGCGTCCCAGGATCTTCTCATGTGATTTCTGGAATCGGCCCTTAGCACGAGGCCACCTGCCTTTCCCCCTCCACATCTTGAGCCTGCTTCTGGCTCTCTAGGTTGGGAAGGCCAAAGCTCTTCCTGAACAGCTGATCTGTGTTTACCTCTTTCACCTTGTGCATCACGCAGTCTGGCACATTTCCTCCTGATTTGGGCCACTCAGAAGGTTAGAGTCAAAGTTGGGTCCACCTCTGGTGGTACATGCCTCTCTGTGTTCTTCATGCCTATCATGTTACTATTTTAAAATCCATAATTTCCCTGTTTTGGACTTCCTCAGTTATTCACGTGTGTCTTTTTTCACATTGATATATTTCTGCATTGTCTGATTCACTGGTCTAGGCTCTGGGGCTAGAGAGGCATCTAAATATAGCTTGGGGCTCTGCCCTGTGGAACTTACTGGATAATGAAAACAGGTGACAGACACCTTATCTGACAACTAAATGTGAACTTGCCAACTGGGATAGAGTG
This sequence comes from Neofelis nebulosa, assembly GCF_028018385.1. Classification (NCBI taxonomy): domain Eukaryota; kingdom Metazoa; phylum Chordata; class Mammalia; order Carnivora; family Felidae; genus Neofelis; species Neofelis nebulosa. Next base: position 149,358,115 of record NC_080782.1, on the reverse strand, counting down.
TTGGGAGGGAGAGAACTTCCCAAGGGAGGGCAGGTGATTCTTGCCCGGAGATGTGTTTCAGCTGAGCCTAGAGGAGGAGAGGAGAGCAACTGAAGGAAGACAGAGGGGGTGGCCACAGTATGTGCAAAGGCCCTGTGGCCAGGGGGAGCCCAGTATAACGTAGGGGGTCCAAGGCCTGAGTGAAGCTGGAGAGGTGAAGGAGACAGGCCCTCACCCTAAAATCAATGAGGGGCAATGCAGGGGCTTCAATCAGGACAGTGACATGGTCACATCTTCAGTTGAAAAACAGCATTCTGACAAGAGCAGGATAGTGAACAAAAAGGAGAAAGAATTGAGATAGGTCAGCAGAAAGGAGGCTCTTACCACAGTGCAGACAAGAGGCAAAACAGCTTGACCCATGGAGGTGGGAGAGAAGGGAAATGGACACACCTGAGAGTGTCTAGGAGGAAATACCAACAGACTTGGGAGTGAACAGACGGGGTGTGCCTGGGGTTCGGCTTATGCCCTGGAAAGGCCATTCTCTGAGACAGGTGGTGCCAGCCAAGGCCCTGGGTTGCACTGGGCATGTGGAGTCTCAGGCACATTTGGGACCACAGGGGTTAGGGGACTGTCCTATAGGCAGTCCTATCCGAGAGTCTGAAGCTCCAGGAATTGGGGGTTGGTGTCCGGTCAGGTGGGTCACCAGCCTGGAAGGGGAAATTATAGGCTGGAGCAATGGGCAGGCAGCGGGCACCATCAGAACCTCCTGAATGGGAGAGGACCTGCTTATCTGTTACTGCGAGAAGTTTCTGTGGGCTAGCAGAGTCACAGACATGGGTGTAGACAGTGCCCCGTGTTGGTGCACAGAGTAACTGCATCAGATGTGGTTTCTACCCATGGCTGCCTCTTCCTTCCCTTTGTCCTTCCCTCTTTCCTCCCCACTTCCTTTCTAGGAGACAAGGTCAAGGAGGGAGAGGGAGAGAAAGAGGAATGCGGCAGAGGTTGTGAGGGAAAGGTTTGAGATGCTCACTGCGGGGCTTGGGGGGCGGGGGGCTCAGAGGGTGGCTGAACAGAGAGACACAAGTAGGCAGGTGGGCCCAGTGAGGCCAGGGATCAGGAATTTACACCGATCTGCTATTCCCTGTTATGTTGTCATAATGACTTATTCTCTCATGTTGAATGAATTCCTGCAAATCCTCTCAAATTCTGTGGAGTGAGGTGGTGAGGGAGAGGGAGGAGGGGAAGGAATTTGGGAAGAAGACAGGGAGAGAGAGTAAGAGCAAGAACAAGGGTAGGAGGGGTTGTGTGGTTAGAACAACAGGTGACCTTGAACCACACGGGTTTGAACTTCACCAGTCCACTTACACATGGGATTTTTTTTTTATAAATACGGCACAGCACCCTAAATGTGTGTTTCTCTGCCTTACGATTTCCTTAATAACATTTTCTCTTCTCTGGCTTACTTTATTATGAGGATACAGTATATACTACATATATCATACAAAATCTGTGTCCACCCTGCTGTTTGTGTGGTCGGGAAGGCTCCTGGGCAAAGTAGACGGCTAGTAGTTAAGTTTGGGGCCAGTCAGATGTTGTATGTGGATTCCCAACTGTGTGGGTGGGGGTGGGGTGGCACCCCTAACCCCCACGTAGTTCAAGGGTCAACTGTGATACAGCTGCAGACAGTTGGAGCCCAGCCAGGAAGAAAACAGCTGTGCAGGGAGAGACACTGCCCTCTATAGAGGCTAGACCGCGGTGGCCGGCTTCTTGGGCAGGAAGGAAAGGAAAGGAAAGGACACACCGGGCGGGAGGACGAGCCTGTGTGAAGGGACCGGGTTTTGGAGCAGTCTGTTGGGGGATGGCCAGGAGCCCAGGGTGGCGGGGCTGTGCGGTGGAGGCAGCAGTGAAGGGACATGAGGCTGGGGAAGAAAGCCCAGACAGGTTTGGGTGAGGATGGGAACATATTGTGCAGGCAATGTGGTGAGGCTGCCGCCAAGTCTCTTGGATTTGTTCTATCGGGTTTTAGAAATCGGTCCCCTCAGGTTCAATTTTGTCATAGTTAACGGCCTAAAGATGACTGCAGGGCCGAACTCCGCCACAGGATCTCATTGGGGTTACCAGTGGGATGTCAGAGATGAATCTGATGCAGTCCCATTCTTTCACAGGAATCACTCCCCAGGCCTCATTTCTGTCTGGGACTCCGAGAGATACAGAAAACCCCAGGGGCCTGCCTGGAGGCAGGGAGCACTGCTCACAGCTTGTGTGGCCGCGCTCTGCTGCAGCGCTGCTGACATCAGGACCACACGCACTTTCCGCGTGAGCTCGCTTGCCTCTGCGCTGTCTCTGGGCTCTTTCAAACGCCTCCTCCTGCTTCCCCTGGGGGGAACGAGGCCCCCCCACCTTATCCTGTCCTTTGGTTATGTGCTTCCCGCTTTTCTCTTTCAGAGGCCCGCTGCCAAGGCGACAAGTCAATGTTCTGTAGGATGGAAGTCTTGTCACGCTATTGCTCCATCCCAGGCTACAACAGGCTGTGCTGCAGATCCTGTAACCTGCACGACAACCTCACCGATGTGGATGACAGGGCGGAGCTGCCACCTGGGAAGAACAACGACATTGAAGACCTCGTGCCCACCCTCCCAGTGCCCACCCTCGTCATGGAGGTGCGGCCTCCGCCAGGCACGCCCTTGCAGGTGCCCCTCAACACTTCCAGCGCCAACGGCACTGAGGATCACCCAGACACCAACGCAGTCGACGTGCCCTACAAAATCAACGGCCTGGATGAGGAAGGCCAGCCGCCCAACCTGATCCCTCGACGACCGAGCCCGTATGAAAAGACCAGAAACCAGAGAATCCAAGAGCTCATCGATGAGATGAGGAAGAAAGAGATGCTCGGGAAGTTCTAATAAAATGGAAAGATAGCATCAATAGCATTTTTTTTCTTGCTTATAGATTATATTCCATGGGATGGCAGATCGTGGAGAGGAAGTGAAAATGTCTAATTCCAACAGGTTTTAAGAAAACAAAGAGGAGAATGACATAAACATCTATACATGTGGTTGTGAGCGCGGGGCAGCTAGGTTCACGCATGTGTTTGTGTCCCAGCTCTGGAATGTTCTAAGTCCTGTCCTGGGGTTGGGTGTGGAGTGGGGAGAGGAAACACGTGCCCCAAGTTTCTGAGCAGTGATTGGGAATCTTCCTGTCCTTGGTGGTGACAGCCCTTCTGGAGAACATTCTGGAGAAATGTTCTGCAGGAACATTTCCTACCAATCCCCAGACCGAGGCACAAGCCCCATGGGGAACTCTTATTAGGAGAAACAGTGATTTGTTTACTAATTGACCAGTCACTGAGATGAGCACAATGAAGTGGAGGCTGTGAACTTGAAAGTCGTGACGTCAAGGGCTGGGCAGGTGTCGAGGATGAGTGTGGCAGCCCATGGGGGACTGTGACCAACCTGAGAGCCGCACCCCACTAGTGCTGCTTTTGGGTTCCAGCCACTGCTGCCTCTGTGACCGCAGGCTCCTGGGGCCAGATAGGGTGCTTTCAGTAGAAGTCTAGATTTGCATGCGAAATCCTCAATCCTAAAAGTTCAACCCAAAATATTTCCGGGCGGCGGGGGAGTTCTGGAAGGTCTTTTAGGGTCTAGAGCGACCAGGCTGCAGCCTCTGGTCTCCAGGCTCGGCCAGACGCAGTCTCTCGAAGTAACGACTTAAGGAAGGAAAGCCATCTGGCCCGACTGGCGCTCAGGCACTGTGTTTGACTCAGCCCACCCTGAGCTGCGAAGCTGTCCACTTCTTCCCCAGAAGGTACGGAGAATCCTGTAACTAACTGGACTTGATCTGAACAGTGGGCTGCCTTTCCTACAGGAGGAGAAGACCGCAGGGTGCACTCTCTGGCTCTCCCAGGCCTCTTTCCTATTGGCCCACCCGGCCTGCGTGCTGCCTCTTGGCCAGCCTGGCCTTGGCCCCGGGGCTCCCCAGGGGAGGCTCTCCCTCCCCAGGTGCGTTGGAAGAATGAGGGGGGCATGCGCTCTGCTGGATAGTCCAGCAACTTTCCCAGAGGGGAGAGAAGGGGAGTGGCTGTGCTCTGGGTTCTGAGATGGTGCTCTGCCTGCTCAGGTTTGCTCCTAAAGACGAAGGCCAGCTTCTATTGCCTGCAGGGATGGGGCGGGGGTGGGGGGTGGGGGGCGGGGTGGCCTTGCCCTGTCTCGCCCTGCTCCATTCCTTGGCAGTTCCAGCAGTGAACTGTAAGATTTGGCCTCCCATGAGAAGCATGGGGTGGGGGGTGGGGAGAGGGGAGAGCCTGCTTTATCTTGTGCTGCTCCTAAGCTTTGACAACTTCTCTTTTCGGCATAATGGTGCTTTGTGAGCAAGATGTGAATGGAGAGAAGCAGGAAGGGAGGGGGAAGGTGGACGGGAGGATGGCGACTAATTTTTACCTCTCCCTGCATTGGTATTTTGTGAACATGTGGCTTGCTTAAACTTCCCCAAATTACGAGACCCAGGGGGCACTTCAGCTGCTTAGTTGGGCCAAGCCTGACACATGATTCTGAAGCTTTTTGTGTCTAGGAAGGTTCTAGAGCCTTTGTATTCTCACCAGTCATAGATTTTAGAAAGCTCTTTTCTGTTTCGTTCCCCATTTTATGGATGAGAACACTGAGGTTCAGGAGAATACCATGATGGCTACTTTATACTGAGTCTGAGGTGCTAGGTATGTTTGATTCTGTGCATGCGTGCGGGTGTGTGTCTGTGTGTGATCTAGGGCCAAAGTGAGGGTGTAGGAACCAGTGAGAGCGATATCTGGGATGATGCCTACCTTCCGACTGGGCGGTAACTAGCCTCCCCAACCCCCGCCTGTGCCAGCCGCCTCCCTCCTCTCTGCCATCTTGTCCCACACATACTCCTGCATGTGCTGGTGTCTCAGAGGAGCTTGCTGGCTTCTAAGAAGCAAACTGGAGAAAACATTCTTGGAGATCTCTCACGGTATCACCTCTTTGACAGATGTGGTGTAACGTACTTTTGCAATCCTGTCTCTCTATAATCAGGAAAGGGGTGTCTAAGCTTTCTCTCACTGGTTGACCCCTGGCAGCTGGTGCTATTATTCACAGGCTGAAGGACTGGGTAGCTCTTGCTTGGGTCTGTCCTGGGATGCAGAGGAAATTCAGGGTGACTGACCCTCACCAGAGAGTATCACTCAGTTTACCCAGCCTGGGGGCCTCAGGATGGGAACAGTCCATTCCCAGATCCCAACAAAGCAGGGCTGCATGTCTCGGGGACTGGAAGCCTTTGGAGAGAGGCCCCAGGTGGGACACCCCCAGGGTACCTGTCTTCTTCTGGAAGGAGGGACATGCCCCCTGGGAACTGTAGGCCGGCATGGCCACCACCCCATGTGTCATACTCAGTACCTGGGGCCATATACCCACAGGGCTCTCTAGAACTAGACAGTCCTCAGGGGTCTCTCTGTCTAAGGAACACAGGGTTTACCAGACTTCGAGAAACTCATCTCCACTGAGCTTGGGACCAGTCGGAGAGCCAGCTTAGCCACAGTCCCATGACCTTTCAGAGCCGGCATCCATGTCGGGGGGCTCCCACAGCCTGCAGGCCAAGAAGATTTCCTAGCTGACGTTCTGGAACAGCACGCTGAGAACTCAGAGGTCCCCTCTGACTGCGGCTCCAGAAAACTACGTTTGTGGGGAGACAACCTGCTGGGGTTTGGGGACTTGGCTCTCTGATCTACTCCTTTTGGAAAACCCATGGAATTTCCTGTATAAGCCTTTTGTTTGTATTTTAAGGTTGTTTGTTTGGAGTCTATACATGGTGCTCAGCAGCAGTCTCTATCAGGTGAAGCATGATGACTATGTAGCCAGGCAGCCGCCGCACGAAAAATCATCATGGTGCTGAACTCAAATCACAGCATTTTATCTTATCCATCACAGCAATCAACGTATTTGTTTTCTGTATAGAAAAATTTGGCTTCTTGATTTTATAACTTATTAAAGTCGAAATGTCTGTGTATTTTGCACACCATGCCTGCATTTGTTTGTTACCTTGACTACACTACCCATGTCTTCAGCCTACACTTGGGTGGGGGGAGGGATGTGGCTGCCCTCACAAGGGGGGGATGAGGCCACCAGGAGGCCCCGAACCTACTGGCTAGGCCAGCTGCTCAAGTTGGGACCCTGTGCCTGGCAAGGGGCCCCCAGAAGGACAGGTCTCTGCTCCCAGATCCCCAGGGAGTTGGCTGTCCAGGAGACACCACTTAGCGGGTTGCTTCCAAGCAAACCTTTGGTTCCAGGAGAAGATGAAAAATCTCCTGACTCCTCCTCCTCCCTGATTCCGACCCCTTCTCTCCTATAATTAGGGTTTCCAGAAACAACACTAGATGCTGAGTTACATTCGAATTTCAGAGAAACAAATCACATTTTAGTATAAAATTGGGACACACTTGAAAAATTATTTGTGGTTTCTCTGAAGTTCAAATTTATCTGGGAGTCCTATGTGATCGTTTGCTAAATGTGGTAACCGCCCCCCCAATCAATATTCCATTTTTTTTTTTATAAATTTTTTTTTAACGTTTATTTATTTTTGAGACAGAGAGAGACAGAGCATGAACGGGGGAGGGTCAGAGAGAGGGAGACACAGAATCTGAAACAGGCTCCAGGCTCTGAGCTGTCAGCACAGAGCCCGACGCGGGGCTTGAACTCACGGACCGCGAGATCATGACCTGAGCCGAAGTCGGCGGCTTAACCGACTGAGCCACCCAGGCGCCCCAATATTCCACTTTTAAAGACAAGCCCATTCTGGCTGGCCCTTGGATACTATCAGGTGTCGGGAGGAGGGAGTTGAAGGAAGGGAGAGATTTCTCTTAACGCCCCCAGCCACAGAGGAGGCAGACAGGTCGTGTGGGCAGTGCTGGGGAGAGGGGCCAATCTTACCAGTTTGCACTGAGGTTGGAGGTGGCTTTGGAGTACACAGGATTTCTCATCTTGTTCTTCATTGTAACCTGTTTTGACTCCATTATTACAGTGCAGTTAGTCCTTTACAATGGGGGGAGAGGGACATGGGATGGGTGTGAGTGTGTGTATTAGGAGAGGGGGCAAAGCAGAGTTGGGGGAGCAGAACTGGCTGAAACTAGGTATTTGCAAAGGTGTTTCCGTAACTGGGTGACCAGGCGAAGTCATTTCAGACAGGCCTAGGTTATAGAGGGAATGGTAGGCAAGGATGGTCTGTGCTTTCTGAAGAATGTTGATAAATGGTTAGGAGGAGCAAGGTGACATTACAGGTATTGGCCACCACTCTCTCCTCTACACACCATGTAAGTCCCTGACCCCCAGGCACAGAGCAGGCACGCATGGTCATACTTATGGCTGATGCCCTACTGAGCGCATCCTTAGCCCAGGGGAACACAGTTGTCCCCCATTTAGAGGCCGTGTGGCCAGTCTCTCTGAACTTCATGACCCCACACTGTTTCTTCACTGCACTGAGTTTAGATGCTCCTATGCCATACTCCCACAGCTTTATACCCAAACATTCATATGCCCACCCCCAATCATGCATATGTGTTGGAGGGGCCTTTCTTGCACCCTCCACGCTGCTACATAGAAGCTTTTACATCCACTCGTGGCAGGTGGAGACTGGACAGACAGATGCCAGGAAGTGTTTGCCTTTCAGAATGAGACTTCCACATTGTTCTCTTTGAGGGCTCCCCCAGGGACTAACCTCAAATACACGTAAAAGACACACGAATACACCGCCTCAGTGAACCAAAACGACTAGTACCTTGGTTCAACTAAGGTTCTTCTAGTTTAGATCTTCTAAAGTTCTTCTAGTTTATATCTAGTTTAGATCTTCTAGCTTAGATCACTGACTTTCAGCCTTTCTTTTTTAAAATTCTACCTATTTATGGCTGTAAATTTCCCTGTAAGCACAGCATTAGCTATACCCCCACAAGTTTTAATATTTCATACATTTATTATCATTCTATCCCAAATATTTTCTAACTTCCATTGTGACTCCTTCTTTGACCTAAGAGTTATTTTAAATCCTGCTGCTTAATTTCCAAACATTAGGGGCTACTCTAGTTATGGACTGTTATAGATTTTTAGCTCTTTTATGGTAGTCAGAAAATATTTTCTGAAAGATTTCAGCCCTTTGAAATTTTTTGAAGCTGATTTTATGACTCATGATGTGGTTTTTCTAAGCATTATACATGTACTTGAAAAGAATTTGTAACTGGAGGTTGTTGGATATAGTATCCCATCTATGTCCATTAGGTCAAATTTGTTAATTTGTTGTTCAAATATTTTCTCTCCATTGTGTTGTCTTCTTGTTCTATTGTTGTGATGGAAAGTTGTTTTAATACCTCCCACCAGTTGTGGCTTTTTCTATTTCTCCTTGCAGCTTAATCAATTCTTATCCTTCTTTAAAAAAATAAGCCAGGGGTGGTTGGGTGGCTCAGTCGGTTAAGCATCCGACTTCAGCTCAGGTCATGATCTCTCAGCTCATGAGTTCGAGCCCCACATTGGGCTCTGTGCTGACAGCTTGGAGCCTGGAGCCTGCTTCAGATTCTGTGTTTCTCTCTTTCTACCCTTCCACAGCTCATGCTCTGTCTCTCTCCCTATCAAAAATAAACATTAAAAATTAAATAAATAAGCCAGGAGCACCTGGGTAGTTCAGTCAGTTAAGCATCTGACTTCAGCTCAGGTCATGATCTCATGGTTTGTGGGTTTGAGCCCCGCATCAGGCTCTGTGTTGACATCTGGGAGCCTAGAGCCTGCTTCAGATTCTGTGTCTCCCTCTCGCTCTCTACCCTTCCCCACTCATGCTCACTCTCTCAAAAATTAACATTAAAAAAATTTTTTTCTAAATAAGCCATTTTACCATTTTGAGGCCACATCAATGGAAGCATACAAATTTCTAATTGAATTTCTTCTTGGTAACATTTTACTTTCTCTTTAGGAATTGACAGATGTTATTTCTAGCATTAATGGCTGTCTTGATACTTCCCTCCCAATGATAATGTAGCTCTGTCAACTTTCTTTGAGTTAGTGGTTACACAAAATAACTTCTTTCATTCTTCTGCTTCCTGCAATGCATCCCATGCACCCAGTCAGTGACAACTTGCCCAAGGCCCCAGTGACTGCAGAGACTGAGGGCTGCATCTGGGGAGTCGTCTGTCACAGAGCAAGGATTCAAATCAGCAGATAGAAGCAGGCCCAGGAGCAAACACTGACAAATCCTGTCACCAGTCCAGAGGAAAGATGCAGCCTTGGAACTGGAATGGTGGCTGTGGGTTACAGGTGGGTCAGTCGCACAGAAATGCTGAGACATGCGCACGTCTGACCACTGAGTTTAGGAGGAACAGAGCTCCACCTCTGTGGGCATCACACAGGCCCCACAGGCCCCAGAGAACCACTGCCTCGCTCCTGAGAGCTCAAGGTCATCCAGTAACCCGGAAGCAGTTCTCTCCCTCCTGTTTCTCAACAGGAAAGTTTAGGTTATTGACTTGAGATCCTCCTTGTTTTCTAGAATACAGGCCTTTACGTTTTCCCTCATGTGCTGTTTGTTTTAGCTGCATTCCATAAATTAGCTGATATGTTGTATTTTCATTTGCATTCGGTTCACCTGAATATTTTCTCATTTCATCTATAATTTCTTCTTTGGCTCATGGGTTAATTTAAAAGTGCTTTTTTTTTTTTTTAATTTTCCATATATTTGGGTAGCTCCCAATTTTTTCTTCTGTTGTTGATTTTTCTAATTTAATTTTATTGTGGTCAAAAAAAAAACCCCATACTTTGCATTATTTCAATTCTTTTAAATGTTTTGAGACATTTTTTGTGGCCTTGTACGTGGTCTACTCATAGTCCACACGTGTTAGATAATGGTGTATATTCTGCTGTTGCTGAGTGGGGTGTTGTGCAGATACCCATTAGGTGGACGTGGTGGGTAGTGTTGTGTAAGTCTTCTAGAGGCTATGGTTCACCTCTCTGAACTCTAATCCTCTTCTCACTGGAGCCTGTGGCTTTCTAAATATCCTCTTAGGTGTTCGATGCATTCAAGAGTTTTGTTTCCTTTGCTCAGTCTGTTTAGTTACTTTCAGCAGGATGTTTGGCTTGAATTATTGAATGTGACAATTCTGGGATCCCATTTATCAACATTTAATTCAGAGTTGTCTATTGTTATCTGTTGGAATTTGACTAGGTATCATTTCTAGTAACATGTGGAAAATGTTTCACAAAGGTTTGAGTGGTAGGAGGGAATTCAAAGCCTTTAAATACCTGGCAAAGTGCTCAAATGTAACAGCTCCTTCCCTGTTTGAAACTACAATTTAAATTGTTTATATATATATATAAATACGTGTATATTTATATACATATATACATATATACATATACAATATACATATATATAGATACAAAGTTGACATATTTACAACCGTTATAATATACAGGGCTGTATTTCTATGTAGATGGTTAGCTCTCGACTTTTAGGCAAAAACCACTACTGGGTAGAGAAGGATCATGATATAAAGATATGAAAGTTCAATTCATCAGGTTAACATATCAGAAGTTGTCAAAACTTCAAGGAGAAATTGACAACGCCTCCACCCTGGAGAGGTGTGTATGTATGTATATCCGAATACAGTTGGTCACTTTTACTTTGCTGAAGACACTTGAAAAGTAAAAAGTGAAGCCACATACCTGGGGAAGATATTTGCAAATCACTTATTTGGTAAGATGGTTATAGGCTGTACACAAACTCTTGAGTCTCAGCTTTAAACAAAGAAACCCCCCAAATGGGCAGAGATTTGCACTAAACCAAATCTTCACTAAAGAAGATGAATGGGGGCGCCTGGGTGGCTCAGTTGGTTAAGCGTCCGACTTCAGTTCAGGTCATGATCTCACACTCCGTGAGTGCGAGCCCCGCGTTGGGCTCTGTGCTGACAGCTCAGAGCCTGGAGCCTGCTTCGGACTCTGTGTCTCCCTCTCCCTCTGCCCCTCCCCTGCTCATGCTCTGACTCTCTGTCTTTCAGTAATAAATAAACGTTAAAAAAAAAAAAAAGGATGAATGGATGGGTGGCAAATAAGCACATGAAAGCTGGTCAAAATCATTAGTCACTAGAGAAATGCTTTTAAAAACCATGCACAGGGGCGCCAGGGTGGCTCAGTCAGTTAAGCATCCGACTTCAGCTCAGGTCACGATCTCGCGGTCCGTGAGTTCGAGCCCGCATCTGGGTCTGGGCTGATGGCTCAGAGCCTGGAGCCTGCTTCCAATTCTGTGTCTCCCTCTCTCTCTTCCCCTCCCCCGTTCATGCTCTGTCTCTCTCTGTCTCAAAAATAAATAAACGTTAAAAAAAAAAAACCATGCACACTGAGACGACATTGCCAACCTGTTAGTGTGGCTAAAATGAAAACAGATGAGCAAAACCAACCAACCAGCCCCAGCAGTGCCTGCGGGTGAGGGTGTGGCAGAAGGGAGCCCGCTAACACAGCAGCTGGTGATGCCACATGGAACCATCAGGTCGCCACACAGTTTGGCAGCCTCCTCTGAAATTAAGCATTCACTTCCCACATGACCTAGCCATTCTGTTCCTGGGGATTTAACCTATAAAAAAATATATACACATATACACACATAAGTGGAACAGAAAATCTAAGACAAAAGATGTAATAGATGCATAATGGGGAGAAAAGAAAAGAAAAGAAAAGAAAAGGAGGGAGGGAAAGAGAGAAGGAAAGAAATAAAAGAAAGAAAAGAGAAAGGAGGAAGAGAAGGGAAGGTAGGGAAGGGAAGGGAAGGTAGGGAAGGGAAGGTAGAGAAGGGAAGGGAAGAGAAGGGAAGGGAAGGGAAGGGAAGAGGGAAGGAAGGAAGGAAGGAAGGAAGGAAGATAGACTTGAAGCAAGAATGGCTGAGAACTTTCCAAAATCAAGTGACAGACACTAAATCACAGATCAAGGAGGTTCAGAGAATACTAGGATCAATACCCCAAAATCTAACACCTGGGCATATCGTGTTTGAACTGCAGAAACCCAACAGAAAAGAGAAAAATCTTGAAACCTGCCAGAGCGAGAAACTCCCTACTTACAAGAGGAAAAACAAAATTTACATCAGACTTCTCACAACTAACCATGAAAATAAGAAGAGTGGAGTGAAATAAAGTGTTGAGTGATTAAAAACCCCACCAACCTAGAATTCTCTATTCAGTAAAATTATCTTTTAAAAGTGAAGCATGAATACAGACTTTTGCAAACAAAAATTGGAGGACTGTCACCAGAAGACCTGCCTTGCACAAAATGTTAAAAAGAAGTTCTTCAGAGAGAAGGAAAATTATAAAGTTCAGAAATTCAGATCGTTATAACAAAAAGGAGAATGGCAGAGAATGAATAAAACCTTATGTTCTTCTTATTCTTTTTTTTAAAGTGTTTATTTATTTTGAGAGAGAGAGAGAGAGAGAGAGAGAGAGAGAATGAATGGGAGAGGGAATCCCAAGCAGGATCCACACTGTCAGCGCAGAGCCCGACACAGGACTCGATCTTATGACCATGAGATCATGACCTGAGCCAAAATCAAGAGTCAGACACTTAACTGACTGAGCCACCCAGGCGCCCGTGTTCTTCTTATTCTTACTTGATCTGATAGATAACAGTGTGTCCAAAGTAGTAAGAGCAGCAGTGTGTTGAGACATTATAGCAAATGGACAAGTGAATTAAGGGGCAGCAAAGTCATAAGGGATGGGAAAGCAGGACTGAGAACAGTGTTTTAAGGTTCCCGCACTGCATGTGAAGCAGTGGAGTGTTGTTTGAAAGTGGACATACGTTAGTTGTAAACGTATATTGCAAACTCTAGGGCAGCCGCTAAAATGCTTTCGAAAAGAAGTGTAAGTGATATGCTAAGAGAGGAGAGAAAGTGGAAATCTCATAAAATGTTCAGTTAAAATCAGAGAAGGCAGAAAACGAAAGGGAAGATGAAATAAGAAATAAAGAGTACATGCTATGAATAGCAAATAGTCACAAACATGGTACATATTAACCCAGTTACACCCATAATCACCTTCCACGGGAATAGCCTAAATACACCAATTAAAAAAAAAAAAGACTGTCAGAGTGAATAAAAAACAAGATCCAACTATACATTGTCTATGAGAAACCCACTTTAATTATAAACATAGAGATAAATTAAAAATAAAAGGATGGACAAAGATATACCATGCTGACATTAATCAAAAGAAAGCTGGAGTAGCCATATTAATTTCAGACAAAGCAGACTTCAGAACAAAGAAAATCATTAGGAATACACAGGGGCATTCCATAATGATTCTCAAGAAAACATCACAATCCTTAGTGTAGATGTGCCTAACATAGTATTAAAATATGTGAGGCCAAAACTGATAGAATGAAAAGAGAAATGGACAAATCCAGATATAGCTGGAGACTTCAACAGTTCTCCAACAGTAACTCATAGATTCAGGCAGAAATTCAGTGAGGATATAGTTGAACTCAACAGCAACATCAACCAACTGAATCTAGTTGACATTATAAAATACTTCATGCAAAAACAGCAGGGGTGCCTGGGTGGCTTAATTGGTTGAGTGTGCAACTCTTGATTTCTGCTCAGGTCATGATCCCAGGGTCGTGGGATCAAGCTCTGCTCAGTGTGGAGCCTTCTCAAGATTCTGTCTCCCTCCCTCTGCCACTCTCCCCCACTCATTCACTCTCTAAAAACACCAGAAAAACAAAAAAACAATACACACTCTTCTCCAGCCCACACAAAACATTCACCAAGACAGACCAAGTCACCAAGTCACTCAGATGTGTCTGAGTCACCAAGACACTCAGACATCCTGAGCTGCAAAACATACCTTAACAGGAGTGCCTGGGTGGCTCAGTCGGTTAAGTGTACAACTTTGGCTAAGGTAATGGTCTCATGGTTTGTGGGTTCAAGCCCCGCTTCAGGCTCTGTGCTGACAGCTCAGAACCTGGAGCCTGCTTCGGATTCTATCTCCCTCTCTTTCTGCCCCTCCCACACTCACGCTCTGTCTCTCTCTCTCTCAAAAATAAAAATAAACATTAACAAATATTTAAAATTTTACCTAAGGAAACTAGAGAAAGAAGAACTAGTATAAGCTTATATTGCAGAAGAAATCAGAAGAAAAAATAAATAATAAAAACTGGAACAGAAGCCAGTAACATTGAAAGCAGAAAATCAACTAAAATTAACAAAGCCAAAAAATCAATAAAATTGATAAACCTGCAGCCAAGCTAAGCCAGAAAAAAAAGAGAAGATCAATATTCCTGCTCTCAGGGAAATAATGGAGGGAAAATTTGAAGATACAAATGAGTATTTCATCACACCATAATTTCTTCACAAAAACTAAACTATGAAAATGAGGCTATAGCCAAAGTAAGTTTTTGAGTGGATCATTTGTTAGCTAAGCAAGGAGAGCTGTTTACTGATGGTAAGTTAATTAAATGTTTGATTGCAGCAGCCAAAGAAATATCCAGAAAATTTCAATGGGGAAAAACTGAGAGCTTTACCCCCAAGGTCAGGAACATGACATGGATGTCCACTCTCGCCACTGTTATTCAACATAGTGTCAGAAATCCTAGCCTCAGCAATCAGACAACACAAAGAAATAAAAGGCATCCAAATCAGCAAGGAGGCAAACTCACTATCACTCTTCGCAGATGACATGATACTCTTTGTGGAAAACCCAGACTCCACCAAAAAACTGCTAGAACTGATCCATGAATTCAGCAAAGTCACAGGATATAAACTCGATGCACAGAAATCAGTTGCATTTCTATACACCAATAATGAAGCATCAGAAAGAGAAATCAAGGAATCAATCCCATTTACAATTGCACCAAAAACCATAAAATACCTAGGAATAAACCTAACCAATGAGGTGAAAAATCTATACGCTGAAAACTAGAAAGTTCATGAAAAAAACAGAAGAAGACGCAAAAAAATGGAAAAACATTCCATGCTCATGGACTAGAAGAACAAATATTGTTAAAATGTCGATACTACCCAAAGCAATCTATATATTCAGTGCAATCCCTATCAAAATGAAAAACACCAGAAATATCCAGAGAAGATAAACTTGATTAATTAAGCCTTTCAGCAGAATAGTTGTTCAAAGGGTTGAGGACATTATGAGCAATATCAATAGTCAATTAAAGAATAAGGCAGAGGATTTTAAGTGATTTCTTTGGCTTTTGGTGAGTCAGCAGATGTTAATGATGCTGCTTGGTTGGTGTTTATTTGATGAGTCAACACAGAGTTTAAATTAGCCTCTATAAATAATCTGTATGGAACAACTGCAAGCCAGGATATTTTTAAAGACGTTGAACAAAAACACCACTCATTCAGTGTAACCCAAAGTAGAGTCCCTAAGAAGTGTTCCAGTGACGGTGGTCAAAACATGTAAAGCACAGAGGCTTAGTTGAACAAATTTACAAAGCTTGTGGAAACAGATGGTCCTAAACCAGTACTTACTCACTAGCAAGTAATATGCAGAAAATGCTGGCGTCTGTCATGTCGTATCGAACAAGTAGTGTCAGTAGTGAACTGCATTAGCCCTTGTCGACTTAACTATGGTCAGTCCCGTGAATTTCCTTTTTCAGAAATTTATTGAGTCTGAATATCCTGACTTGCTCTGCTAGACAGCAGTTCAATGACTTAGCAGTAGTAAAGTTTTATTGCCTTTTTTTTTAAATCAAGGCTGTGAATGGAATTTTTCTGAATGAGAACTGTGTTTAACCACCGTTATTAAGCATGGAAATTAGCTTTTGCAATGCAAACTTAATAAATATTTCTTAATAAATTCAGCTGAAAACTCAAGGCAAATCAGACCTTCTATGAAAAATGTATTCTGCTGTGAAGTCATTTCAATAACAACTAATATTTGAATCACAAGTAATGTCAAGATACTTTATACACTTCCTCATTTGCTGCCAAAATTTAAAACAAAAAGTGCTGTCTCCATTCCCATAACCATTTTCTGCAAGTACAGATTCCGTGTATACAAACTTAAGTTCCAGCAGCATTTTTTGGATCTCAATGCAAGTGCAAAGGGAATTTCCATGCTCCAAAATCCATTTAACAGCACAATGGAAAAGCATCCACCTAACCTCCCATTGGAAATGATTAATCTCAAATATCAAAAGAAAATATCAAGAGAATAATCTAATGAAATTCTATACATGACTTTCAAGCAGTGAATATGCTCAATTAAAATCATATGCTCTTGGGAATGCAAGCTGGTGCAGCCACTCTGGAAACCAGTATGGAGGTTCCTCAAAAAACTAAAAATAGAACTACCCTACGACCCAGCAATTGCACTACTAGGCATTTATCCACGGGATCCAGGTGTGCTGTTTCGAAGGGACACATGCACCCCCATGTTTATAGCAGCACTAACCACAATAGCCAAAGTATGGAAAGAGCCCAAATGTCCATCGATGGATGAATGGATAAAGAAGATGTGGTATATATGTAAAATGGAGTATTACTCGGCAATCCAAAAGAATGAAACCTTGCCATTTGCAACTACGTGGATGGAACTGGAGGATATTAGGCTAAGTGAAATTAGTCAGTCAGAGAAAGACAAAAATCATATGACTTAACTCATATGAGGACTCTAAGAGACAAAACAGATGAACATAAGGGAAGGGAAACAAAAATAATATAAAAATAGGGAGGGGGACAAAACAGAAGAGACTCATAAATATGGAGAACAAACTGAGGGTTACAGGAGGGGTTGTGGGAGGGGGGATGGGCTAAATGGGTAAGGGGCACTAAGGAATTCTACTCCTGAAACCATTGTTGCACTATATTCTAATTTGGATGTAAATTTTAAAAAATAAAAAATAAAACTAGTTAAAATAAAAAAAATCATATGCTCACAGACTACTATCAGTATTTGACAATGCCCATCTGATGGAAAGCATTTTCAAAGAATGAAATATTCAATATTTGTGTCCTTTGGTCCACAAAAGTTTTTAATTTTGATGATGTCCAATTTACACATTTTTTTTCTTTTGTTGTTTGTGGTTTTGGTGTCAGACCTATGAAATCATTACCCAATCCAGGGTCACAAAGATTTATGCCTAAGTTTTCTTCTAAGAATTTTATCATTTTAGCTCTTGCATTATGTCTTTGATCCACTGTGAGTTAATTTTCATATACGGTGAGGTAGGGGTCCAACCTTATTCTTTTGCATCCAGGTGTACAGCACCATTTTTGTTGAAAGATTATTTGTTCCCATTGGAATATGCTGATAAGGTCCATTTTAATGATAGGGAATACTAACTTTAAGCAAAATAATTATTCCCCCACCCCCAGAAAAGATTTCTAGTCTCAATAGTAGGCCTGTACTACATAAAAAAATTACTCCATTGTTGTTTTATTTCCATCATTTAAAATGTATGGAAATTTGCTTCTTGACCCACAAAGCCTAAAGTATTCATTATCCAGTTTGCAGGCTATAGCAACCTTCTATGGGACTCAAATTAATACATAACTTTTAAGTCACTATTGAATGACTCATGACAATTTCAGAAACAACCCATATCAACACTCATAAGTTCTTGTGGTGATGTAAATGTAGTTCCTTGTAGCATAGCTATCACCACTACTGTTCTGGAGTCTCGGTTCTAGAGCAAGAGGATATTGCACAGGGGTACCAGCTGAGGATGAAGACACACAGCTGTCCTGCTTGAGACAGCCAGTCACCTTATCCTTACTGCTGTGCTGGGATCCCAGACCCAGGAAGGGTGATGCTGCCTCTCTTCTCCTCTGAGAGCAAATTCCCTGGGTTTCATCATGCTTGCTTTCAGTTCATGGGTTGGAGTGTGGGGCAGCTTGCCTTTGTCCTGGAGGAGCAATGTGGTGCTAACCCTAAGAAACCAATTGCCCTTCTAGAAGAAGCAGCTTTTGGGGACACCTGGGTGGCTCAGTCAGTTAAGCCTTTGACTCTTTGGTTTCACCTCACGTCATGATCTCATGATTCATGAGTTCGAGCCCCGCACTGGGCTCTGTGTTGACAGCGCAGAGCCTGCTTAGGATTCTCTCTCTCCCTCTCTCTGACCCTCCCCCGATGACACTTGCATGGAGGCACATGCTCTCTCTCTTCTCAAAATAAATAAATAAAGTTAAAAAAAAATTATAAGGAGCAGCTTCTTCCAAAATGAACATCGTTTCTCCTGCCCTTTGAAGGTTAGTTCAACTTTTATCCCTGTCTAGATTTTCAGAGCCTATTTCTAGTTTCAGGCCCTTCACTAGGAACCTTTGTTGAATATGTTAGATTTAACAAAGAAAGCCCTTTAAAATGCCTGTGTGGGAGGGGCGCCTGGGTAGCTCAGTTGGTTGAGTGTCCGACTTTGGCTCAGGTCATGATCTCGCAGTTGACAAGTTTGAGCCCCACCTTGGGGGCTGAGCTGTCAGCCTGGAGCCTGCTTTGGATTCTGTATCTTCCTCTCTCTGCCCCACCCCTGCTTGTGCTCTGTCTCTCTCTCTCCCTCAGAAATAAAAAATAAACATTAAAAAAATTTTTTAAATGCCTGTGTGGGAAACATGATTTGTGTGGTTGAAGAAATAACTGAGGGAAGTAGGTGGAGCAGCCGAAAGCAGCACAAAGCAACCAAAGCCAACAGGGTCACAAGCAAACTTATGAAACAAACTAATCCTTCCACTAGCTAGTCTCCCAATAAGACAGAATAGAAGAAGCCACCAGCAGCCCTTGTCACACAAGGCTTGTCATCTTTGACACCCAGACTTCCTAGTATAGGGTTGGCAGAAAGAGTTGTTTTCACCCTGTGCTCATTCTTTTAAAAAAAAAAAAATTTTTTTTTAATGTTTATTTTTGAAAGAGACAGAGCAGGGGTGGGGCAGAGAGAGAGGGAGACAGAGGATATGAAGCAGGCTCTGTGCTGACAGCAGAGAGACAACACAGGGCTTGAACTCACGAACTGTGAGATTATGATCTGAGCCGAAGTCAGAAACTTAACCGACTGAGCCACCCAGGCGCCCCTGCACTGTGTTCACCCTGAAAATGTTTATTCTCACTTATTCTGCCACAGTCCTGTGAAGAGTGAAGAGCAAGAAATGGGATACAGAAGCACAGAGCTGGTTCACCTGAGGACACAGAATATTGATCAATACAAGTGTTACAGCTTCTGGCCTTCAGTAATTAACTGCTAGGGCCCCAACTTGGGAACTTCTTCATACAATGACAACCACTCACCAGAAATATAGACAGACTAGACAGTTTTCATTGCTTTAGAATATTTCAATGATATAGATGAGAATATTCTGTCAGTTTGTCTGGGTGTAATAAGAGTTGAAGTCAATTGGTTCAAGCCCTTCGACTTCATTCTCCTTTTTCAAAATTGCTTTGGCCACTCTACTTCCTACTCTAATTCTTTTTAGAATTAGCTTGTCTCTATCTACAGAAATTCCTGCTGAAATTTTTCCTGGAATTGTGTTAAATCTGTAGATTAAACTGATGAGAACTGACAACTACATTAAGTTTTCCAATCTGTAAACATGACAGGTCTCTCCATTTAGTTAGGGCTTCTTTGATGTTAGTCATAAACATTTAGTAGTTTTCACCATAGAGATGCCGCACGTTTGCCAAATTTTCTTTTTTCCTTCTGGAGTTACTACAAATGGAATAGGTTGTTTAAATTTATTTTCTTGCCACAAAAACAAATACTCAGATCAATGGAACAGAATAGAGAACCCAGAAATAGACCCACAAATGTATGGCCAATTAATCTTTGACAAACCAGGAAAGAATATCCAATTGAATAAAGACAGTCTCTTCAGCAAGTGGTGCTGGGAAAACTGGACAGCAACATACAGAGAAATGAACCTGGACCACTTTCTTACACCAGACACAAAACTAAACTCAAAATGGATGAAAGGCCTAAATGTAAGACAGGAAGCCATCAAAATCCTCAAGGAGAAAGCACGCCAAAACCTCTTTGATCTTGCCTGCAGCAACTTCTTACTCAACACGTCTCCAGAGGCAAGGGAAACCAAAGCAAAAATGAACTATTGGGACCTCATCAAAATAAAAAGCTTCTGCACAGCAAAGGAAACAATCAGCAAAACTAAAAGGCAACTGACAGAATGGGAGAAGATATTTGCAAATGACATAACAGATAAAGGGTTAGTATCCAAGATCTATAAAGAACTTATCAAATTCAATACCCAAAAAACAAATAATCCAGTGAAGAAATGGGCAAAAGACACGAATAGACACTTCTCCAAAGAAGACATCCAGATGGCCAACCGACATGAGAAAATGCTTAACATCACTCATCATCAGGGAAATACAAATCAAAACCACAATGAGATACCACCTCACACCTGTCAGAATGGCTAACATTAACAACTCAGGCAACAACAGATGTTGGCGAGGATGCAGAGAAAGAGCATATCTTTGGCACTGCTGGTGGGAATGCAAACTGGTGTAGCCACTCTGGAAAACAGTATGGAGGGGGGCGCCTGGGTGGCTCAGTCGGTTAAGCAGCCAACTTCAGCTCAGGTCATGATCTTGCAGTCCGTGAGTTCGAGCCCCGTGTCGGGCTCTGTGCTGACAGCTCAGAGCCTGGAGCCTGTTTCAGATTCTGTGTCTCCCTCTCTCTCTGACCCTCTGACCCATGAGACAGAGTTCATGCTCTGTCTCTGTCTCAAAAATAAATAAAGGTTAAAAAAAATTAAAAAAAAAAAAACAGTATGGAGTTTCTCAAAAATTAAAAATAGAACTACCCTCCAACCCAGCAATTGCACTACTAGGTATTTATTCAAGGGATACAGGTATGCTGTTTCAAAGGAGCACATGTACCCCAATGTTTATAGCAGCACTGCCAAAAATAGCCAAAGTATGGAAAGAGCCCAAATGTCCATCGATGGATGAATGGATAAAGAAGATGTGGTATATAGGGGCGCCTGGGTGGCGCAGTCGGTTAAGCGTCCGACTTCAGCCAGGTCACGATCTCACGGTCCGTGAGTTCGAGCCCCGCGTCAGGCTCTGGGCTGATGGCTCGGAGCCTGGAGCCTGTTTCCGATTCTGTGTCTCCCTCTCTCTCTGCCCCTCCCCCGTTCATGCTCTGTCTCTCTCTGTCCCAAAAATAAATAAAAAACGTTGCAAAAAAAAAAAAAATTAAAAAAAAAAAAAAAAAAAGAAGATGTGGTATATATATATATATATATATATATATATATATATATATATATACATACACACACAATGGAGTATTACTCGGCAATCAAAAAGAATGAAATCTTGCCTTTTGCAACTATGTGGATGGAACTGGAGGGTTATGCTAAGCAAAATTAGTCAGAGAACAACAAACATCACATGACTTCACTCATATATATCTTCACTTTATATATATCACATATACTTTCACATTAAGATAAAAAACAGATGAACATAAGGGAAGGGAAGCAAAAATAATGTGAAAACAGGGAAGGGGACAAAACATAAGAGACTCTTAAATATGGAGAACATACTCTGGTTTCTCTTCAGATCGCATAAATCTTTCACCTTTTTTAAATATAGAGAACAGAGGGTTACTGGAGGGGTTGTGAGAGGGGGGAATGGGCTAAATGGGTAAGGGGCATTAAGGAATCTACACCTGAAATATTGTTGCACTATATGCTAACTTGGATGTCAATTAAAAAATAAATTAATTAAATAAATAAAATTTAAAAAATTATTTTCTAATTGTTCATTGCTACTACACAGATAGAAAAATTAATTTTTGTTTTTTGGAGAGAGAGACAGACAGAGAGAGAGAGAGACAGACAGACAGACATGAAGAGTGTGTGCAAACAGGGGAGGGGCAAAGGGAGAGGGAGACAGAATCCCAAGCAGGCTCCACACTCAGCACAGGTCCTGCTGACACCCAACTTGATTCCACAACCCTGTGATCATGACCTGAGCCAAAATCAAGAGTTGGACACTTGACCAGCTGAGCCATCCACCCAGGTGCCCCCAGAAATTAATTTTTGTATGTTAACCCAATATCTTGTTACCTTGTTAAACTCCTAGTTTAACTCTTAATTCTGAGAGCATTTTTGTTGATTCTGTGGGGTTTTCTAAGTGGACAATTGCATCATCTGAATGAAGATCATCTCATTTCTTCCTTTCTAAACCAAATGCCTTTAATTCCTTTTTCTTGCCTGATTGCACTGGCAAGGACCTCCAGTACAAAGTTGAATGGGAGTGTCCAGAGTGGACACATAGACTTGTTCCTGATCTCAACTTCATTCAGTTAATTACCATTAAGCATGTTAGTTGTGGGGTTTGGGTAAATGCCCCTTATTAGGTTAATTTCTCCTTTATTTCCAGTTTTCTTAGTTTTTATCATAAATGGGCATTTAATTTTGTCATTCCCCTCCCCACATCAATTGACACAAGTATTTTTTTCTCTTCCTTGTTCAGTGTGGATAATACATGTGAATTTAAAAGTTTACTCTTTTCTCTATCATCTCTGTTCTGCTACTGAGTTCTTCCGATGATATTTTTTAATAAATTTTGTTATTTTTTCAGTTTAAAAATTTCCACTACGTTCCTCTTTTTTAATACTATCTATTTTCCCACTGAAAAATTTGAAGTTTCCATTAAAAAATGGCCATACTTTGAAATACTATTGTAATACCTACTTTTTAAAAAAAAAAAGTTTATTATTGAGAGACAGAGAGACACAGAGAGTGAGCAGTGGAGGGGTAATGGGGGAGACAGAATCTGAAGTAGGCTCCAGGCTCTGAGCTGTCAGCACAGAGCCTGACATGGGGCTCAAACTCACAAACTGCGAGATCATGACTTGAGCCAAAGTCGGTCACTTAACCAACTGAGCCACCCAGGCGCCCCTGTAATACCTACTTTATAATAACAAGGATCTATGTTATCTTGGGACAGTGTCTTGTCCTTTTCCTAGGAACGTTGAAATCCTCCTGACTTCTTATATTTTATGTTTTATATTCTACATTATATCCTGGACATTTTAGATATTATGAGACTCTGGGTCCCAATCAGGGGTGAGTCTAAGCTTGCATACACAACCCTAGATTAATTACTTTGAGTTTCTTTTTCTCTCACCACCTGACACATTCCACCTCTCATGGGCTACTTTCTTTTCCTGGCCTTCTGGTTAAAAATCCAAGGTTTTAGGGGCACCTGGGTGGCTCAGTTGGTTAAGCGTCTGACTTCAGCTCAAGTCATGATCCATTTGTGGGTTCAAGCCCCATGTCGGGCTCTGTGCTGACAGCTCAGAGCCTGGAGCCTGCTTCAGATTCTGTGTCTCCCTCTCTCTCTGCCCATCCCCCTGCTCATGCTGTCTCTCAAAAATAAACATTAAAAAAAATTTTTTTTTAATCCAAGGTTTTGGGTTCTCTCTGCTCCCACCTCATGGCTATATTTACCTCCAGGTCCAAGTAGCAGGAAGACAGTGCCTCTGAAGACAGGTAAGCGTTCTCCTCTCTGAAAGGTTTACATCCCTTCTCAACGAAGCACCACTGTCCTTACACAGGAATGTCTGGGAATGCCAGAATGGTCTTAGTTCAAATTCTGGTCTCCTTCTTAAATTTGCCTGCTACCATGACTATTCAGAGTTCTCAGACAGCTGCTCCATGCATCCTCTCCAGGGTTTTTATATGTACTTTGTGGGAGAGATAAGGTGGCATGTGCTTACTCCATTTAAAGTGGAACAAGAACCAAAAGTTACTTTATTTCCAATGGTTGCATCCCCAGGAAATAAACTCTCAAACAGGAAGTGTATACAAGTACAAAGGAAGAAGTCTGACTTGAAGCTTCATAATCATCACATTATACAATGACTTCCTGCCTCCGTTTTTTTAATTAAAATTGTAAACATACAGAAAAGTTGGAAGGATGACCAATGAACATCTCTATATCCTCCACAAAGTTGACTAATTTTTCATAACAGTTGACTAATTTTTTACATGCTTACTTGCAAATGTGCTGCAGACATCATGACTTTTCAGACTTGAAAACTTTTACATGCATCTCCTAAGAATAAGGGCAACATCCTATATACCTCAATGCCATTATCACTTCTAGGAAAATTAAACGTATGACATTATCTAACACCCATTCCATCCTCCTCCTTCCCCAAGTATACCCCCAAATGTCTTTTACAGTTTGAATTTTTCGGACTCTGAAGCCAATTAAGGATCACACTTTGCTTGTGACTCTTCAGGGCCTTAATCTAGAAGTCTTTTTGTCCTACTACATTGGCTTGTTGCAAGTCCTGGCCAGCTGTCTTGTACAAAGTCTCGCACTCTCGGTTTGTCTGTTTCCTCATCACATAATTCAAGTTGTTCCTTTAGCTCTTAGATTTCTTATAAACACGGAAAACAATCCGGAGAGGAGGCTTAATTAGATTTTCATTAAGCATTTTTGGCAAGAATACGTCACAGATGATCATGTGTGCCTCGTACTGCATCTCATCAGGAGCCACATAAAGTCAGGTTGCCCCACCGGTAGTGAAACTCAGTTTGACAGCCAGATCTCTCCATTATAAAGGCATATCTTTTCTTTGCAATCGGATCTGTGACCTTTGACACCATATAATGTTCCTTAAAAATTTTTTTCACCTGATGGTTTTACTATCCATTGGATTCTCCTGATTTAATTGCATTGAGGGTTTTAAGATGATTTGTCTATCATTCCACATACAGTTAAAAAGATGGCATTCACCAAATAAGTTCATAGACAGCTTTCCTTTTTTTTTTCCACCACTTTTTCATAATGGGCTCATTTTTACTTAGCATGTTATACACAATTACAATGATTATTCTTTCTGATGTTTATATTGTGTTAAATTTGACCAGTGAGAGAAACTTCAACTTGGTTTCCGTGTCCTTCTGACATTATCCTTTTTTAAAAGAAAATTTTTTAAGTTTATTTGTTTCTGAGAGAGACAGAGACGGCACAACCGGGAACAGGCAGAGAGAGGGTGAGAGAGAATCCTAAACAGGTTCCAAGTGCAGAGCCCGACGCAGGGCTCTTCCTCACAAAACTGTGAGATCATGACCTAAGCTGAAACCAACAGTTGGATGCTTAACCGACTCAGCCACCCAGGAGCCCCTGATGTTATCCTTTAAGTGCTTGTCTTTAAGTGCTATCTATTGGTTTTGTTTCATAAAAAGATACCTCAGACACATTTTATATTTTCCCTGCTCCAAATGAGCCATGGTTATTTTCAGTAGGGAATAGCATTTGGAAACCAAAATCTGGGCACTAAACATGGTCATTGCTATTGGATAACCAAACATGTTTTTATCTGAAATATCTTGCAAATGGCTCTATCCAGTGTTAAACATTGAAGTCTTTATGAAAGCTCATTTCCTAACAAATATACATAAATATATAAAGAGAGATTTTCTAATGAGCTAAGACAGGTCAAGAAGTACACTATGCTGAATGTCTGCATTTAATTCTAAAACCTTTCTCAGACAGACGGTTCTAGCTACTTTTATTAGGACAGTTTTTTAAATGATACCAACTGTGAAACTGAAATATAAAATTGTGGGAAGGAGGCACAGGGAAAATGAAATGTATCTCAAAAATATGGAAAATATTTGGATACCCAATTTTAACCGATGACTAGAAGGTTTAATAATTAAATATTCACTTATCACTTTACACAAAAGACGTATAAGAAAAACAAATGAAAAGGCAGTCTTGTATGTGAAAATCGAAAAGCAATTTCACTATCTGGACCTCAGCTGGGTTTGAGGACTTATGTACAGTGATTACAAAAGCAGGTGTAATTAGGGACACATAAGAAAAACAAAGGCATGACTGTAAGCCAATTAACAGGATTGCAGTTAGGAAGAACCTGTCAAACACAGAAATAAAACTGATGAAATTACTGTTGTTGTGCCGAACCAGTTTACAAAACAAACAGTAAGTCATACTCTCGGGACGTGAGATCGGAAGTGAATTATTGTAATTCATACCTGTAAATGTCACAGAAAACAGGAGCTGGAAACTTAGATTCTAGTCTCGACTCTGCCCAATAAGCTCAATTTTGTTAGCTATAAATAAACTAAATTAAAATTCCACCTGGCTCTAATGAGCTACCAGCTGTAGTCAGATTCTGCAAATACGTACCTTCTGCCACAGAAAACAGAGTATTTGCATCACATTCTCTCCACTGGCCTCAATTTACTGCACCTTCTATAATACTAGCCTAAGACTATTCAGTAATGTCAAGTCATGTCAAATTAAGAAATAATGTAAGGAAAAGGAAAAGAGACTCACTTTGGGAAAAATTTCAATTTCCAAAACTGAATTCTAGGTTAATGAAACCATGTTTTTTTAATCATAAAAAACTTTTGGAAAAAATATACATATATTCCAAAGCTTGTGCATATGTATGTTTGTACACATATGTGTATAGATATATAAATATTTATATATATAACCTGCCAGTGACACAGTTCATGAAAAATTGAGCTTGATTCTTTCCATGTGAAAATTTGAATTTAAAGAATTCCTTTTTATTTTGAGCTTCTCTTCATGGAAAAGCGTGTGTCCTGTATTTGCCTGCCATTTTAGCAAATTATGGCCTCACGCTTATTCACTTTAACTCAATGACCATTTTTAAAAGAAAATTCATACTGAAGCTTACTCTTAGGGAATAAACTCTAATGAAAGAAACAAAACTTAGGGGCGCCTGGGTGGCTCAGTCAGTTAAGCGTCCGACTCTTGCTTTCAGTTCAGGTCATGATCTCACATTTGTGAGATCAAGTCTTGCATCAGGCTCTGCACTGGGTGTGGGGCCTGCTTGGGATTCTCTCTCCCATTCTCTCTCTCTCTCTCCCCCCACCGCCCCTCTTCCCCACTTGTGCTCTCTCTCTAAAAAAGAAAAAGAAAAAGAAAAAGAAAGTGAAAAAGAAAGAGAAAAAGAAAAAGAAACAAAACTCACATTCCATTATTTTTACTATTTTTTAAAGTTAGGCCTTTTATATTTTTTCTATGAATTTAAAAATTATTATATGTTCTTTGTAACCTTAGCATTTAATATTTAATGATTCTTATAAAATTTGACAAATCGGTGCTCTTCATAATTCCATTGATCAATTTTACCATGACTTAGTGGAAACTAGCATATTTCCTCCTGAAGTAAAAAAAAAAATCTTTATCTGATCTGCAGTCTGTGCCCTATTTATTATTCTCCAGTGAGGAGTCTTGAATCATTTGAGAGAAGAATTAAACTTCACAGGACTCATCATCTCTGAGAAATCTCTGATACTGAGTAAGGGAGGAGCTATAGATAAAAGGATTCCCATATTCCTTCCATTTATAGAGTTTTTCCTTAGTGTGAACTTTTTTGTGTCTACAAAGGTTTGATCTATAACTGTAGGCTTTCCCACACTCCATGCACTTGTAGAGTTTCTCGCCAGTATGGATCCTCTCGTGCTCTGTTAGGAATGAATACTGGCTGAAGGCTTTCCCACACTGATTACACTGGTAGGGTTTCTCTCCAGTGTGAATTCTCTGATGCCTGTAAAGGTTGGATTTGCAACCAAAGGCTTTCCCGCATTCTCCACATGGGTAAAGCTTTTCCCCGGTGTGAATTTTACGATGTTCACTGAAGGATGAATACTGGTTGAAGGCTTTCCCACATTCATTGCACTGGTAGGGTTTCTGACCAGTATGAATTCGCTGGTGTTCAATAAGGGTGGAGATGCGTGTGAAGGTTCTCCCACATTCCAAGCATTTACACAGCTGTTCTCCAGTATGAAGCTTCTGATGTTCAGCCAGGGATGCAAACTGGCTGTAACCTTTCCCACATTCACTGCATTTATAGGGTTTCTCCCCTGTGTGGATTCTTTGGTGTCTGTGAAGTTTTGCTCTACAATTGAAGGCCTTCTCACATTCAGCACATTTATAGAGTTTCTCTCCAGTATGAATCCTCTGATGTACAGTGAGGGTTGAACACTGGCTAAAGGCTTTACCACATTCCTTACACTGGTAGGGTTTCTCGCCAGTGTGCACCCTCAGGTGTTTGATTAGGGTCGAGCTGCTGCTAAACGCCTTCTCACATTCATTACATTTGTAAGGTTTCTCTCCAGTATGAATTCTCTGATGGGCAAGAAGGGAGGATCTGTGGCTAAAGGGTTTCCCACACTCACTACATCTGTAGGGTTTCTCACCAGTGTGAATTCTCTGGTGTTCAATCAGATGGAGACTCTGGTTGAAGCTTTTCCCACATTCATTACAAAGATGAGGTTTTTCTCCTGGGTAAATCTGGATGCATCTCATTAGATCAAAATTCTGTTTAAAATCTCTCCCAAAAGTGTAATGTATATTGGGTATCCTTTCTATAGGAACACTCTGTTGTGTGACAAGAATTGTATTTATAAGTAAGCCTTTCCCCAATTCAAGACGTGTCTGCTTTACATCTCCACTCACAGTTTTTTTGTGTGAGGCCATGATTTGCTGAAGAGGTTTCTTCCGTTGTTCCTGTTCTGTTCCACTCTCCAATTCCAAAGTCTGTCCAAAATCAATGTCCCAGTGACCAAACTTAATGGGCTTTTTCTTTATTATTCCCTGAGATGTTTCTTCTATAGAAATGTCCTGTCTGGGAGGTGAGGCTTCCATTTCAGGCCAAGTCTTGAAACCTGGAGTGGATCAGAAGCATTAACGGCACCTCTACGGGAAGAGAGAAACATGCAACCGTGGAACAGTAAAATTGGCAATAGTACATATAAAAGAGGTCTGAGAGGCAGCTGGGTGGCTCAGTTAGCTGAATGTCCGACTCTTGGTTTCAACTCAGGTCATGATCCCAGGGTTGTGGGATCCAGCCCCATGTCGGGCTCTGCACTGAAAGTGGAGCCTGCTTGAGATTCTCTCTATCCCTCTCTCTCTGCCCTTCTCCCCTGGTCTCTCTCTCAAAAAATAAATAAATAAAAGAGGTTTTATACCTCTTTTGACCTCAAATATGGACTTGCCACTAGGGAAAAACAGGATAGGATGGAAAGGAAGAGTGGTAAACAGGTGAAGGAGTGGTGTCGGAGAATAGAGTGAACAGATTAACATTGGAAACGAAGACATTGCGACTTGAGAGAAGTAGAGGCAGAGAGAACAGGTCGAGCTGAAGGTATGAGGCTACAGAAAAATGTTAGCTCCTAAGCTCGAGTTGAATAAACTGTGGCATATTTCAGTGTATCATTTCCTGTTCTGTATGCTGGGCCATGAGGTAGGTAACTTGTCTTTATTTTCTTTTTTTTTTTTTTTAAAGTTTACTTACTTATCTATCTATCTATCTATCTATCTATCTATCTATCTATCTATTTTTTGCATAATCTCTACACCCAACATGGGGCTCAAACTCACATCTATCTATCTATCTATCTATCTATCTATCTATCTATCTATTTATTTATTTTTGCATAATCTCTACACCCAACATGGGGCTCAAACTCACAAGCCCAAGATTTAGAGTTGTGTGCCCCTCCAAGTGAGTCAGCCAGGCACCCGTATCTTCTTTCTATTCACATGTGGCTTTTATGATGTTAGTGCCCATAGCTGAAACTCTAGGTGTGATCATTTAAAAATATCTGTGATGTTTTCCTTAAATTTTGTGAATCTGCATGTGAATATGATTTTGTATCATAGTCTGTGAAAGGAGAAACAGTCTGTTAATAAGAGGGTGCTCAGGTTTTCAAACTTATAGCAGCCCTGAAGCATGACTGTATTGAGGATTTCTGATCTAAATTCAAGATGCTGACTATAAAGAAGAGGAAAATATGGAATAAATCAGCCTCGTGCAACAACCTATCCCTGGTGATTGGAGGAATAACAGTTTTGTTCACACCTCCCTGCCCCCACTTTTCCCTTCCAAATTGATCACGAGGAAAAATAGATACAGTCATCTCTTCTAATAACCTGCAACCAGAAGACTGACCTCCTTTTGTAGGAATCTTTTTATTTTTATATTTGTATTATTTATTAAAGTTTTAATTTTTTTAATGTTTATTCATTTATTTGAGAGAGAGTGAGAGAGAGAGTTTGAGTAAGGGAGGGGCAGAAAGAGAAGGAGACACAACCCGAAGCAGGTTCCAGGCTCTGAGCTGTCAACACACAGCCTGACGTGGGGCTCAAACTCATGAACCGCGAGATCATGACCTGAGCCGAAGTCGGACACTTAACAGACTGTCACCCAAGCGCCCCCTAAAGATTTTATTTTTAAGTAATCTCTATACCCAGCATGGGGCTCAAACTCACAACCCCAAGATCAAAGGTCTCATGCTCCACTGACTGAGCCAGCCAGGCACCCCTGTGAGAATCTCTTTAGACAAATGAAAGTTTACAAGAAATGTGGAGTCAATATGCCCCAAAGTTCTGAAATATGCCCAAGCCCCAAGCTCAGATATGATGTTAAGTGAAAGGATTCAGCTTGAGCTGATTCTATGGAACTATGGGCTCAAATCTGGCTTTCTTTAATCAATCCATGATTGAAAATAGGTTAAAACTAGGTCTGTGTAATTAGGTAATTGTATGTACTTAAATTTAGGTTAATAAAAATCCATCAGGTTTCAGTAATAAAATATATATGATTAAAATTAAATAATAAGAGGAAAAAGGCACACAGGCTATAAATCTGTATAAAAATATAGATTTTTCTTCAAGATGTTAATGGAAAACCTAACAGTTTGTAAGTTAAAGGACTGACCAGGGTACCTCCCCTCTTTTTATCCTTTGTCACAATATGAGATTCCCTGCCCATCCAGAAATCTACTAGGCTACTCTAATCTCATTTTTCTAAAGAAATTTAATGACTAAAGCCTAAATCAGTCTCTCTCTCTCTCTTCCAAAACATATTTTACTTAAACATTCTATCACTTAACATATATACATACACAAAGTCTGAAAATAATTCAAGTGTTTGTTCAAGGAGAATATCTTGATTATTGTTAATGTACATTATTAGTGTATATTAATATAGACATATGTATATATATGTATATACTATACATACATATTGTAGATTATACATGCTGTAATGTATATTACATACCTATATTATACATTAACATTATAAACATTAACATTATTTATTAATTCCTTACTGTGCACATGATAAGCATGCAATTAGAGTGTCTTGCATAAAAAAAATAATGGGAGCATGTGGGTGGTGCAATCGGTTAAGCAACTGACTCTTGATCTTGGCTCAGGTCATGATCTCACAGTATAGGAGTTTGAGTCTGGCATTAGGCTCTGCACTGATGGTGCGAACCCTGCTTGGAATTCTGTCTC
This sequence comes from Neofelis nebulosa, assembly GCF_028018385.1. NCBI lineage: Eukaryota > Metazoa > Chordata > Mammalia > Carnivora > Felidae > Neofelis > Neofelis nebulosa. The sequence continues at coordinate 149,326,830 of NC_080782.1, read as the reverse complement.
TCCTCTCTGCCCGCCCCTTCTTGTGCTCTCTTTCTCTCTCAAAATAAATAAACATAAAAAACAACAAAACTGGGCAGAGTTAGTTGGAAAAATTATGAAGAGCAGGTGACCTCAAAAATGAAAAGGGATTCCCTACTCTTATAACAGACTCCTGAAACCCAGTCATTTATTGAACAAATAGTGAATAATCAGCAATGATAATATGAAACGTACAAATGATTAAACAGTAATGGTTCATTTCTCCTTGATATGAGAAGCCTCGGCTGTATAATGTTGGTGTGAGGTTCAGAGAACCAAGACACCAACACCAACAGTATTAGCAAGGAGTGGTTCTATAAAGGAAGCTGGATAATAAAGAGCGAGGGGATGGATTTCAGTAGAAAACGAAAAGAGGAGTCTATGAGACAGAAAGAAGGCCTGATCAAAGTCATCTGTGGGGAAAGTAAACCTATTTGGGGGTGGGGGGAGGGGCTTAATGACTAAAAGAGGAAATCCAGGTTCGAATTCATTTAAAAAAATTTTTTTAATGTTTATTTATTTTTGAGAGAGAGAGAGGGTGCAAGCGCGAGAGAGCAAGCGCACTAGAGGGGGAGGGGCAGAGAGAGAGGGAGACACAGAATCCGAAGCAGGCTCCAGGCTCCGAGCTGTCAGCACAGAGCTGTGAGCTCATGACCTAAGCCGAAGTCAGAGGCTTAACTGAGTGAGCCACCCAGGCACCCCTGGAATAACAGGGTAAAGCCAAACACAGAGTTCCTGAACAACTGGCAGAAGAATTCAGAATAATAATACAGGTCACAGGAGGGGTTGTAAGTTCTTAGGCAGATAATAATAAGAAACGGTGGCCTTATTTGGTAAGAACGAGGACAGAGTGGAAGGTGAACAATGATATAGCTGCCATGGTCTGGTTGCACTGAGTACTTAAATCTGAGCTTCCTTGGCACTGAGTTAATCATAAAGGCAGTTCAATTACACTCAAAAAATATTAAGTGAAGGCAGTATATTTGATGCTACAGGCACAGAATTCAAAGACAGACCTGGTTTCTTCCTTAAATATGCACAATCCAATTAGGAAAAGAAATAACAGGAGAATAACTATAATTCACTACAACAGATGCTGTAATGGATATGTTCAAGGCATGCAGAAAGTGCTGTATGAATGCGACTGACTGGAAAATGGATGCTGACTGGGAAGCAGGAAAAAATAAGAAAAACCCACAGATGAGGGGGGCAGATGGATCTAAGGTTTCCTGTGGACAAGGGGGAAGCAGTAACCCGAGAAGGAATGACACACAAATGTTAATGAGGGTTCAGGTTTGGCCAGAACATGGAGCCAGAGTGGAAGTGGCCACTGATTTCTATAAAGCAACATGGAGACAGGCTACGAAGTAGGTTTAATGTCACATTAAGGAATTTTACTTTACTCCGTGGATAAAGAGAGAAACAACAAGGTCTCTTAAGGTATGGGAATAACACCTGAGTTTTGAAAAGATCAATCACTCTGCTGATGGCCCAGAAGGCGAGAGAGGAGAACAAGGCTCAGAGAAGGTAGGTAACTTTCCCCGTAGCTCAGAGCACTTGGAAGCAGTGGCAGGGGTAACATGAAATCAGGAAATGTCCAAAGTCAAATCATGATCTTATGTGCTAGGCTGTACTACTCAGTAACTCTTTCTTTGGATAAAACTGTATTTTCTTTTCTTTTTTAATTTTTTTAATGTTTCTTTATTTTCAAGAGAGAGTGCACATGCACACGTGCATGAGTTGGCGAGAGGCAGAGAGAGAGGAAGACACAGAATCCCAGGGCTCGAACTCATGAACCATAAGACCATGACCTGAGCCGAAGTTGGACACTTAACTGACTGAGCCACCCAGGCGCCCCTAGAAAACTGTATTTTAATAAAGGTGAAAAGTATTTGTGAAGACAACGAGCAAACAAAACATGCCAATAAAGGCAAGAATCATAGATTATAAAGGTCAAACCACAAAGACCACAAACCACAAAATATTGCCCAGTCTGTGTCACACGGTGAACAGAAATGACACTGGTGATCGAGGCTTTTCTCACTGCTTTTCAGCTTTTCCAGCTCTGCCAGCAAAGTGTTTGACAACCTCTGATGCACTGTTTCTTCCGTGATAAAGAGAGGTATCTAACTTTGACAGTCTTTAAGTGATCTTCTAACTTCAACAACTTACAGTTTTATGATAAAGACCAGTGAGCTTAGACTAGGCTAGAAGAGGAGTCTACAAACTACAGGTCTCTGGGCCAACTCCAGCTGATACCTCCTTCTGGTGCTAGAAGGCAGCCACACCTATGGGTTGACTACTTACTGTCTCTGTCTGCATTTGCATTACCTTGCACTAACATGGCGGAGTTTAAGGACTGCAAAAGAGACCTGTGGCCCCCAAAAATATTTACCATCTGGTCCACTGTGGGAAAAGCATGCCAAGCCCTGGACCAGAAAAGCTACAGAGGTCCAGGGGAGCTGGTTGACTCTCACAGTGGGACATGACAGCCCCAGTCTCCAGGGACATAAAAGGGAAATGCTGAGTTAAGAAACCGGAGACACGGAAGCGTTGACAACACCCTGAAATATGGGGTTGTGAGAGAAATTACAAAGAATTCAAGACACAACCGAAGGTGTAAAGTTTTTCAAGTCTGTCATGTGTAATTGCAGATGGAAAGAAAACCGTGGAGATCAAGAGGCCAAGACAGCAGAAGGAAGTGGGTGAAGTGGCAGAGAAGGAAAGAGGGAAAGCGGGGTGCGTTAAGTGAAGAAAGAGGTCTACTCAGGGGCCTTTTGCTGCAAAGAAAACCATTATCACCAAGGAACTTCCCATGAGGGGGCCCTGGCTCAGCACTTCCAGCAAAATTCTCAGAGCACCGCCTCCTCCTGACCTGCTGTCATATATACCCCGCCCTGTGCCCGGTTCCCAGCCGCGCACTCACCCAGACAGGCGTCTTGAGGGGTTTCCCTTTCCACCACGCAAGGATCCTCGCCTTGCTGCAACCGGCAGATCACCTTTGGCGTCGAAGATGGAATCCCTGTTCGTGGGGAAGGGAATGGAGTTTGAGCAGATGGGGCAAGTCCAGAGCTCACAAACCAGAGCCAACAGGGCAGAGAAGGGAGCCTGGGGAGGTGGGGCACGCAGCACATCGTGGGTGGGTTTGGTTCAGAAACAACACAGCCTTATCCCTCTTCCCCCTTGACCCCCCACAGGACCCAGTGAGTGGAGGAAGACCACCCTGGTCAGGAGGCAGGTGAGAGGAAGGCAGAGGAAGGGCATCTGGACACAAATGAATGCCTTGAATTCCGCAGAGGCTCTTCCTTTCCCAGGGGCTCATTAGGGGAGAAACTGCAGACTCTGAACCCCACAGGGGCAGTTCTAAGGCGCTCCCGCAGCGGATTCTCCCTTACAGACGAGCCTCCTTACCCAGCGAGACCAGGGTGCCATAGTTCTCCAGCATCACCTCCCGGTACAGGGTTCTCTGCGCAGAGTCCAGGCGCAGCCACTCTTCCTGGCTGAAGACCACGGCCACGTCCCTGAACGTCACAGACTCCTGTAATGGCAAACCCATTCCTGCTCACCCAGGACCAAGTTCTCCACCACTCGGTAACGCCGGTGACGCAGGGATGTGCGACAACCAACCCTGATGTCCCAGGATTCTAAGTATATTTCAAATGGACTATTTATGTTACTTTTGGGCCCCCCCCCATCGACAATTATACAAATATTTACTGAGAACCCACCAGGTGTTGTGAGGGCAAAGTCGGGGAGAAAGGCCAAGTCCCTGCCAAAAGGGAATTTAAATCCCAGGCTGGGATCTGTCAAGTGAGCACAGACATCCACCTCCCTCTCACTCAAAATCCAAATTAAAGGAAAGAGGAGAAAAATCAGAATACACTTAGAACAATGCCAGAAAACTGGAAAAGCCATTAGTAGAACCGAAACAAAAAAGAATTTCTGAGATGTAAAAGCAAAGGGTAATAAAAATAGTATTAGCTTATGTTTATTGAATACTTGTATGTCAGGAACTATGACAGGAACTTTGAACATAGTATCTTCACGAAGTTTCACAGAAATTCTATGAGGAAGACACTATAATTAAATCATTTTGCAAGTGAAGAAGCAGCTCAGAGAGGTTACGTTACCTGCCAAGGTAATCCTGTTAGAAACTGGTAGAGATTGGAACTGAATTCAGGCAGACTGACCACTAAACTAGACTGTCACATGGGTATCCACTGTCTATGGAAATTAAAAGACCCAGGGTCCCAGAGCTTCCTTGGGATTCTTAGTCTCCCTCTCTCTGTCCCTTCCCCACTGGCTCTTGGTCTCTCTTAAAAATACACATTTTAAAGAAATTAAAAGTAAATAAAAGACCCAAAGAACCTGCAAGACTATACACGTGCCAAAAAGGACTGTGAGAAAGTCAGTTCTTCCAAGAGAACTCCATTAATCCGCAAAATGAGAGAAATCAGAGGCTGGCCAATTATCAACTCTTATATGAAGGAGCTGTAAGGCATGAAAAAGGAATATGTATGCTTTCACCTTGTGATTCTACTGTTAGGAGTCCACTATAAGAGAGCCTCACACAACTGAGCAGGGTTATTTGTTCAAGGATGTTTCTGGAAACTTTATTTGTAAGCCAATGGTTGTGGTAGGCTGAGTAACAAAACCTGTGAATGTTATATATATGACTAAAAGGACCCTGAAGATCTTCTTAAGGATTTTATTTTTGAGATGAGAAGATCCTGATTATCCAGATGGATCTGGTATATATATATATATGTGTGCACACAAAAGTATTTGGAAGAATACAACAAGCCATCCACCCTGATTATTCTTTCGTGTTTGTGGAGGAGCAGAAAAGCAGTTTTTTGCTTATTACTCTCTACCCTTCCAGTAGGCTGACATTGTTTACAGGGTGTGTGCATTTATTCCGAAATTTTTAATTTTTTTATTTTTTGGAGAGAGAGAAAGTGCACGTGTGTGGGGGGGGGAGCAGAGAAAGAGAGAGAGAGAGAGAGAGAGAGAGAGAGAGAGAATCTCAAGCAGGCTTCATACTCAGCATGGAGTCCTATGTGGGGCTTTATCTCATGACCCTGGGATCGTGACCTGAGCTGAAATCAAGAATCGGATGCTCAACCGACTGAGCCAGCCAGGCGTCCCTGTTTTGAAATTGTTTGCATTCAATTTTATGTATTGACTTTTCAGCTGTACCTCTTTGCATTTTTTTTTAAAGATTTAAAACAAAAATTTTTTAAGTAATCACTACACCCAGCGTGCGGCTCGAACTCACACCCCCAAGATCAAGAGTCTCAGGCTCCTCTGCCTGAGCTAGCCAGGCGCCCCACCTCTTTGCATTTTTAGTGGTTGCTCTGAGAATTATAACATATATCCTTAGTTCTTTATAGTCTATTAGAGCGAATATCTGATTTCACACAGAATGCAAGAACTTGCAAGTGTATGGGAACACCACCCCTTCTTCATGCTATCGTTGTTAAAAAGATGCTCCCTGTTCAGAGAGCTGGCAGGACTCACCAGACCTCACCAAGCACGCTCATGGGAGGCAACAGGTACAAGTGCAACAAGACAGAGAGAGTGCAGCGAAGCCCTGGAGGACAAAGACATGTTCCATGTGCAATCTCCGTCCTTGCGCACACAGCCTAGGCTGTGTCCCTGGATCTGTAGGAGGAACTTTGAATCAGCAGGGCTTAAAGGGGAAACGCTCAGCAGGGGCCTTTTGTGTGTCAAGCAAGGCTTGTCAAATGAGGTAGGCCAGCTCCCAACCATCTGAGATGACCACCCTGGGGGGAGCCAGTGGCACTGGGATCTTAAACAGCACATCCACTGCCTTTATTGTGCCTCAGAGTCAAAAATCAGCCATCCAGGCCCTCCCCAGAGATGAAGATAGAGCTTTTCTGGAGATAAAGACAGAGCTTTTTGAGTCCAACCATAAATGAACTCTAGACCCACAACTGTCATGTGTATTACCTCCACCTGCGTTATAAACCCCATGATACAGTATTATGTTTTTGCTCTAAACAATCATAGGCATTTTATTTTTTTATTTATTTTTTAATGTTTATTTTTGAGAGAGAGAGAGAAAGAGAGAGGGAGAGAGCACAAACAGGGGAGGAGCAGAGAGAGAGGGAGACATAGAATCTGAAGCAGGCTCCAGGCTCCGAGCTACCAGCACAGAGCCCCATGTGGGGCGGGGCTTGAACCCACCAACTGTGAGATCATGACCTGATCCGAAGTCAGACGCTCGCTCAACCGACTGAGCCGCCCAGGCACTCCAATCATAGGCATTTTAAAGACACTGAGAGGAAAAAGTATTCATATATTTACATTTATCCACATGGCCTCCTGTTCCAATGCTCTTTATTTCCTTCCTAAGGTGAGAGCTCCCATCTGGCATTATTTCCTGTCAGCTTGAAGCAAGCATATACTTTAGCATATATTGCAGGGTGGGCCTGCTGACCATGACTTAGGTTCATTTTCATTTATCTGAAAATGTCTTTACTTCATCTTCATTCTTTTTCTTTCTTTTTTTTCTTTAAGTTTATTTGAGAGATAGGGATAGCGAGCAAGTGAGGCAGGGAAAGAATGACAGGGAGAGAATCCCAAGCAGGCTCCACACCCTCAGCGCAGAGCCTAATGCGGGGCTCAATCTCTCGACTATGAGATCATGACCTGAGCCAAAATCAAGAGTCTGAAGCTTAACCGACTGAATCACCCAGGCGCCTCTACTTCATCTTCCTTCTAAAAGAATATTTTCATTGGTGGGGCGCCTGGGCGGCTCAGTTGGTTAAGCGTCCGATTTCGGCTCAGGTCATGATCTCACAGTTCGTGGGTTGGAGCCCTGCATCGGGCTCTGTGCTGACAGCTTAAAGCCTGGAGCCTGTTTCGGATTCTGTGTCTCCCTCTCTCTCTCTGCTCCTCCCCCGCTCATGCTGTCTCTCTCTCTCCTTCAAAAATAAATAAAAACATTAAAAAAAAATTTTTTAAAGAATGTTTTCATTGGTTATAGAATTCTGGGTTCACAGTTTCTTTCTTTCATGTAAAACACCACTCGATCATTTTCTGGCCCTTGTTTCTGATGAGAAGCCAATGGACGTTCAGATATTGATGCTCTGTATTTAGTACAGTACTCTTTATTCTATCTGCTTTCAAATCTTCGGTTTTCAGTAAATTAGAGGTCAAAAAAAACTCACAAAAAACGCTGAGTTGCAAACATCCTCCTCTTCATCTTCCCTTAGCTGAAATCAAGTGGGTCTCTCAG